>NW_026126469.1:10370000-11570000 GCF_943737965.1 Phodopus roborovskii
GAAATGTGGGGACTCAGAAGCCCTTTGCCTCTCATAGAAACTTTTATGTTTCTCTACCCCATCCTCTGCTCTGCATTGGGTACTTTGGTTTTATTGGGTTTTAGGTTGGGGGTATCTTTTTCTTCTATCAGCAGGCACTGTCAGTGGCTCTAAAGTTGATCTCTTACCAATCAGTGTCTCAGCAAATTTTGAAGTCATACCTCTGGTAAAAAATTACTTTTGACATTAATGATATTCTGAAGACCTCAAACTCTCAGGAATGAATGCTTCGGGGGGCTCATTTCAAGGGGACTCCATTTTCCTTATGGAATTTCTTTCTGTTGTTGAGGTGTGCTTGAGTGTATAAGAATGTAAGGCCCTGCTCTAGTTAGTTTGTGTTAAAAATGGACAGTAACTAGATGTATTGGATCAAGCCCCAAGTCCCTTGTCACTCACTAATGATGGTTTCTTGGATGGTCACTTCCCTACCCTGGTGCCAGGCTCTCTTGTTGTGGAAGAATTGAGGAAGTCACTTTAAGTTTTTTTCCCCTCAACTCTAATCTTATACACAGATGGGAAGACAGACATCAGGGACTTGGAGCATTTATATGATTCAAAGATGCGATGAGAATGAGGGTAGACTTTTTCTTGTCTGTGTGTTTCAATTCCATCTACCATGAACAAGTTTTATAATAGCCCACTGCCCTAGAATATACATGGTATAATCCCAAGAAAAGAGTCATACTTCTCAATGATGTAAGTCTGTATTGAGGACTCACTAGGAAGCACTAAGACTTTGCAGCTCTCTTCGGATCACTAGTTCTCATTTTACAGGGAAGGAAATTGAAATTCACAGGCCCACTAGGTCATATTTTCTTTTCTTCCTTAGTTGCATCCTTCTGTCATTTAGATGAGTCTGTTTTCCAGGAATGTTGAGGATGAGATTATTCTCTTCCCTCTCTCTGTGAGACAAATTTACCACACAAGAGTACCTGGCACCAACTGGAGGGTTGAGGGGTCTAGAAGTCAGCCAGACACTATTCCCTATGGTCTGACATTGCCCACCTAGGAAGTTCTGGAGCTGGTTGGAGCTGAGAGACTCAAACATTCCTCTCTGTGTTTTCCACAGGTGGGAACTCAAGGACAGAAGCAGAGTTAACGAGTCAGCTGGTTCTGCATTTGTCATCGTTCGCTATTCCCTCTTTGGAGGGGTGGTATTTTTCCTTATTTGGTGAGTCCTACACAGAAATATGCTTCTTTTTTTTTTTAATAGCAATATATATGCTGTAATTAGCTTAAAAAAATAATGGGTGCTGGAAACCAGAATTGAGAACCGGAGAAGTCTAATATGTTCACGTATTATTATTATTTTGAATTGGTTTCATGGCAACAGACTAGACATAACAATGTCAATAGAATATGTGGCAAAGCAAAGGTAGGCTTCACCTCTGGGAAGGTGACATGCAGAGTGATGCCATCTTCCCAGTAATTGTGCGGCTCCCTTCTTTTTCCTTTAGCAAGAAGTGGAGTGTCATCGAAATTGAGAGACTGACATGAAGATGACTGGGAACAATCAAATGGTTCTTGTATACGCCTGTGTAATGTGCCTTTTTCTTTTTACAACTTCACTTTCTTTCCCATCAACATTTGGAGGTGGCGAGGGCTAACTTAGCCTTGGCAGAGAATGGGGGCCTTTGTTTTAATGACCCTGCTAGTGCCGAGTGACAATTGAGTGTGGATTCTGTTGCTGTGTGTTGGGTTTGTGGTACAGGGATTCTCTGTTTTACAGGTTGATAGGTACAACGGATATGGCACAAAGAATCATCTGTATGGTGTGGCCTGGTGGTGCCTTGGTGGCAAGCTGAGGGAAAGGAGCTGGGGATTCTTGCTTCCACTGATTCTAGTTCTGTGGTCTCCATGATGAGTTCCAGTCCTACGTACTACAAGGATTGGCATTAAACTACAGAAATACATTCCTTGCCCTGAGTGTTGTGGAGTGTTTCAAAACACAGTGAATGCTGTTGTGATTGTAACTGACTTCATCCTGGTGTTTTGTCATTCTGTTTTCTTAATTGTTGTTCTACTACTTTGGCTGGATGGTTGGTCTCCATAGCATAGGTAACCCGTGCTTTTTGGCTTTGACTTTGGTGTATTTATTGAAATCTCAAACGTGGACTTGAATACAACCTCCACCCCCCCCCCCACACACATACATTATGGTTATAGCAATAGTGGGAAGCTTTGTTACTGCTTTAGCTTTTGAGTTTCTCAGTGTGTAAAATCAAATTGTGGCAGCCTTGAACTTGGCTTTAACGAACTCTGTTTTGTAATGGCAGAACAGGAAAGACTGCCTTAATGAGTCAGCTCAGAAGTTTCTGTTATCCTTCGATGTTGGGATACAGTGGTGACTCTTGCTTCTGCAGCACAGACATGGCCAGGGCATATGCTATTTGGAATGAGGTGGAAGGGTGACCTTGCAGTCTCAGAAGACCTGGTTCAGAGAGAGGTGACTTTGGGCTCAACTTGAGCAGGATGCCTGCTTTGATGCTCTGTAGTGTTCTTTGTTATGTCCCCTTTTGGCGCTGGCTTTATCATCCTCAAGATGCCTGCCCTATGGTTAGGAGAGAGCTGCCCAGTGACCAGGCTGAAGACAGCTGCTTTCCTGTTGGGAGGAGCCTTGCTGCCACGTTCACAAAGGCTTTAGTTACTAACCTGTCACCGATGGGACTGTACTACTTGGAATATACACACCAGAGACTGTTCCACTCGAACCTCATGGCACACACACAGCACAGATGAAGTGGCTCCTCAGAGCAATTTACTGTTGGGGAGAAAGGACTAGAAACCGTGCTCTCAGCCCTCAGGAGAGTATCACGCTTCAATGCTTGAGTCATCTTCTGGAAGGGATGTTAGCCAGCTGGACTCTACAAAGATACTGAGAGAACCAAAACAATGTGCCATCCAGAGCCACTTATAAGAGTGAGATTGGAAAAGGCAGGATGCTGGGTCATATACAATCTTGACCTTCAAGAATATAATACTCATGGGGCTGGAGTGATGGTTCAGCAGTTAAGAGCACTGACTGCTCTTCTGGAGCACCCAGGTTCAATTCCCAGCACCCACATGGCTGCTCACAACTATTTGTAACTCCCAGGATCTGACACCGTCACCCAGATATACACGCAGGCAGAATACCAATGCACATAAAATAAAAAATAATCTTTAAAAAATATAATACATAGTCAGAAGAAGGACAGTGTCTGCCTGTGTCCCATAGTCTAGTGGGGTGTCTGGTGCATAAAAGGCACATGACACAGCTTCATGCATAGAAGAATAAATCTGAAAGTGTGAGTGCCTTGTTTCCTAAGGCTGCTCCACCAGGCTGATTGAATCTGCTGGGGTTGTATAACAGATAGAAATAGGCATTTTGAGAGCAGTGTGGCTTCAGACATTTACTTGAATGCCTGCAAAGGTAGAGAGTATGGCAGAATGGGCTAGCAGAATGTCTGCCAAATGTTAGTCGCCTTTCTTTGCCTTTATTTTCCTTGTCTCAGATTTTTTTTAGGTCACATTGAATGTCTTGCCGGCCTCTTATATTATTTTGTGCAAGTCTGTTGGTAGTATCAAGCGTGGTCCCTTCATAGGTTATTGTAATTGTTTTCTCAATCATGATTCAAAATGAGTTAAAGGGGAAGTAAGATACTGTGAAGGTTGAATCTAGCACTATGCCCAGGACATAGTACTTAGGCTTGGCAGTCATTCTTCTCTAGTCCCAGACCCTGCCCTTGCCAAGACTAGATGAGCAGTAACTCGCTCTGAGTCTTGGAAAGAAAGTGGATGTGGGACTTAACAAAACAAAACAATAAACGGTGAAATCTAAAGCATGAAGAGGTGCCAGGAGGTGGATACAGAGACCTGGGAAGTGTGGAGGCCTTGAGAGACCCAGAGACTGTAGTCTAGCCTGTGGGATTGTTGCTTTGCTTGTTCACAGAGTCACACCTTCTGCCCCGACCATGCCTGGCCCAGTGGGAGTCAGGAAGGAAATGGTTTCCCTCTTTGGATATGAACATGCAATTGTTGTAGCCAAGGACTTTGAGTTTTAATATTTCCGTTTGTGTCTTAAGAGCTACCAGGTATTACTGTCTTCCGGAAGCAAAACAGTGGTCATTTCTGTTAGAGGTGTATGACTTGGCTCCCTGCAGTTACTTGGCCAGGTGGCTTCTGAGCATTTGTCACCATCTGTTGAGCCAGGTTTCAGTTTTACTTACTTGTTTCACAAATTGCAAGGGGACTTACTGAGTGTGAACCGAGGCCCATGTTGTCTCCCAGTGTCTGTGGGTCTTCATGTAATGTAGGGCCACCTTATAGGAGATAAGATTGCTGTCCATTGAAGAAAAGTGGAGGGATCACATTCAACCTTTCTCCTGGTCCCACAGTATTATTTCTTGGATTTTGGTGCAGTGGGGATGCCTCTTTCTTTCCTTGCCATGAACTTAGGACATCAGGGTTGTTTTTAAGAGTTCTTTCTCTTTGGGTTACTTTGTGGTAGAAGGTGTCTGCCTTCTACCTGCAAGGGTGAGTGGAAGATTCTTTGTGCTGTTGCCACACTACTGCTTCTTGTTATAGTATATGTAGTTGTTTTCTTCCCTGAGTCTAGTATTTGTGAAGGTTTTTTTCCCTTCCTGCAATGGAGTCTTGGAGATTGAACCCATGCTTTGTATATGAGAAGCAACCTCTCTGGCATTGAGTTAACATGTGTGGCCTGGTCTTAGACTCCTTAGGATATTATGGTGTTAGGTACACTCCCTGATCTTTAGAAGCTTGTAACTTTGAGAAAATATGCATAGAGAAGAAAGTCACACACAATGGGAAGACATGCATAGAGAAGATAATTACATACAATGAGAAAAGATGCACAGAGAAGAGTCACACAATGGGAAGATGATTGCTGACAGTATTTTTATTTGTCAAACCTTACGATATTGGGATGAGGTAAGTAAATCACCACCTCAGATTTCCCCGGGCCTGGACAAAGCGTGTGGAGAGTGGAGAGGATTGGGATCATGGGGACAATTTCCAAGGGGAGGATTTATCTCTAAGGGAAGCCCAGATGGATGGTATGGTGAACCTGTGACCATAGTTTGGGCTGCAGTGGCCAGTCAGTATCTGAGAACGGAAGTGAATAGTATCAAAATTTGACTGGCGAGGTTGGAATTTCCTGTGTACTCCTGTCTCCAGCTCATCTCTAACCCTAAGCTGAAAGTGCTGTGCTGACTTTATATACCAGTGTATATTCACACTTATGTGTGTGACCAGGGTGTGCTTGGGGCTGTGACTTAGAGCTAGAAAGTATCTATTAAAGCCCGGTGGTGATGACATCCACCTTTAATCCCAGCACTCAAGAGGCAGAGGAAGGTTGGATCTCTTGAGTTTGAGGCCTGTTGTACTGAGTGAGGTTCAGGACAGCCAAGGTTACAGAGAAACCCTGTCTTGAAAAAAAAAAAAAAAAAAAAAAAAAAAAAAAAAAAAAACACCTATTCATCCATAGTTCATACAGGACAGAGATCTGCACCTTAGGTGGGTCTCCCAGCACTTCCCATGAGGTTGCAGGAGAGTTTTCCAATCCCTGTAGGATCTCCAGAAAGCCCTATGGTGTACCTAACTTCCCTCAGGTTGGTCAGAGGGTTCCCACTCTTACTGTGCCGATCTGTCCAGGGGGCAAGCTTCTAGAAAGGCAGTTGGCTTCTCTGAATATCAAACGTTTTCCATGTTATAAGCCACGATCTTTGTTTTTAAAAATTTAATTTTTAATTACCAACACTGGAAATGATACACTATTCTCTGTGTTAGATGTGTTTTGCATGGGGAACGAGAGGGAAATGACATAACTCCCAGGATGTGAGCTTTATAGGACTCTCTGAGGAATTGTTGGTCACAGATTCCCAGGCTACAGAGGATATGCTGAGAGTTAGGGCTTACCTGAAGCTACCGAATAAACTCAGTATCTGTGCAGATCAGTTTGCCTTGGAAACTTTTTGGAGAAAAATTCCATTAAAATTCAAAATGAAGACATTGATACACAACAGCATGGAATGAAAACTTTGCCTGTGTTTCCGGAGGAGAATCACAAGCTCGCAGCTCATGCAGTCCTATCCCAGTCTGCATTTTTGGCTTTCCTCAGCAGTCAGAGCAGCTTTGCTGGAAATGACTGGAATTCTTGCTTGAGCCCTTAGCTGTACAGGTGAGACGCCAAGAGCTGGGGAGGGGACAGACCTGCCTCAGTGTGTCCTGCAGGGAGAATTCAGGAAATTCCTCTCTCTCTATCCATCTATCTATCTGTCTGTCCGTCCGTCCATCCATCCATCCATCCATCTATATTTATATTTCTATTTTCCACCTGGCCACCTTGGCTCTTTGTAATGAGCCCATGTAACCTTTAGGCATGTTTGCATTTCTTTTTCTAACCTCTTTTCTTTTCCAGAAATGGGTTAGGTAAATGTAGATTAAAATCGGCTCATTGAGCCTCCATCTTGTCCCTTTCATTATATTTCAGGGATGTGCTGCCTCTGTTGGGTCACACTGTGTCCTGAGAAGTTGAATAAATCAGTATTTCTTGGCGCAGACAGTGTGTCTCTGTAGTTATGAATAACATTTGCATTAGGAACAGAGAGCTGATGCACAACAGTGCTGTGGGGATGACGGGACCAGACAGGAAGCCTCAGCCAATACCTTCTGTCTGGCAGAGAGTTTCTTTCCAGGGCATCCATCTCTTTTCCCGACCCAAATAGTCTTCTCATAAAAAACAGGCTCAGCAGGTCATCATATAGATGGTGTCACATTCTCATGGTGTTCATCTTAATCGCTTCTCTCAAAGTTCATGGAAATGAGAGATTTAAAATCAGGGTCAAGGTTATTAGTAGCCTGGGAGCCCAAGACAGAGGAGTGTACAGCTGTGGTCATTAAAATGCTACTGGCCAAATAGTCGCTACTCCCTGCTTGATGGTCTCTTTTTAGTATTCTCTCAGCGCCTTCCAAGTGTTTCATACCCATGATTCATTTGTATTGAAAACACACAGGATGGCATAGATAAGAGTTCTGTGGCAGGAGACAACACAAAGAAGGCTGAGTTTAGATGCAGAATCTTACTTAAGTGTTTTGATTGTTGGGCATGAGGTGGCATGCTCACACATCTCTGTGCTCTTAAGAGTGTTGTGAACATGCAGTGCTTGTTGAGTGTGGTATTCACTATGTAGTGGGCATAGCAGTGGTTTTCTCTCTTTTTTTAAGATTTATTTGCTTTCATTTTACGTGAGTGTTTTTCTGTGTGCATGCGTGTTTGTGCACTATGTGTGCAGTGCCCTCAGAGGCCAAAAGAGGGCACCCCATTTCCTGGACTTGCAGTTAAAGGCAGTTGTGAGACACTCTAAGCCCTGGGAGCTGAACCTGGGTCCTCTTTGAGACCAGTCAGTGCTTTTAACTGCTGAGCCATCTCTCCAGCCCCAGATTTCTCTTTTCTCGGGGCATGCGTGATTCTTTGCTCGGTGTTTTTCACTTTGCAGTGTCCTTATGGTAGGGAACTCTTCAATGCTGGCAGATTTCAAGTTTTCCTGAATAACCGAAATTCTCACTGTTGTTTATTTACCCCAGTGGTTTCAGGGACATATATTCAAACACCCCACGATGTTCCTCTATTGTGGGATTGGGAAGTAGTGGTTCTGAGGGAAATGTCCCTGAACTCTTTGGTGAGGGATGCTTTTGGGGGCAGCAATGGTGTGTGTGTGTGTGTGTGTGTGTGTGTGTGTGTGTGTGTGAGAGAGAGAGAGAGAGAGAGAGAGAGAGAGAGAGAGAGAGAGAGAGAGAGTGAGAGAGTGTGTGTGAGTGTGAGTGGTGTTTTTCCGATAGAAGGGTGAACGGACCTCATGCAGGTGCTGGCGGTCACCTCTGCATCTGTGAATGGTGTTGTTTAGACATGCCCAGTGCTGACCCCTCCTTGCTTCCTCCTTGGGCCTGTTTAGCAGAAAATTACCTCACTGCCTCAATGGTAACTGACTTGAATTATATTGCTTATTAAAAATGATCTAATATTTTCCTTTTAAATCATTGGGCCTGGCTCATGCTCTGATTTAAGCTAGTGATTTATTTGTAATAAGGTATGAGATGGCTGTAGCCACTCTATGATGTAACCTAAGGAATGACATGAAAATAAAATAGGTTTCTACATAATGAAAATATTCCTGTAATACAGTTTACATTGAGAATGAAGATAGGCTTTGATGTTCCCATGTACTTCATTCTTAGCTTTCCTTCCTGTTTTGAGTTTTCATGCCATTAAGCTAACTTCACCAGGACCATGTAAAACTGCCCAAAGCCTGCTTTATTCTTCTATCCTTGTCTTGGCCAGTCCCCGCGTCCCTGTGGCTGCTGTCCTCTGTGGCTTTTGTTGCCTTTGCCACCATGCTTCTCCCTGCAGCAACCCTCAGGTTTCCCATGCCAGTGAACCCTGCTCCTGAGTTGTCATCTGCTGGACAGAGCTGTTCTGCACAGGAACACGTGTGCAGTACAGGCTAGTGGGCATCTTTGTCTTCCAGCCCTGCAGAACTTTTGCCCCTTGTTGGACACCTTTGACACGGACATCTCATAGCTTAACACAGTAGCAAAGAATAGCCATGGATTATCAGACTTAGTGGAGGAAATGGTCTTGCTTCTTCTAGATAGGCTCTTCTCCTGGAATTTATCCAGGTCGTGGTCTGCCCATGGGCCTCATCTTTCCTGATCTGAGGAATGGGTGTGTTGCATTTAATTTTCCATGGTCCGTTGCTATATTGGCAGGGTGTCCTGGAGGGGTTGGGATGGAAAGGATCCCAGGGCTGCATGCTGTTTAACCGAGGCCAGTTTAGTGAATCTTCTGTGGTTATGGCAGAGAAGTGAGAGTGAAGGCATGCAGGAAGTTGCTCGGCTGTTGGCACTAGGCAGTTTGAAGCTTCTCCTGGGCATAGGAAGAGGACTCAGCCAGGTACTTGCTGTGTAAGCCTGAGGACCTGAGTTTGACTTTCAGAACCCATGTTTAAAGAAAAAGCAAAAACTGGTGTGGTGGTGTCCACCAGTAATCCCTATGCTGGGGAGGTAGAGAGACTGCTTGGTGAGCCCTAGGCCAATGACAGACCCTGCTTCAAAATACAAGGCGGATGATGGTGAGAAAGAAGGACACTGGAAGTTGTCTTCTAGCCTTTGCACACTTGCCATCAGATAGTATGTAAACAAAGAAAAATGAAGTTCTCTTTTTTTCTTGCTTTCTGTGATTCTTTGGTTTGTTGACTTTTACATGTCCCTTTCAAGGCCACATAGCAAAATTGTAGCACTAAACTCAATTCTCAGTTACAGAGAAGGTTAAAAGCTCCAGACTCTAATGTTGTGTTTATCTGTATATGCTGGTCCAAAGTTGAGAAACTGGGACAAGGAGTAGAAGGTTCCTCACTTACAGGCGTGCGTTGTAAGTCTTCTTAAGTTCTGTGTCTCTACAAGTGCCCTCACTCCTAGTGCTAGGAGCTACTTTGTCCTTTTTGTTTGTTTGTTTGTTTCCAAGGGGTTAGAATTTTCACTATGTCCTAATTTATGTCAAAGATGTCACATGACTTTCCAGGTCCTAAAAGCAATTGATGTCACCAGAGTCTTTCTTGGACTGACCTTGCTCCTGGACACCATTAGATTGTGTGTCCCTACTTCCTCTCCCAGGCACAGTTTTTAGCTCTCACCAAAGAGCCCAACTCTCTTTGTGCTAGAAGCCATGCCATGGAATAGTAGGAGAGGCATGGAGGAGATGGAAAAGGCTACTTGTAGCCATCTCCCACCCTTCCTGTTCACTGTCAGTGATTTCCTTGTGCATTGACTAGACCAATGGAAAAAGGGCTGGAAAGTGAAGAAAGAACCAGAAGGCGTGCTTGTGGGGAGAGCAAAAGGCTAGTGCACTCTCTAACATGGAAGGAGCAAAGCTCACTTGGACCTCAGCAGGAGCACTGAGAGTATGGAGGGAACTACAGGAAGATTTTGTGAGGCTGGGTTTTCAGCATGGAGAGCAAGCCAGTTAGGATCTGTTGGGAGCCAAGGCACGGAGTCTAAGTGCTCTATCACAACAGTCATCTAAGTAGGGGTCCACACTGGTGTTTTATAGGGGAGTGAACAAGTAGAGTGCTTTCCAATGATTGACCTTACTGCCTTTTACATGTTATTTTTGTTTTTATATGTATCAGTGTTTTGGCCTCATATATGTCTGTTTACCACATGTGTGCCTGTTAATTTCAGAGCCTACAAGATGACATCAACCCCTGGTTACAGACAGTTGTGAGCTGCCATTTTGGTGCTGAGAATTGAACCTGGGTCCTCTAGAAGAGCAATCAGTGCTCTTAGCCATTGAACCATCTCTGCAGATTCACCATTAGCTTTTTTTTTTTTTTTTTTTTTTTTTTTTTTTTAAGGAAGGCTTCCCCTCTCCAAATCTAGAGACATTCTGAAGACAAATTTTATGTGCGTTTAAAATTCCCTTTTAGGATGAACCCTTTAAGACAGTGATTCTTCTTCTCTTTGCAGACTTTGGCACCTGGAAATTCTCATATAGCCCAGACAGTCTTGTCACACATAGTGCTATTGATAAGAAAGTCTTGTTGCTTATAGTGCTATTGATAATGACCACACGGCGTTAACTGGGGGCGCCTTAGAATGTCTTTGCCTATTCGTGACGCTTTGCTCTGTTGCATTAACACAAGCCTGCCCTTCCTTCTCTACTGGGGTGAAACTTACTGAATTCTCCCTTAGTTTCCTATGGTGTCTGATGTAGCAAATCATAGTAAAGGTGAGTTATTAATTTAATTTAACACCTTTTGGATGAATGCCTGCTATGGGCTAGACCCTACTCTAGATAATAGGTGCACCTGTGAGCAGGGATGTGAATGAAGTAAACCAGAAAACCAAAGATACCAGAATGGGGACAGAAGAAAGTGTTGCAGAATTAGTGAAAGTACTTGCAAAGCTCCCGAGACTGAAGTAGGCTTGCACAGCTGAGCCAAGACAGAAGGCAGGCGTCACACAGTCTTGACAGCAAACGTGACAGCAGATGCCACCAAGCACACTTTGCGGGTACTCTGGGGGAAGGGGGTGATTACTTCGGTCATCTAAAGGATCCTCAGAAACATAACGAAAAGAATTGCCGAAATGGGGTTGTAGTGCTGGGTGGCTCAAGTCTACAGCCTGAGAGTTTTGGTTTGTCCTCACCTGTAGCCCTCCATTGTGGGGGACTTGCGGTTCAGATGATCTGCTCCTGTGCAGTGCACACCTGCAGGGATGCTCAGCCCGTGCAGATGGGCAATTGCATGCCTAATCACCCATTCAGGCGCCCACTTATTTGTTTTCCACATGCAAATGTGGGTTTTTTTTTTTTTTTTTTTTTTTTTTTTGCAGATGGATTTAATATATTTGTTGCTTCCCCATTTTATTTAAAACAAAACAAACGGCCAATCATGTCAGTTGGGGGTAGCAAATAGAAACGTGAATATTATTTTCTCTGCTGTCAGTTTCAATTGCATGGCTGAAAGGGATCTCAGGCAAATGAGTCTTTTCTTGGCTCAATTTTACTTTTGTTTTCTATCACCTTTTATTAGCTATTTTTTTTTATTCCTTTAAAAAGTTTAAAGTAGTAGTATGCTGTTATTTAATTTTCCCAAATAATTTTCTTGCCATTTAGGCTCTGTATTTTTATTGTGTGGTTTTTGACTTTCCCAGTTTTAGTTTCTGAACTTGGAGCCTGTTATCCCTATTATAGAGCCTCCAAAAGTCATTGGTGTGTGTTGCAGAAACTTCCTTAGCCTGGAAATAAACAAACAAACACAAATGAGAAGTATTTGTTCCTTCCTATTGATACATTGTTACTAATGAGCTCACCATATCATGAAAAGAGTTACTGTTATTGGTAGAGGAGATGTCAGGTAAACCCCAGGAGCTAGATGGGAGGCATGCAGTATTTGTTTTTATTTCTCATGAAATTTCAAAGCTCTCGGGTGGGGTACAACAATTGGTAGACACTTTTGATTTCATTTGCTGTATGTCACTGTACACTTAGGGACCACAGGGTGAGGTTTGAGGAGACAGCACATGGTCGTTTGTGTGGCCTGGAGTGAAGAGGAGCAACTAACCCTGCAGAGGGTAACATCTTAAGGTGGGGTTTGTGTTAAATGGTGTCTGTGTGTCGTCTTTTCCCTTTATTTAAAATCCTGTTTTGTATTGAATTTATGCAAAGACATAGTGAAGGGGAAGGTAGTGGGAATTGTTTGCACCTAGCTATATGCCATACAAAGGTTGATTATTTGGTTAAGAGTGATCTCTCTCTCTCTGTCTGTCCAACCCCCCCACCCCCAAATCTCCCAGAAGGATAGGTTAAACTATCCAGAGTTAGGAACTTCATTTTAGGTACTGAGTTTCTGGGCCACAATGAAGTCTACTGCTTACTTGAGTTGACCATTTGTTATTCAAAGAGAGACTCATTGATGTTCTCAGTGGCTGAGCTCCTTACCCAGCACCACCCAATGCGAACTGATTAGGTACCATTTTTAGAACAGCAGCATCTCTTTTTTTCTAGGAATTTTTATTGGAAAAAGGACTTTTTTTTTTTTAAACCATCAGATCCCATTGACTAGTTAGCTAGTGGGGTGCACATGTGAGAGGAAGGCTCGACCTTCTTAGAGGATTTCTGATACCAGATTCATGTTGTGAAGCCCTAGCCTGGCATGGACTGTGAGAATGTTTTATCAGGCAGACCCCTGTGGTCCTTGCAGACTAGGACAGGTACATAATCAGTGATTAGGTAAATACTTGGGACCATGGGCCTTTTCAGCAGCTATGTTAAAATATCCCCCCCCGAAAGAGACTTAGAGATGAAAATCAGTTCCATTTAGTGGGGCTTTTATATGTCAAATATGGGATCCTTTACTTTTAAACATGAAATATTTAATTAGGATGTTAAATTATGCCAAGTCCAAGGTTATTATTATCATTTATTTTTTGGAAGTGGTTTCATAAGTAAGAATACCCAAGTGAGCGAAAGGACAGTTTTATCTGCTAAGTGTGAGAAAAGTCCCTGGACTTTCTGTTAGAACACTGTTGCCTTAAGTAAGCCAGTCCTAGGTATGGACAGGACTATGTCCAGCCTGAGCTGGGCCTGCTGCGACCTATTCTTGCAGGCCATTGCTGCTGTGTACCCCAAATACTTACTGTATAGGTCTCTGGCTGACACCACTGCAGGGCAGGATCTAGAGACTTCTCCTTGGTGCTCACTGTTGGCAGTTGCCTAAGTATGTGAGCCAGGTGATGTTTGAGGGATTCAAGTATCTTCTATGATTTGCTCTGTCTCCATGTACCTCTCCTTAGGAGGGGAGATCGGAACTGACATTTCACTTGTGTTAGTTGGTTTATATTTTTGAGAAGAATTTATTTTCTGACCATTTTTAACGATCCGCCCTATGTGAGATCACATTATAACATAGTTGCTTATTCCCCCCTCCCCCTCCCCTCCTCTCTGTACTGTAAAGAAAGTGATCTTGGGCTTTGGATTATTGCTCAGTGTCAGCATTTTCCTAGTGTGCATGAGGTCCTGAGCTGGGTCCCCAGTGATGGAAAGGAAAAATCTCCTTTGTTTTTTAGATCCCACTCTTGTCATCTACAGGGATAGACTATTTTGAAGTCTATTTGGAGAATTATTGACTGTGTTGGAACTGCGAAACATCTTGGATGATAGAATTTCAGATTTGGGTTGCTTTTTCTAGGAACTGCTTATTTTGTGTACAGTAACAAGGATTTGGAGCAGGGAATAAGTCATACTGAAAATAAGGCAGGGGTGGGGGTGGGCTGGCCAGATGACTTGCTGACTTCAGGCACATGGGAAGATAGATCTTTATTCCAGTGACCTCTCTGCTCCTTGGAAAACTCTGGGTTGCTAGATTTAATGACCAAATGCTGAGAATTCTCTGGAGTTACAAGGACTGATGAAATTAGAGGATGGAGGACTGTCCTTATTGGGCTACTGTGTGCTATAGAGACACCTGTCCTTTGGCATTTAGACAGATCATTTTTCTATTTGTTCTGTTTTTCTAGTAGTATAATGTTTTATGCATAGCTCCATCAAATTCCCCAATATAGGGACCGTGCAAAGAATGCAGAGTGTCTAGGGAGTGTGCCTCTGCCTTAATGTTTGCCTTCATGTGGCTTAAGTTCACATGGCCAATGGCTAAGCCATTGCATTTGCTCAGTAAATTTCATATTTATAAGGACATAACTTTTTGTCATCTCTTCTCTATTGGGTTCTTTTTATATTTAGGTCGATGCCAAATTCTAACACACTGAATGGGGGGCAGAAGATCTGAGCTCTTACTATGACTTTGCAACACCTGCTGTGTCCATACTATTTACAGACATGTTCATTCATTCAATGATTATTTAAATGAGCACTTTAGACACCAGCTTATGGAGACATAAGAATGTGTAAGATGTGCTTTTTACCCCCTCTGCTTACCATCAGGAGCAGAGAGCCAAGTACACAAACAGGCCAGGGAATTATTTCTCCTTCTTCAGTCTGTCTTTACACATGCAGGAACAAGAATTGGACTAGATGATCAGTAATGGGCCCTTCTGATGCTAACATGCAATCTCTCACACAAATTTATTAACTATGTAACAATTATTTATCAAAGTGAAAATTGGCAAACATTTCCCCTTCCTCCCATTTGTAGACTACAGTGTTGAAGATGAATGAGGCAATGTCTACAGAATGCTTTAATAAGCAAGTAGGAGAGAGATATTATATAAGTTTGAGGCACTATTATTAATGGAAAACTGAAAACAAGGGCTGATGTTTTCAGAGGGAACAGATGGTTCCTTTGTTTAGAATTTGAGTATAAAGGAGAGAAGGGGGAAAAAAAGATACTTGCCATATTGTGTAGGCCTTGAATTTGAGTGACTTTAAAATGCCAAAACAATCTGGTTAGGAAAGTCCCATAGATTCAAAATAGCTCCTCACTGATCAAACTGTAATTAAAATAACAACAACAACAACAAAAAAATGACAGTAAGAGACTTCCTAATAAGAAATGCCATGGTGACAATTGACACAGCCTCTCAGAAACTCCCTTTGAGCAGCACTCCAGAAACGTAATTTTTTATCTCTTCACAAATTTCAACACATCATGGGACAAATCAATGAGAGCAGACTGTAAGCTACTTTTTCCTTATCTCCCATCTTGGTCCGTATCTGTACATCTAGTTTCTCATGACTTGAGTTTGATCTTTGGTGATGGACGTTGAGAACTGATGTCTGAAGTTGTCTTGGGACCTCTATATATGAATCCCCTCTTCAATACAGGTTAGAAAGGGTAGTAGGAGCCATCGAACTTCTACTCCCTTATTTTAGGTTTTGATAAAAATTACTCTGCATTTGGATATGCCCTGCTTTTGCAAAAGTCAAATACTGTCAGATATGTTGCATTGCCTTTCCCATTCTTCATTCATGACCTCTGTGACTGTCAGTCTTCACTGACAACCTGACTTTCCTTACACTCTCTTAGGAAAGACACTCATGGCCGAGTGAGCATGTCTGAGAGGGCATTTTCAGACCTAGTCAGCCTAGGAGGGAAGACCCTCTCTGAATGTAGGTGGCACCGCCTCGTGGGGTGAGGTCCAGAATGCATGAAAGGCAAGTGAACTGGGTACTAGCATCCATTTCTCTCTACTTCCTGACCATGGCTGCCATGTGACCACGGACTCATACTCCTGGGGCCATAGCTGGAGCTGCTATTGCAGGCACATGATCTTTTCCATCATGGATAGCACCCTTAAACTAAGTCAGAACAATTCCTTCCTGAGCTTGTTTTTTCCAGTCTTTTGTTACAGCCTGGAGAAAAATAATCACACATGGAGAAAAATAACCACAATATCTTTTTTCTTTTCTTTTTTTTTTTAATTGGTTAGGAAAATGAAAAGATTTTGTGTTTTCTGCATTATTCCTTGGATAGCTAAGCTGCTCAGACTGGCCTTGAACTTGGCATCCTTTTGTTCTTAGTTTCTAAAGTAGCTTCAAGAGTAACTGCTTAGGCCATTCCTGGGATTTTTTTTTTTTTTTTTATTTTTTATTTTTTGTGTGTCTTAATTGTTTTATCTTTAAACCCCTGTTTATTCATCGACCTATAAAATATGGTTGCTGAAAAAGATAATTTCCTTTATTATTTTTTTCAATAACATTAAATCTGTAATAGCTGAGGGCTTTGGGAACAGGCAGGTATATCTTGGTGTCTAATTCATTTTGTTCTGCCCTTTAAGGAGGAATGATGATGACCCATCATCCCTAGTCTCTCTCAGAAGCCTGTAGGAAGTAGCCAGCCTGCAATTTATTCACTAATCTGTTTGTGATTAGCATCCTCTGCCCTTTCTCATATCCTAAACTCACTGATTGAAATTTAATTATAGGGAATTCCTTCCTCTCACAGATTTTGTGACACTTGTGTTTCATTTCTTTTACTCTGAGCCCTTTGCTGACTTTCCACCTCTTAATGAATTTAATAGTGCAAATCGGACTTGGGATAATAAATATTCGTTCTGTTTCCAGTCTCTGCAAGTGGATGACAGCCCCAGAGCTCCAGACACTGGCAGGGTCATCTGATGTAAAGAAGACACAAGGTGGGGGCCGTACTCCTCAAGCATGTCACGTGGATGCTTCAGCTTGTGTGAGAGTCTCCTTACTTTGTTGATGGGCAAGTGGAATATTAGTGACAGTAAAACACATAAGCAAGTGGCTGTGGCCCTTAATGGTGTCTGGAACATTTCTTTGCTCCTAAGGCCTCTGTCCAGAAGTTATTGGGCCTCAGCGCCTTTGGCCAAGATTGGCAATACATAGTTGGTGAGACAACAGTCGTGGCAGATGCTTCTCCTCCTCCTCTCCTCTTCCTCTTCTTCAGATTTATTTTTATTCATGTGTCTGAGTGTTTTGCTTGCATGGATGATGTGTACACATGTATGCTTGGTGTCCATGGAGACCAGAGGAGGGCATCAGATACCCCAGAACTGATTACAAAGAATTGCCAGTTACCATATACATGCTGGGAACCAAACCAGGGTCCTCTGCAAGAGCTTCAGGTGCTCGTTACTGTGCAGACATAGATAGCTTCAGGCCCATCTTATCAATGAAGACCTACAGATCCGGGGTGAAGGCCTGAGTGTGCGTGAGTAAAAGTCAGCCACTTGAATCTTTTGAGCCTTATGGGAACAATTTTGAAGTGGGGCTATGAGCCATCCTGATGAACTTTGGAGAAGTTGTTTTTCCTGAGACCTGTAATTCAATAAGCGTGTCATATTCCCAAGGTACTGGCTGCTGGCCACTTTTGGTTGAAAGGTTAAGGCCTTCCTTTGTTTGATAATTGGTATTAAAGCAATGCCTTTGAAATTTAAGAGATAGTTTATACACTGTAGAGAAACTAATGAAGCTAAAACATATTTAGAGTGGTTTAAACTTTACTAATTGCCTCTATGGAGTGGTAAAATCGATTTTTCTGTTTTGGCATTTTATTGCCTTGGAAGTTTGAGTAAGATAAAATGTAAGATGGTGGTGTCAGTGGTAGTCATGAGGTTAAAGAACACAGGACAGCGTCATAGGACACAAGCTTTTCCTGGAACTTAGGAACTGAACAGTAATTTATAAACCTCAAGTCCCAGGCAGGGCCTGCAAACTTGGCTCCCTATTTAATTCCCATAAGAACTTTAAACAAGAAATTTGTCCTTAATCTGCCCATTTGCATCATAGTGTCCATAGTGGGACCTTAGTGACCGTCTTAGTCACATCCCTAGACTTGAGGACCATTCTCTAGCCTTGAGTTCTGTCCATTGCTTTGATAGTCTCTTAGTTAATATCTTTCTTGATAGGTATCACAAGCAAGTGAAAACTACTGTCCAGTGAGAAATTCATGACAGCAAGAGTGTCACAGGAACTCTCTGAAAAGGGTACACGGCCTGAAGTTAGTATGTAAAGAAAGAGCAGGAGTTAACTTTTTTTTTTTTTAATATCAGGATGTACTGCCTTTTTATGCTTCCATGAATGTTTAAAAATGATAGCAAGTAGTATATTCATTGCTTCAAGGTCATTTTTAAAGTATGCAATAAAGTATTTGAACTTAACTGACCTTTATATTTTAATGATTTTTGGAAGGGAACAATACCTGCAGCATAACTTTTCAGTGTTTCTATCTTCAGGCAGCAGAGCTTGCTTTGGAATCTGTGGCTGTGGGTCTGTGGCTTTCCCTGAGACTTTACCTGCTTTTTGCTTAGGCATCAAGTCGGTTGATGGTTCTTGGCCTCACAATGTTCAACCAACCAACCTCCCTCCCTCCCTCCCTCCCTCCCTCTCTCCCTCCCTCCCTCCCTCCCTCCCTCCCTCCTTCCTTCCTTTCTTCTTTCTTGTACAAACTGACCCAAGAAGGAGACTAGATTCATTACTTCCGGCTGGAGGTACAGGTGTGGGCGGACAGCACATATGACCTAACCCACATTTAGGAAGGAGAAGAGCATTCTGAACCCCTCCAGTCCATTCAGCAATGCAGTGTTTAACCCCAAAGGCCACTGCTAATAGGTTTTTAAAAATTGATGCTGTTAGATAGAGCTCATTTTCCAGTCCTGAACTTGTTCTTCTAGAAAGGAAACAGTCCTCAGGTTACAAACACAGGGCACTGGAATTTCAGAGGCCTCTGCTGACCTACAAGTCTTGTAAAGATAGGTATAGTTATGTTCCCACTGAGCTTGAGGACGTGAATTGTGATCTGACCGTAGTGCTTTAGAAGAAAGAGGATTTTTTGGATTTTTTTCCCTCTCATGCTAGGAAATTATGCACAATTTTTTTTGGTAGCTTTGAAAATAAGATCTGTATGTACATATGTGTGCATACACATAAGTGGTATATGTAATGAAATAGTCCTGGCTGAATTTACATACCATTTCAAATTCTGGTAAAAAAATAGAGTTCTCAATTGTTACATTTTTTTTTTCTTTTATTCCTGTGTTTATTTCCCCCCGAAACCCTTTATTATAAACAATTCCAATTTAAAATGTTTGAAAGCAAGTGTAGTCCATATCTTTTATTCAGAGTCATCTGTTGTTTATATTTTGTCTCTTTAGTTTTATCATTTTCCCACCTGTGTCTCTGCTGTTTCTTTAGTTTATGTACATGTATTTTTTTTTTCTGAAGTATTTGAATATAAATGTGCATTGCCTCTTGAGTTTTTGGGGAAGATCAAGTGAGAACAAGTTGGATAAATTGTGAGTTGCACTCTACCCCAAAGGGCAGCCCTAAGGGAAGTGACCACCATGTTGTCCTCGAGCTGTAGTGACTCAGTCCTGTAATTTAAGTTCATTGTCTGCACTCCTCTTTCATCTGCTAACCCAGTTATATTCCCCATGGCATTTTCCTTCTGCAGTGCACAGGCCGGCCCAGACTGATAGTCACTTACTTGTCTTTTCTCTTTGGTCTCCTTTGATCTGGAACATTTCCACTTCCTGTTTCATGGTGTTAACATTTCTGTGCAAACTGGTACCCCACTTAAAAAATTTGTCATTTCATATTAGTTAAGTATTTATGTTTAGGTTGAACTGTGCGCTCCCCTAGAGAATGCTGTATGCATGTTGTGTCTGTAGTGTCACTCTGGGAGACTGCTGTGTGAGCACTGGTGTCACTTTGCCAAGATGGTCTGTGATGTATCCACTATATAGCTATTATTCTGCCCTTTGCATTTGTTGCCACCATTCTCAGTTTTGCTATTTTGTTTTCTTTGGAGATGGAGCCTCACTATATGTTAGCCTGACCTTCAACTCCTGACCCTCCTGCGTCTGCCTCCCAAGTGCTGGGCTGCAGGCGTGCAATGACATGCCTGGCTGTCCTTTGCAGTTACTCAGCAATCCACGAGGAGATGTGTTAATCTTGCGCCTATGAAAATTATCTTCTAAATTCGTGCCTCAGCCAGATCGTGGCAAAATTATGGCTTTGCCACTTTCATCATTCCTTCGTGGTTATCTTTCCACATCTGCTCTAAGTGGGGCCTCCTCTTACTCTTACCCTGCCACATGAATTTCTCCCTCAGATAACACGGCTCATAGGACTTTTATTTTCATTTTTCATGATTCACTTCTGCCATGCTTTAATTTTCTTCCTCAATAGGTTCCAGATTTAGCCAGTGATAGTAAGATAATAAGGTGGCTTGGTGCATGCCTGTTTTATATTTTGTGGGTATTTATGTAGCTGTTGGAAGTTAAAAGGCATCCCGTTTTTATCTTTTGTCTTCTTCGTCTCCCTTCTGGGAACATCTTTTCCTCACTGTATCCTCGTTCTTTTTAGTGGCAAATGTCACTGGGTACCAGTATCTTGAGTGCTAGGTGTGCTTGTTGCTATTTGTAACTTTCTTTATAGGTCCTTGCAAGGGCTAGACCCAGGAAAGGATGCACATACATGGACATTACCATGGACCCATTTAATCATCAGATCACTTTTATCTGTTTGCTGGTAGTTACTTCAATGAAATGCCCCACCAGCATTTTTAGCTAGTGTGTGTTAAACTTAAACTTACTGCCAACCTGATGGTTGAGGAATAGTTTGGCGTTGCCTGTACCCTAGCATAAATAAACCTGAACATCTTTATTCTGTGTCCAATTGATCATATTTATTTTATGATTTTCAGCTTTGTGAATTGTTTATATCTTGCTTGCTAGGATTATCACTACCACTGTATTGTCAAGTCAGCGTCTCATCCCTTAACCCAGGCTAGCTTGGAACTCAAATTCATAGTGAACCTCCCAAGTACTGAAGCATTCCAAGTGCTGAGTTTACAGATGTGAGCTACCCTGCATCCACTCTAGTGTCTGCTTTTAACCCAAAAGTTTGAATTTTTGCCTTCAGATCTGATTAATTTGTGGTCTGTGTTTATAGTTTCAAATTGATCTGATTTTAGCTTTTTTATCCAATTGATATCTTATGTTCTAACAAGATTTACTATGAAAACATCTTTGACATTATTCTCTGATGGTTACGTTTTATTCTTTTATTATTATTATTATTTAGGTGGGGACAGGCACCAGCTCTGTTTGCCCAGGCTGGTTTAGAAGTCCTAAGGTCAAGACCTCCTTTTGCCTCAGTATCCCAGTAGCTGGGATGACAAGCATGTACCACTATTCCTGATTACTGTTTATTACATTTTACCATGAGCTCTGACTAGGTGCGAGGGAGGCCAGTGACAAAGGCAGCTGGGAAATTAGAGGAAACTGTGTTCCTGGTTTGATGATGTCAGAAATCAGGTAAAAGCATACTTGACCTTTTCCAAATCTTCCTCTTTGATCTCCCATCCCACTCCTCAAATTGTTTAGCACAGTTAACAGAAAGGAGTGTGGCATGGAGTCTAGTTGAGGCATTGCCTGTGCCTTCCCTCTTATCTGCCTTTCGGTATGCATTATTGAAACTTGTCTCCATGTGTCTGATCAGCAATGAAACTCTGGAGTCTATTACTCCTGCCATGTCCTGAAGTTCTCATTGGACCCTTTTCTACAGATTGCCTGTTTCAGTGAGGCCTTTGCCCATAGGACACCTATAGCCACATTGGGTGGGAAGTTGACCTGAGGAATTTGGGGGCCTGATGATCTGTGTGAGGCAGATAGGTAGGGAGAGTGGTGAACTGGGCTGTCTTTACTGGTCTACAATTCCTTGGCAAGTATCTTTCCTTCAGAATATTGGCAGCGAGGAATTCCAAATAATTAAGTTTTTTGATCTTGAAGAATCAACACATTATGGAAATACTGTCTTTTGAAGAAAAATAGTTCTCCTCATAACTTGATGTTCTTTACACATGGTGTTGATCTTCTTGGGGGTATTGGTCAGTATTCCATGAAAAGGGAAGTCAGTTTGTGAACAGGTATATTTGAAAAAATGCTAACTTAATGCAAAGTGATACTTTCTTTGCTGTAGGGCTTCTCAGAATATTTGCTACAGTCAGTCTCTCTGTGCCTCCCCACTCCCACCATGTGTGTGATAGTTGTAGTGGTGGTAGTCTTGATGCTGGTAGTGGTGGTGATGGTGGTGTTGGTACTAGTGATGGAGGTGATGATGGTGTTGGTGATTGTGATGGAGGTGAGGATGGTGATGGTGTTGGTGATGGAGGTGATGATGGTGATGGAGGTAATGATGGTGATGGTGATTGAAGTAATGATGGTGACGGTGTTGGTAATGAGGTGATGGTAGTGGAGGTGAGGATAGTGATGATGGTGGTGGAGGTGAGAATGATGATGTTGATGATGTTGATGGTGTTGGTGATGGAGGTGATAGTGTTGGCGCTAGTGATGATGGTGATGGTGGTGGAGGTGATAGAGACTACACCTGGAAAATGCTAGCAAGTAGTCCATCACTGAGCTACCTCTTTGTCTGTTGGTTTTGTGAGATAGGGCTTTTCCATTTGGTTAGGCTGACCCTGATCTCACTGTGTTGCCCGGGGAAGCATAAAATGTACGTTCTAGTGTCTCTTCTTCCTGAGTGGATTACAAATATGCATCACTGTGTTTACTTGAATTTCTCAAATTTGTTGGTGAGGAACAAAAATCTGTCCTTGCTCCCTCACTAAGGACATTCACCGTTTGGTATATAAAGGCAAACTTATCAAGGTGATGGCACTATGGATAGTGCCAGGACTCCTTTTGTCCCCTAATTGTTCCCCAGTTAAGCTCTCTGCAGGCAGATTATCTGTTTCATGCATTACTGTACCCACACCCCACAGTGCCTGGTTCATAGCAGTGCTAATTGAGTATTCCTGAGTGTGAAGCTGTCAGCCTTCACTTAGTTTGTTGAAATGTTTGTGCTTTGATTCTGCCTCCTAAATGTAGATGTTTTAAACAACAGATTCTTTTAGTATAAAAAAAAATCAATACGCGTATTTACTTAGAATTGTATATGTAACTTCCTGGCCTCCCTAAAGTTGTAAGGCTTAATTGTGAGTCATTGAATATGCTTTAAATATCATTCTTCACTACCCAGAGCAGTTGCACACAGATAGACATGTTTGACCTTTGCTCATTGCTGCCCAGTCACCCAAGATAGGCACATAGGAATATATATTATTATTATATTCTATACTATATAGGAATATATAGTAATATTATATGTTATGCATAATATATAATAGATATTATTCTGAACATGGCGTATATATACATATACATATATGTGTGTATATATTTATGTAATAAAGAAATATAATATTAGACATAGATACCTAGATTTGCCTGTAGTTTAAGCAGCACACTCATAGGACGATCCTGCTGTTCATTTGGGAAGGTCTGTGGGATTCGTTCTTGGTGTCTTCTGTGCCATTCTTCTTTTTCTGTTCAGCAGGTGTGTGTGTGGGGTGTCACCTCCTCCTCCTTTTTAATTTCATGGGCAGAGTGTTTCTCTACATGTGTGTCTGTGTACTACACATGGGCCCTGTTCCAAGGAAAGCCAGAAGAGGGCATTGGGTTCCTGGAACTGGAGTTGCGGGTGGTTTGCAATCTGCCATATCATGCTGAGGCTCCTTTGGCAGAGCAGCAAGTGCTCTTAAACACTGATCTACCTCTGTAGCCCCGATCAGCAGGTTTTCTAATGTGTTTTACTTCCTAAGGCTCTAGGAGATGATTGTTTGTCTCTTGGAAATTGTTCAATTCTGAACATATTAACATCCAAACAGGATCCCATGAATGGGACGTATTATAAGTAGTCTAGTCTCATCTGTCCACGTGGATGTGTATACGCGCGCACACACACACACCCCTTTTTATCCATTTTCTAGTGAAGGACCAGAATGTTTTTTCTGTACAATATAAGAACTCAAAATTCTGAGCATGCTTGCTTCCTTTTCATTTATTCTCAAGTTATGTCTTTGGAGTATTACCATGTTTTATATTCAGAATGACTTTTATTGGTACTCTTTGAAGATATACATTTATTTAGTTCTTATAGAAACTTTGGCAATTATGTCACTCCCACCATGGACAAGGAGGAGCTGGAATGGGAATGAGAAGAGGGAAGATGGAAGGAAGAATTACCTTATAATCTTGTTATCCTAAATGATATGATAGGGAACAATGTTGGTAAGAGGTAGGGGTGTGTGTGTGTGTGTGTGTGTGTGTGTGTGTGTGTGTGTGTGTGTGTGTGCGCGCGCGTGCCTGTCTGCCTGCCTGCCTGCCTGCCTGCCTGCCTGCCTGCCTGCACACTATGGACTGCTTGTCTGATGTTTGCCTTTCAAGCCAGTTCTCTTGTTAGGTACTTCCCTGTATACTTTCATGGAAAGAACATTTACAATATTATGTATTGCAACATTCAATAGTTAATCTTTGCTCAGTGCCTACATTGCAGTAAGTGCAATGAGCTATTCCAGTAAAGTGACTATAGCTTAGCTCACCTTTGTACTTCCAGGGTCTTGCTCCAAAGCTATCTGTATACATAGTGGTTTACAAGTGTCTGATAAATTTCAGTGTATACACATTAGGCTAGAAAAAGATCTGCCCACCTTTTCTTAAGAAATTTAAACTTGGCACATGATGCATTCCAGAACTATAAAAGAAAGGTGAGAGCCAGATCAATAAAAGCTGCCCTTATATGGGCACAAAGTAGAGTTTGCAGC
The DNA here is from genome assembly GCF_943737965.1 of Phodopus roborovskii. Classification (NCBI taxonomy): domain Eukaryota; kingdom Metazoa; phylum Chordata; class Mammalia; order Rodentia; family Cricetidae; genus Phodopus; species Phodopus roborovskii. The sequence continues at coordinate 10,394,687 of NW_026126469.1, forward strand.
ATGGTAGGTGTTGCCTATGGTGGATTGGAACTATCTGATGGTTCTGAGATAGGGTCTCCTGTACTCCATTGCCAGAGCTGTTGCATCTGTTGTTTATCGTTTTAGACTCAGATAACCCCCTTTAAAAAAGCAAATCAGGATTTTCCTGATGGGAACTGGCTTGCATTAATGGGTTGTATGAGCAGCCTGTGATCAGCTCAGTATAATGTTCACATGCCTCTGGGAGCATGAGTTTTTACTCATTCACTTGCTGGTGTCATCACTGGTGTTTCCTCTGTGCCTCAGAAGTGGAGTTGGTTGTCAGAGTCCTTGTGTCATGAAGGATGACTGAGGCAGAATTGAAGGCATTAACTTCCTATGTCCATCAGGCGCAAGGGCAAGAAATCCTTCACTGTGGATGGTGAGAAGTCCTTCTCTGCTTTTCCACAGGTCATTAGATAAAGGATGTGGGTTGGCTAACCCAGCACCCAAAACAGGGTTGTCTTCCCTCATGGTCATCTCCTAAGCAGACATACATGGGTATTCAGACCTCTGGAGACCTCATGTGGTATATTGCCTGTCGCTATAAGGTTTCCTTCTGTGCAGTCATGGGGAAGCTCAGATAAATCCTTATACCCTACTTACACATGATGCTTCCAAAATAAAAGATTAGAGCTAGATAGCAGAAGCTGCTGGAGAGCAGCTGGAAAACCTTAGAGTGGTTTCTGTAAGTACTGTTTCTACTGTAGCTCCCCCACTGCCTTGAAAGCTTCTCGGTTGGTTCAGTATGAGGTTCTGCCTCAAGTAGTTGTCTGGGCTCACCTACTGTGTTAATTCATCCTGGGAAAGTAGAAAAGAAGATACTGTTAATACTGCACTTTTCTACAGAGTGTGCTGGATGTGCCTGATAGGTGCTTTCACACTCTGACATGTATTCAATGTACAAATATAGTTGCAGAAACTCAGACCATGCTATCCTCCAGGTCACAGAGCACATTAGCAGTCCCAGAACTGATGCTCAGTCATGTTGAGATGGCCTTGAAATGTGTGCTTTCCCATGTATCTGCCACCTGCCACATCATATCAGAGATTACTCATTCTCTATGCTTTTCATGGCTGGGCAAGCAAGCCATAGTCTAGGGCTTGAAGGTCTTGAGAAGATTTTTTTAGCCTCTCCCATTCCCCCCAGTACACACTCCATGTGCAGACCTTTCTGCATACACATTGTAATGATTAGTTGTGTGCCTGTTTGTCGTTAGTGTTAGATGTGAACTCTTTCAGATGTCTTGCTGTAGTGTCTAGTTGGTTCAACACGTACACATTGAAAATTCTCTGTTCCATGCTGTGTTTGCTGCATTTGCACAAGGACCTCTACATCCTACAATTAGGTAACCCAATTTAAGGATGCCCCGATTTGGCTTCTACTTTAATGTGTGAACCTTAAACCTGCCCTTTGTTTTAAACATTTGCTTTCAGCCTTTGGAGGATAAAGCTGCCGTGCTCTCACCCTGTTAGCATTTTGGTCACGTGAATTTGTGCATAGTAGTCGTTTGTGTATGTTCAGGGATGCTAGCACTGTGTGGTGACTGTCATATGAATGCAAAAACATTAGCAAAATGACCAAATAAGTTTTTAGAGTTGCTGTTGAAATCTTGATAGGTACTTTCGAATGTAGGTGAACATTTTGCATGTAATATACAATAAAATCTTTTAAAAGTGTTTATACCCTTTAATTAATCAGTTGAAATACTAACATAATATTATGAGTAAAGTGTTATGGTTCAGCAAGCTTTTTTATGGATAAATACTTTATCAACAGACTTGAAATAGTTAAGCAATTAAAGAAATTGGTGGTTCATATATATTTAGACTAGCTAAATCTTAGAGTACATTAACTCAGTTCCTGGGAAGAACATTATATTCTTTGAAGCCATCAAATGATTATGAAATATGAATTAGAATGGCAACACTTTATGAGATTAGATTATATTATGATTATAGTTGTTATAGGACTGCTTGATGAAATCATTTGTAACATTAAACAGAATGACCATTAAGAAGTAGTTTAAATTTTTAATTATTTAATTTTACCTAAGGCCATAAATCTTTCAAGAAAAAGTCTACTGAAGAATTTCATATCTAGTGATTGAAATGGAATAGCTGCACTGTTCCTTGGAACTCAGGTCAGGGTCAGGAAACTTTCTGTTTTTTATAAGAGTTCAGATGAGGACAGTGATGGATTTTAGCAGTGGCTTTGGCTAAATACTGATTTTAACATTTAGCCGTCTGGTACTGTATCAATTTTTATAGCAATAGATCTTCCTTCCTTCCTTCCTTCCTTCCTTCCTTCCTTCCTTCCTTCCTTCCTCCTTTCTTCCTTCCTTCCTTCCTTGGTTTTCCAAGGCAGGATTTCTCTGTAACTTTGAAGGCTGTCCTGGAACTTGCTTTGTAGACCAGGCTGGCCTAGAACTCACAGATAGAGATTTACGTGCATTTGCCTCCCTAGTGCTGGGATTAAAGGTGTACACCACCACCACCTAGCTTAGATCTTTATTTGTATAGGGAGGTGCACGTGTCACTGGGGGAAATTTTTTCTACTTATTGCCTACCAATTTACCTATAAATGGTTTTCCTCTTCACTACCTACTAAGTCTCCTGTAAGAGAGGATTAGTTTTTCCTCTATAAGAGAGAACTGTTTTTGGTGTATGTGAATGACATATGTATGTGTGTACGTGAGCTATAGCATTGTTTTTCTCCTGCATGTACTTCTCTTTGTTTTCAGCAGATAATCTTGTCATGGAATGCAATTTGTTGGATATTTAAAAATTAATTTATTTCCTTGATAATCATTGTGATGTTAACATCATGTCAAATCTTGGAAGAAAACAGTTTGTAAGACCACACTGTAATTTCCATTTTGTGGATGTGAAAAACAGACTCAGAGAGGTCGAAAGGACCTGCTTGTGTTCCTTTGGAATATAGTAGAGTTTGTTTCCTTGTTGCTTGTTCAGCCCCTTGCCAAACCTGGATCTTAATTACCCATCACAGTGCTCCAACACAGAGGGCAGAGATTGGGCTTGCTCACAACTTCCTCTGCCCTGTCACGGTGATGAGTAACATATGCCAAGGCTAGCCCTGGGCCCCATTTACAAGAGATCCTTGAGTGGTGCTTTTTCCATGATCCTCTTGTGAATCTACTGACAGGCCCAGCCAACCCTGACACTGTCATTACAAGAAACTCACTCCTCAGGGAAAGCCAGGAAAATAGACTTAGCAAGAGAGTTTTTTCCCTCCCCAGGGTTACTGTGATGTCCATGCTCAACTGTCAGCCATTCTGGTTATTGAGTGTCTATAGTCACCACCCCTACCCTGGCTGCGTGTTAAAAACACCTGGGGAGCTCTTTATTCATAAGCATGTTTAGGCTTCCTTCTATAGGTTCTGATTGGAATGGGCTGGGCTGGGGCCCTGGGTATTAGCTTCCTTCTGCCTGCCTGTCTAGGAGGGAGTACAACTGCTTCTTGTTTTCATCCCTTCTTTGGTGTGGTGGACTTTCTATTTTGAAAGCAGCAAACCCTCAATCTTCTGATGTTATCATTCCATTGAAGGGTAGGATTTATTTACTGAGTGTTTTTGTGGGTGGTCAAGGCTGTGGAAAGGATGTTACAGGCATGGGCATGAGCGGATGTTGCATTTTGTAGCCTTCAAGAAGGGGAATGAGCCACTTGGGCCAGATCGTTGAGTGCCACCTGAAGACTGCGCGGTGATTTTTGTCGCATCTCTTCCATTTTCTTCCTCCCTCCTCATCAGATTTTCAGCTCTGAAAGGATGTATTTTCCAGTTCTGAGAAACAGTCATTCTCAACAGTTTCTTCCACAACATTTAATGGGTTATTTGCAATGACTTGTTTATAGTCCCTTCCTCCCCCTCCCCCCAACAACTTTGATTTACTAACACATGTATACAGTGACAGTCTGCCTCACTGCTCTGGAAATACCCAAAGTCTCTAGCCTGGCACTAAGTGTTCTCTCCAGAATTAAGGTCATCCTTTACTGCCCGTGGGTGCCAGCCAACTGAGCTGTACCCTGGCCTTGGATCTGTCCCATCCGACTTTGTTCCGGTGTCTCCTGGTGGTGGAACACTGACTGTCCTGAAGCCACCTGTCATTCTCCCAGCTAGAAATAATCTTCTCCCTGATAGAGCCACACAGTGCTTTGAGTGGGAACACTTAGAACTCGTCACATTGTACCTCGAGCGTCTGCCACTGTCCGCTTCTGGAGGGTGGGGTGGCCTCTGCTTACTTCTGCCACCTTCTGCGGTGCCAAGAATATGGGACACATTCCAAAGTGGCTTTCATGAGTAACTGTGCCACTTTTAGTTCATCTCAGCAGTTGTGCAGAGTTAGCCTCCTGAGCTCTTGGAAGCTTTGGTGAGCATGTGCAAAAGGTCTACTGTGAGGAAGCAAAATCCAGTGACCTAGTTACAGCCCGTTCCCTGCGTTCGTGCTTCTGAGGAGGCTCTGGCCCCAGCTCTGAGGGAGATGTTGCCTTTTTAAGGTGCTGGTTGTTGGCATGTCTTCCAAAGGGATCTTCTTCTTTTTTAGCAAGTACGAAAACAGTGGATTCTCATGCAGAAAACACAGTAAATGTAGACTAGAACTTAAAATGAAAATGAAATTCACCTTGAATGCGTCTGGCTATTGTTGTCAAATCTGTCCTGGTTTAATTACATGACAACGTGGGGTATCCTGTGCTTTTGTGTGTGTGTGGGTTGATCCTTTATGTCACCAGTAACTGGTAGGGAAGACTACTGTTGTAGAAGGTGGACTGTTTTCATGGTCTTCTTGAAACTGAGCCATAATACACTGTCACCACAGCGGCACTGCCAAAGTGGACTTTACGGTAGCGGACTAAGTACTGACTAAGCACTCACTAAGCACCTAGTACTTCAAAGGACTTGGGTGTCTTTTTTCTATCTGGGTTAGCTACAGCTGTGTGAGGAAAGCTACCGAATGGAGAAATCAGTGGGACCAAAGTTTAACAAGATGGTTTTTATATGGTATGGTGTGGTGACCTTATGATGAGCAAGGTGTGGCAGATGGCAGGCCACACAGAGGTGGTGGGAAGGCATGGTATACTCTCTCTTTCTGGTTGGACTTTTAAGGGAATTCAAGGGCTTTTTGTTCCTTTTAGGGAAGCTGGAAGCCTACGGCTATTTCCATATCATCTTCATTTATAGTAATGGATCTTAGCTAATCCAGGAAGCAAACAGGGGTGATTTCAAAGAACATTGCATGACTGGAGTGTTGCTCAGAGGCTGAGTCTATGTAGGCCTTGGAAGTATACAAAAGAAGGAAAAAGAATGGGTACCGCTTTCCAGGGTGTCACATCTAACTGAGACGTGACTGGGATGGATAGTGAAATATGTGGTCATAGATCCATGGTCATACACACAAGGCTAGTATTTCCTTTTCCTCTTCATTTTGTCTTTCTTGAATTTTCATTTTGTTTTCATTTGTTCTCTTATTTTTAGAAAGTTTTCTTACATAAATATTTTCTAAGCACTATAGTGATTTTAATGCAGTCAGGAAAGTACAAAATAGAAAACAAAATTCACCCTTAATGCATTTTGCATTAATGTCCATTCATTGTTAAGAGGTTTTTTTTTTTTTTTTTTTTTTTTTTTTTTTTTTTTTTTTTTTTTCCGAGACAGGGTTTCTCTGTATTTCTTTGGAGCCTGTCCTGGAACTCACTCTGTAGACCAGGCTGGCCTTGGCCTCAAACTCACAGAGATCTGCTGACCTCTGCCTCCCGAGTGCTGGGAGTAAAGGTGTGCGCCACCAATGATTGGCATAGCTTTTGGAAAAAGAAGGTTTTTAGCCTCTGCTGCTTTGTCCTTGCTTCCCTCTCTTCCTCATTACTATATGAATGTGCACGTGCACGCACACTCACATGAACGGCTGTGTTTCCAGTTTTCTTAAATAACCACAGGGGTTGATGTGATTGGCCAATGATCTGCCTTTAACATTATTTTTCTTTCAAAACTTAAAAACATTTTCATGTGTGTGAATGTTTTGCCTACATGTATGTCTATGCACCACTCTGTGCTTGGTACCTGCACAGGCCAGAAGAGGGCCTCAGATTCCCTGAAATTACAATTACAGATGGTTGTAATCTGCCAGGTGGGTGGTGGCAACCAAACTCAGGTCCTCTGGAAGAGCAGCCAGTGCTTTTAACCACTGGCCCATCTCTCCAACCCATAGAAAATCCTTTAAAAAAACTGAACAGCTGCTGTTATATATTTGTAGTAACATTGTATGGTCAAGTGTAGAGATATTATGGGTAGGCTGGTGGTAATAAAAGGAGAACATGCTTGATGAGCTGTCACCAGCCTTCAGAGATCCTTCTAAGCAGTGAGGAGAGAGAGATCCCAAAACCCAGGCAAGCAGGGCATGAGCCAAGGCATAGAGGAGGAAGATGTGGGGACATGTACTCTGAGACGTGGTCAAAGAAAAAGTTCCTGAGCTGTCACTGAAGAAACGCTGCTAAGAATTAATGATAGATGAGACACGAGGACATGGGATTACAAATAATCAACTGTTGGGGATGGAGTGAGGGTATGTCTCAGAACTAGAAGATGCCAGGGAACAGTTACACTGGGCTATCAGTGGTTCACATGTCATAGAAGGTCAAATGCATTTCATTAATTTTCTTCTTTGTCAGTTTCTTGTGTGTATATAATGCATTCTGGTTATTCTTACCCTTTCTTCTATCTCCTTCCCACCCTGCCATCCCTCCTCAGCCTTACAAGCCCCACCCCCTTAAAGACATGATCTTGCTATATTACAAGTGATTTTTCAATTCCTGCTATGAAGTGATCCCCCTGCCTCAGTCCTGATATCCCTTCCTCTCCACAATTAACTGAGACTATAGGCACCTGTTACCATGCCTGGCACTTGAAAGAGAAGTCATTCCCTCCCTCCACCTCCCTCCTTCGCTCCACGTATGTATGTATATATGTATGTACTGTGTCTTTGGGTATTCATTTATATGTGTATTATTTGTATTTATCAATCTATCTATTTGCCATCCATGTATCCATCCTTCCAATCTTTTTAGTGGTTGCATATTTTGTCCTAAACTTTAAATATAGTTTTCCTAAGTACTGATAATATTTACAAGCCTATATATATCTTCATGATTAAAACAATAGTTTAGTTGCAGTTGAATATTATGTACACTTGCTACTGAAATAATTCCTCTAGATTTAGGAAACTTAAATTAGTATTTGAACGTGGCAGGTGCTGTGCTGTGTGCCAGGACTGAAAGGTGTGCAATCTGCTTATCCCTGCCCTGTTGAGGCTCCTAAGCAAGCAAAGCAGATGCATTGAAAGAAAGCTACATGAAAGGAAAAGGAGCCAGCGAGGTGGCTCACTAGGTAAAGCCCCATTTTGCCTCACAATGCAAGTCTGAGGGTCATGGTTAGATCCTGGAATCCGTTAGATCCTGGAATCTGCGTGAAGGCAGAAGAAGAGAACACATGTCACAAAGTTGGTTTGTGACCTCCATTTGTTCAGAGGCATGTGTGCACTTCATACTGACACATGTAATAAATTAAATAAAAAAAAAAAAAAGAGTGGCTTGTGCTGTGGGAACTGTGACTCAGCATGGAATTGATGCCTATAGTCTCCACTCAGTTCTTCATCTGCAAAAATGTAATATGTGCTCATGCATAAGATTAGATACAGACATGTGGAGGGGAAAGGACATTTACCTGTGACCCTCCCGCTGGTGGCTAACTACTGAACATTTCATTTGTGGAAGTTAACTTGGCAATATGACCATAGGTGGTTAAGTCTTAACTCGTCCTCTACAAACTATTTCTTAGGTCTTCATTATATAACACTGGTAAGGGCTAAAAAGAAAACAAAACAATCTGAACTGAAATGGTAATTGTATATTTTTGATCCGTGTCCTTCTCTTCTGTCTGTTTCTGTCTGTATGCGCACATGCACATACACGTACTTAATACACACATACACTCATACACTTACACACTCACACACACTCATACACATACACTCACACACTCACATTCACTCATACATACAAACACATACTCACATGCTCACTTAAACACTCACACACACATACACAAATACAGATTCACTCATAAGCACTCATACATATACACACTCAAAGCCGCGCGCGCGTGCACACACACACACACACACACACACACACACACACACACACCCCACACACACATCTATACAAGCAGGGAAAATTATGGTGAGACTAAGTCTTATTTTACAGATAAGAAGACCAAGGCCTAGAACTCGTCAAAGATGATATCAAAAGCAGAAATGGCAGTTGCTATCAATTTCAGGTCTATTGCATCCCTTCAACATGTCACCTTCCTCGATGAGACCTCCTTACTAAGTTGTAGAAGCGGTGGGCGAGGGAGAAACGGAAAATCACATCAGTTCTCAGAGTGCAGGGTTTTTTTCCTGTGTCCTTTAGCTGAGCTATTTTTATGACTATTCAGTACATGTACAATGCTGCCTCTTGGAGTGTTCTGGCCAGACTGAGAGCCCATTCACTACTGGCTGAAACTGTGCTGTTCCCCCATGGCAGATTCCATGGAATCCTTGGCCCAGGAACCAGATGGGAACAAACTATTCCAATAAAAAGAAAAAAAAAAATTCAATTTCAGAGTCTGAGAATACACAGGAAATACAATGGCACATGAGCTGTTGGACTAAGTACATTACAGTCAGAGAGTGGTTTCCAAGTGTGTCGTGGCGAGGTGGGGGTGGTGTCAGGGTCTGTTTACCATTTATTTAGGGTTCAGCCCATTCACCATCTCTCATCAGTTTAAAATACAAACCAGAACCATTCATTCTACCTAAGCCTGATCTTTTTCTGCTCTCAGTACCTCTTTGTGCTCATTGGACAGAACCGCCTCTAGTTTTGCCTCCCAGATAAACTAATACCAACTATGGAGGGGATCAGAAGAGCCAGTTTCTGTAGCAGGCTGCTCCCGAACCAGCGCATGTCTGACCTGCTGATGCTACCATGGTGCCACCCGTGTGTTCTGGAAATGAGGTTTTAATAAGATATAGATGAGTTAATATATAAACAGACTCTGCATCATTTACAGCCTACTGCATAGAAATTGTTGTTAGTTCATTAAATTCTCTCCTTAGCTATGGCTGATAGTGTTTCTCCTTTGTGTCAGCTCTGCTCACTACTGTCATATCCCTGCTTCTGTAGCTGTGGCCCCCAACCCTGAGTTATTATTTGCTTTATTGGGTTTCTGTCTGCTCTGTCTTACCTGTTCTTTATCTTTCTCTACTGAGTCTCAATCTTACCTATTCTTTATTCTCTATTGAGTCTTCATGCATTTAATCTTCAATTAACTATTTGTCCATTATTTTAACAGATGTCTCTCTGGTAAGGGGTGTCTACTGTGTGCCAGGGTCATTACCAAGGCAGCTTTTCAAGTTCTCTGAGCTACTTGAGGTCTGTGAGTAGTGTCTGTGCAGGTCACTATGGACATAACTGTAGACTTTGGATGGGCTTGTTCAATCTTTCCTCCTAGGACATAAGGGACACAAAATGTAAGGTGCATATTAGTATGTACTTATTATCCTTTATTTAAAAATCAGTTAGTGCAGGTCTGTATTCCAGCTCATTGAAGATGGAGGCAGGAGGATGGCAAGTTCAAGGCCTGCTTGGGCTAAGAGTGAGTTCAAGGTCATCTTGAGAAGCTGATGGAACTGTCTCAAAATAAAAAGTACAAAGAGGGCAGGAATGTAGCTCAGCGGTATAGTATTGGGCAAGTAGTGAATGCGTGAATGAGGGAGTTACCCCCTCTAGGGGTTTGCTACCCTTGAAGAAGGCGTGGATGATAGAACATACTAGTCTATGAGAGAGACAGAGATGAGAAGAGAGGGTCAAGGAGGCTTGGAGTAAAAGTGAGGGTGGGATCCCTTTCTCTTCCTGATGTGTGTGGGTCAGGATGTAGAACTCCCAGCTCCTTCTGTGTCTGCCTGAGTGCCGCCATGCTTCCTGTCATGGGATAATGGATTAAGTCTCTCCACCTTAAGGGAGCTTCCACTACATGCTTTCCTTTATAAAGGAGAGAGAGGAGAGAAGAGAGAGAGAGGGAAAGAGAGAGGGGAGAGGGAGAGAGAGAGAGAGAGAGGGAGAGGAGAGAGGAGGAAGAGGGGGAGAGAGGAGAGAGAGGAGAGACAGGGAGAGGAGAGAGAGGGAGAGAGAGGGAGAGGAGAGAGGAGGAAGAGAGGGGAGAGAGAGGAGAAGAGAGAGAGGAGAGAGAGGGAGAGGAGAGAGGAGGGAGAGGGAGGGAAAGAGAGAGACAGATGGGGGGGAGAATGAGAACAGAACAAGGGTGGGTGTGGGGCAAAGAGCCACTGCCATGGCGGAAGGAAGCCTAGACTGAGGAGAGGAGTGGAATTTGAGAAACTGAATGAGACTAGGAAATGCTCAGGATCATAAAACATTTCCTCAAGAAACATTTTCCCTTAAGTGGCATAAAACATGAACTGGAGTGGGTCTGAGGTGAGGAAGGGAGGTGGGGCCTATGGAAAGGAAGTGAAAATCGTTTTCTGGAACCTTCCTTGGCCAGTAGTTCTGCATAGATACTTGAATGAAGAAGGCTGTCAAGGCAGAACTGAGGCATTGGGTCCCTCATCCTTCTATGTCTGATCACTCTCCCAAGCCTACTTTCCCTTCTGCCTTCCCTCCTACTCCACTCTAATTAGTGGCCAGTGTGAGTCAAACAGCAAAACCAAATGCACAGGAAGCAGATGATTTCAATGTTATAAAAGTTCTAGTTCAACGCATGCACCTGTTCAGCTCATCTGTTTTCTATTGGCTGCAGTCCCCTTTGCCCTTTTGTGCCCCAGGCCTTTCTCACTTCCTAACCTCAGGAAGTAGAGGAGCTGGTTTTGGGGAAGAGAGCAGACAGTTATAAAGAACTAGGGACTTAGTAGGAATTAAATCCATAGCATTTTCATCCTGCATTGGTTCCCAGCTTTTTTTTTTTTTGCTTGTTTCTTACATTTACTGCTTAAGATTTGTCAAGGAGCATATAAAAAGAGAGTTCCCCTGGTGGGTAGGTGTTTGCTAATTGCCTGTGGATGCAGGACTGGAATGAACTTTTCAGGATATAAAGAACTTCTGCTGGGGGCCCTGAGACTGACTTCTGGGGAAGAGCTTGTGAGTTCCGGGGAGGTGAACAGGTGTGCTTAACAGTTGAGCATCCTTGGAGGCAGGCAGCAAGTCTGCAGAGCTGGGGGGGGGGGGCAGGTGCTCTGCCTGTGCAACTGGGGGTGTGTGTGCTTTGCATAGTGTCAGTATAGATTTCTAGTAGTTTCATAAACAGAAGAGGAGGTTTTCAGTCAAAGAGTATAGTAGAGGAATGAAGATAGCAGAATTTGGGACCTGCAGGCTCCTGAGGTGAAGTATCTGCAGCCAATCATTGCATTCTCCAGGACCCTCTTTACAGTGTTTGGGGCTTTTCTTCTAAAAGCTGTGGGGAACTGTTAGAGTGGAATTTTGGAGAAGGATCTTTACAAGATTACTTCAGTGTGTGTGTGTGTTATTTTGCTTTTACTGTCGCGTCCGTCCACCCCCCCCCCCCCAGGTCTTTTTAGGAACTGTTAGGCAACTGTACCTCTGGGGAATGTGCCCTGCCTGTCTTTCTATGCCATTCCTTTCCTGTTTCTTCTTGCCTGGCTCAGCTCCTTCTCATGCTCATGCTAATGAAGTGTGGCAGCGGGCCCCTGGATTTGTGCTGAGACCTAGGAGCCTACCCAGTGCAAGCCCTTCTTCCCCTCCTGCTTCCTCCACCTCTCCCTGTCACCCACCCCCTGCCCCTACCCCACAGCTGCAGCCTCAGCACTCCCCTCCTGAAAATAAATAAGGCAGCCACTCGAAAAGGTTCCAAGCACATTAGTCACTTATCCCAGAAGTTTAATGCAGAAGTATTTTGACAGTGAGCACAAGAAGGTGCTTTCTAGCTGAACGCACAGATCTTGCTTATTCCAACTGGGCTGGCTGCCGCACAGACAGATGATATGTTTTTAGATGGAATGGCTGTGCAGCCAGCGCCTGGGACTCTGACTCTTCCCTTGGAAGTGTAGCAAACTGCTAACTACCAAATGTGTCTGGGACAAGATAGAAAGCTGTGGTGGGGGTAGGAGATAGTTATTTCTCTCTTCCTTGTTTATTAACGTCTCAAAAGGTCTGGAACAATGACTCCCCCCCCCATCCAAACCCTCCCCAGTGACAGAACACCCTGCTCCCACAGGGCAGGCAGCAGGCACCTGTCCCTTGAACTCTTTCCCCACCTCCTGCTTGTTTCTGCTGGGCAGGGGAGCGGGGAAGGGAGGGGGAGGAGGATATCAAGTTTTTATTGTGCGCATAACTTTCTCACTAATAGCTTCCATGAGTCACTGGGAGATCTTCTGTTTATTTATTTATCTGGTGGTGGCGTCCTTTTTAAAACCCAGGCTTATGCGTGTTCTGAATGGACCCCGTGGTTGCAGTGCAGGTGGCAGTCCATACAATCCAGCTGAGTTGTGCTTCCAGAAATATTTCTTGACTCACTTATTTAGCACTTTCTATTGCTGTCACTGGGCAGGTTAAAGAGTCCTGGCTGCCCTTTGGTCACACTAGTTCAGAACTGATGTCTACTGTGGCCCATAGAAAGGGGAGTAAAGAGCCCAGGCACACTCTTAACCCATGAGGGATCTTCCTCTGCTATTTCACCCAAGCATCTGAGGAGTTCGGGGATTCCTTGGTCTCCTCCTTTAGGGTCCTGCCAACAGGCAGGCTGCATTTTCGGGAACAATGGTGCATGTTCCAAAGGCTTTGATAGGGGTGATAAATCTTCAGCCTCAGTGTTTTCTCTGTTTCTCTTTCTGGGATCTGTTTAGGAAAAACTTCACAAAAATCTAGTGGGCTTCTACCCTGGGTCAGGTCAGCTGTCCACGTTGGTGTGTCTCCATAGAACCCACCATGGAAACCGCTGTATTAATGCTTCACCTGGATCCTGGCATCCTGTGCCCTGCCTTCTGTAAGCCTCTTACTTCTGTCCATTTCCCAGGCCTGAGAACATGGTGTCTGTGCAGATGAGGAGGGCCCCACAGGGCTTCAGCTTGCTTGCCATGCTGGATCATTTCTCTCAGTAGGCTCTATACCCAGCATCCTTCAGGCCTTTGTACTTCAGTCTGGACTTGACTGTCTGGGCAACTACTGGGCAGCTGGGCCAGTCCTTCAGAGTTGTTCATAGCACTGCAGAGGTCCGGCTGTGACATTCTCAGGAAATTTTAGCCCTAGTGTGGGACACGGGGACAAAAGTCTCTGTCATAGGATCATTTCAGAGAAGAATAGCACCATGTATGAATTGTTTTTAAGAAAACATCAGGCTGAATTTGTTCGGTCAGTGGAATGTATAGCATGGATTTTTTCTCCTCGGCAGCTAGCTAACCCTTCTTGGGCACCTATGTTCATGTGACACTTTGCTGTCCTGACGTTTGTGACTGAATTTCATATTCTTATATTGCAAGGTGATTTCTAGAGACCTTGTCTAACTAAGAGCCTGTTTGAGTCTCATAGTAATGCTAAGGCAACAGAGACCGAACTGAACAAGAATGCACATGCTTTCCCAAGTTCACTTGTGGCAAAGAATTGTGGGAATTTGAACCAAGGCTTGCCGGCCTATGCTTTTGGACTACAGCAATCACTGTCATTCTGTGGGGACTAGAAATATGATGGGAAGGCTCAGTGTACTAAGTGCTTAGTCACATGTCAAACACTGTTAGATTCTTCATTTAAAGCCCATTGTTTTTCAACTACTGTATAAAGTAGAAATGATTATGTCCAGTTTAGGGTGGAACTGAATGGTCTCAGGTTCTACTTAGAATCGCCTCTAGGGAATGGGGTTCCCAATGTAGAATATAATCCTTGGTCATTCTTGATCCTCACTAGGAAGGTAAAAGAAGAATAGAATCCCCCAAACTAGCAAAGGTATCTTGTGGGTGAATCTTACTTGGTGCTTAGGGTTTGCAGGTAGACTTTTCTTTTTCCTTTTGCTCTTCGGTGCTACGATGTGTCATAATGTTCATTCTGTTGGTTGCTTTTTTTTTAAAATTAAGATTTTTATAAATTTCATATCGAAACTTTCATCTTCTACTCTATAGAATGGCATACCAGGCAATGTATTTCTGCTTCTGATACGTTTTCTTCTTCAGTAGAATAGGTATTCCTTCTGCTTAAACCATTCAAAGTTGTATATGACTTAGGGATGTGGAAATTGGATTTTCTTTGAATAGTGCTTTAAGAAAATATTGTTTGGACTTAATTACAGATACCTAAAATGTTGTTTTCAATGGAATAACAATGTCAGGGATATATCAAATAACATTTTTGCTTCTGAAATGCAGTTTCCAATAATTGAAAGTTGATACTCCTGGAAGAAATATCTGTGTCATAGTGGGAAGCAAATGCTCACTCCATTCAGCCCAGGTTCTGATTGGCTACTCAGTTGCCCCTTGCTTTCTTTCAGATGAACCCCTCCCCTGCCCCTAGCTCCCTTCCAAGCACATAAGCATGACTATGCTCTTGCATATACACCCACAGATAGTTCACACAATTATGGAGTGTTCACTGCTCTAGTTGGCAGCTGCACGACCTACAAATGAGATAGATTAGTCTCATGCAATAGCCAACTTTATTCAGAGCATCAGACAATTTGTACTCTGCAGATTAAGAAGAGTCACCTCAGTAATGTGTACAATCAGTCACAAGGACAAGCCACTCATGGCAAAAACATGTTTTCCATAGAGGCACATGAGTAACAACAGCTGAAGTAAATTCACTCCTATCTGCTATACCTGGGAGGAACACAAAAACTTTCTAAATGAAGAAAGTTTCAGAAATCTGACAGTGTCATTCACGGACAGTGTTCCAACATTGGAGAACATGGACCTCTGACATTTGCTAACCTTGCCATCTTCTCTTTCCAGTTTGTTTCTCATCCCTCCATGTGAGCCTGAGAAAACACATCAAAACACAGCCTTTCTTTCCTTTCTGAGTTGAGGGTATGAATCATTTTCCCCTGCCCTCTGCATTTCAGTGAATGGTTCCTAGATGTACTCAGTGGTTTCCAGTAAAGACAAACAGCTCAGAAAGAAAGATTGCATTCTGATACCCACAGCCTGAATTCTGTGCCCCAGACATTTGGAACTCAGTGCCGTATATGGTAAAAAGAGGAGCCTGAGAGGGAGCTCAGGAGGATGCCAGACATGGCAATGCATTCCTAAGAATGTGCGTGCAGTATTGGAGAAACAGGACCCTTCTTGATTTCCATGTTATGTAGAACATGAACTGTGAAGTTCTGAGAAAGAAGCCAGTGTTCCAAGCCTCTGCCACAGGAAATAGTTTATTTTCCCTTTGCTTTACAGACATGTGTGAGCTTAATGCACTTAGTGTCAAGTCGGTACTAGCATGGGATCAGAACTAAGACACGATTCTTACAGCCAGCAGACGTAGGGTTTCTGCTCAGTTCCACTGCCATTCAACTGTGAAACTCACTTTCTTCCTGGCATGTCTTTTTCAATGGTAAAGTGGTATGCTTGGATGCCATGATCTGCAAGATATCTACTATATCTGTTTGCCTTCGTTCTAATTTTGCCTGAGATAATTTCATTTCCTGTGGAATTCCCCAAAGAAAGTGTTTTCTAATTCTTTCAGATACTCTCTGTGACTTGAACTAAAAAAACAAAAATCAATAATGATCTTGCATTTTCCTTTGTGATTTCCAGAAGTATTTTTGGACATGCTGTCATGGCAGACCTGTTCTTGCTCAAAGGCAGGGGATGCATTTCTTGTACCTTAGTCTGCTGCCCCTCTCATCCTTTTATTGCTGGACAAGCAGTGTGTTAGGAGAGGGGCCATCTAATACATGTTGTTGTGTGGCAGGTTTACACTAAGCAAAGGCAGCCTTTCTTTGGCATCATGCACTGTCTGCCGCTATTACATATTCAGCCTACTTTGTGGGATAAGTGAGGCTAGCAGGTCCCACTCCTCCCTCACACAGTGCAAGATGGAACTGGGCATGGATGGTTTCCCAGCCCGTAACTGGATGAGTCCCTGGCTATCACAAATAAAAGTGTAGAAGAAATGAAATTGTGGAACCCTGGCCCTAGTGCCTACCACTCGCCTACCTGTGAGACAATGAACTATTTCAAATGTTCTTCATCTTTGTGGGTATCGCAGTCTGTTGTCACCAAAGCCATAGCCATGTCATAAGCCTTTGTGACTTACTGCTCTTTTGGTTATAGACAAAGTTGATCTCTATTTCCAAAGCATGTTTCCTACATGAGCTATAGGGACTTTCTTTGCTCCTTAACAGTTGTCCAGCCTGTGGTTATTACTATCACAGTGGCAGCTGCTAGCCCAAGCTTGCATGTCCTCAGGAACTGTGGAAAGTTACTGCTCTGAGAAAATCAGAGTGGCTTAGGAACATCCCTTCTCTTTGTTGGGGACTACAGAAACTACATTTCTCTGTTTCAGTTCACTCTCCCAGAGTAGCCATCTGGTTCTGGGATGAAGGGAGAGACAAAGCGGAGGGATTGCTTCAGAGAGACAGGGAGATAAGAGATCTGTGTTCTGCTGAAGCTCTGTCAGTACTCACCCTGAGTCCTGACGCTTCACTCTTTGGGATCTTCATTTCTCTCTCTGGCAAGGAGAACTGTCACCAGTCCTTGAAAGTGTCTTCTAGCCTTAAAGCCAGAACTCAGTGTGTGCCCAGTTTCTTTCTTGATGTTTCATATTGTTTCTTCTTGTTCTGCAATACCCAGTGGATCAACTAGCTCCAAATTACTCTCTTTAACACCAAACAGAGCACAAAGCCATGCCTTTGCATTGTGTGCATACTTTGCATCGGTGTAAAAACCAAGAGCGGATTCTTCAGTGTAGCATTTGACTTCCTTTCTTCACCTCGTTCTGACCGATGATGCTAGTTGAGGGTAACCGCTTGCTTACCTGGATGGTACCATTTTTAAGTTGAGCTAACTAGGGGTTCTTTGTACTGTAGAGGCAGCAGTGTGAAAAAATGAGGAAACTGAACACTGTGGCATGGCAGCCTCTGGGTCAGGACTGGAACTGAAGGGTAGGGAACAATCACCATTTCTGGGATTCTGTAACAGAAAATTCAGAGGGAGACTTAGGGACACGGAGGCCAGTGCATCTTCTGCTTCAGCAAAAGCATAAATTTTAATGGTTACAAATGCTTGGAGCTATTATGAGAAAACCACAGGAAAGACCAGTCATATAAACAGTAATAATTTATTGACCATGACTAATCCTTTAGGGAATAAGATATGTGACGTAGACTTGTAAGCGCTTTCCACTCATTAATTTATCAGATCCCTGTAACTTGTCCATAAGGTGGCAGGCTTAGGAACATTACCTTCATTTTACTAATGACCTCTGGGTTCCATGTGGTGAGGAGGTGGCAGGACAGATTATTGTGTTTTAGGCAAATACCTATACTTTTGTTTAAGGTTCAGCTTTCATTATGAAGCAGGGTGAGGGCATACACTCAGCTGTGCCCTGCCTACAGCTGTACACAGAGCAGAGGCAGGTAGGGGATGGTGTTTAATTAGTCTTGAGTCCGGTGAGCTCTGATGTCTGTGGATTGCAGGGCAATGTGTCAGTCAGTTTCCTTTCACTGCTGAAATTATCCTGGGCACTCTGCTGGACAATGACACTCAGGAGATCTGCTTGCTGACTGTTCATTCATGTGTGCATACTTTTACTTATTTAAGGCAACAAAAAACTAATCCAAGTTTTCCAAGTTTTATTTTGCACTAGGCTTTGGGCTAGGTGCTGCTCTTCACAAGTGAACCATACATTCAAGGCCCAGAAAGGACCTGGCAATTTGTGTAATGTAAATCATTGGCTCTGGCTGGCCCGGAACTCATGTAGATCAGGCTGGCCTTGAATTTGTAGCAGTCCTTTTGCCCCTGAATGCCAAGTGCTGGGATTAGAGAGATAGGAACTACCGTGCTGGCTTCTCCTGCTTCTGTGTTGTTTAAAGCCAAGAGCTTCTTATGTAATCTCACATGGCTTCAGATTTGTCATCCTCCTGCTCCAGCCTCTTGACTGTGTATTGTCATGTGTGCATCTGCCATCATGCTTGGGTTCTCTCTTGTCCTTCGTGCTGTTTTCCAGTGGTCATGTCTGCCGTTGACTACAGCTTGACTATTCAGTGAGGTACCTACAGTGGAGAGAGTAGCTCCATGCTTCAATATGTAGAGCTATGAATTCAATTCCTAATTTCCCCCAATAGGAACTCACCAAGACATAGAGTATTAGGAAAACCTGGCTTTTCTCTTAAACTCCTGTTTTCTTAGGTTCATTTTTTCCTTCGTGTCTGTCTCTCTGAGTCTCTCTAGTTATCAAGTCTCATTTTTCCAAAAAGTCCCTCTTCTCTGTTTTGAGACTTCCCACTTTAATCTGGAAACTAAAGAAATAAGCCTGTCCTGTGTTTCTACCTTTGATACCTTTTTTTTTTTTTTTTTTTTTTGTTTTTTTTTGTTTTTTTTTTTTTTTTTGGTAGTAGAATTATATCCACACAGTGGCTCAGGTTTTGAGTTATGTAGGAACATGTTCTGCATTTCTTCACATGATATTTGAAACCTATTTACATTTTTCTTATAGCCACAGAGGGGAGACCTTGACAGCCCTGTCAAATTGCTCTGCAGTATAGTCTGCGATCCAGAATCGCTGTAACTCCGATCATTTATCCCAGTGCCAGGTGGCCTCATTCAGTGAGTGCTGGACTGTGTTGTGTTTCTTGTTCTGTTCTCTGCTCCTTATTGGGACGATGGGTGTGGACCTATCCAGTGTGATGAATCAGTGGATCTTGGGGTTTGCCCTTCTCCAACAGGGCTTGAGCTTTGTTTAGATTTAAGAATGCTGAGTAACTGATAAAAACTAATTCCGAAGCACTCTGCAGATAGAAAGTGCTTCATATGTAATAAATAATAATGGTTTCTCAAGATTAGGTTCAGCCCCAGATAAAAGTGCCGACCTTGCAGGCCATAGACTTTATGGTAGAGGGTGGTTGGTCGAGGCTGATCCCTACCATCCATAATTACACATTCACCTCCAAGTAGTGGCATATTCCCCGTTGTGAGCAGTGTTTAGTTTCTGAACTCTCTAGGAATTAAGTCCTAGTTGTGATTGGAGTCTAACTGAAGGATACATGGAGTAGCAAGCTTTTAAGTCAGGGCTGGAATCCATCCCTTTCTATACTTAGCCCCCTTCTCCAATAAAGCAAGAATTCAAGAATTGGTTATCATCTTGTTATCTTTGTTGTTTCAGTTCTTACCAGGGAGTGCCTTTTTTTTTTTTTTTTTTTTTTTAAATTAAATTTTGAGACAGGATTCTTCAAAGTTGACCTGGATCATCCAGGCAGACCTTCCTTTTTTCTTCTGAGTAGTTGAGATTATTGACTTGAGAGAAGGCTCACCTTCATGGTAGCCTTAAGAGGTGGATGTTTGCACCTCTTCCCAAAGTAGCCAGTGGCTCAGCCAGGCTCCTCTTGGTTTTGGACCATCAGTTTCAGAGTATCAGTTGATCAGACAGCTACATTTCCCCACACTCACTGCCTGCTTCCCTAGACAAGCCCCCCCCCCTTTTTTTTCCTTGGGATTTCCTCTAGGGGATTGCATGCCTTTTGCTTGTCCTGGCATGAAGGTCATGAAGGTCATTTTGTGGCAAGTTTGGTTAGTAGGCAGTGGCTGACACCCTGGAGCTGAGCTAGAGTCTCGGTAGGGTTTTCCCATCGTTTTAGTGTCATTAAGCTGAAGTGTGCATGAGTCTTCCACCTGCTGGCCCAAAGCCCTTTCCTCCTGTGCATCCAGTCAAACTGCAACAAAGACTTACTCAGGACCTACTGTGCTCACGGAACTTTTCTAGGTATAGGTCAATGAAAATTGCTTCTAGCAAAATCTGGAAGTCTGAACAAGGTTTTGATTGTATAAGTTGATATGACAGAAGCACACTAAAAACCATCAAATAGTATTTCATCCTGGCCCTTTCCTGTGACACTTTCTTCACTCTCCCAGCTGTATTTCTCCTGGCAATTGGAGTCAGCATTGTTTCTTGTCCAGCCTGGTTTGGGCCCACATGTTTCCTGCCCTCTCTCTTTGTCCCCTTGGGCTTTTGAACATTTCTCACAGGGAAGAAGTAGATTTGGGCTGGTAATGAACTTTCCCTATCTTCTCCCTGTGCTCTGGACATGGGGTATGGCATGGAAGTGAGTATTGAAAACCTTAGATCCTGGAGGGGAGACTAACTGGTGGCCATGGGACCTTAGGGCCTATCTAGTGTTACTGCATTGCAGGCTTCCTTTAAAGAAATGATGGTATCCCTGAAGTTTATGGTCTGGTTACCTAAATGCTACAGTACCTTGTTAACTCAAAGGAGCTACACTTGATAGAAATTACTTAATAATAACTTAATAGTAATAGTAATAATGATAAGTAATAGAAGACCCTAGTAATAAGATGTAAAACAACGCATTTATTTATTTATTTATTTATTTATTTATTTATGTATGTATGTATTTGTGTGTGTGTGTGTGTGTGTGTGTGTGTGTGTGTGTGTGTGTGTGTGTGTGTGTGTGTTTGAGACAGGGCCTCTCTGTGTAGCCCTGGTTATCTTGGAACTTGCTTTGTAGGCCAGGATGTCCTGGAACTCAGAGATCCAAGTGGAAGATTAAAGATGTGCACCATCATACCCAGCAAGAGAGATCTTATTCTTTAGTTTCATGTTCTTGTACCTGTTTTGTAACTTATGTTTGAGGCATGAGACAAGTCCATCTGTGTTAAATGTAGATGAGTGGTGGAATGGTCTCCTACTGTGCATTGTTTTGGCATGAGAATCTGGGAGCCACATTTGACACTCAGGCCAAGATTTCAGTGGCAGATTTCAGAGAGCTGAGGTCTGTATTGACCAGGAGTTAGGCAGTGCTCTTCTCTAATTTCCACCTAAGAGGTTTGAGGATACCTGACCATCCCTGCACTACTGTTGCCCATCCCATGAATTTAATGTTGGGGAGTATGGACAGCGATTATTCCCAAGTAGAAATAAGGTAGAGCTTCTGAGAACCATTGTTTTCTCTTCTCCATCCTCTTAGCATAGACTCTGACTTCATGCTTTTTCTCCTGTCTTTGTTTCTAGGCTGGACATTTGTGCTAGCATGACAACTTTCATTGATTGCACATACATAGTATGTACCAAGCAGTGAGGTAAATTGTTTCTAATAACTCACTTCTTGTAATCCTCAAAACCAGCCAGGGCAGTAGACAGGTTCTTTATATCAAATGATAAGCTATAGACAGATTCAAAAGGTTTAAGACGCTCCAAGGTCATGGCAGGGTCAGGTTTAGAATGAATTCTAACGGGAGGTTTTGATGTGTACATACTCTGGTCACCTTTGCTTTCTTCTAATCTCCCGCCCCCTACCTTGGAGAAGGTTCTCAGACTGTGTTAGTGCCTGGAAGGCATGCTTTGCCCTTCTTCCCCCACAGTGCCTGGAGCTACAGCCTGCCCATGTATGTATGTTATTCAGAATCCCACTCTGCACTGGCTGTCAAGGGTAAATTTGCTACAAAACACCTTTTAATGAGTTTATTATTTTTCATGGTTTACTTGGTTTATCACAAGCTGGGGACATCTTGATATTTGATTTCCTGTCTGTAGTCTGTAGTCTCCTCTCTGTGTTTCCTTTTCACATGTTTCTTACAATATATTATGTTATCATACAGTTTAGAGATGTGTCTGAGCATTTGGGAGCTGCCTGAGAAGGGAGAATGAAGTTTTTGGAGGGGCCTGGCCCTTGCTTCTGCTGGTGGGTGGTGTGTGAGACTAAGTAGTTCAATCTGGCCCATGTGAAACCCCCACAGTCTCCAGGGAACAGCGTCAGCCTCAGGCACTTATAGTATTGGTGCTTAGCATTTTTGTATTACTTTATATTTGCAAAGTGCTTTCCAGTGATTTATTAGCTGTTCTTGTTTTTAATAGCCCCCAGAGATAAGTTGATATTCAGCCTTCCGAGAATATAAATGCATAGAGTAGGCTCATCTCATCAGATATTATTGGATCTAGGTCCAGGACTCTGACCTCCTGGGATGAGGCCATTTGGGGTCACTGTTTTCTGTGGATTAGTAGGGGATCAAATGGACTTAACTTCAGCTCCCAGACACTCTAAGGGAGAGATGGGATGACTCTAGCTATTTGAGGAAATGGTACAGGAGCTGTTAGCATGAGCTGGATAGCACTCTTGACTCTACTGTGCACTCTTGACTCTACTGTTGACCTGACCCTATTGAGTTTGAGCAGGGGCTTTGCTGACTCACGTCTCAAACTCACTCACTGGTAAAACAGGGCTTTCTACATGGTCAGTTCAGGGCTAGGATTGTGTTAAGTGTGATTCAGTGACTTTGAATTCTTTCTCTGGGTCCCGATGCAGCTCATGGATGATGGAGTGGGGAAGATGACTATAGATCTAAGCCGCCTGAGACCTCGTGTTACAAAGATGCTAGCATAGCTTTTTCTAGGATCCAAGGTCTGACAGCGAGGTACCTTTAGCTTTATTTTAAGAAGCACACTGTCCCAGTCATGGTAAAACTGAGAGAACTAGTGGGGCCACTGGTGGAAAGTCAGACGGGAGCCAGTGCTATCAATTCTCTTACGGGTGTTGTAGAAAGTAATTAGCAGTCTTGATTATCTCACTGGTTCAACATACGTTTTAGGGATGTGATGTAATGCAAGGAAACATTTAGTTGTCAGATTTTAGGGCTGTATCAGATTTATACTTGCAGGGAAAGTCTAGTTGTCCTGGCAACCTGAAATTGATTTTCTTTTTGCTCTTGTCAGCTGAAACTGGTCCCCTTTGAATCATTCCTCTAATTTAATATAGAGAGCTGTATGTCCCCACCTGGTGACTGGATTGTTCTTAATGACAGGCGACTCTAGCAAATAGTCCCTCTCTCCTATCTGAGCCAGGAGCTATAGTTTATTACTGCTGTCACCTTTGTCGTTATTTATTTGTCTATGGAGTTAGGTGTAGAAAGAAAGTGGCATTCAAATAATTAAGAGTTTAATCAGGCCTATGGAGCAGTGATGTAATTGGCAGCCAATCATATTCTTTCATTTTCAGTTACCTCAGGCCTGGGTGGGATTCCAGTGAGCTCCAGGAGGGGGAGTCATTTTGTGGGGATGCCTATCAGTCTTGTAACCTGGGGAGGGTGATGTTATGGCTCAGAACACCGAAAAAGCAGAGGTTGCCTCTGTCTATTCACTCTGTCAAGGAGAGACAAGGGGACCAAAAAATACAGAATTAGCAGTTATTGAGAAACTGATGCTCAGGGCACAAAAGGAAGAGGGAAGGGTGCCTTCCTCTTTCTTTAATTGAGTGCATGCCCTGTGGGCCACATCTCCTGCATCTCAGGGTACAAAGGACAGAGTCTTACCGAGGACCTGCTGCCAGTCATTTTCTTGAAACCTGTAAACTAGCAGAAATGCCAGAAGTAAGAAGATAAAAACATAGATAGCGGTTATCACAAAACCTGGTATCTGCAGTCTCAAGTCTGCTAACTTCATTTTGGTCCCTGGTATAGTTCAGAACCAGGAATCTGGGGTCTCGAATCTGCTGACTTCACTGTGGTTCTTGGTACAGTTCAGAACCAGGAATCTGGAGGCTCGAATCTGCTGACTTCATTGTGGTCCTTGTTACAGTTGAGAACCAGGAATCTGTAGTCTCAAATCTGTTGACTTCATTATGGTCCCTGGTACAGTTCAGAACTAGGTGTCCAAAGTCTCGAATCTGCTGATGTAATTGTGATTTCTGGCACAGTTCTAGAATGACTTATTTCACAGATACGTCTTTAAAGAGAAGCCATTTTTATCAGGACTCAGAGCAGGGTCACTTAACCTTTTTCTAGCAGCAGTGTTGGAATATCCTGACACAATGGAGAGAGTGCTGGCTAATTGTTGGGGTTTAAACCAGGGGTCTCTGCCATGTGCCCCATGACCTTAGCCAAGTGTCTCATTTCTGTGACTTCTCCTCTGTCAAAGGGCTAATGGGACCTACAAAGATATCCATGAAGCTTGTGTGAAATGCTGAAAAGATAACTTGTATACATTAAGCATTTAATTAATGTTGCTATGGTTATTATTTTTCAGAAAATATTTGAGTGCACTAAAACATTCAACAGTCTTCTACATAGTTACAGGTAAGGTAGGAACATGTTATCTGGGTTGTCAAATAGGCAGTGGCTAAGTGTGTGGGCTCATGCATTTTTGCCAGTTGTAACATGGTAGAGAGAGTGTGTGTCTTGATAAGAGAAGCTCTAAAATCACCCTGCATGAATATACAAAGAAGGTGCAGAGAGGGGCAGAATTAATGACCATTTTTGCAACTTACTCACCCTATACTTTCCCCTATGCATTTTCCTCTCATGAACAATTTGGAATGTGTCTAGTTTCCCTGAATACTTACATACATAATGTATTTAGTTGAGGAGCTTCCGAAGTCATTTGTATGAAGGTGTGTCCTTTGTTCTTCATGACCTCTTGGGACTGTATGTTGAATGCTAACATGGAGGAACAGTACAGTACTCTGATTGACCCATGTACAGTCGTGCTTGTGTCCACATCAGGGCCTTCGGAGACTTTGCCTTTTCCTTTCTTTGGCCCTTTTTAAATTGTCTGTCCCCAGCTCGAATTGCCTCCCTAGCCCTTTTCCATCTCTATTCTCCTCTATCCCTCCTTTGATATCTACTTGTCTTACTGTCTTTCTTACAAACTTAAAACTCTTGCTGGCTTAATGTGAATCTTAGAGACCAGGTGTTTATGATGCTATGGGCCCATGGAGAAGCAGGCTATGGCCATCTTGTCACTTTTCTGAATTACCAGATCCCCCACTGATATGACTAACTGCTTTTCCTTGCCCGTAAATCTGGTAGTTGTGGAGGTAGCATGTCTGAACTTAAAACCATGAGTCTGTTTTGTAGGCACATGACTCAACTGTGCAGTCTTTGGAAGCCATGGTGGGGTATGATCAATACATGAGTTGTACAGTTTCTTATCGTGTGTACAGGCTGATAGGAGAATGGCTTGTATGCATTTATTTCCTCTGGCTGCTGGGAGAATTGGCTTCATTTCTATTAACCCCAAGAGCAGTGAGCTCAGCCCTTCTGTCATAAGCTGTTCTGTGTCTCCTTGGCAGCCTCATGTGCCTTACTGGTGTGATAGATATCCCTGCTTCCAACTTCTCTTTGCCTTTCCTTCTGACTTCTCTTTGCACACAATGTTTTTACATGCTTTGTCTCAGGAGATGGCCATCTCTGCCAGGAACTCCTTCATGCCCACCTCAGCTCCCACTTCCACTAATCATGAGCTTTCCATTTGGAGCTGTTCTCTACCTTCCATCTCTAAGACATGCTTGTGCTTTCAGGAACCCTTTCTAGGAGGCCTTGTGCTTCGATGGCTCCTCTCAGCTCTGGAGCCTGGCTAAGTGGTTGGCCTTGAAGGTATCCTGTGTTACACTGCTTCTCCAGGAAGCCTGGTGTGTAGAGGGTTAAGTACAGGAAGTGCAGGGAACCAGAAAGGCCTCTGGGAAGTTGTTTTAGGAGCAGAATTGTAGAGAGCAGCTGCCAACCTTTGCTTAGTTCTCTTTCATATTCCTTTCTCCTGCACAGCAGGACAGACATGCCTGCTTCAGACATTGGGCTACTAACATTAGCTCAGAATATTGTCTGTCCTCCAATGCTCAGGTTCCTAAGAGTGACACCCTTCTATCAGTAACGTTTGCCTTTTCCAGCAAGGGAGTGGTTTACATGGTGACCTGTCAAATTCTGACTTGGAATTTTACCCCTCTCCCCTTTTCTCATTTATCACCAGGGACTGAACTCAGATCCCACCTCTGCCAATGAGGTACATTCCCTGCCTCTGATCATTTATCTCCTTTAGGAAGACTGTGCATTCACCCTATTACCAGGAAAGCAGACACAGCCAAGGTGCTGTGTTTGTGAAATTGGGGGAAATTACAGCTTTGTTTTATGACTCTGGCCTTTGGGAACAGTCCAGGGTCAGACTGCTCCCTATTGTCCTCGATAAATCCACTTCCCACCAGCACTGTTCGCTTCTTAACTAGATTGCTGCTTGTGAAACATCTTCTCCTTACTTGCAATTGAATGCTGCTTTGAGTGACTCATAAGTAATAGTCCTTCATGTTTAAATCGCTTCTGACCCAGAATGTAAGTAGAATGAAGATATACAGGGCAGGGACCATACAAAACGAATAAGCCCAGGATACGGTTCCCAGCCTGACCACATCAGATGATGGGTACAATAAGATCTGAGAAATGGAGCCAGTTGTCAGGAAGGGTTGCTTTGTGAGTGTCCTGGGCTTTTTTAGGAGGAGTCCCTCTCAGTGTGCTGGCCCTTTCAACACTAGGGAAACAAGTCCTTAAGTGGGCGGGGTCCACAAGTTCTCTTCTGTTGCCCTGTCACCTTCTACAAGTCCTCCTCTGTGGCCATGTCACCTTCCTCTGTCCTGGTTTCTTTTTAGAACCCAGACCCTGGAGCCGACCCAGTTTCAGAAATGCTGATCTTAGGCTGTACCCAGACAGGGAGATCTGATCTTTTCGTTGTTTTCCATTATGTTCCTGTTAGTTATTGTTCTTTGTAACTACTGAGTTCCGTGTGTTTTATCTTCAAAGGCAGATACCAGCTATCCAAAATAGTGGAGTGTGGAGTGAAGATTGTTAGAAGTACCCTTAAAATCATTATGTTAAGTTTGGAGAACTCTGGGATTGGTGATTTATTGTCCCTGAATTTTAAAGAGTAGAACGTCAGGGTTTTGAAAGCAATGAGAAACTCAGCCCCCCCCCCCATGGTATTAAAACAGAACAAAAACCAATAGTGTCCTGGCAAAGACATATAGACTTGAGAGTCTGCTTGAACTGGAATGCGGTGCACAACTTCAGTAAAAATAAATAACAAAACCTATTTAAACCTAAATTTTAGTGCCTTTAATTAAGTATAAGTAATGCCTAAGTAATGCCTTGCATGCTAAGTTGTGAGGATAGATAATATCTGTCAGGGCCCAGAGTAGTGTCTGGTGCATGCCTTGCCCAAAGGGCCAGCCTCTGTGGATGGTGGGCATGCTCCTTAGGGTGATACACTCATAGGTGCTGACTTCACTTCACTATTGTGGCTACATTGCCTTGCTCTGTGCCAGTTTCTCTTAGATTCCAGACCTTGGCACCACCCTGGTCCAGGAGCTGCTGATCTTCGGAGGGTGTAAACCACAGCATGTATAGGGAGGACGGGATTTTAGAACTGGATAATGAAGAGCTGTTGAAGAACTTGGCTGAGTCTTATCCAAAAGGGTGGGAGGGGAAGGTTGAGGGGGCTGATGGAGAGGGTTAGTGAGTGTTCACTGTAGATAGAGGTGGCCAGGCTTGATCTAGAATTGTGGCAGCCGAGGGCTGGATGGGAAGGGTGGGCAGAAAAGAGACCCAGGGAAGAAGTTGCAGTTTGAAGTCTGAGTTTGTGATGGAGTCTGAGATATTGTAGACTTGCAGCATATAGTTGCAGTGTTCTGCAGGGCTGTGTTCTAGTCAGCGCCCCACATAGGTGTTTGCATATCTGTGCAGAAGTGTGTATGAATAACAGGGCCGATGACTTCAGGGACTTACCCAAGGCTCTAAAGCTAGGACACAGCTTTTATTTGACTAAAGAGTTAAGTTTGGTAATGACTGTGAGTGATCTAAGTGGTCGGGAGGGGCACAGAGGGAGAGAACCTCTGCCCCGCTTCCTGCCCCCCAGTCAGGTAGTGAGTAGGAGTTTGAAGTTTCAGTATTTGATAGCATGACCTCCTCTGCTTTCCCAGAAACTATTCCTCGAAGTATGAATTGAGTCGTTGCTCTGTTGGGAGATGTCTCAATTCCGAGCTGACTTTCTGCTGTGGTTGTTTACTAAAACATGGTTGCAACTGGTAATTTAGAGGTGTCCTAATCAAATGGAAAAACAAAACAAAGCAGAACACAAACAAATGAACAACAATAATACCCCCCAATACCGTGGAGCCAGGAGGCCTGGGTGTGGGTCTGGAGACCTGTGTGATTTGGACATGTGAATTTGCTTGTTATTGCCTCAGTTTGTCTCCTGTAAATTGGAGGATGATGGTTTCTGTGTGATAGTTTGTTCTGGCAGTGTTTTGCGAACTGAGTGTGGATCATGATAATAAGATGAAGTGGATGTGGACTTGAATTATCTTTCCTTGTATCTGAATAGTAGAAGTGGAGAATTGACCAGCACTTGGAAGTTGTGCACATCTGTAAAACACGGCAAGGTCCTTTTATTCCCCTTGTTCAAGAGCTGTGTGTATGTGAGAACGTGCATGTGTGCATATACACGGACACAGACAGACAGACAGACAGACAGACAGACAGGCACACACACACGCACTGTTTCGAATGTGGTGGTTGAATCTACCCACTGTATGGTTCTCTTCTACCCTTGGCAAAGGCCTGCCATCAGTGTCTCCTGTCCCTGCCCCAAGCTATGGGGTAAGAATCCTGCAGGTCTAGAATTTTCTAGCTTACTGTGTTATATTGGGAGAATTTTTGAGTTTCTAGCCCTATAATAATAATAATAATAATAATAATAATAATAATAATAATAATAATAATAAGCTCAGCTATGGCCATGTGAGGGAGTTAGCCAGAGAGATTGGTTGGTTTTCCCATGATTACTGCTAGTGGCTGGAACCCTTGTAGCAAAAGACTCACTGGTCAAGAGAGACAAAGGAGGACATCTATGGGGAGGGGACCCTCTGAAGTCCTTGGACTGATGTGAACTAAGGTCTGTGCCACACCTTGTCACAATATGCTCTGATTCTACTCCTTGCTGTGAGCCTATTTCTTCCTGGATATAGGCCTCTCACGGAGGAGGAGGACAGAAACTGCAGGGTTATTTCGCTCCTGAAGCCTTGAGAAGGTAGGTAGAAGCCTCTCGTTGGTGCTGCTTCCCCTCCTCCCCTTCTCCCATGTGTGCCAGTGACTTGGTCCTTGGCTATTTAGGTTTGAATGAGTCAACATACTTGTGACCCTGTGGTGTGCTTGGCAGCACACTAAAATTAGTCAGAAGGCTAAGCTACTTGTTTTAACTCTAGAACCCACCCACTCTGCATAGTTGACAGTCTCTGGACCGTCCTTCCATATTCATGGTCACTTCTAGGGTATTCTTTCTCTTACTGCTTTATGGGGTTGATGTGGAAATCAAGAATTTTATTTTAAAAGTAGTATTATACTCTTTAGATCTCCAGCTATTTCAAATAGGTAACTAGGGACAAGTAAGATGATCCAGTGGGTAAAGGTGTGTACCATCAAGCCTGGGGACTTGAGTTTGAGTCTCAGAATCCACAGGATTGAAGGAGAGAACCAACTCTCAGAAGCTGGCTTCTAAGAATTGTTCACCA
This sequence comes from Phodopus roborovskii, assembly GCF_943737965.1. Lineage (NCBI taxonomy): Eukaryota > Metazoa > Chordata > Mammalia > Rodentia > Cricetidae > Phodopus > Phodopus roborovskii. The sequence continues at coordinate 10,424,260 of NW_026126469.1, forward strand.
TGGTTTACGTGCCTTGCTCCCTTCACACATAAAACTAGAAGAAAAATAAGCAACTGACATCCTGCTTCCTTCTTGAAGAAATGTGTTGATTCTAAAAAAGAAAATCAATTCAAACTTTAGGGCAATTGAAAAGTGGTCCCTGAATTTAAGTTGGTACCATGTCAGGGATTTTTGGTAGAAAGAGAACCATTTAATTTTGAGCTGAAGACTTTTAGCTTTCCACCAGCCTCCATGGTTCCTTTGCCATAGATCCAAGACCTTGAGAGCTCCACTTTATAAAACAATCCTTCCCCATTGTATGTGCACTCAGGTTCATTTATATGCAAAACATACATGTTGAGGTTGGAGAACACCTTAAGAGAGAGTCTGTTCTTGTGCTTTGTGGATCTTGAGGATTGACCATAGGTGGTCATGCTAGGAGGCAAGTGCCTTTACCAGCTGCAGCATCTCTTTGGCCCCTGACCCCATTTTTGATGTGACCCAGGGATATGTGTTTCTCACAGAGACATAGTCACTGGGGAGCAGACGGTTCCTATTGACACGTGGAGGTCTAACAAGGTCACACGTTGAGGAAATAGCAAAGTCAAGACTAGAAGCCAACTCTCTAATCCTCAGTTCTCTGCTCTTTCTGACACATCAGTCCTCCTGTCAGGGGGAGAGAGAACCAGATGGTTTGACAAACGGTTTTTGTTGCTGTCACATCTGCCTTTCTTTCTGCTCTGACAGGCAGTTCTTACCTTCCTGCTTTTGGGAGGGGCTGATGATGGAGGGGGAGGCAGGTGGAGAAAGGAAAACAATCTGCCTGATTCATTCTGTGACATAGGTGTCCAATAAGCTCCTGTTTCTCTGGCAGGAAGCAAGGCAAAGGTAAGGAGTAGTCGTCACCTTGAATTTCAGCACATAGAGGCCTAAAAGTGGCAGGTTGTGTTTGGAGACATCAATTTCATATATATCTATTTTTAAAAATCATGTTTAGGATGCCATATCCATAAATACTAATAAGACTGTCTGATTCCCATTTTCAGGTGAGATTAACATTTTATTGAGTATTTTATCTGTCAGATTCAATACACTATGTACCATCCTCCCGGGCTTATTAGCATAATTGCCATGCTTAAGCAACAATAAAAAATTCAGCAGTAAAATAGCAGTTAGTGCAGGCAATTTGTTATCAAAAGCTTTTACTTAAGGACAGCTCTAGCCTGCATTTATTAGCAAGTAAGGGTTATAATTTATTTTTATTTGGAAAAACAAAAAGAGGGAAAAAAGAGTTTTCTTTTTTTTGTTGTTTTAGAAATAATAGAGGAATTAAAAAAGCATTGCTTCCCTGGAAAATTGTCCACAGCCCAGCTTCCTTTGCTGAATACAGGCTGTGCTGGGAATAGACTTCACTTGAGGCATGCTGGCTCAGGCAAGAAGTTGCTCTCCCAGGCATTGGAACAAATGAGTAGTGATGGCCCTTTCTGTTTGTACAGACGTTTCCAAAACACTTTCAAATATGTGTTGTTGTTTGCATTTCATACCAGTTTTGTGAGGCCTCCATTCTTAGAAATAAGGAACTGAGTTGGAATTACTGTTCCAGTTGAAGAATGGACACGTCTGCATGTTGACCTTCACACCATTGCCTCCCATTCCAGATTTTGGCATTATTTACATTGTTGTAGGGTGTAGGATGTTTCATAGTCGTCATCTCTAGGTTGTTCTGTACACCCGTACACAGACAGATCAAATGACAGGTGATGTACATAAACCTAACTTCACACACAGACCTGTATACACATACATATATATCTATGCACAAACATATCCATGCATATATATTGCCCCTCCAAAGTTTTTAATTTATTTTGTATTTGTGTGTTATATGCATGTATGCATATGTGTGTGGATTCCCCCATCTCTGTGGGAGCAATCACATGAAGGCCATAGGTTCCTGTCAGCATATCTCCTCCTTCTTTTCTTCCACTTACTTCTAGTGACAAGGTCTCTTGTTAAAGCTGAAACTTACTAATTTGGCTAGACAGGTTGGTCAGTGAGCCTCTAGGATTCTCCTGTGTCTGTCACTGTGTTGGTGTTGCAGACAATGTACCACCATACTTGGTTCGTATTTGAGTGCTGGGGATCCAAACTCAAGTCCTCTTGCTTGTAAGGCAGGCACTGGACTCACTGAGCCACCTCGCTGTCCCTCAGAAATTTAATTCTTCCTTTGTTTTTCTTAGATACACTGGCTGGAGCAATTCTGCCACACGAGTTTCTCTCAATACAAGTGTCTTTCATTCTCTGCCTTGAAAGTCTTTGTTTCATTCTCTGTTTGTGTCTGTCTGTCCTTCTCCCTCTCTGACTGACTCAAAAGAGTCCTGCCACCTGTGAAGGACCTGCTACAGTAGAAATGGATTTTATGAGTAATGTGTCAGTTTTTGCAGAGCAGATGGATCTGATTTTAAAAGGCGGAGATTTAGAAGTCATTTTTCATATGTATTTTTTGAGAAATGTATCATAAATAAAAAAGAACATTAAACTGATGCTTTTTAGTGTGGTTTAGGCTGAAATTATGGTAATAATTTTCAAATTGAAGATAAGGATTTTGGTGAAAATGGACAATTGAAGCTCGTAAACTTTCAGATAGGCTAGTGGAGCATCTTACATCTTTTGTTTGCTCAGTAAGTTCCAGGAAAGACTGTATCATCACCAACTGGAAAGTCTAATGTGAACAACTTTGTACAGGCCACTTGGGATTTACAGACTAGCTCAGTTGGGGGCCAGAAGACTGAAGCCATGTTTCTACTATCAGAAGGGGTATTAACAATACATTGATACTATTGAGGACCTGCTATATAACAGGAGCTCAACTAGGATGCTTTCTTATGACATTTGGATTTATGTTGCATTCTGTTACTCTCTGAGTGGGCATCTCTGGTGTATGTACTATGTACCAGGCACTTTGGTGTGTTGCACACATCATCTCATTTAATTGTTATAAAAACTGTAAGCCATGGTTGCTGGTTATGTTCTCAGTGTATAAATGATGAAGCTTAGATAGTTCATCTGTCATACACCTGATAAGTTGCAGGGCTGCCTTGCCCTCCCCCCCCCCAATCTTATTTCATCACTGAAAGCAAAAAGACTGAATGGAGAGACAGATGAGCTGTAGTAATACAGTAAGCATTCAAAGAGCAATGAATTTGAATGGCACAGGGTACTTCTCAGTGTTTGTAAAACATGGCTTATTGGGAGTTTCCATCGGTTTTGATTGGGAATAATTAAATCTCTCTCTCTCCCCCCTCTCTCTTTCTCTCTCCCTCCCTCTCCCTCTCTATCTTCAAGACAGGGTTTCTCTGTGTAACAGCCCTGGCTGTCCTGGGACTTACTTTGTAGACCAGGCTTGCCTTGAACTCACAAAAGTCTTCTGCCTCTGCATCCTAAGTATTGGGATTGAAGGTATGTGCCACCATGCCTGGCTTTAAATTTATCTCTTAACCCCACTATGGAGATAGATAATTCTCCCTCCTTTTGTCATTATGGAAAGAAATCTGGGGGGACAAAAGGCATGTGAGAGCTAGCAGAAGTGCATGGTTCATGGTGAGTGTCCAGCATCTCTTGAATTGTCCTGGAGGAAGCAGTTTTGTATATTGGCAAAGGACAGCCACCAGAGCTGTTTTGTTTGTGCCTAAGTCCATTATACTTCATAATATATGATCTTAGAAAACAACTTTTGTGCACCAGTTTCCTCATCAGTAAAATAAATTCCACAGAAATTTATTGTGAGGGTTAACTAAATTAAAATAGGTAAAGTCTGCCGAGTAGTACTTAGGACATACAAGTTCTTACAGTGTTAGATTTTCCTGCTCCTTGTGCACTAGTGGTGAGAGAACCTATAGGATTCTTGTTTAGTTAATCAAGTACAGTGAGCAAGTTCAATTTTGGAGGGAGGGGTTGCATTTACATAGCCATTGATGTCCTTGGAAGAGCTTTGGGCTTCTGTGTCTTTGACCTTTGGTTTCTGCAGATAGTGGAAGGGAGCAGAAACCTTAGATGACAGCAGCTGAGTGGAATGGAATGCACCTTTGTGCCTGGTGGCAAGTTGCCTTGTGACTACTGCAGGTCATATTGCTGGCCAACAATGGGCTGAGAATGATGTTTTTCTGGGTCTTCTTGGCACTTTCTATGGACTATACATGCCTGGGTCCTGACCTAGAGTAACATGACGTTTCTATTCTTTGGAAAGCACTGGCAAATTGAAGGTACCAGGAGCCTGGTAGAAACCTCAATTTTTTTCCACTCTAATTTATGCTCATCAGCCACCTTCACAGGGTGAGCCCACCATAGACAGTTTTTCAGCTTTTTACTGGAGGTGAACTTCATGATGGAAGGTTCTTCTTAAGAGTCATGTACTTTGGTGGTCTCACTGAAATGGTAGCTGTGCTCTCTCTCTGTGTGTATGTGTGTGTGTGTGTGTGGTGGTGATGGTGATTCTTGGCCAACTCAAAATAGAAACACTTGCTCATATCTTTAAAACAAACAAGCAAACAAACAAACAAACTTTATGGGAAAGGACATTAAGATGAAGCCTTACACTGAGTCGTGGGGCTTTGTGGTTTCCGAACACATTTTCTTCTGTGTGCTTCATAGTGTCATTAAGAATCAGTCCAGGCAGGGCTGCCCTTCTGTATGTAAGTCTCAGAGGGTCACAGAGGAACAGTGTGTCCCCTTGCAGCAATGTAAACCCACAGCATTTGACTCTGGGGTGGCTTCTGTTTTGTCACCATGCTTAGAGTTCAGCGAGGTCATTCTTACCAAGTGCTACCAGGATATAGAGAGTGGGAATTTATCCTAATGATGCCCACTCACGTTTACTCTCTTCTAGTAGGTTGGTTAAAAAATATATAATTGGCTATGAATTACATATAAATAGAATTGCATCCCTAGGACTTTCAGTTAAATCAGCATGTGTTTCTCAAAAATCAAATGTCAAAGTATTTCCTGAAACTTGCTTTAATGAACAGGAGAGGTGAAGGAAAACCTCATTTTTTTTTTTTTTTTTTTTGCATGGTGATTAGGAAACAGGATGTGCAAATCTGCCATCTGAATTTAAAGAGGCTCACTCATGCTGATGCAAAACTTGGATGGGTACCTCAGAGAGTTTCATGCTGGCAGAAATGTTAAATGCAAGAAGTTCTCCTTGAGCATATTAATTACTTTGGGTTGGTGCAAAAAATGAAGCTGTTTTGTTAAGTTGGAGCTGGGAGGTTCCATGTCTCTACACATGTGCCTACACATGAGAAACAACCTAGCCTGACTCAAGGATCTAGTTCTGATTACAGCACTCCCTCAGATAACAGAACAGAGGGGCAGAGATGCTCTTGAACTTCTAAATGATTTAGACTCTGCTTGCTTGAAAGTGGAAAGGATGACATCCCTTGGTTAATGCTTTGGAGTCTCTGAGATTCAGTGGTACCCCGGAAGTCTAGTGCAGAGAGTGTGTGTTTTGGAATACTATTTCCTCCCTTCATACTGTTCAGTTTCTTATGTGACAACTCCTGTCTTCTTGAAGGCCTGCAGTGGAAGCAAACATGGCACACAGTGATGCTTATTGCTAAGTAGTAGGGCTTCTTGTTTTCAGAAGCTGAAAATGTGTGCCTGTTTTTTTTTTTTTTTTGTTTTGTTTTTGTGTATGCAGAAAGATGGCTGTGCATATTGCTTTTCTATTCTATTCCAAGGTAGTCCACTCAGAGCCCTTTGCATAGGGACCCACCATCTAGCTACTGTGAGGGCTTGTAAGCTAAGCTAATGCACTCTTATACTCTCCTGATATCTGTGTAGAATGCCTCTGCCACTTCTTCCCATACTTGGCAAGTCGCAAACATTGCCCTTAACCCACTCACATGTGTTGTGAGATAATGATGAATGGTTTAGGGGGATAATATAGGTACTTTTTATTTTTTGTAGATGGAGGTTATTTAATTTTAAAATGTTGGTGGTTTGAGTGAAAATCAACATACTATACATATCGCGGTAAATAAGGATCAGGATAAACAAATAGGCCGAATAGATGTTTATTCAGGGAGAAATAACTTACAACCTAGACAGATGAACACCAGGAAATTCAACCCGATCCTCTCCTGTCCGAGTCACGCCAGAAAGAGCGCACCTTCCTGGCCCCCTCCGACCTCCTTCCACAGGTCACTTCCGCCCATCGCTCCACCCCCCAATGGGCGTGGTCAGTGCTACAGAAGGACTATCTCACTACATATACATCTTTAAAATGGGACACTGTTCATCAGTAATAGATAACAAATTGATGATGTATGCTACATCATGCCCAAACCTTGAAAACATTGTTTTAAATGAAAGGAGGTCACAAAAGACCATGCTCCATAATATCATTTCTCTGAAAAATTTACTGTAGATAAACTGTAGAGCCTATCAAGATGGATTGTAGATTAGTGGTTGCTGGTACGTTTGGGGTAGGGAATAGGGAAACCCATACTGATAGTGTATGGGTTTCTTTTGGGAACCCTGAAAAATGTTCTCAAGTTAGGTTGTGGTGATGGCTCTACCAGTCTGTAACTATCAAAAACTATATCTAGACTTTATGAATTACATCTCAGTATGATTATGAAGAAATTCAGTCTGCCCTTCAGTGGAAAACCTTTCCAAGTTCCTTTAGGGAATGAATAAGTAGTATATATTGCCAAGTTTTTAACTAATTTTGATTTGTTTGGGGACAAAGTCATCTTGCATACTTCACTGTGATGAACACGATTAAGAAAAGTTTGGTGACACGACCAGAGTCACCAAAAAAAAAAAAAAAAAAAAAAAAAAAAAAAAAAGAAAAAAAAAAAGCCGAAATATATTTCTTCCTTTCTTTGGGCATAATCTGTTTTTTTGAGCTTTAAAAATTTATACCTCCTCAAATGTTGATTAGTGAGATATCCAATAAGAAATAACAGGGTACTGACAGCCCTGATTGTATAAATAGGCATTTGGGATTGTGTTCATGGTTTGCTTGTCAGCATAAGAGAAGTGTGTGATTATGTTGAATGATGGTTAATTTTCTTATCCACCCATTTTTAAAAATAAAGATATACAGCTGGAAGACAGGTGCCCAGGAGGTGAGAAGGAGACTTGCAACCCTGTTACTGAATTCCAGAAAGGGTTTGGAAGGAACAAATTCCAATTTAGGTGTTGGCATTTGAGTCTTGGCTGAATTCTGGTTATGCTGTGGAGCTGGGAGACTCCTGTTAATTTACAAAGGGTGTTTCATTTACTTTTGGTTTGGGTGAGTCTAGACAGCTGTCCCTCCTCTTCTTATAGGTCATCATCCTATCCTAGTGGATGTGTGGGGAGGCAAGAGAGGACTTGCTTTTCTAGCTTTGCATGCGCACAGTCTGTACACAAATAGTCCTCTTTGATTAAGTATCCAGTGAAACCAATTCACATGGACTCCAATTAAACTTTAATGAACAAGTGGGTGTATTAATATCAGCTGAGTAATGTAGACAGCGTGGATTCCAGTAAGTGAGTCACTTCTCTGAGGAGCTCATTGCCCATGCACGCTTAGAGTTACTAGAAAGCTTCCAGCTATATTTGAGTGGATCTGGTCTGGGTCTTGTAATTCTAGCAATCCTCAGGGCTTGTTATTCATCTAGTGACAAAACCAGAGTCATCTAGACCTTCATTTTCAAAGTAGGTTTGGAGAAGGGAGACTTGCTCACATTGATCCATTAGGCTTTCTGTGGCACAGTGCCCTTTAGAACTTTTATTTTTTGCTTTCTTCCTGTGATTGCCTCCATTCCTTTAGTGGCATCCCCCTGCCCCCAAAACCTAGCGGTGCCTGTTTTAGATTAGCATCCCAGTGCCCTACTTCCTTCTGCATCTGCTGGTCTGCTTCAGTCTGTGAGTTCTCATGACTACATCCCAAACAGCAAGATTATCTGGGAATGGTGAACCTTTGTGTGTGGGTATAGTCCTGTTCTGTCTAGAGACCAGTCATTATTCCTTCTTCCTGGGAAAGATGATAATCTTTGTAATGTTATTAGTTTGGGACTTGGCACATAAGATCTCAGGAGTTTTTAGTAACTTGCATAAATGGAAGAGGGCTGAAGAAGATGTCTTGGAGATGAATGGGTTCAGTCACTCCGACAATTGAGTAGCTCGGTCCTTGTAGACATTGGACTTTCATTGGACTGAAAATGTCTGTACAATTTCACAGTGACAGAGGGCAGAAACTTGGAAGAGATCGTTTGCAGAGAGTATTTAAAGAACAAAGAGATTCTAGAAACTGGCTGCATATGACAAGGGGAGAGGCTGTGGTGGGGACAGGTAAGGGCCTGAGAGGGCAGTCCCAGGCTAACCATGAGCATGAGCAGCAGCAGAGGCATGGCTGTACAAGGCAGCGAACTTTCATTGTGTTCAAGTAGCAGACATCCTGGGAATGAGGCATCTCATTGACAGTGGGCTGAGGTCTGCCCTTGGCCACCAAGTGTCATTCCAGTTCCATTTGCTGTTCTGACTTTGTTCTCTCACACTTAGTAGAAACCAGTTGAAGTGGATGCAGGTGCCAGGGAGAGGGAGCTAACATTAAGAATGGAAAGCCTTTCAGCTCAGTGGGCTTGGCAGCAGAGCAACCTGAGTCATTTGGCTTTCTCTCGGGCCATTCCTCCATAACAAGGGGCTGCATCTGAAAAACCTCAACCTTGAAGATCAGTAAACTCTAAGTCAGCTAAGTCTCAGAGGTTTGTTGGAAGGGGCTGGTTCCTTCCTACATCAGACAGTTCTGAAATTCACTGCCTCCCTTCCTGTGGAGAACAAAGGGATCCCTGCAGAAAGGGAGAAGGCCAGAAGGGTAGGAGATGTTCTGATAGTGCCTGGCTTCTTGCCCTCCACACTCTCCAATGCCAATATAGTTCCTTTAGGAGAATATCTAGGAGGCTGGGACAGAAGGACAGGCCCAGCTTGGGGCAAGTGAGGCACCAGGGATGGTTTTCTGAGCAGGCAATGATGTAATTCAGTCTGTAATTTAGGCTGCCTAATCTACTGATGCAACTTCAGATGAAGGACACACTTAAATAACAGAGACTCAAGCAAACCAATATTGTGTAATGCTGTCAAGGTCTGTGGTCCAAGGGTCAGCCCCCATGCAGAAGTAATCATTCTTTGGTGCCAACATCAGATTTGTGCCTCCCTCCCAAGCATCTTCTTAGAGTCTGTCACAGGGTAAGAAATCCCAGGAGAAAAGGTACTCACTCATTCCTTAATAACTTTGGTTAGGGTATTGAATAGATCAAGCCATTTTTGGAAGTTTGAGGAAAGCAAAGGGGATTCTTGCAAGTCACAAATGAAATAGATCAATGATATGCACCCGGAACTGAAAATGGCTTATAGAAACCAGGGATGCCTATTAGATATTCAAAACATGAACCAATAGTTTGTTCTATATTTCTACGTTTTGTGTGTGAACTACAATATTTGCAGCATTTTGAAACCATTCTTAGGTAACTCTGATGACTGCTCTTCAAAATTTACTGAATGTAGACTCATACTGAGTTATACAGTGCTCCAAAGTGCCCGAAAGAGAAAGACACACAGAGAACATGGAAAGAGCGAGAAGGCACAAAGGTCACGGAAAGGGTGTGGTCCCAGCTGGAGAGGAAGCTAGAGGAGGCATAGGGAAGGAAGACAGCATCCTGACCATGTGCTTCTCTCCACCCAGAAGCTCACTGATTATTCCTACATGTATGCACCATAGGTTGTGGTCCATGGGAGCAGACTGGGGGCAGGAGTTCTTAGCCTGAAGGACTTTTGTGAGGTTCCTGTTCTTTAGGCGGCAGTCAGTGATTTCCTAATGATCCTACTGTCTCTTCTGAACTGAGGCCCTCAACAAACCGAACCTTCTTCTTGTGTTCTCTGTATAATGAACCAGACCTTACACCTGTAGGGGCTCCTTAGATTTTTCTCAGGATGTGCTAATTCTTTATCAAAAAATGCAAAGCAGACAGACATTGGGTTTGCTCATGGAGGAAGCTATTGTCCTTCCCTCAGTACAGGACCCTCCCTGGCCTCTTTGTGGACACCAGGTAGAGCTCTTATTGTAACTTTGCAGTCACATTTTTCTTATTTGAAAGCTGTGGAATGTCTCTTACTGTCTTAGTGGGGAGCATAGTGTCAGTCAATTCTAATGGAAAAACCTGCCCGCTGCAGGGATAGGAGAGCATCATAAGCAGCTTTGGTGGCACATACTGAGAGCAGCTAGACCTGAGCTGCCTGGCCTCCTCTGTGCTGAGAGGTACTGACTAATTTTCCTTGGTGTTACTGTCCTCATAAGAGCTGTTGAATCTCTGTCGCTGATGTCCTGTGTAGATTACTGAAACCATGTTTTTTTAAAGACCTGTGCTGGGACATGCTCATTAGAGGTCCATGTGAATCTTGTGAGGATAGTTAAGCCTTTCAAGTTCTTGAAAATAACAACAGTCTGAAGTCCTGAAGGGCTTCAGAAGGGATGAGGCCTAAGGGGCCCAGGAAGGCAGTGATGTGCAGGTTTCTGTTTTGAAGCCAGGTGTTAGAACTTTGAGGTGAGAAGGAAATGAAACAGTTTTGGTGTCCTTTTAGAAAAAAGTGAAATAAAACCCCATTTCTTAGCAAGGTGAATGGACTACAGTAGGGAACTAGGAAGCAGACTCAGGCCTGCCTCTGTCTCTCTGTGCTCTTGAATATTCCTGATCATGGAAGGGGATCATCCCATCTGTCTGAGCTGTGAGTGGGTCAGATGAATTCATCACATGGATATTCTCTGCAAACATGTCTCACTATTTGTTGTTCTAGACAAGCATTTTCATTTTTCCTAAAATGAAGCAAACTTGTCTTTTCAATTATGGGTTACAAAGGCTTCTTTTGGAAAATTGACACACAATTGCTACTGTTCCTGTTAACATACATTTGATAAATATTTGGCTTTGTTCTTTTTCTTTATATAATGTTAACTTTGAACTTACTTTCCATGTCATTTAATGTTCTCCAAAAAAGAGTTTTAATTGCTATGATGTTGCATTATGTATTCCACGATAGACCAGGTGGTCACTTCCATTCCAAGGGACAGCTCCTTGCCAAGAATGGAAGCACTTTAAAATCAGGCAGGAGCACTTGACCATATTTTTGTAGGAGAGGGATTAGAAGTATTCTATATCATCTCATGCATTAGGCTAGAGTTTAGAAGCATTTTTGGTTAAGAGCTCAGTGAAGGATAAAATACTTTTATAGATTGATATTGTTTAGAAAATCCATGTTGGAATGTGGTGGCTATCTTGTCTTAATTAAGGTAAATTTAAGTAGAAAAACAGTGGTAGACTATTTAGTCATCTTCTGAATGTGCCATATTAGATACACTCCCATAGACCTAGAGAAGGCCTTTATTTCTCCTTTTGGGAGGTTCAAGTAGGTTGTTTTGACCAAAACTTGCAATTCTTGTTGTTGGTCAAATGTCTAAAATTGTAGCAACTATCTCTTGTTTTGTATGTGAAAATCTAAGGGAAAGATTAGCTATGAGAGACCATTTTACTATTGCATTCCTGAGATCATGGATTCGTCTCTTGTCTCCCTGCATGTCTGTGTAGCATCTTGCAATTTTCATTTCCCTAAGTTACAGTCTTCTTGTGGTCCATACCTACTTTTCCACATCTTTGTCTGTTTTCCTACCACCTAACCATCTTACTGTCCTTACCTACATAACTCATTTGTGGTTTTTCCATTCTTATTTGTTACTTTTATATATTGATTTGCCTATCCATGTCTCTACCGGCTTATGTCAGCCATCTATTTTCAGGTCAATGGATGATGATTTTGATGGAGTTATAAAAATCTGTTACATTTTGCTTAAAGGGTCATGGGTACAAGGTCATTAAAATGACAAGAAATGGACCATTTTTCTTTTGTCTCAAGATCCAAAGTGATGTTCAGAAATGAGTGGATCACCTAATCTGTAAAGTTCCCAGGATGTTCTTAGAAGAATGCATTTTGGGTAATATTGTTCTAAATAACACTTTGCTAGCAATCAGTCACCAAGACGTGGAATAAAAATAAAATTGTTTGGGTCACGTGAGAAAGTTGCAGATTTGCCCAAAGGCTGTGTCTTCAAATATACTGGTATTGCTATATTTTCAGGATGCTAGATATATGATAATGGGCAAATGTTAGACAAAAATGAAGGAATGGATGAGCCTCTGATGAAGCGAGTTCCCTCCTGTGTCTGGGAAAGCTGCTGTCATACTATTTAGTCTTCCCATCAGCCATGCAGTGTAGTCTTGATCCCACTTTTGGATAAGATTTGTTCAAGTATACATGTGTGGATCAGAGACTAGCTTGACTATCTGGCTGTATTCTTGAATTCAACAATGCAGAAACCTTGAGCTCTCCGCTTCAAACTTAAGAACAACTCAGCCCTGTAAAGGACCTCATATACAGCACAGGTTTCAGTCCTGTTTTGCAGGGACCAGAAGGTTTTATATAAACACGATAAAGCTTGCAGTGTGTGGACAGAAGTTTGCATGTGTGAACATCACTCTGATATTTGGCATGATAGGGATTTCTTACAATTTATCTTTAACCTAATCCAAGTCTAATTTCCTATGCATCCTGACCCCAAGGACACATTGGTGTTTTTCACAAGGTACATTCTAGAAGGTGAACAAGTTGAAACAAAGAAAATTTCCTCAAGTTTTGGTAAGCTCTAGAAAGTCAAGGAAGATAGCTATTGTAATATCTTATGCCAGGACAGCTGTTATACTCACAAATGAGCCAGGAATAGTAATGGCTTCTGAAATCATAGCACATTTAGATCTTAACTTCCCCATAGGTTTGAAAGCCTCCCCCCTCCTTTTTTTTTTTTTTTTTAATCATGCTAAACTGTAACTTTGCTAACAACACTCTATTCTGGGTAAGAAGTCATTTTGGCACAATTAAGAATGAAGAAGGAAATGACAAAGATACTCTGCTATAGAACTCATCTTCTGTGATTCCATTTCTACTTTTAGTTCTTGTTTTATTCTTTAAACATTCAACTGCGTGCTGTGTGCCCACTTGTGTTCTGTGTGGCAAGGGCATACCAGAGCAGAGGTAAGCACACTTTTTCTGCAAGGGGCTACTTTGGCCTTTGTGGTCCATGTCATCTGTATTGGGCTACCAATTCTGCTCTCAGACAGTACATAAAGTACTTGAGTTTTCAAGAGACTGTATATAAGCAATTACCATGTATGCATATGTTTCAGTAAGATTTATTTACAAAAACATGCCATGAATTGGGTTCTGCCTGTGGACAGTGCTTTCATCCTGTTCCCTGACAATAATAGAGTGGTTTAGCATGAAGTGTAGATTGGACACTTTTTAGAATCATCTAAAAAACTGTTTTAATTGAGTAAGTGCTTCTCTCAGGTTGCTCTTTGGGCATGTTTGTGAGGGACTGACTTAGTCTTTATCTGTAGAGCAGGTGGTTCTGGGCTTTATAAGAAGCTGGGTAGGGTGTGAGCATGAACAGGAGATTGAGCAAGAGAGTGAGCCAGAAGCTGAGTTTCTCCATGGCTCTTCCCTGGTTTCTATCTCTAGACTGCACTCCTGACTTGAGATGTGTGACCTGGAAGTCTAAACCAATTAGATGCTTTCTTCCCTTAAATTGCTTCTGATCAGTGGATTGTCACAGCACCAGACATCAACCTAGAACACAGATTTTGTTTTGTTTTTACACGATACATATTTGGTGAATGGATGTATTGCTACACAAGTGAATGTACTGCAACCCCTTTGATCTCTAAGAATTCTTAGTCAAGTGGGAGATGTAGGAAGCATAGATTTGTAATTCGCACTTTAAGAAAATGTCAGGGACTGAAGAAAACAAGAGGATTGTGTGGGGAGCAGAGAGATTGGGTGCTACTTGGAATAGACCTTGAAGGTCTACCTCTATGTACCAGGCAGAGACAGGAGAAGCAGGTTGCAGGCAGAAGCAGCACTTTAAGGGATAAAAGAGATGACAGTCCCACAGAATAATGAATAGATCAGAAGTTATAATCTGATAAATAAATAAATCCTGACTTATTTACTCATCACAGCCTGTTGCTATCAACTTGGATTTTCCCTGTTCTCCTTACAGACCTTGATTTTTCTAAGACAAGATTGGCTAATACTTGAAAGGAACATGATCTTGACAAGATATGCTAGAATCATTTCTCACCAAATAGGTTCAATATTGAAAATTGGTGTTTATACCTATAGTTAACCCCATGCCTTCTGTTCTACTCTTACCTGTCTGTCTTCAGACATTCATTGAGATGTGGGAGTGCCACAGCCATTTTGTGATGAAGTGGAATAATGAGTCAGTAAGCTAAGGTTGTGTGAACTTGAATGACAGAGTTAAGTTTGGTGTAGTTATGTGTAGTTACTAGATGTAATGCTTTTGGGTTTCTGTTTGGAAACAAATAGGAAACTGATTAAAATTACACGAGAAGTTGTATCTTCTTGTTGTGCCTTCCAGTCAGAGGGTAGCTTAATGTTTGTATTACATTGTAGTGACCTCTGGAAGGGCTTATATTGTCTAGGTTGCCTTTGTAAAGATGGCAGCTGAAAGGTGGGCTGTCAGTTTGAATTCTGTTCCTTATCAATAGAAAATGGAGCATGTGACATGCCAATATGAAGTTATTCACCTCAGTATTCCTTTCATAGCACTTTTACAATTAAGTTCTTAACTCACGTGGTTGTTCTTCTTTTCGAATCTCACAACCCTTTGTCTTGTTCATACCTCCTTTGTATGCTTGCCACAAAGTTACCTCTTTTCTTAAAAGAATTGTGTGTGTGTGTGTGTGTGTGTGTGTGTGTGTGTGTTTGTGTTTGTTTGTACACTAGTACCCATAGAGGCAAGAATAGGGGATTGGATTTTTTGGAGCTGGAGTTTCATGCATTTTTGAATCATCTAATATGAGTGCTGGGATTTGAACTGCTGTCTTTGTGGTTGAAAAATAAGTGTTCTTAACCACAAAGCTATCTCTCCAACCCTATGAAGTTGCATATTAATCTTTTCTCCTGGAGCAGTAAGCTGCTGTTACTCTCCTGCAGGTTGAGCTCTGTCCGCCAGAGAGCATAGCACAAATCTTGGCACCTAGCATGTGTTTAACAGGTTGTTATAGACTTGAGATGTCATCTTTCTTTATGGCAGTGTTATTGTCAGGAGCACTGAAGTACATAGGTACTGTCTCTTAAACTTCATTTAGAAAGAAGTTGAATCTCCCATTTTAGCTGAGACCTTTCTTAACAGCAACTTCAAAAAGACACATCAGTAAATTAGCAGAGAAAGAAATTGCACATTTATTTAGGCGGGAATATTTTAATTGACCTGGAATTTGTAGCAAATACCAAAAAAATTCTCCTTTTGATGAACTAGATGTTTTCTTTGTTTCTATACTTTTCTGTTTTGGTGTCTGTTTGTGTAATAAACACTGTGACCAATAACTTGGTGAGGAAGGGTTTATAATTGATGCCAAGGAAGAACTTGAAGAAGAAACCATGGAGGACAGCTACTTACTGACTTGCTATCAGGCTCAGGGGCAGCTGCCTATCTTTTCTATACTGCAGTGGCTTGTGGCCCTCTGCCAACAGCAAACTGGGCTCTCCTACATCCAGAAAATGCTGCATAGACATGCCTAATTGCCAGTTGGATGGAGGCAGCTCTTCAGTTTAGGGTCTTCTACCCCAAGTGTATAAAGTTGACAACTAAGATTATCCATCATACATACCTTAGGGAATACAATTTTTATTTCTCTTAGAATATGGTTATTTATTGGACCTTTGTTTCTTCCAATATATGGTGAGTTCTTTGAAGTGGAAACACTTAAAAAAATTTTCTCTGCATCTCACAGATGTCTGGCTCTGTTGGTCTTATATGGAAAATATTTACTTGAGGGAATATCCTTAGAAATGGACAATTAAAGGCTGAATCCATCTTTATTTTGCAGTTTTCAGTTTAGCAATGAATTATTGAACATCCTACTTTGTGTGGTTTTTGCTCAGCATGGGTTGTGGGGATCATGTGGAGTCAGGACCCACAGTGAATAAAACACAGATGTTGCCTGGTGGGGTGATTGTATGCTTGTAACCCTGGTACTTTATAGTCAAGGCCTAGAGGACTGAGTTCAAGACCATTGTGGGCTATACCTAGACTCTGTTTCAAATTGACTAATGGAAACATAGAAAGATGTGGCTAATTTTACCTGGGAATACTACAATATAGAGGCAGTAAATTTCTGGCTGTGGCACTCAAGAGAGATTTTAGCAAAGAACATTTGAAATAACTTACTGTGTTCTAATCTATTCCTTATTGGTCTTGATCTGTCAGTATAAATGCGCGCGCGCACACACACACACACACTCACTCACACACACACACACACACACACACATATATAGTGATATTTTCTTTTGGTAGTCATTTCAACTGCAGATTTAACTGTAGCGTTACTTCCATATGGGGTGAGACAGGAGAGGACCAGGTTTCATGATGTCATGAGAAACTGGGCTCCATTAACAGACAGCAGCAGGAGTAGTACCATGGGCAAGAGTCTCTTGGTGATGGTTGCTCTTCCCACCCAAGGGCTTTCTTGTTCAGCTGCGGTTCCTACTGTTGTAATTTCATCAAGTGGTTCTCTGGGAGTTGGAGTTCTTGCTTTGAGGCCCACAAGTTCAGAGTCTGATTGCTGTTTATTGTGTGACTAAGGATTGTTGATTATCTGTTTCAAGGCTCAGTTTCCTTCCCCTTGAAAATGGTGATAATGAAAAATATCTCACAGAATTTTGGGATTAAAGGAGCACATGTCTGCAGAGTTCTTTCTTGACATCAGGACCTGTGAGGTCAGACATTTGCATAGTCGGGCGAGTCTTTGTCCAACTCAACCTTCCTTCCCTTCAGAGTGTTGAGGACAAGGGTTATTTTGTTCTTTTCCTTAGGTAATAGTGCTAGTGTTAGCTGGTGCAGGACGGGCTCCTGGCTACAGTCTCTGGTTGTTATGTGGTGAAGGGGCTTCAAGGTATGTTGGGTTGAGGGAAGCTGGCAAATACTGCCTTTCAGAGATGTGACAGCGATCTGGGTCTGCCAGTTATTGTCATGTAGGCTTCATTTTCCTGAGGTTCTATGTACAATCCTTTGTATAAAAATCAAAGTTTGTCTAATTATTTAAATGTTTTGAAGACACAAGTGGAAAAATGCAACCTGTGATGTCACTTAGTAAATTAAAAATTTGTCCAAATGGTAGCAGAATTCTTTCAAAATTCACCCTGTATGCTCTAGTCAGAACCCATCTGAGGGCTATGCATATTAGCTAAATGAGGAGTGACACTATGAAACACCTACTAACTGAATAGCTTAGAATTTTCACTGTATAATTGCTTTGCAGTAGTTGACAGTAAACACAACACACTTCCCAAGTGCTAGGGTCTCGCTACGATGGCATATGCCATGTGCTTCTCACAATAACCAAAGATAAAGCACATAGGAGCTCAGAGAGATTAAATATAATTTCTGAGGCCACAAAGACAATCATGTGTGCCAATGATTGTAATTCCTATTGTTTGTCAGGATTGCCCCAGTGTCCTTAAAACTGCTGCTGTCAAGCCTACTCTCAAATTCATGAAATGAAGAGCATGTGGAGTGAGACCCCGGCATGGGTCCTCCACATCCCGGTTAGAATGAGAAGCGATAGTCTTAGCTTTCTTCTTGGGATGTGCACTCTAGATCCTTGCCTGCTAAAGCATTGCCTTGCACATGGAGGTCCTCACTAAGTGCTCCATGAGGGACAATGCATACTTGCTTCTGTGAGATAAACTCTTAACAGTTATGTTCAAGATTATCTCATTAATACATAAAAAGCTGTTTATCTCTTAAATGCTGTTAGAGTAAGTTGCTTTGTTCATTGAGTGTTCTGTTTACTAATTTTATATTTGTGTGTGTGTGTGAGAGAGAGAGACAGAGAGACAGTGATAGAGAGACAGAGTCAGAGTGTTTGAGCATCAGGGTTCATGCTCATATTTCCTGTTTGGATACAGTTTTTCAGTGAGACAACTAGAGACTATAAGGAGAACATTCTAAATTTTGTTAACCAAGTATCAATCCATAGAACACCTTCAGTTCCAAAGGTAGAAGTTTCTCCACTCTACATGGCCTTCAGATACTTTCTTGCCTTTCAGGAAAGCTTTGCTGGTTACCCTGTACCTACCTCATACAGAAGTAGTTCTCAGCTTTACTCATTCTAGACACTCAGGATGGGTAACATTTAAATTAAACATGCTATGGGTGAGCTGAAGCAAGGAGTGACTTTAGAGGAATCTGGAACTCATCTTCTTGTTCTGTTGATTTAATAGAGTCACCCTATTACTGGGATAACTTAGGGAGAATACCATTTTCTAAGAAAACAAATCATTTAGAACCTTAGGACTTAAGCAGTTACTTGCAACACGTTGCCTGTGACACACCTGGCAATTAGTGTAGATAATCAAGGGGGAATATGGCCCAGGGAAGGACATAGTGTTAATGAATATACCGGGGCCATTGGGCATTTGCTGGTTGTTTCACCATTGTTGACTGAGTCATTGTGGGTCATGATGAAGCAGCAAAGGGTCAAAGATGTGCAAGTGACTGATGGAAGCACATGTAGGCATCTAGGTTGCTTTCCCTGGGCAGAGGAGAGAGTAGATAGAGCCTGTCTTCTGGATTGATAAAACTTGGCTTGAAGGCCTGGTCTTCCCTCCTGTTGCTAATGGCATCTTCTTGTAAAGCCCTTGCTCTTTCTGAACTGTTTTGCCTCACAGATGACAGGAGACAGCCAGCTTTGCCTCATTTACTTGAGAGTCATCAGAGGCTGATTGAGCTCCCGAGAGAGCCGTTGAGAGACGACAGTGTGAGTCACAGGAGAGACCATGATGAAGGTCCTGAGTGTGAGGACTTTTCTCTTGGGGAAAGACTGACGATCCATGATTTTTCTGTTTAAATTTAGCTTGAAAGCTGAAAGCTCATAGGATGAGATAGGGTACCCAAGGTGGGGTTTATCCTTCCTGTCATTCTCTATAAATCATGCATTTTCTGTATTTCAAAGGTAAAAGTTGAGTCAATCTCATTCAGGGCTGAGCTGTGTAACTCAGTCAAATGGTCTAATAGTTTGTATCTGATTCATTTTCATGGGACATGCCATGTGTTAGATAGCTGGTTGTTTTGCAAGTGGGCAATTTGACAAAGGGGAAAAGTTGGGATTCACTTACTGTAAATTGCAAGTAAGAAACAACAGAAAATTAAATATTAGAAGAACTCGACTATCAAAAAACCACATACTTTCACATCAGTTAAATGTGGAGTTCTGAGTTGAGTGAAATGTGAAACTTCTTGCCAACCACAGAGAGTAAAATGGAGTACTTTTGTTTCATTATTAATATCATTGTTCTTATTTCTTTAAATGAGAATTGATAGCAACCATATCAGTATCTTTTTCAAGAACAAAAACAGGTGAGAAAAATAAACAAAATAAGCACACACAGATATCACCAATGCAGTAATCAGAGAAGCAGAGTCTTCTATCTGTTATGTTGTGAGAGTCTAGGAAAAGGACTTCCCATGTGTCCATCAGGAGAGAGCTTTGCACAAATCCCTTCAACTGCCATCCATGGACCTCACCCTAGAACACGACAATATTATGTTTATTAAAAGAAAGGGTATGTTATCTTATGTTGCCTATGAGAACATGAACAGACCATCTGTGTCCCATGACTGGCTGTATTGATGAAACACAGGCCTGGGATGCTTGGTGGCAGATGTGCTAAAGGTACAAGCTGATAAAATTGAAATATGAGTAGCTCCTCCTCTGTGATGGAAGGGTACCCATTTATTGTTTTCTTAAGAATTGTTGGGAAAAGTCGGTAGAATGTGGGAAGGTGGTGTCAATAGAGTTGGGTTTTCATCCTTCTACCTAGTGACTTAAACTTTGGGGACTCCCCTAATGTCCCTGTACAATAGATGTTTGCTAGCTATTCTTAAGATTGGTATTTAGGACTTGTGTTTATTTATTCATCTTTTATCTGTGCCAGTGGCATGGATGGGGAACTGAGCACAGAGTGGTGGATGGGATAAGTATCACTGAGTAGAGCCTCCTCTTTCCTCTCTCCTCTCCCTTCCTCTACCTACAATTCTGCCTCCTCCTCCCCCATCAACCCAAGTGTTTAAAGGACAGGAAGTTTGCTACTGAGCATAGATTCCTTGTTCAACCTTGAGTTAGGTGTGTTATTTTTCTTAATTTTTACAATAGTCTGTACTTGTGTAACTTTGGCTTGCTTTTTTCACACCTGTTGCAGCTGAGGTGCTGTGAGAATAAAGAACTTCCCAATCGGCAAAGCTTTGCACTGATACCTCTGTCCTGCTCCTTCTGCTACAGAATAGGTGGTAGAGAATTGTAAGGTTTTGTTTGTGTTGCTGTTCTCTCTGCCCTGCTTTTGCCATGCTCAGGGGTATATTACTGCCAAGAGTTTCTTTAAAGAAAGCAAGTCGATTTGAATAAGCAGCACAGAAAATAGAATAAAGTCAAAACAATCTGTGGGGTGAATATCCATCTTTTTTTCTGCTTTTACCTGGACAGAGCATCCTAGTCCATTCCTAAATACCCTTCTAGGGATAAACTGGATTCTCTGCACACACAGGGGCAAACACTGATGTACAGGTAACATGTGCATCCTACAGCACATTTAAAGTCTCTTCAAAGGAGCCTATCAAACAAATTACTTTTGACCTTATATTCTTGAGTAGTCATATGTTTGCATATATGTCATTTGCATATCAGTATGTGATGTGTGGTGTCTTGTTTTAATATGAATTTCTATAAGTCAATTTGGACATAATTTTATATATGATGTACCTACACCTATGTGTCAGTTCTGTTTTGGCAGTTGCCCTTTGTCCTTCTATTGGGTCATTGAGTGTTTGCTTTTGATTTACTGTAATTAAAATTTTGGGGGGCTGTGGCTGTGGATCGGCTTTAGAGCACCACTTGCTTAGCCTGCTGGAAGCAGTGTGTTAGAACCCTGCATTGTGGGATGAGATGTCAGAGACAAACAACTCACCAACAAACTCTAGCACCTTTATCTGTGGGGCCTGCAGTAATATTCTTCTAGTTTGCATTCTCAACTTGAGATTATAAAATTAATATATTCAATCCAATCTTTTGACTTTGTTCTTTTGAGTATTGTAGATCACCCTCAAATGCCTTTCTTATTTTTTTTTATTATTAAACATTCCTCCCCTTTAATTTGATCCTCTATCTTTTCCTTCTCCCTGTCTGATCCACTGACATTTTACTTTAGTAAAAATATGAGGTAGGTACCTTCTGTTGGTATTTTCTCTTATATCTAAATTTCCAAGTAGTATGTGTCAAGGAGTTCATGAATCCACTTTTCTACATTAGTTGAAAGGCCATCCTTGGGACTGGAGAGAAGATTTAGTTGTTAAGAGCATTTACTGCTCTTGTAGAAGTGTTTGGACCACAGCATCCTGGCTGGTGACTTAGAATTCCCCAGCCCTAGGGGACTCGATGTCCTCTTGACTTAAGGGCCCCTGAGCTCAGGTGGAACATAGGAACTGATGGAGACAACATTGTCATGCTTCTTACATATTAATTCATCAGTGATTGAATATTTATGAGTTTTTATGTATTTAATTTTTATGTATTCATTTTAATGTGAGTGTATTTTCTGCCAGTGTGTGTTTATACCAGGTGTCATATACATACATCATGGTAGAAAGCATATGCACTTATTTCGAGAGGTTAGAGAGGGTGCCTGATGTCTGGGAGCTGAGTTATAGATGTGAGTTACCATGTGGTGCTGAGAGTTGACCCAGTCCTCTGTAATGATAGCCTTTAAACCACTCTGCCATCTCTCTAGATGCCAGTATTTACTCTTTCAGTGGTTGGAAATGTGCGTGACTTTTAGAATCATTTGCTCTAGGCACCTGCCACATCTTGTTCATCACTACATTTTTACTTATTACAGATGCATCATATACTTTACTGTCTGAGGGGGTCACCTCACTTTCTTAGCTGTTTTCCAGGAAATTCTTAGCAAGGTTTTAGTCCTTGCTGATTTTTCCAGGAATTTTAGAATGCACTTGTCTAATCCTAAAGATAATTCTCTGCTCTTATTATTATTTTTTAATGGACATTGCTTTCCATTTATTCGGTAGCCATATATACTGTGAATTATAATATTTTAATTATTTCTTCTATCTGGGGATATCTTTCTTTGTTGTTCTGGGGATGGGATCTAGGCAAGTTTTCCACAACTGAGCTGTGTTCTTATGAAATCTGGTATTTTCCCAGGAACATGTACATGTTTCTTCATGTAGACCTTGCATGTTACTTACATGATTACTTTTCCAGGTATTTCTGCCTGTTATAATTAAAATTATGTATTCTACCATTTAGTTGTATGTATGTGTGATTCTGTAAATTACTTTCTTCTCAGCCACTTTATCAAATTTTTACTTTTTATTGAATATTCTAGGTAGATCTCTTTACGTTGTTTTTAAGTCATCACATTATCTGTCCCAACCTCTTAATTTACCTTTTTCTTTGTAATTTTATACTGCCATAGGTTTCTTTTAATTGTGTTGCTATCTATAGAAGAATGTGCTTGGGAATAAATGTCCTATTACACTTGACTTTAATGGAAACATTATTAATTGTGATGATGGTTTTGGTATCATGTAGTGTCATGGTAAAAAGCATGCATACTTTGAGAGTTTTTACTTTAAGTTGAAACTGTTGTTAAATGCCTGTCTGAATCTTTTTTAGATTTTTCCATTTAAAAATGGAAACCATACATTTTGAGAAAATGGCTATTTTTTTCCTTCTGTGTATTTGCTATGATATATAAATAAAATTTCAAACATGATTTGGTCAGAAATTGTGTGTGTGTGTGTGTGTGTGTGTGTGTGTGTGTGTGTGTGTGTGTGTGTGTAGCTAGACTCAGGGAGTTAATAATTTCTAAGTTAATTTTTCTGTTAGATTGTTTGGAAGTTCTTCTGCATATGGTATAAGTTTATTAGCATTTTCATATTTTACCTTTAGTGTTGTGCTTAAAATAGTGTAAACTAATAAAGGTTTCCCTTCCTGTTTTTAAAAACTAATTTAAAGAGCATCTATACAACATATTCCTCAAAAATAGTATAGAATTTCCCCCTGAAACTACCTTGATTTGGGACATTATTGGGTATTTGTGTGTGAGTGTGTGCAGGTTTATTCCTTTTAAACGTTTAATATCTCTTTAATGATTAATAGACTTGTGCATGTATATTTTCTGTGGCCTTTTTGTTAGATGTTAGGAAACCCATCCATTTACTTATGTAGACCTTAATTACTTGAGGCTGATTTTTGATTCCTCAGTATTTATTTTTATCTTAGAATGTATAGTTTATGACATTCTGTTATATTTATCTCTTCTCCCTTTTGTTTGATACAGCCAAAGTTAATTCTTTATTTAAAAAGATCAACTTCTGCCTTAACTTTTTGGTTCTTCCACATTTTTATTGACCTTGATGTATATTTCCTTTGTAAATCTTAAGTCTCATTTTGCCTGTTTTTTTTTTTTTTTTTGACATTTTTTTTCTTATTGTTTGATTTTACTTTGGTTGTGTGTGTTGCACTGTGTGTGTGTAGTGTGTGTGCTTGTTAGTGCAGTGTATATGTATGCATCTGGAGGGCAGAGTAGGACATCTATCCTTGATAAATGATTGCCTAAGTGTTTGAGACAGTTGAGTGGAATACAGATTCCATGACAGACAGTGCACGGACCTTGTCTTTGACTTAGGCCCTCTACAGTGCTTGTCATGTACTTCATATACCTTCATGTACTTAAGTGCCAAACTAATTTTGGAGTTTCTTAGGCTAATGAAATGCTTCATTGGGTGAAGACTCTTGCTTGCTGCACAATTGTGGTAACCCACAGGCAGGTGGAAGGAGAGAATTCACTCCATAGAGTTGTTCTCTGACCTCCATGTGTGGGCTCTGGCACATGTGCAAACCTGAAGTACATACACAGAAGCAAATGACAAATTAAATATATAAAATTATATTTGAGGGTTTCAGATAGTTGGTCATGTGGAAGTTTCCAGGAGTTGGCAATGGCTAGAGATTAAGGCTGCTTGCCCTTCCCAGTCTTTCCCCCATGTATCTCTTCACCTGTGTCCTTTGAGATATCGTTTCTAATGAACCAATCAATTAAAGTAGAACACAGCGAAAAAGGCAATATTTTCTGTGTTAATAAATAATTCCTCAAGGCATTGCCTGAGTTGGGGCTGCTTCCCTTATGTTGCATGTTTTCATCCTTGCTTTCTCAGTTATTCTCTCTAGGTATCTGCTAATGTGAGGGCATAAGGTAATGTTAGGCATGCTTCACATTACTCCTTCAGAGCATGTTAATAGATTTATTTTTAAATTCTAGTAATACAATTTCTTTCACGTCAAATAACACTGGATTATCTTTCTAAGAGATTAACCCACGAGGGGGAAAGTACTCCAGCAGAATCATTGTGGTGGGACAGGTGGATAGCAGAGACTATAGGATGCTGTTGATGCTTGTGACCTTGGACAAGTTACCCAACTCTGTCATGGATTCAACTCCAGCAAGGAAATGATAAAGGCAGACCTGTGCTCGGGGAGGGAATGGTACAGAGCTGGGGAAGCCAGAATCTTAGCTGCTGGCCAGCTTTCTTCTGACCTTCACCCATGATTCTTTTAAAAACCAGCTTTTGTTCAAAACTTAAGCTTCAGATGAGCGTGGAAAGAAAAATGTAAAGCAAACAACTGATTGCAAGACACTGAGTGACTTACAGCTGTAGGGGGAGACTCCAGCACTGGCTTACTGCCTCTGCAGCCAGGGCTGTCTCCCCTTTCTGGGGAGCCTTCTGCATCTTGCCCCACTGCATTTTCAGATGGACTTGACATTTGATTACTTCTCTTGGCAGACCCAACACTCTTTGCTAAGCCACAGGCTGTGTGTGCTTGCTGATCTCAGAGGGGAGTCTGTGATGTGGGTTCCGAGGTCTAAGAATTGCAGACTTCCATTCCAGTCTCCTGATGAAGCTTCTAATCTGGGTGCCAATGGTGTTTCTCTACAGGGACACCTGCCCACACAGCATGATTAGAAATTATAATGACGACGACGATGAGTCTTCCAGACACCCACGTTTTTTGCAAGATATTTTCACTAATCGTCTCTACCACAATCAGTTGGAGGAATTTTTTTTTCTTTCTCCTTCCTCTTTAATCTCTTTTATGTTTTCTCTCCCTTTCTAAGTCCATCAAAAATGCTGGTGTAATTCTCATGTGTATTAGAGATTGTTGATCACCATGGTTAGCCTGTGTTTGTGTGGTTTTTTTTTTTTCCATGTAGATGATTGTACATCTCAGAATATGTGGTATGACCAGAGTACACTGTACCACACAAGAAAATATTTGGCTCCCGGCCCCAAATACACCCCATGAGTGAGATTGCAGTACAGGTTCCTTCCAGTGTCTGCAGCTGTACCCCCTCTTCTCTTAAATGGGCATCCAGTTCTGTTGTACTCAATGTATTAGCCTTGTAAGAATCAAATGAGGTCTTAAGTGAGGAACGCGTCATTAAGTCTACACTGCTAGATTGTTATTAAAGCTATTTTTGCATCATTGCCAGCTTAGCCAATTAAGGTTATACTTAGTGAAATACCAAGGAATGTAGGTGTGATAACTGGGAGGCTGATTGTTATATGAAACCAATACTGAGGAGGCTCAAGTTAGGTAAAGAACCAGAAATGTATGCACAGTGCTGTTCTAAAGGGCTCTTCTTCGAACTGCCATCTTGAATGGGAAGAAATAGAGCTTCAAGGAGCAGGTCCTGAGGGAGGAAAGAGGATCTCAGGAGCGAAGAGTCTCAGTGAGGAATGGGCAGGAGAAGAGCAGGTGGCTGGGGATCCGGTATATGCTAGTGGAATGAAGATCTGGAGGCAACAAGAGCAATTAGACAATTAGAAAACTGCCAGCTCTGTCTTTGAACCTGTGTATCTGGAGTGTGGGAGGACAGGCAGACACACACAGGGTGGCTGTGGGGAAAACAGCATCCTTAGAAAAAAAGTGTTCTCCAAGAAAGCTCTCAGAGGAAGGCAGGAGCAGAGCAGGTTCCAGACTCTGCTGGGAGAGCCTTCTCCTTGATTCTTTGTTGCTCCTGCTACTTGAGCAGTCCTTTGTTTTCTATTCTTAAACATATTTGGGGGCTACCTTTTCATTCAAGGGCTGAGCACTCAAGGACATTCTCTAGAGGGCTTCTAATGGGAAAGAGCCACAAGGAAACATTCTGTTTTTCTCTGTTCCTCTAGAATGTTCTTGGCTACATGATATTTCTGTAATAGCCATTCCCCCTGTCTAAGAAAAAATGATTAGAAGAAAGCCATTTGGTGCATAGGTAGATATTTTGGTCATAGTGCTGTGGGATCTAGAAATTAGACTGTTTTATAGAGTCTTTTATTTGATGGAAGACTCCAGCTTTTAAACACTTCTAGGATGGTTTTAGCTTTTATATTTCCTGTCTACTGAAATGCGGAATATAGTATACTTTTAATTTTGCCATTCATTCATTCATTCATTCATTCATTCATTCATCGATTAATTCTTTCATTCTTGTTTGATTTGATGAGTTAAGCAAACTACATTTAAAAATAAATAATCTAAATTGTCATGGAAATTTTTGATAGACAAATTTCCATAACTCATTCAGAAGGATTTTTTCCATGTAGGGCTGAATCATTTGATAACCTTTCCAGTAGGAACTAAAACATCTGGGCACACTGGATCTCAGCAGTTCTCTGCCAGTATGCTGTCTAAGTGTCTTCCTCTTTTATGAGACTTTTTTTTAGTATGGCAGGACCATATACTCTCAAAAGCCGTCTAATGAGGTTTGGAAAGATAGTTCTTTGTTTTCTGAGACTGATCTGCACTATTTAGCCTCATGTTACATCAAAAGAATCATCCTGCCTCAGTCTTCAGAGAGCTGAGATTACACGTTACTCAGCTGTGGAAAGATGATTATTTGGACGTTGCCAGTCCAAACATAAAATTAATCATTTTGCTGATGAACAGAAATTCAAATTTTACAACAACAACCTCTTGTGATGAGGGCGACGTTGACCTTTCTTATCCACTTATTTATTTCATTTTATGTAAAAATGGTTGAATTCAGCTACTCATTTATTTATTTATTTTACTCTCAGTGAGTCATAGAAATGCTTTTAATTTTTGTAGGAAGAACAATACCCAAGTTGACATCACACACTGCCCTTTATTTTTCAGCATGAGTGGCTCTTTCATTGATGGCATTTTGATTGGTCTCGAGGTGCTCTGAGTGTGTTCACTCCCCCCAGTAATATTTCCCTGTTGATGCAACTGAACTATAAACAGAGTACAGAGAGTTCTGTATGCACATCCCCAGATTCTTCTCATGTTACCAACTCAAATAAGCAAGGTGTGCTTAGTGGAGCTAAGGAATTGGAATTGTGGAAACATGACTATTTAAACTACAAATTTTATTCACAATTTTTACTGTTGCATTTTGTGTACCAGGACCCAACCATGGATATACTTTTCATGTAGTCATCATGTCTTTAAATGTTTTCCAGCTTGTCCTATGTTTTACGACCTTGACACTTGAGAAGTGCCAAATTTCCAAGCCTGGCTCGTCATAGAATCTCTACTGATTATTGTAACTCAATTGCTCAGTCTGCAACTTTATATTTCTGAATTTATGAGTAAAATATGACATGGGAAAAAGGTTTGTTATTGATTCATGCCAGTGAATACATGGTCTCAGTGTGATCTACGTTCATGTTGGCCAGTTTCGCTCTGTTTTATTTTTTTGTTACAGTGGAAATCTGATTATCTTGCACTGTTAACACATTGACAACTTTGCAAATTACTGGCCAGTGTTCATAATGATTTATAACAGAGAGCCTAGATTCCAAAAGCATGTGGCTTTCCAACCTCAATTAGAACATATGGCTTATAACTAAAAACCATGTTGGAACTTGGTGTTCATGGGCTTCAAGCCTGAATCCTTAGCACATTTGATGGATAGATGAGATAAATTGTAGTTTTGAGTTTGTGAGTACCTGGTCAGAGAATAACACATGGACTGTGGTGTGGTACAAAAATGAGTCTTCTATGGGAAGGGCATACTAGAGAATGTAAGAAGGAGTGAAAGATGTCTATCTTTCACAGTGACTTCTGAAAATGTCCACTTTTGGTAATTGTGGCTTAATGGGTGCTCACCACTCATCCATGAGTCAGTTAGGAAGAGTTGATGGAGTGCTTTCTTTTTCTTTTCTTTTCTCTTTCTTTCTTTCTTTCTTTCTTTCTTTCTTTCTTTCTTTCTTTCTTTCTTTCTTTTTTTTTTCAAGGGTAGAAAACACTTTGCTGATGAGCCCTGGATAAAAGTTATAGATAAAATATGTGTTCTCTCAATACTTTAAGAATTTTTATGCATGTAGCCTTTGTACTTTTGGTTGAGCTACCTTGTGCTATTTTCAAAGGTTGGATGGGAGTTGGCAAGAAGCAGTACTGGTGATTAGAACTGGAGCAGGAATATGATTTCAAGCCACATAAGGCCTGAGGGCAAAATCCCAAGTCTCAAGTGTGATGTTGTCTTTACTTTTGTGTGGGTACACTGCTTTTTTGTTCGTATCCCTTGGCCCTGTTTGCTTTCCTCATCTTCATATATGGATGGAATCATTTTGTAACCATGGTAGTTTGCCATCACAATGTCTTACAGGCTTTTGGTCCTAAGGCTTATAATTGAGAGAAACTATATCTGAGTCTTGATAACTGTTATTAAATCTATCTCTGTATCTTCAACAGATTCTGTGTTCTGCTTATAGACTGGGAGGGTGAAGTGGTTAGAGAGTAGTTGATGTGCTGTCCAGTATGGTAGCCATTATTACCATGTGTTATTCTTGGGTACCTGGAATGTGCTATGTATTAAAAGGATTATATTTTGTATGTGTTTGTAAAATAAAATTTTAACATTTTTTTAAAAGCATAGCTACTAGAAAATTCAAAATCATGCCTATGGCTTGTCTGAGGAGAATGTAGAACATAGTAAAGTGGCCTGTGTTCTCATGCTGAGGTCTAATAATAATTGGCATTATAAAGGAAAGCTTCAACAGTCATAATTTTCATTAAATATTCTGGTTCAGGAGAATTGGCTGCTTTTATATTATTGCTTGGACTGGTGAAGAATCTGACATTTGGTATTTTCATAATTGAGAACATAACTTGCTGCCTTAAAAAAAAAAAAACCCAAAAACACCAACAACAAAAAACCCCACAGCATTTTGTGCATGGCCATAAGTATCATAGGTATCAGTTTTTGGCTTTTGAATGTAAGGGGCACATTTTTTTTTTTTTTCTCTCATTAGCATCCTTGGCACTGCCCAAACGTCCACACACATGCACGCCAGGTAATCAGCTGCTTGTTGAGAAATGAAAATGCTTTGAAAATAAGAACATTTTATGAAGCTACCCTATATTTACCAGTAAAGAGAAATGCCTACCTTTAAAAGGCAACTCATTTTCTTAAGATAGCCACCAAAAATAAAGAACATGGAGGCAAGTGTTTATTTACTTGTTGATATAATTACTATTCTCATCAGGTGTCCCTGTCAGCTCAGATCCTGATAAAGAATCTTTCAAAATACTTAACCTCACACCCCCTCTGGGTGAGGGAGATAGAAAAGGATGCTGCCTACATGAGTTAATCCTCACCTCTGCTCAGATGTTCTCTGAATGCCTCTAGTCTAGATTATTCTCCATTCTCCTCTTCTTTGATCCTTACCTATGCCTGTCTGTCAGAGGATGTGTGGATAATAGGGAAGCTTGAGTTTAATCTTAGACTAAATTGATTTTTTCCCTCCTTATTTTATTATACTTTATAATGAGCGAAGTGCTCGCTGAACTGGAGGCCCTCAATCTTGCATTCTGTACTTTCACTTAACTCTTTCTCATGAGCTTACAGCCTAGTACTTGGTGAGGGGCCAGGTTTTGTGTGTTGTTATTTTGTCAGGGTAAATTCAAGAGCTTCAGTGATTCCAGGATAGCAAAGGGCACCCCAAAACCAGGCTTAATATGATCTTCTTGTTCAGAGGCCACCTTTCTAGAATCTACTATAACTTGTTGCTTTTTAATTCTACTTAGGCATAGCCTACTTGATTCTCTTGCAGAACAGAAGGGAAAGTGCTGGGTACTCTTGTGAGCCACAATGCTAAAGACCCTGTTTGCTTCCAGGCTCTGCTGTTTGCGAGTTGTATCACTTGAGGCAAACAGCTCATTGCCAGTGAACATTCATCTTTTTATGTTTTTCACATGCTAAAGTTGGCCAATATCTTCTGCCTTATAAAATACTGTCATTCATTAATGTATGTAGGATACCTGCCTACTGCTAATACTTGGGCTTTATAAACACTGAATTAATAGATTTCTTTTTCACATATGTCTATTTTGCTGGTCATAGGCCAATAACCCTCTTCTGTCCTCACTTTGGAGGAGGGAGAGAAGGGCATTGGAGTGGTTGTGTGGTAAAATTCACTTTAATTCTAGCTGTGAGAAAAAGAACAGTGAAAATGTGGTGAGCAATTGCTTCTAAAAAGCTTGTGCTAAAAGCACTTGATGGATTTGTGCTGGCTTCCCGGTAGACTGATCTCAGTGCTGACCACATAGCACAATTAATAGTTATTACTTGAGAAGGAACAAACAGAGAGAGAGAGAGAGAGAGAGAGAGAGAGAGAGAGAGAGAGAGAGGGGGGGGGAGAGAGAGAGAGAGGGAGAGAGAGAGGAGAGAGAGAGAGAGAGAGAGAGAGAGAGAGAGAGAGAGAGAGAGAGAGAGATTGAGAAGGCATAAAAGCATCCTTTCATCTTCCCCAGATGTCTCCTTTGTCAGGCCTGTGGAGCCATACCTTTGAATGATCTTGGGGAAGCACACTGTGGGGGAGACTAGAGGGTAGATGTTGTGGCTCATTTCTTACCCACTTCCTATGCTGGGGAGAAGCATCTAAGCTCATCTTTCTTAGCTGCGGATGTCTTGTCAATATCTCTTGCCATTCACCATACATCTTCAAAAGTGCAGGCCTCTTTCTCGCACCTTTGCTGCAAGCACAACACTGTGTAGAGGCACAACCACTTTCTTGGCAGAACATTTTATGGACGTTTGAAGTTAAGTGTGGGGCTGTAGCAGTGTGTCGTGCTAGGAGAATGGAGACTTTAGCACTTTTGCTGAGATTAGGGGATGGCCTGTGTACTACTCAAGCTATGTTCTGGGTTTGAAATGAATCCCAGCTTCCATTGGACCAGCTGCTTTGCCTTCAGTGTTTCATGCCATTGCTGGGTCTATGTGGAAGAATTGGTCAGGGACTTGTGAGTTACAGGACAAGGGAGGCCTGATGTTGAAGATCAGTGTTCCAAGTGAGCATGCCCCTGCCCCCTAAATTCAGTGTCTTAGGCAGTGTGAAAGGTGAAAGGTGAAAGGGTTTGCTGCATGAAGGAGTCCAAATGATACTGATGTGATTCTGAATGTTGCTCAATGACTGTGAGTGCCAGTTTGACATCTGTTAAGTAAAAGTGAAGTTATTGTCAGATTAGAAGACAGCACATCTGCACCTGACAGAAAATAAGCTCTCAACAAATGACTGCTGTTTTTATTATTATCTATAGCCATAATCATTTCCCATGGCTCTAGACTTTTGGCTAGATGAAATATTGGTTGTGAAAGTATTCTGCATGGGATAGATAGAAACTACATGGTTCTGTAATGGTAAGGTGTCAATAAGTTCAGAATCAATAATTCAATAGTTTACTAATTGCTACTCACATTTTTTCTTTAGCTTTGAATATTTTCTTGCCTCTTGATTGTTTTCACAGTCTGTCTGTTCCTATTCTATCCTAAACTCTTCTTCTTTGCCATCCTAATGGTGTTGTTGCCTCTGTAGTCTCTTAGGCAGTTCTCTGAGTGTAGTCCATAGAGCACTAGTAAAATCTGAGGCCACTTATTAATCCTCACCCATACATGCTGGTTGGGTCATGGTCATGTTTCTGCACATAGTTCAGGACCTTTGTCTAATCTGCTTGCCTGTGAAGGTTTTTCCTCTTTCCACAGTTTTCCCTGGGAATGATCTCCTGCCCTTTTCAATCTACCCAAACCATTATTTTGACTATGGTAGTAAATCTGCTTTGTAGTCTCTTTTCTGTACCTCATGGGGGGAATCTCTTAAAATTTTTGAATGTGTCAAATTAATACAGCTTTCCCTTGGAAGATTGGATTTTCTTTTGTCTGGAAACATCAAGGGATGTTTAGACCCTAGGAGATATCCTACCGCTTATCATTTTACTTAGTGAACTCTAAACATACAGGTTTGTTTTCACCTGACAGTCCTCTAATCTTAGATAACTGATATGGAGTCATAACATAAGGACCTCAAATGCCAGATCTTTAAGAGACCATCCCTAACTTTGAGCTCAAGCATTATGAGTTCCCTTGATGTTTTCTTCTGTTGTCTTGTTTTATATTCTGTAGTATGCATAGAGTTTCTCTGAATGTATGACTAATATTGGGATATTTTTGTTTCCTTTATTTTATTTTGAAACTCTTGGGCAGGAGGTACCTATTCTAGGAGCATTTTTATTATATGTGATGTCCTCTGTGCAATAAACAGATGATCAATAAACTTGATTGTTTCATTCTCATTAGTGGATTGCTAATCTATATTTTCGTCTTCCTTTTGTCTTAGGATGTCAGCTCCTTTAGGGCAGGGCCTATGTCTGCTTGTCACATTGATAGACTTAGTTTGTAGAAAATCCCCTCCCATAGTTACCTTTACTTAGGAGGTGTTTGATTAGGAAATGGTTGAATTCAAGAGAGTGCCACTTGAAAACAGGTCTACAGGAAACACAGACTCTCTCTTTTATCATTGATTGTAGGTATATCTCCAGGAAATTCTTCCAGCACTTATTAATTAATTAATTAATTGATTGATTAATTAATTAATTAATTAAAAGAAAGGGAACATGTTCTGGAGTCTGAGCTAGGACTTGCTTTTCTGTCCCTGGGTAGAGATGAAGATTCTGAATTCACCTTACCATTCTGGGAGAGTCTCACTTGAATGGGAATAGACTCTATACCCCCAGTTTGGTGTTTGGTGTGGTTGCAAATACCAGACCTTCTGACTTTTGTGTTCGTTTTGCCCACATTAGTGATGTGAGTATGTGGACCTTTTATTATGGACTCAGCCAGCCGTAACCATGGTGAGTAGACCTATCACACAGCATTTTTTTCTGAGTCAGTTTAAAATGCTGACAATTAAATATACCGTACTCTTTTAAGCAATCCATCAGTCTCCCTTGTTGTCATGGAGATTGGAGTATATTTAGAAATGTGACAAGTACACTGAGTTCAATTGCACTTTTGCCAAAACATAGTTTTGCAGCTAAAATTGAATTTCCTGATTGAAGATCCAAGTGCTGTTAAGGGAATGATCGTTTCTATACATTAGTCTACAAGTATAATGTATCGTCCTGTTAAATCAGCTCTCGAGACCCCACAGGCCATGAAGATGCTGCTTGAGGTGATTTTACTTTAAGTTAATGAGGAAAAGTCAAATAAAGAGGTAGCTGTGCTCTCTCTTTCTTTTATTTTTTTCTTTACACGTGAACTTACACCTGACTAATATAATTACTTTAATGATTACCCCCTTTATATATTTATCTGTGAATTCTTTGTGACTTTTGCATGCCTGTTCCCCAGCCTTATATTTCTAACCTAGGGGATCATGAGGACTCTCTTCTTCACCTTCTTGCTTACAGTCTATTCTTGGAAAAATGAGAACATTCTTTTGTCTTTGACTCTGACCTTGGGTAGATAGAAAACCACCTCTACTTTCCCCAATCCTCTGCCTTTTGGATTTAAAATGAAGTATAGGGATAGTGTTGAATAAGACTTTTTGTTCAGTCAAAGGGAAAGTCCTGTCTTAGCAAACTGTGAACTTGGTTGGACTCTTCGCTCAGTGAAGTGCTGAGTGAGAATGGCCATGGTTGAGCTACTTGCTCCCTGGAGCTCATAGGCTTTGGAGCATATGTAGTTGTTTGGTCATACTCACAATACTGATTTCATTCCTGGACAAAGTGTTTTTGCTCTGCTCCTTTGGTGAGAAACCCTTGTCATCCTCTTATTCTCTCTGCGTGTATTCATTGTGCAAAGCAATAGGTTTCTCTTCTATGTCCAATCCAATGAGTCCACCACTGCGATCCATTTTGAGCCTCTCTTATGTATGGTTAGACTGTATTTATCTGTTTTGAGAACATTGCATATAAGCTTTCTTGGTGAGAAATATCTGAGATAAAATAGCAGTGGGGAAGATATGGTGAGTGTTTATCCTAGATGGTGAGCATATTGTGTCAATGGGTTATTCATAGTGTCTACATTTTTTCTTACAAGGTATCCTCACCCTTCTTTCTTTACAACGAGTAACAGACTCAAAATTGAGAAGAAGAGCATTGATCAAATGTTAGTGACAGTTGAATTCTGATCTGGGGGGTGTTGTAACTAGTGCTTCAAGGAAAATAAACACTAAGTTTAGTTTTACTAAGGAATTGTCTCCTGCATAGTGAGTTTATATAGTTGTTCCGGAGGCTCTTAGAAGTAGTCATTTCCTAAGGATGAACAGATAGCAAGTATTTCTCTTCTCTTGGCTGTAGAGTCTAAAGATATCTACTGACAGGAAGGGAGCTAAAATCCCACCTAGTCCAATGACTTCATCTCTGAATTCCTTTAAACTCATAAAAAATGAACTTTTATTCAACTGTGTTAGAGCTAATATTAGCTCTCATATTAGAAATTTAAAATTAGAAAAGATAACCAATGTAAATGTTAGCATGAAAAAGTACATTTTCATTTACGTGCTGTCAGAGTAAGCCTTTCCCTGCCTTTCCCTCATGTGTCTATATATGTGTATATTTGTTTACATGAATACATATGGGAGGGCTCATGTATGTGTGTGCATGCACCTGTGCAGTCCTGAACTTGATATTGGGAATCCACTTCAATTACTCTTTCATTTCATATTGACAGAGGGCACCTTAATCACAACTGAGCTCATCCTTAAGGCACGTCTAGTTAGGCAGCTTGCTTATGGGATCATTAGTCTCTTGCCTTCCAAGGCAGGCATCATGGATTGGTGGCTGTACCCATCCAGCATTTTACTTAGGATCTTGGAATTAAGCTTGAGAACTCTTGCTTGTGAAGCGGGAATTTTAATTACTACTCCATATCCCTACCCCTAAGAAGTACATTTCCCAAAGAAAACAGAACAAAACTAAAAGTGAGACAGTGTCTGGAGTCTGCATTTCACTTGTCATGATGGATTTTTTGGAGTCAAGATTACAAAGAAAATCCAGTCTCAAAACAGTTATGTAGTTGGAAGAGGAAGGAAGGAGGAAAGGGGGGGGGGGAGCTTTTGTTTTCTTCTCTGATCCTGTATCAGAGCTTAGTCTCAATAACTACTGAGATTTGGTAATTTCTTAAAGGTTAGTTCTGATGAGGAATCTGAAATTATCATAAGACTTCTGTACTGTATGTCTTGAAACCCACTGGCTTATTCACTGGGTTGCCTGAGATTTCATCACATCACATCTGAACAATGCACCTTCACTGAGTTATTCAGATATTCAAGAAGTTGCCACATTTCATTCCATACAACAAAAGTCACCTTTATGAATTCCACCAACACTTTCATTGGATAAAGGAAACACTTGGAAGCGTCAAGTGCACAGTGGTATCATTCACACTATCAGAATTCTGATTTTTTATTTTAAAATATGTATTATTATTAGTAACAAATATTACTGATTGTTTTCTTTGGCCTATCCTTTAGGAAGGCTATGTAACTATGTACTTAAAGAACCTGAGTTTGAGGTAGGTGGATCACAGAATCGAATTGAAGACAATTCACGCACCTATGGATACAGGATTTTTTGACAAAGAAGTATCTACATGTAGAAGATTGCAAATAGGTCTATATCTATCAACCTGCACAAAAATCAAGTCCAAGTGCATCAAAGACCTCTACATAAATCTAGATATACTGAACCTGATAGAAGAGAAACTAGGGAGGAGCTCTGAGTGCTTTGGCACAGGAGCCAACTTCCTGAACAGAACACCAATAGTTCAGGTCTAAGATTTACAATTAATAAATGGAACCTCATGAGACCGAAAACTTCTGTAAGGCAAAGGATACTGTCAGTAGGACAAAATGTCAGTGTACAGAATGGAGATTTAAAAACCCCACAAAATACTTCATCAACCCCACATCTAGTAGAGGGCAAATTTCCGAAATATATAAAGAGCTCAAGAAACTATACATCAACAAACAGAATAGTCCAATTAAAAATGTAGTACAGATCTAAACTGAATTCTCAACAGAGTAATCTCAAATAGCTGAGAAACACTTAAGAAATGTTCAACATCTTTAGCCATCAGGGAAATGCAAATCAAAATGACATGTTGACATGTGATTCCATGTTACACCTGTTAGAATGGCTAAGAACAAAAACATAGATGACAGCTCATGTTGAAGAGGATGTGGAGAAAAGGGGATACTCCTCCATTGCTGGTAGGAGTGCACACTTATATAACCACTTTGGAAATCAGTATGGCAGTTTCTACGAAAATTGGATATCTATCTGCCTCAAGATCAAGCGATATCACTCTTGGGCATATCTAAAGGATGTTCAATCATATCACAGGACACTTTCTCAACTGTGTTTGTAGCATTTTTATTAGTTAAAATCTAGAACCTAGATGTCCCTCAACTGAAGAATGGATGATAAAAAAAAATGTGGTACATTTATACAATTAAAAAAAGTAACATCATGCCATTTGTAGGCAAATGGATGGTACTAGAAAAAAAAGTCATCCAGAAAGACAAATATGATATGTACTCACTTGTAAGTAGTTACTAACAACAAGACTACAATCCACAAATGCAAAGAAGCTAGGTAACAAGGAGGGCTCAAGAGGGGGATGCTTGGATCTCCTTGGGAAGGAGGCTTGAGAGCACATAAAGGATCATGTTTGGGGAGGGGATGAAGGGGAAGAAAACTGAAAGAGATGACTGTAAAAGGAGGGTGTTTTGGGGTGAGGTAGAAACCCTAGTCCAAAGGGGAGCAAGCTAGCAAGCAGCTTGGTCTCTGTATCAGCTCCTGCCTCCAGATTCTTGCTGTGATTCAATTTCTGCCCTAATTTCCTTCGGTGGTGAACAACTGTGTGGAAGTAAACTCTTTACTTCCTAACTTGCTTTATGGTCATGTTGTTTGGTTGCAGCAATAGAAACCCTAACTATAATAAATTAGTACCAGTGTATTGGGGTATTGTGATGGGCTGGCCCATGTTCTGGGGCGTATTGTGGAAGGACTTTGGACCTTTGTGCTAGAAAAGCCACTGAGATTTAAGAGCTGTGTGTGTGTCATTCTGTGGGAGCTTGGAAGATAAGAATGTTGAGGCCAGTGCAGAAGGTGGTGGCTTGTCTTGTGGAGTTTCAGAGGGATTATATGAGGCTCTTTGTTAAGAATTAACATTCTATGGTTCTAGTTAGCTGGGCCTGAAGAATCAGCTGTGATTAAGAAGATATCAGAACTACTTGAGCAAAACTGCTTTGCTTGGATACTTGATGCTGGTCAGCTTGAGATAAGAAATTTGTGGCAATTAAGAGACCAACCAGGTAGAAACCTGGCACAATGGAAGCTCCCAGTAATCTATACAGACAACCTCAGCCAAGACTCCTAGCAATAGGGATATACAGCCTTCATTGGCCTTCTCCTGTGATCAGACAAGACTTCCAGTGAAGGGTTGGGATATCAACCTTGCCACAAAACCTTTGACCTAGAGTCTGTCCTGCACACGGGATGTTCTGGGATTGGTGCCTAGTCCAGTTGACATCAGATAGGCTTCATCCATCAACTGATAGAAACAGATGCAGACACCCATAGTCAAACATTAGTTTGGGGAATCCTGCAGAGGAGAGGGAGAAAGTATTGTAAGGTGTGTGTGGGGGCAATGACACCACAAGAAAACCTACAGAATCAGCTGAGTGACTTGGGCTTCTAGGGGTTTACAGAGACTGCATGGGACTCAGCTATGTCCTCTAGATATATGTGACTGTTATACAACAGTGGTCCTCTTGTGGGACTCTGAACAGTGAGAGAAGGGGTTGTCTCTGACTCATTTGCTGGCTTTTGGATCCTACTCTTCATATTGGGTCACCTTGCCCAGCTTTAATATGAGGGGAAGTGCTTAATCTTAACTGCAACTTGATATGCCATGTTTTGTTGAGATCTTTGGGAAGCCTGCCCTTTTCTGTATAAAAATGGAGGACAAGTGGAGGGGGGTGGTGGTGGTGGAGGGGCATGGTGGAATTAGGGGAGGGACTGGAAGGAGAGGAGTGAGGGCTGTGGTTGGGATGTAAAAATAAGGAAGGAAAAAGTGCCACAGTGAAACCTGATATCTTATATGCTAATTAAAATGATGTTTTTATTTTTTTAGGGAAAGAACCTAGGTTTGATGATCAGACTCCATGGAGTGGTCAGTTAGCATCTCTCAAGGCCATCACCCAAGGACAAGTTTAGAAATAACTATTAATGCTTAGTTTTCAACATAGATGTTTTGTTGATACTTGACATTTCCTCACAGTATTAAATAGGTTTGTACTAAAGAATTTAGAGATAGTAACACTAATAGTGTGTGTCAATGGAAGTATTAAATTAAACTGTTTCTGTTCCCAGCTTTATTGTATGTGACAAAAGGTAGTAAGTACCCTTCTGTCACTGCAGCAATTGTCAGCCTTTTGATGCATGACTATTTATATGTAATTGGTGCAAATGTCAGCATGCTGAGAAGAGTTTATTGTACTTTAGTGTATTCTAAAAACAGTTTTGGACTTTGGGTGTCCTGTTCAGATCTTGGGGTCTCCTACATGATCATGGACCTCTCCTTTTGAGTAACTGGAGGAATCTGGGCCTTTTATTTGCTTGCTTGTTTTTTCAGTATTCTAGATGGAACTGGTCAACTTGTACATGAGAGGCAACTGCTCCACCACTGAACACGTTTTAGTTTGTTTATTTTGTTTTTAATAGACATGTAGTGAATTGCACAATTATGGGATGACACATGTGTGATCAAGGGAAGGTAATTGACCTTCTCTTACCTCCGAAACCACTTTTCATGGATTTCATTTTGGATCCTTCACTTTCTTCCTCCTCCCCTCCCTCCCTCCTTCCCCCTCTGTGTCCACTCCACCCTTCCCTCTTCTTCTCTTCATTTCCATTGTGGGTGGTTGGCCTATAAACTTTTCCTTCTTTCCCTTTTAGCTACGATTACTATTTTCTGTGATTTGTTTTGTTTAATGAAAACTCAAAGGGAAAACTGCAGAAAACTGGGAATGTGGTAGAAGTTGACCCGGGTGACTACACATATGCGTGTATGTCACTTAGGGTAGCATGGGCCTGGTGGGGGGGGGCACTGGTCCTTGCTTGTGCTGGTAACATACATTGATGAACTTTGTAAATGCAAGTAGGTTGCTGCTTCTTGAATGTTTGGTCTTAATTAAGAAGGGACTGGGTGTTCTTTCTCAGGTTCTCATTTCCTCTAACATTTTCTTGCTCTCTTCCACTTGTGAATGTTTGGAGTTAAATAATAGGAATTTCTTCCTGATTCCTAATGTCTTTCTCAGTCACCCTGAAGTGTGATCTGATTGGATTTTAGGCTACCTTAGTGAATTAGAGCTGCACTCCTGAGCCTTTGGTGGCTGACTTTGTCCATACTGCCTGGTGGTAGCTGGTTGAACTCTGGCTTGTTCTGCCTCTTTGCAGTTGGGCAGCACCCTGCATTTCCCTCTTTTAAAACAAGGAAGGGCAATCCCAGGAGTGCCTGGATATGTTGAATAGTTCTTACTCAGGACTCTTCTTTAGATGCTATGTTCCAAAGTTTTATCTAGAGGTCTTGTTTTTCTCCCAAGGTTGGGCTGCTTAAGCCTCTGAAACACTGAATGCAATTGCCCATCCTTTACTGCAGACTCCCTGCTGTGGCCACATTATACATGACTTCCCTTACAGATGGCTATTTGGCCCCTCCTTGATAAATCCAAGCTGTGGAAGGAGCAGTTGTGCTCTCCTGAGGACGGCTTGGCATTTAGAAACAGAGTTTTCTGTTATTTGCGTCTTAGTGTTCTAGTGTTCATGTGTGGAGACATGTGTGATGGTTTACACAGGGCTTATTTGAAGGGGCAGCTTAGTTCCTCCTGGTTATTTCCATCAGTGCATCCCTGTTACTAGCTTTTCCCGCTCACTTAGGTAAACACTGCTTTTGTCTTTTCTGTTATGTTCCGGATTTCTTCATGCTGTCCCACTGTAGGGCTTTCTTCTGCGCAACCCAGGACCCTCCAAATGGGTGCAGAGTGACTCATGGGCAGGTTTACCACTATGATGGGCTCACTTTGGGATGCAGTCATTCATTTGTCTATTTCTGGGTGGGAATTCCATTAGTGTATTAACATAATTTCATGCCAGGGTGCCTTACAGAATATTTTCCTGTCATTTCATTTATTTCCTCTAAAAGAGTTGAGTGTTTGAGGTTTTCTAAGCGTATTTTAAACACTGTTTCTGATAGATATTAGCACTGAATAATTATGTGTGGAGGACCTACATTGTTTTTTTCTTCCTCTCTTCTGAGTAATTGTAGTGAATTGCTCAGTTCTCATAGACCGTGAGACCAGACTGTTCCATCACTGGGTGTCTAGTTGTTTTGCTGGATCTGGAGAGATAGCTCAGCACTTGCTGCTTGTCCAGAGATCCTGGGTTAGATTTCCTGCACCCACATAGCAGTTCATAGCTGTCTGTAACTCCACTTCCCAAGGGGATCTGATACCCTCTTCCAGACATCAGTCACACACATGGTGCACAGGCATATGTGTAGGCAGAACACATTTAAAAAAGAGTTCCTTTGTTGTTCTCAGCCTCATCTTCACCTCTTATGCAGAAATTGCTACAGTTACTAACAACACCAATATCAGCCCCCAGATCCATATATCAAGCAGTTGTCAGTATAAAATGTTACTTCCTTAGTAGCCATATTATTGATTATTGCATTTTGTATTTTCTGTTATTATATTTAGATTATTTTATGTTATAAGGCAAGCCCATCTTTATTTTTTCCTTTCTAACCTATGTCTCAAATATTCTGAGATAATCATACCTCTTCCTGCCTGTTGGCAGGAACTGTCCACTGTTGCCCAGAGAACACTAGCTCATTAAATTTCTTCTTAAAGACATTAAAGTCCTTTTAATGTCCAGTGCTGTGGGTTGAAAATAACTTGTATTTCTCCTTTGGGTTCCTAAATTCTTCCATTTATGTTCCATTGTAGACCTCTTCTAAATATCACATTATGAAGCACGTTACCTGCAGGCCAAAGCAATGTTACAAAAAAAAAAAAAAAAAAAAAAAAAAAAAACCAACTTGATTAATTTGAACATAATCAGCCAGTATGTCAGATGATTTCACTGTTTCTGATCGATGCTGACAGGTGAGGAAATTAAAATCAGGGAGGGAAGCAATTAAATACTGACAAACATTACCTTAATGAGACAACCAGATCATTTATAAGCTGTGGAACATGTTGTATTCTTGATAAGTATATTAGAATGGTGGGTGAGATAGTGCAGTTAAAAATCACTTGGGTTTTGATGGTCAGGGTTGTGGCCCACCCATAGTTGTTATCTAGTGACTTTGTCCTAATCTAACATTTTAGTTGCTTCTGGAACCTGAATTCCACGTTTAACACCATAGCATCATTTACTTTAAATTATTCTTATTACAAGTTTGAGAAATGTTTCATCCCTTTTGGGTTCTAGGTCAGCAGACCTAAAATCCACAGATGTAACAAGGATATCTGGTGTTATTGCCAAAGGTTGTCACGTGATTTGCCAGTCGCTCTGTCCCCTTATGGGTTATGAAGAGTTTCATTGCTTTCTGAAACACCTGAGATCTGCAGAGGATACTTAACCCTGGAACCACATGCACAGGCCGGTTAACTGCAGGATTCAAAGGCTTCAGCTTTTCCACTCCCTGTGAGGAGAGTGTTTGCTGAAAGTCTGTATGAAAGCCAGTACTGCAGACTCCTGTTCGGTGGCTTGTGTTTTAACACGTTGAGCAAGGATGATACATCTGTGAAACTTCACTGGGGAGTCCTGAGAAAATGTTCATGCTAACCTAGAGCTGTACATTCCGCTTTACTTAGTCATGTGTTGCCTTCTAATGAGACCACAGCTGTGAAGTTGTTTCTCTCCTTTTACCTGGTGGTGATGCATAATCCCAAACTAAAGCATACTTTTGTATCATTTTAGATAAGTATATATTATTTGTATACAAGAGTGCTTTTCACCATGTACTTCCCACAGTGTACATGATGTACTTAGTCCTGTTCACTCACAAGTCATCTACTCCTGGACCCCTTGCTCTATCAGTGTCCCCTCTCTCAGGTTGAATCTTTTTAACTGTCATTAAAATGCATTACTTTCTCTTTAATCCCACCACTCCAGAGGCAGAGGCAGAAGCAGAGGCAGGCAGCTCTCTGTGAGTTCGAGGCCAGCCTCTCCCTTCGTCCCTTTCACCCTCCTTCTCATCCTCCCTTCCTCCCTTTCATTCTTTCTAAAAATCAGTTTTTCATTATGCATGTATGACAAAACAAGACATACTTATTTCTTCTGAATTTTGTATTCTTTGCTGAATTGCAATTTTTGTTTTTCATTCTTGTTTTCCAGTTCCTGAAGTTAGGCCTCTCTCTCTCTCTAGTCAAGAGGCTTCTCTCCTCCTATAAGAGGCAAATGCTTGGTATGAGGTTTAAGGATACATT
Organism: Phodopus roborovskii; assembly: GCF_943737965.1. Classification (NCBI taxonomy): domain Eukaryota; kingdom Metazoa; phylum Chordata; class Mammalia; order Rodentia; family Cricetidae; genus Phodopus; species Phodopus roborovskii. The sequence continues at coordinate 10,467,287 of NW_026126469.1, forward strand.
TTCAATTGCTCTGTGTTAGTTTTGTGACCTTTGAAGTTAGGTTGCTAGATTTGTAAACTTGGGGCAGGAAAGGCTCATTGAGCATATAATGAAGATGTTTTAGGCAGTAATGAGCATGCACTGTTTCTTAGACTATGGGATAAAGTGTGATGTTAAAGGATGGTAAGGTTTGATTTTTGGGGTAGAAGATGGGTTTCTGGAAGGGAATCTTACCAGCCATGTTTCTCTTTGAGCGCTTTATGAAAACTGGACATTTTAGTGAATCTGTTTCTGTATAAAATCTCAAGTGAGTTTTCTCTGTTCAGCAGTTCTGCTAGCAGCCCCATATCTCTGAGCCTCAGGCAGTGCCGTAGGCTCAGATTTGGAAAGGCTGCAAACCAGGAACCACCCTGCCACTAAAAGCTCTGGCTTTAGGTTTTGGGGTTTGAGAAGATACTTGAGTGTGTGTGGGTATGCTTATATGCATTCATGTGTGTGTGTGTGTGTGTGTGTGTGTGTGTGTATGTGTGTGTGTGTGTATGTGTGTATAGTATGTTGAAGCCACTTAAGAATGACATAGATACTTTCATGATATTTTAGAACTAGGGCCACAAATCACAGAAGTAGCCATCTTGAAATATGCTCTGGTAGTGTGTGTTTGGCTTATGAAAAGAAATATTATTTTGTACGTGAGCACTGTGGATATGCAGGAAAATCTCCCTGCTCCACCAGAGTTTTAGCTGAAGACAGTTTTGACTAGGTACTATAGATAATCTTCATTTTCATGTGAAGAAGTTGATGGGGACATTGAGTGAATTGCCTGAGGGCACTGGGGAGAGGAAGGCAGTTGACTGGCTCTCAATGCCATGTGCTCTTGTACTTCCTCAGGGCAGTCAGTGTTATTTGACACTACTATTCTCCACTACCAAGACTTAAAGATCAGGTGAGGGAGTTGTTTGTGTTCTTTCCCTTCATGATCCAGGAGGAGCAGAGGCAGAAAATGTAGATGACTAGGGCAGTGGCAAAGCTCTTGTGTTTGAAGTCATGTTCTGCTACCTATTGTACTGTAATATTCTTGGGCAAGTCATTATTTCTGACTAATGACTGACCACTTTTCATGTTATATTTGTATAATTTGTATAATTCACAAGAGTTCCCAGTTCTCTTGTCATTCTCTGCCCTCTATGAAGTTCTACCTCTCTCACTTATGAATAGAACAGTCTCTTCCTGTTTCTTCATCAGGTAAATGTAGGGTGAAATGAGATCATGAATGTGGAAATGTTTTGCAAAATAATCTGCTACATAGATATAAGATTGTTATTACTGGTGGATTAAAGTAAGTTTGGTGTTCAGTGCCCTCAAGTAACTTCTGCCTCTTTAATTTACAGACTGACATACCATCTGGCTGAGCCTGTGTCCATTGTCCATTCCAAAAGCCAGAAGTTGCTTGAGGTAAGGGAACATTGGAGTCTTCACAATTATATAATGTTAATAGGCACCTGAACCTATGATGCTTAATGTTGATTCCCAATAGAAGACACAAAAATACTTTATGTTCAAGAGAATCATGAAAAATATCCAAGATAGTAATTTGCCCTCCTTTTATACCTCTTTGGTTTAATTTTTCCTTTTAAGGGAAACATCTGGACAATCTGGAAAATTGGCATTTAATGAACATATGAGAATCTACAGTGTTGCTATACAGTAGCATATCTTTTCCACTGTTTTATCATGCCATTCATTGGCTCTTCAGCTTTCCTTCTTTGAGTGTAATTTTTACCATACTATGTAGCCAGAACTGTTTGACTCTGAATGAACTAAAGAATGCTTCCAGGGGTTAGTCATGGTGTTTTATATACCTGACAACCATCTAGCCCTGCACCAATGATTGAAAGGTTGCAGTGAAGCGAGAACACAAGAGAGTGAGGTAATCTTTTGAATGCACCTCTGGTGGTGGACCATTGCAAAGGACAAAGAGAACCTCAGCATAGGGTTAAGGAAAAAAAAATGAAGGCTGTTAGAAGAGAAAGGGAACATATTTAGTTCCACTGTTTTATTTTCCGTTAGAGCCAGCCTGCTGGTATCTGAGTCTTCCAGTGATGTTTCTGTGTTCAATATGATCTTTTTGGCTTCTTTGCCAGGAGATGAAGTCGTCAAAATGATGTTCCTAACCTGAGGCCTTAGAGAATAAAGACTTGGAATCATCATTTAGATTGCTATCAAGATTTGTTCCATAGAACATTTTGTTAGAAACTTTGGTATACTATTTTAGTGATGAAGAATTGCAAACATGACTTCACACAGTTCTTTAAAAAAAAAAAAAAATAACAAACCTGAAATTGGTTGGTACTGCCCCATAATCACAGGAATTACCAATTTAGAATCAAATGGAAATTATGGTTTTAGGCTAATAGTAATTTCAAAGCTAATATTTATCAGATATAGTAAAGATGAAACAGGTGGGTGACATGAATTGAGAAACTTTTAGAATTTACTCAGTTGTGAGTATTGTGGATTTTTTTTTTCTTCTTATTCTTACAAAAGAAAATGTAATCAAGAACTGGGTATACAAAAATATGCAAGAATTTTTTTTTATTTTAGTTCTACTATGTTATATAAAATGACCACACAAAAACTTGTTTCTAACATATCATTTTCTCAGACAGGTAGATAACGGTGAACTTCCTGAAGACATCTCTTGTTATAGTTTTTGATAGCTTCCATGGCATGTACTTTCGAGTTAAAAAGGAAGAATCACCTTTCCTCTGTTCTCTAATGTCAGTACTAATCTAACTTTCAGGGGATCTGGCCAACTCCCCACTGTCAACACTGTAAAGAGGGAGATTGCTGTCTGTCCTCTGACATACCCTAGGTAAATCATTAGACCCATTGGGACAGGTCCCAATGCCAAAACCAAAGGGGATTTAAAAAGTGAATGTACCTAAATTTTCTACTTCAGCAACCTACTTGAGAGAGCTCTTCATTTAGTTCTTCACTTTTTATTCCTTAGTTTCCACTTATTAAATGTAGAAGGAATAAGCTTTGAAGGTTATTTAGGTATCTGCATTCACTCTCCACATTGAAATCTGTGTCAACACTGAAGGAGATATTTTAATTAAACCTTGAAAAGTTGCAAAAATTGCTCTTTAAAATGGGGATTTTCTTCTACTTACCTACCTATACTCACTATCTTCACTATCTACTTATTTGTCTACCTCTATATCTACCTGCCTGCCTGCCTGCCTGCTTGCCTGCCTGCTTGCCTGTCTGCCTACCTACCTACCTACCTATCATCTTTTTACCTTTGTACATCTGTCTCTCTGTTTTGTCTGCATATGTGCTTAACTACCCTTGCTTCTGCTTGTCACCCATCCATGTCTTTCTGTTAGTCATTTATCTATCCAGATTTATAAGCTCATGGGACTAAGATAATTATCTCAACCTTTGCAAGATGGAGCACTAAATACTCTGGGAGCATGATGTACACATGTAAAACTGTCTTGTTGTAAAAATGAGCATTAGTGGTAATAATAAAGAATAGCAGTTTAAATCCGTAATTAGACTCGACAGTATTCATGTCAGCAGATATCAATGAGTATAATCATTGTTTTTCCTCTGTTTTTGATGTTGATCCGCCAACTGTGGTGTGTTCCTTGTCCTTTTTCCAAACCAAATCTATTTAAAGCTGCACTTCATGGGATTTGAAACTGTACACCCTGTTTACTCTTAAAGAACATGAGGTATCATTTTCAAATCACTGGTCTCTGTACCAGAGCAAGAGCTGACTTTCAGCCTCCTGTAGATCATTGGCTTTCTCCATTTTCTACATGGTGACTCATGGGGGGAGGGGTAATACCAAATTAATTCTCATAGACTTATTTGTATTGTCCATATGATATGTTAATTTTTAGTTTTGTGAAATTGTCTTGGTCTGCCTTGAATAATTTTAATCAACCTCTACTTTTTTTTTATTATTAAATGGAGGTAGAAGCAGTAATCATGTATGCATTTTTTCCTTTGCTCCCTGAATAGATGCTCATTGCTTTGGGGATTGAAGCAGTATATCATGTGGGCTGGAAGCAATGAGAATATAACTATCACTAGTCTTGGTGTCAGCTGGCTGTGTCACCTTGGGCAAGGCCTCCTCCCTCTCTGAGTCCAGTCCAGTGTCTGCCAGTAGACAAAGGCAGACCAGTTGATCATGATTTGTCATCTGTCCAATATTATAGTAATTAGAATGTCTTCCTTCTGCCTTCTGCAATGTTTCCAAAATCCAGTGACTTCATCATGGAGCCTTGTGTGGAAAATTGGTATTGTACCTAACCTTTGATTCTTTGATCTAACGGAGAACAATTACTTATGGGAATTTTAAAGTGTATGTATTCTATAATTGGGTTTTGTACACCTTGCTGTCCCAAGCTCCAGCAACATGCAATTTCAAGGTAGAAAGGAAGGGACTCAGCCATCTAGGCCAATGGCTGTCAGTCTTCCTAATGCTGCAACCGTTTGATACAGTTCCTCATGCTGTGGGGCTTCCGAACCATACAGTTATTTTGTTGCTACTTCATAAGTGTTATTTTACTACTGTTAAGAACTGTAATGTAAATACTTGTGGAGATAGAGGTTTGCCAGAGAATACCTAGAGTTGCGGTAAAAGCAGAGAAGAATTCACTGAGTGTGACAAAAAACCCAAGAGACAGGAAGCATGTACAATCCACATGGAAAAATGCAGGTTATCAGATACAGAAATATCATTTGTTCACCTTAGAATTCTTGTATATAGAGCCTTCAGAGTATCTAGAAAGCCTTGAAGTTGCACACATACACACACACACACACACCTGCTAAGTGATGCTTTGGCCTTGAAATTCTTATTCCTCTTGTTTCAAATTTGTTAATTTTTTCTTTCAGTAAATATACTTCTAACGCAATGTTTGTTAAGTGCTTAGAACTCAAGCCACCACTCCCCACCCTCATCTAAAGAAGTTAATCTTAGAAAGTAGAAATATCTGCTCAAAGCAGTGTGGCTAGTAACCAGCCAAGTTTGCATTTAAATCAAGAACAATGGCAAAATACTAGTCATCCCAGAGATAGCATTGAGTAGGAGCAGGAATCCAGGTAGATGATGGTGAATGGGCCTTGTAGGAATGCAGGGCTTACATTCTGGGGGTTTTGGTGAGAAAGAAGCTCACACCTTCTGAGTCACTTATGTGATAACTCACTAGTTAAATTATATCAGCCTTCGGGCAGAATATGGCTTTCCCTTGGGTCTGGAACTGCTGGTGTGGTTGTCTTATTGAGACCAGGGCGTTGCTGTCAGTGTCCTGCATAGAGTGTGAGTTACCCACTGGTGTGGAATGTTTGTACTTTGAGGAATGGTTGTGGTTTCTTCATTGTCATCCTGAGCATGGGGCTTTTTACAGAGATAGATTCCTGTCCATCCATAGCTCCATGAATTTCCAGATGTGAACAGCTAGAATTTGGTTCCTGCCAAGTTGTAACGACTGCCACATGTGTGAACTGCCACGTGTGTGAAACTCACTCTTAGTGCTGGTGACCCACTGTGAGCTTATGTGGGAACCAGAAAGTGAAAGCCTATGCCAGAAACAGAGGCAGCCTCAGGGGTTGCCAGGGGCAACCCCCTCACAGTCCAGGTGGGGAAGTGGATGCCAATAAAGTGGCTGCAAGTCAGTGTAGTTTAGGCAGCAGGTAAGCAGCTCCTTGGGAGAATGGAAAGAAGCCAGACTCCATAGCATCTGTGCAGAGGAATGCCTTCTGTATTCCCTGTCTTCTGCTGGCGCACCCTCACTCTGTGAGGCCAGCGTGCCAGAGCTGTTAGCAAGTTACCCCTCCCAAGGGTGCTTGATTCCCTCTGGTCTCAGCTTTGTGGTCTCTAAAATGCAAATCATACCCTAATGATCATGCAGTTGGGTAGTACTGTCCTCTAAATCAGTGGCTGTCAACCTTCCTAATGCTGCAACCCTTTAGGTCCTCATGTGATGACCCCCCAACCATAAACTTATTTTAGTCATATTTCAAAACTGTTCTTTTTCTACTGTTATAAATTGAATGTAAATATTTGATATGCAGGATATTTGATATGTACCTCCTATGAAAAGGTTGTTTGACACCCCCCCCCCAAAGGGGTGTCTAGCCACAGGTTGAGAGCTGCTGGTTTAAATCCTTAGTAGTCCTCATCTTGGCCTGATGAGATAGACACAATTCCCTTGTTGTTACTTGTTCTGTTTCCTCACTTGATGTGTTTTAGGTCCTGACCCATTAGAGTCTTGTCTGAAGACCAGTAATACCTGGCAGTCTCCTAGAAATGCAGCCCACAGACCATACCCTAAACATCTTAAATCAGTTTGCACTGTTACAAGACCCCAAGTAGTTCCCATACATTGTTAGCGTGGGTGGGGGCCATTCTTATAGGCCACAGCCTGCTTGGAACCACTGGCTCACTGCCAGCATTCTTCGGGCATGTGGTACCCAGGCCTCCAGATTGAGGGAGCGAACATGATGAGGTTACTCCTTGGGAGTAGGGGAGGACTAGTTTGAAGGGATCCAGCCTACTTTATCTTTTCAACACCCTTCATTTCCTCAGATGTGCTGTTCACAGAAGCCAAATTGGAGTGGATTCCAAAGTCTTTCTGATCCCCAAATCCATGTTCTTTTTATTAATCATAATGTCTCAGTCAAGAGGAATGTAGGGAAACGGTGTATGATAACGCTTTATTCCCTGTAATGTGACTGTTTCCACACTAGCCATTCTACTCTCTTATTCTATTCCTTCAGGGGAAGAATTAAAAAAAAAAAAAAAAAAAAAAAAAAATCAATGGAAAAGCTTGAGTTGAAAGCCAGGATCCTGCAGCTTAATCAGTTATTTTCGTTTTTTAATGAGGGTGACTATTGTGAAATAAGTAATTATTAATTACTCAAAACTAATGAAATATTTTAGTTTCTCCACTAAAAAAGCATATGGAAGCTAAAAGAAAGCATATGGGTGTTTTTTGTGGAGCATATTGGTGGATGGACAAATTACGGTTGTGCCAATATGCCTTAGCTGTTTGGCTGGGGCCATCCCTATACTACATGTGCTGGCATCTGAGTCCTTGTCTGCGCCTTGGGTTGACTTGGGAGTCACAGAATTGTATGTTGTAAGTTGTCCCCCTTCAGACATTCTTGGCTGAATGTGGATGCACTGTAAAAACTTTACCAAAAGTGGCTGCTCTGGGGATCCCTTGGCAGATGACTTTAATCTAACACCCTAGATGGAGTGAACCTGCCCAGCTAAGGACGAGCCATTGAAAGCTTGTCTACACAACACTGTACCACATGCTACGATGTGGTAGCTGAGCTGGGACCTCCCTGTTTCACAAGGGACCCCGTGTGAGTCCCGTGGGCAGACATCCCATCTCTGCATTGTGATGTACTTGCTTCTAAAGCGGCACCACAGCAGTGTTGTCCCATTGTTCATGTGCAGAGCTGCATATCCAAGCTGTAATTGTGTTCAGACACTTGGAAGATTGGAAGGTGATTGGAAATAGTGTTTTTGATTGTATACATGAAGGCTTGGAAGGTTCTGAGGCAACATGGTATTTTTGAGATGGTACCTGGAAAAGTGACAGAAAAACATTTTATAGTAAGCCAAGTTCCCGAGTATTTATTTATCACCTATATAAAATAGCTTGCACTAGCTCAATGGATGGAATCAGAAAGTACTTGGAACTGCGAAGTGATGTGAAATCCCAGTTGTACCTTGTCAGGTGAAGGAGTTTGGAGATCGCTGTTTTTTCTTAGAGGTGTCTTAGTTGCCCGAAGAATGTAGTTAGCTTTGAAGATAGTTAATTGGATCTTGATAGTGCAATAAAAGGAGCTAAAGAGCCACTCTCTGATATGCAAGAAAACATTGGCTCCATGCCAATATATATCAGGAATGGCAGAAAAGTTGAGGGAGATCACAGAAATGCTTTCTTTAAAGAACCCACTCTTATTTTTGGTGACCTATAAGTTTCTCCATGTGTATCACTTGAGTCTTGAAGAAGATTATTTTCCAGATGTTTTGAACTCCATCTGGGATTCTACAAGATTTCTTTTCTTTATTTTGGCTATTGGAGATAAGGTTCTTCTCTGTAACAGTCCAGGCTGTCCTGGAACTCCTTTTATAGACCAGGCTGAAGTGGAACTCACAGAGATCCATTTGCTTCTGCCTTCAAGATTTCTTGTTTATCCAGCCAGATAAGCCCCTTAGCTAATCCTGCCATGCAAATGACAACAGAGCAAGCCCACAGCCCTCCAGGACTTCCTTATTGATCTTTCTCTTCTTGCATAACATTTCAGTGATGGCTGCTTGCTCATCATTCTAGCTTTCAGTGTAGGAAACATGAAATGTTAAAGTGACCCAAGATGTGGAGCCACTAAATTCAACAGTCTCTGAGATGGATATAGCCTTTCTGCTGCAGGGCACTAATTCTTATGAACAACACCCCTCTCCCACCCCCAAAAACACTCCAGTGTGGTTCTTGCTCTCCTGACTAAATGACTAGAACCTACCATCTGTCTCTGAAAGCTCCTGGTGTCTATCACTGTTAGCTTTGCTAACAGCCTTAGTGTTTAACTTTTTTTTTATTTTTCCTTTTGGGCAGAGTCTCTCATCCAGGCTGATGCTGAAGTCCCAGGCTCATGTGACCTTCTGGCCTCAGCTTCCCAAGTAGCATGTCATTACACCTTGTTCAATGTTGTTTTCTACATTTTGTTTTGTTCTCTCTTTGTCTCCCCTCTCCTTGAAATTTACTAGACAGAGTTTTCAACTAAGCAGCACATAGAAGGATGTTCTTCAATAATTTCCCTCTTCTCTTGTCTGTATCTGAGCTGGGTACATGGGACTTACATGCTTATCACAGTTTAGAAACTCTGAAAGATCTTAAAATAGCCTTTGTACTGCTGGCCCCTCCACCCCCCTGCATTGTCTGTCTGGTTCCTGTTTGGCCTGATGTTGGTGCCCCAATCTGACCAAGTCTTCGAGAGATGGCTGGTTTCGGAGTTCCTCTGTACCACTTAGCAGACCTTGGCTGTTTCCTTTGTTTCTTGGAGAGACCGTTAGGAATAATGCAGTACAACAGGTGGCATCAGTACCTAACCTTGCAGATAGACACAAAACTGCATCACTGGGTAGCCACTGTGTGCCAGGTTCTGTGCTGGCTGTGTTACCAAAAGCAAGAGTTCCCATTCCTCCATAAGGGAGGGAGACAGGTTGCCTAGCAATAGGGAGGATGGTTAGCAGAAGCTCTCACTTGTAGGCACTGAAAAGTAATATATGGTATCTAGGTGCTTCCTTTTACAAAGCTGGTGCAGGGCTCCGTGGCATGGTGTGCAAGCCTGCTATAAGAGATGAGGATTATGGAGGTCAGTGAAAACTGGCACAGGTTGTCATTTGATGAGGAGGACCCAGCTCACCCAGATTCTTGACCATGTACATTTTTGAATCTCTGGACAAGTAGGACGTGATGCTTTACGGAGAAGTTTGTAGTGTGCTTTTACATGCACTTGCATCATACTCTCCCCTCCTTGCTGTCTTTTGGTCCCAGGGAGAACCTATTCCCTTTAATATTCATCTCTCCTCCTTTTCTTTTGACTCTCGCACCCAAGTAGTTCAAGGTCCTGAAGGTGTGCCTATAGAACCGTCCTATGCAATGGACTGTGGACGTGCAGGCGGAGATGACAAGTCACAAATCTGTTAAGCCCACAGTAAAAATAGCTTATGATCTATGGGACTCAGTATTAAGCAAGATGATATTAGCAGGGTTTGAGTGCTTCTCTGAAATGTGGCAGCTGTACACACATATTGGCTATGTCTCTCCCTACCTCTGGCAGCTTGCAGGCAGTGTTACCATGACACTCCCTGGGCTCTGTTTAGATCAGCTATTTTCTGAAGGAGTCCCTGACCTTCCCCACAATTGAAACTGTGGATGTGGTCATGTCAGAGCCTCTTTGGGATCATTTTGACTGCTGAGCCCATCATTGTCACTTGGAAACTGTAGGGCACAGACGTTGAGTGTGTAGGAGCAAGAAGAGCTGTTAACTACCTTACAGCACTGCTCACCAGTATGTATTGTGGCCACTGAATGGGAGTGGCTTGAGGTCTGATTCCCAGCCAGGTGATATTTCACCTTGCCACACTGAGCCCTGCCTCTTTTCCTATTTCAACTCAGATGGCTATGAGTGAACATCACAGTTCCTCAAAGTGGGTAGAGAAGGCACAAAAAGGGGACAGTGCTCACTACATAGGAAGAAATTCAGGAAGATGTTGTAGCTTAGACATGTCCCCAAAATTGATGAGTTTGAAACATAAGTCCAGTGCAGTAGGACGGCCAGTGGGACCACAGCAGATGGCTCTGCCATCATGAATACTGTTGTCACAGGAGCTGGATAGTTGTCGCCAAATGGGGTTATGAAAACACTAGTTTTCCCTTTGGGCTTACCAGGAGTCTTCCCCACTTGTTCTCCTGCTTTGGTTTTCTCTTGCCCTTCTGCCTTCTGTCATGAGATGATATGGCACAATCTCCTCCCCTTCTTCAGATGCAGCTGTAATGTTCGCGGACTTCCCATGGACCATGGTCTTGATAAGTGTCCATTGTTCTTTCTCAGTTGCATAGTATGAGCTCTTCTGTTAGCTCAACACAGATGAACTACAGTGAGAATTAATGCACTTAGACTAAGTTCCAGAGGTGCTGAACCACTCCAGTGCCCTTTGCAGAGTGATAGGGCCAGGCTTCCCTCTCATATGCCACATCTTCAGTTGGAGGAATGATTGCCATTACCCTTTTCTCTTGCCATGTCCAGCATTCCCAAATTGCACAGAAGCCATGCCATTCAGGGTTAGTGCTAGGCTTTTTTTTTTTTTTTTTTTTTTTTTTTTTGGTGCTTGTTTAACCACGTGTTCTTCTAAAAGCCCACTGTCATGTTGTAAGGTGGATGAATGTTCTTAGGGAGCAGAGCAGTGCTGTGACTTGGATGACTTTTTCTTTCTTCTTCCTTTCCTTGTCTCCAATCCTGGCATAAAGTAGAGACCTAAGCTAACTGGTCAAACATTTACAGTAAATTTTTTTTAATTGAATTTAGTAGGATTCCTATGAGTTCTTAATATTTTTGTTAATTGCTAATGAGAATTGACAAATTTAGATTTTGGGGAAAAGTGTTCCCACTAATTTAAATTTTATTAAGACTTCTGGTATACTATTTAATATTCATAACAGCCAGAATAATTTTATTATCCTCATTTTGCAAAACAGATGAAAGTGAAATTGACTTCAAATAAGTGCTTGTGGCTGGAGAGATGGCTCAGTGGTTAAAAGCACTTGCTATTGGACCTATAGAGTCTTAGCCTCCAGCGGTAGCTCACAAATGTCTCTACCTCTAGTTCCAGGGGATCTGACAGCCATTTCTGGGTTCTGAGGCCACCATGCATGTGGTACACAGACAGACATGCAGACAAAAAAAAAATCCATTCTCATTAAGTAAAAATGTAAGCACACATATAAAATAAGCAATTGAGAGTTGATTAGCATTCAAACCTGTGTGCATATGCTGTACTGTCACTTCTGTCCTGCCTTAGCTCTTAGAGGTTTCACTCCTCACATGCGAGCCCTTCAGACCCCACTGCGGAGTTTCCAGACTTTGAAGGATGTGGTCTACCTCCTTAAGAGTTTACCCAAGTTCAAAGAAATATATTATACTTGAAGGAGCATAGTAACTGATGTATTTTCTCAGTAGGCTGAGGGAAAAACACTATATTTCTACCCTAGTTTCTAAAATTTCCAGCACTTTTGCAGTAGTTCTCTTGACTCCTTTAACTTTCAATAGTGCCTCTTTGCTCTACATGCTTTGCTTAATTTAAAAATAATTCATCTAGATTACTTTTTGTATTATTGAAGGATGCAGGAATTTTTGAATTTGACCATTTAAAACTTTATTCAGTATTTGTCTTCTATATTGAATGGTGCTCATTTGGTTTTTGTAAGTTGTTTAGACTTTGGATGAGTTTTATTGATAAATTGTAGTGTGTCTGTGTGTGTGTGTGTGTGTGTGCGCGTGCGCGCGCACACACACACACACACACACACACACACATTCTCTCTCTCTCTCTCTCTGTATGCTTGTGCGTGTGAACACTTGTACAGCAATGCGTGTGAAGTTTAAAGACAGCTTTTATGTTTGGCAAGTTATGACACAGCAGACACCTTTATCCACTGAGCCTGAATGCATATTATTGATAGCATTTTATTTTTTGATACCATTTGCATCTTTTCTGAGAAATCACAAACCTGGATCACAAAATTGGATCAATTCCCTTTTATATAAAGAAGAATGGACTCAGAGAGAGAACATTGTTACCTAATTTAAACTAGTATTGAGGCAAAATTAATCTGTAGTAAGTATAAATCTGGGTATGTATAGCTCTTAAGTTTCTTTTTTGTGCTCTTCTGTATGTTTGGAGGAGACTAAATGGAGTAATAACAGTATAGAGTCCAGAGAGAATGTTGAATACAACAGACATGTTGGTTTACTTTTGTATTTTATACACATGTGCGTGTTTGTGTATGCTCATGTGTGCTCATGTGTGTGAGTATGGGTGTTTGCTCATACATGTGTGTGATAAGATTATTTTTGTTTGCTAAATTTGTCTTAATTAGGAAGTACATAGTAAGCTTGAAATTAACAAGAAATAGAAAATCACCTGAGGCTTTGGGTATTTCTGATCTCTCCAGGACTTTTATCATGGAGGGGTGTTATACTTTGTCAAAGACTTTTTTCAGCATCTAATGAGGTGATCATGTGTTTTTTTTTTTTTTTTCTTCTTTCTGCATATTTATACGGTGGATTACATTTGCTGAGTTTCATATTTTAAACCATCCCGGCATCTCTGGGATGAAGCCTACTTGATCATGGTGGATGATCTATTTGATGTATTCTTGATTTGGTTTGCAAGTACTTTGAGTATTTTTGCATCTTTGTTTAAATCGGAAATTGTAATTATCTATATTTATTGAGTCTTTATGTGGTTTGGGTATCAGGATAATTATGGCTTCATAATTGAGCATAAATGAAGTGGGCAGTTTTCCTTCTGATCTATTTTGTGGAATAATTTGAGGAGTAATGGTGTTAACTCTACTTTGAAAGTCTTGTAGAATTCTGTGCTAAAACCAGCTATCCTTAGCCTTTTTTGGTTGGGAGACTTTATTGACTGTTTTCTATTTCACTAGGGGTTATAGTTCTATTTAAATTGTTTATCTGATCTTGATTTAACTTTGGTTAGTGGTACCTATTAAGTAAATTATTTATGTCTGTTACATTTTCCAACTTGGTGGGATACAGGTTTTGGATTTATGGCCTAATGATTTTTTGGGTTTCCTTGCTGTCTGTAGTTATATCCCACTTTTATTTCTGATTTTGTTCATTTGTATAGCCTCTCTCAGTCTTTTTAGTTAGTTTGGATAAAGCTTTTGAATTTTTTTCAAAGAACCAGGTCTTTGTTTCATTGACTCTTTGTATTGTTCCCTTTGTTTCTCTTTTATTGATTTCAGCCCTCAGTTTATTTGCTGATGTCTACTCCTTCTGGGTGAATTTGCTTCTTTTCTTTGTTCTAGAGCTTTTATGTAGCTAGCATGAGATCTCTCCAATCTTTTTATATAGGTAATAACCTGTGCACCACCCTAGCTCCAAAATGTTCAACCTGTCCTGCCTGTAAGACATGCTGGGGCAGTGGTAGTGCAGGAGTTGTGGGAGTGGACAACCAATATCTGGCTTAATTCGAGGCCCACACCACAAGAGTGAGGCCACGTCCAGCACTGGATGGCCAGGAAAAGCAGACTGGATAGGCCAAAGACCTAGGGTAGAATCAAACGAGACGAGGGGGGTGGCGACGACAAAGGGGGAAATCCATAAATAAAAGTGTTTAATAATAATACTATGCCATACTCATGGATATAGGTTGATGCCTTGTCATCAGAGAGCCATCCTCTGGCAGCAGATGGGAGTGTGTACAGGGACACACAACCACACATAATGTGGACAGAGTGTAAACTAGAGGTCTCTATTGGGTTTCTCCCCTTGGACCTCAGAGAACTCACAGAGGAGAGGGGAGAACAACTGTAGGAGTCAGAGGGGATGGGGGAATCCTGGAGAACATGACTCACTGAATTAACTGAGCCCACAGCGATGGGAGTGCAAGCATGGGGCCTGTCTGGGTCTGCACCAGGGCCTCTGCACTGTGTTATGGTTGTTAGCTTGGTGTTTTTGTGAGACTCCTAACGGTGAGAGTGGGGGCGCCTCTGTTTTATTGCCTGTTCTCTGTACTCCTTTCCTCCTGTTGGATTCCTTTGTCCAACCTTGGTGTGAGGGTTTTTGACTTGTGTCTATCTTATGTTGTCCTTCTTGGCTGTAGTCTCACAGGCCTGCTATTTTCTGAAAGGAAACTAGGGGAGGGGGAGTGAATCCAGGGTAGGTAAGGGTGGAGGTGAGCTGGGAGGGGTAGAGGGAGGAGAATCTGTGGTTGAGATATAGAGAAGAATCCATTAAAAAAAAAAAAAAAAAAAAAAAAAAAGAATTGCGGGAAAGTGAAAAGCTGGTGGGCGTTAGTATTAGATGGAAGTCAAATAACTTTCTTTGAAAAGAATGTCATAAATCTCAACATATTGTTTACTTTATTTCTTCTATTGATATCCATACTTTGCTTAATTATAGTAAATAGCTTATGAAGAGTTGTTTTTCTTAATAAATAAAGGAAGATGCAAAAAGAAAAAGAAAACCAACAATAGCACAATACTCCACAGGAACTCCCAAAGCAAAAACCAGAACCTCAAAAATCATCACTTTGCATATTTGTTTTTTCCATGTCCCCCTCATTCTGGGGCTTTTCCTTCTGCCTGTTTTCTCCAGGAGCTATAGAGCATGCTGAAGACAGGAGGTATCCTAACATGTTTGTGACAGTGGGTTTATGAAGCTGGGAAAAGGAAGTTAATGTATTCTTTCTGAAATCCTTTGTGGGGACACAGGAGACTTCTCCAGAGCCTTTTTACCAGTCACTCTGTCAGTCACCCCATCATCCCACTCCATAGGCTTCTTGCCAAAGAAAAAATACTTCAGGAGGGAATAGCCCATGTATGCACTGGCCCAAAATGTCAGCGAAGGCGAAGGTTTCATATATTATAAACTGTTTCAGAGCTATACAAATATACATGTGTAATAATATATAGAGTGAATATATATGTACATATATATGATCTGTTCCCTGTCACAATATTTAACCCAAAGTGCTATTTACAGTAATGAATCAAAATGTCAGATTTAAAAATACGAAGTGTCAAAGTGTTCCCACGTTGCAGAAAAGTTTGATGTGACAGTTTGTTAATCATATGACTATTACATCAAATGTGTCTCACAAGGGTTTTTTACTCAACACTGTATCTTGTGGGCTCTTTTGGTGAATTCCTGGTTCAAGTTACTTAACCCATGGAGCACATTTTTGTTGCGTGTCTCCTATACATCACACAAAGGCTGCTATGTTTTTCTGTATTTAAAAAATGAATGGATTTCACATCTTTTCAGAAGTTTTATTTTTTGCCTGACACATTTATGAGTATTAAGCTTTTTTTTTTTTTTTTTTTTTTTTTTTCTTTAGCTTTACTGTAATTTTTCTGTTTTCACTGCAGAAACTTCCAGGGAACTTGAGCATATAGAAACGGATGTTTAGAGTTTTCCCAAGCTGCTTCCCTCAAAGTTTTGTTAGCTGTCTGTGTTTGTTGCTGGTCACTCCTTGACCTTGGCTATAGTTGTGAGTTTTTGCTTGGTACTTGTTTATGTGTCAACTAGGCCATCCTTCTACAGGGGCCTGATTTGGGGAAAGGTAGCCTGGTTTCGTTTAGCAAAATTGACATCTGTGCTATTTACTAGTTCTGTACCCATGGACCACTCTTACTATTGTCTGTGCCTCAGTAACTTCTGAGGAGTCATTGAGGCTGAAATTTGATTATGCCTGTATTTTACTTTCCAATGTTTTCTCTACGTATGCTACGGTTGGAGAGAAATAAAGCTTTATAAGACAGTAAATGAAGTGGGTGGTGGTTCTCTGGATCAAGCAAACCTTCGTGCACAGCTCTTGATTTGCTAATGTTTTGCAGTGAGATGGGAGTTGCACACTGTTGGTACCAGTCATCCCAATAGGTCGGAAAGTAGGGTGTTCTCTGACTTCTGTGGCTTCGTTCCCTGCAAATGTTAGTGGACATCAGTGCCAACTGCCCCAGTCTGTTCTGGTCTCTGTGTATGTCCTCTCAGGTTGGACTTCTCCACACTGAGACCTGAGCTATGGATTTCTGAGAATTCATCATCTGTGTCTAACTTGAGTCTTTACTTCATTTTATCTCTTCTTTCCTTTTTGTTTTGTGTTGCTGGGGATGGAATCCAGTGCCTTGTACATGGTAGGTAAGCTCTCTACCACTCAGTTGCATCAGTTTATGAACTGTTGCTGTTCATAAATATATGCTTCCTGGATCCAAGGAATGTAGGGGCTTCATCAGCATCTCATTTGCTTCTAGTGGAAAAGATGGGTTTTCTTCTTAATGAGCTCTTATCTGTTTGAGGAAAAGGATGCATACTCGAAACCCCAAATTTTTGTTACTGGCCACTCCTTGACCATTTCATTTGTTGATCTCTACTCTCTGTACTGTCTTCCTACCCCCATGCACACCCATCACCACCACGAACCTTTTGCATGGCGTGTTTCTGCCCATGTCTTCAGATAGGGCAGAAAGCCTAATTTAAAGCTGTTAATTATAAATCAGGGTGGAGATTGTCAGCATACAATGAATTTGTAAGAATTTTCAAAAGCCTGTAATTATCAATAAAACCAAATTGAAGATAAATTTCTCAAGGATATAATAAGAATAGTAAGTATAGGAAAAAATGAATAAGTATTTCCTAGATATTGAACTATCATTACTAAATTTCTTAAAATATAACATTATGGAATTAGTTTGGTATAGCTATTTTAATGGCTGAAGTCCACATGGGAGAGAATGACCAAATACTATTTTTGAACACACATTGAACTGTTTCTTAGACACGCTCATAACAGATGTCTAAAACTCTTGAGCCCAGGAGCAGCAGCCAAGGGCCAGCATTAGAATGCTGCTTCCAAAGTTCCCTGCCAGGTATGGAGATGAACCTAACAGATCATGACTTCCTTGACTCAACATCTCTATTATCACCTCCCTTCTTCGTGGTGTGCATCTGCTTCTTTGTGTTTGCCTAGGTTCTACCTGAGCAGAGAGCCCACACTTTATACACATTGATTCATTAGAAATAACTGTGAATATTGCCTTCTGCTGATGTGGTTTATAGTGTGGGGTTGTTTGCATTTTTGTTCATCTTCTAGACAATGCTGAAAGTTTGTTGACTCTTTTTGCTTATTGCTGCTTTTGTTTGAATTCTGAACTTCTCGTATGAATGTTCAAGCAATGACATCTCACTGACTGTTGTCAAGCATAGGTTTGGAAGCTGATGGTTATGAAAAAACACATTGTTTGCAATCAGAATACATTATGAAGAAGTCTCCTATAGAATTTTGTAAGAAAGCACATTCTTTCTTCAAGGATGCTATTAATTATTCTTCACATTGCTGAAAAATGTCACAACAGGAACATGTTAAAATTAAGGATTTGGTCTTTTATCTACAGGGTACAGTACATCATGGCAGGGAAGTCATAGTGTCACATTGCATGTGCTGTCACCAAGCTGAGTGTTGAATGGTGGTACTCTGCTCACTTTTTCCTTAATTTGAGCCTTCAACCCATATATTGGTGCTGTCAAAATTAAGGTAGATCTTCCTGTCTTAGATAACTTAATTTAGACTCCCCCACTGGTATGACCACAGGTATGGTTTGTCCGCCTGATGATTTTAGACCCTGTCATGTTGACAGTAGGAACAATCATAGCTACCCATCTGCAAGAAAGACCTGGCACAAGGAGATCACAGTTTAAGGAAGACTAACCCATCATTGTATAAAGCATAATTCACTATGGGACAATGGCGAGATAAGCAGAAAAGACCCTGGGAACCCGCCAGTGAGCATGGGTGAGGAACTACAGGAGGTGATGGCATTGTCACTTTCAGTGTTGACAAGTTTCAGCAGACTCAAGGCTAAGAATGGACAGAGTGCTGGTGCATTGAGCATCTCCTCATGCTTTCCGCACAAGTTGTGGGCAAAGAAATGTGGGCATATCTCCTTTAAGACCCTCTGCTGATACTCTGGGACATTTGACATTGCTTATCATGACTATTTTTGTCTTTGTGCACTTTTTAAAACATACTTGTAGAATATTTCTTTGGCTACTTTCCATTCATACTCTTCTTCCCTAGTCCTTCATTTCTGCCCCACATAGCTCATCTATGCTG
Organism: Phodopus roborovskii; assembly: GCF_943737965.1. Lineage (NCBI taxonomy): Eukaryota > Metazoa > Chordata > Mammalia > Rodentia > Cricetidae > Phodopus > Phodopus roborovskii. The sequence goes on from NW_026126469.1 coordinate 10,485,717, forward strand.
CCTTGTTTCTTTGACTTCCCTGTTTCACCTACAGATATTTAGTTAAACTATGCTCCATCCTTTACTGTTGAGCTCCTTTTGATTTTCAGCACTAGCAATAGATTCTGCTTTGTTTCCTTGTGTTGGTTCAATCCATGTGCTAAGAACTCATTGGTTTTCCTCTTTCTAGTGTCTGGGTCACATTGTTCACAATGTCACATGTAGTCAGCCGTGTATGTTTTGTGCCTGATATTGATGGGAGGAGATGAAGACATAGCAAGGAAGTATGTTGTCAGACTTCATCATAGTGAAACCTTGAGTGCCAGGCTTATCAGAGAGTGTAGTAGAGACTGCATTCTGTGGTTCCCTCAACAAGCTTCTGGCTTTTAGGACATTCTATTTTGATACTTACGATAATGTCAAATACATTTATATCAACTGGATCAAGGCAATTTTGCTGTCCATTACATTATTAATTCCAGATGGGAAAAACCATTAGGCCTCAAATTTTGTTTGAGGCCCAACTGTTTCTTAAATTATTATTGCAATTATTATCTATTTTTTTTTTACAACTGATGAGAAGAGAAATTTAACAGCTGTGTGATTAGCAGGGCATGAAATTAAAAATGTTTTGTGTAGCATCAAGAGGTTGTTTACTACAGAATTTCTCATTGGAGAATTAAATGTCATTAAGATTGGCCACAAGATGCCTCCTGTCACTGTTCAAGTTTGATTTCTGCACCCATTTCTTTGCTAGAAGGCCTTTAGCCTTCCTTGGCAGGGACTCGCCTGCGGACTCTTCATGCAGGCAGCATTAGCTCTTGTAATGGTGATAGTCAAGGTGGCAGCCACGGGCCCTGGATTCACTATGCCACACAGCTAGCAATTCAGCTTTACTGCATCAGTGAAGAATATGTTAAGTTCCAGTTTGAAGAAATGAGACACGTTAACAAAGATTTCAGCCTAGTTGACAGCTCTGGTCTCTGCTGTGAAGTACCAGGGCATTTATGTGTCCATAGAGCCAGACTAGTGCTCTGGGCAGTCATGTTTATCTTCATATTGTCTTTCACATCCACAGACCCTTTATTTCTTAGGTCATTTGCACAAATCTTCTTTTAATCTGCTTGTAGAAAATACTACACCCTTCTATTCAGTTAGATGTTTGCCACCTTCTGTAGAAGCCAATCACATAGCTAGAATGTTTTAACTTTGGAATGAAGCCAATTTTATTTCTTTGTCGAAGGACACGAATTTTGAGCCACTCATGTCTCATCCCTTTCTTATCTAATTCAGGCAAAAGTAGTGACTCTTAAGAGTTAATGTTGGGCGTGACAGAGTTAGTACTGAGAAATATTCAAATGTTTGACACTATGTTAATGTTAGCTATCTCTTTCTTGTCCCTCCTTCCTCTTCCCTTCCCACCAGTCTCCCCCCTCTCCTCTTTCTAATGCCATTGGGGAATCAAACCCAGGTCTTTACACTTGCATATTTCTACAGAATTTCTCATTGGAGAATTAAATGTCATTAAGATTGGCTACAAGGTGCCTGCTGTCATTGTTCAAGTTTGATTTCTGTTCCCATTTATTTTCTAGAAGGCCTTTAGCCTTCCTTGGCAGGGACTCGCCTGCGGACTCTTCATGCAGGCAGCATTACTGAGTGCCATCTTCTAGCTGTTCACATAGGAAATGTGTTGTTCTGTATTTGAAGGTATTTCCTATGTTTTGTATTGTATATTGCTCAGCTTCCAAACAGGAATTCCATAGCTTTCTTTGTTTTACTGCCTGTAATAGTCTTTCCTGAATGATATTTATTTGCATTATTCTTTAGACAAATGTTATCTTTACAACACAACTTTTTATTATGTTTATTTGGTGGTGTGTGAGGGCTTTTGCATGAGCATGCATGTGTACACACACACTACTACATGCATGTGGAGGCGAGAGTTCAAGTTGTGGTGGGAGTTGCCTTGTGGGTCCTGGGGGTTTGCTGGTCATTTGGCTTGGTGGGAAGTGCTGCTACCCACTGCGCTATGTCACCAGCTCCAACTTTATCTTCATACTTGCTAAATTGAACCTACATAACCTATATTTGCCCTTAAAGGTTTTTTCATTTGGGGGAAATGGATTTGGTGGCAATTAATGCAGGTAGCCTATTTTGGAGATAGATATGAGAACCCTTTAGATACATAGTTAAGGGATTTGTGGTCATTAGAGGACAGAAAGAGCTATTTCTTCTCCTCCTCCTCCACCTCATCATCATCTTCTCCTCCTCTTCTTCTCTTTTCTTCTTCCTCTCTTCTTCTCTTCTTCTTTCTCCTCATCCTTCACTTCTTTTTTGGTACCTGAGTCATGTGTAGACCAATAGAGCCTTCTAGAAGAAGTGTTTTGAAGTATCACTAGCATGTTGGGCATTGGGCAGAGTTTGACATGTCTCATAAAGGAGGCTGTAAGTGCTAGCTTTTTTTTTTTTTTTTTAGGTAATCATTCTGTTTTTGTTACCATGACCAGCACTATGGAGAGATGCCTATTAATGGGACCAAGACTCTAGTATCAGGGGATGTGATCAGTAAGGGAAACACTGTCAGAGAATTTCAGTTCATCATGACAGGGACCATGTGGCAGTAGGAATGGTTCAGGTTGTGTCAGAAGGGGCATGTGACAGTGTCACATTGTAGATACTGGTGGAAAGCAAGAGTGAAAGCAGAGACATAGCATCTTCAGAGGCCTGTCCTTCATAGCCCATGTGTGCCAAGCTAGGCTCACGTGCCAAAGGTTCCATTTTCTCAAAATTACTTACCCATCTGAGGAAAGGGGACCAAACACATGAGCTGGAGTGGATGTTTTATCAGTGTTCCATGAATGCAATGTGCAGGAAGGAAATGCTGATACATTCTAGTGATTGTCTCCTAAAAGGGGTTAGTTTTCTGTGAGAGCAGACTTTAATAGGAGGGACAAAGGCTAAAAATGGTGGAAGCGTTTAGAAGAATTGGAGAGGGGTGTGGGGGAGGAGGGAGGGAAAGAGAGAGACAGGAGAGGGAAAGAGAGAGAGAGAAAGAGAGAGACCTCTTTAGAAGATTAAATCAACTTTTAAAGGGATACCACTCAGTCCTAAGTGTTGTTTATTTATTTGTTCTTCATGAGTTTTAAAACATAATGTAAATCCATAATTTAATTCTAAATTAAAATGCAAATTAAAAATAATTAAATTTCATTCCTTATGTCTTTAAATTCTTGGATGCCAACACTAAACTTCTTTTGTCCTTTGCCATTAAACATTGAACTTGTTGGAGCGCAGGCAGCAGAGTCTGTCCCACATTGCCCTTCTGTCTTTTCTGTAGGCAGTCATTAGGATTCTACCAGCAGCCCTGCACTGGGTGGCCAGTGAGTTTCACCGCTGTTTCTCCTTTCTACATGTAGCAGTGGTTTTAAATTTACTGTCACTTTTGGCTAGTGCCCCGATGAGGCACAGAAATGTGCTTGTGGCTGGCCAAACGTTGTATGCCATAGCTGAGAAATCATAGGGCTGTAGTTGGGTCCAACACCGCAGAACATGTAGCAGCAGGTGTTGGAGGTAATCAGGCAGCAGTTTCTATGTGGGTGGAATGCAGACACAGGGAACAGTAACTCCTGAGTGGCTGCCATTGTTCAAGACATCCTTGGAATTCTTTTCTTTCTTCTCTCTCTCTCCCTCCCTCCCTCTTTTTCCCTCTCTCTCACCTCCCTCTCTCTCTTCTCTGGAAAGTTTTTATTTTCATTTAAAAGCATTTCCAGCCTTCTTCTTGTATAATTGGTATATGAAAATTTTATATGTCTAAGTAGGACAATGTATTTTGATATATGTTACCCTGTGAAATGGCGATGACCATCAAGCTATCTATCAGCTCACATAGTTAACTTTTTTGAATGTTGGAATGACAGCAATTTCAGGCATTGCTAAGCAAGTTTCAGCTATACAAGCCAATATTGACCCTTGCCCTAAGGCTGAACATTGAATTGTAGGACTTCTCACCTTGGGTCCCTGAGTTGTATCCTCTGCTTCATTGGCTAAGTATTTCTTCACTCCCCACATAATTAACATCATGTGTTATCGTAATTTTATACTTGTTATTGACATATTTTAGTAGTCATGATTTCTCTAGTTCCTATCCATATTGCCAGAAGTTGCAAAAAATATTTTTTTTTTAAAATTTCCCTTCATTTATTTTTTTAGCTGAGATCAACCATGACAGCTCTCTAAAACTGAACTTTTGTGCATCTATATCTCCCTCTTTACCTCCCTCCCTCTTTTCCTCCCTCTCTCTTTTCCTCCCTCCCTCCTTCATTTCAGCACCTGTCAGTGGACACTGGCTTGATTCTGTGTTCATGCTTGTGAATGCTGCAGGTGTTCCTCGAGAGCTCTTTTGTACTATGAGAACAGGTCTGGTTCTGAGGTCCAGCGGATGCTTACTTTACTCTTCTCTGCAAATCTGAGAACCACATTTCCTTGCACTGTGCTTTGCAGGCTTTGGGAGAAGGGTGTCACAGGAAATGGTGATGTCTTCCCACCTCTTTCTATCATCCTTTCTCACTTCTATGATCTTTGACTTGGATGCCTTAGCTGTTCTACAGGTACTTGTGCATATGGTTACTTTCTCAGATTGCTCTTTTTGGGAGGGGTAGCACTGATAACTTTGTCTTCTTCGTGGTGATACTCTGCTTTTGAGTTGTCTTCAGTGATAACAGGAGGTCATCCCTCCAAGTCACACAGAAGTGACATGTGAAAATATATCCCATGTATGAGAGATAACTAAGGCCCCCAAAACAAATTCTGACATGTACTTCAGGGCCCTTCAGTTAGATAGGGCTCTGTTTGTTTTGTTACCTTGTTAGCTTTTGCTTGATATTGTCTTGTTTTGTTTTGTTTTTTTTTTCCTCCATAAAGTAAATTGACTTATTTTTAGTTAGCTGTTTTGGGGAAAAGGGTGAGAAGAAGGAGACAGGAGGTAGAGAAGGAGGAGAAGAAAGAGGCAGAAGAAAAAGCGAGATTTCCATAGGCATTGCCCAAGGAATGTGTGTCATTTCACACATCATTAGTAGAGGGAGAAGCAGTTCTTAACAGGGAGCTTCTATATCTCAGGAAACCCTCAAGAAACAGAAGTCCTTTCAGCCGACAAAGATTTGAGCTAGATGTTGTCCAAGAATTACATGACAGATTTGTTAAAGTTAAAATAACTTTAAATATACTAGCTGATGTGTAAGTAAGATGCTGGTAAAATAGTTATGCATGCAATTTCTCAGTGTACTGTTTAGCTTAATTTTTGTGATAAGCATGCTGTCAGATGTAACGCCATGTCCTGTCAGAGTCACTTTGCATGTTTGGCTAGTGTTTCCTAAATTGGGCTGCAGAGTGCCAGCTCCACAGATGGCCACATCACTTCAGGAACTCATGCTCCTTAGTCCATCCATGTTGGGGAATGGCCTTGTATGTTTAACAAGTTTAGCCGTGAGAAGGTCAAAACAAACAAAAACAAATGAACCCAACTTTTCTTCCTGCTGTGCTCAATTTTTATTTTATCAAATTAATATTCTGTTGGAATGGTTTTGTCAATAATATCCCTACATTCTAGAATAATTCTTAGGCCACGCTGACTACATTGTTAAAATCCTTAAGGTCCATACCTGTGTTCCTGCAGTCTTGTGTGAAATATGAAGTAATTTTGGCTGAACTTTAGACTTCTACCTGCTTCCCCTCTCTACAGGAGAAATAACAGGTTTGTTTAAGTCTTTAAATGAAATGTAAAGCAGAGGAAACCATTTAGAGTCTGGTTAATAGCAGGGAAAAGTCATTATTGCACTGGCCAAACCAATGTGTGACTTTTACCTTTAACCCAGATGGCTTTCTTAAAACAGCCTGTTTTTCAGCAAATGCCTGTCATTTATTGTTGCTAGCCTTTTCAAACTAATTGTCTCAGACAGAAAACAAACAAACAACAAGGGACACACATATTTAGGGGATCCTTAAACTTGCCTTCTTTTGTGTTCAGTTATCTGAGATTTATTTGTTTGGAAATGGTTGGACTATCGTGATCTTTCTTTTTGTTTGGAGTTTTAGCTATTTAGTTTGGAAAGACTAATAGAGATTGCATAGAATCCCACATAGTACAGACGAAGACACTGAGGCAGTTGGCAACCTTCATTCTATGTCCATGTTAGTGACAGTGCTAGCATGGTCATCATCACTCTTTGCTTTCCTGCCTTTTATCTTTCATGCACCGTAAAACAAAACAAGACATACCCCCCAAAACCAAAAACAAACAAACAACCCCCCACACAAAAAACCTGTCTCTTTGGTTAGGTTATAGATACATGAGTAGGAGGTAGGTAGATGATAGCCCTCTGTGTTTGGAAGAGTCTCCATAGGGACTCCAGCTGTTCCTTTTTAAAAAGACTTTGCCAGGTGTAGGTTGCACATGCCTTTAATCCCAAAACTCCTGAGGCAGAGGCAGGCAGATCTCTGAGTTTTAGGCCAGCCTGGTCTACAGAACAAGTTCCAGGACAAGCTTCAAAGCAATACAGAGAACCCTTTTCTCAACAAAAGACTTCAGGCCAGTCTTTTAAAAGCTGTTTCATTTTATTCATTTTAAAAGAAGTGTGAGGGGAAGTGGGTCATACCCTGTATTTTCTCTGTCCGTGTTATGATCAAGTATCAATGTGTTATTTTATAATATGTGCCATAGGATTTGAATACTGGCTACAAGGCAGTGAACGTGGGCTATTGCTTACTTATGTGTCTAGTGGTTACTTCTATCCAGTTCCAGCTCCATCGTCTTTGTTGAAAGCTGGGTCCTAACTCTACATAGGCAAGGAAGATAAGCTCTAGCAAAGATTTTTGTTTTGCACAGCAAAGATTATTCTTTTGCTCAGTTTAAGCAATCAGAGTAAACCCAAAGTATAGTTAACAGGGGCCTTGGTTTTCTTGACTCACGCCAAAAGATTTGATGAGTTAGGGATCATGGGCAAGACCTGTGGTTTAAATTCCTCATTTAAAAAGTTGCTTTGGAATCGATTCTTATGTAGCAATTGTGAAGGGAAGGGCTGTTATGAGTAGTTTTTTTTTTTTTTTTTTTTTTTTTTTTCCTGCTGGTCTGGCCCCACTGCCGCACCAGCCAAATAACACACAGAGACGCTGTATTAGATATAATTCTGTTGGCCAGGTACTAATTTCTTATCGTCTAGCTCTGTCTTAAGTATTAACCCATTTCTATTAATCTAAGTACTTCTACATGGTCTCATCTTACAGGAGAGAGGGGCTGGCATTCTTCTCCATTCTTCTCTCTGTCCTCCATCTTGCCTCTCCTCCCTCCTACTTCCTTTCTCCTCCTCGTCTCCTAGTCCCACCTATCTTGCTTTCCAGCAGTGCTTTATTCATTAACCAACAAGAGAAACATATTTACAGAATGACATCTCCCATCAAAGGGTATCACCCTCATCAGTAAGGGGTAATTGTTAAGGGCTGCATGTCTCTGGAAATAGCAAGCAGCAACACACAGTAAAGTCTACATCCATCCTAGCAAGGCTTCACCTGGTTTCTTTGATTTGTTCCCAATAGTTGTGATCCTGGTTTTAGCTGCCTCCTGGGGTAGTTGTAGGGATTAGATAAGCTAGTACCCTTTCTGAAAACCACATGGTTCTCAGGATAGGAAACACACCATGCTGCCGGTTAACACTTCTCTCCCAAGCATTTGGCCTTTTGGGTAACTGTGACTCTTACAGCAGTTATTGTCAGTGGATTGCTCCAAAGCGTTGTGAGTGAAACAGAGACTGTTGGCCCCCAAGTGTCCCCGTGACTGGCTTACTGTGCATTTTTAGGCATAGCCCTTCTCTTCCCTGGCCTGAGTGTTCCCATTGGAAATAAAACTGTATGTATTTCCACGTGGTCTTACCAGGGAGAGGCTGCTGGCGGTTCTAGTCTCTCCAGACTCTCCATCTTGACCCTCCTTCCTCCTTCCTCTTTCCTCCTAGTCCCGCCTATCTAGCTTTCCTATTGGCCAACAATGCTTTATTCATTAACCAGTATGAGACACATATACAGAATGACATCTCCCATCATAAAACAACAGGCTCCTGTGGACCATAATGCTCCTTCTTTCCCCACACTTGGGATTCTTTCAAATGATTTTCCTGGGTCTTTCAGGCCCAGTCACTAGTTACTCATCAGAGTTCACTTTTAACTGTCTTCATGCTACAGATAAGGAGCTTGGGAAGCACTGAGTGCCCTTGTCAGCTCTCTAAGACCGCACAGCCAGTAACCAGCCTTCAGCCCTGGCCCTGATGGTAGCCCTTGATGGCATCTCGATAGGCGTGTGACTTGCTGGCAGTGCAGGTGTGTAATGTCATTAGAGTCTATCCACAACTAATTAGCAGCATGATTATCAGCCAGCTCTGTAGGTTTTCAGTTGGTCCTATGCTTTACCTTTACAATTAGCTTTCCAGCATCTTGATTGCCAGGTTTCTGTACTGGAATGGTTACTCCCAGCACTGCTCAGGGCTGTGAAGAGGTCATGTTCTGCTGGATGAACTCAGTGTGTTTTTGGCTTGCCCTTTTGATTCTTTGAACCCCTCAGGCAGACCTTCTGCTGGCATCTGCCACAATTGGGTTTGTCAGAGCTGTGTTTTGTATTGCCCCATGCAGGGCGGGGAAGGGCATTTGAGGAGGCTGCTCTGGTACAAATCTGAACTAGTCTCTCCCCCAGGGGAAACATGGTTTCAAGTTGTGGCCTGCTTGTTTTCCACATGGCATATATGTTGACCCTCATTTTTTCTCAGTATAACTCAACTAACGTCTTCTGGATGTTTCAGACTTCTTTTGTTTTGTCTTACTGTGTTTTCCAGGGGATCTGGGTTTGTGAGATGCTGACAACACAGGATCATTGCAGAGAATTGTGCCTGACAGAGTCATATACATGGACATCAGGAAAGAGTTGGCTCTTGGATGGCCTGGAAGCTGATTTAGCAGAGACTTTGTTTCTTTCCATACTCAGTGCCCTTGTCTCACCAATAACACCACAGAAATAGCCTTTGAATCCAATTAAATGACCTGCATTGGAATTATTAGTCATTTAGATAGGAATTTTTTGATATGTGTATGTTGGATACCAAACCTACCTTAGAAAATGCTAATTTGGATTAGATTAAATCACTAATTCTGAGATCTAAGGCTCTGAAGGGGGAGTAGCAGTCACCAATACCCATGACAAAGACAGTAGGCATTGCCTTGAAATTATAGACACAGGCAGATACAAGTGCTCTTAACGCAAGCTTTGCTCTAGGGAACAAAACTATCACATTCAGAATTTTACACCTAGTTTTGTAATTACAGTTACCATTCAGTGTTGGAAATGATGCAGTAATTGTAAATGATGCAATGGAAAGGCACCATGAGCTGTGGGACAAGCAGATGTTGCTCGTTCTGACTTTGTTTGAGGGAGGAGTACCTTTGCTCTCAGGAAGGCAGAGAGAGTGGCAGCCCAGGTGGTTCTCAGGGTTAGAGAGGAAGAACCCTTTGAATTCATGAATTCTCTTTGGTAGTATCTATTGTCCATTAAACTGTTTTCTTTAGTCCAGGTAAAGGGGTATTTGAATTGCTGGGCATGCTGTGAGTATTGTAATATGAGAAGCATCATGGTCTTTCTATACTGTAGAAGTGCAAAAAAAAAAAAAAAAAAAAAAAAAAAAAGACTTGAAGTTGGGTTAGGGAAATGGTTCAGCTAGTTAATTGTTAAGTGCTTGCTTCGTAATCAAACCTGATTTTGGATTCCCAGCACTGACAGAAAAGCGGAGTGAGGTGGTGTGTGTCTCTGACCCAACTTGCAGCTTTGCAGACAGTCACATTCCCTGGAGCCCAGTTGCCCCCAGCCTTATGAATCTGTGAGCTCCAGATTCAGAAAAGACAATGTCTCTAGAACTAAGGTAGGAAGCAATTGAGGCAAGTACCTGCATTTGATGTCTGACCTCCTTAGGCACATGCACACATTTACATACCCAGAACCAAGAACCATGGAGATACAGAAACCCAGAATTTTATTTTCTCATCATTAATGTAGAAAGACCATGATGCTTTGCATGTACACAGAAAACTCTCTCTCTCAAAGTCTCTTCAGCTTATTCTCTTCCTGTCTCATGTCCTATATAAGTGGTCAGGGATAGTGGCATAAACCTTTAGTAATCACTGTTATGAGGCAAGGAAAGTATCTTTTGTTTTTATCACCTAGTTACACTAAAACTATTTACTATATTTGCATATGTGTAAAACTTTGAATCAAGTTAGTGTGTAGAATACTTTTCATTCTCTTATAATGAGAAAAAGATCATCTGGTAACAGTGCGTGCTTGAGTGAGTGAGTGAGACAGAGACAGAGAGAGACACAAACAGAGACAGAGACATACAAAGACAGACCGACCAACCTGAATTCCTGTTCCAACCAGGGATGCCTTCTTATAAGAAATATCTTCAGAGAAGTCTTTCTCATTGTATGTGGTGATTATTTCCTTATATGGCATGTGCATGCTTTTTGGACTGTTAGGGAAGGGAAGAAGTAGGTAGAGCCAGGGATGCTGCTTATACCTACTTAAACTGTGTCTTGCAAGTTGGCTAAACATTGTAGTCTTCATTTGCCATGTGTGATGAGGTCCAGTTTCCTGTTTTGTTTTTTTATTTGTTTTGTAATTATCACAGAAGTACTTAACTCTTATAAGAGGACTGAACATAGAAATATAAAACTTGTTTGTTTTCTCTGAAAGAACACACAGGCTATTTGTGGAGCCAGACATGGAAATAACAACAAATAATTAGACTGGTGGCCAGATGGCAAATGCTAACCAGGAGTCTAAGTACCATTTATAGGGGATACTAGTGTCAAATTATACAACCTGTAAAGAGCCTAGGGGGTTAAGTTTTCTTTGGGCTTCATTAATACATAATTCAATTAACTGAAAGTGTTCAGTTAGCTCAGGGGGTGTTTGGGTGTATTTCCCACATTGTATATTCACTAGTATCACTTTTGAAAATGATTTATCACCTTAACTTAAGCACTCTGATTATAGACCTTCACTTATTTCCCCAAAACTTTCTTTTACCTCACACTAAACAACTCCTAGTCTACACTCAGCTTTGTGATCTTGCGTGTTCTGAATCTCTGTAAATACAATTGAACAGTGCAATCCTTAATGGTTGGCTTCTTTAACATATTATATCCTCCAATGTGTTCAGGTATTTTGCTTGCATGTGTGTCTGTGCCCCTCATGTATGCCTGATCCTTGCAGATGCCAGAAGAGGGTGTCAGATGCCCTGACACTGGAGGGTTATAGATTGTTAGAAGCTGCCATGTGGATGCTGCGAAGGGAACTCCAGTATTCGGGAAGAATAGTCAGTTCTCTCAATTGCCTAATTGTCTTTCCAGCCCCATTACTTAGTACATCTTAAAGGTTCATTTGTATTTGTAGCATCATGAAATGGCCTTCGAAAACAAATGCATTTATTATTTATTTATTTATTGTGTGTGTTTTGTTTACATGTATGCCTATGCAGAACATGCTTGCCTGGTGTCTGTGGAGCCAAAAGAGGGCAGCGGAAGCCACGGAACTGTGGTTGTAGAGAGCTATGAGTTATCATGTGGGTGGCAGGAACCAAACCTGGCACTTTTTGGAAGAGCAGCCAATGTTCTTAATGGCTGAGCATTGCCTCCAGACCCATAGAGAATGGAGTTGTGTTAGTATTATCAGCTTTGTTTCCTCTAACGAATAATCAGGCTGACTTTATAAAGAAAAGCAGCTTATTTAACTTAGGGTTTGAGGACGGCAAGGGATGATACTTGGTGATGACTTTCTCACTGACAGTGAGTATAGGCTGCAGGTGGCCTGGATAGAAAGCAGCCCTGTGCTCCCTGGCCCTCTTCCTTTGAAAAGCCAGGGATCTAATCTTTAGGCTCCCTCCACTCTAATGACCTTTTCTAGTTCCAGCCACTTTTTAATGTCCTTAACCTCTCAATACCATCTCGTGATATATTTCTGTATTTCTGCTCAAAACGATGCATTAAAAGAATCTCTAAGAATGTCTTCCATGAGAAGCCATGGCATGTGTTGGAATGGCTGATGTAGAAGCCTAGGCTCACGGACATGACCGATGAAGGTTACAGGATAAATGAGGTAGATCCTGGGAGTTAGGAAGAGCCTTTAACTGTCTGAGACATAGTTGATGTGATAAATGAGTGATGTGATGGTGTGGGTATAATTTCACCCACTTAGGTAGGTAGTAAAGTGTAGCTGCAAAATCAGATGGTCTCCACTCTACTGTCTTGTCTGGATCTTTGCTTTATACCTCCAGTAAGGAGTGACAATAATCTTCCCTCGAACTCCTAACCTAACTGTGGGTTAGTTGTAGCCCTGAGTAGTTTTCTTATATTCTTAGAACATGGGATTTACATATTGATTGAATAGTTGGGTAAGCACAAGAAGGGGCATGGGAGGAAGGCAGGGTTCAGTCACATCCTCCCCATGACAGGGCTGGAAAGTCAGGGTCCTTGGAGCTCACAGGCTACCTTGGAGCCCACAGGTCAACCTGGACCCCACGGGATGACCTGGAGCCCATGCATGCACCATGGCCTCACAGTGGAAAGTATGCTATGCTTTTTAAAAGCCGGTAAAACTTATAATCAACAAAAAAAATTACTGAGTACTGTTCTAAGGTACACATCTAATGGAGAAGACTGCCATTTTCATGTGAACATTCGGATGCCGTCTTGGATGAGGGTGCCATTGCTGTGGACAGGGAGCATACATTAGGAAAAGCTCAAGTGGAGACTTATACATGAGAGGGTGCCTCCTCTCATGGTGTAGGTAATCCCAACTTCTATCTTCCTGCTGAGTCTGCTGCTTTTGTGTGTGTGGTTTTCACTTCCAATCTCCTGGCTATTCTGTTTATAATGATTCAAAGAATGTTGTAAGGGAATATAAAACTCTTTTGAAAGTGGCGAGAAACAACAAATCTCACAAAATGGGAGATGGCTGTTTTGAATTTCAACCTTGGGGGGCAATAGACATTAAGAACAGGTCAGGCACTCGGACCTGCTTTCACCAGTGGCTGGGGAGGGCAGCATAGACCCTTAGAGGTCTGTACTGCAGGTATATACACATGAGTTTGTGCGCGCATGCATCTCCCTGTCTCACCGGCCATTTCTTCCTGTCTTTCATCTGATGATTTCTTTTCCTTGTTCCTTTCTAAATATTACCTCCACTGGGACCTAATTACAGCTGTTGAAAGTGTACAGAACATCAGAATACTTGTGGCCTCCTGATGTTATCTTTAGCTCTCACAGAATATTAGGCACTAATTATAGACATCCATTGCATGTACAGGTATAAAAACTCTTCCAGGTTTGTTGTCAAATTGCAGTGAGGAAAAGTCAAGGAAATAGTTCTTATTAGCAATTGAATTTCACGTAAAATTCCCCCCCCCAAGGGTGAAAAGCTTGCAGAAATTGACTTTAGGTTCTAAAGCAAACACCCAGAGCCAAACTTCACCTTTACTTTTCCTTTAGTGTTTTTGTTAATGCTAAAATTTTAGAAAAGGCTGTTTCTTAGTATATAAAAAAAGAAAGCTTTATAGAAAATACATTCTTTGATGACAGCTGCTTTGTTGAATGGCCATATTTAAAGAGGAGTTTAATTCAAACTCTAGCTCATCATAGATTTTTCTAAATATTTAAAAGCAATTGCTGCCATTGACATGTAACCGAACACTGCTATTTTCAATTACATGTGTACAATATGTAAAAACATTACACTCACTGGAGTTCGCTTACCTGTAGAGAAGCAAGGAAACAAAATGCTATGTAGAAATGAAGAATAAATAAATGCAGTGTCTTAAATCTGAAGACCTGGTTGTGTTTCATTTCTGTTTTGAGAGTCTCAGAAGAGATCTTTTCTCATGGTTAATTCATTTTCGCACTTTCCATCAACACTGAAATTGCACATTGTTATTATTTTTTTAAGACAATCTTCCTCTGGGTAGCCAAGCCTGTCCTGTAACTTATAACTTGTAATCTTATAATGGAGGATGGCCTTTAATTCAGAAATGTCTACCAGTTCCAGCTTCTAGAGTACTCACTTAACAGGAGAAGCCGCCATGCCTTTCTTGAATTTCTACAGTTATGATGTAGTAGGCACCTGAGATCTAATGGCTTCCATATTTTATATACTCTCCCTCCACAACTTAGCTTAATTGAATAAAGTTTCAACACTATCTCAGTTAAAGTAGGGGATGAATTAGTATCATTTATAATTCTACCCCAATACAGCTTCAACCTCTCACTTTGTGACTGCCTTTCTGGGGTCCTATTGTTAGGATAAATTATGCAGTACTGTGTATCTCAGCTCTGTACATTAAGCATCTCACCCACTGCCACACTTTATTAAATGATTATAAATTTAATATCTCCTTACTTTTCATTGAATAGTTTCATATGTCTTAGTTAAGCCCTCTATTATTTTAAAATTTTGCTGTATACTGTAAACACTTTGTATATACAGACAGCTTAGTTCCTCAGAAATCTCAAATGCAAGGCCTGGAAGTCAAGAAGTCAATGGTCAGATGCTAACATTTTACATTTATTAATATGTATTGATGACGTTTTCCATTTTTGTGATGTTTCTGTGACTTCCACAGGAATGTGGGAGTCTTCGTTGTATTATCAATCATTGCCATATGATTGATATATATGTATATATATATATATAGTTTCCTGTTTGCTTTATGGTTAAATATATCTCCACATTTAGCATGCCTAATAAAACTTTTATATCTCATTTGAAACTGAATAATTTGTAATGTTAGGATTCCACAAAAAGTAAACATTTTAATAAGCAGTGTGAATTCTTCTAAAAAGAGGTTCTAAAACTTTTTTTTTTTTTTTTTTTTTTTGGTCATGCAATGGGCCCTTTGAAAAGTTGAAAAGTATGCATTATTTTGAAATGGAAATTTGGAGAATAGTGAGTGGTCATTTAACCAGTACAGTTCTTGTAATCAGCACATCTTCAAGCCAAATGTTCCTCAATTTCTTTTCTTTTAACTGAAATGTTTAATATGTTGAGAATTTTATACATCATTTCCACCTAATCCTCTCCCCCACCCCCCACACACTCCTACACTCTATGTATGTGTGTGCATACACATTTATATAATGTTTTCTTCTGAGTCAGAGTTGTGTGGATGCATATGTTTAGGGATGACTAATGACTCAACTGAATTAGGGATTATCCCTGGGGAGTATGTGTTCTCCCTCTCTCATGTTATTTCCCTCTTCCCTATTGGGATGCCAACAGGTGTTGTCCCTGAGCTGGTCTGTCTTAGGTAGCCATATTTTTGAGACTTCTTGGCTGCACTTCCCTTTTACATACACACAGTCATCTTGAAGATGTTCTGGTCTACTGGTTCTTACAGTCTTTCTGCTGCCTTTTCTGCAGTGTTCTCTGAGCCATAGGAATAGGGATTGCATTTTAGATATATCAGTTGGGGCAGGCGTTCCCTGGCTCATTGCTGACCAACAGTTGTTTCTGCAATGGTTTCTGACTGCTGAGAAAAGAAGGACCTGTAGGTGAGCGGTGAGAGCTCATTTTTCTGTGGGTATAGGAGTAACTACTTAGAATACTGTTAGAAATTATACTGGCTTAGCAAAGTGACTGTGGTAGGTTCTCCTCTAGGGCTCAGGATTCCACAAGCTACAGCTAGTTGGTTCTGTGTGAAGTACCAGGCAGAGTTCTCTTCCATTGAGCTGGCCTCACATTCAATTCGATGGATGCTGATTGTCCACAAGGTATTAGTATCTTTGGACTTTCCTACTTTCTGCACTTCCTTCAGGTTGCATGTGTAATCTAATGATTTGGAGAGAGGATTCACAAATAAGAGAGAATACGCAGTGTTTTGTTTTTCTGGCCCTCGGTTACGGCTACATCAGTCAGTATGCTATTCTCTAGTTCCAGCCATTTACTTGCAAATGTCAAGATTTAATTTTTAATTTTTCTTGGTCTCAGATGGATTCACAGTAGCTCTACCAGTCCCTCACTCCTTCAATGAAGCTGGTATGGTAATACACTAATGCTCGCACAAGGTAAAGACTGATCAACAGCAACAAATAGAATATCATAAGCCAGTATCTCTGATGATTGTAGTTGTCAAAACTCTGACTCAAATACTTGCAAACTGAATCCAGGCTTTTATAATAAAGATATTCATTGAGATTGAGCTGTCTTTGGAATACTGAAGGGATAGTGTACCCCTTTGTAGGAAGTTAGAGGTTGATATGGTTCACCTGGCATAGGTTCTCTGAACCAAACCCATTCATTTCCAGAGGCAGTTCCCATTCATCTCTACCAAGCCATTTCTCTAGCGCCTTTTGTGTATGTGTTTGAGTAGGTGTGTTGGGTGTATGTGTGTTCTTGAAAATTCAGGCATATGTGTGCATGAATGTGCCAAAGGTCATCCATGGATATTATTCCTCAGGGGCTGTCTACCTTGTTTTTGAGACAAGGTTTCTCTTAGTTTGGAGTTCACTGATTAGGGTAAAGTGGTTTGCAGGTCTTGCTCTGGCTTCACACTCCCCACCCCCACCCCCAGCACTGAGGTTACATGTATGTGCTACCATGCTTGGCTCTTTCATCTGAATTCTAGGGATCCAACAGCAATGCTTGTGCTTGCAAGACAAGCCCCACACTTACTGTTCATTCTCCCAAGGCTTAGATACTCACAAGAGCACACATATTAAGATGATTATTAGTAGCTGGAAATGTCAGTTTCTCAGGCTTATGTCCCAAGTCCTTGGTGTGTCATAGTTGAAATATTTATGCTGCCCCTCCCTACAATTTCCATTGTTGTGTGTGCTACAGGAACTGAGAGGATTGTGACAGCCTCAGCTGGTTTCTCTTCTCCTTTAGACATCATTGTTGAGAAGAGTTCTGATCACTGTCTTTCCCCATCTATCACATTTTCACATTACTGCTATATGTAATTTCCTTTTGTTATTCTGGCTTGAGAATATTCATTTATAACTTTCCTTGAAATGCATATGTGCACATGCATACTCACACACACACACACGCACACACATACACCAAAATGCTCATGTACTCATTATTTCACTCTTTTTTGCTGAGCTAGTTACAGAATAGTGTTTTCATTTATAGCCGAGAAAACCGAAGCCTGTGAGTCCTATGGGGCATGACAGTGCTGGTGTGAGCTCAGTGCTGGAGTTGTTGCAACTATATCTTCCTGGCCCTTCTTGCTATTTTTCATCTTAATTACCTTACCCTAATTACCTTAATTATCTGGAATTTTCTTTTTTTAGGCATGAGTGAATTAGTGATTTTTCTTGAGTCACATCAATAGTACTGTGTTTGCTTTATATTTCTCTTCTTCTTTCTGCTGGTCTCTGTTCTTCAGAGGATCTAGGCTGTGTGTGTGTGTCTTGACCCTTGAGTTAAGATGTTGAGGCATTGTCAGAGAGAGATCCTGGTGAGAAACTGAGCTCCTAGTCTGATATTTTGAGTTCCACCTCTCCTACCTTGGAGTTTTCTTTCTGAGGCATTCTAACTGTCGAGTGTCACTGTCTGGACATTTAGGGTCAGGCATTCCTTTGCCTCTTTAAGCTGCATCAAGCCTGTCGTGTGACCTTTGTTTCTTCACCTTCATCTTTGAGGGAACTGAAAGTTTAGGAAGCTCTATGACAACTGGAATCCAAGTAAATTCCCTTCTGGGCATGAGGACTGAGTTGTGAATGTCGGTGGCAAGGGCCTTCCCCTGTGTGTCACCTTTGGCAAGGGAAACAACCTGTTAGTGATGCAGATGCTGAGAGTAGATTTCTGGGTTACCTATTGGCTCCATCATCAGCACCAAGTGCTTTGTGGATAGAGCCCCAGTCTTCCCAGAGTCTTAAAGCTCTAAGAATGAGGCCTGGATGCTCTCGCTCCTTTCCCATCACTCTGTACAGACATAATTAGTGACTTGGACGTGTCTCTTTCTCATAAAATATTCTTGCTGTCCATTTGTGAATCAAATTGTTAGAACCTTGAGGGGTTTTGTTTTCATTTTAAAGTTAGAGTTTGCTAAAAGAAACCAGCTATTCTAGGTATTTAAGTAGAAGAGATTCGTAGAGTTTTAGTAGCCACAAAACCATCAGAAGCTACATGGAGTAGCTAGAATGGTCATCTGGAATTGAACTCATAACTACAATTAGTGCATTATTTTATAGCCAAGAAAGAGAAAGTTCGGCAGGCTTTCTCTCAACTCTTGAGTTCAAGAATACTATATAAGAGAAGTGATCAGAAAGGTGGTGAGTGTCCTCTGAGACATGGATCCAAGTACCTTCTGTCATACATAGCTGCTGCTGGACAACCCCCTTCCTGCCCAACAAGTGTCTATGAGTGTGTCAACGCAGAGCCAGCAACCCAACCCACCCACCTACCCACTGCCCTCCACCAGGCTTCCAGGAGGAAACAGGCAGAGCCATTAGACATGCCCTTCCCTCTCCCCCAGGCTTCCAGTTCTTAAGGCAGTGCATGTGTTTTAGCAGAATGTCTTTCATAATCCACATCTAGCAAGACTGTGTTGTGTGGCATGTGTGAGTGCTGATTCATTGTCCTGTGTAGTAGTTTGAGGGATTTTACTGAATTCTCTATGGCTTGAATGTGTGGTCAGCACTCAGATGGGGAGTTCTCTTAACCCCCAGCTTGTCATTGTCATCTATTATATAACAGTTTACTTTAGGGAAACCTTTTGGGGAATTCCTGTTCATCTTTAAAAGAGTCCAAGAAGGGAAGACCGTGGCCTGGGAGAATAAACTGTTTAGTTGCAGCATTTTGGAAAGTACTAGAGGGAGACCCAGCGTATCACACACAGTTGTGGTCACTGTCTGGGTGAGGTCTGTCTCCAGCAAAGGTTGCCACATTCTCACCCTGTGTTTTCCACTCTGCGCTGTTCCTTCCCTAGCTTTATATGTGTGCTTAGAATTTGCAATGGAAATCAAATAAAACAGTTTATTTAGACTATATCATATAGAGATATGACCTGTTGGCCTGTATGGGATTATTCTGACTTTTTCCTTCATACCTCTGTAACACTGATTCAGTAATGTGGAAAAACTGTTAGCAGCTCTGCTACCATTACTCATTCTGCCTAATCAATTGCTTTAAACACATGGTAGATGCCCTTTTACATGTTTCAAATTAAGACCCAGGTAACCTTGCAACATTACAAGAAAATAAATATTATAGTTACTAGTAAGTAGTATAGGGCAGGGGAAAGATGGATGATACAAATGCACTTGGAGTGTTTCAGCTTTTCTTCATAGCATGTGACATTTGTTTCTCTAGAAAAAGGCTCAGGAGCTGGAGGGAGGATTATGGTTTGAGCTCTTTTGCCCCTTCATCACAACTGGGGTTTTCTTAACCTTCCTTCCTTCCTTCCTTCCTTCCTTCCTTCCTTCCTTCCTTCCTTCCTCTCTTTCTTTCTTCGAGATTTTATTTAGTTTTATTTTGCATTTATAAGCGTTTTCTTGAATGATGCCTGTTCACTACTCGAATGCAGTGCTCACTAAGGCCAGAAGAGGGTAGAAAATCTTATGGGACTGGAGATAGAGATGCTTGTGAGCCAGCATTGGTGCTGGGAATTGAGTTGTGTTACTGTGGAAGAGAAGCCAGTGCTCTTAACTGCTGAGTCATCTCTCTGTCCTCCAATCTTTCCTTAATTGGGGGCACATGCTCTAAAGTAGGCAGTCCTAAAGTCTGTCTCCTGTTGCTATTTGCGCTGTGCTACTGTAATCACATTTCCAGACATTAGGAGTTCTTAACTCTTTGGAATCCATGCATTAATAACTGACTATGTTAGAGCTTCACTTGTACCAAGACACCATCACAGCTCCATGACTGTGTTACTTACTATCTTGTTGATACTTTGAACAGGTTCTTGTTAATGGGTGCACGAACACAACAGGTATGAATTGAATTTACAGTCACTCATAGTTATGTGGAACCATGGAGAATAGTGTCTGGTATATAATCTGTAATGATTCAAACTCAGAATTTAACTCTGAATACTCTCAAACCTTTATGAGTGTGTGTGTGTGTGTGTGTGTGTGTGTGTGTGTGTGTGTGTGTGTGTGTGTGTCTATGTGCATGTGCGTGCCTGTGGGCACGTGTGTGTGCGCGCCCGTGCATGCATAAGTGTCTGTGTGTGTAGTTGTCATCATCACTGGCTGAGCAGTGATGGGACAGACTTTGTACAGGGAATTTGAAATAAAACTAGTGAAGATAATATCATTGTTGGCCATTCACTCATAGTTACTGCTCCAATTATTGCAGAGTAGAGGGTTTCTAACTCAGTTCGTAGCATACTGGGCAATCAAGGATGCCTTTTATGTTCATCAAAAAGGTTGGCTGCACTGACTGTCTTTGACTAATGTACCACAATTTAAATGTTCCAATAATTGTTATTTTTTCCATTCATGTAGTTCATAATTAGTATCTCATTTCAGACTAAATGCAGAAAGTACTTTTGAGTGTGTGTGTTTGTGTGTGTAAGAAAAGTTTAAATTCCACTGTGTGAAATTTAGAATCCTACTATTTGCTCTGAAGGTTTTTGTTTTTAGAGAAGCAGACTGTACTTGAGGAAGACATACATTGAGCAGGGTACAGATTACATTATATATTTGAAGGAGTGCCTTGCATTAGAGAGTTTGTGCTTAGAGAGTGAAAGGTGAGATGACTCAGTCCACATTGTAGTATGCATTTCAGCTATGAAGAACTTTATAGTAGTCCTCATGGTTGAGTCGTAGAAGGGATTGTCTTAAGATGTAAGGAGGTACATGAAAACACATTGAGTTACACGATCAAAATATTTTAACAATTTTTGTGCCTTATTGATAATATTCTTTGTAGTGTGAATGTTATTAGCTACTGATTTAAAGTTTATCTAAGTGTGTGTGTGTGTGTGTGTGTGTGTGTGTGTGTGTGGTCTTATTTTTTTCTGGAATATTTAGCCAGTTTAGTATGGTTTACAGACATTCCTTTCTTTATTTTTTCATTCCCCCCCCTTTTTTTTTAATTTTAACTTTATTTTATGTGCATTGGTATCAGATTCCCAGGAACTGGAGCTATAGACAGGTGTGAGCTGCTCTGTGGTTGCTCTTAATCACTGAGCCATCTCTCCAGCTCCACACTTCAGCTTTTTAGCATTGTGATTAGAATAGATTTCAGAAGGTTCAACAGCAGTACTCTGATGAAGAGATTTCCAAAGTCCTAACCCCGTGTTGTGATTCTGAAAGTGAACTGAAACATCCAGGCCAGTCTGTGCTCAGCTCACCAGATTTTGCTGTATTTCAGAATCTTGAAGTAAAAGTAGAACATTTGCCAACATTGTGGAAAAAGGTTCACAGTTGAATATGGTCCCAATTGTCTCACCAAGAATGTGTAATTGCACATGTGACTTTCCTTACATAATTTAAATTAGTGACAAATCATACCAAAAGTGTGCATGACTTTCAACTTTTGCATACACTGGGTAACAACCTATTTAGATTTTTAATTAATGAAAAATTATTATGTTAAGGCATGATTATATGCATAGGGTTAATTCTTATTTTCTAAAATTCCCTCATAATCTTTGTAGAAAATTTCCATCACACTTATCATCACATTTTTTTTCCTACTGTCTGGGCATTTAAAATGTCAACTGACTTACATCTTTATTTCATTTTTCAAACAGAAACTTCAAATCACAAGTAGAGACATGGCTTATACCACAGAGTTTATCTTTACATCTCAACTCAATAATATTAACTCCAGTCAATTAGAGTGATCAAACTTTAAAAGCTTTAAGATAGTTTTGCACAGTGGTTGTCACCTAGGCTATATGGAACACATTTGACAGCTTTTGATGAGCAGTGTGGGTTTTGACTACATCCGTATAAATACAGCTTCACAGACAACATGCAGTGTTGATGTATAGCAGCAGCATATCAGTAGCATCCTTCTAATAAAAAAATTATTTCTACTTTTCAACTTATGAGTAAGATAAGCTTTGTTGTCTTATCCTTATTTTTGTTAGGATACAAACAAGAATATTATAAAATTAAGAGTAATTAAAACATACTTCAAATGCTAGTAAAATTCCATGGCCTATGTAATGGGTATAGTAGACATGTAAACAGATAGCTAAAGCATGGCGTCTAATACAAGTTTGCACATGCTGCTGCTGAAGGCACACAGACTACTGAGGAGCAATTAACTTGCAGACCCAAGCACTTATTGGTAGGTTTAGAAGGAGAGATTCCAGATAACCACTAACAAGACTCCTAAGCTCTATTAGGGATTACATGGTTGACTTTTCCCTTCATCACTTTCTCACTCTTTTAGAAGGGCAAAACCTTTGTGAATTAGGCACATAGCATCTTAGGTTCCTACGTCCCGATTTCCCCTTTCAGAAGTAAATTCCTGAGTGCACACAAACTCGAGTTTTTCTTTGCCCCTCAGTTTTAGTTTCTTACATGTACTCACAGAAGTTTGATGTTTGTACCAGAGACTCAGAGGAGGTGTCTTTAGGACCACATTTTAATGGAAGCATAGGGCCCTGCTCAGAACAGTGTTATCAAAGAGTGTAAAATGCTGTGGGAGGAAATTTATTTCACAGCTGGGGAAACTGAGTCCTGAGATATTCTTTTCTTGCTGTCTGTATCAGGTGGAACTATTGCTGTTGAATGTATTTTAGAGTGTATGGTTCTCTGTCATTTGTGGTCAGTGGTCATTCCCAATGGTATATGTATTGAATCCCTGAATCTTTTAGAAGAGAGATGCTTTCTGTCATGGTCTCTTCAATGGTCTTTTATCCAGTCCATCTGGTTAACATCCAATGAACAGTAATGTTTCTGACTTGCCTAGTTAAAACACTATGAATTTTCTTTCCTGGTAGAACATTTGGGTCCACCCCCTGCCTCTGACAACTTCTAACTGCTCTTTTAAATTGGGTAAGCCACTTCAGCTTCTGTAAATATGTGGGGATTTTTGCTTGTTCCATAGAAGACACACATTAGTTCCTAACATGCGTAGGGACGCTCAAGACCTCTTTACTCTCTATAGCTTATTTTGTCTGCTGTCAGCCACCTTTCCTTTCCCTATGACTGCTAAGAAAACGTGGCAACAGAAGTCTGGCTAGCACTAGTCCACTCTCTCTTAGCCTGCTCTGGAGCCCTCATGTTCAGTACTTTGTCTTCTTGCCAGTTCCTTGTTTCTTTTTCCAGTGATGTTGTCAGTTTCACAGCAAGGTGCTTTCTAGAAGCTCATCGCTAACCTGTGTCACTTCTGATGGCAGTGTTAAGCTCCTTTGGGGTTTTCAAAAGCTGTCTGACTTTTCTGACCTCCAGCAATGTTGCCAAGAGCAGCAAGCACATCAGTTACCTTATTTGCCAGGCACATCAAGGATCTGTCCTGATTCTTACTCAACCCCACCCCCAATACACACAACTTACTTTATACCTCTTCCATCTGGGGCAGGGATAGGAATACCTAGTAATTAGAACATAGTTTTATATGAAACCTCAGTTGACTCAGCTTATAGTCTTGTGGAACTATGGGACATGAGAGTTGATGGACAGAGCATTTGCAGGAAAGTAATTTTAGATTCCAGCTATGGAGACGTACTGAGATTTAAAGATGGACAGGGCTAAAGTCACATAGCCAATTAGTGACTGAGTGAGCAGTTGTGGCTGGCTGTTCTAAGTCTAGTGCTGCTTCCCGTATTCCCAGTGTCTCTGAGCAATCCTATATAAAGGGTTGGCATTTCTGTGGCGTTGTTCTCCTTGCTCTTACTGAGCAATGCCAGCTGTCCATGCAGGGAGCTGGGCCCAAGCTGTCTGTAGAGAGAAATTAAGGGAATACATGTATTTTCAGCCCTGTGCAGGTCCCGCTTTACCCTTCCTACTCTGATGACCCGATGCTTCCGAACATGATGGAGTTTGCTGTTCCTCTAGCAATTGTGTGTAATTTTCAGCCTGTCTCATTCTTTAGTGCTGCCTTCCCACGCTGGCATCACATGCTGTGGCATATCTGCTTTGTAATTACACTGGTAGGGACTTACCTATACTGTTTGGAAAAGGTTTTGTCTAAAGTGCTTATTTACTTGTACATAGTAAGTCTTGATTGATACCTAGGTAATCACTGAGATTAATCCAAGACTCCTCCCCATAATGGGAAGGATCAAAGAATTAGGAAAACAGGTAACAGGAAGAAAAGATGGGGAGGTTGGCGAGATAGTGCACTTCCTCTGTTAAGCTTAGAGGAAAAGTATAGATGATTTGGAACCTTCAGACCTAACTTTACTTGGTTTTGCTGTCAGGATCATTTCAAAATTCACCATGCATGTGAGTGGACTCATACTTAGCCTGCCACCACCCGAACTATGGACATTTGCTCTCAGAGAACTAAAGTTGTGCTGTAGGTTCCTCTTTGAGCTAAGCCTGGAAGCTGATTCTGAAGTCTAAATGTCAGAAAGCTTCCAGCCAGATATTGGCATGTAGCACTGGATGAATAGCTTTACACTAGGTGGGGGAGAAGATAACGACAGGTGTGGGTATCTTGAGCTCACTGGAAGAGGACCTGTCCACAGTGAGCTGTGGTCTGTGTTCAGATCCCAGCTTAGTGAGCTTGGTGAGCCTATGAAAAGGAACAGGAAGGAGTGATGAAAGCAGCTTTGGATTACAGTGAGATTCCCTTATTCATATCCACACGACTGTCATCACACAAGAACACCAAATGCTAGTATGGACACAGGCAGAGAGGAAGCTTTCTCAGATATAACACTAACAGTTGGCTTAGTTATGGAATCGGCACTGTAGGAAAGTAGGGAAAGAAAATGCAGTGTATACATACAGGGCTTTCCTCAGCTATAAAGAAGATCCAAGTTAGGTCATTGGCCAGAAAACATATGCAACTGGAGATCTGGGACAAAACCCAGATTCATAAAGGCAAATATGTTTGTCATGTATGTGGAATAAAAAAGGAAATGTGAAAGTAGGCAGGGGACTATTTGGGAAGAGGATGGGGTCAGAAGGATGTGTGGCAAGATAATAACAGGAGGGTTGCACACATTCAGAGTGTATATAGATGAGTTTGAAGATGTCATAATGAAATTCCTCTTTCTGTAGAATTAATGCTGGCAAAAATCTCCCAGCAGTAGTTTGGTAATTCTAGCAAGGAATTGACTTTACCTGTAGAGATCAGTTAGGGAAAACCCTTAATGTTTTAAGAACACATTATTTAAGTCTTAAATGCTTGTTCAGATAAAACATTCTATTGGTGATGGACACAAATGCTAAGCTGAAGTCTGCCATCAACTTCTGATGTTTGAGCCCCGGCCCCCTCAGTCTCCCATTCCTACATCAGTGAATTACTAGGTGTTCATTTTTGTTCCCCTCCCTCCATATCATCAATTTGTTCATCACACACTGATGAAGGAGTTATGGAGGGACTATGGCAAAGACTAATATGGATGCTTGATGCCACTTAACCTCAATGCTGGAGTCACAATGTCTACATAAGGAGCTGGGGCTCTATCTCAGTGGTACAGTGCCAGCTTTCCATATCCCAGGACCTGTGTGATCCCATCACTGCAAGGTAAATAACCAGAAACTTACACAGGAATATCCCACATGAGCTCAGTTTGGAGGTGGTTTTAGAAACCACAATTTGAGGCTTATAGCACCAGATGTGTAATGCCATGTAACGGCTGTTCCTCAGGAATCTTAGAAGTGCTTATAGAATTGAATATTGATTTGGAGGGAAGAATAAGAAAAATCTGGTCCTGTATCACTCCATTCTCTGTTCACAAATGCCAGAGAATTGGTATTCATAGACTCACGCAAAGGACTTTCACTTTGCTGTGGCCCTCGGTTTTCTTACCTATATGAGAGGGTCTTGATCAGCATCTGGTCTTTTGAACAACTTGCCTCGGTGGTTTTGATTAGTTTGTTCTGTTTGGATATTGGCCTCACCAGGCTTTGATTGGGGAGTATGACGGAAAGAATGTATTTATAACCACTGTCATCCAAGAGGGGTGTGTGGGTATGTTAAGAGCCAGGACCACTGTTTCCAGACACACAGCCTACAAGGAAGAGTCTGTGCTGAAACTTTCTTACTTTGTAATTGGGTGGTTGCATATACTAATTATGTTTTGCAACCTCTTGGAACTTTACCTTTCGGGGTGGCTAGGCTGGTAGTGGTCCTAAGGATGGAATCCAAGGCCTTATGAATACTAGGTAAGTGTTCTGCCACTGAGCTAGATCCCTGACCTCAGTCTTATGCTCTTGATTTTTTTTTTTTTTTTTAAATGTGGGTCATGATAGTGCATCCCCATATAGTGCTGTGATGACTCTGTGGTCATTAGCCATCGCTTCATATATAGTCGGCCCTCAGTAAACACTGGTATTTCTTGTTAATCTATGGCTTTACTGTTCCTATACAATTCCTGGGAGAGATGGCTGAGAGCCATGGCAAAGGTGATCAGTGAAATCACATAGGTTTTCCCTACTTGCTTTACACACAGCCTGGACCTGAAAGTCAGGGCATCTTGTGTGTAATAACTCTTTTTGGCAGCAGGCATGGCTGGGATCAGGGCCCTTTTTCATGTTTACCTCTCTCCTGGTGCTACTGCTTTATTTTCAGTGTCTGGGGCACAGGGTGGGGAGGGTCCTCTGTTTCACTTCTTGCTTTCACAATGATCATGGCTAGAGTGAAACCTACCTCAAGACAGAAGAAGGAAGAGCAAGGTGAGGGCTGGCACCTTGGCAGCCTGTTCTCACCCTGCCTGTTTGTGTGTGTTCAGTGCTTCTGTTTCTGAGAAGCTACTAGGGACCTCAGCAGGCATGTGCTAATCCATCATTTTTTTTTGAAGCCCACTTATCAAAAGCAAGGTTAAGATTTAGAGGAAGAAAACAACCATAAAACATTAGAGCTTCCGGAAGTTTACAGATGTTCAGTGTGCGATGCATACCTTTTCTTGTGAACGTCACTGTAATTTAACTGAGACTCCAGTGAGGATCACAGGGACCCCATGTTCCTCAGACCTACCTTGTGTGGACTGATTTGTGCCTGTGGCTCACAGGTGCTTTGATTTGTTTCTGTTTCCTTTTCCCTTCCTGCTTCCTTTCTCCTTCCCCTCCACTCTCTCCTGCCCCTCCTCCCCATTCTCTTCCCCTTTCTTCTGTTGTCTCCCTTTCCTTTCCCCTATCATGGATACCTATTATATCGGGTCAGAGTATAACTTCAAGTGTTACCTTGTTTTTGAAGCAGAGTTTCATTGTTTTCCACCATGAGGGCTAGCTGACGTAGACTTTCTGGGAATTCAGCTGTCCCTAGCTCTATCTCCCTGTAGTAGCATTGGGATTACAGATGTGCAATACTGTGTCCAGCTTTTATATGAGGTCTGGGCATTTGAACTCCAGCCTTACACATGCATGGCAAGTGCTTTGCCCACTGGGTTCTCCTCAGTGCCTGTGTTGTTCACTCTTGTCATTGTTTTTGCTCCTGTTATATTTCTGAATCTCACAAATTTCTAAGTTTTGATAGGAGCTGCCTCTCCAAACCTGCTCTGGGTTTTTGTTTTTGCTTTTTGACAGACCTTTACATTTTCCCATCTTTTTTCTATGTTACTTCCTTTCATTGCACTTAGAGAAATGTAACTCCCCTGACTTTATGTATTTTGAGTGAAGGAGGAGAATCTGATTCATCTGGAGAAATAGTGATAGGCACGTGTTTATTTGATCATTAAGTTAATATGTATTTTCATTGAGTTCTTATCATGAACTAGGCCTTGGGGTTATAGTAGTAGGAGTTCTGCTCTCAAGCATTGGAGAGTTTACTTTGTGTTATGGGCATGCAGCCAGCCATGTGATGAGTGCTTACCTGCAGGGATAATGGTGCAGGGACTGAACAGGGTATACCACTGTAACAAAGGGTTAAATGCATGGCTTATATTCTAAAGAACTAACAGGAAGTAATTGTCAGGACATGAATGATGCATTCTGGGTGAGAAATTATTTGTAACTGAGGGGTAGCTTGTTTGCATGGGTGCAGTGATAAAATCCAGCAAAAGATGAATTTTCTGTAAAATGTAAATGCTGTCAAACCATCTGAGAAGTATTTTCATGAAAGGTATTTGAAATAGGATTAGTATCTTTTATTAAATAAAGTATCACCACCTGTAGAAGTATTTTTACTGAAGTCTGATGAACCTTTAATGATCAGATTATTTGGGTCATTACTAAGTTAATTGAGACTGCTCTGGGATTGAGACCCTCTGAGATTGAAACCCTGATAATGAAAAGGTAAGTTGCAGAATGACCTTATGGCCTCATGCACAAACTTCAAAAACAAATGTGAATTTTTTCATTAGTATAGCAAAGCACTATAATTGTGACAGGATTTTATTTTCTAGGATTGCAAAAATATTTCAATATCTGGGAATCTATCAACATGATTCATTATATACTAAGTTAAGAGAGCTAAAGAAATTGTATCAGTGAAGCTAATGGGGAAATAGTTAGAGATTCTATACAGATGTGAGTAACTGCAGGGGAGGTACATGTTATGTAACCACTCCTGCAGAATAGATTTTCAAGTACAGCCGTACCACCCAGGAATTTCCAGGTCATTGTGACAGGTGGGCAGATTGATAAATTACTTTCTAGTAACTAATATTAATACAAAAAAAGTATTAGAAGACTCCAGTAAAAGAATATGCTACTACTTCCCTTTAGGGAGGGGGTCATTCATGGCCAGGCATCCAAGTTGAGGCAATATAAAACCAGTAGGCTTAGTAGACAGGGATTGGAAAGAATTAGAATTGGTGGTGGTAGGCATGCCATATGGACAGGGTCAGGAGCTCAGAAGTTCATAATAAACCCTGGATTACTGTTGACATGCAGGAAATGCTGTGGTGGTCATCTACAGACAGATATAGTCCTCAGTGGAGGGCATGCTCAAAGTGCTTCATGTGAGGGTGAGTGCTTCCGCAGGGGAATTCACAAGGCTGTAGGGTGCATAGCTGACTCTTGTTTTCATATTGAGTTTTACCTTTTTCCTCTTAATACAGCCCCAGCATTTTACCTATTTCCTTATCTCTGAGGCATAGCTAATTAACCCAGTATACCCAGCTGGTAAGTAGTACAGGCTTGCTCTGCAAATTTGCATTTTTGTCTTAGAGATCATTACATGTTATATTCATTTGCATTAGAAAGCTTTTGTTTTGTTTACAGCAAAGGTGCAATGATGCTATTAACCCACTTAAAGAAAGATAAATAATTAAAATTTATACTATAAGAGCACATAGAGCTTTAGAAATTTTAAACCTTCCAACCCTTTTTTTTTCATTTATTCCTTGTTTTATACTCACCCTAGTCATGCTGAAAGTCAAAATAGTACTGTCATCCTTTTTATTTTTTTCTATTCCAACCTTAGAGATAGGCTTAGTTTTGGTACTTAAGTCTCTTTAAATGAAACCAAATGTTTAGCCGGACTTAAAAACTCTGAGTAAAGTAGACGTTTGTTGATTTTTGTTCTTTATTGTTTTTGTGGAAAGCCTTAGTGGTAATTTAAGGATATCTAAAATGTGGTCCTGTCATAAGGTCATAGTTTCTCAAGTGTCTGTGTCTCAGTGCACATTCAAGGGGAGGAAAAGGAAAAGAAGATCTCTGAGGTCAGAGGGATGCCAGTGTCACCATTGGCTTTGGCAGTTTCTTCCCCTTTGGTTGTTCATGGAGTTATCACCATATTTTGATAGAACAGTACCTATTTCTCTTTGGGTAAAATGGTCTATAATTCTCAGTCTCTCAGTCATTTTCGATGGGAATGGATCTACTCCATCCCCCCTAGTTTTCATTGCAATTGATGATATGTGAATAAAGCCCTTTGATATTGTTTATTGGTTTGCATAAAATGTCCATAAATTAAGGAGGCCTGGAATTTGTAAATCATAACTTTTTCACCATGCTATCAGAAGGGCTTCAGCGTGTACTGTTTGTTCATGGCTTGGGCACATGTGAATTCCTCCCAGTGCTGTGTGGCAGCTTTTTCTTGTCTCTCTATTGCTATGGCACAGGCTGAGGCCTTCATCTGTTCATCGGTTCCTGCGTTTGCTCTGTGCTTTGTCTTTATAGACATCTGGAGGTAATCATGTCGCCCTCTTAATTAATTCAGTTCAATTAATAAATTACTAGGTAGATGTGGTGCTAGGAGTGGGTGCAGGGTACCTTCCGGCCTAGCTGTGTCAGAGAGCTCTTGCAATCAGGCCTGGAGAGCCCTCCTCAAAAGTCTGTGAGATTCTTGCCCAGCAGGCAAGCTGCCTGGAGTAGTGATTGGCATATCCTGACAGAGAACTAAATTCTCTCTTAACACAGTGTGGATACTCTGCAAGAAGAGTGTCTGGGCCAGGCTGGGTATCCCTCATGCAGTCACAGTAACTTTCATAATTTTACAGCTTTGTTAGGTGTTAATGGCCATTTCTTTGATTTACAGGCCATCACTGCATTCCTGGTATTGAATATTCTTTCTCTAATAAATTTTAGTATTTGTTAAAGGCATTTTGGTAACCAGTGCCTCTGTGCCCCGCCCCCAAGTGCCTCTTGGTGTGTATGTGTGTGGCAGGGGGAGGGTAGTCTTGTAGAGAAGACATTTTAAAGCATGCTGTCATGTGTCTGCTAACAAAGTATTTCCTGTTTCCCTGATGTCTTCTGGATAAATTTAAGCTCAAGTGTGTGTGTGTGAAGAATTTTCTCCTTGGCCCCATCTCTCACTCGCTCTTTGGTCAGCTTCTTTCTCATATGTCCCTGAAGCCACACTGAACATTGTGTTGTCTGTTTTCCAACTGCAGATTTCAACGATGTCTCACCCGTCTTGGCTGCCACCCAAAAGCACTGGTGAGCCTCTTGGCCACGTTCCTGCACGGATGGAGACCACCCATTCTTTTGGGACCCCCAGTATTTCAGTGTCGACGCAACAGCCACCCAAGAAGTTTGCGCCAGTAGTTGCTCCAAAACCCAAGTACAATCCATACAAGCCGCCTGGAGGAGAGAGTGAGTTGTGGGCCCTGCAGTGGGAAAGAAATCAGCGTAATGAGAGATTGGATCTGCAATTATGGTTGTGTCAGTAGGATGTTTCTCAGAGCTGCTCTGTTTTAATGAGCTCCCTATAGTCTTTTACACCAGCCACTTTTTAGAAACAAAGAGAGTAAGTCCTCACAGAGTTGAATGGCTGGGGTTTTCTAGTATTATGTAGCAATAGTGGCCCAGATAGAAACAAGAGCTCTTCATACAGAGCCTTTCTGTAGCCTTGTATCTCACCCTTCCCTATCCTCCAGTGGGGATGTGTCATGTGTCTACTACTCCTTGGTTCACAGACAAGTGTCAAAATGGTCATTGGACAGTAGGACACAAAGACGCATAAAACTGCTGGGATGATATTGCTTCTCTCTCTCTCTCTCTCTCTCTTTCTAGGGGAAGTTGTCTGTGATCCATGTATGTTGAATTTACAGATGGTTCAGAGAAAGCCTTAGTTCCAGGGGTTTTAGTAGCAACATACTCTTTACATCAAGTGGATTTTAAATGTGTGCATTAGCTCAGCATGTAATTTTTGGATATGCCATGCACTCTCACATTAGCAATCTTCGCCAGTACAGGGTCTTGGTGTTGGAAGAGTCTTTGTATTTGTACCAATCAATGTCAAAATCCCATTCACACATATGAAGCAGTAATTTAAAACCTTGTAGAATAGTGTGAAACTTCCAGAAGCTGAGAATAAAAGATGTCCTCTATTGAGATTCAGTCTTTCTCTCTTGTGAGCTCATCTAACTTTTTGACAAATGATTGTTCTGTCTCTCATGTTGTCTCCATTATGTTCTTTGATGACATCCTTGTATTTGTTGTAGAAACATTGCAGGGGATTATTTCATACCCCGTGGTATTGCCTCCACTTTCTGGTTTCTTTTGAGTCTTTCCCACCTCCCAGGAACCACACAACTGTAACTACTCCATTGGCCTCCTCGTGTTTTAGGAGTCCTGTCAGGCACATGGTTCAGTTGTCAGGCTTCTGTAAGGTGACATCAGAGTCAGAGGATATAGGATGGAAGACCAGGCCTCTCTACATACTTGAGCTTTGGTTGATGGGTCTCTGTATGTCCCTTACTTAGAAAAGGCATTCCCAAGGCATGAGCATGCTTCTCTGGGAAAATCACAGTCTGCCTGACCCCAGGGCCTGGGATGGAGGTTTCAGACTGCACCTCTGCAGTTCACTAAGGTCATTGTGAAGCTGGTTTGCACTGGCTCATCATCCTCTAGGACAGTGATTCTCAACCTGTATGACACGACTCCTTTGTGGTCTGGAACAATCCTCATATAGAATTCATATCAGATACTCTGCTTATCATATGTTTATACTACGATTCATAACAGTAACAAAATTACAGTTATGGAGTAGCAGCAACATAATTGTATGGTTTGTGGGTGTATCACCACAATATGAGGAAATATGTTAAAGTACCAGCATTTGGAAGGCTGAGAACCACTGTTCCAGGTATGGTGGGTGGCTCAAACGTGGGTTATAGGGGGGAAATCCTTGCTCAAGAGCAGGGAGAGCCATGTGTTGGCTTCCCGGTTTGTTTTCTTTCTTTCTTTTTCTTTTTTTGTATGATTTTCATGGCATCTTTAGATCATTTATTCTCTACCTGGGGAATTCAGATGGACTCCCTACAAATAAGCAGAGAAGGTCAAAGTGCTTACACAGAAAATGGTCATGGTAAGGGAGCTTTAGGGAGAATGGGATTGGATGATTATATAACTGGTAGTTTGTGGGTAGGTTCTACATAGAGTATGTGTGCCAACAGGAGAAGAGAGAAACAGATTGATGCCCTTTCTTCACTCAAGTGCTAGGAATCCTAATGAGACAAGCCCCTGCCAGTACTCTGCATGGCCACCCTCTGATTTCTCAGATACAGTGGTGTAAATGGAGTTGTTTGCACTCACTTCAGCTCAAAACTACTTGCCTGCATTGTTCTTTTTGAATCAATGTTTGTACCACTTTCCACTCAATGGTTGCTGTAAGTTAAAGCTGAAGTTATTCCTTCCTTCTCTACATTTTTCTCAGTCCCATTTCTACACTTTCTACTATTGTTCCTACTTGCCTTCTGTCCCTTACTGAACATGTAATATATACCACACATCCTATTCTTCTGTTATTATTTGATTGCTTTTTCATGTAACTCTATGCTGTGGCCCACACCACACCCACACCCACAAAGACACTGAAGTTCCCAGAGGGGAGGTGGGCCTTGTTATGTTTTCTGGGCCTCGTTATGTTTTCTGGCTAGGGATTTTCTGTATGGAGACTGTTCTCTTCGGCAGTGTGTGTCTTCTAGTTACATGGTTCAGCTTTTCATTTGAGGAGTTGTCTAAACACTGCTGCCTTCATCTTACCAACTACATTTTTTACATTAGTTTTATGTCTACAATCTCTAGGGTTTGCTTTCTTGTTTTTAATTCTGATTGTGAAAGTACAAAAGCAGACATGTTTTCCACATCAGCTTATATTTATGTGATACCCATATGTTGTAATTTTCTTTGTAAACCATTGTGCTAATAATCTTTGTCTAAAGGGCTTTCACATGGTGGGGGTGCCTTTTCTCAGTCAGTGGTTCTGTAAACCTCAAGCCCTTTGATTCTCAAAATTTTATAAGAAATTTTATTTCCTCAGCTGTTTTGAATGTGCCTACATTTCCAAATACTCTGTGTTCAGCACTGAATGTTGAGGTAGCCCCCTTCCCCTTTTGTGTGTGTGTGTGTGTGTGTGTGTGTGTGTATGTGTGTGTGTGTGTTAAGGATGCATACTTTTTAGTGTAGATGATTTTTTTTTTTGGTATGCATTATGATCCTCCCTATGGAAATGTGATAACACAAATTTTTTCTCTGGTTCATAAAGTGCCACCCTCCAGTACTGTTTATGGTGTAATCTGGCATCTGCCTAAAGAATAACTAAGAAAATAGTCAGGCGGAATGAACAACATGAAACCTTAAAAGTTTCTGGCACAGAAAAGTGGGGTTCTTTTTCTGTTCTTCTTCATAGTCAGGGAACTATATCAGCTTTCCTAAGGCATTGTTTATTTGAAGTGGTTTTAAGGGTATTCTGCTATTAAAATGTCTTGTTTCTTTTTGTGTTTCTTCATAATTTGATAAGTTTGTTAGGTTGGAATTGTCTTATGATGTAGAATTATCACTCTGTAATCTCTAAAATGCCATTCATAAAACATTTTTATATTTGATAAGTGAATCTATAGAGCACCAGATCTAAATGATCACGTGGTCAAACCTTTTGTATTGGTGCAGTCCTTTTTAGTTTACTCAGCACTTGTGTTTCATTGTTTTGCCTTTAATTTTCAGAAGATAATTTTTACTGTTGCTTTCTCAGGCAGATAGAGCAGATGTTCTTTCCATTTTACTGATTGCTAGACCACAAGAAATGAAAGAGCTTATTAAGAATGATGTAACAGGGCTGAGTATATAGTTCTGTACCTAGTGCATGCATACATGCATGCATGTAAATGCACAAATGCAGACGTGTGTGTACGCGTGCGTAGACACACATCATGTAATAAAGGAGGTGCTTCTTCATATCCCCATTCTTAATGATTGTAAGATTGTTTTAAAAACTTTTAAAGAATATTTGTTTTACTTTTTGTGTGTGAGTTTTTGCCTGCATGTATGTCTGTGTATCATCTGTGCAATGCCAACTAAGGCCAAAAATAGCCCTCAGGATCCCTGGGACCTCCCCTTGCCCCAATTGGAGTTATAAACAACTATGAGGTACTGTGTGGGAGCTGGGAATTAAACTCAGGTCCCCTGGAAAAGCAGCCAGTGCTATTAACCCTTGAGCCATTCGTTCTGTGCCTGATTTTTAAGTATTATGTTCATTAGCTACTTAGCTGTACAACTTTATAGTTCATATAATTCCACTATTCTAATATTTCATGGTATTTGTTTGAGATTAAATTCAGAGGTTGGCCTTTTCTACAAATTATTCTTGAATATATGACCTTATGTACCTTCTGCATTACAAAAAAATGCCTATGCTTTTGTTGCTTGGGCTGAGTTTATGAGGGCCAAGCCGGTAAGGTGAGATGAATGGTTCTTAGGTCAGCGTGTTTTCTTCTCCAGTCTTCTGTGCTGTCATGTGAAGTCATCACCTCCAGCCCATGCAGAGAAAATACTTTTAGAACATTGCTACTATGGCATAGTTAATAACAAAATGCCTTGACAATCTGAGAACAGAGTTTCCTTGGTAGAAATGTATCCATACTTATTTCTTTTCTGTGTTCATAGTTGGAACACTTTACACACATTAATATCGAATTTTCGAGTATTAGAAGCAGGAAGGGTTTGAAACTTTTTTTGCGTAGTGCTTCCCATTGATTACTGTGGAAACGCCATTCAAGTGCTAGGCAAGTACCCCACCAAGTTGCTCTACACCCTACCCTAAAGACCTGCTTCCAGGACTCATAAAGTACTATCCTGTCTCTAGATTACTCTTACCATTGTTCCTTATGTAAGGTCGTCTTGCATATGACTTTGGTACTACAAGTAGCAAACATCTTTTCATGTACTTGCCCATTCTGATAAATCCTCAGTAACCATAGTCAAGCAGTTGCAATGTATTAGATTTTGGTTATCATATTTCAGAGTGTGTTCTGAGGATCTTCACATTCAGCACAATACCATTGACTCTGTTTGACTCTCATGGTTTACTCTCATGCACCTTTCTGTGAAGTGCTCAGCCACTTCTATCACCATGGCATGCAGGACATAGCTTTGGATTTTCAGGTCCTCCTGGGTAAAGAGGACCAGCTGTTTCTTCATTAAAGGACCAGATACTGATTGTGTTAATTTGATCTTTACATCCGGAAGAAGAAGGAATTTGCCATTTATGGGATGTTGTCAGATCACGTCAGATGTTCCTGATTGTACCTGCCATCTAGCTTCACTAAACAACACTGGGTGGATGGTGTGTGTTAGTTTTACCATGAATTTGGGCAGCGTACTTTTCTTCTTCACATTCTTGTTTTACAACATTATCTGGTACTATTATTTTTAAGATCTTCGATGGTCAACTATAATGGTAAGTATGAAATGATTTAAATGCCAGAGTGCTTCACAATCCCAGGAAGCTGTGTGCTCAATTAACACTCATGTGCATGAAACAGATTTGTAGTAGACACTCTTCTAGGGGCTGAGGTAATGGCAATTAGCAATATGGAGACCCTTTGCAGAGAGAATGTCTTTTCTTTTATAATAGGCATGAGTTACTAATAAGCATGGTACTCATGTTTAGTAACCTTGATAATGTTTGAAATAGTGTTTGTATTACAAATATAGTTACAGTATAATATTATTGCTAGTAATTCTAAATTACAAGCTGTGATAATAACAAATGCTTACTAATAATTTTATTATTAATTATGGCTTCCATAAATACCAGTAAATATTACTAAGCAAATAGTGTTAAAAGTCACACTGCCTAAAATGCTATAAACAGAAAAAAATATAGCTCCAGGCAGGCAGAAAACTAGAACTTACATCATACAGTCTTTCATTTCCCAAATAACAAGAATTGATTCCTAGATATCTTTGTAGAAGATGTGCAAACTTTGCCCAGGAAATCTGTCGAGTGTGATTGATTGTTGAGTACAGGCAGAGGTTATTACCGAGGTTCATAGACTCAGAGAGTCTCCAATGGTTGGTTTAGAATTATCCACCAGTAAGTGATAAAGCTGAGACTGGACTTGTGGGATTCCTTCCATGGTTATCTTAGCCGTGCATCACAGATGAATTTGTGATGACTTGTTTGGAAGCCACCCTGAGAACCAATATGCATGAACAGAGTAGATTAGATGTTTGAGAACAAAGAGATGTTCATGTAATTGGTGACAAATTTCTCATTTATTTTGTAGCCTGTCAGCCTAATTAACTGTTGAAATGAATATGTAATAAGGTGATGGATTCCTGAGTCTTTCATGCTTTGAAAAACAGTGATTAATGGTGATTTGTCTGGGAGTTGCTCTTCATTTGTCTTCCTTTTAAAATATAGAAATATATACTGCTGTTGGTGTTTTTTGAACTTGTCTTCATTTTTTAAATACAGAAATGTACTCCACAGTTGGTATGTTTTAAATTTGAAAAGCTATCTTTCTCTCTCCATAAATAAAAACCCAAGAGCACCACAGTGAGGACTTGCACAGCCATCAGACAGGTGAAGAGAAAAGCCACACTGTGGGGATAAGTTTTGTATTGTATGGTTCTATCCACATACAGTTCTGAGATGAACGAACTCTGGAGATGAGCAATTACTGATAGCCAGAGATAGGGAGAATGGGGCAGAGTGTGGGTGCTCATGCCAAGAGAAAGCCGTAGAAGTCTTCTTGGGTGGCAGAATGGTGGTAGTTCTGTGTATCTGTCTTATCCTGCAGTGTGCTGTATACAACTATGCATACATGTGCTGATGGGTAAACACTCAAAATGCTGGAGTGGGAAGAGATTCACCCAATGCTAGTGTAAACTGTCATTTTCTGTTCTTAATGATTCAGGTAGCTATATATCATATCACCATTGGAAGAAGCTGGGTACAGCATTCCTTAGATATTACACTATTTTTAGAAGTTCCTATCAGTCCATATTTTCTGATAAATGTTTAATTATTGAGATAAAGAAGTATATGATTTCATAAAGTTCTTGCCTTGCCTAAATTGTACATGTTATGGTTACTCTTGTGCCTAATTTAAACGTCCAGTTTTCAGTGGTAGCTGCATTTCCACAAACTTGAAAGACAAAGGAAAATTTGTGAAAGTAGTAAGTAGTATTCCCAATTAATTCTGATTGGTTATTCAACCTAAGCATGGTCTCCATGGGTTTATTTCATTACCACCAAGGCCCAGTGTTCTGAGTGTGCAGCACAGTGTACTCCCCAAGGTTAAAAATGGTAAACTGGGAAGTCATTCTTTAGTGAGTAACCATTTAGCACCAGCATCATTCTTCACAGTGCTGTACCTCTCCAGTGAACTCTTTCCTATTACATCAGGCTGTTACATACCTTGCTTCGGAGAATTTTGCTTAGGATACAAAATCAGAAGATTTAAAACCAACAACATAAGATTGCTTCCTCGAAGATGGCTCAGAAATACTCAACTTTCTATATTCCAGGTCTTCTGCTATTTTGTTAACTTCATATAGTGATATCTGAAATCTCAGCTGTTTTGGGGTCATGGCAAGACTGTGTAATTCATCTATAAATGGATTCATTATATCTACTATAAAAAAATTCAACACCCGAGCCTTTGGGCAAATAGCCTATATAGAGAAATCATGACCTAGAATAATGATTGACCCAAGGAATATAAAAATAATCATTGCATAGTATTTTTGTCATCCTTCCTTAAAAATACTCAGACTGGGCTGTTGAGAGCAAAACCCAGAGCGGGGCTCCCATTGCTTTTTCCTATCAACAAACTCTGAGTTCCTGTCTGTTGCATTTTCTGTGTTTCTGTATTATGCAGGTTAGATGGTCTGTGGTCAAAAGGTATCTCACATAGAAGGTCACATTATTTAAATTTAGTGTCATAAAAGAATTTGAAGGATCCCTCATAGAAACACTGGGGAATGCCTCGCGGAAAGGGGTGTTTGATTTATGCTTGGGAGAAAGAGTTCACGTTTCACAGGCAGAATATGTCAGTCTTTAAGACCTGCGTATTAGAAACAGGTACAGCTTATTGTGACTCTTGGGGGCTCCTTTGCAGTGTGGATTCACTATGGGTAGACCCATGTTTCCCAGCAGTCTCCTCGCTTCCCTTACTGAAGAGCTTTTCAAAGCTGAGTAACTATAGAGAGCAAAAGCAGGAAGGATGGCGTGCCTGTTACGCAGCATGACCGGCAGTATGTTTCTGGTGTGGTGTGGTATCATTGTCAGTCCTGACTTCATCACTGGCTCCTTATAAGGAAATGTTTCCATGTATATAGATGCTAAAACGGAACCATTTTCCTGAAACTGAAGACAGACTGTGACCTTTTTAAACATATACCCCATAGGATATGGGATATAATCCAACTTAAATGTTTTTGCTTCATGTTCTTAGTTATCCATACACTCAGAATGATTCTGAGAAAAGATGTGAAAGAATGGGGTTTTATATCAAAGTACTTTCTAGTACTTTAAAGATAATGTATACAAATGCAATTTCATGCCACGTTCTCACTTACCTGGTTTAATTTCCACAAGGCTCTGTAATTTTATTATTGTCTTTATATTATCTTTGTTCCTAGTAGTGACAAATGAGTATGCTGAGATTCAGGCAGTCCACAGTAAGACGAATAATGGAGAAGGCACATGCATATCAACTGTCAGTATTTCCTCTTATTAGTAATTTACACAAGTCTGGGTATAATATTCATGCTAGCAAGTGCTCTGTCACATAAGTTCTTTATCCCAGCCCTCTACAATGACTTTGACTCTTGCCAAAACAGTGAGTAATGTATACAGGATGTAAATCACTTTTTATTAGACTTCAGTTTTTTCTGCATGTGGAGTCCATTCTATTGTGTTTGTACCTTACTAGTTTGTCTGTCAATGCTACTGCCACTTGGAGACAGTAGAGATGACACACACAGGATGAACAGAGTCACCCAGGGCAAAATTGTGACTTGAGTCTTTGTCTCTCATTACAAGACAGTATCTTTTTCTTAGATCAAATTCTACACTAGTAGTCTTGACATTTACTTTATTTGTTTTCATTGTTACTTTCTACCCTGATTATTAATGAGGAACTTGAAAGTGAACATATAAATATATGACTTGGAATTGCCTAAGCATGGATATGAATGAGGTATGGCACTATCCACTAGCCATAGGAATCTGAAGCTACTATTAAGGAGACAACTTTGCAGAAAGCTTTGGGAATAACCCCTTGAAATATCCACTAATTCAAATGAGTTTGTCATCTTGCTTCAATTTCTTAGACTACACTGGTAGTTTTAG
This sequence comes from Phodopus roborovskii, assembly GCF_943737965.1. Taxonomy (NCBI): domain Eukaryota; kingdom Metazoa; phylum Chordata; class Mammalia; order Rodentia; family Cricetidae; genus Phodopus; species Phodopus roborovskii. The sequence continues at coordinate 10,525,828 of NW_026126469.1, forward strand.
TGATATTAGAATTAAATTAAAATGACATTTTAACCTGTCATTATGTGATATTGACCTGTTAATTTCTACTGTGTGATTGAGTTTTTTTAAGTGTTCCTCTTTAAAAATTACTATCTGTTGAAATCTATAGGTTATGACACATTCCTAGAAATGGCATCAAATATAGGATTTCTCGTGGAGATTTTACTTTTCCAGGTCTTGCTATCATATCAATTAATGCCCATTCTGTTATTGAGTCCAGGTTACATCTATTTAATGTCCCTTTTTTTCCGGCTCTTTTTGAGACTGGGTCTCACTGTGTAGTCCTGTCTGTCCTGGAACTCACTGTATAGACCTGGCTGATCTTAAACTAACAGATATCTGTCTGCCTCTGTGTTCCAAGTGTTAGGATTAAGGCCATGGGCCATCATCTTTCCTCTCATGCCATTTTTATTTAACAAGGATATGTAACTAACGGTTACATTCCCAAACCTTAGGAAATATTTTGTATTTTCGTGAGAGAGTTGATACATCAAAGTGGCCATTTCACTAAGAATGCTTGTGTGGTGTGTGCTTAGAGTCAGATAGTACTGTGTTTCATGTTTGACTTCAGACTTTAATTTCTTTCTCTGGGAATTGGGCTATTAGGCTAAGTCTCTGTAGTGTTCTTTGCTGAGCTTGTGAAATAGAGATGTACATATCTGAGGCAGTTATGAGTATTAAGTGATTAATCGACAACCCATGTGGTATGGAACAATAGTAAGCCAGGGCAGGTGCCGTCAACACTGTTGCCAATATTAAAAATAAAACTGTGGTGGTATCTTACTTGTATAAATAAAACCTGTCTGAAGGTTAGAGAAGGAGTAAGTCATGGCACACCTTACCTCCTTAGCATCTCAGCAGACAAGAGAGCTATTTCCTGCTTCTCTATGCTTATATTTTGTTTCTGCCCAGCTGCCTCACTTCCTATCTACAGACCTCCAGATCTTTATAGCTAGCTAGTGGCAAGACCCATTGCCTGACCTTCAGACAGGCTTTATTCGTACAAGCATGATACCACCACATAAAACATGAATGTTATCCTGGGGCTCTTAATCCATAGTTTCTGTCTATATGTTTTAAGTAATAAGTGCCACAATGTAAGCTATCCTGGTTATTTATATTGAAACTTTTGTAGTATCACTTTGAACATGCTGCATATTTGGTGCTAGGCACTTTCAAATTGGTTTGGATTGGTTTCTCTTTGCATTATATCAGGTAGATGTGTCTGTTATGTAATGTTCCTTTATATGATGAGATTCAGCCATTTGCCATGGTTGTACTGACAACATGTATCCCAGATCCCCAGGCACTTAAGATGCCATGTTCTTCAGAATGGTCACTACTTTCTAAGCCAGTTATATCAGTGTTTCTTAAATAATAGCTAGGTTTCTATTCTCCCCAACCTCCAGATTTAGTGTACATTGTATGAAAGGAGGCTTGACTATTTAGTTCTAGCGGGGTAATTTCACAATTTGAAACCACCAGGTATATGTGTTTGTACAGTTATGACATGCGGGTTTTAAACATATTCATATATATATATATATATATATATATATATATATATATATATATTCCCCTCTTTCACTTGAAGAAGATTTGCACCCCTCCCCTGATGGGAATGAATGTGTACAAAGACTTTCCCTGAGAGTGAAGCTGGGAGTGATGTTTACCTCCATTTTGGAGGTGAACAGATGGAGGCTTGGTGGTGAGACATTTGTTTGTAGCCCTGATGGCAGAAAATGGTCAAGGGGAGAGCCACACACAGCTCTCCTGACTCAAAATGAGCGTCTTAAGCAATAACATGATTTTTGTTGCTTAGCACATAACTGGTACCTGTACGCTTTAATTTATTCCTCTTACATGGGAATTTGAAATGCCATTTTTTTTCCTGCTTCCATTATTGCAGTTTTAAATGATGATTCATCAGTGCAGTGACCTATTTAAGTGAACCACAATAGCTTGGGAAGAAAGAAGAAAAGATCCAACGTACTCAGGAATGGAAAGCAGCCATCTTTTTATAGCTAAAATTGCAAACATCTGGCAATTACTCTGTTCTACCTCCCCTCAAAAGGGAAGAATTGTCCTCTCAACTGAAGCCGGCTGCTGTGTTTAATCAAGGCAGCTATGCAGGCCTCAAGGAGCAATAGGTTTTGATTCAAGGAGGCCATTGCCTCACCCACTTGGCCAGTGAAGCTTTGGAAAACACACTGCCTAATGTTCCCCATATGCTACCGTGTTACATAATGATGCTAGCGGTAACATGGCAGTTAATAACTATAGAAAATCCCCTGCACTATTTTCCCCGACTTACTTGTGTGGCTCTTAAGGCACCAGTCATATTTTGTGAGTTTACTAGTCAGGTCCAGCTTACCTCTTGACTAAAATCTCCTGTCTTCTTAAGTCCTTTTTGTCCTGTAATGAAGAATCGATTAAATCAACAGAGCTAATACTTTCTGACTTGCTTGTTTTATAAACTGGTCTAATGACATTGAAGGAACAAACCCTTGTCATTTTAAAACTTGGCATTAATCTTTTATTCAAAATCAGTCTGCTGTGTTCACTTGCCTCTCCTCCCCCACCCCACCCCACCCCACTCTGGTCTCTTATTCTGATCATTGTTTATGAAACTAGTTCTTCCCTCTCTGGCAAAAGTCCTCTCGATGGGCACGGGAAGTGAGAGAAGCTGGTGGTTTGCAATAAATGCTGAGAATCAGGACTTCCTCATCTTTCTCTCAGGGCTGATCCGTGTGCTCACTATGGCCTTGACCGATGCCTTTTCCTTTCTGTTCCCCATTTATCTCTCTCTTCCTCTGGGTCTCCGAAGGTTAGAGGTGGCCTTTACCTTTCATAACTTGTGCTGGTTTTCATAGGTCAACTAAAGAGTGAATGGGATGTGATTGGAACACAAATCCAACTCTCAAAAAAAAAAAAAAAAAAAAAAACAGTATCACATACCAAAAATAGGTCATTCTCTTTTGTTGAGATTGTGCTACCTGAAGTCATAGACTTTCAATGAGGCCTTTGAGAGTTTTATTCACCTGCCTTTTGTTCTTATACCTTGGTACAACTGTGTTGAATGAACAATGCTAGAGCTTTTCCCCTACTTTACTAGGTGGTTTATTCCCCAAAGTCCCAGTGAAATTTGCTAATAACCCATGAAGCTAAGTCCAATTTGGGAAGAGTGAATGGGTAAAGTTTCTCGCTAAATAAAAGGAAGGGATGGGAACTTTCAATAACCTAAAGTGCACAGGATGTTCAACACAGGTATTTACATATACAGCTGGATAAATAATGGTCTCTAATATCAAAATACTTGTCTTTGCCTTCCTCCATGTCTGTCCATTTGGGCAGTCATGACCTCTATCTAGGTGTATATCTTAAACTTAAAATTCTTCATTATAACCAGTCTTCTTCCATGGCATTTTCCTTGATAACCTCACGATCACATAAAACATTGTGTAATGATGTTTTCTATATCTTACTTTTACTGATAGGCTTACAGTCTAGGAACCCTTAGTACAGACAGTACTGTGATGCAGGGTATCTAAGTGACAACTCTGACTCTCTAGCAATAGTAGTTTAAGGGCTGGACCATTTGTTGAGGGTTGAGCTCCATCCACTCAGTTGGAGAATACTTGCCTTGCAAGTACAAGGCCCTAGAGTATTTGGTCCTTATCTTTATACTGTAACCAGATAACAACATAATATCAAAGCTTTTATTCAGACTTGGCACTATCCATAATTTTGATGTATTCAGTCTGGGATAGGCATTCAATTTTAAAAACTTTCCTGATACAAAGCTACACATAGGCAGGATGATTGAGAAAATTCACAACTTCTGGCAATGTGTTTGTTATTACATAAAGCTAAAAGCAAATGCCATTCGAAGAAGATACCAAAACCAAAACCTTACCACTCAGTTCTTATCTCAGCAATTGTTTGCTAGACCTTATTACTTGGGACCTCTCTTATTATTTCCAGTTAATAAATCTCCATGAAACGAATAACAAAGCAACAAGACACCATTGCATGGGGATATTTTGAAATGAGGCAACATTAGAATTAGCTCTGGCTGTTGCACAGGGCTGCAACTCAGTGCTTTATACATGGTGCCCAGTTCATGGCTGTCCTGGCTAGTTTTATGTCAACCTGACACATGTTAGAATCATCTGAAAGGAGAGAACCTTAAATGAGAAAATGACTCTTTAATATCCAGCTGTCAGAGTTCATTTTCTTATTTAGTCATTTATTGTGGGTGATCTTATCCCTGGACTGGTGGTCCTGGGTCCAATAAGAAAGCAGGCCGAGTAAGCCAGTAAGCAATACTTGTATCAGCTTCTCCCTCAAGTTCCTGCCCTGTTGAGTTCCAATCCAGACTTTCTTCTATGATGAACAGTGATATGGAAGTATACTCCAAATATGCCCTGTTTTCCTCTAAGGTTTTTAAGTCATGGCGTTTCATCATAGCAATAATAACCTTAACTAGGAGAATGGCCAAGACATGGAAGAAGCCTTCAGTATGACTAATGAATAAGTAATCATTGGAGGCTATTAAAGTGGTTTGTTTAAATTTATAAAAAACTTTTTTCTCAATGTACAAATACTTCACAAAACAGAGACTAAACCTTGAAATACATAGACACAGATTTAATAACACACATTTATGTTCTAACATCTATAGAACCCATATAACACCCCTTCAAGTCTCTAGACCTGAGAGTAGTCATACCCTTTCCCTCGAGGACTTGTACTTTTAGGCAGCCTTGAGTTTTGTTTGGACTGCCTGTATGTTGGAGCTGGTTGCATGATGCCTTTATAGCATTATCCATTGTTACTTGTAAATTGAACATAGTTTGCATACCTAATGACACCTGCTGCTACCAGATCTTACTTTTGGACCTTGTTCTGTCCTTACAGATTACAAGTCAATACCTAAACTCTTTTTGTTACTCCTTTAAGCCTTTCAAACTTGTCATATCTTGTTCACTTGAAGTTGGTTCTCTCCATTGCAAGGGCTGTAGCGCATCAATGATTTGATCTGTCCTGTCCTGGAAGTTTTGTGTGATGTGCAGAACTGCATGCAGTGGTTCTGAACATAGGTAGAAAATGGCAAGCTCTCAGAGAACCCTTTTTGCAATCAAGTGCCAAGAAACACTTGTTCACTTCCTATTTTTGTGTTCTCACTTATAGGACTGTCATGCATGGTGTGGTTGATTATTCTCCATGAAAAAAATATATATGAAAATCCTATTGATTATGCATTAAAAATAGTATAGTTCCTGATGTCAGGAAATGAAGTTAAATGCTTTTTGTGGTTTGAATTGATTAAGAAATCCTCTTTCCAAATTAACAATTTAGAACCCAAATAAGTATAATGAAAAAAAAAAAAAAAGAACGGAAAGAAAAAAAAAAAAAGCATTCAGTAAGATTTAAGAAAGTTTTCAGAATTGCCTGGGTGATAATTATCTTTTTGGTTTTTTTAAACATCTGACCTCCCTCATCTTGTTTAGCTATCTTTTATTCTTTTTATTCTTTACTTCTGTGAAACTGGGATGATTATGTCTTCCCTCTGTCCGTGTGAATTCATGTGCTGTGATTTTTGTGTCATGGTTACACAGCACCAGGACTTGCACTGAGTGGTGCAAACTCAGAGGCCAGCTGGAAAAGCGAGCCATACTCTGAGAACTGCCATGTTCACGCTCTGAAGTCACAGTGGCAGCTGCACTTGGACACTTATTGATTTGTTACCTGCTATGTTTGCAATGATTCCCATCTGTAAACATCTGGGATGGAAGCACTAAAATGTAGGGAACTCTATGTAAGCAATTGTGAATACAGAGCCATAACCTAAAGCCTGGTAAATAAGCTCAAGTTTGGTAAAATGGATGGCACTTTTACAGTATGCTTGATGACTTTGATCATTCCTTATAGTGTGCCCTGGATTCACATCTTTTTGCAGGGGTGCATAGATTTTATATGTTCTAGAATTTTTGTTTCAAGTTACTTGTTGGAACAATTTCCTTTTTTGTTTTTTTTTTTTTTTTTTTTCCTGTCAGGTTTTGGCTTCTGCATAATTTTATGTTTTCAAAGAACTATAGACATAATTCTATTAAATAAAGGACTTGAGATAATTTTGCTAAAGGTGAATTTAAAGTTTTAGTTTTTATTTTTCTGAACAGGTAGTTCTCTGTGTTGATTAATCCATATATCGATATTACCAGTTGTATAGTGAAATTACCATCTGGCATTATTGTCCCTCATCCTTCAAAATAGTCACCCCGAGACTGAGTCCACATCTTGGCAGGTAGAACCTATATTGGGGAACTGTAGAGAATCTCCATTCTCTTAAACAACTAGTTTGTCACCAGTTGTCATTTACTAGTTAGTCCTGTTAGAAGTGAATAAAGGAGAAGAAAGGAGAATAAATCTTGTGCCACAGAGGTCGGATGGAAGCTTGTGGATAGAAGTTGGCATCATGTTTATTAACAGCCTAAGATCACCTGTACTACCGCACTGTATCTCAACCTCAGTATGTGAAGCACCAAGCTTCCTTGTATTTACTAATCATTATAAGTTTGCTTTTGTTCTGAACACTAATCTTAGAATTTCTCCATGAATGCTCAATGTAAAGAGATGGGGTGGAGAAGACCTACCAGGCCAAACCAAGCCACATTGAAAAGGAGTATTGTACAATACAGAACAGAAACCAGGTCATGGAAAAGTGTGTAGAAGGACAAAACACAGCCCTAGGCACAATAGGTGCTGGTGTGGTTAGTTTCCTCAGCTGTAAAAGCAATGTGAGCAAACAACACATCTTCATTTTTATCCTACCATACAGGATAAGAAGGTGTAATTGTGTAAGAAGTAAATTATGTAAGACTGTTTATTGCTAAAGGCCTGGAGTACAGTACTCTTGAGACACAAATTTAGTTAAGTTGTGGAATGGACCTTGGATTTCTATTCTGTGTTCCTTCTCAGCATGCCTATTGGCCAGTGCTTTACATGCTCTTCATCCCACATTCATGGGGGGGTGTATGTTCCTGTTCTTAAGTGCCTCCAGTTTACAAGTGACCCCTCATTAAATATGTTCCAGTTTTTATTATATCATCCTTATAGCATTATTACTAATTGACACTCATATTTCTTGTTTCGAAACAAATGAGATTGAAATTCAGACAGATAATAAGCAAGCTATTCAAAGTCTTGTGGATGATAATGAATGAGGTTTTGATTTGAGTGCAGCTATTTCTAAGTGACAATTCCATAGTCTAATGTTCTGTCTTGCAAAGTCTGTGTAAGAACTTTTTTGTTGAATATGCACACACCAACCTTTGTATAACTGTCTGTATGTGTGTAGATAGCTATGAAATGGGAGAGGTCTAAATTGTTTATGAAAATATATTGAAGTGGAACCCTGCCATGAGGGCTTGAATTTTGATCAAAATCCAAACCTTAATAACAATGAGTGATATTTAAATAATGAGAGCTCACACTACTCAGAAGGAGCTGCGAGGCCTGGTGTCTTTGTATAGATGTTATAGATGATCTTATGGGAACTTGCATTGACTCAAGAAAAGTTTATAATTTGTATTATTTATAAAGTTTTAACTGTGCATGTGTTTGTGTGTGGGGAGGTATGTGTATGGTATGAGTATGCACATGTGCTTGTGTGTCTTTGTGTCTATGTGTGTACAACACATAGGATTCAGTTGCATTTTCAGCATTCAATTCTCAGGATTGATCTCATGTCATCAGGCTTGATGGTTTCACCCACCGAGTCCATCCTGTGAGCCCAGAAATGTTCCCAGTTGACTTTGTCATGGTGAGGTTGACAGAATAAGTAGATGAACGTGACTGCATCTTCCAAGTTGTGTGAAGGAATTAGCAACCAAGGACAGTGCTCCCTATTGAGAATATTTATTCCTTTCTTATACACTTACTCTGTGCTGCTTGAGTTGTTGGTCTCTTCTGAGTATTTTCCCCTGAAGTAGATGAGTGGTTGGGCTGAATAGGAAACTCAAGATAATAGAAGAGCTTTAAGCTGAACACTCAACCCTAAAAACATGGAGCAAATACTTGGTGTTTTATGTTTTCTGCCCTAGATGGGTGGGTGCAATTGTGACCAAAAATGTGTGACCTATGCTCTGACTCTTTATAGCAAAAAAGAAATGACAAATTAAAAAGGCCCTGGCCAAGAAGGATCTTAGGAGTTCTTATCCAAGATGGAGATTCATTCAGAACAGTGTTTGGCTTGCTTTCTCACTGGTGAAGTAAGAAACTATCGCTATAATAGGAAGCATTACATTGTATCTGTTGCTACAGTAATGGTGCCCTGTGGTCTACCATAGCCACAGCTTTAAATGAGGGACATAGCAGTGAATCTGGATCTGTGGTAGTGAGAGGGTTAAGAGAGTCCATCAGTTTGTAAGGCCCAGAGATCTTGTATGAGCCATGTCAGGATGTTGTCTGCATGCTGTCTTTGCTGATCACAGTAATCGGGTCATAAAAGAAAGAGAAGTAATAGAGTGTCTCTTAGCAACCAACCCCAGGAGAAAGAGAAAATTACTCAAACCAAGCCATTCAGCTGGGGAAGTAGAAAGAAAAATGTTCTGAAAGCCTGAAAATGCTCAGGTTCAGTCTGCTATGCAGCAGACAGGGGCGGCAGGGTGGTGGTGTAAGTAACAAAAAACCCGAGAAATTGAAGTCTGCTCCCCGACTTGCCTTTCTTTCTGTCTCCCACATTCTCCCTACTGTCCCAAGTCACAGGGAGAAAGAAAGGGGGAGGGGGAGCAGGACTGAAGAAACATTGTCCCCTAACTCAGGACCTGAGAAGTTGAGCTACTGGAGAAGTGGAGCTGCCTGTGCCCGTGCCCATGCCAGTGCGTGCGTGTGTGCGTGCGTGCGTGCGTGTGTGTGTGTGTGTGTGTGTGTACGTACATACATGTATCTGTATGTCAGAGGTGGACAGCTTAGTTTGCCCAGCCTGTCAAGTGTTGATCTGGACTGTTACTCAGAAGGAGGAATGTGCAATCTATGGGTACTCCATTCCTTTCCCCAGATTTACATTTCCCTTTTCAGCATGTTAATTGGCTCTGTAAATATGTGAGTGTCAGCTCGGTAGTTATTTATTCCTGTGCACTTTCTTCTGTGTTAGTGACTTTCAAACACTTTGCTTTTACAAATGGTGGGAAGAAATACATGTTTTTCATTGACACTTGTGCATACACACATATGTAGTTTATAAATGAGATTTTCTTAGCAACACATTCTTTCATGTGTTTTACATTGGTACCTTCTATGTGCCTTTATCTTAAAATGCTCTGGAAGCCCATGAATTTGATCTTGTGACCCTTCATAACCACCTTTATGTCATAGAAGAAACCACAGTTTAAATACAGTATTTGCTTTGCATTCAGTTTGATAAAGATGTTGTAAAGCAACTTCAGTCATGGGGAAGTGTCCTGGCCAGCACTGGGATTATCAGAGTCACAGTTATTTTATGTTTTGTTTTTGGTTGATTTGCTTGTTTTGTTGTTGTTTTGTTTGTTTGTTTGTTTCTATGAAATAAATGTCTCCTAAGATCCTAGTGTGGCTTCAGGCTATGGAAGTAACCTGAGGCATTCTCCTAGACCCTGTGCAAGTTAGAAGGGTGTCATGATGTGGCCAGCAATCACTGTTTGTACCACCCTGGCATTTGGAGCAGGAAAAGGCCCTGGGTACCACTCAAACTAATTTCTGTTTCTAAGATTCAGGTCTAGAAAATGTACATTGATTCCTGACTTTCTTTTTCCCCTTCTTTCCTCCCCTCCCTCCCTTCCTCCTCCCTCCCTTCTGTTTTTTTGAGACAGGGTTTCTCTGTGTAGCCCTAGCTGTCCTGGAACTCACTCTGTAGACCAGGCTGTCCTTACACTCACAGAGATCCACCTGCCTTTGCCTCCCTAGGGCTGACATTAAAGGCGTGTGCCTCCATCCCTGGCTGATTCCTGGCTTTCTTTAAGGCTGTTATGAACTGATGTCCAAGTAAGGTTGTTACTTAATTTGGAAATTTAAATATTCTAGTTTGATAGAGGAATATTCCACATGTATGTATATATGCTATATATATGATATATACTGTATAAATTTCAAGAAAAGATACAACTTGCTAAAAATATGGGTGATAGACAATTCAACTGTAAAAATCGCAGAAAAGAATGAAACTCCCCTTGTTACATAGGTAAAGAGCAGTGGTTCTCAACCTTTCTATTGTTGAGGTGCTCCTGCTGTGGAGACCCCCAACCGTAACATTATTTCATTACTACTTCATAACTGCAATTTCCCCACTGTTACCGACCACAATGCAAATATCTAATATGGACAGTATCCAGTTTGAAGGATATCTTATATGAGATCTCTGTGAAAACGTTTTCAACCCTACTGGGGTCATGACCCACAGGTTGAGAACCAGTGGTATAGCAGGGGACAACATTTGTCTCTAGTTTCTGTGGATGAGAATATTTGCACATAGAGAGATTCATGGTGATCTAACTCTGCCAGTAGAGTACATGTTGTAAGCAGTTACAAAAGGAAGTTGTTATTGCTCTCCTGACTTAGGCTGTTCTTCAGTTTTTCTCATCAACAGGTCTGACATTTTCCTATATCATCTACATTGTACAGTTGTGTTTTCCTCCCGTTAGCATGCACGGCCCATTGCCAACTGCTTGCTGGCAAGGTGAAGTTTCATTAGTACTGGTCAGTATGATTGGCTTTATGGAAACGCTCTTACATGAAAATAATGTGTATATGCCCTTAGGTTTGGAGGAAAATAAATAAGGACATAGAAATTAATACTTATTGTATTTTCACACCACAGAACACTTGGATTTAGTTGCTGATTTTTTTTTTTCCTGAAGGCAAGTATTGAATTTGTTTGCACTTTTTAGGAGTTTAATGGCTATGGAAATACCTTTTTATTGAGCATGCTGGGAATACTCTCAAATGATGTCACTGTCTGAGGCAGACTATGTTTTGTTATTAAGTGAGACTTAGCAGACACATTTCTTGTTTGTACTTCTGCTCTGTCAGACCCTTTTGTTGAGAATGCTCCAGGCATCCATACATATCACACCACTGTCTGCTTCTTTACCTCATCCTATTGTAATAGTCAGCAAGGTATATTGTTTTCTTGTAATTTGTTCTCTGACCTGATTCCTTGCCACAGATCTCTACTAGAACATTCCCACAGAGCCCTCATTATTCCTCTGTCTCAAACATAATATTAACAGTGACAGAGGCCAATAAAGTCTCTTAATATTGTAGTGTCTTATAACACAAACAGAGAGCCATTATTTTATTTGATCTTCAGAACTCTTTGAAATCTAAATGCCAGGGTAATTCTCATTTTGTGGAGATTAAGCTGACTGCCCACAGTTGTTCTCACCTAATACCACTGACTCTAAAAAAGCAGAGTGGTTGACCAGCAGGGCAGGAGCGAATCAGAGTCTGGGACCTGAGCTTAAGTTTCAATTAAAGATATAAACTCCCTAAAATCAAAGGACATACCTTATTTTACCACTTATAGTGCTATTCACATGACAGGTATTAGCAAATATGGTGGCAGCGTTTGCTACAGACAGCTCTTCTTACACACCATTCACCAGGCTGCTGGTGAATGTGACTTGGACCCAGTGCTGCCTCCCCAGGCTTCTGTCTGATCAGTCTCTGAGCAGCCTGGTGCTTCTGTTCCAAGTGTCTAAGTTCCTGCTTTTGAGAGGCATTGTTAATAGCACCACACGGTCATGTAGCTGTTTAGAAGAAAAGTTTCTGTTATTTGGAAATCTTGCTATGTCTTTGAATGTTTCAATGCTTTAACTCTGTCTTGGATCCTTTATTTGAGGACTTTACACATTTGAAGATTTTTCATATATATGTATGTATGTATGTATGTATGTATGTATGTATGTATGCATGCATGCACATACATGTATGTATATATATATGTATATGTGTATATATATATGACTTTATAAGATCAAGAAACCAAATTTAATAAACCCATTTCTTATTTTTGTTTTTGTACAGCCCCATTTCTTTATAATCACTTTGCTTTTAATTGTATGTCTATAACTTTCTAACTTTCTTAAAGCTTATCTTCTTAATTGTGTGTATGTGTTGATATGTGCATATGTGATTGTTTGTGCTCTCAGAGTCCAGAAGAGAGTGTGGGGTCCTGAGGAGTTGGGGTTAGAGGTAGTTTCAAGCCATCTGATGTCATCAATGGGGAACAAACTTGGCCTTCTATAAGAGCAGCAAGAGCTTGTAACTGCTAGGTCATTTCTTCATTCTCAACTCTATAATTTTTATAATATGCAACTTATAATAGACATCATTTTACATTTTTATTTAAAGTGATAGAATAAGAATCTACCCCATCACTTTTAGCAATAGTTTACTAAAATTATTGAAGTGGCATAATTTTTATTGCCATTGTACTAATACTACTCATGTGTTTTTTCTATAGTCATAGGAAAAATAGACATATATATATATGCATAATCATGCAGTCAGTAGTCAAGGCCTTCATAGGTCCTACTTTGTGGGGGAAGGTATTGAACAAATTCATATATTTTTGCCTGCTTCCCTGAACCAGTACTCCACAATATATGGCAGGCACGGTAGGATGTTTGGATTAGATTAAAAGTTTTATGTGTTGAAAAAGATAGAGATGACCCCACTCTACCTCTTTGTTATTAGTCATATCTACAGAGCTCAAAATGATAAACTTATATCAGGTGTAATCTGTTGACAGTGCCTTTTATAATATCTTTTTGAGGGGCTTGGAACATATTGGTCAGTAGTAGAGTGCTTACCTAACATGTATAAGGTTGTAGGTTCAAATCCCACACTAAGTATATTAACTCAAGGTAAAACACACCATTTACCTTTGTGGCTCACATAGTTTCATTGCAGGATGTGATGGATCATATATGATCAAATAGACAAAGAGCATTTGGCATGTGCGTCCTTATGATTGCTTCTGTTCCTGTGGCAAATTGAGAATTCACTTCTTGGGATCACTGTTGTAATAACAGTAATGATACCTGTAATAAAGATTCTAGACACCAATCCAAATCCTGGCCCCCTCCCCGATCTCCCACAAATCATAAGAAATTGTTTTTTTAATATTTCACTTGTTGCTGGCATGGATGAAGATGTAGCATGGCCACCCTGCTTCCTTCCAGCTGGGAGACAAGGAAACAGAGGAGCTAGTCATGGCTTGGGAGGCGACGGAAATCTTCTAGGTGTTAATATTTATTAGATTTAACATAGCTACACTCCTAAGGAACAGATCAGAACTGGTATTTTAGCTGTTGTTATGGAATCCTTCTGAAGCAGTATGAAGAGCATTGCTGTAACAGCTAGAAGAAATCAGCATTCAAAGGAGTTTTCCTTAATTTTATTTTTATGTCTTCTGCTCTTTGTTTCTTGAGGACCATGAATCTGGCACATAGTTGGTATCCACTGTTAATTTTAGATTCAAAGAATGAATTAATAATTTGACTATTTGACTACTTATTTCTTCTGAATTTGAGGTCATCTGTATTCAGCTTATAGTTTGTATGGCATTTCTGCTAATGCAAAGTCGTGTATAGGATTAAAACATAACTATGGAATTGTGAAAAGATATTAATATTTCAAAATGTGTTGGTTTGATTTATTGTTTTCTTGTTCTGATAAAGATAGGGGACTAGTCCTTTATGTTTGACGATTAAGTCACCCGCCACCTTTTCTATTTTGGTCGTTGTGGTAATAGATGTTTCCTGGAAATTTTCCCCCTGCTCTATTAATACAGTAAAAGGGGGTTACAGCCGTGACTCACTCCAGGAAGTCAGCGGCCATTCGCTTCCTCAATCTCACAAAACAGTCTTGTGCCCATGTACAAAATCAACGACTTCTGCAAATCACTTACTTTATAGTTCTTAAGAAACTTCTAGAAAATACAGTGTTTGTGGTTGACTCTGTGCTTCCTGTGATGGTGGGGGAATGGTCGAAAGTTCATGTTATGTTTCTCAGTGTTGTTCTTGAAATCTTTGCCCAGCTAGTTCAGTAATATGGTCTCTGTTAGAAAAACTCTGACCTGATTCCAAACAGATCTTCTAGGAACCCATTCTTGTAATGTTAATCCTCAGATCAGGGGCTTGACAGTCTGGCAGGGACATAGAGGTCAGGATCTTCAGGGTTGGTTAGGTATGTGCCCCTCAGGGTTCCATGTTCACTCTTTTGCTTCCGTTTTTGAGGATTGGATGGGTACTTAAAATATGTGTTCTCTTCATGTGTCCTGGCATCACTGTGTACTAGGCACCTGTTCTTAGGAAGCCTCTACTCTCCTTACTGTGACTATTACATAGTTCATTAACCTTAGTCAAAGAATTTCAGGTTCTTAGCTCTTCCTAAAGGAGAACAGCCTCTACTAACATGTATAAAGTTGTGTAGAATAAGCTTAGCCATTTAATTCTATACTTTCTTCAGTTTCAACTTCATCTAGAATTTAGGCTCCCTTAAAACTCCTTCATTTAAATGCAGAAATGGAGTTTCATTATGTATGGGACTTTTATTTTCTCCTCTGGCTTATAATTTATATTCTTCCTGAGCATTTTTCTTTGGTAGTAGCATAGATTTTCCTGATTCCCTAATATCTTCCTGTTAAAATTTCCCATTCCTTGCCTTTCCTCCTGGTACAGTGTGAGATAAATAGTAGTTGTTTGTTATGTTTGGGCCATACTAAATGTGTGGTGTTTGACAAGTGAGTGATCTTCTCTGAGTCTCTGCTATAGAAAAGGAGAGAGTAACCATTCCTGCTTATTGTGAAAGTTGGTATTATATTTAAAGTTCTTTTAATAGTGCCTGGTACTTAGTAAGCACTTAGCAAATGTTATCATAAATAAATGATCTGTCAGCTACTTTTAAAGCAGCAACATAGCATTTCCTTCTAGGATTTTCTTATAGTCCTTTATGATGGATAGAGAAGAGACATGCAGTCTAGGATTTCATATCAGCTTGCTTTATATAGGAAACCAGATGTAAATATGCTGTTTCAGTTGCATCCATCTCATATTCTTGTATGATTGCTGACAAAACATTAAGTAAAACTTATGCTATCATTTTTTCTTAGATGTCAATTCATGGTCTCATTAATGTCACCAACGTTTATGTGATAGTGCTGACACCAGTTCTGCCAGTGGTGACATTAAGTAATGTCATCACTTACTGGTCCTGCTTGACCTTTGAACATTAGTGATCATCCTTTCTTCATTCTGTAAAGAAACATCTTATCTATTGCCTTACTTCCCCCTCATGTCTTCTTCTAAGCATAAAAAAACATAGTTTAATGAAGGGTCATGAGAATATTGAAAAGTAGCTGCAATGGAAAAGGATTGTAAGGAGAAATAACCTCCTTCATGATTTTTGACTTTCTCTCAGTAACTATGTCTGTAACATCTGCTTTCTATTGTCTGTAGTGCCCTCCTCCCTTGCTTCTTGTTAATGCCACAATTTGAATATTTGATGATGATTTGTAAAACTAATATTTCATGCAAAGTAATGTATCCTGTTGGCAGCCTGGGCAAAGATATACCCTCTAAAATCTGTACCATGTATATTCCCTTGCTTTGAGGTCAAAAGGGAGTATTGGATCTCCTGGGACTGGAGTTATAGATAGTTGTGAGCTGCCATGTGGATGCTTTAACAGAACCTGGGGCCTCAGAAAGAATAGCCAGTGTTCTTAACCACTGAGCCATCTCTAAAACCCTTGTTCAGTCTTCATTGTGAAGAATTTCTCAAACTTATAACTCAAACTGTCCACATATTTAATATTCTTGTACGTGTTCCATCAGGATGCTGGTATTTTGCCCTGAGGTTGCTCCTACTCTCTCGGGAAGTTGAGCATCCTGGGGAGCTGACAGAGTTCTTATTTGGTCTAGGCTCTTCTAAGGATTTGTTGGAGAAGCCAGATTTTGTGATCCAGTTCTGTAATTACAGTACCTGGAGGCTGAGGCAGAAGAGAGACACAAATGTGAGAAGTTTATTTTCTTATATGTCATTCTGGAGATGTTCTAGGCCTATGATTTGTTCTTTTGGTTCAAGACAGGACAGGACTAGAGAGAATAACCATTGACAGAATACTTGTGATCTTTTCTCTCAGAACTCAGTTCCCTATAATTTAATGGCTTGTTAAATATAGAAAGAGACACATGAAATCCTTCAGAAGGGAAGAAATGCTATATGTGCACACTTTATTTAATTGCTCCTTTAGCCATATCTTCAACAGCAAAAGTGACTATTCTTTTCAGTGATTGAACACAGTACATCCAAAGTGAACTCGTTATGCATTGCAACTCCAAGTGAATTTGTATAATAGAGTTTAAATGAATTCAGCCCTTGCTTGACATTGAGGTTTGGCTCTATCTCTGGCAGGCCTTGTGACCTATTTTATACAAACCTGCCCAACCTAAGTTTCTCCATTAAGCAAAGATGAACAAATATTAACCTGCATTTGCACCCCTTCCAACAGTGTATTAGGTAAAAGATAGTTGTGAATTTGAAATGCTGAACAAGTACGAAGGGCTGTGATTATCTTATTCTGACTGAGAGAAATTGGTGGGATGCATCAGGTGGCATGCACTTTTTTTTTTTCTTTTCTGTTTTGACTCCCAAAACTTCAGAACTACTTTTTCTGACACTGCTAGTAGCAGTGGGGAATCTTAGCATTGTGTCAATCCTCTTCAGCCTGTATCATGGAAATAAATGTGCCACTCTAGCTCTACCACACACAGGGCATGAAAGAATGGTGGCACAATCATACTCTGAACTTACCAATCTTTTTGACTCAAAACCTTCAATGTGCGAGTAATAAGATTCATTAGCTAAGCACCTTTCCTGCCTTTCCTTTTTCTCCAGGGCACCCAAGGAAATGGCTCACACCAGAACTTTTAATTAGCTCTTTCTACATGGGGTGTTCTGATCTTAACTTCATCAGCATGAGTATAATATTTTAAGTAGAGATTCGTGCTTTTCCAACACACCTTGAGTCTGCCTCAAATCTGTGCATCTGATTATTTTCTCCCTTCATTGAAATGTTTCAGCCTGGAACTTTCATCTATGCAATTCACAACCCCCCTCCCCAATTTGAAGAGTAACACTAAATGCTTTCAATACAGTAAACTGTGAACGTACCATACTTTTCTACACAACCTGTGGGTCAGTTGTATTCTTCTCAATATAAATGATCCATTGCCTGTATAGCTTTGTATCTATTCATATATGTACTGAAAGGACACAATTAGAGCAAACAGCCTTGTAACTTTAGCTGTGCATTGAATTTCTAAATTTGAAAGCAGAAAGTTATTTCTGGTTCTTTGATTATATGTTAATAGGGAAATATGTCTATTATAGATAAATTAGAATGTCCTCAGGATTATATGGGAAACAAAGATACACACATCAGTTTAGTAAAGAAGATGCATCA
This sequence comes from Phodopus roborovskii, assembly GCF_943737965.1. Classification (NCBI taxonomy): domain Eukaryota; kingdom Metazoa; phylum Chordata; class Mammalia; order Rodentia; family Cricetidae; genus Phodopus; species Phodopus roborovskii. The sequence goes on from NW_026126469.1 coordinate 10,543,355, forward strand.
ATTCATTCAAATAATATTTGATAGGCTGTCAAGGGCCATGCACTATTTTTGTTTTAAGAATAAGTAAGGCTCAGGGTCTTTGACCTCCTTGCTATTCTATTATAAATGGAAAAGAAGGTAGACCATAAAGAAATGTATAAAATATAAAATAAATCTTTCCCTTTGTTTTCTCCTCCCTCCCTCCCTCCCTCCCTCTATCCCTCCCACCTTCTCATGCCCCCAACCACCCTCTCCTCCCATTTTCCACTTGTAGGGTGATGCCCTCCAGAAGGGGTGATTTAACCTGTCAAATCATTTGAAGTAGGGACTAGGCCTTCTCTCCTGTATCTAGGTTAAGGGAGTGTCCCTCCATGGGGGATGTGCACCCAAAGTCCTTTTGTGCACCAGGAATACATCCTAGTTTCATTGTCCAAGATCCCTTAGACTGCTCAGGCCTTCTAGCAGAGACCCATGTTTAGGGTGTCTGAGTCAGTCCCATGCTGGATTCCCAGCTATTAGTGGGGGGCTCATTAGCTCCTCCTTGTTCAGGTCAGCTGTCTCTATGTTTCTGCAGCATGTTCTTGTCTTCCTTCTCTGCAGCTGGATTCTAGTTCGGCTCAGTGTTTAGTTATGGGTGTTTCCTTCAGCTACTGGTTGAGGGCTCCATGATGATGATAAGTTAGTCGTTTATCTCACTATCAGGGAAGGGCATTTATGGTAGCCTTTCCACTGTTGCTCAATTTGTTAGTTGGGGTCAGTCTTGTAGGTCACTGGACATTTCTCTAGATTCAGTTTTCTCTTCAAATCTATGATGGTTTCCTCTTTATGTTCTCTTCCCTCCCTCCCTCCCTCCCTCCCTCCCTCCCTCCCTCCCTCCCTCCCTCCCTCCCTCACTCCCTCCCTCACTCCTCTTGTCTATTTCTATTCCTTCCCTGTCTCAATCTTCCTAGTCCCACATGCTTTTCTCTCCTCCCCTTCTCTTTCTCCTAGTTCCCTCATTGCCTGCCCCCCCCCCCATATGCTCAGGAGACGTTGTCCCTTTCCGCTTCTGTGAGGGACTTTATATGAATCTCTTAGAATCCTCCTTATATCCTAGTTTCTCTGGCAGTGTGAATTATAGGCTTGTGGTCCTTTGTTCTATGTCTAAAATCTATATATGAGCGAGTACATACCATGTTCCTCTTTTTGTGACTGGGTTACCTCATTCAGGATGGTTTCTTCAAGGCCCATCCTCTTGCCTGTGAATTTCAAGATTCTATCATTTTTTGATTTTGTTTTTTTTTTTGTCCTCCCCACCCCCCACAGAATAGTATTACACTGTGTAAATGTGCCACATCTTCTTCTTCTTCTTTTTTTTTTTTTTTTTTTATTTTTTTTGTGCCACATCTTCTTTATCTATCATTCAGTTGATGGGATTCTAGGTTTTTTCCATGTTCTTGCTATTACAAATAATGCTGCTATGAACATACTTGAGCCCATGTCTTTGTTGCATGGATATGGATCATTTGGGTATATGCCTAAGAGGGGGCTTGCAGGATCTGTGGTAAACTGATTACCATTTTCCTGAGGAACAGCCATACTGATCTCCAAAATGGCTGTACAAATTTGTACTCCCACCAGCAGTGGAGGAGTGTTCCCCTTTCTCCACATCCTCTCCAGCATAAGTTGTCATTAGTGTTTCTAAATTTAGCCATTCTGGCAGGAGTAAGATGGTATCTCAAAGTTGTTTTGATTTGCATTTCTCTGATGGCTAAGGATGTTGAGCACTTTCTTAAGTGTCTTTCAGCCTTTTTTGGTTTCCTCTATTGAGAATTCTCTCTTCAGGTCTGTATCCCATTTTTTAATAGGGTTATTTGGTGTTTTGTTGACTAGTTTCTTGAGTTCTTTGTATATTTTGGAGATCAGCTCTCTGTCTGATGTAGGATTGGTGAAGATCCTTTTCTAGTCTGTGGGCTGCCGTTGGTCTTGTCCACTGTGTCCTTTGCCTTACAGAAACTTCTAAGTTGAGGAGGTCCCATTTGTTATCGATCTCAGTGTCTGTGTTACGGGGTTATGTTCAGTAAGCAGTCTCCTATACCAATTTGTTCTACTGTACCTCCCACTTTCTCTTTGGTGTGTCTGGATTTATGTTGAGGTCTTTGATCCATCTGGACTTGAATTTTGTGCATGTTGATAGACATGAGTCTATCTGCAGTCTTTTATCACCATCATTCAGTTGTGCCAGCACCATTTGTTGAAGATGCTTTTCTCCTCCCATTGTATACTTTTAGATGTTTTTTGAAAAATCAGGTGTTTGTAGGTGTGTGGGTTAAAGTCAGGATTTTTTATTCGATTCCATTGGTGTACTTGTCTATTTTTTTGCTAATACCAGGTTTTTTTCAGGACTCTGTAGTACAGCTTAAAGTCGGGGATGGTGATGCCTCCTGAAGTTCCTTTATTGTACAGGGTTGTTTTGGCTATCCTGGGTCTTTTGTTTTTCCATATAAAGTTGAGTATTATCCTTTCACGGTCAGCGAAGTATTGTGCTGGGAGATCTTTCCAGTTCCTGGTATCTTCTTTAATTTCGTTCTTTATAGATACAAAGATTTTACTGGTGAGCTGGTGAATGAGAGGCTGAGCTGGGTTTCAAAATCAGTCAGATTCAGTTCACAGGGCTCTTTTGAACCCTTTGTCTCAGGCCTTTATGTACTCCTTGTCAACCTGGACTTAACCATTTCTCACCATATTTACTCTGGTTCCTTAGTAAACACTTCCTTTTCACTCAATAGATTGATTTTGCTATTATTTAATAATTAGATAGAAAAATAACATTTTGGAGTATTTATCAAATATTTTGTTGTTTTTTAACTTGAATAGATTTTAGAAAGTATTATTATCTTGATAATGTGAAAACATTAATATAGTCTTCCAAACTGGTTACATTCATGCAAGATATGATTAGACACAAATAATGTTTGATGAATTCAGTTCTGTGGGGAGTCCAGCAGGGGCTCTGGTTCTCTCGCTGTCCACACAACAGGAGCCACTGCTCCATGGTCCCTAATGAGTTTAAAGAAGCGTATTAATGGGCATCTGTCTGCATGACTCCAGCATTCTCATTTTCTAGAGGGTTACTGGTCTCAATAGGAGTATCCGTTCTTGTCTGCTCACTGTATTTCATGATTTATTTTCCACTGATACACCTCAAAAGTGACTTAGGCATGTATAAGTCCTCTGTCCTTTGTCCCTGACTGGCTTAAGCATCTTCATACAGTAAGGACAGGCAGGCTTAGGGTGTGGTTGGAGGTTGTGAGCCTGTACACTGAGTCTGAGCATCTTCTGTGGATTATTTATCTACAGAGTACATTAGTGTCAGGGTATCCTACTGATACATACTTGACTTGACTTGGCTTGTCTTGACATCTCTATTCATGGTACTATGCAGCCTTGTAATTCTTGCTAATATAATGGGGACAGTAATAATTCCTAGTTCTGGATTTTGTTTCTATGTGAGCAAAGTTCACGCAATATCCCACAATGACTATGGGGAGAAAATCTCTTCATGAGAAGAAAGTGTCCATTTCTAATCAAATAGCTGTCTATGACCTCTTGGCATATTTCGGGAATGGACACCAAATCCTTTAAAAATAATGTCCTTGCCAAGAGAGGCCATTGTGATGTCGCTCTTGAAGGACTCTTCATTATTTTTGTTTCAGTATTTATTTGACAGTCATCCTATGAACTTTTTCAGGTACATGGGAATATGTTGTGAGCAAAATAAGCATGGCCTTTTGTTTTATGGGACTTTTAATTTAGTTGGGACTATAGATGATCAGATACCCTTGCTGTCATGTAGTTATAAACCATGGCATTTGCCCCTTGAAGAAAAGAGAGCATAACTATTGTATCTAATATTGGTTGCTGGCTGCTGTGTATGCCTATTTGATGAAAGTGCTTGCTACGGGTATTGTAGATCATAGATTCGAAGTTAAAGTAGTAATGGATTAATAGTTCTCTAAAGGAACAGAACATAAAGAATGAATAAATACATTTCTATATATATATATAGTTATATGGTATATGTACACACACACATACACACACAATTTAAAGGGGACTTATTTTAAGCATATAATCTTTGTATTCTCTTTCTACTGTGGAGAGGCCAAGAATCCTGCAGATGCTCAGGCTATGAGTCTGAATGTCCTGGTACTGAAGGTTTGGAGGACTCCTGAAGAGCTGCTGGTCTTCAGTGTGCATTGGGATCCTGAAGAACTTGGTACTAATATTGATGAAGGAGTGCCACAGAAATAGGTTAGAATACCTTAACAGTGAGACTGAGGGGAAGTAGGCAAGAAGCAAAATTTCCTTCTTCCATGCTTTTTCATCCAGACTACCCCTGGAAGTTACCAACCACATTTAAGATGGGTCTACCTGCTTCTATCAGTCTAAAAAAGCAACCCTTGTTTGTGTTTTTGTTAATTCCAACTGCAGTCAAATTGACAATGAAGATTAGCCATGACACAGAGGGGAGAACATTCAGACAGAGCCAAGAGGGAACCTTTGCAGCTGGGTATGGCACTCCCCACCCTTTAATGCAATGCACAGTAGGCAGAATCAGTGAGATGGAGAGAAGTCTGCCTGGTATCCAGGGTGCTAACCTGCCAAGAAGCAGGAAGATGGGTTTGCTTTGACTCAAGTTAACTGTTTTGCATATTTTCATTTGGAGTAGGGAAAGGCACATGCTGCTAAACTTGATGGCCTGAATACCCTGAGCTTATTGGTTGGAAAGAGAGGACCAACTCCTGAACATTATTCTGTGCCCCACCATAGGCACACTTATTTCAGGCTTTTTGTTTCCACGTTCCAGAGTCTAGAAATGGACACAGGACTGTGGGGGAGGGGTGACTGAGTTACAACAATAAGGGTAGGGAACAGTCTCTGCCATGTACCCAACTGCCTTGAGCCTTTTTCCAAAGGCAGCCCATCTACTAGGGTTGCTATTCTTTTGACTGTGTTGGAGATCGCTTTTGTCTTTTCTCTAAGATAGCCAAGTTTTTGTGTGACCTTCAAAAGGCTCCAGTAACACTGTGTATATGTTTTTTTTTAATTATTAAATCATAAGAGGTTATATATTTTTATATTTATTTACTGTTATCAATAAATCTAAGTTTCTGTTCTGCGATTAAAGCAACATATCATGTATTATTCAGAGTCGTTTACTTGGATTCAAATATTTGCTTTCAAAAGATAGCATTTGGGGTCTATGAGATGGCTCAGTGGGTAATGGTGTTTTGTTGTCAATACTTAGAATCTGAGTTTGGTCCCCCAAACCCCATATGGAGGTAGGAGAGTATCAGCTCAAAGAAGTTTTCCTCTGAACACACATTTGCAGTGTGCAATGCACACACACAAACATACACACACACACTTACACATACTCACATATATGCACATATACACTAAATAAATAAGTATAAATTTTTAAAACCAAAAAAGATAGCATTTGCACTCTGCTTGCACACTATTGGCAACTGAGATGTCTAACAGTTCTTTGAAAATTTGTTACTTAAATTGGCTTTTACTAAGGGGAGATGGAAGCTTCTCTCCTTCCAGTAGTGACCAGTATGAAAAATAAAGACAATAAATGGGTTGACCTTGGCTACTTTCCTACCTGCTCCCAACTCTTGAACCCATGATTTGATGACCAATGCCTGCCCTACTGCTGTACCCCACCTGCTGGGTCTTTGGTGGAGATTTCTTTATTAACCCCTCACTTTCTGAAGGGTGAGGACTCATAGCATCTAGTGACAGTTAACCTGTGGACTGAGAACAGCCTCTTTTTCCTGTCTCATCTACAGGGAGCTAATCTGTGTCCTCGGAAAGACCTGTTTGGACATTTCATATTCACTCATTAGATGTCTTAGACCTCAGTTATATAGTATTTTCTACCCAGTTCTGTACCTCTTTGAACTTTAATACCCATTGTTTAAGGTTCTTCCCAGGCTGGAACCAATGTTTTAAGTACATAACAATTGTCTTCTACTCCTCTACCTCTGTCTGCGTTTTATAAATTTTAACCCTTTATGTGTATGTGTCTCACTCAGTCTGAAGTTCCTGTTTGTACTGGGATGGCTAGCCCTCAGCTCTTGGGATTCATATCTCTCTGTTCTTAATTAATGCTGGTGTTACCAGCATGTGTAACCATGCCTGACTTTTTATATGGCTGCTAGGTTTTGAACTGTTGTTCTTATACTTAAGCAACAAGTGCTCTTTCCCTTTGAGTCTGTCTGTACAACATTTCCTTAACCCTGGAACTGAATGTGTAAGGCTTTAATGAAAACGAACAAACAAATAAACAAACAAACAAACCCTTATTCAGCCAGGGAACTGGGAGCCATCATTGGTATACTCTGATTCTTTAGTCTGCTATTAGGTTTCTCTTCAGCTCTTTCCTCCTGCTTGGATTCATGCATGGCTTGTACATCTTTTCTTGTTAAGGCGACTGTGTTCAATAACATTTCAACATTTCTACTTACATTTATCTGATTTATATTATTTATCAGAAGAGTATCCATTCTTGTAAGCATCCCCTGAGTACCTAACTGAAAGGTAATTGTCTATGCGTTTCTATCATATGTTATAGGTTACTCGTGTTATGTTTTCCTAGCTTTCTGTAGATGAGAGGATAGGACTCTTTTAGTACCTTTATTCATAAATATAGTAAGTAGCACTGTATATTTTAAATTCCCATTTTTACCTGAAATATCATATTTGTTTGATTGTACCACATTTTTCCATTCAATGTATTTATACTTGAAGTAGTATAATAGAAACCCATAAATGAATGACCTTATAGTTGAACTCTTACAGGCTTAGTATAACCCAGGGTGTGTGTGTGTGTGTGTGTGTGTGTGTGTGTGTGTGTGTGTAATCTGCCTTACATTAATTTGCCATTAAAAATTGGTAGGACAAGTGCCCTCGCTATCCCACCTTATATGTGACAGAAGTGAGTGAGGTCCAGTGATGTTCCAGAACTTGTTCAGGCTGTACAAGGAGCAGCTGACTACCTGGCTAGATCCATAGCCTGTGTTTTGATTTGTTAGTGCCTTGCTCCAGGTAAGCAGGGGCTGTCAGTAGATCAGGTACATGCACTTTTGTTCCTCATTGTATATGAAACAGATTCCCACTGCATCTCCTTGATGCATGTGTTATCACTTTAATGTTTTTTTTTTTTTTTTTTTTTTTTTTTTTTTTTTAGTGTTGCCTTTTGGACTTGTGAAATTTACAATTTGAAACAAATTAATCACTAATTCTTTCATTTTCACAGCTAAAATCATTTATGTGTATTGTTTGAAATAATTTCTACTTTTGCTTGATAGTTATAAGAACTGTGTAACTGCTTATCCTCATGTGCATCGTAGTTGATATTTATATTAAGCTATTAACAAAACAACTTTTCTGACACATGGACAATTGGAGAAGCATGCTTTTTATGAATAAAATGTCAGAAATAGTCAATGCCTGTTTTTAAGTTTGTATTTGCAATATATGAGCTGGGAAAGACTCCTAGTTTTAGCACTAAATAAGTAGAGTGGAAGACAGTTGTATTGATAAGTTAGGTGTTATGTTCTCCATGTGGGTGGCTTCTTTTTTGTTGTTTTGTTCACTTCATAAAGATAAATTGTTTAGTTGAGATCCCAATATCATCATCCAACCATTATTAGTAATTTTGGGGAAATAGTAATTTTAACAATATAATGAGCATTGGCAAGGAGGGATAATGGAGCTACTGCCTGTGTCGATTGCCTCTGTCATTCAAGAGGGGTGTTTGAATGTTTAGGGGAAGGACAAGCTAAAGTGCCCAGGTGAATGACTTTTAGGAAACTATTCTTGGTTTGACTGAGTATGTATACTTTTCCTCCCACTGCTTGTAAGGCAAAGGCAGGAAGACTTTTTGCCACCAGGAGGGTGTAATAGTCACTCACTTTCTGAGTCATTTGTTAAGAAACAAACAGGAAATGGGTGACTTTGATAGTTGCATTTACTCTGGGACTGCAAGTTGGTGGTGCCTATGGTAGAAGGGGATTTAACAGTCTCAGTGTTATAACCAGACAAGAACCATTATAGGGCCAGTGAGGTGACCCTGAGGGTGAACTCATTTGCCTCAAAAGCCTGGCGACTTGGAGTTCCGTCCTGAGAATCCTCGTTAAGGTGGACGAGAGAGCTGACTACAGAGATGGCCTCCGTCCTCTACATATTTGCCATGGTATGTGTGCCCAGGCATCATGTGCATAACAAACTAAAACTGTATATTAGGAAAAAGAATTTGATTTTCTCTGGCCATGCCTCAGAGTGCATGAGTAATAGCTAGCCTCAAGTGGTGGGACCATCTTAGTTATGATCCTAAACAGTTAATTAAGTGCACTTCCCCAGAATGTGCTGAGGTCTAAACAGTGAGCTAGGTTAATATTGTCCATGGAGATTGGTGAACATTTGATGACTGTGGCTTATAGTTCCTATGATATGAGACCCTATTTTGTTAACTTTCTCTTTCCATATATTCCATCTTCTCATATAGTAGAGTTTTTTGGTTTTTTTGCCTTTTTTCCTGAGAAAATAAAAAGAAACAAGCCAGCACAACCCACCTTACTGTCTTGCAGAGACATTTTGGTGCCAGTCTAAGCATGATACTATCTTGATTTTTAAATTGGTCAACCAGGAAATGTTGCCATGCTAGCAATCATTGTATAGTATTAGTTCTTCAACTCCTGGACTCATCATAATGCTCAAAGGGAATATAATTTGGACAGCTCCCCCCTTATCATTTTTGAACACTGATTAGTGCTCTACAAATGATGGCACCATCAATGATAGTCATGTGCAGTATACTATTATGAAACCATGAGCTGTGTATGGAACAGCAGAGGCTCTATTTTTAGTTTATTTCCTTAGGCAAATACAAATATTTTACTTGCACAGTTACCTCGGGCATTCACAAGCTAGACTGCTAGTGTAAACAGTTTCAAGCCAGCATGTTCCACAAAGAAGCATCCTATAGATACCTCTTTAAGTTCCCAAAGAGAAAATTGAAAGGGGGCTTTGATATAAGCAAAGTGCTATGCGTGTGTAATGGATTCAGTAAGGATTAAAACCCCTCTAGCCTCCCTCAATGACAGGGCTTTGTCTGAGGCTGGCTTGAGTTGTGAGAGCTGTATACTTTATCTCATGTGATAAGGTGAGGCCTGTGTAATTCTAAGTAAGAAATGTGCTAATAGTATGTTTCTTAGGATATTCAAACTTATTTCATGACTTTCAAAATCTGTATACTTTCCTGCTTTTTAATTATATGTCATATAAATTTTCAAATATTTGATGGGATGATTATTTTAATGTATCTCTCTGCATATTCCATCATCTTCAGCAATGGTTAGCGCATTTCCTTGTCTGTACTTCTGCTCCTTCCGTCTCACTCAACCTTCTCCTCTCCTTAGGGTTCTTTCCTTCTCATACCCCATTCTTTCCCTCCTGAATTACATCAGAGATAATTTCAGATATCATACTATACATTAGTGTAAAACTGAACCCTTAATAGGTGTATCTGAAACACTTCTCTCAATCATAAATAATGTGTTAGCTCACCATTTTTGTGGGGTGTTTATTGGTCTTGTATTTCTTGGCTTGGGGTAATGGTATGCGAATGTCATGGAATAAAAGTTTTAATTCTGCATGACTTCTTTGGTTGAGTAAGGTGACAGATTGGTCTGTGTTAATTATAGCTATTATAGACAGTTAAAATATTTAGTCAAATAAAATGTATTGTCACGAGTGATTCTTTTGTTTCAACAGTGGACTTCTGACCTTGATTATAAAATATCAGGTATAGAAAGAAGCACAGATGTACATGACCAATGCTCCATTATAGTGATTTCACCATTTTCGTAAGTCCATGGAATGAGTGTTTGTGTGGTAAGGCTTGGAGGTGTTTGCATTTGACCAGATTACCTAGAAAATGGAGATGGAGGCGAACATTTATATATACTTGGAATGAAGAGACTCAAGGAAACCCAAGCAAGGGGGTGGGGCATCTAACATAGCCCAAGAGCGCAGACAGACACTGCAGAACCCAAATTGCTTGTTTTTACACTACAGCTCCACAAAAGCTTCCCAAATCAAGGCCACCTCAGAATGACGCACTTAGCAGAAGGGAGGGGAGTCTGTGCTGGGTCCCACTCTCCTGCTCAGTATGCTTTCTATTCAGTATCCTGACTCTCCCAGGCTTTGGTGGAAGTGTGCTTTTCTAAAATAACCCTCTCAGATGCACTTTGATTTTTAATAAAGCAATTCTGGATTTTAGTTTCTTCTGTGTCACTGTGACCAAACACTGGAATGTAACAGCTTAAGGGAGGTGAAGTTGATCTTGACCCATGCTTTCCAAGCGAGGTTTGCAGTCCATTACATCAGGGAAGGCATTCTGAAGCAGCCCAATCTGTGGCTGTGCAGACTGTGCTAGATGCCTTTTCCCATTGCTGGCCATGAGGCAGAGAGATAGAATGTAACCAGAGATATCTATTAGTCAGGCTTAGACCCTCAAATGTTTGTTTCCTTCTGTCACATATATTTGTGTTCTCTTGCAGACCTCTCATTTTGAGTTAAAGAGAAATCCCTGGCTATGTGTCCATGTTTTGTATTACTTGGCTATTTCTCGTGGTTCTCCTTCATAGTCATTTCTGTTTTGCTTGCAATTGGCCTGTCTGCATTCAAGGAGCTATTTCCGAAGAAGTGGTTTACATTTTCATTGTAGCAGCTTGATGAAGTCATTTCCTGTACACCTAGTGAATTAGCACTTAAAAAATTTGGCTTTAGTTTTACTGCCCCATGTTAGAATATAGGCAATTGCCACAATAGGTGACAAACGTGCTATTTCTGTTCATCTATACAGTATCAATTTTTTGAGTATATCTGTCTGTCCTTTCTTTTCTTGGGGGGGGTGGGGTGGGTCTTTTTAAGATGTGTAAACACAGGTTTTGAAGGACTTAGACTTGCTGGAGCTTGGTTCTTCTTACAGATTAGCTATGTATCCTTGATCATCATCTTAGCTTTGTCTTGATTTTCCTACATTCTAGACCAAGGATTAAATATTTCTTGCATTTCCCCTTTGTTTTGGATTTGTAGACTTGCCTATTTTCTAAACTCTGAAGATCAAACCCAGAGCCTTGTGTTTACTAGGCAAGAACTCTAGCACTGGTGTACACAGTTGGCTCCTCAAGATGGTGGCTGGCTGACCTGGATATGACACACCTTCTTTCGGGAGGGGGTACTTGCAAGGCATACTCCATTCCCTGCAAAAGACATGACTTGTTCCTTGTCCAGTTCCTATTATTAGATCATAGTCTTCTGCCCACATAATTAACATTGGTTTTATTCATAGGACTTCCATTTTGTACCTTCATTTGTGACTTAGGAAGCATGGTACGATTTCAGGAAATGTAGTTAGTCTCTGATGCCATTTGTGTAATTGGTCACATCTGAACTTGTAATTTGAAAGAACATTTGTAAAGTTGAAAGTAAGGAGCGTAGATTATGATCATGAGCAGCCAGTTAGTGATGTCTGGAACTGTCCAAGGAGTAGATCCTCTTTTGTAGGTGAACTTGATGTGAGGTAGCAATATGGAGTAAGGAATGTCCATTCATCTAAGACTTGCGTTTTCTGCTGAAACTTAATCAAGAGGTGTGGAAATCAATTTTGACAATCCCATTATAATATTAGAGGCACCCAGAGCCCTCAAAGATGGAGTGTGTTTGTTCTCACAAGAAAATGATGCAGACTATGCTGAGATGGTCAACGACAAGGATTATGCAGCAGAGGAGCACTTAGAGGACACTAGATGATGACGTAAATGGGAACATGGGATTTTTAGAGGCACAGCTTCATTTTATATGAAGTAGTTGAAGCAACATGACAGAGAGGTAGAGTTGGCTACATGGGAGTCTCAGCCACTCTCAGAGGAGGATAGCTGAGCATCAGACCAGTGACTCGTGATTGACAGTGCCCAGATGCAGAGATTAGCTTGCCTTAAGTAGTTCATCCATCATCCTCTAAAACACAATTAGCAATAATTGTCAGATATGCCCTATTTATAGAATAATGAACAAATACTTCTGATTCCTTTAAACATGAGAGCCTTACATATAGGATAACTTATATATTATCATATATGGGTTGATGATTGTTTTTCTAGAGTGAGCAAACCCTAAAATTCACCAGTCACTTACTTGGACTGGCTTGCTTCCGAAAAGGAAGCTGTGATTGGGACTTATTACAGTTTGTATTCATTTTGCCTATTTCATACTTAATTGAAAAGAACCATACAGCATCCTCAAGCCTTTTTAATTCATCATTTACATTTGTTTGTGTCAGATTTAAATAACTTGTCACTGTCAGTAGATGCTTTTTATGTGCTCTAGTCTAAAACACAACATGAAGGTGTTATGGGCAGAATTTGAAAAGCTGTGTGATCAGTGTTTTGACTTATATATTTAGGTTGTTTCTGATTTCTTGCTATTAACGTCTTTGGGGTCCATAGCCCTCTCTTTCTGCCTACGAAACCCCTTTATTCTTTTTACCCAGTATTTCAAATTGGTTTTCTTATCTGGAATTATCAAGCAATATGATACATTTTAAGGTAATTGGATTCATTTTTGTAAGATGTTATACCCATGTCACCAATTTATAATTCTATTAGTAGATTGTAATAAAAGTTTCTAACCACATGCTCATAGTAATCTTAATCTGCTAATTTTATGGGGATGCTTTTATTAAATTACTAATAAGGAAACTTTAGTGTAAGGCATTTACATATTTGGTATGTACTGTTATCTCTATGCATCTTCTTTATAAATGTTACATCTTACATTATCTCAAAGCAGCTTTGAAATAAGTATTATTAATATCAGCATTCTTACTATTCAGATGGGAAAAGTACAATGCAGACATGAAGTGATATAATAAAGCTACTTAGTGCCTTGTTTGGGATTTGTCTTCCAGCTCCATTGCTCTCCTGCCTTCTCCTCTCACCTAACATATATATTGTCTTTTATTCAGGTGTGTGGGGAGAGAGAGATTCTGTTACTATGAATGAGCATTGTGTATTATATGTGCATAATTTGGTGTGTATTTTAATTTCATTGTAATTTGCAAGTGCAACCAAATCCCCTTCAATTTGTTTTTAGTTTATCAGTCTATTGGTGAAGGGTGCGACGGAAACTGATTTTCAAATGTCTGTGTCTCTTATTTATGTTTTTTCACTAACTCACACCTGCTCTCCTGATGTGTGCTTCCTGTGTGTCTGTTCCTCTCATACCTGCTCTTCCCGTATACAGCTCCTCCCCTTTTGGTTTATATCTCTGCCTTCTCTGCAGTTTCTTTACTAGAAAAGAGGACTCACCTTTCTGCTTTGCTTCATTGTACAGACTGTTTGTTTCCTTGGCGTTCAGTCAGTGTCTGTGCTAACATAGGAACTTTGCTGCTCAGAAGACCCTCTGCTTCTCTACCTTTGCTATCGGGAATGCAGACTATGAAGAGCATGTGCTCATTGCCTGATCTGGAGAAATTCTTCTGAGAAGCCAGTCCAGCCTTTGGACCAGTTGCTTATCAGAATCTCTTTATGAAACTTCCATAACAGGGCTTGCTTCAGTGCTTGGGGCTTTCCATAGCATTGATATATACATTGCTTCTTTGTGTACTATGTTGCTGTGCTAGTTCTTGTCCTTCACTTGAATCAATCAGGCTTATCTGAACTGAGATATTGAGAAAAACTAAGGCCTTGTGATTTTCCCTGTTAGCATAGCTGTATTGAAATGAAAGTCACAAATTTGCTCATGTCTTGAACTTTTCTTCTGCATTCTATTTGATGTTGAAATATTGAAAGAGAAAGTTGAATTTTAAACTTACCGAACATTAATTGTGATCCTTGGGAAATGGAATGAATCATCCTGGGTACACAGTAGGGATAAATCCCAGACACCTGGTGTGTTGGCTACGAGTCTTTTGAATTTTGCTTTTGAATTTTAATTTATGCCTACTCTTTGTGTTTCAGGTGATGAAAATACTACACTCAGCCAATGCCTGAGCTGTTTACTATATTCCAATGTTGCAAAAGGTTATATTGTCCAGTGTCGGTAGAAAGATAGAAATGACCTCATAAAGGGCATGTAGGGGAAGGAGCAGTTGATGCTTTCTTTATGTTTAGTTTAATCAGTATTTCCACTATTGGTAATCAATACAACATTGAGATACTTCAGTTTCACTGATCATGGACACAAATGAAAACAAAACAAAGCTGTGGTAGCAGTGTATCACAACTGCAGTAGCAGTATGATGTCACCGGGACACAGAAAGGTCAGCACTTAGGCCTGTTTCATAATTGAGAGGGTTAAGAGTGTCACACAGTTCACTACCTAGAGTATGAGAGACACAAAGGCCACAGGTGTTTGAATGCGTTGTGAGGAGTGCTGTTTCTGGAAATGTTTTGTTGTCATATTTGTACTGCTACTGGCTTGGGGTAAACTGTTGCTGTGACCCCCTTAATGTTAGAACACTTGTGACCAGAGTCTCTCAATTCTACAGTGTTGTCCAACTCAAATCGAACCCGAGGCTGAAAACACAAACTTCACTATTATAGTAAAATGGTCAACAAAGTAGAATGTAAAATTTATGCTGTAATCCTTTTGTTTGTTGTTATTCTATGGAATCAGAAGGTGTGGTTGATATGCTCTGGTATTTATGTTCATAATTATGTCTTTGCCTGAAGTTTTGGCATGAATGCTAGGACAGTATTTCCCCTTTGGGGACAGACAAGATGTGAACATAGTTGAATTTCATTTCCAAAGCTTTATTTCCTTTCATTTGCACCTAGGATCTGGTGTTTGGTTTGTGACTAAGATCACTGGGTGTGGGCTACTATGAGAAATTCTGAAAGGAGTAAGTTGATGTTAGGTGCAAAAAGCTCACATGTCCTATTTAAGGCTGTGTGAAATAAAGTGGACTCTCCTAATGAGGTGGCCCCAGAGACTGGATTTAATCCTCTGGCGTGACTGCTTTCACAAGGCTTTTCAAGAGCCTAAGCACCATAAAACACAGCCACAAAAGCTTTCGTTCCCAAGAATGTGTGTGTCGGCTCATGTCAAGGGCTCTTAGCATGGAACAATGGGCCTAAAGCCATAATCTAATAAGCAAACAGATAATCCAGTTCAGGTTTGTCTAAGTAATATAATGTCTCTATCAAACTATTTCCTGCACCTTTAGCTCTATTCAGAAGGAGAAAGTTCTGCGTGGGAATGTGAGTGTTTTCTTAGGAGGAGGATGTGGCTCCCTTGACTGCCTAGCTTGTTTTTCTCTTCTGGGTAAATCTAGTTGTTCACTGTGGGAATTTTCCATCTTGGTAATTTGGTATTTTACTTGGGTTTTATTTTTAAGGTTGGGAACGCGTACACCTTAATTTCAGGTGTATTGTTGCATCACCTCTAGCTCCTTTGCTGTTGGCCGGGTCAGCCAGTACTAGCCTGTCTTCATGCCTTGCTACTCAGCAAACCTTTCTCTAACCACTAAACATGAAAGCTAAGCTGTTTCCATGAAGCCAGTTCAGGGATTGATGGGGGGATTTGCAAAGGTCCAACGTTCTCTTTGCTGTTTTGAGACATCCGAGGTGTTTGTGAACAGTGATGACTTACTAGGCAAGGCATCCCTTTGGAGAAAACTCCTGGAAGCCTAATTTTCAATATGGCCATGAGGTTTGGGCATGCTGGGGTCAGTCACTGGTGTGCATATTACTGGTTGCCATTTGCCTGATCTTGCCTAGAGAATTATGTTTTATGTATAACGCTCAATGATTGCCTTCTTGTAGTTAGGCTAACTGCCCTGCCATAACATCAGGGGCTATTTTCTGGCTACTCCCTTGAAAACAAGTCTGAGTCTCTGCTGTTAATTGGCCTTGGTGTTTTGAGTCATGGAGTCATAAACCATTGGTGTTGAAAGGGTCTTTAAAAGCTATTAAGGAAGTTTGTTGCACTTAAAGAGTTGTAATCTCATCATAATATTCCCCTGGGTAGCCTCCTCCTCCCAACTTGAATCTTCTAGTTATTTGGTGCCCTCATTTTCTCAAGCCAGCTACTTTCTAGTTTAGATCCCTTTCACTGTCAATGGTTAGGACCTTAACAAATGCTATTACACTGTATTGGTGTGGTATTGTCAGTGTTTCTGTGAAACTCTTTATAGTTTTCCAAACAGACTTAATACTTATAGCTATATCACAACAGTTGCACAGGCTCATATCTCTGCATCTCCTAGTAGCAGGTGTGTGCATTTCTGAAGAGGTAGGTATGGTTACAGTCACTTTTCACCATTTCATGTGCTTGCTGGGTATAATTTTGCCAGTCATTCATTCATTATCTTCTGCTTACAAGTCTGGAAGTAACTCTCTGGTCCCAGGCTCTAGTATGGACCCTCCTGCTCTAGGGAAGTCTCACATTTTATTTGAAAGTGTTTTCCTTTCAAATCCATGAGGTGGTATAAGGAAAAGCAGCCCACAGGTAACATTGAGAACTAGTATAACATAATCTAATTTTGCTTCCTGAAATGTATTCCTTAGTTTAGCATTTAACATGGATTTTCCCTAAATTTGGTAGCAAGATTATAGATGCACAAAGAGAAGAACAATGTGTGAAGGACAGAATAGAGTGTTTAAGTAATATCTAAATTTAGCAAAACATCCTGAAATAGGAAGGATGTCTCAGGAAGGTCTGTGAGCTTCAGCTACTCAGTGCAGTGCCTGGAGGACACTCACCCTGCATTTAGAAATTGTTTCTGTCCCAGCTTTTCTTACATTGCTCAGGCTCCTCCTTCATGGGATGCCAGGTTCTGATCACTACAAACTGTAAATAGGCTCATTACATGACAAAGGGGAATTCATAATTTAAACACAGTTCAGGTGGTAAAGCAGTCTGTGGATGAGGCCAGTATACACAGGGATTTCCATAAAAGTCAGTGCAGGACAAAGAAGAGGAGTTTGGAGACTGGGAGAGACAATCTAATGGGGATTTGCTGGCTTTGAAGATGGAGGAAGGGGGTAATATATCAAGGAATAAAGGCCATTTCTGGAAGATAGGTTCTCTGCAGAAATGCCATAAAGCAAGGCAGTTCTGTAGATACTTTGATTTTAATCCCTTGGTATACATGATAGTCTTTTGTTTATAAAACAAAAAGATCAGAAACTTACAATATTTCAAACTGGGAAGTGGTAATTTACTATAGAAATAGTGGGAAACTACCAGAAACAACATTGCATTGTAATTATTTGTTTGCTTACTTCTCCTTTTTGGAAAAGGAGTTTCTCAACTCCTACTATGTCTTAAATCTGTTATCTTAACAAAATTCCATCTTAAAGGGTCATCAAATCCCTTGATGGATTCTAGGTAGAACTAGTGTTTACTCCAGTTTGTGCCTAGTGCCTGATACAATTTAAGATACCTTGCTTTGAAAATCTTTTAGACTTTTTGATAATAAGTGTACCCTTACTGAATTCAATTTTTTTAATATAAAATGAGTTTGTGAACAAAATCAAGTTCAGCAAACTTTTCTGTAAGTCCTAACAATCACTGTATACAGGCTTTTAGAGGTGTGTGGTATTTTCTCTACTCAGTTTTGACATAGGAATGAGAAAGTCACCATAGATAATAAGTAGTTGAATGATTGTGGCTGGGTTCCAATAAAGCTTTATTTGTAAAAGCAGAATGTGGGCATTTGTCCATTTTGAAATTGCTTGTGCACCTTCAGTAGTTGAACTTTCTTACTTTGTTCTAATTTCCTTCTAACCTGATTATTTGGTAAAGGCCCATTAAGCTGAGGAAGTGTCAGTAGGACTTACATATGGTCTCACTCAATTGACAAAGTGAATCTGTTTGTATGAAACCCTGTAATATTTGCAGACTCAAGTGCCAGGAAGCGAACTGCTACTATGTCCTTGGCAAATGGACCTGAGACAAACACTCTTAAGGCGGATACACGGAGCGACCCTTGAATGCCAAGGCTGAGCTCACTGAACTTGAGACTCTGAGAACTGCAGTTACTGTTGGAAGAACACAAGGGTGCAATAAATCCACCTTGCTAAGGAATGATAGACCTTTCAAGGCCACTGGCCAAATGAAGTAAAAGGAAGGAAGGCATTCCTCACTCAGCTAAATTATATCTTTGGGCTAGTGAACAAGTCTGCTAAAATAGCAAGGTGCCTGAACTTTGGTGCCCAGAATACGTCATCAAACATTACTTGGAATTGTCTTCCAACACAGCACCTCTGAGTTTGAATGAGCAAAGTGAAGTGAATAAAATGCAAGGGCTGACTTGCTAAGGACAAAACTTGCTTTATCCAGGGAATTTCTTGAGCAATTTAGCCTTTATTTTGGCAACTGGATGATAAATATCCAATAGATTTTGGACTAATTTTAAAGTTTCTATTGGATACAAGACTTGAGCATGTTTAATTGTTGGAGTATGGTTCTGTAGAGCAATATGGGATGAAAAAATCCAGTTTATAGTTTACAAAGGACATTGGGCAAGCCTAGTGGTGATGGCCCATTCCTTTAATCCCAACACTGAGGAGGCAAAGGCAGGAGGATATCAGTCAATTTCAGGCCAGCCTGCTCTACAGAGTGAGTTCCAGGATAGACTCCAAATCTACTCTGAACAGTCCTGTCTCTAGAAAAACAAAAACAATAATAAGCAAACAAACAACATGGGGTTATGTCTCTTTGGTCACCAGATTTGGTATGTGTTTTGGCTTGGCTGATTTACTTGATTTTCAGGGCAAAATTGTTCTCTTTAGATGTATAAGTCAGATTGCCACAGATTTCTAGGGCCAGTAGCCATGCACTTTTTCTAGTTGTTTCTTTAAGGACTACCTTAAGTGGCTGATATTCCATTTTAAACAAACAAACAAACAAACAAATAAACAAACAAACAAACAAATAAATAAATAAATAAAAGAATGCATGTACACAGTGTACACACCCAGCAACCACTGTCAACTCTTCTTTATTTAGTATGTATAAGCCACTGGGAGAGATTCTGCTGAATTAGGATATGAAGCTTGTACGTTAGCTGCTGTCAAAGATGGCACAGTGCACTGGTGTGAATGCTGTGTTATTTCTTGTACTGCATCCATCGTACATGCTCTGGATGTGTTGTAGGGAGTTAGTAGTTAGAGAATGTCTTTGCAATAGCTAAGGTTATCAGTTTAGGATTGCAGGTGGTCACCATGTTCAGGAAAAACTTGACCTTCTATACGAGTCAAACAAACAAAACAAAAACTGGGTAGATTAGGTGTTCTTAATAGTAAGGTATTAATGAGTAGGTCCTTGGGGTCTGTGAACAAAAAGACTCAATTGTGAAGACCACCAGAGTGGCATTCAGTTGAGTAAAGGAAGACATCTTCTTGCTCAGTGTTGCTGCAAAATTTAAAAACATCTAGGAAAATACTTAAAATGTATGATCTGTACAATTAAAATCAAATTCATAGGGACTCACAAACAGAAACATATATTTATAGATCTGAGAATGAATATTGTCAGAATGACTATAGCAACTCAGTAGTCTTCAGATCTAGTATAATTCCGATCAAAATAAAAATGACAGTCTTAAATAATAGAGCAGTAGAAAAGGCTAAAATGTATGTGTAACCAAAATATCCAAAATAGCCAAAACACTCCTAAAGAATCACTAAAGTAGGAGGTGTGCAGTGGCTTCAAAACTTACTACCATGTCATGATGATCTAATGGCTGGGGCACCAGCAGCCATCCTATTATACAGACTAACGGAATGGAAGAGAGAGCCCAGCGTTACTCTATGTGTGTATAGCCCACTGTTTCTTGTCACAATCATAAAGCGCATCCATTGGAGAAAAGACATTGTCTTCAGGAAATGGTGCTGAGAAAAATGTGTGTGTGTGTGTGTAGAAAACAAGATTTCTATTTCTCACCATATATTAAAAAAAATCAAGTAAAAATTGGGTCAAGGACCTAAATATGCAATTTAAAACTGTGAAACTATTAGAGAAAAACATATGGGAAACAATTCAACATATTAATGTAAACAAAGTTTTTTTTGTAGCTGTTGTGGTTAATGAAACCCCCACGGCGAAGTCAACAAAAAATATAACTGAAAAGATGAGATAATTTCAAAATCAAAGGCTGCACAACTAGGAACAATCCATGAAGTGAAGAGTTAGACACCCGGAAGAATGAGAAGATAAAAACATTATAGCTGTTTATCTTGGAAAAGATTGATATCTAGAATATATAACCACTCAGGAGAAAAGTAGGGATAATCCACTAAAACCAGCGGAAATGACTACTTATTTCTCAAAAGAAGATGAGCAAATGGTCAACAAATAAACAGTATAATTTTTATCATCTCTCATCAACAGTGAGCAATCATGTCATCTATTAAGGTAACTGACACAGATGAGCAGTAATGAATGGTGATTACCATGTGGCAAATCACAATTTTCGCATAGTGTTGCTGGGAGTGAAAATTCATGCACTAACTGAGGAAGACTGTATTATGATTTCCTTAAACTAAAAAGAGACCCAGAAATCTTATCAGTGAATATATAATCAAAGGTAATGAAAAAATTACATCAAGGAGTTATTTGCACTCATATACTTAAAATATCATGCTTAACAATATCTGAGGTACAGTCTCAACCAAGGAGTTTGTCAGTGGATGAATGGGGAGAGGAGTGATGCAGAATGCATGAAAGAATGACCTCCATCTTTTGCAAAAATATGATTGGAGTTATGCTCAGCAAAGAGATACAAGAAGGCAAGTACATGTGCTTACACATTTGCAACAACAAAAATAAATTGGGATGTGGTCACTAGAGTGTAAGGCGTACAGTTTTTCCTCCCGCCACTGGTCTTGTCCCGCCGCCGCACCAGCCCCAAATAACACACTGAGACTCTGTATTAGATATAATTCTGTTGGCCCGGTTACTTGTTTCTTATCAGCTAGCTCTGCCTTAATTATTAACCCATTTCTGCTGATCTATGTATTTCTCTTACCGGGGAGCCGGCCAGCATACTGCTTTCTCCGGACTTTCCATCTTGGCTCCTCCTTACTACTTCCTCTTCCTCCTTGTCTCCTAGTCCCTCCTATCTTCCTTTCCTATTGGCCAACAGTGCTTTATTCATTAACCAGTATAAGAAACATATACAGAATGACATCTCCCATCACTAGAGAATGGGAAGTGTCCTGATCAGAGGGAAAGCTGATATGTAAGGCTCATCAAAGTATAGCTAAGAAGAGGACAGTTCCTGCCTTAAAGTCTATAGCATTCACTGCTGTATTTCCAAATAATCAGGTCCAGAAGTTCTCATCACATTGGAATGGTTTAGGTTTGAGGAGATGGAATTGATAACTACCCTAGTTTGATCATTTACATTTATATGCACATATAAAGTTATTGTGTATCTCTGAATATACACTAACATGGGCCAACCAAAAGAAGTTTACATAGAACTTATGACTTCCAAAGAAATGGTTCCCATCTAAAACATGCTAACTGGCCAGTATATTTGGGATATTTTTAAAGAAGTTTCATCTAGCATCAGGAACCCTTCTATCCCTAATGTGAGTTTGTTAAATCTTGGGGAACCCCAACCCAAGCCTCTCACTTGCTTCTGCTATTCCTGGAATTCTAGCCTGATTGCCATAGGATCTATCAGCTACAAATTTGAGAGCTTGTGTCTGCACTGTCCTTTCTAGCCATTGGAGGACATGTTTTTCCTTTTGCCAGCACCACCTCAGGTTTTATTACTATAGTGTTGTGCAAACTGTGAAGTCTGGAAGTAGAGTCCTACTTTGTCCTTCTCTTTTAGGATTGTGTTGGTTATATTCAAGGTCGGGCCATTAGGAGTCTTTGGTTTTGCAATGCATAGATGGTACTTTGGAAAGTACCATCTTGGAAAGAATGGAAACCATTTGGACCATTTCTTTAGTATAAATATGAGACTATGCATTAAGTATACTTACTGTTTGTGTGTCAGTGGAGATGAAGAATAGTGAATAAATTTTTAAAAATGCATTGGAGTAATTTAATGTGGCTTTCTGGTATTCGGAGCAGATGTTGGGGGGGGGAATTAGGCCTTTGCAGTCTTTGTGGTGGGAAGAAATTGAGGTGAAATAAACAGAAAGCTAAAGGACATAGAATGAGGTCAGCAGGCCTGTGGGTAGCATTTCTAAGTCAGGTTTTGAGTACCGGGCTGTAGATTTAGTTAGTGATCCATTGTTCAGAAATATGGAACCGGATTAATGATAACAAATCTGTGTTGCTTGTAAATCTCATATGCATTTTGGTTTCTTTTTTTATGGTGTGCATTTATGGCAGTCAGGCAATCAGAGCAAAATGGCTTGGGAGACTGACAGAAGTGACCTGGTTGAAGACAGTTTGGGGAACCTTCTGCAACTTAGTGTGTCTCAGAGAAATGGTGCTGGATGGTTGTTGACATCTGTTTGATTTTTGAAGTGACTGTTCTTACTAAGGTTGGAAATCCTCTGCCTTCATCTCCCAGAGCCTAATGTTCCTGTTCTCCAGCTGAGAGAGTCTAATTCACCATCTTGTGTTGTAAACACTCACTCATTTTAACTGATTACACCTCCAATGATTCTCAAATCACTAAAATTACTAATTGCTATTCCTTACACATCAAAGAGTGAATCCTGAATAATTAACCCCAAATAAAATTAGATGAATTGGCCCTTTTAATTAGAGTCCCTGCTGCTGTTTGTTCTGAGCTTCCTTTTCTTACTGTTAAGAGACTTTTAGAATGATTAAAACTGTTTAAGACTTAAACAGCCAGTGACCTTTTAATACAATATAAATCCATGGAAGCAATATTTCAGCTAGCAGGTGGTGAAGTAAATTTTTAGAGCAAGTACCTGTCAGCTCCAGTACTTCTGTGGGGGGAAATGCATGCCAAAAAACAACCACCTTGAAATGAAATGAGTGTCTCTATTTGATTATTTTTATAGCATTTATGCATTTGCTAAGCTTTGGGCTTGATGAAATAAATGGCAGGGTTGAAGGAGAGTGAGTAATGGTTGGCATCATTTTATATAAATAGTAACAAGAACTTCTCAGCAAGAAGAGCTTGAAGTGCATAAAAGATGAAGACTGGAGAAATTGCAAAAGGCTCCTAGCCATGTAGCCATTCTTGTCTAGATTTTTCTGATGCCAAGGAAGGAACACCTACATGGAGAAATGGAGCCTTGTGGGATTTCTGTGCCCGTGGTTGTGCAGCGTGAATTACCATCCTATCCATGCTGCACTCTGGCTGCATTTTGTTGAAAATCTTGCCCATATTCCTCTCCAGTGATCCTCTCCAGTGGTCTTCTTCAGCTTTCACGAGTTGAAAGAGGCGTTGGTTATTTACATTTCCCCCAGAAATCTCAGTTTCTCACCCCAAGTCAGCCATGGACCATTTTATTTCCCCTTTAATTATTCATTCAATCATTCACAACTATATACATATAACACATACTTTGTTCATAGTTTCCTCATCATCCTTGCATCCTCCTCTCACTCCCCCAAAGCCTTCATTCCCAACAAGCCCTTCTTCTTTTTTCATACCCTTTTTGTGTGTATGCATGACCCACTGCATTTCATCAAGGCTGCTCTCATAGACATAAGTGGGGGTTGTTAACGAAACTGAAAGGGCAATTTATTGGTTACACTGAGTAAAATGACTCCCAATCTCCTCTAGTTAAAAACAGCTTAATATTGGCATAAAAACAGACACATCACCAATGGAATCAATTGAAGACCCTGACATAAGTCCACACACCTATAAAAATCTGATATTTTGACAAAGATGACAAAACTGTACGATGGAAATACGAAAACATCTTCAACAAAAGGTGCTGATATAACTGGATGCCAACATGTAGAAGACTGCAAATAGATTCATATCTATGGCCATGCACAAAACTCAAGTCCAAGTGGATCAAAGGCCTCAACATAAATGCAGGAACACTGAATCTCATAGAATAGAAAGTGGGCAAGTATCCTTAAACGCTCTGAAATAGAAGATCACTTTCTAAATGTATCACCAGTAGCACAGATTCTGAACAATCAGTTAATGTGACCTCCTGAAACTAGAAAGCTTCTGTAAGGCAATTAAGACATGGCCCATTTTAAATATGAATTTTGAAGTAAGAAGAGTTTGTGTCAGAGTATAAATCCTGTACTATTTGGCTCTTCACCATACTGGCACAAAAAATCTCCATCTATAGTATTAAATGATTAGGTTAACTCAAACACTTATTTTCTTTATCATTTAAGAGTGAATTTTAGTTTGTTATCCAGAAACAATTGTAGACTATACAGAAACATTCAAAAACTAGTGTCAAGGACTCTTTGTTATTTAGTTTACCCATGTATTTGCATCTTGTGTGATCAGAGTTGTCCTACCTAAAGCAAGTAATTAATATATACAACTTAATAACTTGTAAAACTTATTCAGACTTCAACAGTTGCTATCCTAATGTGTATTTTAGTCTCAATTTTATTCAGTATTGGGTTTCGTTTATTATTATTATTTTTTGTGACCTCAGACAGTTCGTGGTGATCAATGATGCTTTGCAAATATGTGTGTTTGGCTCCCCAATCCAAAGATTCTGGTTTAAGTTTTTAGAGTGGTATCTTCTATTCCATGAGGTAGATGACAATATGTGAGAGATTCCAATGCTTATTAATTCGTTAATATATTTCTATTCTTAGAGCCAAACCAATAATGTATGTATGTCTTAGTTAGGTTTCTGTTATTTTGATAAAAACATCATGATCTAAAGCACCTTGGGAAACATAGGGTTTATTCCTTTTTGTACCCCTACATCAGAGTCCATTACTGAAGGAAGTCGGGGCAATTACTCAAGTAGGGAAGGAACCTAGAGGCAGAACTAATGCTACTGATTGATTGGCTTATTCCTCCTGTCTCAGGTTGCTTTCTTATATACCCCAAGACATCTTGCCCAGGGATAGTACCACCCACAGTGGGCACCTCCTCCCGAAATCAATCATGAATTAAGAAATTGCTCCATAGGCATGCCTTTAGGAAAATCCTATGGACCCTTTAACTTCCAGTTGAAGCTCCCTCTTTCAGGTAACTCTGGCTTATGTCAAGTAGGCAAAAAAAAAAAAAAAAAAAAAAAAAAAAAAAAAAAAAAGAACAACAACAAAAAAACACCACAACTAGCACAACATGTAAACAAAGGAATGTGGGTATAGTGGTACAAGTCATGTCAAAAAGAGAAGAGAAGCTAAATATTGGAGGATGAATTAGAACTGAATGCAGGCAAATAACAGGAGTTGTTACAGACGAGGAATAAAGCTGATTTTCTAGTTCCAAATCTCATGAGGTTTTCATTTTTGGTTGTGGGTAAGTGTATGAATTATAATTAGTAGTGGAAGTATAACATTAAGTGTGAAGCTCCACAGCTTCTACTTTGCATTCCTAACTGTATAGAACTTCCTTGAACTATATAGTCTGGGTCTGGCAAATGTTAGGTGTGGTGGTTTTTTATTTGTTAATCTTTGTAAAGTTTAAAACAAAAAAAATAATAAAATAAAATGCAAAGGTCAGATTGTTTCTATTTCCCTAGCACTGGTGTTTGGGAAATTTGTCATCACCTCCTTTCCCTATTTCCTGTTCTCTCACCATCTCTACCTTATTCCATGAGACTCCATTCCCAGAAATTTCCGCAGGACTTACAGAACTTTCAGGATACCTAGTGAGCATAGATTTTGTGAATGTTTATTCTCAGATCTTTGATTAGTGAAGGAAAATCCAGTGCAGTGAGGATAGTTAGCAACCCTTGTGGATGCTGAAATACCTCTAGACCATATGTTAATTTAGGGTTCAGGACTCAGTCATTACACTTGGCAGACAGACCCTTAGTAACTTAAGATGTAAACAATCAAGAAAAATAAATCAACAACAGCAACAGCAGCAGCAAACAAAACTGAACAGGTCCTTTGAGATCTGCATCACCCCTGCTTGGCTGCCAGGGCAATAGAAGACCGTTTATCCTCTGATAGTCCAATAATAGGCAGAAGCTGGCTGTATTTCACATCAATAATTGGAAAGAATAAAACATGACTATATCAAAAATATATGCATTCATTCATAGTTTTGGGGGGTTCATATTTAATATATATTTGCTAATACACACATACAAAGTAAATAGTAATAATCTGATTATAAATTATTCAACACCCCTGCAAAAAGAAAACAAAACAAAAAATAAAAAAGAAAGAAAGGAAAAAAAGAAAAGCAAATACAGAAAGAAAGCAGGCCTTCAGCCATCCCCTACCTAGTCTGGTAGGGAAAAGGCATAGATCGGCAGTTAAACTGGGAGCAGAATTAGTGCTGTGGTGGTTCTCAGTACATTGTCATTGGTGAGGAGGTTGGCTATCCACAATCAGAGTCAACAGAGGTGAACTGGGTTCACTAACCCAATGCACTGTGTTGAGAAAACACCCGCCCCAGACTCTGTGGCTGTCTTTGAAGGGAAGGGAACCTTCTGTCTTGGGTGGGCACACTGCTGGGGATGGCCCATAATAGAAGCTGGGATAGTTTGGGAACAGTCAACGCACTAGTATTCTCTTACTCACTTCTTTTCTGAGTTGTAAATTAAGATTCCCTCCCTTTTAATATTGAGGTGGTCTCTAATAATATCATTTTTTCACACTGAGAATTTAATATTTTAGTATTAGGGCTGAGGCTGTCTCAGTAACTGCTAGAAGACTAATTAAGTTCAACCCATTGTTCTGCTTATTTTTATTGCCCGTATTTGCAAGTCAGAATATTTGGATGAGGTTTGTTGTTTGATAGCAATTATTATGCTTTTGTCCGAGAAGTGATACTTGATAAATTCAAAAGTGCATTTGGTTCTAGACAATTTTTCAGAACCAAATTCCTCCTCACTTTTTGTATTATATGAAATCCATTCCATATTTTCAACTGAGAAAACTAATCTTTTTCAACATATTGAAACTGCTATGTGATAGAGAAGTATAATATGTTCAGTTAGATTTAGCACACTTGTGTTCACCTCTGCACAGAGAATTTATCTGTAATTTAAACAAGAGGACTGCTGAAGACAGAGAAGTTCCAGAAATTCAGTATTAGCTAAATATGGAGTGAGACGGTCCAATTTACAAGTGGAGAGACGTCATCCTCTTTAAAGATAATAAGTCTCCTTGCTTTTAATTTGAGAATCTCAAAGAGCGTTTCAAGCTCAGTTATTTAGAAAGATGACAGCACATTAAATTTTAGCTTGGGTAAATATAGTGATGAATTAAAATTAAACTCTGCATTTGAGTAGAGTCTGCGATTCATTTCAAAGCATCTTCCTTCTGATTCTGGGGGGAAAAAGCAAGATTACAATTCATATTCATTGTATAGAATTGAAAGTGAAAAGTAGAGAGAATACAAAACAACGTTTGTTATGCCATAAGCTCTGGGCAACCTCTATTTGTATATATCCCTATAGAAAAGCAGCACCATGCTGTAAGCATTCCGAGAAGTCTGCCCTTCTTCTCCTCCACTTGGTAACATACTTGTTCTTCCTATTCTACCCCAAATAGTCCATGACTCACACTCTCTCACTCCATTTAAGTTTTTCCCCAAATGCCATTTTAGTGAGGCATTTCTCAATCCTGTTCTTTAAAACCACAGCATCCCACCATCAACCCACCAATTCCCTTCTTACTCTTTCTTCCAAGTTTGCATTACCACTCGACATCCAGCTCACACTAGCTGTTTGTGTCCTTGGTATCACCCCTTTCCTAATACACTGTAAGTTCTATGTGGGCAACATTTTCCATTTTTCTTGTATGTTTAATTTGTCTGTGCAGAAGTTCTCAACCTGGGTCTTGAATGACCCTCTCTCAGGGGTTGCAGCTCAGATATATTGTATACCCGATATTTACATTACAATTCATAATAGCAGTAAAATTACCATTATGAAGGAGTCATGAAAATAATTTATGGTTGGGATTCCCCAGTCCATGAGGAGCTGTATGAAAGGGTTGCAGCACATTAGGAGTGTTGAGAAACATTGCTCTAGAGTAGTGCCTGGTGCATAGAGGGTAGACTGAATGTATAGATGACAGAGCAGATGATCACCCTCAGCTTGATGGCTCTGTGCAGTGTCTTTGTAAGCAGTGCTGTCCTGATGAGCCGTCAGATGCTTTTTGTATTGCGTTGTGTTGAAGATTCAAACTGGACTTTGTTGCGTGTGGTTTTTGTTACTTTGTCACAGGATAAATTATTGAATGTGGATACGCCTGAGTTAAGGCATGTAAATATTTTTAAGGATTTCACACCCTTTGCAATGGAAAGTTTTAAAGGAAGGAATATTCCTTTAAAGGTAGGACTATTCATGGCTCTTTATGTTCTTATGAGTACTGTGTTTCATCTGTATTTTAACACTTACATATATGATATTTCTAATTAATGGTTGGTAGTTGTAAGAACTTATGTAATCATGTCACATGTTAATTTTTGATAATACATATGTGAAAGTAGGAGTTAAACGGGCTAATTGGCATATTTTCACCTGAGATATGTTTTTCACTAGTTTATTTTAACCTTAGTATTTTCCTAAGTGAAAATTTTCCTCAAAACATGCCCTTAGTTGCACAGTCCAGCTTGTTAAAAGCAGCTTATCATTTTCCCTCTCTAAGGAATTCATTGTCCAGTTTCTCCAAGATAACACATGTATGCTTATTGTGTGTGTGGCATTGAGTATGTTTGTCTATTAGATATTCACCTATATGTCAGAACTGTCATTATTCTTAGACTGATTTCAAAAAGTTGTCTGAGTTCTTCCTTCCAGACTTTCTCAGTTCCAGCAGTTCAAAGAAACACTTATTTTGTCCAATCCCGAGGGCTCTCCCTGAATCAAATCTACATGAGAAAGTTTGGGCACCTACAGTTTTAGGTGGCCTTCTTGGGGATTCCACTTGTGTGGCTTTAGTGATAGTGGAGTTGTTAGAAGTTTTGAAGATGTATGTCTGCAAGGATAAGGATTAAGCATGCTTAGAAAATTGTCACTCAAGAGAGTCAGTGATGTAGGAAATACCTTACCTGGTTTTGGAGCTTCTCTTATCCTGGGGCTCTTATGCAGGAATAGAAGATGCTTGGTAAAATAGTTCATGGAAACTTGAAGTATGGTTTTAAGAGGTGATACCACTGGAACTACTTGGGCTTTTTAGAAATTCAAATCATTGTTCCCCAGACAGAACTCCTAAGTCACACCCCTGACAGGGTCATCCAGCAGTCTGCATTTTCTAGTACCTCTCAGAGGTCCAGATGAACTGTGAGGTTTGAGAAGTGTTTTCATACAGGGTGACTGTATGACTGGGAGGGAGATAAGAAAATCAACCCACTGCCAGCTGCTGAAGGACAACCTACTAGATTGGTGGTACCAGAAACAGTGTCCTCAGCTGCTGAGTGTGACATTCTTGTTGGCTGGAGAGGTTGGTAACATTCTTGTTTCCTTTATGGTGTATTGTACTCATATATCTGAGTCCTCTGCTTTGTGGTCAAATGTCCAATCATCTGCTCTGTGGTCATTAGTCTGCATAATGAAAGTTAAATTCCTTCCTGTGTGTGAATCACATTGTCCTTTATCAACTAGCTAGTTTTTCTTATACTGTTGTTTCCAATCCTGTGTTATTGCTTTGTTGAAGTTGATTTTCGTCAACATGACTTGCATGCTGATATTCCCCTGCCTTGCTGCCAGTAGTAGGCTTTTTGTCCAGGTCATACCTACCTGGACATAAGCTTTGTTTTAGTTAACTTCCAAAAGTTTGTCCTCATGAATTGAACTTATTGTTATCCTTGCGTATATACAAGTCTTTTCTTACTCTGCTTGAACAGGATTTTATTAAGGCCAGCTATTTCAGTGTCCCTCATACCCATCCCTTTCTTTGACCCTTCTACACTAGCTTTTATGACATTTTGAAATATGAAACCTGGCCTTTTGTCCTATGAAAGCTAAGGCTATTATTTAAAGCATAGTTAGCTAAGGGTGGCAAATATTTTATAAAAGGCAAGCAATTGTGTCTAAAACAATTACAATAAGTTGTTGGCAAATGTATCTTTCAAAGAGTACTATGAAACAGCACACTTGTTAACATTTTGTATGTATTTCCTTTCTGTAGGTGACTTTCTCCCGCCCCCACCTCCACCCTTAGATGACCCTGGAACCCTTCCACCTGGACCTGGAAACTTCCCTCCACCTCCACCACTGGATGAAGGCACTTTCAAAGTGCAGGTAAGAACAGTGGTAGAAGTCAGGGTTATAACATGTGATAGGAATCCTGGGAAATTCAGTGATGCTTTCTGTGTTTATGAGCATTTACCCAGAGTATTTCCCCAGCTTTGCAGCTTACAAGGATTTAGCACACTTTAGTGCTAAATGTCCAAACCATGCTTCTCAGAGTTCTGCTGGCTTACACTCTTAAGCCATGGAAAGATTTTTACCTACTAAGTTCATCTTACACTCTTAAGCCATGGAAAGATTTTTACCTACTAAGTTCATTTTAGAACCAAGATGGTTTTTTTTTTTTTTTTTTTTTTTTTTGAAGTGCTATTTGAAAAGTCTACACGTTTTTCCCTCTTTCCATAAGTTTTGTATTTTATATAAATAAGAATAATATTTAAGGCTCTGCTTGTTCAGTGTGGGCCCTCACTGGCAGCGACATTGTTTTCACGAGACAAATAGTAAGACACCATAGGGCCTTATCTTCTAGGTGTTCAAAGATGAATGTTAGGTGTGTATCAGTGATATGTGAGCACTACGTTCTGCAGAATACAGACTCTTAACTCCAGTTCGATGCAGAAGCGGCAAGAAAAATATTTTTGCGGTGAGGTCAGTACCTCCAGTTAAAGCTGAAGACACCATGCCATGATAGAAAAATTATAAATTTATGTAGATTGCCATTCTCAGATAAAGTGACATGAGTGTAGATGTACTGATAACAATTGAGAACTTGCTTAGATAAATCCTGATTTTTCAGGTAAGATGGAATCAAATATCAGAACCTGTGAGCTACAACCAGAGCATTCACCCTGTGTTGATGCTGGTGACTATGGTGCGGTTTATTCTGTTATTCTGGCTGCCTTTGTATGTGTTCGCAATGTTCCAAGAACGGTTAGGGTCAGATCTGCTGTCCTTTCTCTTCAAGTATACTTTGGGAGAACAAAGCAAAGATTATTCAACTATTTCCCAAATAATCTTTGTTCCTATATAGATAATATCTGAGTAATGGGATATCCTGAGACATGAAAGGAAGGCAGAGTTTGCACATGTTATAACTTGTAAGTAAACAGAGGACAAGCCCTGTGCATTCGGGTGGGGGATGTGGTAGGGGAAGCAGACACAAGGTGACTTTGGTGAGTGGAACCTCCTCAGGATAGTACCATACTTAAACAAAGGTTTAAAGGACAGGTGGATTCTCGCGGAGTATATTTTAATGTGTTTTCATCATGTTTCAGTAAAATATTCTTGCCTGCTTTTTATATACTGTTGTTTTCTATTGGATGCTTCTTTATGTGTTGTTAATGGACATGATTTTATAATTCTCTTTTGCTTTCTTTCCTGGATTACTAGTAAATATATTATGCTATATTTGGGATATTTCACTCCAAGGATTGGCTGAAAGTCTGCAGTTTGAAAAGTAGTTCAGAGTGTATTCTGAGTTAGGGAATATGGGCAGATCACACAGAGTCCTAGTTAGTTGTCCTTTACAAAGAAAGTAGCCGTACCTCCTTAAAAGTTGATAACATACCAGTGTTTCTCAACGTACTCATTGATATAACTAGATGATATTTTGATATTTCTGCTGATATTATGGAATACAAATAATAGCAATGATACTAATGGGATTATCAGATACTATGTGCAGCTGATACTAATAATCCTATGGGAAGCTACTAATCAGAGTAACAGTAAAGTTTTGTTCATGGGTTCCAATTACAAATCATCCAACCCATGAATATAGGATCTTTATACCAATTACTCCTTGCTTTACTTTTATCTGTGTTGGAATAGTTTCATTGTGAATAGTCTTCACATCATTAAAAATTGTATATCAACTTATTC
This sequence comes from Phodopus roborovskii, assembly GCF_943737965.1. Lineage (NCBI taxonomy): Eukaryota > Metazoa > Chordata > Mammalia > Rodentia > Cricetidae > Phodopus > Phodopus roborovskii. The sequence continues at coordinate 10,575,538 of NW_026126469.1, forward strand.
ATGTTTTTGTTGCTTCTATGAATGTGACTTCTTTTTTGAATTCTTTTTCACTGTTGACTGCTTACATAAATAACCTATTTACCTTTATATGTTGGTTTTATATTGTGCAATTTTATGGAATTTATGTATTAATTTAATAATATTTTCTAGAGTCTTGGTTTTGTCCGTGTGTGTTCACTTTGTCTGAAAACAGGCACAATTCCTTTTCCTTCTTTTCCAGTTTAGACTGCTTTTAATTCTTTGTCTTGTCTAATTGCCCTGGCTAGGACTGCCAGTACTGTGTTGAATAGTATCAGTGAAAGTGGTCTCCTTGTCCTGTTCATGGGGCTTTCATGAAAATTACAAAAAGTCTCTTTCTATGTGGACTTTGTTCTGATAAATGTACTCAAGCCATGGCTTTGTTTTTGAAGAGGAAGGAAATAAACAAGAAGTCTGTTGCCATGTTGGCTTATGTTCTCTGTAAAACAGAAGGGAGGATGATAAAAAATAAAGCAGTGTTTGCCAAATGGAAAAGGACAAATCTGGTAGGGAGAGGGTGTTGTTTTTGAAGCTCTTCATATGACATTCTTGGTAACTTAAAAATGATGCCTGTGTCCTTACGGGCAGGAGTGGTAGTGACTGCCCCTACTCTGGTTGGGCATCAGCACCTTTACGTAGAGGTCATTGTAGCTGATGCAGTGTCATCACTGAGGACAAGTTTGCATTTTTCCCTCTCAACTCTGGTAAAGCCTCATCTTGCCAATTCCAGCTCATAGCTGGTAGATGTGTGTTTTATGTAGAAGTCTGTTTATATTCCCAGCCAGATTTTCAGCTCCGAGCCAGAAGGCTGTCTACTACTAAGTATGGCTATTGCAAGATACTCAGGGCTGAAAGGTGGTCATTGAATCTAACCCTGGGGACAGATTTTTAGAATATAGCACTTTCAAACATCCACTGAGGTGTTTAATTCCCGACCCGCTTTGGAAATGGGGAGACTGAGACCCAAAGAGATATTTGTAGATACCCTGGTTCTGACAGAACTGTTACCTGGCCATAACCCCCCCACCACCACTAGTGATTGTTTTTGTGCTCTACTCAGCTTGTCCTAGTCCTCTATTCAGCTGTAAGGCTCTCTGCTGACGAATAGGGGGTTGCATGTTGTATCTGGTAAGAACAGGTGTTGCTGGAGTTTAGCTTGGCTTGCTGAAATTTTGATATATGCTATATAAACTTCCATACAAAAGCAAATAAATATTTACTGCAGAAAAGTATTCTTGTTTTGAGAATTCACATTTTTCATGGAAAGATGAATCAGAATGCAAATGGAAGATTTGGTTTGCTTTCTTTTCATTTTCTTCATTTGTAACCTTTCTGACTGCAAAGTTCACACTGGCCCTTGGCAGTCCCTGTATTAATTTGTTCCTTCCTCATTCTAGATTTAATAAATACACTCAGTAGGTAGACACATTATGCTACAGAACTTTCTGCTTCAGAACTTGGCCTCCTCATTCTGGCATTCTGGGTGTTCAAGCTTGGCACTATGCTCTCAGTTGATGTCACAGTCTGTAAATCTCTTTTCAGTCAGTCAGCCCATGAGCAGATACACAGTATTGCTTATCACTTGGACAAGAGGACAGAATATCTTTTTAAAGGTATTTTAAAATATGTTTTAACTACTCTTGTTTTCCAGAAAATTAGACATCATACACTTTACTCCTTACTATTCTTTTAATTGGTATTTGTTTTAATTTTATGTAAAAAAAAAAAAAAGGACACAAATACAGTGAGGCAATGGGTATAGATAAGGAGAGAGATTAGATGTAACACACACACACACACACACTCACACACACACAAACACAGGGCAAACCACATGCTTAGATTTCTAAGTTGCTTGGTAGCTTCTCAAGATCCACCTGGCTCTCTGTGTGGTCCTTTGGCTGATCTTTTCATGACCTCCAGGAAACCACCCTTGGCTTGACCTGGCTTGTGGTCTGACTCTGCAGCTTGCTTCTCCTTGCCTAGTGTGCAGAAGATACAGGTCTTGGGTTGTCCTTTCCCTATTTGTATTTGCTCAGGCTTGATGCTTACATTTGCTTGTATCAATTCAATCTTTCCACTGCAAATAAATTTTTTTATCCAAAAATGATTGGCTCAACTCTTAAAATTTTCATATTCAGATACAATCTTTCCATTTAACATTTATTTTTAGTGACTTTCTTCCTATACTATTGGAGAATAATGTACAAAGGGACAGTTGAGACTGGATGTGGGCAGGGGAGAAGGGGGGCAGTGTAACACAAAGAGCTGAGCAGCAAAGTTATGGAGATAGGCTGGCATCTAAGGATTAATTGAACACAGTCGCATGAACTAGGCATAGATTGAGTGTGCACTGAAAAAGAAGAAGAGAAAAAAACCCCAATTCCTGCAAATGAGATTACAAACTCGACTCTTAAAAAGAATTTAAAACCAGTATATGTGCATGGTAGCTGATAATCACTTTCCTATTTGCCCATTTTACACTATTTTAGGCATGATGAGCTCAGGTCCATAACCATGGTCACCTTCCTTTGTGAGCCCATTGGTGTAGTCTGGATGAATCTTATTACAGATGTTTCCTTTACCTCTGTCCATCAGTATGATGAGGGAGGAGGGCAAAGATTCAGAAGCAGATCCAGAATGCTGATCCCAAGATGGTGATAGTGGGGTACATTGTAGGATCATGGATAGATTGACCAGAAGAAGTTCCAATCCATGCTAATCCACATGCCCTTTTCTTAGGGCATCGATTCAAGACATTTGACCCATGAAATTATATGTGAAGGCTCTTCTCTTTTGTCACCCTTCACTCTCTTCCTTTTTGGTCAATTGACTGTAATTGATTTGTAGGTAGTGGTCCTCCTGGCTGAAGAGGAGAAATAAGGAGGTGCCTGATTTAGTGATTTTTCTCCTCCCTGTATGTGTATGTTTGGAGAGAGAGAGAGAGAGAGAGAGAGAGAGAGAGAGAGAGAGAGAGAGAGAGAGAGAGAGAGAGAGAGAGAGAGAGAGAGAGCGCCAGCCAGAAGACAGACTGGTTTGTTCTTTGACAATTTTTGAATTTGGTCAATGTGATTTGCCAAAAGTGAATGCCAGACTTTGCCTGTTTGCTTTTTGTTCTGATTCAGCCTTTGGATTTTGGAAATTTGTTCTTGTAAACTCTTATAGACAGAACTAATAGTAGGTATTCTAGTAATTCCTTGATAATATTGAATCTTTGACAAGGCATATCCTACCTTCTCTTCCTCCTCTTTGCTTGTCTTCTTTTTGTAAGGTACCAGGAATCAAACCTAGGGCTTTGTCCTTCCCATGCTCCTGGTTAACATCATCCACAACCTGTCTTTCAAATTTGCACATTTCCTTTGCTGGGTGCATTTGTAAGGAAGAATTGTGTTTCGGGCCAGCCTGGGCTATGCAGCAAGATCCTGTTTCGAAGTCAAAACAAACAAATGTTGAATTCATATGAGTTAAATTTCTTGGGATTTCATTCTGGAATTTATGTGTATACCCAACTTTACCAAGCCAGATACACATCTGTGCAAAATAATCCAGGACACATCTGTGCCATCACTGATGGAAAATTAGCGAATCTCTGGTTAAATAATCCCTGAGGAATTTAGTTGGTCCTGGCCAGTTCTGGTTGACTGTGAATTAGCGAGTGTGGTTGGCTCTCAGCCATAGTTGTGTGTAGGCGATGAGTTACTATGCTGTGTACTCCAGACACCTTCCTTGGGCAGAGGAATATGAGCCTATAGTTGGCTCCTTTTGATTTTTGGAAGTTCATATCCATTTTGTCTTTCCCATCATTAATTTTAATGTCTTCATCAAGGATGAATGGTACTTTTTTTTTCCTTTGCGTTGCATGGGGCTTTAAATATTTTCTACTTACAAGAAGTAATGTCAGGAAATCATGTAATATAGATTAAAATTTTTCAAATATTTTAAAAATCAAAGCATACTCTTACATATATGCCTAAAATATATACCAAGTAAACCTTGCATAGAACTTGCTTTTCTTTATCTCATGTGTTATTAAAACCCTTTATTGAGTGCTATTTTTAACATGATTATTATACCTTAGGCTGGACTATGTGAACACATCTCTGTGTACTCTGGTTTCCAGGGCTCTGTTATGTCAGTTTGTGTTTACTTTCTGTTGCATTCTTCTTCCTGATTCTACCATTTTTGACTGTGTTTACTCTTTCTGCCATAGTGCTTCATGAGGTCATTTTATGGAAGGCTATATGAATAATCTGTTCTCCCAATTTTCTAGTATTGGACAATCCCTTATGTCTGAGTAAGTCCTATGTGAAAGTATAAGAGTAGATTCAAATTTACCATATCAAATACTCTACAAAGGTCCTGTATTACTTGTTATGTTGATTGTTCATGAGAAATTTGATGCGTTCCCATTCCACCCCCCTTTAATGTAATTTACGTCACTCATTGCTATACTTGAAAAGGGAACCTTTTAACCTTTCATTTACCACAGTAATTCTTCTTTATATTATTTTTGCGATCATTTTTCAAATACTGTGTTCCCTCTTCTGTATCTGGCATAATGCATATGGTAATCTACTTCATGGTGTATAGTGTTGTAGAAGTTCCTTTGTAACCCTGTCAATTCTCTCTGCTTCTTTTCTCACTGTTCCTTAGATTTTAGTATTTTGTATTGATAAATCTTGATAATTTCTACCTCTCTTCTACTCTCTCAAACCTGCCTAGTAGTTGATTGTTTCTTATTATGTTATTTGTATATAGAGTATGGTTTTGCTCTCTTTCTCCTAATCAACAATTTCATTTTGTTCATGATCTTTTTTTTTTTTCTGTTTATCTTTCGTTAGTTTTTTTTCTCTTAAGAAGATAGTTTTAAAGTCTGTGCCAAACCATTTTACTGTGATGTATTTCATCTAAGTTGTTTCCTTTTTCATGCTTTTATTCTGAATATTTCATCGTTTTTTTTTAAACTTTTTTTGAGATTTTTTTTTCTATTACTGTTGAAAAATGCAAAAATGCACACTTTAAACTGAAATATATTGGCATCTCTGGAAATAAGATCCCCTCACCCCTAGACTTTGCTGTATTTCTCTTTCCTTCTTTTGGGGGGTGGTGCTGGGGATTATTTTTGCTTGTTTTTTTTTTTTTTTTTTTTTTTTTTTTTTTGGCTGGAATCACCCTTAGATAAAACCTGGGAGAGTTGGATACCTTTTTTAAGTGCACTCCCTCTCCTGAACATGTGGGAGAACTGTCTGATTTCATTCATGTATGCTATACTTTGAACATCAGTGTGTGTTCCCTGCAAAACAGGAGACAGTGACATACACAGGGCAGTTCTAAGTGTCTGCTCTTAAATCCTTGGGAAGACACAGTGCCATAGTGGAAACTGGGCAGCTGCCTCTGTGAGTGGAATCAATTGAATCCTTGCAGAAATCTTTGGTACTTGGAATGTGAAGCACTCTCTGCCTTTCCTGCTTGCCCTAGGGAGACTTGAGTACCTGCTTGCCAAGGTGGGGTGTTGTACTGTACTAAGAAATGAGATTGACCTAAATTAACCACAGTTCACCAGGCTTCTGCTTTCATGCAGGAATTCTTCAAAAGACTGCAGAGTTCCAAATCTGTTGCACCTTAGAGATTATGTCATTTCTGCATTTGTCCAGTGGGCAGGGCTAACTTCCTTTTATGCTTGCCACAATGCCATCTTCCCAGAACCTGCTGTCTGTGCTTTGATCCCCAGATACATTCCCCTTACTGGATCTTCTTCCTTCCTGGTTGTATTTGTAGTGCCCAGTGAGATTTCTTCCTTTAAGCTTCTATCTTCTCCCATTAGAAACAGGAATGCTAAGGGAATCAGCTTAGTCATTGTTCATTTGATGGCTGGATCCAATTATGATTCCTACTATGTTTTAACAACTGTAGGACTCATCACTTATCCTTCAGTTCTTTACATGGGAAAGCCATCTTTATCATCATGCTCAATGTTCCCCAAAGTTTATTCCTTAACTTATTATAAAATGTACATTTGGTTTGAAACACCACTATATTTTCTCATATCCCATACTCTAAACCCCTTGGTCCTCTGATCATTTTTCACATGTCCTGTTTTGTTCCCGTATTCATCAGCAAGGTCTTTGGGCATGAAAATGATTCTCAGATTTGTTCCAGTCCATTTATTTCACTGCCCATCATTTTAGTGCATTCTTTCTCCACATTACAAATGATTCATCACTTTTTTTCTATTTCTTTCATATTCCAGCTGAATATCCATAAATTTACTGTTCAAGAAATTGATGTTTTCTTCCTGTGGGTGTCTTACTTCCTGCCATGTGAAATTTCTTCTTTTATCTAGCTGTTAATGGTACCCCATGACCTACCTTACTCATACCCCAGTTAGTTCTATGTATGACCTTTGCTCTTGATCTGACGTTACTGTTCTTAACAAATGCCAAGTTAATTTTCCCTATTTCATTTTGCTGCCTGGTACTTCCTCATCTTTGGACTTTCCAGCAATCCTTTTAATTAAAAGAAAAAAATGTGTCCTTTATTTTTACTCTCTCTTCCTCAAATATGCCTAATGCCCTGCCTCTGTCTCTATATCTGACTTGACACAAACTGATGTCCCATGGCTTAATGATAAAATGCGCCCAAGGTTCCTTACTACACATTTCTCAGCTTCACATGCAAAATGTCAATTTCACTGATATTTTCCTAGAAGATTCTTCTATGTAGCAATGTGTGCCTCGTTGTAAACACTAGAGTGAAATCTGTTAGGCTACTGTGATAATAGGTTAATGCTACTTAATGTTACTTAATGTTCCCATCATCTAATGTATGCCTCTTTGTGGAGTGATGCAATTAGTTCATGTACATTAATCCTGACTCTCATCTATATTTTATCAAACCAGAATTACAACATAGTATGGAGGAGTCCTGTAGAAGTAATTTAATATCATAAATTGCAAACTCTCAGATTTGGTTGGTCCTTTCCAGACTGTTCTTGTGATAAGGAGATTGGAGGCCCACATTTCTTAACTTGACCACTTGCCCATTGCAACACAGTTACTAGGAAAGTTGACTACTAATTCAATGACAAGTTTCTGTATATCTGGCTGTCTATTCTTTTCATTTCCTTTTTAGTCCCTTCCTAAAATGTGTACCATTGTTCCTATATCATCCATGTTCCTCACTTTGTTCTGAGGATATAGACTAGCAACTTAGTTGGTATTTGTGGATTGTTTGAGTCTGTCATTTGATAGGAAATTTTGCAAAGTAAGCTATGAACTATGTTCCACACTTACCTGTTTGATACTATTGTGAACTCCTGAAGGGTTCATCATGGACTACTTCTGTTCGCTTGGAGTAGTAAGGAAAGGGAGCAGGAGAGGAAGTTATATACATCTTGAGCAAATCAAGGTTTTCTATTTTTAGTCTTCTGCTACTGTTTCAAAAATACAGCCTCTGTTCATGGCAGCCTCACATGTGTTTCCTTAGTGCCTTTTCAAAAAGGGGGAAATAAATATGGGATTTTTTTTTTTTTTTTTTGGTAGTGAAAATAGTAAAATCACATAGATTTCCCCTTTTTCTGTTGGTGAAACTTCAACTGCCCTAGGCACAGATTTCTCAATTTCAGCTCTGCATGTCAAAGGATACCACATAGAACAGGAGACTGGAGCCAATAAAACCCAGTATGATGAGATATGCTACTGAAACCTTACAGGACAGTGCAGTAGGGGGAAGACAGTAGCCATTGTGATTGCTACTCCATATTCAATGGCCTGCTTGCCCAGCTATGGAGTTGCCCTTGGAGAAAGGGGCCTCAGAACTGGTTATACAGGGATAGCGTGCTGTATTCTTTTGCTAAAGCTATGCCTTCTCCATAACTTTCCTTGCTAGCATTTAGTCTGGATGTCTCACAATCCCTGCCCCCAGCCCTGACAAGTGGGTTATTCTCTTCATCAGTTATGGTTGCGTTTGAAGATTGTTTCCAATCTAAAGCTTTATGGTTTATTAGAGAACAATAAAAAGCTGCATGCTCATGCCTGTGATGATCCAGTGTGTTCTCCAAAGGGTGGAGCACAGCTGAGCTAGGCTGTGGCTGGAAGGGAGCATTTTATGAAGTACGAGCAGCTATATGAAGGGGGCAGAGGTTGTGGGGGCATTAGGGACAGGGCACAGGATCTCTGTAGGAATCTCACTTTCCTTAGGGTAGATGGTTTGGCATGTTTTGTGTTTGAGGATAAGAGTGTCTTCTGAGGCAAATGTGAGTGTGTATTACTAGAACATATGTTGATAACATTCTCTCATTAAGGAGAGGTTCTATGCAGTTTCCAAATAGTATTATGGCAGGATAATGAAAATAATGCCGTCCTAATTTATAGATTTTTATATATTGTTGTCATTGTTCTTTAATTGAATTTATATTAAGTTCCAACAGGCTGCTACAAATAGTGTTAACTTATAGTTGATTTTTTTTAGAACACTCAGAAGATTTATAAATACCAACAAATGGAAAGTTATGACCTACCCTTGTAGGTCATAAACATATTTGCCCTTTCTACAAATGTGAAGGGAAGTAGGCTGCTTTCAACGCTCCTAGGACTGTGGATGAGATCCAAGAACTGTTAAGTATTTTCCATCATTAGGAATTGGATTAGAATGTATTACTTAGGAATTATGCTTAAATATGCTTAGAGTTGTGAGGTCTTAATTAAATTGTTCCACTTACTACTTTTACTATTTGGGTTAGCAACTGGCTGCCACTATATTTCAAATTTAGTGTAGCAAACAACTTGGAAAGAGTCTAAATGCTTAGTGCTCACAACTTTAGATTTGTTCAGTATAGGAGAGGTACCTTTTAATAGATATCTCAGATACTTCTGCCATCAAAGACAGCTTTGCTACCCTTTGATACCCAATTCCTTCCTATCTTTGTCATCACAGCCTTTCCCTAGAGCCAGGACATTGTCCTTCATCCATTAACAGTCTCCTAGAACTTAACTAGTGCAATCCTCCAGGAGAAGCATTACGCCTTACCAATTACTGAAAACCTATTGCATGATCAGCCTTGTGACTATCATGTTCTTCCCTTCACCCGGTCTCCAACTTATCTTTCTGGGGTTGTTTGATACTGTTACCCTTTTCTTAAGCAGAAACCAGAATGAAGAGCATATAAGTTGTTAAAGAGTAGGCGTCTTTAGATCCTCCCATTTAAATCCAGTGGGATTTATATTTCACATTAAGTTTGAACCACTTTGTGGCACCGAGGAAGAGTTAAGTCAGTTATAAAGCTTTTAGACTTGGTTGATGTGAAATATTGCTTACAGATAAACTTCATGAGGGAAAAGGTGGGAAGGCAAGGCAGGATGAGCAGTTCAGGTTTTAATTATTCCTTTGTTTGGTGATTTTATTCATACAGACTCAGCCATGAACCATTGCTAAGGGCACAGTAGGTCTTTGATTATCATTGACTCTGAGTAGACTATGAACAAGGAAGCATTTGTCAGCAATGCCTGCAATGAGCCGTGGGCAGAATTCTAGACCAGAGGAAGGATTTTAAAGTTCAGACAAGAATAGAGAGTCTTGAAAAGACATCATCCCTTGTCACCTTCAGAATTTCTTCCATCCTTTGGATGGTGATGTCACTTGTCATGGCTAGCTGTTAATTTGTAATGCACCCACAGGTTAGGTACTTCCTTAAGTCAAGGTTGTTACATTGCAGAATTCCATTCGTTCCTAATTGGGCGAGTTCTGCGGCTTTCTGCTTTTGTCTCATACTCACTTTTTATCAATGGTAACCTTGGGCATAAAAATAGGAATTCCTGTTGGGAGTGTTAATGTAAACTATCTGAGCACTTCCTAAAATATATGTGATTCATACCATGTGTTTGTTCCCACATCAGCACTGAGTCCCAAGTTGCAATTACCCATGCCCACTCTCTGCTTTGTCATGGGGCTGTGTTTATCCCTTAACCAGCTACATCTGGGAGTAGGGCCAAGCTTCTTGTAAGATCTATACATGTGTATCGTGTGATCATTCATGACTCTTTGTGTCTAACCTCGCTTTGCTCTTTCCCGAAGAGCAGTGTTATTGGCAGACATGCTTATATTGCACTGTTCATTGTCGATAAATGAGTCAAATAGTATCCTTCGTCTAAGGTCTCCTCAGTTGCTGATTTGTCCATGCAGCTCTATCTGATTTTACTCTTTGTCTGCTCTTTCTGTTTTGATTTGTTTTCTCTCATGTCTTTTGCCCCATACAGAGTACCCACATGTACTCTGCCTTCTCATGAGATTTGTAGATAAATTCATATTCGGAGGACTGGTCCTCCTTTCTTTCTCCTTCCTTTTCTCTGTCTCTTCTCCATCCCTTCTTATTCCTATGTGCTTACTTCCAACATTACCATTTACTTTCTTGTCCATTGTGCCAATACATTCTGAATATTTAACGTCATTTATAGAAAAGTGAATGAAATGATCCTGCATAGGGTACTAGATGTCAAATTAGATTGATATCAAAGCTTTGGCTTCCTTTTGGAATTTTAATGTATGTGTGTGTGTGTGTGTGTGTGTGTGTGTGTGTGTGTGTGTATACACACACAAAAATAGGTGTGTGAGTGTGTAGAGGCCAGAAGTGACTCATTCAAGTAGCCTGACTGGCAGTTAGCTCCAGGAATCTGTCTGTGTCTCTATCCCGAACCCCACCTCAGCTCTGGAACTATTGGTGCTTAACTGCCATTTCCCCCCTTTTTGTAAGTGCAGGGAATCTGAACTCAGTTCGCCATGTTTCTTGGGTATGGTGGCTGATCTATTGTCCACTTGACACTAACTGGAGTCATGTGAGAGGAGGGAACCTTAATTAAGGCACCGACTCCATAAGACCTGTTATTGAAGGGGGAAAGCACAGTCCATTGTGGGTGCTTCCATCCCTGAGATATTGCTCCTGGGTTTCACAAGAAAACAGGCTTAATAAGCCATGGGGAGCAAGGCAGTAAGCAGCACTCCTCCATGGCCTCTGCATCAGCTCCTACCTCCAGGTTCCTGCCCTGTGCAAGTTCCTCTCCTGATTGCTTCTGATGATGAAGAGATGATGAGCAATGCCTAGAAGCGTAAGCCAGATAAAGCCTTTTCTCCCCACATTGCTCATGCTATTTCACCACAGCAATAGTAACCCAAACTAAGATATGGGAAAGCACTTTCCCTGCCTGCTGTCCACCAGCACTCTGGAGCCTGTCTTTTTATGTGCTTGCATGTATACCTCCTTTCTTGATGATTTAGTAAGTCCATTTCATGTTAGCTTGACTGTGGACAGTCTTTCCTTTTTGACATTCCATTTTGGTGTAAAGCCACATGTAAGGAGTTTGCAAAGAGACACTTGTAGCTCTAGCTCCAGTTTTTCTATCTCCTGCCTGCATGGCCTGAAGTAGGCTCCATTTGATCTTCTAGTTCGGTTAAACATGGATAATGAGATCCACAGGTTTCTGTGGCTGCGGGAATACTTCTTGAGGTGCTTGTGAAGCTTTTCTAAGTGTAACTCTCTCTGTTGACAATGACAGTGCAATAGAGTCTGTGTAGGCTGGGTACAGCGACCCAGATTACTCAGTATTGACTGCTGCATGCTCAAAGGAAAAAGAAGTTTGGCAAGGAGAAAATAGCATCTAGACTTGGGGTGCTTCTTCGGCAGCTCATCTACCTTTTATCACTGGGAAATACGATTCCTTTAACATTCAGTAATTCATCATAGACATGGCTTCCACTTGAGGCCTTTGTGATTAGATGTAATGTGTGTCTTGACTTTTTCTCCCCTAACTCCTTGGTGGAATCAAGCCAGTGTCATCTTGTTAGCTTTTCTTTTAGCAGCCAGAGACTCTTAAACAGTGGATGTCCTCTAGAAAAATGTTACCACTCATTCTACTTGAAATGAATGTTTCAAGCTATATCTGTAACTTCTGCAGTCCCACCTATCGAAGCAATGTTTAAGCTGAATGGAAGGAGACTAATGTGATTAAAAGGGAGGCTATCAGTGAAAATAACAAAATACATCACACACTAAATTACAACTCTTATACCCCAGTATTGCCAGGTCGGCTGCAGTTGTTGAATAGACGCAACAGCAATTCCTTCTCGTAAGAAAGCAGAAAGAGCAAATCCCAGCTCATATTGCTGGTAAGAGGTTTAGAAAGGGACAGTGATTTGCCCAGCTGTGCCCTGTATGTGGGGGCAGAGCCAGGATCAGATGCCCAGTATGGAACTTTATTCCCAGTCTGTCTCTGTTGCCCACAGAGTCCTGAGGTTGAATGATTAGTAGGAAGTAGCATATTTGGGTGTAACATGTCAAAGTAGTTGCTCATTTTCTGACCTTAGCACATCTGTGATCTTTAGGACAGAGACATTGTGCAGCCTCATTTTCTCCTGAATGTGGCTATTGGAATTAGGGATCTGAGGTAACAGGTCTACATGTCTCATGGTTATCACATGACCAAGTGACTGCTAAGCTTTTGCCTCCTTATTGAATGAGTAAAATATTGGTAGGTGCCAAAGGTCTGAGTCCAAGGCATATGGACACTGATGGTAGGGTTTCTTTAGTATTTATGTTGCACTGTGGACCAGGATGAAGATGGACTCTTCTTTCTTTTATGTTGCTGTTTGTATCCCATCAATGAGACTAAAAATCGGTGAATGTTGTTTTCTTGGGTCCTTCTAGTCTCAAGGTTTTCTCATTTGAAAGAGGATGTAAAATTAGCTTCCTTGTTTATTTTATAAGCTTCTGAAATGAGCTTATGTTTTTTTTGACATTGGAGATGTTTCTTAGTATGTGTGGGGAAAAGGGGGCACCTTCTAGCCTTTCAGCACTGCTAATGAGCTGTTGTTATCTTAGACAAGCCAAATCATCTCTTTATGAGTATTTTATTATGGATGAAGGAGGTTGTTGGAAGAGCTATTTGAGTGTTCCTTGCCTTCTAGGTCTAACATTTCATTAGTCTGCCTGCCCTTTTCTGTGCTAATCGTTGCCAATCTCTGTCATGAATCTGCCTTCTCTGCACACCCTGATTAGTTGTTGTCCTAGTTAGTTAGGGTTTCTTTTCCTGTGATGAAACACCATGACTAAGAGTAATTTGGGGAGGAAAGGGATTATTTCATCTTAAACTTGTAGGTGGCAGTCCATCACCAAGAGAAGCAGAGCAGGCATTCAAGAAGAGCAGGACCCTGGAGGCAAGAACTAAAGAGAAAGCCCCTGAGGAGCACTATGTACTGGCTTTCTCATCTTGCTCTCTGTTCACCAGCCCAGGGGTCAATCTTTAATCAAGACTATGCCTCGTAGGCCAGTCTACAGGCTGATCTTATGTAGACATTTTCTGAGTTGCTGCTTCCTTCTCTAACTTTTGTCAAGTTAACAGAAAGCTGGGCAGTACCCTGGTCTTAGCTTCTAGAACAGGAGCCATAGGAGTTTATAGTAGCTTCTTCCTGCCCACTTGTCTGGCAAATCTGTTCTTTCATAGCTCTGGTTATATAGCATGGAATATTTGACTACGACAAAATAGTTTTTCTTGTTTTCCTATTTTGCTGGTGGGATCATCGAAAGATCATCGAAAGCAAAAAGGTTTGAGAACTACTGAACATGAGGCTTGTAGATATCCAAACATTGGTAAATGTATGAACATGACTTATTATACCCAGCTTATTGACCTATTTTGGATCAGAACATGCCTAAATTTTATATCTGCAGTTGAGCTCTTGCAAGACAAAGCATCAATTTTTCTGTTGATACTGGGATCAAAGTATAATAAGTGTGAATTCATATCTTTATTATGTGAATGAGAATTTAAGTGGCATTCTATATGAGCTTGTCTAAGGAGTTTCTTGAGGTTGCTAATGATTGATTTCCATATATATTTTACCATTTCGTAATTTCACCTTCCATTCTTTCAGAAGTTTTTAATTTGTTTTTATTTCTGCTATTGCATACATATCTGGGTTGTTTAAGTCCTTCTTCTATGAATTGCCAGCATACTTAGTCAGATCTTGGGGGTTTCTAAATGTCAGTGACTTTTGTATTCTTGTTGTGATGTTGTGTGTTGGCTCTGATTCTAAGAAACCAGGTTCTGAAGTTGACTATTTTTAATAATTAATTGTTATTTAATTGTTTAGTAATTATTTTATATTTTGATTTAAATATTTTGCTTATCAAATAATTGCATCATTTTCTCCCATTCTTCCCTCCCTTCCTGTGTACTCCAGTTTAACTTCTTTCAAATTGAAGGGCTTTGTCTTCCTCTCTTGTTTTCTTTAGTAGCTAGAAGGAGACCTCCAAAGTCTAATTTGATCACTACTAGGATTCATCCTGCCCCCACACCTCTCACTGAATGCCTACAACTTTATGCTCTGCAGAACAAGACCAGTTCATTTGCACCGAGAAACAGTGAATAGCCTGACTAGTATGCAGCTAGTGAAGCTAGTGTCAGTTCAGGCAAGGACCTTGCATGGTCACCCAAGGTCTTTAGTTGGCAGATTATTGACAGTTTACAGTACCATCTCTCCTATATTAACCAGTAAATAACTGGGATACTTTTACAGTAGTAGAAGATGATTGAAACTGCCTGAATTAATTAGTCATCAAAGTTGGTATCACAAGAGGTGATTTCTAGATGAGTGGACAAGCTTCTTGGTGTGATATGATTAGTTAATCTTGTATCATATCAAGTGTGCAATTTCTGTTCAGCTCATCTGATCTGAATCTAAGAATCAGGTAAAGCCATTTCATTCAGATTTTGTAAGATAAGTTGGCCTAACAAAGCTAGTCTATGCTAAAAGTAGAGGGGACTAAAAATGTTTGTCACCCTAGTATGTGGTCTTTGATTCACTTTTGAATGTAATTTAGCAATAGTAGATGGGTGTGATCCTGGGATGGACCAGTTTTGGAGCATATGTATATATGCATGCTTGTATACATATGTGAATATGCATACATGTATTATTGGCAACATATTGAATTTCTCTGGGATGACACAAATGTTGACAAATTTGGGCTTTTGGAGATCATGCCTGTTGGGATGTTATTAGCTATGGAAGGGTTAGGATAACATTTTATCAAGGATTTAGCTACAGCATTAAGTAGAATTTATAAAGATAGAGTACAGATTTGATGAGTCTTGGGAGTAGATATTTGAAAGAATTCCTTGTTTATTTTTTTAAAAAAGCTTCATTAATTTCTAGTAAGAATATCAAGTATGAGGAATGAATTCCTCAGTGCTTATGTCCCCTGTCTTTTGCCCTTAGCCAGTTAGTTGGCAACAGTTGGGCTAAAGGAGGATAGTTTGCCTTTATTATCCTCCCATGTTATATGTTTGTGACCTGTGTTTTGTATTTTTTTTTTTTTTATGTTCTTGCCGTGATGGAATCATCTCCCTGTAATTCAGCTAGTGACACTGAAAATTACGTCCCTCCACCCAAGTCATATAATAAGTCCCATATGTAGTTTTGGTTGCCATTTAGTCATTTATATGTGTTTGTGAGGTGAGTGGAAATATGTCTTATGGATCTTGTTGGCAGTTCCGTCATGGGGAGCGTGGTGTTTGGATACTCCTCTTTAGCCCTGGCTTTTGTCTTCCTGTCTCATTCTTGTATTATAGTCAGTGAAGTAGTGACAAGCTCTGTATGATTATGATGCAGTGGGACCCTTGGCATCAATATGTTGCCCTGACTTTCTGTGCCAGCATTTCTTTGTAACTATTTCTGTTTCTTGATTCAAGCATGGGGAAGTTTAAAGTTCTATAACAGTTGCAAACTACTGACAAGAATAGATAAGTAGCCTGGGAGCAGACATATCTCTTCATCCTTTTGCTTGGGAGACCTAAGAACAAGTCCATGAGGTCCTTAGAGGATGGATGAATTGCCCACATTGCTGATGAGCTCAGCCTGACTCTTCTGAATGGTTGTCACTCTTCCTGTCCCCTCAGCACTAGTCCTTGGGATTGACTTCCAAATAACATGCATGCAGGCCTTGTGTCATGGGCATTGTTTCTCAAGGAAGGCAGACTTGGATAATGGGATCTTTCTAGTTATGAGTCAAGAGTATGGGAGCTTATTACAATGGTCACTTCATTTGAGTGCCTATGATATCTAGAACAGACACTAGACAGAGCATCAGGAGACTCGTCCTAGTTGGTCTTTAACCTCTGGGAAGTTATTTAACCATTGGATGACTGGCAGAACCACAATGAGAGTGTGCTATTAAGGCATGTTGGTAAGATTGTAGGATCCTTTCAGATACTGAGAATGGTTGAGAGTGTCAAGAAAGGGGTTTGTATGAGAACTTGGACAGAACTGCAGAGATGAAGCCAAGATACAAAAGAGACATCTGGGAGGGAAAAAGTCTCCTTTCCTTGTTCATAATGAGGATCAAAACTAGACTCAAAGCCATTATATGAGGTCAGGTAGGGCAGCTGGGGGTTGTTCCTGTAAAATCACAAGAATGAGTCTAGGGCTCGTTAGTCATTTGCTGCAGCTTAATCTGAGAAAGGGAAGTGGGGATAAGTCCCAGCATAAAGAAGAGCATAGGAGACTTGCTGGTGGAGGTCTACAAGCTTGGGCTGGTTGCACTGTGTAATTACTTGTTGCACTGTTTTGCTCATGTTAATCCTGTGACTTGAGTCTCTGTGGTTTGCATCCTGTGACTCAGAATATAAGCAGTTGGGTATTTTGTGCTATAGTAACGTATAGAAGTTGGACCTGATTATAACCTGTCTCTTTGCTGGTACCCCAAGGGAACACTTAATGAGTGATGCCTACCTCTAGAAGAAGAAGAATTAACAATAGCTATATTATACCTATTAATTTATAGTTACTGGTTGCTATAATTAATGGTATTTATGAAAATCATCGTAATTATAGCACTTACAATTTACAAAGTATGTTCCCATCCACTTTCTTATCTGAGTCTTTAACAGCTCCCTGGCTGAGGCAGGGCAGGTGGTTTTCTCTTTACTTTCTATGGCACAGAAAAGCATTTAACCAGACTTCCATCCAGTGTCCTTTCCAATTTGCTGTGCTAGCTATGTGTGTATTGATGTGTCCATCAAATTTCTGCAGATGGTAATTCGATGTCCACATACAGGAAAACCAAATTCACTGGTTCTCAGTTGCTGTCCTGTGGTGTGATGTGTCCTGCCTATTCATCTAGTGCCTGCTCTGGTTATGGCAAATGTTCTCTGACGTTTCAAAAGTTAAAGAGATGTTTTTCTTGTCTTTTCTTTCCTTTTTTTTTTTTTTTCTTTTTCTTTTTTTAAGATGTTGATACTATTGATCTGTGGGTAAAGATAAGACCCTGAGATAGAGACATCAGTATTATTTCTCTAATAAAAATTTATTAATCTTGATACTTTAGTTATGGTCCAGTAAAACGAGTCAGTGTTTAAATGCAATTGATGGGCAAGTCTGATGACCTGGGTTCTATTCCCAGAGCACATATAAAAGTGGGAGGAGAGAATCAACTCTACAGAGTTATTTTCTAACCTCCAATGCAGGCTATGGCCTGAAGATGCCTATGCATGTGCCCACATGAGAGCATGTGCTCTCTTTCTCTGTCTCTCTCTCTGTCTCTGTTTGTCTCTCTCTATCACACACATACACACACCTCACACTAATAATAAATAGAATAAAATAAGATTAAAAGGTTGAATAAGGCTGAAACTGAGATCCCAACAAAAACCCATCCTACCTATTTTATCTTTTTCCAGTGTGAGCTGGGACAAAGTTCGGAGGGTCTGAGGGTAATGTTTCTGTTTCATAAGTCCAACCTTTGAAGTGCATGCTCCCCAGCCTGCTACTCATTAGAATAAATGTACTCACAGCCCCACCTACTCTGAACCATTTGATTTCTATTTCAGATCCTATAGTAGAGTCCTTCATGCTTTCTGGTATACCTAATGTTCCTACCCAAAAGGCGTTGATACGAGAATGGAAGTGGATGAAAATCCTCGGAATATTGACAGTTTCATTATTCATCTATAATTCTTTTAATGCCTACTAAAACATTTACACAGTTGATGCTGTGGGGAAGACTGTGGGGAAATAGTCTGACCAAAACAAGTTATATCTTATTTTCACCAACCTAGCATTACTGTAATCACGAGAAGGGCGGTATACAAATGGATGTAAAAGATGTTTGGATGGTAGTTGATATGACTGAACAAGAAAACAGAGCAAATTGAGGGGGTAACATGACAGAGTAGTCTCGGCAGTATATTCTGAGCTGCATAATCATTAGATGCTCACTTTAACAACTTGCTAACAGGTACCCATGTTTAAAGAGGCTCACATAAAAGGAGGTAAGGTGAACATCTAGGGTAGGATCAATGGAGCTGATTCATAATTTTCAATGCACTTGTAGCTGACCTTTCCAGTTTGCCTGATGTAAACCCAGGACTTTGGGGGCTTAGCTTGTGCTAACTATCTTTTCATTGTGATGACCAGTGCATCAGACTCTAGTCATGTGCTTTGCCACATTTAAATAACTTCTAAGACTCATGGGAAGTAGCTTGGAGGGAAAAGTACTCAGAAATAAGTATGGGGGGGTTGGAAAATAGTCAAGGAGTGAACATGTAAATATTTTTGAGGGCATGTGACATTGGTGAAAGTCCCATTGTCCCTGCTCCCTCGAACATACTCCACACACTCAGTAGGCCTGCTTCCTGTGCAGTTCTGTGGCCAGTGTCCTAAGTGGCCTTTTTCTACTTCATATTTTATGAGCTTTGCTTAAACTCCACTCATATGTATGTGCCAACTACCACTGACCAGATAACATACAGTTTCACACTTCCAGGTGCCAAGTATTGAGTTTTCTTTGGGGACACAGTGGCCCCTCCTTATATCCATTACCTCTCCAGTAAAGCATCATCCATGACTTCTGAGTGTGGAGGACCTCAGTGGTTCTGGTCCTTCAGTGCAGGCAGCTGGGCACTAATTTCTTCTACTTAAATCAGAGTGTCTATATATATGACTTTAGAGAACAACATTTCAAGATTTTTTTTTCCTGTTTTCTTTTCTGTCAAAAAGTGATGATTTTCTTCATGACCACCTTATTAAGATTTGATTTTACAAAACAACATTTTTTTAAAGGCATATAGGAAACAGTACAAAAGAGCAAATTTTAGCATGAGAGATTTGAACTCATAATGTTGTAAACAGGTGTTTATTGAATTTCAATGTGTATGTTTTTAGCAGGGAAATCCTGGAGGCAAGACCCTGGAGGAAAGGCGGTCCAGTCTGGATGCCGAGATCGATTCCTTGACCAGCATTCTGGCTGATCTGGAGTGCAGCTCACCCTACAAGCCTCGGCCCCCACAGGTGTGTGCCATTCACAGCATCACTCCAGCCAAGGGCCCTTCTCTATCAGGAAAATGAAGTGTGTCTTAGAGCCTCTCATTCTTTTCTTCAACTCCTTAAACCAGTGGTCCAAGGTGCACCCCACCCCAATCTGATAAGACCTCACTGTGTACCATAAGGCACGGCCTTTCTGTACCATCTCCTAAGTGCATTCATTACAGGCATGCACAACCTTGCTAAGAACTGTTAGTCTTTATTAACTCTCAGCTCATGCTAGATAACCAGCAGTAACTTCTTAAACTTATGTATTGTTGGCGTCTTCCTTAAAAGCGACAGAGTGTGGCTTCACAGGGTGTTAGGGGACAGCACAGCTCATTGCATTGCTGTTCAATTTTCTTGTGCCTGTCTTTGTGAATATCCGCTTATACACTGATGTAGTCTTCACATGTATGTCTTGGAATGCATGTGTGTATAAGCATGTTGAAGAAGCAATGAAGAATTTTTTTGTTGTTGTTGCTATTAATAGTAATGTCAAATGCTACAAAGGACTTGAGACTGCTAACAGTGTGATTCCCACACTAAAGAGAAATACAGACTTCTTTATGTTTCTATCCTCCCCACTCCTCCCTCCCTCTTTGTGACTGCTCTTGGCTGGCCTGGAACTTACTATACAAGTAAGGCTGGTTTTGAACCCATAGAGCTACCTCTCAAGTGCTGGTACTAAATGTATTTGCCACCACACCTTACCTATTGGAAGTTTGTGGATACTGGTACAGATATCTGGCTAAGTCAGTTTCTCCCCAGATTCACAGGAATTAAGTGAAATTAATGTTTGTGTCTTTAGGGCTGATGGTACACTGTTACATTTTCCTTTCCTATTTTTGCTTACTTTAGAGCATGGATTTTTTTTTTTCTTTTGCATTTTCACTTATTAGCTGCATTTTTGAGGCTGGTATTCGCTTGGCTAAGTATTGAAAGTACCAGATTAATTTCAGGGCTCCATGTTAACAGGATTCTTAGATGCTGAAGTTAGGTAGGTCCTTTTGCCACTGTGTGGTTTGACCCTAACATGCTTTTATTTTTCTAATTGACAGTACATACATCACAGTGTGTCCCACTCTTACTGGTGAACAGGTGCCATTGTATTGTCAGTGTTACTTTAACAAATTAAGGAGCAGTCCAGCTTCTTGTGTTGTCAATCATTCACTGCTTATCTTCATCTAAGATTGAAGTGTTCTTTTTGGGCACACCCCTATCACTTCCCTATGCATATAATGAGACTGGCAGTTGTATTGGGGATAAAAGGCAAATCAGACAAAAGATGAACTCTTGTGTGTCTGTGTTGTGTCCACCAGACCTGGCAATACACATGTTCTTCATTTCTTATTCATTGGCTGAACTTTGTATGGAGAGCAGGCATGGTGGCTTTTGTGGTTAACAGGAAAAGAAAGTGCATTGTTGGGAGCAGAGAGGGCCTGGTGGTTGTTGTCTAGTAGCTCCTGGCACTGTGTAAGATAAACTGCAGCTGCCATGGCCAGGGCACAGTAAGACAGTGATAGAATTTTAAGAGGGAGTCAGAATTTGAACAAACTTCCCAAGTGATTTGCAAATTCTGCTAGACTGGGTAGAGTTGTGTTATTAGAGATCCAGTTGATGGTAAGTCCTTCAAGCACATGAAGCTATGGAGAACCACTCCACCAATGACTTGCCTTAACCTTGATGTCCTGGATACATTTTTATGCTAAACTGAGGTTGTAGCTTGTCAGTTATAGAAAGTAGAACATTTTAGAAGTGTATCAAGTAGGGGAAAGCTAATATGTATTCTAAACAGAAATGCTGGAAACAAGACTAGCTCCTGAGATGCAGGGGAACAGACTGAACTCTTCCTGGAAATGATGCTTGCGGAATCATCTGACTTTTAAACAATTTTATATTTCTAGCTCATCAAACAAATGCCACATGCCTTGTTTCTCAGGACAGCAAATATATTTCTTGCCACTAGACTCAGCTACCTTCTACAAAATACTGCTATGCACTTGTTTTCAGCAGGATTTTGTTTAGTCTTTATTTTTCACTCCTGGAGACTTCTTATTTTCCCTTCCAATTTCCTTATATTGAAAATTTTATTTCTCATAATATTGATTGTAATTTACTCTCCCCTAACTCCTATGAGATTCTTCCTACTTTCCCTCCTATCTGAATCATCTGTCTCTCACCTCCTCCTTAGAAAGCAAATATCAAAAGAATAGTAATAAAATTAAGATAAAGCAAAAGCAAACAGACTGGAATAGGACAAAACAAAGATAAAGCATAAGAAATACACATAGACTCAGAGACACATATATTCATACACATGGGAATCCTATAAAAACGCAGCACTGGAAGTCATAATATGTATGCAAAGAACATGAGAGAGAGGTGGGGTGGTGGGAGAGATGTCTATCAAAACAGTGTGAAACAATGAAGCTCCAAAGATGCTGTTGTGTGGATAAAAAGTTCTGCTGGGTATTTTCTCCTTGACATGGGTTTTCTTCTTTAGGTCTATGTCCAGACATGCCTACAATCAAAATTAGTGCATTTGATTGGTCCATTTAGCTGTGGTCTTACTGTCTGAGTAATCTTACTGTGTAAACATACTCACAGTCACTGGCAGTGTGGGCAGCAGTTTAGTGATTGTGAAGCACATACTCATGTTTTCTCACTTGGGGCATCTCCTCTCTGACACAGATACACACTTCTTTTCAGACAGAGCTACCAAGAGTTATCCGGTAAATAACTTACATTTTTTGACTACTGTGAGAATACAGCTGGACCCAAACCTTACAGTTTTGATTGACTGCATGTTCTAAAACTAGATGAAGACTTAGGTTATTACTTATTTTTAATTTTTTTTACTGTTGGAATAAACATCACGAAATCAGTAATCTAAATGCAATTGTTCTTTACGAATCACTTTCCCATTAAAAAGCAAAACATTCATGAGGTTAAAATAATAATTAGGATGACCTCAATGCTAAATAATTTCATAATTAGGTTGAAGTGTACATTCTGTGTGTCTGTTCCATTCTCAAATCAAAGGTTGGTCTAGTCTATTCTTTTCAATTATTCTAATTTAGGAAAGCAAGAGTTAATTAGGAGCTTCAGTTCCTCCTGAATTATCTTCACTCCCGTGGAACTCAAGTAGATGTGTTAGTATTTATTGGCTAACATAATTATATGCTGTGAGAACAATAATCACACACGTAAATATTAAAATATGTGCCAAGAGCAGATGTTTTCTGCTGGAAACAGTGTTGTTGTGTTGAAGCTAAAAGGCACCTGAAATATCCTCGAAGAATAGACTTTCATATCTAACTTTGATGTTTTCTATTTTTGGGGCAAGCCAAATTTCAAATTCCAAAGCAGGTGAGTCGCATGACTACCTCTAGTAGGTTACTAGGTCTGTGGTTGCTCACTGTTCAAACGCTCTGTGTGTTTTCCCAGTTGTTTCTGAATCACCTTTGTATGGCTACTTTGACTCATGATCTGCAAACCTCGTGAGTCACCTGACTACCTCTAGTAGGTTACTAGGTCTATGGTCCCTCACTTTTGACACGCTCATTGTGTTTTCCCAGTTGTCTCTGAGTCGCCTTTGAATGGCTACTTTGACTTGTGATCTGCAGAACATACTGCATAATGTATAATGTTTCTTTAGGAAGAGGGCCCAAAGAACATAGTCACATAACTATTCTGAGAGTGCTCTGCTCTTGACAAAGTTTGCCAAAGCATCTTTCTTTTCATTTTTTAAAGAAGTATCTTTCATCTTCATGTTGCCCAATGTTAGATATACTTACTTTTTCATGCTTATGTGTCTTTGGACAATGTAGCTTAACTCTATATATTGAAAATACAAAGGTATGCATGACCATGTCCTTGTAGAGAATCACTAATCTTTTATGGCAGAGAGAAAGAGGCATCATCTAGAACAACACAAAGAAAGACGTCACTGTGCTCTTTATATTGTCATGTGCCCCCCCCCCATGTGCTGAAACTGTTCAGAGACATTGTATAAAAAAGTCAAACAGAATGTTAGCAATGTACCTTTTGAAGTCAATGGGACCCCACCACACAGGCAGTCATGTGTGGTCTTGTCTGCATCTGTGCTGGGAAGGACACTGAATTTCAGAAATTATAACAGTGGTGAAAGTGGATATCCTGTTTGAAGCATAGATTATTTCTAATAGCAATAGGAAGTATGTGGGATATAAAGGAGAATGACAGATTTCAAAAACTCTGATGAGCTTAGTAGCACTATTATTATTACATAAAGCTCTTACAGTAAAGAGGACAATTTTAGTAGGAGAGCATCTGGCTAGATGTAATACCTTTGGTTAAGTTTACATCAGATACACAAACACACACACACACATATATGTATATCATACATATAGATAACATTATATATATTTGTCATATTATAATTTATAAAATATTTTAGCAAAATTTACATGTTATATACTATATATATGTAACATATAAACTGTAAAAATCAATACAAAATACATTTGGCAAAGTTTACATAATGTATATAATTTATTGACTATATGTAAAACACCTTTTCCAAAATTTACATGATGCATTGCACAAACGCACTCACACACAAACATACAAACATATGCATGATATTGCATGAAATTATACACTTAAACATCTTAGTGTTTAGAATAAAAACTTATAAGCATTTCAGTATTAATAGAGAATAATCTTAGAAGAGTAGTCATGAGAATTTGACAGGAATTCTAGGTGAACTACAGCCCAAGATGATCAAATAGTAAGTGCCAGGGCTTATTTGGCTCTTAGATAATGCATAAGTAAAGAGTTTTTGTCCACACAAGGAGAGACCATGCTCCTAGAAGGCTTACTTCGAAGCAGGATAAAGAACTATTTTCATTTTTTTCTGACCCACAATTTAGCAGCTCTCTGTGTTGACAAGCATAATTTCCATTAATATCTTCATCTTATTTGAAAAATTCTATGTTTGTGGCACTTGCCTTTTAATATCTTGGCAATTTATCAGAAGATTATATGTACCCAAAGGATATCACAAAGGTAAACAAAATATAAGATAGTATGCTGTCCTCCCATTATCCAGTCCCATATATTGAATGTCCTTTGTTACTACAGTTGCAGCTCAGACTCCTACTTGGAGTTCATGCTGAAGTGTGTCTTCTACAAGATGAGGATCAATTGTGGATTTAGGATTATTTTTTCATTCTCTTGACACAGTCAGGGCTAAAATTAGTGTCTCTTAATTTTTTTTATGAGTCAGTCTCTTTTTTTTTTTCCCCACACACAGTTTATTAGGGTTGGAGATGACATTTAGGTTACATGATACATTTTTGTTGGATGATATTAATATTCTAATGTACTTGACTGCTTGGTGACTTTTTCCAATCATAATATATTTGAAAAGAACTGAAAGGATTTCACTGTTGTCCTTTAGACTAGTGTAATATTGCAAAATTACAGTGTTGTTTGTGATTGAGAAAGAGGGAAAAGGGGAGAGACAGAGAAAGGGGGAGGGGGTAGAGAGAGCAAGCACCCCATGTTGCTGACTGACAGTTGTCATAATACTCTCATAAAGTAAAGTGTTAAAGGTGATAGGGCAGAGGAACAGCTTTGGTTTAATACAATTTTCCCTTGGACTCTGGTTGTGATGTACCCTCCTAACCCTGGAGCACTCATCATTGATCAAAGTAAGTACTGTTTCTCATTATGAGGGAACTCTTGGTGAGCTCTTTGATGAGGGTCACGGAAAAGATGGAGTTGTGATTTAAAGGCTGGAATTTTTCGCTCTTACCTTCCATCTTCGGAGGTAGGGATTGAATAGAGCACACCTTTGATGAAGGCTATAAAAATTTCCAAAGATTGGGGTCAGAGAACTTCCTAGTCAGTGAAGGTATTCATGTGCCTGGGGGAATGGCTATTCTTAGTTACATAGGGACATCTGCTTCTGCATGTAGGGCCTTCTAGGACTTCCTTTGCACGTACCTTTTCATCTGCCTCCTCTACCATGGTCTCTATAATTCACTGCACAGTGATGTTTCCCCGAGTTACTTGAACCACTCTAGCAAATGATCAAACTCAGTAATTTGCTAGGATCACCAAATTGGAGCCAAGTCATGCAGAAATACAAACAACCTGATGCTCAGTACTTGCAGTTGGCACGTGACTATGCACAGACTGTGGGATTATAGGCTCTGCAGTGGTTGAAGGTGTGTGGTGTCAGGATGGAAAAGGACTGTGTGATATTCACCTTGTGTCAGAGAATTGATTGATGAGTGGGGAAATGGATCTCAAAGTGAAGATTTATATGAGGCACCCATTCAGAGAACACAAGTAGATCTTCCTTTGTGACTTACAGGAAACAGCTGTCAGGGGCCAAGGTTATAATGGGTCTACCATTGGCTGCTTTGTCTCCAAGTCTGCAAAACAAGAAGAGCATTGTCTCTTCCCTGCCGTGAGTTCCACTCCCAAGAAGAACTCCCTGGTCCCCAGCACTGATTTGGAAATGCTCTCATTGTACTTGAGGTTTTTAGCGTGTCTGGAGTTTGCTTTCCAACAAAGGTTTTTAAAGCTGGGCATGATTCCTTCAGAAGACTCCTTGTCCTGAAATATACCACCTTCTCCTTTCCAGGACAAAAGATTACTGAAACTTCCTAGTGTCTTTGGCAGTTGAGTACATACATATATGCTTTTTATGGATTCAGATACAGTAACCTCAGCCCTCCCACACTGGATTCATTTTGTAGAGCAGTAGCCTTTGAGGCAACATGAGAAATCCATTCAGGGGGCATATTTTGCAGTGAAGGATGTTCTTCAGGGATTCGTGTGGCTTGAGGGGTTAGTTACAGTCATCAGGGTGGTGCCGCGGATAGTCTCCCCTTTTGTGCTCCCATGTTCTCGCTTGCAAAAGGCAAGAGCAGCTGCAAGGATGATTTATTAGTAATTAAAAGTTTAATGTTTCATATTATTCAGTGCAACCCAAACATGCTGTTTACTGGGAGATAAAACTGCAGCATGTTTATAATGTGTGAGGAGGCATACAGTCCTTGCAGACAAAGGATTTTTTTTTTTTTTTTTTTTTTTTTTTTTTTTTTTGGAATGGGGGTACCTTCTTGAGCTTTGTGTAGCCAGGATTAAGATAGTGCCATGACCATATCCCTCTTCCTGCATTATCTTGTGGAACACATGAGAACAGTCCCTGATTTGTTGGAGGGTCCATTTCTCTGTATCTAACACAGTCTACTTGCTATAGCTCTCTTTCAATATGTGGTAAAAGATGAAATACTTAAAAATGTCATGAGCAAGATATTAACTGGAATACAATAAAATGTGAAAAATGGCTCTGTAGAAGAAGAATGGATATGCACTTTGCATTGCCCATGTTTAGAGGATCTGGGTTATTTTGAACTAGTTTGTACCTGCCAGAAGACCTAAAGTTAAATAACAATGAAGTGGGGGTGGACAAGTGGTTAGCTGACTCAGAGTTGCATGCTATGGTTTGATGACGGGCAATTAGTTTTTAGATTGCATATAATTGCACCTCTATAACATTTATACCTCTTCTTTCTTTTTGAAAAGATGATGCTTAAGTCATATGTGATCAACAAAATCAAACTTAGCTCTTAGGTTTCATTGTGAATGTTATGACATGTGATATTCACTATGAAAATTTAGCCCTAAGAATCTACCTTGCTTTGTACCCGACAAAAACATGAGTGTCAGTTTCCAGTATCCAATGTTAGCATTTCCTGCTACAGTGAGTAGATAGCAGTGCAGAATGCCACAGAGTACCCACTCTGCCAATGCCTAGGAGGTGGTGGTCCTTCTGTGGCAACTCAGCTGTGGCTGGAGAAGTAGCCTTTTACTGTGATTTGTTTGCTAGATCTTGGTGACTGCATGGCCTAGAACAAGTGTTCCATTACACCAAATCACTCAATCCAGTCATTGCTTTAACATGAAATACACAAAGCTGCCTCTTTCTTGAGTGTTTCTATTTTGTTAAAGCATTTTAATGGACAGAATCAGAACTATTTCCACACAGAAGCACACATTGAATTTGCAGGATTACAGAGCACTCTTGTCAGGACTTATTTCTGGATTTCTTTCTCCCTCTCCCACTGTTTAAATGTTTATTTTAGTAGTACCCTTGCTCACAGGCACTATGGTCCTTTTATCCTCCCTTCCTTTTTAAAACAGTAGATAAGCAATTGAAAGCAAATACAATTGCATCTTTTCATGTACGATTATTAAACATCACACAGAAAACAAGTAATATTTGTGTGTGTATTTTAATAGAAAAAGGCTATGTCTCTAATTATCTATGGTCATTGTTTTTCCATTTGGACACCCTTTCCTTTGGTTTATACCCAAAGTAATGCATAATGATGGTGTTGGCTTCTAAAGACTGATGATAGGAGGTATTCAGTCAACAACCTTACATATCATTATTGGGTGTGGTGCATAATTGACTGGCTCTCCACACAAAATGCTAATAAAGTAATTTTCACACTGTAGGAGATTTACCAGGAAAATCAAACATTTTCTTCCAGTGGTTATGTTAATTTCTAATAGAAAAATTTGCTTATCTATGTTTTGGTACTTAAAGATACGCATTTCCCCACAGAAATAATGAGCTGATTTTGCATTGGAATAAAAGATAACTAGACACACATTGCACTTGCCTCAATATGCATTGTCCTTTTGTGTTTCCTGTGTGAATGGAGGAGAAACTATTTGTGTTCTTAGCACTAATCTTTCTGGGCTGACATAGAGTCCCACACTCAAGTGTTTCTATAAACCATATTGTCATATTCAGGGTTAGTACCATAGAAGAAAAGATAAGCTGTGCATTATTACATTGAACATCAAATTATTCAAATGAAAAGTAAAATCTCTAGACATTTTACCTCACAGAATATGCATTGCTGTGTCAATATAAATGATTAAATCTCTTAAATTTGAGGAATTAGCAATAAATGATTATGTTAAATTTCAGAAGGCCCCAAGGCAAGATCAAGAATTATCACTTGCCTAGATACAGATGAAACATTCAAATTCATGTTTGTCCAATAAACAGGCTGTCATCAAATCCTGGCATCTCCCCTTTAGAAATATGCTAGAAATCCTTCTCAGGTTGGTGCAGAATTAATTCATCAGACTCCCATCTGTTTTTGACTTTTCTAAATGAACGTGTAATTTCACCACAAAAATATATACCATGAATATTTTTAAAGGGTTTAACCTATAGGCTTCATGTAAAAAAAAAAAAAAATCCTAACTAGATTATTGCATATTTAGCCAGTAAGCTGTAAGTTCTAAATGACATCCTGCTAGTGCAAATTAAATATATGGCTTACAGTGGATTGAAGGATGGGCTGTTTTGACTATTTTAAGAATGCATTATTTTATGATCCTTCAATTTCTCATAGTCACATTGTGAGTCATTTATATAATGCCTGGAACATGTCCCAATTTCATCTTTATGTGTACTGCACATGGAAAAATACTGACAATGTTACCTGTTACTTGCTTTTAGGGATAGTAGACCCCTCCTCAGCAGACTCTCTGTCTGTGCCTTTCCAACTCTGCAGCATATACACAGTCATGATTACCTCTGAAATGGCTAGTTGCTGTAACTTGATCCTTTCCAGGCAGTCAAAAACCAGGAAATAGGGCTATTGTTATTGTTTTTTCCAAAAGCATCCCAGATGAGTTAGTACTTCTTTGAATCCTAATTTAGAACTCATTCTCTCATCATCTGGACAACATGAAACACAACTCTTATTTTTGGCTTTGTGTGTGAGGAAGTGAATTTCACCGTTACTTGTTGATCTGATCTTACAGAAGCGTTGTGGTGTTCTGTGTGCAGAAGTGTGAAAACAAGTTCCTTTGAGTACAATCAGAAGGGAGGGTGAGGGCAGAGAAGGATGAATTTTTCATAGTCCCACTTTTCTGTCACTATTGCCCCTTTAAAGTAAGCAAAAGGGGAAGGTTAGCCATCTTTCAAATCTGAATGTATTTTATAAAATGCACTGATATAGACCTGAAGAAGAATAACATTCAGAGAGTACCTGAGATTTAAGACAGTGGCCATTGTTCACCTACTTATTTACTGATTGCATGATTCACACTTTTTCTTTGATTATTAATTAATCATAAACCCCCTCTTCAGTTGCTCAAGGTCCAAATACATGGAAAGATATCTAACTTTTGTTCTTTGAGCATATGGCATCATAGATGTGGAATACAATATACCTTGTAATTGGATTAATAGTTCAAGGCAAAACTTTTCAGAATCCAAGATAGATTCTTTTTGGAATTTGATGACCTGATCCTGAAGTTCAGTTGCACTTTCAAGCAACTTGGAATGCAAGATGGTTCAGAAAAAGGTAGCAAAAACTAGAATACTATCATCACCTAATTTCAAATTTTATTCCAAATCTAGAGGCGCCAGGCAGTATGGTTCTGACCAACGGTAAGCATAAGTATTAGCAAAGCAGTTTTCAGTGTTTAGAAATAACCAGTTGTTATTGTTCATTGATTTTCATATGGACTTAAGATATTGAAAGTTATAAAGGATAACTTTTCAACAATTCATACTTTGATAACTAGGTTATCCATTTCTAAAAGACTTTATATCTCATGTAAAATTCAATGTAAAGTGCATTACTGACCCAAATGTAAAGGGTGATACTGTAGACCTCTCAAAAGAAAATCTAGGAGTGCTGCACATCGCCTTTGATTAATGAATAGCTTCTTAACATATGGCACGTAGTGTGCAATGGAAGGTAGCACAGATAAACCAGAGTTCATAAATACTAAGCATTTCTGTATGTCAGATGGCACCATCTTATTGTTGAACAAGGCATACACAGAATGGGACAGGCTACTTGTAGATCATATACCTGACTAAAGAGTACAGCTTAATTAAAAGTTGGGGAAATAGTTGAATAAACTTTTCTCATGAATATTATTGTTTTGACAAGGACAAAATGTGATATCATTGGTCATCAGGGAAATGCAAATCAGCGTGACTATAAGATACCACTATATGTCTGATAAAATACTAGTTGTCATCATTGTCATCATCTGAAAGCATTACATGGGCTTACAGAATTAAAATGGTTAGATAATGCTGGTGTATTGTGAGAAGTGTGTAAGTCTGAAATCAGTCTGACAGCTCTCATAGCATTAAACATAGTTGCCATGTAATCACACTATACTTGTATTCATGTTACCAAAGAGAACCCAAACATAATAGCCACACAGAACCTGCCTACACTGGGAATAGGCAGCAACATTATTCATTAATTAGTGGAATATTTATGCATATATGCATATATGTATATATATATTCATAGACTTTAGTATTCTATTAAGGCAAACAAATCTTTGAAAACATGGTGGTGTATGAAAGAAGTCAGATACATAATGGTTATGTATTTGATTGCTCTATGTATATTAATAGGCTTGCCCAAGACATAGGACACATACATTGTTTGTGTCTGGGATGAAGGGTGAGTAGGGTAACTGCTAGTACCTAACTGATTTATTTTGGGAAAGATGAAAATACTCTAGAAATACTGGCATAGGTTATATAATTCTTAAAATATTCTTAGTCCCATTAAATTTTAGCTAAATATATTTATTTTTATTACATATGTATCAGTGTTTTTCCTGTGTGTATGTAAGTGTACTGTGTCTGTGCCTGGTGCCTATTGAGACCAGCTAGAGTGTGTGAGATCCCCTGGAATTAGAGTTACAGATGGTGATGAGCCACCATCTGAGTGCTATTACCTGAATCCGGATCCTCTGCAAGAGCAGCAAATGCTCTTAACTGACTCATCCACAGTCCTAAAGTTTACATTTTTAAAGGGTAAATTTTTTATGATATATTACTTACTGTGCCTAAAAACTTAAAAATACATGAATTGAAATGTTATTTTGCAGTGTTTCTTGAATACACAAATGACATTAGAAAATGAAGCTACCCTAATTAGGCTTGTAGTCTGTGGAACAAGGGACAAGCTAATAACAATAGAGTAGTGTAGGCAGAATGAAAAAGCCTATAAGATGTTACCTGAACCCAAGGATGAGGAAATATGCCTGGAAGATTATGTGAACTCTTAGTGCCTCCTCTGATGTTTTATTGGGAAGAATCATCTACACAGAAAAATCTGACTTTCCTCCAGCCTCCAGAAACATGACCAAAATTACTGTTTTTACAAGCTAAGGAAGGGTCATCAACAATCTAAAATCCACTTCATCTAATGGCACTTTGAGAACAGTTTAGCCCACCTTAGAATATGGCAAAATGATGTTCTGTGATGACATTTCAAATGAATTATTTAAGCTTTGTAATATATACTTAAGCTCTTGGTAGTCTGAGTTAGTACTTTGAGAGCTGACGTGAGGACTTTGAGGAGGGAGTAATGGGCATTTGTTTAATGCATTCATCCAATCTTATATAATGCACGCTGTTATTCCTGTTGCTCTGCCCATCACCACCATTATCAAATGAGTCTGGTATCAGTGCAATGACAGAAATCCAGACAGCAGATGGGAGAACTGATGTGAATGCTTTTGAAATTTCAGGGTTTTCTCATGTCTAGCTCTACATCTTTAAGAACTCTCATTCTTAGAATTTTTTACTCCCTGCTATAAAACTTGGAAGGAAAGAGATCTTTGATTCTTTTCCAAGTCTCTAGTTGGCTATTCTTGACCAAAAGCAAAAACTCCCCCAACTTAATCATGGCCTTGCAACTTTTTGTGCTGTTGGTATAGGTGTTTCCTTTATTTGAGTTTTGCCAGAGAGAAACCTCCAGTGGCATCAGAAGACAGTCCTAATGTAGCAGTAATTATAAACACACAAAAAGGTTTCAGATGGAGATAGTTTTTTATTCCTTTAAAACTTATGACTTGACTCAACATCTGAATACTATTATTAATATAGTGGTCCTCAACCTTGCTAATACTGCAACCCTTTAATATAGTTCCATGTGTATGCTCACCCTGAACCATACAATTATTTTGTTGCTACTTCATAATGTAATTTTGCTACTGTTATGAAACATAGTGCAAATATCTAATATGCAGAATATCTGATGTGCCCCCATTGAAAGGGTTGTTCGACCCCCAGAGGGATGGCTACCTATAGTTTGAGAACTGCTGATTTAAGATGTTTTAAGTACTGGTAAGGAGAATCTAGCGGCTAATTACTAAACCTCAGTAAATTTCAGTATTGTTCATTGCCCAATGTACAATGAAATACTCTGGACAGCCTTTCATGCTTATGGTGGTTTTGAATGGGTATTAATTTTGCTCAGTATTGAATGGGTATTAATTTTGCTCAGTATTAAAAGCCAATTTGGGCATTCTTTTTGACTATTTCTTCATTAAGGTGATACTGTTTGAGATGGTATTGTAGTTGATGTGATTTATAATAAACAACCATACGTAGATATCTGAAAGACCAGTAAGAGCCAGGCATGCTCTTGGCTATCATTTGAGTTATGTTTAGGGTGAGGTATGCGTGCGTGCGTACGTGTGCATTTGTACTCACTTTGTAGACCAGTCTTGCCCAGAACTCACCAACACCTGCTTGCCTCTTCCTCTTCATTGCTAGGGTTAAAGACATATGATGAGTTGATCTCATCTTACACAGTATTGAAGTGTATGTTAATAACTTAAATGATGGATTATTGAACCAGTGTACATAATCTGTGACTTTTTAGATGTTACCTGAATATATTACTTAAAGCTCTTGTTCTTCAACTGTCTTTTCTCTGTGAAGAGATAACCTTATCTCTTAGGATAGCAATGAGGACAATATTAGTTAAAATAGTAGCTTCTAACAAGTTACAGTGTGTAAAGCACTTAAAACAGTGTTTGGCATATAGTTAGCACTATATACATTAGCAAATCTTATTGGGATCTCAATGCCTATTTTTAAGTTGTTATTGCTTTTCTCTAAAGATATTGATATATAAATTTAGTCTGTGGCATTCTATCCAAGTCTGAGATGGTTTGTCTCACTCATTTTAGCTGGGCAGCATTCTTAGTTTTTTCAAGGACAATCCAGCTGTCTGTAGGCTCTGCCCAAACGCTTTGGTTGTATCATTTATTTCTAATGCATATTCTCAAAAACCAGAGCTTGTACCATACTCTGACAAATGTATGAGTCACTCCATCTGTTTTTGTGGATTACAAGGTAATTTTTCTGTTGCACGAGCAAAATTCTCTTAAAAACTAAAATCATGAGTCATAGATTATGAACTTGCCATAAGTTGCTAAGTCTATCATTGACCTGTTGTCATAAAATATCACCTGTCCAGAGACTAAACCACATAAAGCAGTGAATAATGTCTGTTCATCAAAAGCCCTTACCAGGCAGGGATTGCTATCCTATACCCACTTTCTGATTCAATAGGTCTAGAGTGGGGTTTAATATTCGGCATTTCAATGAATAGTTTTGCAGCATTGCTATTGTGTATGCCAGGTTTTTGAGAACCCTCTAAACTGCTTGTAAGTCAAGACTCTTCCTCCATTTCTTCCTAGAATAGTCAACAGCTACATTGCTTTATGCCATCAGCTACTAGTAAAGAAAACCAACTCAGAGAAGCATGCTTTCCTATATGTACTGTAACTGTATAGTTAAAAATATAAAATAAGAAAATTGAAATCTTTAGTACCTTGGCTGAGAGTAAGTCAATGCATCACCATCATTCAGCACTCTCCTCTTTCCCTCTTTTTTTCTTGTCAGAGGCATGGGGCAGAACTGAATTATTTGTAGTAGTTGTGTTACTTTAGGGAGTGATGACTCTGAGACTCTCCCTAGCCAACTCAAGACCAATGCCTGGAGGCTTTAAGGAAAGGAAGAAATTCCCATTTCATTGGCCTCATGCAAGTTTCCAGGGGATATAATGATTTTACTCTTACTTTAAAATATAGACATTTATGGAAAGCAGTAATTAAAGTTGGGTGAAACTAAAGAAAATGGGAAATAATGGTTTGAATTTGGAAACTAATGAAATTGAGGAAGTGTCAGTTCTTACTTGCAAATGCTTAACTGTTTTGTATTCCACTTGATGATATCTTCAAGCAATTACTATTTTCATCCTGGATATTTTTCTTAACTAGAGAATGATCTACAAATAGGGAAAACCACAGTTATTTGAGTGTTTGTTTCAATCAGTTGCTAAACTTATTTTTCTTTTAATGACTCCATTCTTCAGTGATCTTGTAATTGCTAATCTCATGTGTTATTCAGGGGATTCGCACTAAACTAAAAGGAATACAATTAATAAACTCTTTCCAGTGCTACAATGGATTTCTAACATAAGAAGTAGATGTGTGAATTATTGGAGAAAGGATAATTTTAAGCTAGATTCATGAACAGGGTGATGGACTACTCACTGAGGATGGTGCCTTTATCTGATGGCATCTAAGCAGATGGTTTGGATATGTGTGGTTTAGCGGAAGCTTTGGTAGTGTAGGGCAAATGCCATGAGGTGGCCTGAAAAGACAGTAGGTAGTTTCTGCAAATCCATTCCCTCCTCTGCCCTATACACTGTGATGACTCTATAACCAGAATCTCAGGAAATAGAAAATACATATAATGTTAAATTCCTCTACAATCCTCTATCTGTCCACAGGACAAATACCTCAGTCCCCATAACTCACCAAGGCAGGTGTGAACAAAGTTATGCACATATGCTAAAATCATATCAACCAGAACTCACAAGGCCCAGGATTGCCTTTTTTCTGTAATCCTTGTTTTGTTTGTTTTTAATGTTTAAGCTGCTAGGCTTGTTCATAATGATATTATACAATAACCCTCATGACTTGTAAGTGCTTCAGTCCACACAGAGGCCACTGAGACTATATGATTACCTTGTTTTCTTAGCATTTGTAAATTATTTGTTGAGTAATCTGATGTTTGCTGATATTATAGCTAAGAAATGTGAACCAAGCCACCTGCATTCTCAAACAAAAATTTAAAAAAAAAAAAAAAAAAAAAAAAAAACCTACATTATACAATCCAGTGCTTATATCCCTTTTTTCCATGTTTGCTTGTTTGGTTGTTTCTGGTCTTTCCAAGATCCTCCATATCTGGCAGCTGTATTCAGATCAACTTACTATTATAGAGAGTCAATATATAAAATGGGTCAAGTAGAACAGATATGACTGAAATGTGTAGTTGGGGCTCCAGAGTACAGTTGAGAATTGTTTGCTCTGGTGTTATGAGAACCACCCAATTTTAGTGTTCTAAATGTCTATATCACTGTATTCTGTCAATGTCACTGGACACTTAGGAAAGATGAAACAGTCTTTTTCCCAGTGGGAAGTTACACCACCCAGTTTTCATCATTGTTATAGTATACCTGAAGAAAATATCTTAAGAGGGGGAAAGTTATGTTTTGACTTGTGTTTGAGAAATTTTGTTTATTGTTGGCAGTTTCTGTTGTTCTTAGGCCAGTGGCAAGGTAGATATAGTGTAGTGGGAGGGTATGGTAGAAGAAAACTGTTCACCTTCCTGTTAGCCAAGAGGCAGAGAGGTTGAAAGAGGGCTGAGATAAGACCCTGGGTCATCTGCCTCCCCCCATGACCTCCTTCTCCACACAGAACACTGCTCTTACTAGCTCTATCGCTCCTTGTGCTGTGAACGCATAAGTAACCTGTTAATGAGGTTAGCATCCTCATGACATAATCACCTAGGCATACCTCCTTCTAGGGCCATAAACCAATAGGGCCATTTAAAATCAAGCAGGCAATAGAAGGATGCCACTGTTAATGTAGAGTCAGCAATAATGTCCTCATTACACCTACCCCCTTTGGTTTTCTGCAGGTCAACAATGCTCAGCTCACAGGAAAATAGAAGCAAGGCTCAATGAAGCAGAATATGACAAAGGCAGTATACAATGGCCAACAAAACTGTGAATTCTTAGTTCAATGTCTAAGTCACCATGTATTCTAAAGCAAGTAAATTAACCATTTTGTGCCACTGTTTCTCCATTGACAAAATCAGGACCTAGACTTCCAGGTTTCTTAAGGTTATACACAAAACATCCTATGTGTATTTCACTTTGTGGGAGGACAAACAGCCCAGCCTATCTGAGAAGCCAAAGGCAGAGTGAAAAGTCTCTCACACACCTTCTCATGTCCTGTTGTAGACATCTGGAAGGTGTTCCTCATGTTGGACTGATGGAGTTTTCCCTGCTGAGCAGATCAAATTATTCCATAAGAATTCTGGTACTTATGCTTTCTGTTCATGAATTGGTTCATTGAGCTTTTCATTATACTTCCCGTTTTATTTTCGTGCATTAAATAGATATTTAAGTCTTTAAATTCTGCAGAGTTTTTATGGATCTGGTCATTCACTAATGTTTTGCCATATGTATTTTACAAAAATACCCCAAAGGTATTTGAACCTTATTGGAATCTTCACAGAGCCTGCCTCCCCAACTTGACACATTCCACTATTTTCTTAACAAAACTCACCTGTTAGAAATGGATATTTATACAAAATTTAAAACCAGCATTCAATGTAAGGCAGGTGCTAGAATGCCATCATGGTGTTTGAGTAAGCAAACATACCTTTGGGTATTACCATAATGGCTAAGGACTTGGCTCTTCCTATTTAATAGCTGGAGTCTTAGTAAAGCATAGCTTTACTAATTTGTTGACCCACATGGTTATTAGTGAGTTGACTGGAAGAGCTACTGATTAGTGATAGCACACAAAGTCCCTAGAGAGAAAGGTTACTCCTTTCTCTCCTAGAAGGGAGACAGGGCTTATTTTCTGCTCACTCCCAATGTGGTGTTTTAGATGAGTTGAAATGCATGACAAAAGGGCTTTAATCGCACCTCCAATTGTTAGCTGCTGCCTGTGATTTTTGTTCTTTTGCTTGTTTGTTTGCCTGTCCCCTCATGAGCCTCAGGAACTTCTTACTTTATAATAGGAAATTGGGTTGAGGGGCACTTTCAAAGAAACTACAGATGCTTCTATGTAGATATAAAGTGTTCAAAGTATAAAATATTGGAGAAAAACCAAATGGTCTTTATTTTTTCTTTTTAAATACAGCCTAATAATAAGCTGTGTTGATTATAAACAGTGTATACAAATATTGTTAATGTTTGGACCTCTCTTCCAACTAAAGATATATTTGAAACAAATGCTATATTAGGCTGTGCAAAATCAACCTCTTATTGGCCTTGTTTTAATAGCACATGCCAGGAAATTTGTTGGGCCTAGTGGTGGTGGTGTACCCAGCAGTTGGAGGCAAGAAGATTTCTGAGTTTGAGACTATCCTGATCTACTGAGTGAGTTCCAGGACATGCTCCAAAGCTACACAGAGAAACCTTGTGTCAAAAAACCAATAAAATAAAATAATTAAATAAATGGATAAGGAATATTTGTTGGTATGTGTTAGTTACTTTTCCATTGTTTTGATAAAACCCCATGATCAAGGCAACTTATAAAAGAAACTATTTGATTGTGCTTATGGTTTCAGAGAATTAGTATCCATAATGGCAGAGCAAAGACATGGTAGCAGGTACAGTTGAGAGCTTACATTTTGATCCACAAGCAGGAGGCAGAGAATGCAAAGTTCAAGTGGCAGACAATCTTTGGACATCTTGAAACCCACCTCCAGTGACACATACCTTTCAACAAGCCCACACCTCCTAAATCTTCTCACATAGTTTTGCTAACTGGGAACCAAGTATTCACACATATGAGTCTAGGAGGTTATTCTTATTCTAACCACTACAGTATGTTTTAGGAGTTGAGGTAGGAAGTATTGGCTTTGAAGAGTCATTTTTAGTCCAGGAGATAATTTTTGTTTGAGTTTTACTCTTATAGCCCATTCCAGCACAAGCATTTGGTAATAGTGGCTAGAGGGATCTGGGGACAGAGGTGGTCAGCATAAATTGTTTCTAGTAACTTAGCTTAGCTTTGTATTAAAAACAGAATGTGAGAAATGAAGAATTACAAATATACACTCTCTAAACCCAGGATGTCGTCATGGAGGTCCTTGCAAATGAGATGGAAGAATGTATTCTCATAGTTTGAATATTAATTGAAAGGGTATTACTCTATGTACATATGACTTTCCCTTCATGGGTTTTATTGTCCCATCTTGCAAAAAAAAAAGGGATTCGCTTCATAGTTTTTTGCGCCATTGTCTTACACTTCTCTGAAATATTCTATTTTATCCTGCCATTCAAAATCTTGGTTGAATATTTGTTCATAGTAGAACTGGATTGATTTCTACCTGAGAACTCTTTCTACATGCCAAGGGCCAGTCACCAAGCATGGGATAAATTCAGGCACTGAGAAGTCTTGTGCATATTTGCATTGGAAAATCATATGTATTGCCGATTTAAATGCCATCAGATAGACCTAAGGGCATATGTATGGAATTCTAAGAGGATCAGTATGTGTTCTTGACACAGTAGAAAAGCCTGGCCAGTAGGGTGGGATTTGTATGTAGGTGAATTCCTAGCAATACATCAGAAACTTGGTAGCTAAAAAAGAGCATTATTTTTTTTTTAACTTTTTATTTATCTTTGGGGATGACAGATTTAGTCCAGGTATCAAAGGGCTAAGGTGAATTATTAAATAGAGTTAAAATATTTGTAGAAGTGGGCAGAGTTTCTGTCCTCAACTTTTCCAGCTTCCAGAGGCTTCCTACATTCCTTGGCTTGTGGCCTCTTCCCCTGCCTGGAACACCTGGAATAAAGCAAGTCTTTGACTGTGCTTCCTTTGCTATGGCTACATCTAACCATAATTGGGAGAATTTCTACTGTGGGAACCTATTGTGATTAGATTAGGTCAGTTGAGTAATTCAGGCTTTTCTCCCCATCTCAGATTCTTTATGGGATAATCACATTTTCTGTGTTCATTCTGCCAAATAAAGAAATGTGTCCATAAGATCTTGGAATTAGAATTTGACTATCACGATGGTCTTATCCTACCCATCAAAGGCCTTGCTATGGGGCTTTATAGTCTCCTAAAATGGTCCACGTAAAAAGTGATGAAGGGATCAGTCAGGAAATATGCTTTCAACATTGGTAAGGCATTCTTAGATTATGTTGATAGAAACAGGAAGTTCATGCGTTTAATACAGGAATATGTAATCTGTTGAGCAATATCTTCTTGAGGCTGAAAGCAAGTTCCCAGTAGCCACCAATGATTTGCATCAGTTTCTGTGGGAAAATGAAATGCATAGTTTTACTACCTGTTATTTGAACACATCTCAGTAGCATGCATGCCATAAATGTTTGCAGTATTTTTCTATTCTTTCTCCTTGGTTGTGATTTGTTGGACCCAAGGGAATACTTTTCCTGGTACAAAGCTTTTCTGAAAGCTTTCTTTCCTTTCTACTAGTCCATGTTTTATTACTTTAAAAAAAATACCCGAGGCTTAAAACCCATCTTGTTGGTTGACATCAAAAACCATGGCCCTTGATTTGTAGTTAATGACATCATAGAGGACGCACACTTTTAAGAGAGAGAACTCATGTGGATACATCTGAAGACAGACTTTGCTTCTGTGAGCATTCATTCAATGATCTAATTTCTCCACCCTCTGAAGGTTCCCCTATCTCAACAGTATCTACCACTTTGACCAAATTTGAAGTTTATGGACTGTGGCAGGACATGCTAAGCTGCATGCAAACCATATTGTTGATGCTGTGAAAAATTGCCCTAGCTTTTAGAAGTCAAGTGTAACTAGGACAAGCACAAAGTGATTATGTACCTGTCATACAAAGCTCCTGGAGCTTGTGACATGCTTCTGGAGCTCATGTACACTGATGTGGCATGTGAGTTTCACATATTCAAACTAGGAGGAATACCCAGTTTCCCTAGGACTGGGAACAGACTTTAGGAAGTCCAGTAATTTCTTGTTTCCTGATGCCTTTAATGTAGGAATTGGTGCTTAACTTATACACTTGTCTACAAATGACTTGTAATACACATGAGCTGAAGCACAGAAATAAATTGAAAGATTCTCCTGATAGAATGAGGAAGCAAAGATTTATTGTTCAGTCAGTTCCAATTACTCTGTTGTGTTGCAGACCAAAGAAGCTAAACAGGATGCTTGCTTGTAGTTCTACTGAGGTAGGATCAGCCTCAAAAGAGATATGGTATGCCCTGCTTGAGCCTTTGCTGAGTGAGTCACTTGTGTGAAAATGTCTTGACACAGATAGAATCGTGGAGCCTGCACTGTATCTGATCACAGAAATGTTACTGCATAATAGCAATCTGGCTTTGCTCTCCATGCAATTGCAGGCTGGGGCATCATGAGAGGCTACATTTGGAAAGGTCATTTGTACTACTCAGGAGAAAACAGAGCATCACATTCCCCGCATCTGCGAGCTTCTGTACCAAGCTTGGAAAAGGATGCCTTAAAGGAAAACTGCGAGTTATTCTTCATGTGTGAATGTGATTTTTTTTTTTTTTCTGGAAGTGTTTAACATCCTGAATCCTTTCCCTTCTATGTTGTAGTTGATGATATCTCACACCCACTGGTGTGTGAAGAGGAAGAAACTTCTAGCCTTACTTTCTGTGTTAGTGATGTGGCATAATGTTTTCTGGAAATGCCACACAATTTCAAATGTGACTTCTTTCTTAACTTGTGAATAGAGTTGACAACAGTGAAATATGTCCTGTAAACAAACCCTGAAAGTCTAGCTTTTGAATGAGTGGTAGTTGAATTCATACCAAGTGACAGAAGTAGGGTATCCCACGTGGATGGAATTCTTTCTGCTGTCCCTGGCACTGCCAGGGCTGGAACCTTCATCACCTAGTCACTCTTGTCCCTGTCCAGCACAGCTGACTTCAAGTTTTATATTCTCACACTCCAACTCTATAGTGAAATATATCATTTTTACTCTTATCATAAATCGGCAACCTACTTTTAAAACCGATTGCACTGCCATGTTACTTTTTATGCTATTAAATTCTTCCAGTTACGTCTTATCTCTGGAACTCAAACGGAAGTTAACTGAAGGAATCATTTGTCTCTTTTTATGACATACTTATTGAACATTGTTGGGTGCCAAGCTGTTTTATGGGTGGTGAGGGTACAGCCACAAATAAAGCAAAAAGTTTCTCCTTGAGGAGTTCATTTTCCTGTGGGAGTGGATTAAAAAGCAGATAATTAAATATTAAAGCCTAATTAAATGCTAGAGGCAAAAACTGAAGGTAAAACATAAGAGGGGAAGGGCTTGTCTGATAGTTGCTGTTTCACGTGGGGTTTGCGGGGAGAGATGTAGGAGGAGGTGGTGTTGGAGCAAAGCCATCTAAGATATGATGATGCATGGTATTGGGCACATATCTGAGCATGTTCCATACAGGCAGAGACACAGATTATGGCGAGCACTGGCATTGGTCAGAACGTAAAACAGCTGGTGTGACTGCTGCCTCTTGAGATTCAAGAGGCTTAAGCGCAATTCTGCCAAGAAGGATGTGGTCCCTGGTCATTACACATTGTTCTGGATCAAAAGCTGAATGTAAAGGATGACACAGCTATGCAAATTGTTTTTGAGTGTAAGCTGTCTACTGTGTATAAACAGAAATGCCTCTCTTTTGTAATTTCAGTGGGAAGAAAATTTTATTTGATTTTAAAGGAATATTAATATTGGCCTCATATTAAGGATAGGTAGGTATTATATATCCAAAGAGATAAAATATCTAAATTATAGTTCTGCTCTGTCTTGCCCATATCTGTTTCTGATAAGACCCTAATTAGATATGTCATTGCCTATGTCTATGCCTCATTCTTCCCAGGTGTAATATAAGGAGCTGAAATAGTTAACTGTCAGCATCTCTGGGCTCACAGTGTAGTAGATGGGAATTCTAGGTACACAGGAGTGGTTTCTTTTGATAACAGGTAGCTTGGTCTGCATCTCATGACTGGCTCCCATCATGAATCAAGGCAGCTCACTGTTCACACATTTCAAAGGAACGAGTTCCATAAGGCTCTTCAGTGATGGTGAAGATTGAGTCCTAAATATCCTCCCACCAGCTGTGTATATGGTGTGGCCTGCTTAGGATCTCATCCCAGGGTGAAAGGACAAGATATGCACAAATTCAAAGAGGTTCTAACTGAGGATTCGGGGACACAATTGGGTTTTTATGAGTTACAGATGTCAGTGAGGCCTGAAGCTAGCACATACAGCACATACTCAGAAAGACAAGCCTTTGAGAGTGTTGTTTCTCATTTTTATATTTCCAAGTTCACAGAATCGATGGTCTCGCCCAAAACTGAATAACAAGGCCTCAATTTAGTTCATCTGTCCAAACCCCTTGGACTCTCCCAGCAGTCCAGTGTATTTGCCAATTGGTGGTTATTCTCTTGCTATGCCAGTGCCAGGAAGAGCAGTAATTTTGTTTAAGAAAAGGTACCAACCACCCTCCAACTTCTCATTAGAGAAAAGAAAAACACTTCTTGCATAAACCCACTTTAGAAAACATGAATGTAGCACTGTTCCTCAAACCATCTTCTTTGCATGCTGGCTCTCCACAGCACTCTTCCTGACCTTCTCCTTCCAGGCCCTGAGACCCTTCCATCTGCTGGGCCAGGGCATGGAATAGCACCTACCAGTCAGCAACCAGAAAGAGCCATTATTCTCCTCCTTGTACCTAGACAAAGACTCTTTTTCCCCTATCAGAAACAGTGGGGATTCTTGGAGAAGACTTCATATCGCTAAATGAGTTTCCCTGATAAGGAAGACAGGAATGAGGACATCAGATTTTTCACGAGGCCAGACTTAAGAGTGAAAAGTCACGGGAAAAGTCTTTCATCCACAGCCCGACACCCAGTCAGTGAAGTTTACCTTCCCTCTATGTGGTTCAGAGTCTCTGAACTGAATTTCTTCACTAGTGGAGCTCTCACGTATGCTATCACTGAAGTGCATCCCACCTCACTAGTAAGACAGCAGAAGAGGTCATCAGTAATCACTATGAACTATTTTTAAGTTTGGAGAGGCATCTGGTCTCTTGCCATTCTCTGTCACACCATGCTGTTAGTTGCTTTGTATGTTTCTCAGACTTCTGTGGTTTCATCATTGTCTATATCTACAATGTTATCCTGCAGACTTGCCTCAAACCCTGGCTTTCACTAACCTCCTGTCTGGCTGATGCTGGACCAGTCATTGCCTTCTTCATATTTAAATGGCGTTCCCGTACCTTTGGTCTCTC
This sequence comes from Phodopus roborovskii, assembly GCF_943737965.1. Taxonomy (NCBI): domain Eukaryota; kingdom Metazoa; phylum Chordata; class Mammalia; order Rodentia; family Cricetidae; genus Phodopus; species Phodopus roborovskii. The sequence continues at coordinate 10,619,121 of NW_026126469.1, forward strand.
CAGAGCTGTATAGGTTACTAAGGATAATTTACTTAGGCTGTGTTGCTAGATATTCCAAAAGGAAGGCTGTTCCTTTTTTTATTTCCTTCCTTTTCTAGAATGAGAAATGATATGTTCTCTACCCAACTACATGGCTACCACATCTGTGTCCAGCTGATGTAGGAGTCCTGTCTTTACGGACTGCGCTTCCTGCCCGATAAACACAATTCAGTTCATTTAACTAATATTGCACTTTGCAGTTGTCATTTCTCCATTGTCACCAGTTTCCCTTGAAGATAATGGGCATTCTTTTTCATGGTTTAACATGAAGAAGCAAGCTGAGAATTGAACTTATTTGTCCACATAGCACACTTGGTGCTGTGTAGCCTGGATTGAAGAAGGTCTCTTTCTCACCTAAGGTCTGCCGGAACTGAGAGATAATGCCCACTCCAACTGGCTGCTCATCAGTTTTTAATAAACTTGCATTTTCTCACCTGAAGATGGAGTGCAATTTTCCATCATTTTCTTTAGCCCCGTTAAGTTAAAGACTGCTCTTGTGCTTGGCAAGGTCAAACTTGTCTTGTCAATCTACCTAAGTCACATCACAACTACTTTAGTAGCATTTGTGTCCTATTGCTCAAAATAAATCATCTATAGGTGATCAGAATGCACAGGGGAATGTACAGGTTTAATGAAAGCACTGTGTCATATCACTTAAGGCAATTGCATGTTCACAGATGCTGTTAACTGGGAGGCTCCTGGGCAAATTTCCTATGTTAGTGAGGAATGCTGCATTGTACCTTTCAGTTCTTCTTCAAGATATTGCACATTTGGGTCCAGTGTAGATATTTGCTGTTGGCTTTGCAGGGCTTGGTATAAAACTTTCATTGCATCTGTAGCCAAAGTCCACCAAGGCTGGCATCTCTGAGGCGCTATTGTGCTACACAGACACTGTGAAAGGTGTATTTGTATGAATAGGCAGCCTTTATCTGTCTTTCATGACAGTTCATCACATAGTTATTAATTCAGTGATTTTGCCAACATATGTCCTCTCGTTACTCAAAAATATAACGAAGCACTGTTGTGTGGAAAGAGCACAGAGCTAAAGTACAGGCAAGTTTTCTTTGCCACCAACCCCCACCCCACTCTAATCTTTTGACTTTAGTAAGGGCCATGACTTCTTAACATCTAGTCATCCTCTTAGAAGGCATTCTTCTACTTCATTTCTAAGGTTCTTTTTAAACCCACATAATTCCCCTAACACATTATAATTTTATTGAGCTTTTCTTTTTAAAATTTTCCTCTGTGTAATACCTGCCGTGTGCAGTATTAGGAAGCTTTCTTTGTGCCACAGGGCTGTAGAAAGCACTCTCTGTTTGAAGTAATTAAAGCAGAACAAAGTTTGGAAGAGGGAAATGCTCTCGATAAGGAAACTCTTGGGGAATAATTATGGCACCTGGGTGATGCTTGTCTGATGAGAACAGAAAGTTCCAGAGTCTGCCCTGTGTGGGCTAGGCACAGTCAGTTGAGGGGAAGGGTCATTTGGTCTGAGTTTGGAAGAACTCCATAGAATATAGGAGCAGTGTGATTGCAAACACACACACACACACACACACACACACACACACACACACACACACACACACACACACGTCTGACTACCCATTGCTCTGGCTACTTCAGTCCATAGTCTGTCATGACTAAGTAAGTTCAGTCATTTGAGAAGGGTGGCCATGCCTGAGAGAATTCAAGCATTCTAGTGTGTGATTCTTCTGAATATCACCTGGGATGATAAGCATCCATCCTTCCTCTGGGTTGATGTCTGTGAGGCAGAACTTCATGTTGTTTCTTGAGCTTCCAGCCTGCAGAGTCCCTGTGGATGAAACTCCTCAATGACCTGTGCTTAAGAGTAGTGAATCTGTGTCCTCCCTCATCAGCACTGGAGGAAGGCAGACAGTTTTCTTATATAGAATAACAAGCAGGGTTTTGTGTGTATGTGTTTTAATGAGCTACCAATAATAAAATAAAACTTCAGCGGAAGAATTGACAGCCTGGATCTGTAATCTGCCTGACCTGACAATTACAAGAACTTATTACCGCGTCAGCCTGCCAGATGGATCTCCTTGAAATGTAACGTGCTGCACTTCTGAATGCAATTCAGCACACACTTCCTTTTCTCCCCCCCCCCCCTTCATGTTTGTTGAGTTTGGGAAAGAAGCAGTTTTACTTGAACTAAACCCACTCATTTCAAGTGTGTTTAATGACAGCAATATGTGGCAGATAAAATACAATCCTACGGCCTTGTTTGATGTTTGTTTTAATTCCAGACCTCAGTGAAAGAATACAGAGAAGATTAAACAGCATGGCTCAACTGGAGGAGTTGAAAAGCAATGACCCATTACCATAATTTAGCAGTTTCTCTTCAGGAGCATTTGGGAGGTCAGATGGTCTGAGCAGTATTTATAGAGGTTGTGGAGGTTTATGTGATACTTGGCAGTGCACAGAGTAGGTTTCTGTCTTGTGGCTGGAGCTTTATGATGACTGTCTCAAAAGGCTCACCCTGCTTACACACAAGTGGACAGAGCTATGGCAAGTCCTAATTCTGAGTGACAGAGCTACCCTGCCTAGTCAGGGTAGTGATTTTCTAGTCACTTAGTGATTCTTCACAAGCTCTTTCAGGGCCCTTATCAGGACCTTATGTGATGTATTAGATCACTTTGAGGATATCCTGTTTTTTAGATTTATTAAAATGTGTGCTTTTATGAAATACTCAATTCGCTGTACTTTGGAGCAGCAGTTTGCAACCTGGGGCCCTGCTACCCTTTTACAGGGGTCGCATATCATATATTACAATAAAGTTCCTACCAGCAGCAAAATTGCAGTTATGAAGCAGCAATAAAATAATTTTATGGTTGGGGGTCACCACAATGTGAGAAACTGTATTAACGGGCCACAGCCTTAGGAAGGTTGAAAACAGCTGCCTTAGAACATTTTTAAATAAGTGGAGATTAACAGAAGTCTTTTCCTCACAAGCCACTATATCCACAAACTAATTGCCCAGGTAGTAGTGAGGCCCCTTTTTAATGCATTAATATGTTCCTAATATACACAATACATACTGTGAATATGTAACTGTGACATCATAAAGTGTCATTATTATTCCCTTTCTGTCTTTGTCAGTTAAAGAAATAGTCATACATGTTTTAATGCTCACACAGAGCCCCATAATACAAAACATAACATTATTTAATGTATCAGATTGCCAGGCTTCCGATTTTCTTAGTTGTTACAAAATATGACGATGGGCTTCTTTGCTGGTCTGTCTCTGTGTGGATGTGAATTTGGAGTTGAATTCTACCATCACTAATGCTTGGAGATAAGGATGCAATGACCTTACCAGATACAAGGTAAATGATAAATGGGTATTTATTGGGGAACACTTAAGGAAAATACAGAACCACAGGAGTGTTTCTCTGCCCTTCCTACAGGATTTGCTAACCCACCTGAAAGAACAAACAGAAGCCAAATCTCAAACTTTCCTACTTCCACTTCAGTCCTTATGAAGCCATACCCAAAGGAGTGTAGCCATCGTTACAGAATTACAGACAAGATGCCTGTACAGTCTTTTCCTCAGTTGCTTGCTTGGCGATGTGTTGTTGAGATCAACCTAGTCTCTTCTCTAAACAGACACGTGTGGCAGAGAAAGAATTGGGAGGAGGTTATTTTCCATAGCCCTGTAGTTTGTATGGAGATACTCTCTGTAGAACAGGGGTAGAGTGAACTTAAAATAGTTGTGTTTATTTAAAAATCACCACTTAGCTGAGATAGAACATGATGTTTAATACAGTAGAAACAGCTGCCATAATTAAATATGTTAATGTAGCAATTCATTATGAAAAAATACCTTTACCTTATTCTTTGGTGACGAAGAAGAGTCTAACATAATCAGATTTTATTTTTTATAAATTTGAATTCTCAGTAGTGTGGCTATGAAGGTCCAGAAAGTGACTACCATGTTCCCGGTTACCATGCCTTCAGCACCCAAGTGTTCATGTGGATGTAGTTGAGAGGCACTGAGCTCATCTGAATTGTTTTGTGAATTGCAGAACATCCTCCAGGCATTTCCAAAACCAAGAATTATCTGCTGTGCTTTATCCAGCATATAGATGAACACTAATCACTCATTTCACCCTTCTATTTCATATTTTATTCACTATATTAATAAATCTATTCATTTTAAAACCATCTTATATCATATGAGCCAGAATCCTGTTTATCTACATTCTATTAGAATAAGGAAATATTCATCAGGTTTGTTTTAGTTACATCCACTCCATGCTCAGGAGGCCATGATGATGGATGCGGAACATTTACAGTGATTACAATAAGAAGGAGGAAAAAAAAAAAAAGATATATTAGTTAGAATACCTGGCCTCATGGAGATTTGGTATATAATTGAAGATCCAACATAGCTAGTTTTGTTGTTCCCTTGAAAATTAACTTTAAGGGTTTTCATGTTGAGTGGTTCCTAAACAAGAACTTAGTTAGCTTCCCCTACTGTTTGCTTCTTGCTGTTGGTGGTTCTCTTTATTTTCCTTGTGGACATGAACAGAATGTCCCTCTGTGGCCTTTTGGCTTCTTTGTACAATATCTACTATGCCACACTGCATCCCTGCTTGCGGGCATCGCTCTCTGGATGCTTACACTCAAGTACCCAAAGCAACATGGCCATTATTTTGGCTGGTTTTTCTCCAGTACAAATTGGGAAGGGATTCATGTTCCAACACAGCTCATGGGTATCTGGTCTGGTTTTGGTGTCATCCTCAACCCAGTTCGTTGTGGCCGGAGTTCAGAATTACATGTTACACAGCTGTGACAATGCATTTATTAAAATAAGCAAATGTTTCTAGAAAGCTCTTTGCTTAAGCAGACCCATAGGTGTGGAGAAACACCATAGTTTACATGCTCCTCTATCATAGCGAGACTCTAAAACTTGGGTAAATTGAACAAGGCGATTTAAAATCCAAGTCAACAAAACACTTTCAGAAACCCTTCATTCAGCGTCTCATGTTTAATAATGGAAATTTCTGCAAACTTCTTTTTGAGCTTCAGTCTTTGTATAGTTAAAAGGAAAAGATAACAAGGCTAAATGTTATGTCTTTGTTCTCTGGGAGGGGGAAAAAGAAGCAAGATTTCTAGAGGGGAAGGCCCTTATGTAGGGAAGAAGAGAAGGAAGTCTTAGAGTTGGCAGTGAGGAGTTTGATCAAGAATAAAACTGCAAGTTGGTCTTTTCTCATCCATGATTGGTACCTGTGTTCTGGGAGAAAGTAAGGGTGTATCTATAGACACTGATTGGGTAATTAAAAAGAGACTAACCAAAGGAAAAAGAAATTTTGCTGCATAGCTTCACTTCCCTTAAAAGTAGGGAGCAGATCAGGGAGTGTAGATGAAACACCTGTGAAGGCAATAGAGGTAGTCTCTTTGAAGTAAGGAATGCACACATCCATTAAATGATGTTGCTCTGGGACTCAGTAGAAGATATCATGAGTAGGTCTATGGTATGTTTCTTGTTTTTCTCATTACTCCACCAATTCAAAGGGCATTGCCCCTGTCTCTGATTTAAGGTCAGCAAAAAGACTGTAGGAAAAGCAGCATAACAAAGTTAGCAAAACTTTTCTTGTGACTTCAGAAAATAGGATGTGTAGGTCTTTACCTGCATCTATAAATAGAGACTTTGGACAGATGGCATCAATATATGAGCCCGTTGTTATCAGAAATGTGTGGATTTGGCCTTGAGCCAAATGGCACAACTTTATTTCTACATCAAAAGCCTTGCCTTACTGGTCGTAGCCAGCCCTGGTGACCTGAAGTTTTCTCTTGGCATGAGATTGTCTCTTGTACACTTTAGAAATTAGAGAAAGAAATAGAGAAAGGCATGAGCTCACAGGCTCAGGTGAAGCTCTACCTGTAAGGGTCTGAAGCACAGCTGCCCTGTCTCCCCTCTCAGATGTATCACCAGATAAATGTTGCTTGTCCTCAGAGCAGTGAGTGAAGTAAAGATAGACAACTCCAGAGTCTGCCTGGGTGAGTCTCCCTTCTGTGGTAGAACCATAGTACTATTAGAGATGTACGTGTAAATATCTAATCTTCCCGAGAGTAAATAGAGAGCTTCCATGACTAGAGGAAAATAGAATTATGCAATTTCTCTGTAAGGCTAAAAGAGTTGACCAGGCTAAAAGACAGTGAGAAATGGAAATGTGTTGTGGGGGTAGTTAATAAAGCTGACAAAGTGGTAGGCATCACTGATTGACTGTCTCTGGTTAGAGGGGTAGGGGAGAGGGAGAACTCAAGATGTCAGCTTGAAGTATATCTTAGACTTGTTTCCACTCGGTGGCGCAACGTGACTAGCTCTATAATACAGAGAATCGGTCCTCCAGTTTTCTCCTGCCTCTCCACTTGGCCTCTAGATCCATATGTTTCCATTTGTGTTTACATTGCATTGAATTTATAAAACTATTGGGTACCTTTTTCCTACTGTCTACTGGAAGGACTACAGTGTTAGCCAATCTTCTAGGTAATAGAAAGCTCACAGGGCCTGCAGTATTCTGTACCCACATTTCCTCAGTCTTAACAGGAGTTGGTGATGTTTTTGGCTGATTTGGGTTTCTTGACAAATTTGTCTTCTAAAATGAGATTCTTCTCACAGGATTATGATATAAAAAGATCACTGCAAGAGTTTGCCTTTCCAATAAAATCCACACCTTCATGGCACCCGTAAATCTGTATGTGCCTCCTTTCACTGTAGTATTTCACTGTAGTATTAACAGAAGTTTAGTGGAAGCCCATGTTCTGAAAGCCTAGCAATGGAGTCTCACTCTCATGATGGTTCTCCATTATTTATTCTTTCATGTGAAGAAAGGGTTTTATATGAGTAGAATATACCGTTCTAAGTGCATGCATATCTGAATATATGTAACATGCAAAGTTTTGTCCAAGCAAAGCATTCCTTCAAAATAACAATATACTTTATAATATATGAATTCTCTGTATATACATTACTTATCTATTTCTTTTGAGGATGGGATTAATACAGCAAAGAACACATTGGACAGTTGTGAAATAGTTGTGATCTGATTAGTGTTAAGGTTGCAAATCTATTTCTATTTAATTGAAATATAATTATATGTTTTTCCCCTCCTGATCCTCCCTTCAATCACTCCCTTATTACCTTGTCCAAACCTCTCATCTTTAACCATTGTTGTTGTGTGTACATGTAAATGAGTATATTACAAATATGACCTGCTGAATCCATTCAGTTTGGCCTGCATGTATATGTTTCTAGAACTGACCATCAGTATTGGATGACCCATACAGGTACACATCCCTGGGGAAAACTAATTCTCCCCTCAGAAGTTGTTAATTGCTTATCACTCTTCTTCTAGGGGTGAGACCCTATGATTTCCCTACCCAAATTGGGATGTCAAGTATTACCCTTTAAGCAGTCCAACACTGTCATTGCTGGCAGGTGCGATCTCATGTCACTGTTTGGTTCTCTCCCTCTGCTGCTCAGTTTCTGTTCAAGTTGACATTTCAAGCTTTTTTCAAAGTTCTTGGAAGTGATTTTTACTGTTTTTTGTTTTTTATAAAACATACCAAATACTTACTGTATCGTACTATGGCTAAGGAATTTAAATCACAAACAATAAAACATCAGATGAAAAATAATGAGAAACATTCAATATTTGATGCCTCAAGAGGAACTTTTATCACACTTTAAGGTTGTTGTTTTTCAAACATTTTTCCTTTAGAAAATACATAGAAATCCCTTTATTGAGAAACTTTCAAACTGTTGTCAATGTGGACCAATTTACTTGTCAAGAAATGCAAGTTAGCTTTATGTCCTATGGAAAAGATGGTGCATATGGGAGGTTGCATCGTGTCATCTAGGGCTTAGGAACAAAGGAGTTTTGACAGAATCTTTGTATGAGAACTATTGTTGTGTAATAGGACTGATGTTTTCTCATTTATGAGGAAACTGTATAAATCAAACTCACCGTTGTATTCTCAATGCCTCACCTCTCCAATGTTTTAATAAACAGATATTGGACCGCCCCTGGTGTTGCCTCTCAGTATATCATGTGCATGTTTCCAAGGCAAAGTTAAAAGACTCTCATCCTGATTGCCTCCCTATTACATACATTAGATTTTCTTTCACACTTAGCTATCTTGAAAACCTCTAGTATCTCCTTTTTAAAGTCAGGTTTTTAGAGAATGAAATCAGTTATATAAACAGGCACTGTTAGTTCTTTCTTCATGTTAAACAAAGTGGATGCATTCATATAACCTACACCATTGTGTTTGAGGTTCTTATTGCAGTGTCTGCTGCACCGGTGTCTTACAGAATGCTACTACTATCTCCGGTGAAACAGATGGAACCATATTCATGGCTGGAAGGCTTCTACACCTACCCCTAGTGATAGAACCTGGAGAAGTTTCCACAGAGCACACAACTAAGAGACTTATGCCATAGTTTTTTTGTTTGTTTGTTTGTTTGTTTTGGTTTTTTTTGCTTTTGTTTTTTCTGTATTTCCCATGCTGTTTTCTGAGGCCTGTGTCAGGTCATAAGGAATTAGGGAGAACTCAGGCATGGGAGGTTTTTTATGTGGCCGCATACAAAGCAGAGATTCAGGAAACTAAGACAAACCCAGAAAGTCAGTAACCCAACTTCTCTAGTGAAAAGGATCGTAAGCGTAGATTGAAGTGTGTGGGGGTGCTTGCTGAGAAGGCAGTTCAGGGCTTCTCTGAGCACCTGGTCTCTGGAGAAATATATTAAGGTCACTGTGATGACTTACCCTTGGTATTTAGTACATGTGCCCATCCCCTCACCCTCAGCAGGAATGAACTTGGGCCAGTTTCAGAGCTGGCCTGAGCCTGGGTGAAACAGGACAGGTTGATGACTAACAGTCCTGAGAGAGTGATTTTAGGATCCAGATATCACCCCCTGGGGAACTTTGTTTGGGGAACAAAAGAAGATTTTACACTAAAGCTTACAGAGCACAAGTTTTAGGTCAATTTGAGAGATCCATGTCCTTATGAGAGGTGTCAGCCATCACAAGTCCTTGACCCTGCTTGCCTGGTGAGCACACTGAATATTGTGGCTAGACAAACCCTTCCTCTTGGTTTTTAATGTCACATAGTATTACTAATATCTAGTTGAGCCTCTTACCTACTGAGATGTCAGGTTTGGAGGGATTTTCAAAGCTTCAAATACAAATTTCTAATGCTACTACATCTTAAGTGAATATTCTTCATACCCTTGGAATTGTTCCATTAGCAAAATCATTGTGAACTTCCCAACTTCTCGAATTGTTTGTATTATTTATTTTGACACCAGATCTTAGGAAATTGCACTTCTGTCTTGATATAAGACATCTCACATCAAACCAAGATACTTGTATTTCTCTTCTAATAAATAACAATACTTGGGGTAGGGGAGATAACCTCAAGGCTGCTCTTCATGAGGACCCAGGTTGGATTCCAAGCCCTTAAATTATGCATCACAACTGTCATCAACTCCAGAAGAGGATCTGATGCCCTCTTCTGGTCACCACAGGCATCAGGTAGGCGCATTGTACTCAGATGTGACACATAAAATTCAAATAAATAAATAAAGTGACATATTTTCTGCATATGGCTTTAGTACCATAGCCAGGATGTAGTCTGCACTCATAACTCTGTGACTGATTTCAAAGATGGCAGGGATTTAGGTTAAGAGGTATTGATGGCATTAAGAATGCATGCTATTGACATTAGTTTTTTTTTTTTTTTTAACCAATTTCTCTTAACTTACTTTAGGAGTGAATCCTATATATTCCTGCTGTGTTACCTGGTATAGGCCCTCATATAAATTAGTCCTTTGCAAAAAGCAGAACCTCAGATAATTAATTTTGTGGGGTGTTGTTTTTGGGACAGGGTTTCTCCGTGTCTTTGGAGGCTGTTCTGGAACTAGCTCTTAGATAATTTTTTTTTTTTTTTACACTTCAACAGTCATAACTAGACATCTTGGGGCACAGTTGGGTTCAAGCATGTAATACCTTTATCAAAGCATGTAAAGCATTTGAGAGTAAGGAGATAATTTGATATATATATTTCACTTTCCTTTTGTAGATCAAATTACCTTTTTAAGGAGTTGATCAATGCATTAATTATTGTCTGCCATGAGCTAGAGACATTATGTGGGCTAGACTGAAAACGCAGCATGTAATGACATGTACACTAACAGTATTCTATGTGGCATTAAAAGCAAGTGCTGAGGGTCACTGTTGGTTACTTTGTGTTCCTGTTGGGAGCACAGGGAAGTCAATGTTGGTGAATTGAGGAGGTCTTTCAGAAGCCTTCTGAAGGTTATGGTGACATCTATAGTCTCAAATTCTGTGAAATGGAGAAGAAAGCACTTTTCTGGAAGAAAATGTGCTGTGGCTCAAAGTAGCTTAAGATACCTGAAGAACAAAGGACAGGTAGTAGGGACATTATCTGCTGAGCTTTGTTGGTGCAGTCTGTCCTCCTGAGAGTTATATGTAACTGTGCCCTCTATGAGGTCACAATGAAAGTAGAGGCCAGCTGCAGGGTATGTCATGGTGTGTAGGTCACAAGGTTTGCTACAGTTAGTTTAAACTGTTGACTCAAGCAGAAGGTCCTGCAATTTTAATAATAAGATGTGTATAGGAGATTGGTGTCTTCACCTTTTAATGGAATTTGAAGTCCTTGGAGAATGGAGTAAGTGGAACAGAAAGAATGTATCTGAAAGAATGCATGAGTGATGGAGCAGATTTAGTGCAGTGTAGTGACTTTGTGTATTGTGCCCCCTGTCCTATAGGCTGCTGGGGAAAGTAGGGGCATGCCTGAAGAAGAACTCTGGAACATTGAAGGTTTGTGGTAACAACCTGGTATGTGGTATGGAGGTAACTTGTGATAGACTTAAATTGGAAAGGCCTTATTTTGTGTATAAGAGCCAGGTTTGGGTCATCCTTGTTGTTGAGGACAGTGTTTATCCAGGCAGAATGTCACATAAACCCTATCAATCTAGCCTTTCTGCAGCTGTAGCTAATTAGTTCTTATATTAGAAAGTTATACTTAAACAAGAAACCAAATAGTAACTGACGTTTACTAAGAATTCTCAGTGTGACTTTCATTAGTTAAATCACTCATAAAAACATTTATTTCTCCTTATTTTACAATAGAAATTTTAACAGAAAGATGCCCACTGGGACGATTTTGTACACAGATGGTATGGCTTAGAAGCTTAAATACATGAATTGACCGCCCCGCATGTATTTGAAAATGCTGATGCCCTTCATGTTGGGGAAAGAGTGATTCTGGCCAAAGAGGTTTTCTTACTTTGCTTTTGAATATTTCAGGTATTATAACATGATGATAGAATCATTGCAGTAATTACCTCATTCAAGCTGTAAAATCATGTAGGAATCTTGTACCCATTTACTGCAGTTCTTACACCAGCCAAACAACTCTGTCAGTAGTGAGAAGCTTTTCAATAAATATTTTCAGTTTAGCTTTCGTTTGTTTTTGCATTCTCGCAAATATAATCACCACACTAATTCAGGACCTTACTATTAAGTTAACTTGGTATTGTACTCCAGATAAAATCAGTGCCCCTGGTTTATAATTGAGAGTAAAGAAGTATACAAGGTGCTGAACCCTTTGTCAGGAGAGTATGCATGCCCTAGTCCTCTCTTGAATTCCCTGTGTATCTTATATGGAAGGCAGATTTGTAAGTAGAAGAGAATTCCTATGTGATTCTTTTCAAGGTTTTGTGAGATTATGATTATCATTTCCCTCTTCCCTTTGCTTTCTCAAAACCTGCCATGTAGCCCACCCCTTGTTCAAATTTTTGGCATCTTTTTCTTTAGTTGATGGTGGTGTGTGTGTGTGTGTGTGTGTGTGTGTGTGTGTGTGTGTGTGTGCGTGCGTGCGTGCATACATGCATGCGTGTGTATAATTGTGTGTATTCCTAAATACTTAAATACAACTTGTTCAGTCAGTATACTGTTACTTGCGTGTATATGTTTTCAGGGTCCTGTGAAATCTTGGCATGTCTGTTGAAAGGCTTCTTTTCTTGTTTTTCTAGAAGCCACCAATATTTTATATTTAGTATCTATGAAGTAGTGGAATGTTTGTCATTTTAAGGTTAATTCTTCAACAATTTAAAGTAAAATAATGATCTCCATACACAGTGGAGAAGTACTCACCCAGTATGGAGAATGTGTGTAGTAGAGACCTTGGTGGACATTAGTCTTAGGCAGGGAGCATCAGATAGGTCACTGAAGAATCACTGCAATGCCCAAATAGCCTATCCTGCTTGGTAGCACAGAGCTCCAGAATGCCTTAAAATAAAAATCGCAAATGCAACAGATTTAATCAATCCTAGTATTTCTCTCGTTTATTCTCCCAGTCCCAAGTTAAAAATAAAATTCGCCTGCCTCATTTTCCTACGTGCTAGTTAGTGAGATTAGCTTGATCTCTCAACAGGAAAGCAATAGATATAGTAGACATCATTGTATGGTGGGTGAAAGCCCGGTAGAGATAATTATACAGTCACTCCCACTATATTACCCTTCAAAGAAACTGAGCCTAATATTCCCCTCCTAAGCAATTTAACCAACTTCTAAAAAAAAGTATAAGATATTATTTAGAGAATGGAATAGCTACTGTATATAATCAGGAGGGAGAATAATAGCAAATTATTATACTCATTTGATAAGTGTATAAAGAGCTATACTCAAAGCTTTGATTCAGGCCTCCTCAGTAATTGCTCATTTCTGCTCACTGTCCCATACAAAGGGCAGTTGAACAGCTGCTTTAAAAAAAAAACTCAACAATTGTAACAGATTCCCCCCTAAGCACACACTAGGTCTAATTTTATGCTCCATGGAATCAAGCTCATTTTATCCTTGAAATGTTGAATTTGATTCCTTTTCCTTTAGTTCTGCATATGCAAAGAAAATGTTCCACACACAAAACAATATAGTGCAATAATACTATGATTTACTATATAGTGTGCATATGTGTGTGGGCACATATGTATGTAGCCTGATTGTGTCCAAACATATTCTCTGTATGTATACTCCTCTCCAACACATCAGTGTTTTCCAAAGACAGGACTTTATACAAAACAGCCCAAACCCCCCAACTTGTCCACTCATTTTGTCGCCAAGCTCAATAATAATGAGGTTACTTTTCCTTTTTTTCTTAAAACACAATAAATAGTAAGTGTATAAGCATTGCCACTTCAAAGATTGAGGACTTGCACTTGTGTTTGCTGTTATATTTTATCCAACAAGCCAAACAAAAACAAAACAAAAAGTATAAAGTTTGAGCTAATTGCTATTAAGAGAAGCTATGCTATATAGGTGTAAGGCAAGACAGCCCTTACAAGCAGTTGTTAAAATAGCAGATACCCTTAGAGGAAACATTGTTCATCATATGGCAGCAGTGTTTAGCAAGTATGTTCATCTCTGGATCCTCATGAAAGAAGTCATGAAGATATAGGCTGTAAGACTGCCCAAACAGTTGTGGGAGTGAATCATGGTGTATATTGAACTTTGGAGCACAGCCTCTCTCACTATCTTATATTATGCACCAATTCTATACCTTTTATTTTTGAGTTATTTCTCATCTCCAACTTGATCCCTACTGGTCAGATAGCAGTCATGATCTAGTAGTGACTATCTGTGAAAGAGCATCAAAATCGATCCTGAACATGGGTAGCCTGGATGGTAGTCCTGGTGACAGTCAAAGAAACTGATGTTGTCATTTTCCATGCTGGCCTTAATAATGACATTATGGTGAAAAATAGCATTGTCATGACTCTCAGTTGAAACTTAACTCAAGGACAAAACTCTAAATGTGAAGAATTCTTTCAAACCCTGAGAATACTTTAATTTGCTTCACTTACGTATTTATTCATAACTACAGTGCAATGACACACATGGTTTAATAAAACCAACATGAGTAAGTAATTTCAAGCCATGTCTTCCTACAAGTATATCATAAAATTTTAATGAAGAAACAGCCATAAATTAAGTGACAGTGATTTTTGTTTCCAGAACTATAGTAGCTAAGGGTCCACATTATAGTAAGCATTGCCTTTATTCGATGAGTCATCTCAATAATCGCTCAAAATGCTATGTTCCTCGTTAGGGGTTGATATTGGAAGGTACATTATTAAGGTGAAGGGGTCTTTGACCCTAAGAGTGTTAAAAAAGTGGTTTGGGAATTATCAGAAGTATGAAGAACTTGAATTCTGACTATATATTTGTGATCTACCCTCAATATATTTGACAAATATCATACAACCTTGGGCTGAAATTCATGTCTGCCAAGTGTGTTTTTGCCATGTTTTTCTGGACTATGAAGTAAGTTGAATGACAGAGGAAGTCATATTGTAAGCTGAAATAGGAGGCCTAAGTCAGAGCACAGGTGACTCTAGTCATGAAAGATCTCCACACCTGCCTGTAGACTTCAGCCATTCCTTTTGTAGCTCGACCTTAATATGTTGAAGGGGCCTTGGCAATAGCCACCCTCTCAAAATCTACTGATGTCTGTCTCCAGCAAAAGTATACTATCTGGAACTGGAAATGGCTCGGGCTACCCAAATGCAGCAATGGCCCTTTGGCTCACAACTCATTTGATGCAACTATTGACGTGGATCTGCCTAGGCATGGGGTGGCATGGCCCATGGCAGGGTTCATGAGGGTTCATAGAGACTGAAGCAGCAATTGTGGGGCTTTTATGGAACTGTGCTAGGTCCTTTGCATATGTGTTATTGTTATTACCTTGGTGTTTTCTAGAACTCCTAACAGTGTGAGTGGGGGGGGTGTGGGGGGTACTCTATTTCTTTTGCCTGCTCTTGGGACCCTTTTCCTCATACTGGGTTGCCTTACCCAATGTGATGAAAGGGCTCATGCCTAGTCTTAAGCCACCTTCAGCTCATATCTTTGGGAGACCTCCTCTTTTCAGAAGGACATTGGTGGAAGAGTGGATCTTGGGAAGACGTATGGGTAGCTGGGAGGAGTGGAGGAAGGCGAAACTGGTATGGTTGTATTGAAAACAAACAAGCAAACAAAAGGAACATTAAAAAACAAAATTAAGATATCAAGAATAGTAATTAAAAAATAAGTGCTTTGTGTGGGTTTTGTCCTTCAGGCTTTGTAATGGTCTATACTAGGCAGGTGAGAAACCAAGACCCAAAGAGGTCAATTAACTTATTCAGGAGTGGTAGGCAATGAGATGTGCATTTGTTGCAAACTTTTGTGCTTTGTTTTACAATGTACTGGAGTGTGTGTGTGTGTGTGTTTTAAGTTGGTGCTGGGGGTTAATCGAGACCCTTGAGAATGTTAGGCAGTATTCTGCTATTGAGATAATCTAAACATATTGAGGTTCTTTTTAATTTTTTCTGGCATTTATTTTTAACCTATTAAAAAGAAGAAACAACTTCAGTTGGAAATTCTTCCCCAAAAATAAAACAAGGAGCAATGTGATTCCTATAGTCTCCTAAGAAGGTCCACTTGTCTTTAGCCTAGAATGACTACCTAAAAGTGACATGTGCTTCTTTACTTGCTCTTAGCATGAGACCAAGAAGCACTCCCCGTTTTAGTTGGTTTGCTTGCTTTTGTTGTATGATCTTCAGGAGTCCTCAGTGTTAGTGGTCAGTGGCTTTGTACTGTCTTAGTAGGGGAAGCTACCCAGATTTCCACCAAAATGTTTAGCTTTGCAAATTTTCTAACACACACGAAAGTAAAAAGAGTATAGTGTCTTCAGTGATAGCTGGGCTGTTGTCAGTGATAGGTCTGTTCAGCCTTACTTTGTTGGATGGTGTGGGTCATGTGACTTCTTGTCAGGCAGAACTTTGGATACTGCCACATTCCCTGACTTTGTGAGATGGAACTAACAGAGCTGGCAGCCAGTGATCAACAGTCATGTAATGCTGGGGAGGGTTTGGGAGGAATGCAGAGGATGGTATTGAGTGCTCTGTCTAAGATAGGGATGCCATCAATATTTTGTAGACACTTGTAACCTGAGATGAAGCAGTGTGACTGTGTCAGTCACTTATCTGCTGTTTTTGTATTATAAAAAGGAAAGCCAAAAATGTGTTCTTGATGTGTGTTGAAGTGATTGCCCTGCCATCTTCCCTTCTAGTGAGGCATCTGAGGTCTGTAATGGGTCCGCAGCAGGGAAAGAATGCTTTCCAGGCCCTAATGCCCATAGAGATTCATGCCAGCTGTACCAAAAGTAAGCCTACAGCATCTATAGGATTCTGCAATAGCATCCAAAGGTTCCTGGGCCACTTTGCACCCTCAACTCGATTAAAAGCTGTATGTAGTAACTGTATGCCTTCCTCACGAATCTCTTGTAGCATTTAATTAACAAGCGTTCCTCAAGTGCTGTGAGCTCCCTGTTTGGATAGATGTGACTGAAATGCAAAGTACCTTTCGTGCCTTATTTATTGCTCCAGTGAGCACGCTATATGCTGGCAGCATTTATCTTCATTTTAATTTTATCTCCCACAAATATAGGCATTAATTTAAATCACATACAGAACATAACAGTTTTTATAGAGGCAAACTTATTCCAGCGTGCTGCATTTTAATATCGCACTTTGCCATCTTTTCTCACTTGATTCAAGAATAGTATCTCTTCCTGCCTCAGCATTTAATCTTAGGACAACAGAAACTTTGAGTGTGTGTGTATTCTTGCTCTCAAACTTTGTCTTCCTCAGTGCCTGCCTGTTTGCTGACTGAAGGCTATGTGTGTTGAGCACAGGTAGGTTCTTCATCCATTCTGTTCACCTTTACCTTCTTAATTCTTCATCTGGAGGCAGAGTTGGGCATAAAGGACTCTACAGCTGCACGTGAGGTCAGCTGCATTTTGGGTACCTTCCCAACAGAGTAGAGGACACCCTGCTCCTACAGCACACAAGTCACATAAACTCTTAATCATCTTCCCCATCCCCTTTGCCATTGTATTTAAAATATACTTTTCCATCTTACTCATCTCTACTCCTGAAGTCTACTTATGTAACCTGAGTCTTTCCCCTGAGAGAAAGTAAATTTAATAGGCCCCCTGTATTTGTTACTATGAAAACTTCCAGCTAGCTGTCATACCTTAAGCAAGGATGCTTTACCTATCCTTAATTTGTGGCCTGAAAAGCTGCAACCCTCCTCAATGAAGTCTAACAGAAATGTCACTGATGTGTAACCCATTCCCAGAAGTCAGGGCCTCAGAGGCAGGAGGAACAAGAGCCTCAGCAAAGATGTGGCTTTCACAGGCACCTCAGGATCTCACCACAGGGGCCAGCCTTCCAGTAATGTGTACTAAAGAGAAAGTATAACTCACTTTTCTTTCTACCAGCCCTGGAAATTTAGGTTTGGCTTCTTGATTATTGCCTTGTTTTTACCTTTAGTCTCCTTTTTTAAAAATGTACTGGCAATGCTTGTGTTCCCTGTTTGATGGTTGTCTCTTGTTCGTTCTGTACATGCAAAAGTGAAGCCTTGCAAAGTTTAAGTTTATCCCCAATCACACAGATGTCATGTGGCAGGGCTGGGACTGGTGCACCTGCACTAATGTACTTTTGGAAAAGCTCATTTCTGTCTAAATTCTTGACCTCCTGTTTGTTGCTGACTCTTCCCAAACCCTTCATTTTTGTGCTCTCAGGTGGATTTTATCTGTGGTAAGAACATGGTTACCCTGGAAACTCACTCGCTAGGACAACAATCCAATTATAGCACCATCACCCGGGTTTATTAAACTAGTGTTGCTGATGATGTAGACTTTTGATTGAAAGATGCTGAGAATTGGATTCCCACCATGTCTCAAGCCATGTGGGTTCACTTTAATCTATACTTCAGATCCAAACAAAAACATGCTCTTCACCTGATGAGTTAGGTTTAGGCCTGAACTGGGAATATTCATTTGGCCCATCAGTTTTTGGCACTGGCTGGAGCTGCCAGTGCAGAGAAAAAGGCTGAATTCTGCCTCCTAATACCACATCTATACTTCAGTCCAAAGGCCTGGCCTTTGCTTGGATCTACTGAGGCTACAAATGTTTGGTCAGAATCTGTTCCTCTTCGTGCTATTTAAGGTCCTATTTGGTCCAGGAGTGGTCGTAGCTCTCCCTTAGGCTCATGTGCTTCTGAGACTTCTCATACACCAAGAATTTCCTTGGCTTCAGACTTGATTGATAAGTTGCCTTTAAATTATACAGCTTAAGCAAACAAGTTTGTGTGGCCAGAGTTTTGTCTGGTAATACCACCTTGCTGGAAAGTGCTGATTCATGTCCTTGGTTTGTGAGCTCACTTTTGATGCATGAGGCCGGCTTGTAATATATTGAGCTACTTACATCTGCTTAAGGTGCTATACCAGGCACATTACCTGCGACCTGGAAATTGCCATCAGCTTCATCGTTATTATTGTCAACTGTATTACTTATTTCTCAGAATGTGTCACACTGAAGCTAGTAGCAGAGTCCCGCTAACCTGCAGGGCTCTTCCATGATGAGTTTGGACACAATATAGCCCAGCTCTCTTTTTAGGACTGAGTGATTAGTGATTCAGTGTCTTGACTTTTCAGTTTCAGAAAAGGATTGGAAACACTTGTCTGTAAACCCTTGAAGTTGTTACTCTTGTCTGGAACCATTAACATCTTGCAAACCACACCTTTAGCAGAGCCTCCTGTAAAATGATAGGAACTGGGGAAGTGGGATGAGGCTGCATCTTTGTGTGGCCTGAATAGTGAATGTTCTGGGTTTTATCTTTGTCATCAGTAGTTCAGGTTCGTAAGAGGGTCCTATACATTCAGAAATCATTATATTTTCTGCTAGCCTGGTGCTTTCAAGACATCTTAAGCTCCTCATTCAGGAGCTGGCGTATAACTCAGTAATGTAATGTCACAGTGATCAATCACCAGTATTCCCTGCAAGACAGAATAAACATGGGATAACTGTCTTTCTCACATTCTCTCCTTTGCTTGCTTTCTTTGTAAGAGGCTCAGCTTCTATTTATTTTCATTAGCTCATCTGTAATTGTTAAATCTCGAACTGAAGAATCAAATTCTGTTTTGGTTATTTTTTTTTTTTCTGTGAGTAGTAATTGTCTAGCTTCTTGAATGAAGCTAGCACGGGCATTTCAGTTTCTTCCACTTCTAATGTATCCTTCCTTATAGAATCTCTTTGCTGTCTGACTTGTGTCTGTGTTGGTGTACACATGTATTACCCATTCATATTTTTTAAAAGGAAGAGGAAATATATGCCAATAGTTGTAAGATTTGGGAGTGTGGAGTCCTTTTTCTACATCTGCACACACTCCTAATGCTAATGTTTCTATAATGTGCCATCTTGGTTGCCATTCTACATGTATAATTTTTACAGATGTTTTTACAAATTTCTACCCTGCAATGAGGAGAGCATTATAGTATTTTTGAGTTCACCATTGCTTGGTTCTAGTGCTTGGGACCTGTTACTATGGCACTGTAACATAGAGAACTCATGGAAGAAGAGGCTGCTTACCCCATGCCCGAATGAAAATGAAGGTGGAGTGTGAGGCCCATTATGCCCTACCAAGAGCATGCTTTCAGGGATGTAACTACATCCCATTAGGCTCTACTTGCTCTTGGTTCTATCCCCTCCTAGCAGCAGCATCCTTAGGGCAGTGTCTTAACGTAGGCTGTGTTTAGAGACATTCAGCTCCAAACTATAGTATTAACTGGTATATTTTAATGTATAATTTAACACATATTTAACCAATTTATTTAAATGTTATGTATGGTGATATGTATATATGTATATATATATATATACACATACATATATATGTACATACATATTGTAGATGCATACAGTATATTTGACAATGTATGACTCTCAATATTTATAGATTTAGTATAAACTATGATTCTTATACACTCAGTTCTTTTCTTCCTCCCTCCCTCAGTGTTCCCCACCCCCACACACCCCCCCTCTCTCTTCCTCTTCTTTCTTTCCAGAAAATCATTACCTGGTATCTTTCACAGCTGAAACTGTGAAACCTAGATCTTAAATATAGTATGGTTGAAAAGTAAGGTGAGATTTTGTTTTACAGGAAGTAGTTTGCCCTTGCATATATAAATCCTTGCCCCAGTATATTTGAAACCGGGGTATAGTTATTATTTCAAATATCAATGTCAGCATTTTTGGAACAGTTGTTTCTCTTTAACCACAGTCCTGACCAGAGAGACGTCAGTTTGCTTTCCAGTCCCCTCCCTTCAGCCTTTCTCTTCACTTCTCTGACTTTTCCCTTCTCATCTCCTTTCCACTTTTTCCTCTCCAAGTCTCTTTTCATTTTAACTTCTTTGGAAAATTTTGACTGGCTTGCCTCTTCTGAGATAGGAATTTTGGTCCCCAGTAGCTGAAGCTAATAATTCTTAATTTTTCCTCTTTCTAAATATCTGCCTTGATGCCCTACCCCCCACCCCACCCCCCGCCCATGCCCCACATACTTTGAGTGTTGTACTTACTTTTAGCTCTTTTAGTATTGTTTAGTATTTTTAAGGGGGAAGTAGTTTTGCACCATAAGGGGACTTACTTCAGCAGCGCATCTCCATGGAGCTGTTGCCAGTTAAGATCTCTCTCTGCTATAGCAATCTGAGCTACCTCTGCAACAGCCCAAAGTGGTCCACTGAGTCACTGATCATGCCACAGCTACTGGAACCTTCATTGCCTGTAGCAGAGGCTCAGTGACTCAGTGGAGTTGGCATCAGTGTTATAAATGATCATTTATCTGTCTCATTTCCAGCCCAGACAGAGTCTTGACTTTGCAAAATGCATTCAGTGAAATGTATTTCCTGTGTCTGTTAGTCAGCCATTTACCAAAGGGGGTGAGGTGTTGAGAGAAAAATTGTAAGTTTATAATAGTTCACATGCATTCGGCTGTCACTGAGTGTCACTAAAAAGCAGAGGAAGCAGGCTTTGCTGACCAGCATTCCCACATGGATTCCCACATGCTATAGCCGAATGCATACATACATTGGGCCTTTACAGAGATGTGGGGTGGGTGGGTATGGAGGTGTGCATGTTGCGGCACTTTAAAACATTTTGTTCAGAGATATGTAGAGGAAAAGACAATAGGGGAGAGTGGGATCGGAAGCCTGCATTGTAACCCTGGTTTGCAGCCATCTCTACTCTATAAAGTTAATCTACCCACCTTGCAAACTTCAGTTATCATGTCCAAAATAAAGACGCCATAGTAAGTTCTCAAATCCTCGCACTGTCTGTTTCCAGTTATTTCAGTGTAGAAAGAACAGATGTGTTCATTGTGTCTCTATGATCAAGGAAAAAAAATGTTTTGAAAGCTACTAAATGAAATAAAAAATGGAAAACACACTTTCAGTTACTCGAGGTCTAATTTTATTATTTATAAACCTCAGTGAGGTGTAGATACCAGTTTCTATAAACCATAGCACTGCTGTGCATCCATTGTCTGGAAGATGCCAATTTAGATCCATCATGTTATAGTGTCCACACGAATGATACTATTGAATCCAAGTACTTTTCTCAGTAAATTTCTCCCCCCCCCCCAGTTTAAAAGAAAAATATCTGAATACCTTTCTTCATTATCATTATAGACATTTGGGAAAGAATTTTGTTTTGTGAACCTGCCCCCTCTTACTGAGTAGTTGCCCTGGAAGCAGATTCCTCCCCCCTATCTTGGAGGTACATTACTGCTGTTTTCTGCTTACAAGGGGGAGGCATTTTTTTTTTTTTTTTTTTTTTTTGCATATTAGTCTTGGGGCATCAGAGGCATTTGTTATTCATTTCTACTCCAAGTCAAAGATTAATATGCTTGATAATACCCACAGAAAGTTTTGTCAAAGAGACAGAAACAGCAAGGGTTATGTATTGTGATTGGTGGTGACTGATTCTGTGGACCACCTTGGAAATCAGAAGTTCATACAGGAGGGTAAAGACAGCAGATTGGCTCTTCTGCCCCCAAAGGGTTGGGCTTGCTGGTCACAAGCAGGATTTCCTTCCTCTGAAGGACTCCAGCCTTACAACTCATTGAATGGAGCCCACCCAGATGTTTCTTCTTTCTTAAAGTCAGTTGATAGTATTTTAATCAAATTGAGAAGCTGTCTCCAATTAGTGTTTGGTCCCAAGGACAGTAAATAAAAATGCTAGTCTGCTTAAACATGCCGGGACCTGACATGCAGGAGATGCATTGCTTGTCAAAAAGTTCATACATGTTCAAACATGCAAACTGCAGCGTTGGCTGTGGCCTCTTGTGTACTCTATTTAGTAGTATTCTTATATTCCACTTTTGAACTAAAAGAACTATTGAACTAAAAGGCTATCTTTTTAAAATGTTTAATACATTTTTAACTTAAATAGAATTTCCTGAGTTTATCCTTTCCCTCTCCTCCTACCCCCTCTCCTGTACCCTTCCTCCAAGCCCTTATACTATCAAATCTGTGGCCTCTTTTTACATGATTGCTATTAAAAAAAAAAAAACATGCACATGTATGCACAAATACAAAGACACATCCTGTGGAGTCCTTTCTTTCTGTATACAACATTTCAGGCCTGATCACTTTGTATTAGGGAGGTTCATTCCTGGGAGAGGTTAATGATCCCTCTCCCAGTAGTTATTAGTTGCCTATAGATTTTAGTATAAGAATGGGACTCTGTGAAATTCTTCACCTTTCACATCAGAGCCTACTCCCTGGTATTCTGTCTCTTAGAGTCTTTCTACCCCCTCTTCCTCCATGTTCCCTGAGTCATAGGTGCAGGAGCTGTGATGTAGATGTATCCACCTTCCATACTGTTATCCTTCAGATCACTCCCTTTACTTCCCTGACCACAGAGCAAATGGCTGCTCTCCTGTGTGCATGCAGTCCTGTTAAAGCACTTCAGGGCCTGCTGAGCTATTGCTCTTTCATGTCTATGGCTCCACCCAGCTCAAGTCAATATCGCCCTGAGTCTTGTAATTGCTTGTACATAGTTTAACTCTGTAATAACAACATTAGTCACATCCCCATAGCATACCTCTGTATTTTTCCAGCTCTCTCCCTTAGGTAACTCCTGGCTTCTAGATCAATTTTACATTCATTCAACTTTGGTTCTATCTCCCATCAGTTCTTGTCTGTATTTCTTTCCTTATCCAACATAGAATCTGTGGCTCAGTTATTCTGACCTGTTCTTCTCACTCACTTTCAGTAGGTGTTTTTCAGGGTTTCCCAACATGCTTGCCCCAAAGCAAAGTTGTGGCTCCTGTAGTTCTTACCCAGTCATTTAAGGTCATCATACACCACACTCTTGGTTTTCTTCCATCTTTCTGTACAGTCCTACTTAGCAATCTCCTTAGGTGTTCCTCTTGTGCCATTTCCTTGGAGTGAGGGCATATTTTGGAGGGCCTGTTCATGACCTTGACTACCAGTGCTGTCATGTTGTTACAGGACTATGTTCTACTTGTTTTCTTGCACTTCACACATGGATAATTTTCTCTACTTCTTCAAACTGTATTTGGATATGCTACAGAAATCTCAACTTCCAATCCATCTCAGTGTCCAAAGGAAATTCAGTTCTCTCTGCAGAGTCCTTCCTTCTGTGGTGTTTCCTGTATCACCACTATCTAGCCACTTTCCTAAGCAGGATATTTAGATACTCTGTCTAGCCTCCACTGTCCCTAAGACTCTCCTCTTCTAAATATTTTACATCTTATCTCCTCTCTGTCTTCACCACTAGTCAGTAATTTCAGATCAGTGTGTCATCTCATGGATCATGGATACATTGCTTAGGTTTTTGTCAGTGTGATAAAATGCCTGGCACAAAGGAAGATTTATTTGATCACATTATTTCACAGATTGTCTGCGTACAATGCTACAGGCTAATACTGGGTCAGAACACCATGCCAATAGAAAGGTATGGCCAGGTAAAACTTCTCAGAGGAAGGCTGTGAAGAGAAACCATGACCATGGCCATTCTTAAAAGGAAAAACATTTAGCTGGAGTGGCTTTTTTAGAGGTTTAGTCCATTATTATGGTGCAATTACTGGAAGGCAGGAAGACATGGTGCTGAAGATGGAGATGAAATACCTACATACTGACTTGCAGGAAATAGGAAGTTATCTGTCTCACTTGAAGTAACGAGCATATATGAGATCTCAAGGCCTACTCCTAATGTGAAACACTTCCCCCAACAAGACCACACCTACTCCAGCAAAGCCACACTTCCCAATAGGGGGCATTTTTGTTCAAACTACCACACGGGTGAGTGCAGGAAAGGTCAGCCCACTCTCTACCCATATGACCTACTTCTTCCTCCTGGGCCCTACTTTCTCATTGTACATCCAGTTTTCAATCAGTGGAAGTCAATCCATAGACTTTGTTATCATTTTGTGATCCAGTCACCTCTCAAAATCTGTAAGCCAAGCTTTCATTACAGGAGCTATGTGAGGAAGTAATTCATATCTGATACCAACCATGGCTCATACTTTTCTAAATGACTTCCTTGTAGCCCCTTGCCTTCAATTTACTTACCAAGCTATTTAATTGCAGAACTTCTTGGATGTGTCCTCCATCATTCTGTCGTCTTAGCATAGTAGTACACTCTAGTGGTCAGGAAAGCAGGCTCTAATGTCAATAGCAACATGTTTGGATGAGTAAGAGAGGAAGACATATAGGCTCCATTTCATGTGGAATATCTCTGTGGATTCTTCTCCTGTTCCTTGGCTGGTCTGACCACAAACACTGGGAATGCTGGAGGCCCACATGCTCATCTCTGTGCAAGGAACCCTGTTTATATCCAGCCTTTCACTGCTACCATTATAGGTGCCAATTCCTTTAGGACTTTCTGCAAATACCTCTTACCTAGCTCAATTTTCACAGCCTTGGTGTATTCTTCTGAAACTTGACTCTTAAATTTCCCAAAGTCCACATTTTCCACCTTTGGGGTGTTTGTCTCCTGCTTGTAAGACTCATTCTCACAGCACCCATTATACATTCCATAAGACCCTTGACCTATTGACCATGCCCATTTTCTTAAGCACTGTTGCCCAGTGCTTATGGCCATACCTGGCAAAGATTAGGCACTTAATGAATATTTGGGAAATGTTCATAATGTGACTGGCTCACTCAGTACATATGAATTTCCCAGAAACTTACCACAATTTTCACTTTGTAGAATAAAACATAAAATAGAACTTTTTTGTTTCTGTGATGGTTCCTTGAGAAGCTGACTGCTGCTAGAGAGCTGTTTGTGCAATCTATTCAAGAGATATTTTCCAAGGAAGGAAACCCCAGGCCAAGTCCTTCCTCTAACCCTCAAAGTGCTATGGCTTGTCTTCCCTCTTCAAATCTTGATATTAGCAAAGCAAACTCCAGTCCCTTGCCCCAAGCTCCTTATACTCCTATCAATTTAGCACAGGGAATGAGAATTCTAGCCTCCCCCGTCCCCATGGTTTGGTAGAGCTTGCATGGAGCAAGCATGTACCCTACTTTTAGTATGACTTGAAAACATTTCTGACTGTTTTAAGTATGACCATACATGGAAAGCTGCTGGACTTTATTGTCAAACTTTGAGGATCCTTTTTAAAAGAGTTCTACATGTTGAAAGAAAGTTGATAAATTTGAAAAGGAAGTGTGGCCTTCTTCATTAGCTCCTTTTACCTCATGCTGACTCATGGATGAGAGAATTTGTAGGTGGCTGAGCTGCAGGAAGTATAATCCTGTCATTTACACTTGCTGGGGTTGTTATGCTTTCCAGAAACCTCTTTCCGTAGGTTGCAAAAGTGATTAATCCCTGTTGAAGCTGACGAAGAGGCTCTCTGATAACAGAGTAAATTGAATGGGTAGGTTTTCTTTAAAGAGCAGGCTACTCTTTCCAGTTTTAGATTAGTGGGAAAGTCTCCATGCCATTTTGGGATCAGAGTGGGGGTGTGAATGCCTGAATCTGATCATGACCT
Source organism: Phodopus roborovskii (assembly GCF_943737965.1). NCBI lineage: Eukaryota > Metazoa > Chordata > Mammalia > Rodentia > Cricetidae > Phodopus > Phodopus roborovskii. The sequence goes on from NW_026126469.1 coordinate 10,645,106, forward strand.
GAAACGACTAAAGGACTTTCTGTTGGGATTGTGCCTTTCTGGTTACTGGGTTGGTTTAGTATCTTCATGCTGCATTTAAACTCTTAATTTCTACACCTCATTCTCACTTACTTTTCACTTTTCTGTTTGGATATTGTGAGTCCCAGATCTCTTGAGCCAACTTGCTTTTTAATATGAGAAGTGGTTTTTTTTAAAAAAAAAATTTGCACAGCTGCCTTGGTTAAATACAGTGGATCACAAAATCAAGCAAAAGGACATGAGTGTATGAAGGCTTCTGTTGGTAAGGCTTTGAGAGTAAGAGTATTTCATACAGGTATGGAAATTTCAAAGAACAAACTCATTTTTCCAAAAATGGTCTGTTCCTTCTGTCATACCAATTGCCCCCTCAGTGAGAAATTTCATTCTGTGGTGTTTCTGCAACATGTAATAAGGCTTAGGTTGTTAATAGGTTTGAAATACAGTATCTCTTCTTGGAGCATTTAGGATTTTTCTCATATTTCTGTTTTCAAAGTCATTTTTCTCTGACGGTGGGCAAATAATGGTTTGGTCTTTTACTGGAATCTCTCCATCCCTTTGCCTCCAACTTAAAGAGATTATAAATGGATCACTAGTATACTCTAAAACGTACATAATCCAATATGTACTTTGTGCCTTGATCTGTTTGTGTTTAAGTTGGACCATGTTGCCCAGGCTAGCCAAGAACTCCTAGCCTTGGACTATCTAATCTTTTACTTTAGATTCTGATAGTATAAACACTTTTCACCCTGCCCACAATTTGCCTTTAGCATTTGTAAATGGTTTGATTTTTAAGACAAGTTCCTATGGCTTCCTAAAATGCCTTCCCTTTGCCCATTCATTTTTGTTTTCCACCCCTAAGCCTACCATGTTATTTGGGGCTGTGTCAGCTTGCTCTCCTCTCTTTCCTCCTGTGTTCCTCCTCTTGAAGTCTCATCCTGGTCATCCCCTTGACAAACGAGCACCTTTACTGTGAGTAGGAGGTGAGAGGGGTAGAGACAAAAATGTCCTCCGATGGAATAGATCTGCTGTGGGAATTTAGGGTTGCTTTCAGCTCTGAAGTTTGGCTACCCACACCACTTTCCCCTGTGGATTCATATCGAGGTTATAAAATTCTAAAATAAAAACAAAAAAGTGTAAAGACCATGTTCAATTGAAAGATTGCTAACTCAGTACCCATTCCTATGGATGGAACAGGAAAGAAAAGAGAATGTTCAAATGCTCATGTTTTACATCGAATTGTGAAGATCATTGTATTAAATGTTTTCAAAGTATGATACATAAACACATTGGTAGATATATGTCTGAATATTTACTACACAGGTACATGCACTGCTATAACCAATGTAAGTGACACTATGGACATTATCTTTGTCTTCTGGGAGTTGCCAGTCTTAATCTGTGGCAGCATCGCCAATAAAGGATATAGTGTTTGAGAAAGGGTCTGTTTGGGGCATGATAAAGTGTGAAGACATTTAATGGTCTTCATTTAAATAGAACAAGGTGGCTACAACTAACAAGTACTTGTATACGGGCCTGTTTCAGTTTTTGCAATCATGATGGAATGACTTGTGTGCCAGAAGGGAGTTGTACCCTCATTCTGGTGGTATTATTTATTATTGCCATGGAGATTAGCAGTCTTAATTTAAATTGCCTGCAGTGCTTTTAAGTTGAAGACATTTTGATTTGATATTTTTAAGAGAGAAAGGTTCTATACATATTATGGAAGAGCCTTTTTCATAGCTAAATGCCAACAGCAAAATTTAAACCAAAAAGTATTTGTGAAGCAATGGTAATGAGATAGGATTGTGGTTTAGCAGAAGAGAAAAACCCCTCTGCAGGGAATGATGCACGTGCAGTAAATTTTAACTCGCTGCTAAGGAGATCTCCTTAGTCCTCACTGAGCATGTTTTACTGACCTTGGGAAGGGATCTGGAAAACTTTGGGAATGACATAGAAGATAATCTGGTATTGAAGTCTATGTTGTAAATTGAACCAGTTGGTTATGAAGGGTCCAGAAAGCAGCTCCCATTCCATTAACACCTACCTCTTAATCAGTGCTTTCTAAGAGAATGAAGTCCAGAAAGCTGGACAGTGTGACATGTGATATGCCCAGTTTGTCTCCTCATCCTAGATATTTTCAGCCACATAGAAGGAACTATAAATGTTGCAGAGAAAGTCGAATCAACGGAAGAGCTAGCAGAGGAGGACATCTATAGTGACTGTTTATTTCCATTACCCTCTCCTGTGTGCAAACCAGAGTAGCAGATGCTAAATTAGACATTTTTAATTAAATATTTTATTTGCAATACAATTAATAATGTGGTCTGTTTCTTTAACCTTATTAAGAAATTAACATAATTTTCATATAATAGACTAATAAAAAGGCAGTGTGCTTTGAAACAGTCATTCCTAAAGTGGTTATGTGCTTTGTGCCTGTCGAGTTTTAGATGTAGATTAATTGATTGTGGGCAAGAATTACCCAGTACAATATACTCATAACTGTATCTCAGAAAGGAATCTAGGATTAATGTTTCCTTTAGGATGAAATAGCTTTCTCATTCCTCAATGTGCTCACTCTTTCAGAGGCTCAGAGGAAAATTCCCCCACTTGCTTTGTGCTTCTGCCCTCCTCTGACTCTTTTTAGAAACTCGATCCTAGTACACCCTACCTTGGGCTGTGATGGCTCTTAGTGAATGAGAGGTCATGTTCTGGTTCATTAGTGTTCTTGGTGTTTTAATTTTCACAATGTGTTAACATGGTAATTAAAAGTCCCTAGTTGTCCTGTGAAGAAGGAATTTTAAATTGCCCTACATGTAGGGGGAAAAAAGAGTTTAGGGTTAAAAAAATAATATCTGTAAAACTGAGATCATCTGTTGATCCAGAACAGTGTCTATAGCTATGACAATGGGACTCTAATAAAATAACATTTACCAAGCTGTCCTTTTACAGACTGTTTGAAATGTCACCCCCACCTTCAGCTGAACAGAAGCAATTTGCATCAGAAGTGTGTGTGCCCTTAACTTTTAATGAAGTAAGCAGCCCCTGTCTTGAGAGGGTAATTGCTGTCCCTGTGAAGTATTTTATTCCAGCACTGTCTTTCGCTTGCCCTTCATTTACCGTGTGATGTGTCCCTTAATTGTATCAGATTAGTTATCAAGTAAACTTAAAGGCAGCTGTTACCCTTCCCAACTTGTCCCACTCTAGTTGTGTGGTCTTCTTCCCTACCCTGTAGTAAAGAGCTGCTGATAGCACAGGGTGGGAGCCACAGAGTCTGTAATGGGAACCAATAGTACCTGTGTTCTTGGACAATTTGCAACAAACTCCCCAAACTTTATTTTCTTTATTGTGGAGACAAAAATAGGATCGTCGTCACCTCTCTGTAAAGCATCTTGATAAGACTTGGCATAATATGTATCTGTTATTATTCAAGTTTATCACATTTGAATGCTTTACAAATATATCTTCACCTTGTCTTTGTGACTCTGATCACAGTATGTGCTGCAAACAAGACCCCTCCTCTCGCTTCCAGAGTAGGTGTATGTGCACACAGACATGAGAGCATCCAAACAGTGCTTAACCTATCTCTACCTTCTGGATGAAGGATGCTCCATCTGAAAGTTTAATGTAAAAATGTATTTCTCTATGTCACTTAACATTTTGACTCATATGTTTTAGATATTTAGAAAAATTCCATGTCAGTTTTGTAGACATATAGACTTTCAAGGCTAGGGAAACTATGCTGAACTTCTCTCAGTGCCTTGAGATATAAGCTGCTTTACCTCATGAAATGAGGAAGTGGCCATTTTATATACACATATTCTTACTTGATATACTTTTATATGTACACATGGTATGGACTTGTTTTTTATTTAAATTTGTAATTTAATTAAAAACACTTTTTCTCTTCCTTTTCCTTGTTCCAACCATTTCTGTGTCTGTCACTCCCTCTAAAATTTAGTGTTCAGTGTTACTTTATGTATGTGATTTTAGGACTGTCCACTTTGCTTTAGATAACCATGGGGGACAATCCCTGAATAGCACTTATTTTCTTCCTCTCAACTCTCATTATTTGCCAGTTATTCTTTGTTGAGGGGTGAGACCCTGTGAAGTTTCCTTTCATACACATTAGCTTTTCTAGTGGCTTTTCCTTTTGTCCACTTCTTTTTGGGGGGCAATCATATCGTGTAGCTTTCTTGTGATTTCTAAGAGATACCAGCAGATTTCCTGGTCCACTTAAAATCTTTCTGATCTCTCTTTGCAATGTTCCTTGAGCCATACTTAACAAAGACCCACTGCTAATCATGAATAATCTGAGGTCAAGTTGTTGGTCACAGTACTACAAGTGTCTTCCGGAAAGATATAGGTTATTATTGTTGCCCTTGGTTGCTTCTCAGAGGTTGAAGGTAAGTTCCTATCGTCAATGACACCATACACTTCACATAGCACTTAGAAGACTCTGGGTGTCTCTAACCTAAAGACCTCCTTCCTAGAGACTAGCTTTTATCATAATAGAATGTGCTGTGCAAGCTTCAGTGGAATGGAAGTAACCAGTGCTATCCAATGGTGATGTCTATTAACCCAACCATAGCCACCATGACAAAATACCCCTAAAGGTACAGTAGTGGTACTTATATCTCAGAGGGAACCAACAGCTGTCTAATTGGACTCAGAGCTCACTCAGCAGGAGGAAAATCATGCCTGCTAACAGATCAGTAATGTCATCAATCTTAGGGCAGAACCTACTACTGCTACTTTACTAGACCAGCATAATCCCTTCGCTGCATTAGGAAGCTTGACCTTATATTATATGCACAGTTGATGAGTCTAGCACTCAGCCTGCATCAAATAAGCTTCTCTTTGCAGTAGCTGGAGTCCATTACAGAAAGTACAGCTGGTTCTCACTTGACTTCTGGGTGGCTAGAGAGATGACATAGTGGGTAGAGTGCTTTCCAAACAAACATGAAGACCTGGGTTTGGATACCCAGAGTCCATATAAAAAACTAAGTTTGCAAATGGGGTTACAGGGAGTCAGGTAGAAATACATGAATCCTAGGGACTTCTTGGTCAGGTAGTCTCAAGTTTCATTGAGAGACAGTCTCAGTCTCAGAACAGTAAGGTGGAGAATGGTAGAAGAACACACACACACACACACACAAACACACACTCACTTATACGGGAATTGTCAGAGGTCCATAAAATAGGAGGATACTAGATAAGAAATGTACATAGCTGTAGTTCAAGCAATAGGTAAGTTACTTTGGTTGTCTTTCCCTTTACTTAGCTTTATATTTTGCAAGAAAATGACATATTCCTTGTTTAAAGGAAATGAAAGCAAATTTGCTACTTACAACATATATGTGGTCATATCTATCGGAAGTGAGTTGATAGCTACATTTATAGGTATTTGGTTTATGCACATGCATACTACATTTACAAGCATGGGAGATACTCTCCTGAATAATTTTGTGCATGGGAGATAACTCTCCTGCATAATTTTGTTGGTAATTTTAAAATAAACATTATTGAACAATAGCTGTGTAGTTGTATTTTAAAAAATCAAAAGCTTGTATACCTGTAAAAGCATTACACTCTAAAATGAATACCACTTATAAAAGTTATAGCTTATTTTAAACTACTGAAACTTTCCAAGACTCAAAGTTTTTAAATTGTCATACATTGAAACCATTCAGTTTACTATTAAATAAAAAAAATTACTGGGTAATGTTTTACTGTATTTAAAAAATGTAGATTTGTTGAGATATTATATCTTTAATTAAAGTCATGCAAAGGTGGCTTATATAGCTGTTTGAAAGGATGACAGCTTTGCTCCTTTTCAAGGCTTTGTCAGGGTTGAATTCATTTTTGTTATTATAGTTAATGTTTTAGCTTAGCATCTTTTCCCATGGTACTGTTAGCAATGTCTGTGATCTTTTCTTTCTGGTTCATTATACAACAGTGTTTTACATAGTATAAAATAATTTCTGTGGATCTTTAGTGCCGATCAAGGGCTCCCTTAATTGGTGTTGTAATATCTAGTTAAGTAGTTTAGAAAAGGAAGCTGACAAACATGTGGTTGTTTTATTGTAGTATTAGAGATCGAATTGCCCTTTGCAGATACCTACTGCTTTTATGTAGTACTTATAGGAAATGTGCATATATCTTTTTTTTTTTTTTAGATAGTCATTTAGTACATTGAGAGTTTGAAACAAGCATTAACTTTTAGCTGATCTCGCCTATCATTCTGATGAGGAAACTCTACAGAATGGCAGGAGTATTGCAAGCTGGACGACACAACCACTCCCTGGCTTGAACTCAGGCTTATGGTGAAAGAGTAGACTCCTGTTACTAGATTGTTAGAACAGAGTTCTGTTTCCTTGACCCATGGCCTCCAAGAACATCACGTATAAACTTCAGTATCATGTATGAAGTTCAACACTATTGTCAGTTTCATGATTTAACAAGTACCAACTAAGGGTATTTTATGCTCTTAAGGTAAACTATTTTTAAAAGTCAAGTATTAAACAATGTACTTTGAGATCTGTTATTTCCCTTCTTCTCATATTTCTCCTCCTTGCCTCAGCACTCAGATAAATTCCCACAAGCAGACAATGACTTTCAAAGTCAGGTAAGAATATCTTAATTTTTACCTGGAAAGAAAAGTGTTCAAGTACACAGATGCCCATGTTTGCCTTGGGGTGGATTGTCTAGCTGTGTTGTTAAGGCATACACATCCATGCTGCATTGCTTGGATTTCTTAAAATGAAAGATATAAATGAATCCCCCCAGAGATCCTTGGACTAGAAAATGTGATCATCACTTATTTGCCAACCTTAATTTAAACCTTCACTTCTATCACAGAATTATTCCTGATTCCTTTTCTCCATTTTTTTTTTCCTAATGTTCCAATTTAATATCTTTCTTAAGAAAGACTTTTAAACATATGTTCTCAACTTCTGTCAAATCAGTCACATTAGTTTATCTCATTTGCTCTGCACCTCATTGCATGAGGAAGTGTGTAAAATGTCAGAAGGACTTCCTCTGGGCAGGACCACCACTATTCTCAGCATCTTCCCTAATGCCCCAGTTGTTTTTCCTTTTGCATATTTTCCTTATGTGCCTGGATTTTGTAATCCCTTTCTGATGTACATGACATAGGGCTGAAGGTGAACCTTTCCACAATCCAGTTGATCCTCTACTGCAATAGCTGTTGGTTCTCTGATCATGGGGTCTCGTAAGGAAAGGGAGTAATGGGGAAGCATTGCCCCCAACAACAATAGAACTGGTAATAAAAATGACTAATTTGTGACCACTCTTAGATGCTTCTTCCCAAATACCACTGTTTTGAGATTAGAAACTTTTGGAGTTCAATGTTGGAGATTTTAATACTGAGGTATTTGGCTTGTGTCTGGCTTAATGTACATTGGAGGCTGGTACAAGTGTTGCTGTAGAACATAAGAAGTAAGGTAGGTGGTCAGTTGACATTTTGTTGGAAGTGTGTTCCTGGCATTTTGATATGCTCCTGAACCTTTCCATTCTTTATTTTCAGAAGCAATTTTTTGAAGAGAGTGAAGCATAATTAATAGGTTTGCAAAAAAATCTTTAAGATGTAATTTCATGATTCTCATCTTGAAGCTAAATATTGTTGAAATCATGTTGGCCATAAATCTGTTAAAGCCAGTTGATTTCTTGCCTAGGACAAAATAAGTAGCTTTTTCACCAGTTTCAAAAATTTGTGGATCTATTACCTAATGTTAAATGAAAAATAAAACATAAAACTTATATAAATGGGTTTTGTATCTACCATACACATGCATGCTATACTGTACATAAAAATAGAAGGTATGGGAAAGGCTGGGAAATATGGTGACTACATATTAGGTTGTTATCGCTAAAGTTGTTTATTGATAAATTTCCTTGTTGTTTTAAGACCCATACATCCAACATTGAACTATCTTTTATATTAAAACAATTTTCAAGTAGAATTGTTTTGTATTCTTTGGATGGTCTTCATGGACGAATTGTGTGTTTAGCTTTGTCATTGTATTTTATGGCTTTGCTGCTGGCATCCTAAAGGAAGACATTTGCCAATAAAGCCTGGAGATCTACTGTGTACCTGAGCTGCCAGGCATCATTTGATGTCCCTCCATCTCTTGGCTCCCACTTCTCATTCTTGCAGTGATTCTTCCTCCAGTATGCTTAGCAAATGTTTGCCTAGCTGTTGCTGTGCATGTTGCTTTCGTATTTCCATAAGGCACACCAAGAAGTTCACCCACCGAGTTGCACAAATCATTGTCGAGAAAGTTAGGACTTGATGTTTACATATATTGATTCGCCTAACAATTATTCATTCACTTCTCGGAGATGCTCTAGTAATTACATTTGTCTTATTAACCTTGTGCTAACTTGCTTTAAGGAGGATAAGGTGGAAAGGGGAACATCTTGAGTTTCATGGTTACCACTATCAGCTGTTGAGCCTGAGATGCTACAGCATAGGCTCCTGTGCTTGAACACTTTTTCCCCAGCTGCTAGCACTGTTTGGGGTGTTTTGTTTCTTTGTTTGTTTGTTTATTTTTAATCCTTTGAGTTAGGCAGCCTGACTGGTTGAGCTAGGTCAAAGGGATGGATCCTTTGAACATGTTATCCACTTCCGGTTCTGGTCCGAGTATTCTGCCAAAGCGCCATTACATGAGGAATTACTCTCCACTCCGCTGCGATGGAAACACTCACCATGCTTTCTCTTATACAATGAATGGTATCTTCTGAAACTCTGAGGGAGCATCCACTTTCCTCCTTAAGTTGTTTGTGTCAGATATTCTAGTCATTGTGCATGCACTCATAACTAATACCAAATAACACTTTTTGAACTTGATATTCATGTATGTCCTGCATAAGAACGGTTATCTAAGCTCCCTGAAAGAACAACCTCATTATTGAAATCAGTTGGTGTTGTATAAAACTAAGAAAGCATTTTTAGATTAGGATTTTAAGAACTAATAATGTTACAACAGCAAGAAGCCTGGCTAAAGACATTTGGTAACTCAGCATAGAACGAAAGCCCCTGTGCTTTGCTCCTGAAGCTGCTGTCTTTGGCCAAGGGATTCCAGCCTGTATTTAGAGCGTAAGTGGTTTGGTGTGAAGTAGACCACACATGGGAATCTGAGACTTTGACTGGTTGCCTGCCTGCTTCTCTGAGTACCTATAGAGCCCCTGATGCCAGGAACGATGATCCTCCCTGTAGTAGGCAGCATGGCTGATACTTTGCTGGTCAGTCAATGGTAGCTGAGGACAAATGACAGCACACTCAAAAGGGGATTCTAAAGTTGTACATAAAAAAGCCAGCTAAATGTATTTCTTGGCTTTGGGGTAGTTTCGAAAAAGGGCAATGCACTGTCTGATGGAAATATTTAGAGATATGATTGGTTTTCTTTGTAAATAACTATATTGTTTTGAACATGTATATATGCCAGGCTTATAAAAGAAAACTGTGGGAGGAAAAGCAGTGTGACTGGCTTTCTCTTCCACTGTTACCATCCAAAGCTTTAGTTTTGTTGTGTTTTTCCTGGTACTGGATTTTAATCATGTTCTGTGTAAAACTTTGTACCCTGTTACTTTCTTGCAGTCTTACAGCATTGTAAGAGAATTGACATTTTATAGCCAGTCTAGGTTGAGATTTGGAAAAGGAAATTTTGAAAATATGCTCAGAATGAGATTTCTTTTCTTTCTTTCTTTTTTCTTTTCTTTTTTTTTTTATTCCATTTCAAAGGAAATGGGTACCAGAATTTATCTGTGATAAAAGGTGTCCCTCAGACACTTGAAGCTATCAAGACTCTTTCAGTTTTAACAAATCATTCTTACAAATAGGTAAGTGAAGCCCTAAAAATAGTAGATTTACATTTCTCAATCTCAGTCTTTTCAAGCATCGTTTCCAAAGTGTATCCAAAGAATGTTTAGACCAGATTTGCTATTGTTCACTAACATAAAAGAATGGGAAAGAAATGAGCTTCTTCACTCCACCTTCATTTCTTTGGAGTAATTAGCCTTAAATAATAAATTTCAACTCTTCATGTCCCCATTTGAGGAAACCACCTACCCCCCCCATTGCTGATCCTTTGCATATGGCTAAGGCCTGGTACCCTGGTTCTCCATATAGGACCTTGTCCCTTTTGTATCATGACCATGTGCCCTACTAATGATCCTTAGATTCATGGCTAAGAGTGGTCATCAGTCATGAAGATCATGAGTTCTCTTAATACTGCAAATTCTGTGGTATTACCACAGTACATGGTCTAAATTATCAGATGGGCTTCATCAGAAGAGTTTTCAAAATGAAAATAAAATCACAAAGGGTGTTTGGGGGACCATTTCAGCAAGGACTGTCTTATTTCCTTGAAATTTTGGGGTTTTTGTTTGTTTGTTTGTTTGTTTGTTTTTTAGTTTTCAAGACAGGGTTTTTTTTATTGATTTGGAGCCTGTCCTGGAACTAGCTCTTATAGATCAGACTCATAGAGATCTGTCTCGAACTCATAGAGATCTGTCTGCCTCTGCCTCCAAGTGCTGGAACTAAAGGCATGTGCCACCAATGCCCAACTGAGATGTTTTTGTTTTGTTTTGGGTTTTTTGTTTTGTTTTGTTTTTAAATTTTACATGTCGATCCCAGTTGACTCTCCCTCCCTCTTATCCTCTCTGCCCCCTCACATGCACCCTGACCACCCTCCCCTCCCATCCCCCACCCCTACCATCCCTGACCCCATCCACATGTAGGGCAAAGCTATCCAGGTGGGGTCATGTAAATCTGTCAAGTCATTTGAAGTAGGGACTAGGACTTCTCTCCTGTCTCTAGGTTAAGGCAGTATCCCTCCATGGGGGATGTGTCAGCAAGATCCTTTTGTGCACCAGGAATGCATCCTGGTTCCATTGTCTGAGGTCCCTTAGACTGCTCAGTCCTTCTGGCTCATACCCATATTCAGGGGGATTTGAGTCAGTCCCATGCTGGCTTCTCAGCTATCAGTCTAGGGTCCTTTAGCTCCTCCTTGTTCAGGTAGCTGTCTCTGTGTTTCTGCAACCTGGTCTTGTCCTCTCCCTCTGCATCTGGATTCTAGTTCGACTCAGTGTTTAGGTATGGGTGTTTGCTTCTGTTCCCAACAGGTACTAGATGAGGGTTCCATGATGGTGGATAAGTTAGTCGTTGATCTCACTATCCAGCAAGGGCATTTATGGTAGCCTTTCCAAGGTGGCTCAAATTGTTAGTTTGCAGCAGTTCTTTAGGTTCATTTTTCTATTCAAACCAATAATGGGTCCCTCTTTTATGTTCTCTCTCTCTCTCTCTCTCTCTCTCTCTCCTGCCTTTTTTTCCTACCCTGACTCAATCTTCCTAGTCACACATGCTTTCCTCTCCTCCCCTTCTCTTTCTCTAGTTCCCTCCCCATTCACTGCCCCCCTTCCCCTGTGCTCTGGGGGACTTGTCCCTTCCCAATTCTGTGAGGGACTTTATAGGAATCTCTTATAGTACACCTTGTATCCTAGTTCCTCTAGTGGTGTGAATGAGAATTTATATATTACAAATCATGTACCCAAATCCCTTTTACTTCTGAGGTTATAGCAATTCAACCTGATTTTTTTTACATAGTATAAGTTGCATAGAAAGTAGAGACTGGTGAGACCTCCCCTTTTATCATTATCCTTTCTTTTCTTTTAGTTCAGTGATTGTCAGAGACAGGCTTAAAAGGCCCCCTTTTCCAGATCCTTCTAAACTCTCTCACCCCTTTCCGGTCACATTACTGCAGAAATGAATCCATCCATGTTGTCACTGCAGGGTTCTTCTGGGTGTTTGCTGAACCTGCTTACACTTTATTTCTTCTACACTTTATTTATTGGCATGGAAAAAATGATTTTTTTTTTTCTGGGACAGCAGACGTGCCTGGTACACTGGTTTGTTGTAACCATTTGTGCTGTGGTTGAGAAAAAAAAAATTAAGAGTGCAGAATTGTTGAAAGGGGAGGGGTAAAAAAAAAAACAACCATCTCGGTGATTATACAGTCAGAATGTGAGTAATTGTGCTGCAGTTGCTCATCATGTGCTTTCGTGGCTTTTTTTTACAAGGATAAAGAGATGTGTGCAGGTCGCTGAATAGAGCTCTTATGTGTCCTTAATAGTCGCTCTTTATGAAAATATTTCCACCCTCTCTCCTACTCTGTGGCAAAACCCTTAGAAACTTTGTCCTTCTCAGCCCATCCCTTTTATCTGTATCTATAGCTAGTGGATACACTGTTTTACTCAGAACAAACATGTTAGTGGGGGAAAAAGCTTATTTTTGTATTGAATATATAATGGGATTGACATAGATTCAAATTGTATTGATACAGTGATCATTTTGAAATGAACATATTTTCTGTCAAGAAAGAGAAAATAAAAACCCTTATGACTCTGCTGTGAGTATGACATATTCTTTAAATGTGGTATTTTTTTTTTTTTTTTTTATGTTTTAGTTTCAAGAAGCTTTGTTCAGGGTATTCTCTGAGGTCTGAAACATACTATCTATTCCATTTTTGCATTGGTTTGAAGTGCCCATATTCCTTAGGAAATATATGGGGTGTGGGGGTCTGTTCATTTCTTCAGAATCAAACATAGCCACTTGCTTACAGGCATGGATTTTGTTGGGTGAATTCCAGTATCAAAACACAGCAACCCAACTGGTCCCCACTGACTTCACGTTGCTGTGCCTGGTGTCTGAGCACAGAGCTCTGCTTTTGTTGGAAGCATAAACAGGACTTACTGCCTTCTGTGTATTATTAGAAGGTCTGGCCATTTGGTGTGATGGTCGGAACTGTGCTCTTCAATTCTGGAAAAGTGTGGTTCTAACCCTGATGCTCACATCTGTGAGTGAATCTTGTTTAGCTCTGTTTTCTTAAGGAGACTCAGTGGAGATTTGTGATCTTCATCCTCTGTTCTGGCCTAATAGGCCATGATTCTGTGAAGACTCATTTGGTACAGTTATGTGCAGATAAATCACCTTTATCCCTTCCTTCTTGAAAACCCCTTTCTTTTTTAATCAAATTTTTATTTAAATTAAATCAGTCTTCTTTTACAACCAATCCAAGTTCCCTCTCCCTCAAGTCCTCTCACTTCCCCCACCATCTTGCCATCCAACCCTCATCCACTCTTCAGAGAGGGTGAAGCCTCCCAAGACCTACCCCCCACCACTGTATCTAGACTGAGAGAGTATCTCTCCATAGGGAATGGGCTCTAAAAATCCAGTTCATGTACTATGGATAAATACTGGTTCCACTGCCAGCGGCCCCATAGCCTGACCAAGCCCTCCAACTGTCATCCACATCCATGGGGCCTAGATCAGTCTTATGCAGGTTCTCCAGGTGTCAGTCTGGGGACCATGAGCTTCCATTAGCTTAAGTCAGCTGTTCTATAGGTTTCCTCAGCATGGTCTTGACCCCTTTGCTCATCACTTCTCCCTCTCTACAACTGGACTCCAGAAGTTCAGCTTAGTGCTTAGCTGTGGATCTCTGCTTCTGCTGCCATCAGCTACTGGCTGAAGGCTCTAGGATGGCATTTAAGGTTACTGTTTCAAATTGCCCTTTGCAAACTCTGGCTTCAGCAGCACTCAGGGCTTCTCCTCTAATACAATAAAACACATGTCCACAACACCCTGGAGGGCTGCGATTTTCAAGCCAGAAAGAATTGCAGTTTTATCCTGTTTTCTTTTTATGGTTTCTGAGTATCAGAAGTAGTTATTATTATAGTAGATTCTTATAGTAGATTAAACAGTGTCCTATTGTAGAAAAATCAGATTGCCAAAGTACTTACCACATATAGCAAGAAAATTCTTGAGTTCTTAAAAAAATTAATTGAGTTAAAACACTCTTCATTATACCCAAATATCCTTCAATCGATGACTAACTTGTTGGCCTAGCACTTCTTGTACAAGGTAGAGAAGAATTTGAGACAGTATGATTTGGCTAACTGCTTAGCTATTAGTTTACTTCATTGATTTTTCTCATGGAATTTATCACTGATACAGTATTGAAGTGACTTTGATTCTCTAAACTGCATCTCTTCCTAGGCCTTCAAGGTAGAATGCTGCACTTGAGCCACATGAAGCTTAGGAGAAAATGCCCTTTAAATAACAATGGCAAAGCTCTGGTGCTCTAAAGGGGTATCCTCTGGAAAGGTGTTACAACAGGGCACCAATCAGGGAAGATCAGGACTGACTGGCATCTCAGAAGCATCATTTTATTCAAAACCTAAAGGATGGGAATGTATTCTCATCAAGGCAGCACTGTGGGGCTAGCTAGGGCTTTGAGTCCCTTGTCACCTGAGCTTACCTCTCTTACAGAGCAAAACAAAGCTGTGTAGCTAAATAGCACTTATTCTGTGAACACTAAAGTTCTTCCAGAGATTTGATTGAGTCAAGAGTCTTCAACATATTCTGCTGTCAGCATACAGTTATTTGCAAAAGATCCAAACAAAACAAAATCCCAAAACCAAACAACAAGAAAAGCAGTGACTTTAAAATAATGCATATATTTGGTCAAGTGAGATGGCTCCTGCTTCCAAGCTTGAACAACTTGAAAGGACCCACGTGGTTGAAGGAGAGAACTGGATTCCACATGTTGTACTCTGATTTCTGTATGTATCCTGTAGATAAGCTACACTCCCACAGAGGGAGGTGGGGTGAGAGACTAAATGCTATTACTAATAAGTGATGCATGTGGAAATGTGCGTTTATTGATTTTATACTCTTGGCACTGGTGATGGTAGCCCATACTAACACATCAGAAAGCTCATATTGAGAATAGGGAGCCTTATTAGCACATAGAAATGTCAAGTAGAGAAACTAATATTCAAGGTATAAGCTTCCATAATTTTTGTCGCCCCACATAGACACTCCTTTCTTCACATGAGCGTTTCTGATGCCTGTCCTTACCCTTAAGTTTTGTAGTATTCCCCCGTATCATTTTTATTCATATAAACAAAATAATTAATGGGTATTCTAATTACTCTCCATGGCAAGGTTACCCACTGAAGGAATCATGCTGGTGTTCTTTCTGTAGATCCTGGGAAAATATATCTTTCTGTTCTCACCCTAATTCAGTTTTGTATTTTCTTGACTTGATTGGAAAACCATGCTGGGCCTTGGGGGCACGATGGCTCAGTTAACAGGATTGCTTGCTGAGGAAATAGGTTCATTGTGCTCCTTGACAACAGCATGCTCAGATAGAATAAACTGTCATGTCAGTGGTGTTCTATCCAGGTGTAGAAACATGCATAGTGGGGAATTGTGGACCCTGCTATGTGCTTATTATTCCAGGCAGAGCCTTGGAGACTTCCGATCTTCAACCTGATAATATCCTATCTCTTTTGAAAGATGTTTGTGGTGGCAGGGAGGCACTCCTTGAAGAGGAAGCCCTCTGGACTTCCAGGATGCTCACTTCATGAATGCTAGCATGTAGGCCTCACCTGGCCTCTGGCTTGTCTGTTTAATAGTCAGGGAGGAGAAAATGAACAACTTCAAGAGAGCATCTGAATGCCCCCACTTGACTTGATTTTACTTCTGAGAAACAACTTGACATACTGCCATTGGTGCCATCCTTAGTCGGGGGAACTGCCTGTATTCACAGTATTTTATACCCACTCAGAAGTGTTGTGAGAATTAATTAAATGGAAAAGCTTCTAAGACCAACTGCTTAGAGTGCCACATCAGACCATACTGTTTCTGCTATTTCTGCCTCAGAAGCTATTAAGAATAGCCCATCACTAGCTGTAGTATGTGTTTGCAGAGTACAGCACTGTGAAATGAACAAGTGTGGATGTGCTGAACAGAAGTAAGAGATTTACGCCTGCATCTCTCTGGCAGGAAGTCTGTAGAGATACTGGAAGGCGTGTGTGTGTGTGTGTGTGTGTGTGTGTGTGTGTGTGTGTGTGTGTGTGTGTGTGTTGGATTAGGCCTGTCCTTGTATTGGCAGCATTATCTTGAACCCAAGGCATCAGTGGAAAGCGTGTGTTTACGTTTGCAATTATTTTAAGTATCACTAAGGAACCATTTATGAAGTTCTTTCCCTTGTAATGTACAAAACAGCAAAGAATGAGCAAATTTCTCTTGGATTAGATTGCCCAAAGTAAAACTTTAACCAATTAAAATATATTAAACCTTTATTTTCACTGTTTTTCTTCATTTTTTATGTACTGTTTACACTAATGTTTACGTAATATGTTTTAAGTATATAACTTGTTTATATTTATAGGTGAGAAATACTTGTTATAAAGATCATATATGTTGATAGATAATATTCACATTACATATATGTATATATATGTACACATATATACATATATATCCCATAGTTCTTTTTTTGATTGAAAAAGTGTAATAAGTAGTTATGACAGGGACTTAGGAAAATCAGAAGAGTATATAAAGCATGGCAGATTACCCCCTTCAGCATTACCCATTTATGGATAGATCCTTCAATGCTTTATATGTTTTTATGATGTTAGATCAATGGTGTTGTCTCTGTAAACACATGAAAACCATTGTCTCTTTGACTGATCTTGAAACATGAAATTATTCACAAGCTTTTGTATTTTTTATTTACTCTGATGAAATATTCTTAATATAAAATTTACCCTGTTAACTTTTCATGCTGCAGTGTATTCACATTGTACAGCTGCTTGACTACTCTTCTCTAGAACATTCTTATCCCAAATTCTATCATCATACTCACCATTTTTCCTCCCCAGACCATTATACCATAAATGTCTGCCTTTCTGAACCTATGAACTAGGTACAGTGTATAGTTGAAGTTCTATGACATATATTTTTGACATCTGACTTATTCCACTTAGCTTAATGTCACCAAGGTTTATCTGATTTATGGCATAGTCAGAACTTTTTTTTTTTAAAAAAAAAAAGCTGAGAATTCCACGGTACGTATGTAAGTACCATACCTCATATCTGCTCACCTAGCAGCAGATGCATAAGAGCTTCCTTCTTGTACTATTATAAATAATACTATTTTTGTCAGCCCCAAATAACACACAGAGACACTGTATTAAATAAATATAAAGGTGTTGGCCTGTTTCTAACATTTCTTATTGGCTAGCTCTGTCTTAAATATTTACCTATTTCTATCAATCTAAGTATTTACACGTGGTCTTGTCTTATCAGAGAGAGGGTCCGGAGTTCTGCTTTCTTGGTTCTACATTTTGAATCTCCTACTACCTCTCCCTCAATCCTCATTGTCTCCCAGAACCACCTATCTTGCTTCCCTACTGGCCAACAGTGCTTTATTCATTAACCAATAAGAAAACATATTTACAGAATGGCATCTCCCATCACTATGTTAATGTGTATATGAGCATAACTGAGAAAATATTTACATACCTTTTGTTCTTTTAGGATGTTTGCAAAAGTAGAATACCTGGGTGATTGTTCTATTTTAACTATGTTCAGGAATAAATTGGGATGGCTAGATATCATGTCATTATGTGGCTATACTGTTTTGACATAACAACCCTTACACAACATCTACTTAAACTTGTCATCATTGACCTCGATAAATCACATTAGTTTATGTATCCCGAGACTACACAAGTACATCATCCAAAGTCTCTTGCTTCTATTGAATTCCTAGAAATAATATAGCTGGTTTAAAAGTGCACACATTAAACATGATGCACACCACTGCATTGCTCCACAGACCTGTTTTATAAATGTTTTAGATAAGAGTTTAGTCTCTAAGTGTAAATTCTGTGTGCACTGTTCCTTGAATACAGTGACTTGCCCCAGTCCCTGCTATTCACAGTGCTCATTCCAGGCACGATCCTCTGCTCTGCTTTAACAGAAGCGCTTGTTCTGTGAACTCGTGTGTGCATACTGATGCACTTGAGCTTGCACAGCTGTACTTCTGTGTGTGCTTGTGGAAGCCAGAGAACAACAACCTTGGGTGTTGTTTCTCATGGGCTGCCCACTTTTCTTTCACTTTTCTTCATTTGTTTGTTTGTTTGTGACAAACCATCTTTCTGGCCTGGGGCTCATTAAGTTGGGTAGACTAATGGGCCAGTGAGCATAAGAAACCTATCTGTTTCCAGGAGACTGTGGCACAACCTTGGCTTTATTTTATCTCAGTTTTATAGAAGAACTATGCTTTGTAGTAAAAGCAAACGGAGAAAGTGGCAAGAAACCTTTGGTTTCCTTCATTGTTCAAAGAAGTCAGTTTAGCAAAGTAATCTGTTATTTCCTGGGTACCTTGATTTTCAGCGGTGGCAAGGCAGGAGTTGTAGCCCCCCCCCCCCCATGTCCTGACTAATGCACAGCCCGTTGGTTGCATTGCTTCCTTTCCCTGCTGCTATTTTTGTCTATAACTCAAAACAGAAGTGACAAAGTTCACCTCCTGTACACTTGGTGTAACACTTCACTCTTTGGCTGCCCCTTGCTTGCAACAGCCAAAAATCTTCATCAACACCTTTAAGTCAGAAAGGGAACATTGGCTTTACAGTGTGTGTGGGTAGCAGGCCAGCTGGGACGATCCAACAGCTGCATTTTGGGCAGGTGTGAGCTTTTCAGCTCTCTTCAGTCCATGGCTTCTGCTATTTCCTTGACATTGCCACTGAGAACCAGTGTCTGCTTCCTTGACATTGCCACTGAAAACCAGTGTCTGCCTGTTCATTTATTCTCATTTGTTTCTTCTAGATCAGGAGTTCTCAATCTGTGGGGTGTGATCCTCTTTGGTGGCTTATCAGATATTTACATTTTGATTCATAACAGTAGCAGAATTGCAGTTATGAAGCAGCAATGGAATTTTTATGGTTGGGTCATCACAGTATGAAGAACTGTAGTAAAGGGTCACAGCATTAGGAAAGTTGAGAACCACTGTTTTAGGAGGAACAGAAGTTGTAGATCATAACAGAAGTTTAGAAATTTGAAAGCCATAGATAGTCTGAAAAGGCTTTTTAGGTGGTGTATGTTTGTGTGTGTGTGTGTGTTGATTTGTTGATTTGTTTTGTTTCACGTTTTATCAGAGAGGAGTAGAATGGTATGCTTTTGTATGTTTTGTTCAATTTTGAGACAAAACTCTCTTTAAGTAGGCCAGGCTTGCCTTTAACTCATGATGCTTTTGCCTGGGTCTCCTGGGTTTTGGAATTACATATATTCATCACCATGTCCATCTTAGAATAGTCTTTTTTACAGCTTAGAATAGTCCTTAAGACATCCAGCTGCAGTCCTAGACAAGCTGGGCTTAACCACCATCATCCAGAAAATACAATTGTAGTTCCTGTCTTGGATGTAACAGTGAGGATTGTGTATGAAATGCACTTGACAGTGTTTACATGTAGTAAGTGCTATTAATTGTTTGTTTTTATAATGCATTGATTAATTTCCAGTTAGTACTTTAATTTCTGTTTTCTGCCACACAGAAGGCAACATGGATAACCACAGGTTTGTCAAATAGCACAAGGCAGTTGTCTTGAAATGTGGCTGAAGTAGCAATACTCTATTGTTTAACAAGTCAATTATTAATCCCCCTGTACATATTTTTTTTTCTGTTTCTTGGCTGTGTGGGAATATCATTATGTCACTTCAGTTATGTTGTATAAATGGCTGATCTCACATTTTAGTTTTCAATTAGCAGTTACATTTGGGTGTTTTCAATATCATTGCTTACCTTTATCAATATATAATGTTTATATGGATCTTTACCTTTTTCCACTAATAACTAATTGTATTCTTCATTTTATGTTCAGTTAATATGCATTTGCTAAGTAGCCTTGGCTGTCTTGGAACAAGCTTTGTAGACCAAGCTGGCATCGAACTCACAGAGATTGGCCTGCCTCTGCCTCCCAAGTGCTGGGATTAAAGGCTTGCACTACCACCTGTCTTTTTTCCCCTTTGAGACAAGGCCTAACTGGCCTTGAATTCATTTTGTATCATGGGATGGCTCTGAATTTGTAATATTTCTGCCACTTCAACTTCCTTTCCCTATGTCTCAGGAATTCATTTAAAAATTGACCTAGAACTTTTGCCTAAGGGCTTGTGAGAAGACATGAAATTAAAACTTACATTTGCAAAATGATCAATAAAAGGAAAATAAGTAGCCCAGTGTGCTGGTAAATGCCCTGTGACCCTAGAACTCAGGAGTTGGATATGAATTCAAGGCCAGCCTTAGTTGATTGGTAAAAACCCCATATAAAACATAGAAGCAAAAAAAAAAAAAAAAAAAAAAAAAAAAAAAAAAAACACCTCCAATGCTTCTTGGAAAGATAAGATAATAGTATTAATAAGAGTATTAATAGTTCTATGATTTAGTCATTAAACTAGAATAAAGAAGAAACTGATGTCACCACTACAGTTAAGCCTGTACCTAATTCATTCATGTATTTGTCAATTCTATAAGAAAAAATAGTCGTTGTTATTTTGCATTTTTCTTACAATTATTCATTCACTGATTTTTTTTTTCTGCTGTGGGCTATGAAGTTGTAAACTATTTAGGTGACTGCTTCAATAAAAGTGACTAGCCCCTTCCCTTGCAGAAGCAGACATACAGATATGACACTAAGGAAAGGGATAAATGTGATAGAGGATTCCAGCCAAAGTTTGTTTAGTAGCTAAACATTTGGTTAACCAAAGAAATCAGTCTCTGAGATATGAGAGAGCTTGGTAACTTAGAGAGGCAAGCCAGTGCCTGGCATGTCACTCAGAAGATGTAAGAGGAATAGTCCATTATTGAAAACTTGCAAATGGCAGGCTAGTGTGATACCATGCATATTTGAGAGATACTATTCTAGCTTTAGGCAGAAAAATCTCCTGAGAAGTGACCAGTTTGGATGTAGTTGGAGATCAGCAAGTGCTTTTAGTAGGTACGGTGTAATACCAACATACCTGGAATAGGAAATTCACTATTTAGAGAGTAGTGGCAGAATTCCCTGATTAAACATTAATCGGGGCTCTGGTAGCTCCCTCTGTTCACATTTGAGTTGGGTGAATTAGAAAACTAGAATGAAGCAGGTGTAAGGGGTATGGTAAGTTTTGGATATGCTGAATCTGAAAAGTCAATAGATGAAGTAATCTATTGAATATTAAAGTCCAGGGTTTGGGATACAAATTAAGTGATACTGATTGTGTTTAGTCTCTAGGCATGGACCTGAAGAGAGAACGTAGGGAGAAGAGGTCACATGGGGGGTTGGGGGGTCATTGACCAGCATGTCATTATTATTAATTCCATGTAAATTTAGAAAAATATTTGTAATGATATGAAGCTCAGGAACATACCTCAGAGTATGTACCTTTCTGTACACTTAGACAACAGATAGAAGATAAGAACGTTCCCGTGGGACAGTGAATTCCCTCTCATTTCCAGTGGTTCTCAGCTGGGACAGACGCATTTACTGACTAGGGGGAGATTGGAAATTAATATAGACTTTTTGGTTACTTGATTATTAAGAGCCACTATCAACACTGAATGTGCCACAAGCTAACACATCAGTACAGGTGATAGTCATGCTCCTTGAGAGATGCCAATAGCTCTTCTCTCACAAATTTTCCTCTACCTCATCGACCTTTTGAACTTTTCACCGTCTGTCAAGGATGCTGCCTGGGTCTCTTTCTTCTCCTCTAGCTCTCCCTTTTATTCGTGATTAAATAACTACACCCCCTGGCCACTCACTACTTGTCTTCTCTGGCTAGAGAAGATGATGGCTTTCTCAATGCAGGTTGCAGGCCACTTTTCTGACACTAGTGGCTCAGCACAGTGAGTTAGTTATCCATGATGCCTGGCTGTATCAGTTCTTCAAGAATGCCTAGCTGGAGCATATCCTTGGTATTCTTTGGTTCTGTTTTGGGGACGCTGACTGTTAAGGCTGTCTTTCCAACATATCATTTTTTTTCAATAGAGTTTCCTGGGGAACTTGCAATTCTAAGACTTAAGGTTTAATTTTAAGTTCCTGATTTATTTCCCTGTTATTGATACAGGATTCTAATGAATACAGAAATTTTGTTTGATTTTTACTGTCCTTTCTAGAAGGAAACTTTTCTAGTCCAAGCATCTTGGATGTTACTAGATAGGTAAAGGGCCCCATTCCCTTCAGGTGAAGGTAGTCCTTATGATGTCTGATCAAAACAGATGTGGGGGGGGGGGGTTGTGCGTGAGCATGCGTAGGTGCCTCCACATGTGTGAATGCATGCATGTGGGGGGTTAATTAAGCAGTATATTATTAAAATATATGTGTTGAAAACATTCATTAAAAAGGGACCAAGTTAAGAACTTGACATTTTTTAACAGACCCTGTGGAAAAGTAAACTAAACCTAGAAAACTCATATAGTCTTTTTTCCTAGTCAACAATGTCAATCATTAACATGTTAGGGAGGTGAAACTGATTGCAGTGGGGATCACCTTTGACTTATTTGATGATTCCTTTGCAGCAAAAACATAGAGTTCATACTTTGAACATCTTACATACTCAACTATAAATGCATATAGTGACTGAGGAACTAGCCCAATAGAAGTCACATTCTCTGTTGCAGCTGTAAACTCAGCCTTAGGACAGAAGTTTAAAGCCATTTGAAAACTTAATGGCAATCACAATTGCATTAGAACAGTGAAATGATATAGTTCTCACTTCTTAGAAACACTTTTTCCCAAATTTTCTTGATTAGCACAGTCTCTCACTCTCTCTCTCTTCCTCTCTCTCTCTTTCTCTCCCTCTTTTCCTCCCTTTCTCCCTCCGTCCCTGTCTCCCTGTCTCCTCCTGATTCTTTGAGTGACAGTTTCAGAGCCCCATCTTCAGAGCCACTGGATGCATGTCTGAAATACCCCATGATCTCTTAAATGCAAACCCTTGCTGTGTATTTGCAGGTGTGAATGTGGAAGTATGCCCCACGGCTAGAAAGAGAACACAGTGAGACTCAAGGAGAGTTGAAGAAAGGGGGGAAGAGGGTAATAATAGCATGTGTTTGGCATCAGAGTTGAAAAGACAAGGATTCTGGGGGAAGGGGAAGGAAGACCCCCCCAAAAGACTATGTATGAAAATGCCATATGAAATCCATTACTTTGCTAAGTACCAAAAAAGAAAAACATTTCCTAGGCATGCTTTTCCATGTTCCCTTGTCTCTGCTGTGTGTTCTGCTGCGTGTATGCCAGCACGTGTTTGGGTATTTTTATCATAAGTGTCTTTAAAACTAGTATATTTTAGTGTACACAGTTTTCCTCCAAAGTTTTACATATTTTATCTGATTGGATGTGAAAGGAAAAAGAGCAGGAATCGTTATTTTAACTTTAACTATATGTATTTATGTTCTTCGTGGTTAAAGAAAACCGTGCCAGTGCTTATCTGTTCCACACAATCAGTTAATTGAAGAGTCATGTTGCCGAATATTTTCTGTTTATTGGATTATTTGGTAGTTCCAAGAATATATTTTGACATTTTATTTTATTTTTGATTTTGTATGAATTGTTGAATTTTCGTCATAATTTAACATTTCGTCTTGAAAATCGAGCACATCTAAATATCACACATGTATGTGTGATTTTCTGGGAGTTGGATCTTTTTATATGCTAGTTTTTCTACCATTCGTTTGCCAAGCTTCTTTGGTGTATATTAATGAAGCTCTGCTGTGCTACTATGGGACTGAGGTAGTAGTACTCTTCATCATGGGGCACAAAGGAATGTTACTGTGCACATGAGACAGAAAGGTGTGGGGTTCATCTGTTATCTCTTAGCAGCAAGACATCTGCTTCCCCTTTGGTCATGTTAGGATAGCTTCATGTTTTCCTTTCTCTTCTGAGAAAACTCTCATTGCACAATCCATTATTGATGATAGTAAGTGAACTGGTAAACAGTGGACCTTAACGGCTTATCTTGCTTGATTGAGAACAAATCAATTGATTGGGACCCCCCCTACACACACACACACACACATACACCTTGTGTTGGTTAGTTTTATGTCAGCTTGACACAATGCAGAATCATAGAATCATTTAAGGGGAGGGAGTCTTAGCTGGGGAAAATGCCTCCATAAGATTGTGTTGTTGGCAAACGTGTAGGGCATTTTCTTGGTGATTCATGGGGGAGGAAGCATACATTGTTGGTGGTGCTATCTGAACAAGCCTGTAAGCAGCCTTTTCTCATGGCCTCTGCATCAGCATCAGCTCCTACTTTCAGTTTTCTGTCTTGCTTGAGTTCCTGTCCTGACTTCTTTCGGCGATACACAGCGATGTGGGAGCATTAGCCAAACAAATCCTTTTCTCCCCACTTGCTTTTGGTCTTGTTTTTTTAAATCACAGCCACAGTAACCATAACTGAGACACCAGCCCTTCTCCACTGTCAACCTGTTCTTGGCTTTTGTAACTTTTTTCAGCATTGCATGGGGTAAAATCATGCAATACTTGTCTTTATGTAACTAGCTCATTTTTCGTGCTCTAATGCCTTTGAGCTTCATCCATGATGATTTATGTGATGCAGAATTTACTTTTTGAGGAACAAATAATATTTCATTGTATGGACATTTTCTTTATCCTTCATCTACTGATGGATGTCTAAGTTTTCTTCTTATTGGAAATAGTGTTGCTCTTTGAGATACACATTCCAGTAATACTGGGTATGTACCAATAAGGGACATTGCCAGGTCATATGTCTGTTCCATTTTAATATTTTCAGACATTTCCCTACTGCCTTTTCCCTCAGCTCTGTCACTCTGCCTTCCCAGCAGCAGTGTGCCGAATCACACCAGTCTTGCCAGAACTAGTTTGCATCTTTGTTTTGCCTCATAACAAGGATCGTGACAAACATGTGACTCCTCACTTGGATTTTTGTTCACATTTCTCCGTTATTAGTAATTTAATCAATGTTTAATGTTTGGTCTTTTGTATACCTTTTAGAGAAGTATTTTTGTTGTACTTCTCAAATCCTAAGCTTATATTTTAAAAAGTTCTGTTTTATTGTTTTTATTTTATGTTTATTTTATGAGCATTTGTCTGCATGTATACATTTATTCCATGTGTGTTCCTGGTATCAGTGAATGCCAGAAGAGGATGTCAGATCCCCTGGACCTGGACTTATGGATGGTTGTGAGCAGGCATGTGATGGATCCTAGGCACTGAGTATTCT
The DNA here is from genome assembly GCF_943737965.1 of Phodopus roborovskii. NCBI lineage: Eukaryota > Metazoa > Chordata > Mammalia > Rodentia > Cricetidae > Phodopus > Phodopus roborovskii. The sequence continues at coordinate 10,670,235 of NW_026126469.1, forward strand.
CTTGAGCCCCTCTTAGTCTGTGTTTACTTCTGCACTCAGAGGCTTTCTTAGGTACATTGGTGGTCAGTCCCTTACTGGACATATGATCATGTGCTCCAATTCACTGCTTGCCTTCCACTCTGCTGCTTCCGCTCTGTAGAGATTTTCAGTATGATGTCATTTCTCTGGTTTTTTGTTTCTGTTGTCTGTGCTTCTGGTGCTGTATCCTTCAAATCATTGTCAAGCCTGTCCTCCTAAACTTCATGTCTCTGTTCTTCCCTAGGACATTCCCGTCTTCCAAAGCATCTTGAGTTAGTGGTGTACATTCATTCTCTAAATCACTTTCTGGCTTGTTGAAATCCAGTATTTGCACACAATTTGTAAAACACACTGTACCTTCTCCAGTGTGTGTTCTTGGCACTTGGTAGATAAGTGAACTTTGTATGTACTTACTTCCAAACTGCATTTCCTGTTCCTTCCATTTTATGTCTCTCTTTATGTTGTTGTGATATTGTTTCATTTTAATTTGCAACATATTTTGAAAACAGCAATGTGATGAATCCAGGTTTGCTCCTCCTTTCCAAGACTGGTTTGGCTACTTCTGTGGTATTTTCTGTTTCCGTCTGAGTTTGAAATAGATAAGTGTTCTGTTTCCACATTTTGATAAGTATCACTCTGGACCTGAATTTTGAACAATTTATTTGGGTAATTATTTCACTCACTGTTTTGATTTTCAGTCAATAAATATTTCATGCCTTGGTTAAGGTTATTCCTCATCTTATTATTTTTGATGCTATTGAAAGTGAATTTTCTCCTTTATGTTTTCCTTTCACTTGTTCACTGGGACTGCACACAATGACTCACGTATTAGCAGTGAGCTCCTTAATGGAAGGACCATGCCTTATTGTATGCACCTTAATACAAAGTAATTGGCCACACTCCCTAATGCCTTCTTGTGTATTATTTTCTTTTATTACTGATCATCTTCATCATGTTTCTCTTCTCTTTCAGGGTTCCACTAGTGCAACAGCCTCTCCTGCAGTCTCTACTCCTGTCACCGGGCATAAGAGAATGGTCATTCCAAACCAGCCCCCTCTCACGGCAACCAAGAAGTCTGCGATGAAACCACAGCCTGCACCCCAGGCTGCACCCATACCAGTGGCTCCCATCGGAACTCTCAAACCACAGCCTCAACCAGTTCCAGCCTCCTACACTACAGCATCCACACCTTCAAGGCCCACCTTCAATGTGCAAGTGAAGTCAGCCCAGCCCAGCCCACATTACATGGCTGCCCCATCCATCGGACAAATGTATGGTCCAGGACATCATGGCTATAACACCCAGCAAGTTCCTCTGTCAACACAGTGTCCTCCTCCTTCTACTCGTGCTGGCACCGACTATGCATACAATCCACCCCCAGCACATCAGCTTGAGCCTGGATATGGGTATGCCCCCAACCAAGGGCGCTATTATGAATCCTATTATGCTGGGGGGCCTGGCTATGGGGGAAGAAATGAAGCTGAGCCTTCTTATGGGCAGCAAGCTCACCCAAATACCTGGAAGCGGGAACCTGGGTACGCTGCTCCTGGAGCCGGAAATCAGAACCCTCCTGGGATATATCCAGTCAGTGGTCCCAAGAAGACCTATATCACAGACCCTGTGACAGCCCCCAGTGTACCACCACTGCAGCCAAAGGTAAGAAACTAACACAGCAATAGAAAAGAGAAATGCCTGCCTTAATCTGCCTTCCCTAGGGAGCAGCACATAAGACAGGCATGCACACACTGCTCTTCCTATCAGCAGATGCCAGTCCAGAAAGAAACAGTGTAGCAGAAAGGTGAGTGTGGTCCTTTTCGTATAGTACCAGTTATTCTTCTGCATCCAGTACTTCCCCAATTGTGCAGTAATGAAGGATTACCTTCCCAAAAGTTGAATGAACACAGTATCTCAGGAAAAAATCAGATTGTCAGTGTCCCTACAGACATTCTCATACTCAACCTTGGAGCAAAAAATGAAAAAAGTGTCCTATATCTGATATGTATTAGCACTAACTCGTTGCTCTTACATGAAACTTGCTCTTGTATCATTGTGCTCCAGGCAAGTATCGAGTTCTTAAAGGTACACTGTGCTTTCCAAGTGGGACCTGTGATGTGCATCGGCAAGCTTCACCTATGGCCCTTACATCTAAGTGGGCTACCATGATCATATTCCTAAGGCTTCAATAATAAAAGGTTAAGTGGCTTTTGGGTCTGTGACTGAGCTCTCCTAATAAAAAGGAAAGCATTTCATGGGCTTTGTGGGTAAATGTGAGAACCACATGTTGGATCTTCAAACCCATTTAAAAGTGAGGTGTGCATGCTAGCCCTCCTGCAATCCAAGCACCGGGGAAGCAGACACCAAGGGATGCAGACTAGCCAGACTAGCGAAGATTTCAAGTTTCACATTTAGCAGGGGGACCAAGAGTTGAGACCCTGCCTCAATATATGAAGGAACTACGGTGATGTTTAGAAAGGCTGTGGCCATGCAATTGTGCTGTGTAGTTTAAACCTTTTCAAAAACAAACACAAAACCACCTTTTTTTTTTTTGAGGGATGGTATGCATACACATGCAGAGTACATATGTATGTGCGTGTATGTTCACCTGTATGCACATGACATGTAAGGTTGATTTCTGGTGTCTTTCTCTATCACTCTGCACCTAATACATAGTGGCCTACTGGAAACTAAGTGACACTGTTCAGAGAAAAAGGTGATGTCAGAATCCCTTGAGGGTGCTGTTCCACTACTGGGGGTCAGAGAAGACAAAGGTACATCTATAAGCAAGGCATATTATAATTCGGGTCAGAATTTGAAATTGTTGATATGACTCCTCCACAGAGGGTGTAAAAACTTTTGTTTACTTCTTACTTGAAGAAAGTAATGGCTCAAATTACATCATTACTGATTTTGCGTGTCGGTGGATTGTGTATCACTTTTTAAGAAACTAAAATATTTGGTTTTCAACAGTGTCATGTATTTTCACATCAGATTCAATTTGCAAATTAAAAATGAAAACCCAGTCATGTACTTTTCACTGTGATTATGGAAAAGAGTGGTTCGGGGTTGGTATTTAGCCATCTGTCTGTGCTGTGGGAAGGCAAAGAGAAAGATGAAGCACCATGGCATCTCTGTCTGTAAGACGAGCATCCACTGATGAAGAGTGGGCCCCTTCTCAGATGCTTTCTGAGCAGAGCACTGCTGTATCCAATGGCACCTGTGCATAGAAGCCTCTGTTCCTCCTGCATTGAATCTGTTTGGTAAGGATGTGATTATACCCTCAGGAATAGCTCCCAACTCTTGTCTGAGTTCTTTCTTAACATGCGTTAATCAGTTTGAAGAAAAACTCTTGACTTCTTTGTCACATTTCAACCATGGTAAAGGAGAATGTCATCTTCTATAATTAATTAGTGATTGCAAAGAGTTGGGTTTTTCCACAGCCTGAATAATTGCTGGGTGGGGGGGGGGGCGTTCAGTGATTCCATTGACTTCCATTTGCTTTTATTTGTTTAGGCTCTAGTGGTCTTTAAACAATGGTCTTTCATTGCACTGAGGATTAAAGAAGATTAGACATTTAACCTATTTAGGAATTTTTTTTTCCCTATCTCCCTTTATATTTGCAATCAGTGGTTTTAATTTTCCTACATTGTAGAATGTATAAAAGAAAAAGAATGGAAGCCCCGAAGAAGAAAGATAAGGGAAAGAAAGGTGTGAGGAAAGCGAAAGTCAGAACTTGCAAGGTCAGGATTGTATTTGTGTTCCCACAGTGTGCTGAGCAGTGGGTTTGCATGCTTCAGTAGACTGCAGTGTGCTCCCTGGACCAAACAAGCTGAATTCTTTGAGAAACAGTTATAAGCAAGTCTTTGTAAAGAGAAAACATTCCCTTCTCAGCAGAAGTCCTCTGAAAGGTACATTTCTTCCTGATATAAATCTTCAGTTCAGGGCTGATTTATACGAGTTGACTTTAACTCTGTTTCTGTGTGTTGATGTTTTCTGAAGGGGACTGTGTGTTTGCTGCAGTATTCAGTAATGTGGTCCAGCTTGCTGGATACCAGGGCAGAGTCCTGGAAGCATCATGATTCTCAAGTGATGAAGTGACTTTAGCACCTATTTTCTCATCACAGAACAAGATCTAGATCAGCCTCACCCCTGGTATTAGGGAAGCTATTTGCCAGGTGTGTCAAGACATTGGAGCTATGCACCTGAGAAAAGCTGTGGGATTCTTTCCCCAATAGTATACTATGTTAAGTTCTAAAATCATGTTCTATTTATTTAGAGTGCTCTTGGAATGCCCTCCACTTTGATTTGGCTTAAAAAAAAAAAAAAAAAAAAGTCAGACCATCCCTTAGTGCATCTAACACATACCATTTCTTTACCAGAATGCAACAGACTTATTATTTTCATTTAGATTTGGGGCTTAGGAAAGAAAAAGTGTCAAAGGGATTCCGACCTATAATTTCTTTAAAGTTTAAGAAACACTTGAGAATGATGTAGTACTATTCCATGCATCTTGGTAGTATCCAAATGTGGAAATGTCTTTAGCATCTTCCAGTGGCACATACTGAGTATATTGTAAGGAATTGGCAGTATGTTAATAAAACCCTCTTAATGGAAATCCTTGTATTAGACACCTCTCCTTCCTGGGAGCAGAAACACAGTAAGGACGCATTCAGAGCAGGTAGAAATGTGGGCTTAGAGATTTGTCTGGGCTCTGCTGATTGCATGATGATAATGTAAACAATAATGAGGCCCATGGCAGTTATATTGGTAACTCCCCTTGAGGAACACTTTAGCCTTACAAGAAAATGAACAATATGTGAACTCTGGTTGAGGTCCAGGCTTGGCTTTGCTTTGCTTTTTTTTTTTTTTACTTTGGAGCCATTCCTAGAACTCACTCTGTAGACCAGGCTGGCCTTGAACTCACAGAGATCTACCTGCCTCTGCCTCTCAAGTGCTGGAACTAAAGCCATGTAGCACCACCACCTGACCCAAGCTTTTCTTAGTCACATGTCAAGTTCTTGGAAAGCCACAAGGTCACATATTTTAAAGATTGTTTTCTCAGGGTGGTGACTCCCCTAATCTTGACATCTTTAGATTTTTGGATGTCAGGGTCCTTACTGTTGCACATGGACCTTCAGTCACATGTGGTAGGTACCATGTGCTATGCACAGGCCCCAGCTTAGGCAGCTGTGATGCAGTGTGAGGTCAGCAGTTTGGGGGAAGTACCCAAATCCCTATAGCCAGGCTTCCTCTTCTCCATTACTCATTTTCCCTTATGTCCAAAGAATGATATGTGCTGGCCATACTTTAGATTTGAAAGAGTGAGTTCATTATATGTTTAGCACACAAAAGTGAAAAAGAGAGAAAGTGGGGAGGAACACATAAGTACAAATCATCAAATTGAAGCCTCAGAACATCCAACAAAATTGCCTAGGGAAATCCCTTTAATATAGCCAGCTGGAGTTCCCAGTATGAGAGTACTGGCATAGGCAGTCCCATAGGTAAAACTTTTAAGAAAAAGATTGTATAGCAACAGCAAGACATAACATCATCAAATCAGAGGCTACAGATGTCCAGCAGAAATGGACTGAGAAGCTGAGGCTGGAGGCTAGAAGACACATGCAGTCAGTCCAGCGCAGAGTAGTGTCCCCTTGTATCCTGACCCCCCACCACACACACACACACACACACACACACACACACACACACACACACACAACTTTATTTTACAGGTAAACTGTATGACCTTCTCTTGGAAATGCTTTTCTTCTTGCTCTTCTATCTAATGAGCTGGGTACCTGGGCTCTTCCCTGCCTGTCACAGAGGAGGAGGATCTGCTCATTGCAAACAAGGACCTGGGAAGATACTTGACAACAAACATGCTTAGGTATGAAAGCATATATTCACTTACTACTGAGTTCATCTTCACCCTTAAAATCTAGGATCCCAGTTTAGCTCTGTGTTACAGTTGTACTCCATGATCTGAATTTGGTCTCTTGCACTAGAGGTCAAAAAAAAAAAGAAGAAGAAGAAGAAAGAAAGAAGAAAATGTTAGTGTTTTGCCAAGTGTACTGTTTTGAACTCTGGTCAGGCATATGTGAGAGGTCAAGAAGTATCTGCTTTGTTGTCAGTCCTCTGGTTTTAACACCTCTTATGGTATCTAGTATCTGTTCCTATCTCATTGTGGTTTAAATTTACATATGTCTTTTGCCTACTCATGTTTAACACTTATGTTGGCCACTCTACTTCTTTGTCTTGGGTTAGGTGTTGTCAAAAATCTGCCAATTTTAATTGTAGTATAACTTGAACTAGGAAGGCTAATTCTTGGGTGATGAGGAAACATGAAATCTAGGTGATGGGCACAGCAGTCATGAATGAGGTTATAGAACTGCAGTTTATGTCATTGTTACCCTGTCATTTATCTTCTGCTTCATTTGTGTTTGTTTGCTGGTCTGTTGTACACACAAATATGGTTGGTAATGAAGGTGTCAACCTCAGCGAAACCCTACAGCCTCGGAATGGCTGTTCTAACTGCTGCTCTGGAAAGACATGTAGGTCCTTTATAATTCCAACTCAGCCTGTGGCCTCCCCAAAATGTTACATGTTAGCCAGAGCCCTATGCTAATACCTTCAGAATGGTTTGTGAATATTATTTTTCACCTAAACTTTTTTTATGTGTTACAAAGCCTAAATATTCCCTTCTCTCGTGTTTTTCAAATTTAAATAATTTAAACATTAGATTATAACAATGTGATTGTGTGTGTTCATAGTGAAAACATTTCAAATTATTGAATTTATAGTTTCACTTCATTTTAACTTTATGGCAAAATAAAAACAAATCCCTAACTTACGGGCATGTACCTGTGAAATTTTGTTTCCTTCCTGGCCAAGAAAAACCCTAATACCTCCTTCTGTTCTCATCCTAGAAAACAGAAATGTGCCCTTTATTGGTCAGTGGTGAATATACAAACTAAATGATTTAGATAAACAATGTTAGAATTTTTCCCACAGTGCAAGAGAACTTTTATCGGAGAGGACAAAAATGAGGGAAATAAAGACGAGGTCTCACTATGTAGCCTAGGCTGACTTTGAACTCGCAGAGGTCCTTTTGCCTCAGCATCCAAGTGCTAAAATTCATAGGCAGAGCCTCAGTGCCCAGTGAAGTCAGCTGTTTTTAGCTAGTGTAATTGCAAAAGTGTCATTCTGCCAAAAATAAAGATTTACTTGTTATTTTAGATCTTTGATTTTTCTGGAAGATGGAAAACCCAACCTTTATAAATAATCTTACCCAATAATATGGTGTGTCTGCTCTGTTGACTCTTTGGAATTTAAGGAATGTTCTTTACAAAATATGGCTCTTTTATTTTTGTCTGGCAAAAAGTAAAATAACATTGAACTTTATAAAATAGCATGTGACTTTTAAAAAGCACACTAATATGATGTATACTAAGCATGGTCACAGACAGTGAGCACCTACAACATATCCAGAATGAACATTTCTAGTGTCTTGCCAACCAACCCTGAACATAAGAGGAGAGATGTAAAGTGACTCCCCAGGGGCCGCCCAGCGTTCTTTCCACTCTGAAGTTTGCCTCCATTCCTGGATGTCTTTATTTATGGAATTAGCTCATTGTACAGTTGTCAAAACATAAAAAAAAAAAAAAAAATTCTTTTGGGCCTAGTGGTTTTTACACTTAGATTTAGCATTGTATTTCTGGGATATACCATTTAGAAACTCAATATTCTGTCTCAATATTCTGATTTAACTAGTTGAAACTATGCCCTAAATCAAAAATCAAGATAATAGGTCCTGCTTTTTTTCATTCAGTCTTTATAAATATTAGGCACATTTTTTTTTACCTCTTGCATTTCTGAGATATAAAGACTGAAGTGTGTGTCAGATTCTTTTTGTGTTCTTCATCTGTTACTCTTCATGATTCATACATACTTTAACATCAGTTTGGATAAAATATATTAGGTCAGTCTTAGCATTCTGACATCTGAAAAATATTGAAGATCATCAAATTATTGACAAAAGTTCTGATTTTTAACTAGGTATTTTGAAGCTTTACTCTGGCATGTGAAACATCTTGGCCGAGAGATGCTTCCAGAACAAAGCTTTATCACTTCATGGCCAGGACCTGAGGGAGAGAAGGGAAAGGGACTTGGGCTTAACAGTCCCTTCAGAGGCATGCCCCTGAGGACTGAAAGACAATCCCCCAACACACACACACACACACACACACACACACACACCAGCTTTTAACAGTTCTTTTATCTCACACTATGTACCAAACCTAATAAGCAGCCATTGGAGGACTATATAGTAGAAGTCACAGTCTTTCTCTAAGCAAGCCCTGCTATCCAACCATCCATAAGATAAGCATATGTTCACAATTACCTAGGAAGCAGCTGCTGTAGGGGGTCTCTGCAAGATCAATGAATAATGGGTCCCAAGAATTCCTGGAAAGATTCCTCGAGTAGGTGAAAATGACCATGCTGCTATGGGCTATGACCAAAAACTCTCCTAGCCTTGCTTTGTAAATAGCATTTAAGTTCAGTCATCCTCACTTATCTACATAATGTATATGGTGTCTTTATACCACAATAGGGAAAATGAAGTATGGGAATCAGGTGGCCTACATAACTCAAAAAATGATTTACATTTCCCTTACAAAAGATGGTCCTGGATCCTTTATCATAAATATGATTTCTTGGAGCCAAGTAAAATGGCTCAGTAGATAAGAATGCTTGCTGTAATGACTGACTACTTCAGTTCAGTCCTAGGGACAGTCAGTCTCTCTGTCTCTCTCTCTCTTTCTCTCTGTCACACACACACACACACACACACACACACACACACACCTCTAAATAAATAATTAAAAATTTTAAGTAAATACATAGCTTGAAGTTCTGTTGCCTCTTCCTGTGTATTGATTTTTTGTTTTCATCTTGAGTTAGAATATGCTGTCATAGATGGGCACTTTAAGGAGAAAAGAAGTAAGTATAAAAGTGAAAAATGGGGATTGGAGAGGTGGCTCAGAGGTTAAGAACACTTGATTTTTTTCACGGACGACTAGAAATTGATTCCTAGTACCAACCTGGGGGCTCTTGACCCTCTAACTCCAGTTCCAGAGACTTTTATGCCCTCTTCTGATGTCCATGGGAAGCAATCTTACATATATGTAAGCACTCATATGTAAAATAAATGAATAAATCGAATAAAAAAATTAAGCGAGAGCTTAACCCACTGCTTACAGCATAGTTCCTATAGCCTACGCTGTTTACTCAAGCCTAATGAAATAGGTACTGATGAAACTTGCCCATTCACCCTGTTTCCATATGACCAGCTTATTCTCTGGAATTTTCTCATGACATCACTTTAATTCTTTGCCATGATATGTGCTTATTGGGCATATTTAATATATTTTGAGATCACTGACACTTGAAGTATTTTTAAATTGTGTGTGTGTGTGTGTGTGTGTGTGTGTGTGTGTGTGTGTATAACAGGGTTCTGGTACCATCACAGCCATCATCACTTCCTTACCCCTTTAAAGAAAGCCCATGTCTTTCGCAGTCTCCTCCCAGCCTCTCAGCTGCGGATAGTGACTAATTTATTACCATCAATGCATATAATGATTTTTGACATGGAATCGTATATTGTCTTAATAACCATGTCATTAGCTTGGTGTTTTCAAATTGCATTTATTTTTAATATAGATAAGTAGTCCATTCCTTTTTTTTTTTTTTTTTTTTATTGCAAATAATATCTCACAGGTTTACCGAATCATGTTTATCATTTAACAAGTTGATGGCTTTGGAGGTTTCCCGGTTTCTGTTTGTATTTCTCGGACATGACTTGCATATATCTACCTAGTAGTAGAATTACCTAGAGATGGTCAACATTGTGAGGAATTGCTAGACTGTTTTCCAAAGGATCTGAAAGACTGTTTTACAAGACTGTTAATATCCACATAAAAAAATGTGTGAGAGGCTCAGCCTCTCTATATTTTTCAAACCCCATTTGATTTTGAAAAATCTTTACATTTTAAATTAATTAACTAGTTTTTAGTGAAATCATACTATGTAGTTCAGGTAGGTCTCAAACTTCTGGTCCTCCTACCTTTTCCTCCCAAGTGCTGAGCTTCTGTATTTGAACTGAACCCTGCTGTGGGACTTTCCCTTCGAGTAGAAATGCCTGTTCTTCCCATCAAGCAGGAAGCATGAATGTGTTTTCCTTCTCTGTTTATCTCTGACACAATCAGAACCTATCAAAAGCCAGACACTCCTCTGAGAAAATCAATAAAGCAATCATAAGTGAAATGGTATTTATTGATTGTCATGGCTTCGTGAGCTGTTTACATGGGTTTTTAATGTATATTTTAAATGAATGTCCTCTTTTTTTTAATTGCTGTTCTAATCTCAGATTGGTTTTCTCCTGAAATCTTACTTTGTATCATACCAGATTACTCTTCGCTTGGTTGCAGTATGTTTCAGCCACTAAAGTGATTTTCCTGGCCATATATCATTGCAGTTTTTCTTCCTTTGGCTATGGTTCACTTGAGATGCTTTTCCACTGGGCTGTCATGAGGAAGCTGGTTTGATATGATACTCAGGGGTCAGTATGGAAGTATCACTTCCCACTTGTCCCAGTCAAGCCTATTCCTCCCACACACAGTCCTCATCTCTTCAGAACTGGTGATGTTGCTCTTCTGGAAACTCAGCCCTGAAACTGGAAGACTTTTTTACTATTCTTTTTATCTTAGTATATTCTTTTCTGTTTCCCTAAAACTATACATAAAACCTGTAACTGTGCCATACTCTAGTGAACAGGGCTGGCCTTGCCCTATCATGTCACCCGAGTTATAGTTGATTTCTATTGCTTTGTTACTTTTGTATTAGCCTGTCTTCATCCTATTCTTCTGAAGCCTGCTATCTTACTGCTATCTTGGTGTAATAGTGAGGCTCAGTCACTTTACATTCAGCCATGCACCTGAATGTAGCCCTTGACTTTGCCTCCATCTACTTAGAATGGTCTTGCCAGCTATCTCCATGGCTCATTATTTTACATCCTATAGGACATTATTCAAATGGTACTTAGTAGGTTTCCTCACCACTCCACCAAAAATACCCTGCCAAGACTGTCTACTTTTAATGTTTCATTTTCCCATATTACATTCATCACCATTAAACACAATGCATTCATATGTGTGTATGTGTGTTTGACATTTATATATGTATCTATAATGTCATATATGTTCATGTGCAATTTCTGTGTATATATGAAGATATGTGTGCATGCTTGTGTATGTGCTTGCATTTATGTGCAAGCCAGAAGTCCACTTTGGGTGGTATTGTTCAGGAAACATCCTCATTACTTTTAGAGACAATCTCTCACTGGGTCCAGGGGCTTGGAGATTTTGCTAGAATGGATGGCCACCAAGCCCTGAGGGATCCCTTTTTCCTGAACTAGGTTTACAGGGGCTCTCGCATGCCCTGCTTGTTCATGGGTACTGGTGATCAAACTGTTGTCCTCGGACATGCTGGAGAAGCACTTGTCCAACTGAACTATCTCCCCTAATCCCTTGTTCTGTATTTTAGTCATTATTCTTTGTTCTTTTAATCTAGAATGTGTCCTAGGAGCTGCATTTCTTTCTTTCTTTCTTTCTTTTTTTTTTTTTTTTTTTTTTTTTTTTTTTGTCATTTTAACTGCTACATAACAAGTGGTGACTTAAATACAGCAAGTTCTCAGTGACAAATGTGTTTCTAATAAAAGAATGAGCAAGTCTTGGTTTCAGAATCATACCTCCTGAATGGGGTTTATACAGGTGTCTCTACAATGTTGTGACAGTGTCTTCTGATAAGCGGGGAAGGCCACAAAGCTCTGATGTCACCGTGTGTGATACCCACTTCCTGAATGTGCTCCCTGATTTTCCCCTTCTCCATCGTGTCTTCTTCTACAAGCACTTACTGTAACTCTGTGTGTTGTCTGCTTGACTTTGAATTTCAAAGTAGAAGACAAATTGTGCCCTCCAGCGTGGTGATAGATGTGGCAGTGCTTTTTATTATGAAATGCCACTTCAACTTGACGAATTGTTCTCATACTTTGCTGGGCTTAGACTAAAAATAGGACCTAAGATTTAAAATGATAGACAATCTTTTAAATGTTTTAAAGCTCTATGGATTAATAACTACCAATATTGATTATTTTTGTCAGATCCAGTGCTAAGAGCTTATATGGATTGACTCATGTCATCTCATTAACATGTTCAGTAGATGATATGATTCTCCTTCTATAGACAGCAAAACTGACAGCCATCAACTACTTTGCCCCCATTTTATTTTGAGCTTTCTTAAATATGAACAAAGGTGAACATTAAAACAAAGGGAAGGGCTTAATTTTATTATATAACAACATGTATGTCATAAAATCATTACTTGAAAAAAATTAGAATATCCAACTTTTTTGGTGCCAAGGTTGGACTCAGAAGATTAAAAAAATTGTTTTTCACTTTAAGCGCATATTTTTCATAATAATTTGTTTATTGGAGAGAGTAAGTGATCCCTGCTCTGATTCTTTAAATATTCTTAGGATGAGTTGTCTAGTCATATTGACTCCATTTTCCTTTCACCCTAGGCCTTCTCCAAGTTCAGCTCCTTGACTGAAATTGCTTTGGTGACACTTTTTAAGCTTCATGGCATCTGGAGTTACTGATTGAAGTAGTCTATTTAGGGAGAGTCTTAGAAGAAATGGCATTTGGGCGAACGCTAAAAGGATGAGCTAAGTTTTAAGGTCCGAATGAAAGCTATCACTGGCAAAGGAGATGAAGGTGATGCCAGGTCCTCTGAGCTTGACTTTTATGAGGAGAGAAGGAAAGAGAGGATGGAGCAGTCAGTGGAGGAGAGTGGGATAAAATGCCTAGGTGTCAGTGAAAGATTGGTCAAGCCACTCCCCCATCCCCCTGTGTAGACTTTTCTAGAGAGGACAGCCTAAATGGAAAGGGCCTGAAGAATGCAGGCAGCAGCATGCTCAGGTGCTCAGGCTAGACAGGCAGGAGGAATGAAAGCAGGAAAATAGGGCCAGTTAGTACAGGCGTTTCCTTTGCCCATCTGCTCCTACACTCTGCCCCTTGGGCGAAAGCCTGGAAAACCGTGAGCTAAGGAAGACTTCTCTCTTAAGTTGCTGATGCCAGATATTTTGATGCAGTTATCAAAAAGGAATCCTACTCATATAGATTTGGCAATCTTTGAGGATTCTGAGTCTGCTCACCTGTCCTACCTTCCTTCCTTCGTTCCTTCCCTCCTTCGTTCCTTCGTTCCTTCCTCCCTTCCTTCCTTCTTCTCTATTTCTCTCTTTCTAACTTTTTTATCTAGAATCTCTGTTTATTTATGGGAATGGATCCCACTATAATCAGATATGATTGAATTTAGCTCATGCTAATCAAGAAGCATGGATGCTAAGGTGAGCACCTTATGGGGATGGTGCCAAAGGGCATCCAGTTACATCTCTGTGTAATGCCTTTACCTGCCTGTGACCTTTAGTCATACTGGAAGTGTATGGGATTCTGTTTAGACCCTGATTGTTTGCTTTGCAGTAACTGAGACTCAAGAGAATTGGACCAATTTTGCCCCAATTTACCTACTGCACTTAAACTACCTTTTTATAAAAAGAAGTAAAAAGTGCTCAGTAATGTGTAGCAATGGTGAAAACAATTTTGTTTGATTTCAAGTAGGCCTCATGTGTTAAGCTACTGAGGGTCATTCCTTAATATGAGGCCATTGAGTGACATCCAGTTGTTTTTCTAACAGGGGACATCAGTTCATATCTTTCTTTTTCATCATCTAGTCCAGTCAACCTTCCTAATGCTGAGACCCTTTAATACATTTCCTCATATTGTGGGGACCCCCAACCACAAATTAATTTGTTCTATTCCATAACTATGATTTTGCTACTATTGTGAATTATAATGGAAATAAGTATCTAATATGCTATCCCTGTGAAAGGACCTTTTAACTTCCCACAAGAGGTCACAACCCACAGGTTGAGAACCACTGGTCTAGTCTGTCCTTACCAAGCAGTTTAGAATTTTGCATGTGATGGGTGGATGATGGGATGGAGGAAGCAGAATGATAGAGACAAGAGTCATAGTAGTCACCAGGAAGTCCTAAGAGGAGTACCATTGAGCTGGGTGATTGGCAGGACAGCATGACCTTTGATACCACTGAGTTGTGCAATGGGCAGGACCTCCTGGTACCACTGAACTGGGCCATGGGCAGGACATGAGCTAAACTCTTTGAAACCTGAATCCCATAGCATCCCCAAGTGAAAAGCAACAACTCAGGACAAAGCCACAAATGACCACTTTTTCAAATCAATATATTTTCACTCAAATGTGGACTTTTTTTTTTCCCAAAAGCCAGAAATATAACCCTGCTTTATGCCTTTGCATAAACCTTTTTTTTTTTTTTTTTTAGCATCATTACAGAACTCATAAAAGGGTAAGGGAAAAGGAAATATCAAAATATGCCATGAAATCCAGGCCATTTATGGCTAAAATTTAGAATCAGTTGGGCAAAATGAATGTTGCATTTACTAATTACATTTCCTATTGCTTCAAAACAAATCTGACTCGAGTGAATTAAGTAAATGATTAAATATCCAAAACCACCATTCATGAAGCCTTTGGACAAAATGTTGAGTTACTTCCCTATGGGAGAAACACCGAGTGAGGGGACTGAGTGACTTTTTTTTCTGGCAATTTTCTTTCATCATCATCATCATCATTATTATTATTATCCTATTTTATGTGATCCTCTCTCTCCCATTCTCCCATGCTCCCTGACCCCCCTCCCATCTCATCCCCCACCCATTCCACTGGAGCGGTGAGGCCTTCCAGGAGGAATCATCAAAATCTGTCAAGTCATTTGGAGTAGGGACTAGGCCCTCCCTCCTGTCTCTAGGTTACAGGAGTATCCCTTCATGGGAAATGTGCTCCCAAAGTCTTTTTGTGCACCAGGGATACATCCTGGTTCCACTGTCTGAGGTCCCTTAGACTGCTCAGGCCTTCTAACTGAGACCCATATTCAGGGGGTCTGAGTTGGTCCAATGTGGTTTCCCAGCTGTCAGTCCGGGCTCCATGAGCTCTCCCTTGTTCAGGTCATCTGTCTCTGTGAATTTCTGGTCTTAACCCCTTTGTTTATCACTCCTGCAACTGGATTCCAGGAGTTCGGCTCAGTGTTTATATATAGGCATCTGCTTCTGTTTCCAACAGCTACTAGATGAAGGTTCTAGCATGGCATATACGTTATATATCAATCTCATAGCCTCTCCACTGTTGCTCAGATTGTTAGTTGGGGTCATCCTTGTAGGTCTTTGAACATTTCCCTAGAGTCAATTTTCTCTTCTGAGTGACAAGCTTGAGGCCAAGTTGCTGTCAGAGCTAAGTTCAGTAATATTTGTCTCATGGCTCTGCGACTTGTAGTCACCTTCTCTCTGTGTCCCCCAGCCTCACATAGTCTTTTCTCTGTGGCTTGGTTGCCTAGTTGCCTCTGCATGAATAAACCTGATTGTTTCACCTCATGATTCCATTTTAACATGAATACCTTGTTAAAGGCCCCTTCTCTTAATACAGCCACCTTCACTGAGGATTAGCCTGCCAATGTATTTTCTCTTGAACAAAACTTACCCCATAACAACTGTGAAGGAAAATAAGTACTACTTATTTGAGAAAAGGGAATATAGCCATTTGAAAAGTTTAAATCCCTGAAACACTGTCAAAATAATTTCAAATTATAACCAAGTACCTGGTGGCATCTTCATACATAATGTGACTACATTTTTCCTGATCACCTCCACACATCCTAATTTTATAACGCTTTCTGTAGAAGGAAAAAAGAAAGAGAGAGAGAGAGAGAAAGAGAGAGAGAAAGAGAATTTGTCTTCTCATGAAGGTGTTAAGAATGTGTTGGTGTAATCATTATTAAAAGTTTGGAAATTTTTCTTCAATATGTACCAGATTTATTGATATCACATATAAGATTATCAGAAATTTCTATCGAGTTCCTGTCACTTATGATGCTAACAATATGTAGTATTAGCACAGGTCAGAGCTGGTAAATTCTGCTCTGTGGAGTCCACATTGGAATGCATAACACTGAAGTGTGTTTATAATTGTTCCCATCACAGTATTGAGCACTTTCCTGATAAAAAAAAATAATCTCCTCTGGGTCGCAGACACATTCTTCCATGCACTTCCCCCATGTGCGTGGTAAACTTTACCACAGTTCTAACATGGGTCTTGTGTCTTCACCCTGCCTATTGTCAATTTCTCCAGCGTAACCCCCATGCTGGATGTTGCAGAACATACTGATATCACATGACTTTTGACTCTGTGGGTCAGTGGACTAAATGGAGAGTAGAACTGGGACCATTAGAAATAGTCTTTGGACAGTTATGTAACTTTATCTGTTTGGGGAGACCCATGGCAATGTCACCAAACCTGTCTCAGGTGCGTGAGCTGGCTTTACAGAGCCCATTCCCTACGGAGGTATACCTTGCTTAGCTATGACACAGCAGAGAGGGAATTGGTCCTGCCTCTACTTGGTATGCCAGACTTTGTCAACTCCCCAAGGAAGGCTTTACTGCCTCTGAGGAGTGGATGAGGAGGTGAGAAGGAAGAGCCAGAGAAGGGGAGGGAGAGGGAACTGGGGTTGGAATGTAAAATAAAAACTAAATTAAAAAAACTTTTTTTAAAAAGAAATAGTCTTGGAACTCATCCCTATGACATGCTAAATGACAGTGACATAAACGCACACTGTAATAATCATATTAAAGTAGCTTGTTGCATACGGCTAAATGTACCTGAGGCAGCAAAATAGCTCAGTGGATAAAGTAACTTGCCACCAAGACAGACGATCTGAGTTCAGTTCCTAGGACCAACATGGCGGAAGGAAAGGGCTGATTCCCACAAATTGTTCTCTGACCTCCATGTGTGCAATTTGGTACATTTGAGCATGTGTATGTGTGTGTGTGTGTGTGTGTGTGTGTGTGTGTGCACATATATATATATATATACATGTACATATATTTACAAGTACAAAGACACACAATAAATAAAAACATAGTAAATTACATTCTGAAAAGAAACATGGTACCCTTCATTTCCCTTTTCTAGCTCCTACATTCCCATGATGACAATGCCTTACATGAGCATGGAAAGGCATCCATGGCCATACTGCTCAACCCCCACTCAGGATTCCCATCACAGACCAGTCTAGACGTGCTGCGTTTCCTTTCTTCTCCATCCAGTTTGGTTTAAGGTTTTCTTTTACTCTTGAGTACTAGCTTAGAAGTTGTTTCTCCTTTGACTTACTGCTTCCCCCTGCTCTTATTTCTTCATTTTTTCCTTCGTCTTTTTTCTGTTTGTTTGTTTGTTTTTGTTTTTTGTGCATTCCATGTTGCATACCCCATTTGACAGATTAAACATACATGATGGTGTTAGCAGCAGAATTAGGAAGTGGATGAAAACAGTCTGCTAGAGTCCTCAGATTTCTCTTTTACATTCAGCTGAGTATTGAACAAAGACTTCTCTAGGAAGGCCCCTTTATTCTGACCTAAAAGGAGTCTGGTTGACATTGTGGAAACTGGAGAGAGGAAAACATTCCCACTGTTGTTGTGAAAGATGTAGCCACACTTCTCAAATATTTACTATGTGTTTGTAACAGTGTTATTTTCCTGGATAAGACAATTACAAGACAAAGAAGGTAAAGGAAGCCCACAGATTGGTGACCACCTCTTTGCTAGAGGGGAATGCCTCTAAGTTTTTATGCCATCTAACTTAACAGTTTGACAATATCCAATCATGTATCTGTTCTGGGGACTTAAAGTCATTTCTTTGAGAAAAACCTGAATAAACTTCTACCACAACCTCATGCTTCAGTACGGACACCATTTGACAAGTGGATGCTTGCTAGTCCCACTTTTAACCTGTCCCCGTTTTTTTGCCCTCTCCTCTTGAGCTTCCCTTGGATTCTGTTGTTCCTTTTCCTGTTCCCATTTGCTCCTATTCTATTGACTTATTTCCTCAGCAGTCAACCTGTTGCTGACCATGTTACTGAGCTTTTCTTGGCACAAACAGAGGCCAGTCTAGTAAAGTATTTCATTTGCATGCAATCCCAGGCAAGTCATTGGCTCAGCATTACCCAGTGTGACCAGAACAAACAGGGACATTAGAAAAGTTATTCTTTGCATAATTATTTCTGGTCATACTAGTCTACTGGTATTTTAATTTTTACAATTGAGCTATATGCTACTGCCACCTTACTGAATTTTAAGTCATTTAAGGCAGGGGATAACAGTAATGCATAGAGAATCCACTATCTGATAATACAAGGACATCCACCAATCTAATCAGAGGCCAATGAGTCATGGCCCACTATACTGTTAAGTACAAATTGTTCTTGTGTCTCTGAAATGTTCCTGCATTGATAGTGCCATGGTTTCCACGGCTGTCCTCACTGTAATATGGTGAGAAAAGATAAGCATAAGCAGTTGTGTGGACTAACTGCCTTATAACATTTAATAGTGATGAGAGCAGGCCTGGAACAGGTTATCTGTATACTGAGTTATTCAAGGTAGTCATGGGAAAAACTATCCCAAAACAGGTCATCTATTTATTTAAAATGAAGAGATGTTCTGTTTTGAACATTATATTTCACATGATTTTTGCATTTGATGTGGGCCACCGTGCTAACACAAAGAATTTGCCAACTTTTTGACAAAATCAAATATAAAAAGTTATAAAGTTTACAAATTTAATGGCAAAAATATTGAAAAATTAGATCCTATCCTTGCTGTAGTTGCTTTCTAGTCTGTTTTGCAGGTCTGTCTTTGGTGGGTGCAGACTTGAAGACCTTTTCCTGATAGCTCTTTTGATTTTAGTTCGAGCGTTCATTTGGAGGCTTTTAACTATTTGATCCCATGTTTTGCATTGTTCTGGCATACTGATTCTGTGGGAGAACGCTCAGATAGTTTAGTAAGTCCAGAAGAATACACTGACCGCTTCAGTCTGGGTCAGTACAAGATCTATTGTCAGAGGACATATACAAAGACTGAATGGAAATGTTCCATATAAACCATGGTACATAAACCATATATAAAATAGAATAGAATAAAAGTCAAGCGCCTGGAAGCACTTAATGCTTTAAATTCAGGAATCAAAGTTTATTTCCTTTTCATTCATTTTCTTAGACACTCTAGTAGCCATACTGAAGTTTTCTTGGTCATAATTAACTTTATCACTGAGGAGGGAGTAGCGTATGTAGTATATGTTTTATATCCCTTATTTCTCTGATTTGTTCCACAGACACTCACTGGCCAATTGTATGTCAGGCCTTTTTCTTGGTATTGTAGACAAAATGGTGAAGATGACGTTCCAGCCCTCTAGGGTAGTTGGAAAAGAAATACATCAGGGAATTATCTCTTGGATCATTTACTTAAGAATTCCTAGGTGTAGAGGTTAGAATACACCAGAGCAGAAGCAGAAGAAGCAACCCCTTCCTGCCTGCCCTCTGATTCAGACAATCCTCAGGGCTCCTTCCACCTATCCTAGGACCTAGGACTTCCAAAACAACAGACAAATAATCTGTGCGCTTTGTTGCAAAAATCATAGATGCCAAATATTAACTGCTAAAATGAGAGATTTTATGTGTGTCCAGTGACATCTGGAAGGAGAAAGAGTTAACATCTGATGTTGCTAAGCTTGCAGAAGCAGCCTAGGTCTCAATTTCTACGTTGTTAGGGAGAAATTTGTTAGTGTTGCTCCTTCATGTTCTGCAGGCATTATGGGGAAGGCTGGTTGCATCTAAGTAAGCACTGAAATTTCGGATTTGTGTCTAATCCCTTTCACTGGAATTGTAGAACATAACTCTCACAAGACAGCTTGTTCTCAAAGAGCTCACCAGGACGTTTGGTTCTACTCTCCCCACAAATAATGTGAGAACAGGCTTTGCCAGATTATGTTGACATGCTCAGACAGGGTGTTCTGAACCTTCTAGAGTTCTGAACCTTCTAGAGTTGTATGTACAAGCACAAGGGAAATACAGACAATTTTGTGTGAGTATCAAAGGGGCTCTGTCTCTGTGTGGGGTGGGGTGAGGTTGGAAATTGCCCCAGCAAATCAGCATTCTATTTACCAAATCCAGCAGTTCAGTGTTTTATAACTTGTTACAGTGAGCAATGAGGCGATATCTTGGGGTGTGGAGAAATGATGTCGTCTTGACTTGAAATAATGAACATTCATTTCCTGGAATCTTTCAAAAGTCATGATAAACTCTTAATGTTTGTTGAAATGAATGTTAATGTCTGATGGGAGTTCAGTAGTAAAGGAATTTCAGTGGCCAAGCTGATGGTGATGAGCCATAGGGAGGAGATAGGGGAAATAGGACTGGGGGGAGAGAGAGAAGGAGGGAGGGAGGGAGGAAGGGAGGAGGATACACTTGCATATCCTATATACACATGTATATAGGAACGCTACATCAGGTACTGAGTTGGGATTGCACTGGGAATTTGCTTATACCTAAAGACTCTGCTTTAGTTTGGTTGGTTTGTTGCCTTTTTTTAATCATAGTATGTCTTCATAGTCACCTGATCTACTGATTGTCTGAAACAGATTAAGAAATAAAAATTGAATCCTTTATAGAATATGGATAGACACTAATGATCTCCCAATGACAGACACTGAAAGATTTAAGTCAGACCTGTAGGATACAGGTGTGCCTCTTCTAACTGAAGTGGGTAACGTAAGATGCACATCTGCTGCATGCTGCCATTGGCTTCTCATGTGTATTTTTATAGGATTTCATTTTTCTGTTTATGCATATTAGCCAAAATGACAGAATCTGGCCACAGGCAGAAGATTTGACTTCAAGGCAAAGATCTGGATTTTCTATACCATGACAAAGATTAATAACAGATTTTTAAAATCACACCTTCCACACCTAAATTCCTGTTGATTTGTTTTACTCCTGAGCAAGTAGTTTATTGTTCTACCATGATCTTCTCGAAGTAACTGACCATACTGTTAACATCAGGTACGCATAGGCTTGCTCTCATCACAATTAATTCTAAATAAGTAATCTGGAGTGAGTTTTCCAAACTCAATGATTCCAGGGACGAGGGCACATTTGTCATCGCTGTGTCTCAGCAGGTGACATCTAAAGAAGTAATTAAGGCCTCACAGTTCTGAGTTGCAGCACACAGCGCTGTGCCTTTCCATTAGATGAGAGTAAGGGACAGGATAAAGGGAGACTCTCACATTGCAGTCTGTGTGACCTGTTTTTGAATAAACATCATCATATTCCACAGTCAATTATCTCCTGAGTACATGGTGTTCTCTAGCCAGATAGAGGGGGGAGGAGAGGAGGAGAGAGAGACTGTCTGTTAGAAGTGGTTAGAGAAAAGGACACATGATTTGAAGCGTACATTATTCTTTTGTCCTCTGAATAATTTTAGACAATTTGGGGGGTGCAGAAGATTATACCATATTCTTATATGATTTCATAAATATCAAATTGTAGTCTTCAGTGAAAGGGACAAGCATGGCTAGGAAAACAAAACACGGCTTGTTATGCTCAACACAGTAATAGACCTCGTAACAGCAAAGGGAAAAAAAACAAGTCGTTAGTTAGCTCTATTGAGTGGAAGTGGTCTGATCATAGCAGCAGTGTAAGTGTCCCATTGTATTGTGACTCTGTTACATGTGTCCCAAGACTCTGCTGTGCCAGGAGTAGCATTATTTTCTATAGCAGCCCCACAAGGGTTCTGAATGTAGGAGCAGCACCATTATTTGTGTTTACAGCATGCGACTCTGCTGGGAGAGTAAATACTGTTTTGTCTGGTATGTCTTTTATCTGGTCTATTCTCTTCACTCATGAAAGGATCAAAATTGTAGAAAACTATGTGTTGGAGTATGATGATTAAAAAGCTTAGGTTTTATCATACTGGTGTGGGACACAATGAAGACAAGTACTTACACAGCCTTGGTCGTCAGTGGGGGATATTTTGTTTTTATTTGTCCTTTCTTTGTGGTTTCTCTCCCCCCACACATACCCCTTTGAGGTAGAAGCAAAGAAAATTTAGCCACCCAAATAACAGACAGACTTGTGTTAATTGTCATGGGGACCACACAGTCTCCCACAATCAATGTGACACTTGGCTGATCTGATAGAAACCTCTTTTTGTGTGTCTTGGGTTTTAAATCCAGAGGCCTTTGATCCTCATTCTCTCTCCTGATTGGATACTAAACCTTCTCCACACCTTTGCTTTTATAGTGGAGAGGTTTGATTGTTGTTAGTAATATTGGCCTATGCTTTGTTCTTATTCATAAGCCTAGATGCTAACACCCCCTTATAGGGCATAAAGCATCACCCCTGTGTTAAAGTAAGGCTGACCATGGAACACCAACAGAAGAGTGCTCTCCTGCTCATCAAACCAACCAGTCCTCAGAAATTATTTATTTTCATTTTAGACAGTGGACAGTGACTCACTGTGCCCTGGAAATATTTATCACTGTAGTAATTTTCTTATGTGGCTCAGCTTAATGTTAGAGAAATGGCTAGTTACAAGTCCAGACACTATAAAGATTGGGTTAAATAATCTAAAAATAGGATGTTTGGTTAACGTTTAGGAGTCAACAACTTTCCTCCAGCCAGCCACACACAGTGCAGGACGAAGAAACGGAATAAATGCCCTCATGTAGTTTTTGGTAAAGTCACGCTGTAGGAGAGTGCCCTGTCAACGCAAAGGGTTCAAGGTACGTTGGACCCACCTTTCATGGCTGTTGTGTGGCATGAATCCACTTCTAACTGAAAAGATGAATATCTGGAAGGATATAGTTGATAGATGGAAAAAAAAAGCTGAATAGGGAATTTAGTTTTGATTATACTATTATGAAAATATCAGAAAAATGGATGGGGTTTTGGCCACTGAAATTATTTTTCTCTAGTTTAGGTGTAAAAATAAGCAAGCTTGATAATTAAGAATGGATAAGAGGCAGGTTTTATCTCTACTACATTTGTTCCATTTTTTAAATGGAGGCTGAAGTTGATGACTGTTACTTTACTCTAGGCTTTTCCAGAGGAAAAAAATCAAAAGATCGGGAAATCAAGGAATATTCAGGGTCAAAAGGGCCACATTGTGGCCCACATTAATGAGTTCACTTTGCTAGATTCTATTCCTTTTCATTCTTCTATTTGTCCTGAGACCAGAATATTCTGGTATCTAACCCTGACATCTCATTTCTTTGTATTTATTATGCTGTTGGATTCGATTAAATACAAATTACAGTGGTTCGTAGTGATCACCAAAAGGTTCTAGAACCACCTGGGATGAGCATCTTTGGGAATGCAAATATCTTAGGTTAACTGTGGTGGGGAGACCAGCCCTAAAAGTAAGAGGCCCCATTCACTGGCCTTGATTCCTGAACATTAGAAAGAGAGCTAGTCCTAGTCATCAACATCTCCTGATTGATGGCATGGGACTAGCTGCCACATGTTTCTACTGCCGAGACTTCCCTCCTGTGATAGACTTTACCCTGGAACTGTGAGTGAAAACAAACCCTTTCACCTCTGAGTAGTTTTAGTCACAGTGTCTTAACAAAGCCACGAGAAAAGTAATGAAGACAAGTACCAGACGAGGGATTTCATCAGCTGGGGATCACATCCCGATACAGGATGATACAGAATGCTATGCCATATTGCCCAAATACTCTATGAGCCTGAGAATAAAATTATCAGATACCTTCATTAGAAATGTGAAGGTAGTTGGAAACAGCAGACACCATGAACAAGATAGAAGAGAAAGTAGGGGATTATTGCCTTGAACAGATAGCACTGGAGAGTTTCCTAAACAACAGCAATAGCACAGGCACTAGGAACAGCATTATAAATGGGACTTCATGAAACTGAAAAACTTCGGTAAGGCAAAGGACACTGTCAATACAACAAAACAGCAGCCTACAAAATGGGGAAAGATTCATTAACTACACATGTGATAGCGAGCTAATGCCCAAAATACATAAAGGACTTAAGAAACTAAACATCAGCAAACCAAATAAGCCAACTAAATATTTGGGTACATACCTCGACAGAGAACTCTCAACAGAGGAATCTGAAATGCTGAGAAACACTTAAAGAAATGTGCATCCATAGCAATCAGGGAAGTACAAATCAAACCAACTCTGAGATTCCATCTTACACTTGTCAGAATAGCTGATATCCATAACACAAATGAGAGCTCATGCTGATGAAGATATGGAAGGAAGGGAACACTCCTGCAATTACTGGTGAGTGCAATCTTGTGTAGCCACTATAGAAGTCATTGAGGTACTTTCTTGGAAATTGGGTGTCCAAGTACATTATGATCTACTGATACACTTTTTGGTATATATCCATAAGATGTCCTATCCTTTCACTAGGACACTTGCTCAACTATGTTCATAACAGCTTTAGTCATAATAGCCAGATACTGGAAACAGACTAGATGGCCCTCAACCAAAGAATGGGTAAGGAAAATGTGGTTCATCTACACAATGGAGTATTACTCAGCTGTTAGGGGAAAAAAATGATGTCATGAAATTTATAGGCAAATGAATGGAACCAGAAAAAAATCCTGAAAAAAGGTAAGCCACATCCAGAAAGGCAAATTAATATGTACTCATTTAAATGGGCATTTTCTGTAAATTAAAGGATAACCATACTACAATCCACAGACCCAGAAAAGTTAGATATAACTTTTGTTACAAATACTTCAGAAAAAAATTTACACATCCTCTCAACCTTTACTTATATGGCTAGTCTAGGCCTTCAGCAATTTTTTATTAACAGTTTTGAGAACAATGTGTATTCAGCAGACTGTTGCCTTGACTTGTTTTACCAATACAACACTACATTAGGAGCCAAGTGCCAATAAGCACTGTGACTTGGGGGCTTGGTTGCCTCCTTGCTAACATGCAAGGTGCCTGTGAGGCTTTGTAATGGGAAGAAACTTCCTTGCTTGTTCATGAAGAAATATTTGGAGAATAGTCCATTTGGAAGAAAATTGTTTATACATTCTTTTCCTGATATGATAGGATTGTTAACTTTTGCCTTGTTCTCAATATCCTGGGTCATTTCTTTAAAAATATTTTTTAAAAGAAAGAAAAATGAGTTTTAAAAAGGATTCACAAAGGATACTTAAATAATTTGTGTCAGATTAATGAATGTAAACTTAGTAAATTTTATACCAAAATAAATTTTTCAAGCCATTCAGTTGGAGCACAGTAGCCTTACCCATTTACCATTGCATGTATCTCATGAGTTGCATTTTAGCTTTTCTCAGTTTAAACGAAGAAATAAAAGTAAAGTAGCCTAAGATGTCTACTGGCTTTTGCATTATGTGTAGGCCCCATGTTAATGCAGAAAGTTCTCTTTCCCAATATTAGGTTTGTTGTCCAAATGGAATATTATGGGTGTGATATGGCACTGTTGTTGGTCATTCATCTAAGTGTCTGGCTTTCCTCAGTTTCCCTTCAAGGCTATAAAACTATAAAATGTTTACATTACTCCTTTTCTCTTGGCCTCTGCTGGGTTTTATTTTAGAGTGCTTATATCACAAATACATTATCACCTTTAAATCATTTCGATCTCCATCCAAATCTCTTTACTTGCTGGTATTTGTATTTGACTCAGTCCTTATTCTCTCTGAATCTCACAGTGAATGCCATGTACCAATCTGACTATTGACATCTATTAAACCAAGACATCATGTTAGTGTCTCACCTAATTCTTGTCCTTTGATGGATCTTCAACTAAGACTGACTTCTTGTCCACTTAACTTTCTTGTTACACAGCTGGAACTCCTGTTTCATACTATTTACTTTTGAGCTCCCTGATACCTCCATGTTAATACCTCTGGTCTTTCCCATGAATGACACTGCTTATCTTGGGACATTCATCGTACCTAGCACAATTAATTAAGGGGTTTGACTTGGACTCTATTAGTTGGGAACTCCCAGATCTGAAGATAGAACTTATGATGGATCTTTTACTAATAACAAAATAGTTCCCAGTAAGGATTATAAACAGAAATGAAGACTTGATTCACTTACCCCTTTTCTCTTGCTCTCTTTAGGTTTAGTTTGATTTAATGTGTTTACACTACAGGACATGGTCAGTGCTGATGCCCTTCCAAGCTTAAGAGGAACTTCTCCCTGCCTCCAAGCCCCACCTCCTCAGACTCTTTGAACACCTTTAAGTGACAAAGGGGTGTAGATGTGAGACAGGGAGGCATTCACATTAGCCCTGCTTCTTATGAGGACCGCAGAACAGACATCACAGCCATCCTGTCCACATGGGATTAACTCAGACCATCTGAGCTTTGAGTTTACCTCAAGCACATTCCTTCAAGAAAAGGGTCACTGCCGGTCATTTCCCTAAAATATCATCACTGTCCTGACCTGATCCTTCCCAGCTTCGCCTTGGCTATGCTAGCATGCTTTCCATTCGTCAAAAAAGTGTCACTGTTTTATAATTAAGCATGAGGTGGCACCAGGTGAAGGGACTGTGTAATGCGGTCAGGACACAGAGCCTGTGGTCAAAGATAGGACTGCAGTTGTCATTTGGTATTTTGGAGTCTCAATGTTTTGATTCATAAGTCAGATTTTTTTCTTCTATGTTGACGCTCAAAAGTTAGATCATGAGAAAATTCTCTGTATACAATAACTTAGAAAATAAGTTGGAAAACGGCAAACCTTCCCCATAGGTTTATAATGGCATTTGGTCTAAGCACATGGTATGGTAATGTTATAATGAACTTGACTTAAGCATCTCTAGAACAATATAGGGTTACTGGTGTGGTTCTGCAGGCTTTTCAGGGTTGTGCTTCATTCACATAGGTACATCTAAGGCTCAGGAAAATCCGTTTGAACTTTCATGATGCTAAATCAAGATAGGTAGTTAGATGCTAGTGAAAGCGTCTGAGGTCTTCTCTTCAGATAATACTCCCAAGTATGGTCAGTCAGCTCATGTCATGTCATCTCCTTTGGCCCATTGTAGCAAGACCCCTGTCCTCTGTGCTCTTGTTTCCACCGGACCTCCCCACCACCACTTGGTGTTGTTACTCTATCTTGACTTCCAGTTCTTATTTGGTATTTGGGGAATGTCTCCATTTTGTGTAGAAGTTTCCATTTGGGGTGGATCTGGCCCGGAGGTTTATGTTTCTCCTTCCATTTTATTGGTGTCCAGCTTGAACCAACTTGTTGCTAGGCTATACTGGCTTCTTGGCTCTTAGACCCAAGCTAATTTGCACACGTCAAAACAATTCTTCTGCCTCTATGTAAAGTTCTTCTCTTTCTGTAATGCTTTGGACGAGAGGGTGTTCACTCAATTCTAATTCTGGCAAACGAAGTATTGGCTTAAAAGATGTTCTGTTGTCATTTGTGTTATCTCCTCAAAATCTATTGTCATTGTCACTCTGAACTTAATAAAAAAATGTTCTGTTTGTACCAAGGTTACTGCACATTGAAAGGACATTTTACATGCAATAAAATTCAATACACAAAAACTAATTTTATATTTCTTAAAACCCTCAATGTATAATGCTCTGATAGTACCAATTATAGGATAATGCTGAACCCATACCACTGTTGTAATATCACTGTTATACTGTAACTACTTCAGGACAGTGTGTGAGCATTATGTGTGTTTGTATGTGTGTGTGTGCCCTTGTAGAGCAGGTCTAAAACCATTTGCTAGAGGGTCTTCCAGGTTTAGGGGGTACTGATTGTGGCTCTCTGGTTCAATGTTTCTTTAGTTTCTCCACTTCAAATCAGACCATCCTTCACTGAAGCTTCCCCCAAAGAGTCAGGGCTCGACTTTTAAGGCTCATGCTGCTGTAGAAAGTAATAACCCTAGCTAACACTGTGGTCTGGATCCAAACCATCTTTTCAGTACTGAGGTGAAAGCAAAACACTTAATATAATAATCCCTTGTCCGGCATCCAGTTTTTCAGTCTTCAAGTAGATAATGACATTTATACTTTATCAAGGCCTCGAGTTAGCCACTCAGAAATAGAGAAAGGTGAGGGGAAAGGAAAACAGAGAAAAGAAGAAATGGAATAAGATGAGACAAGACAAGAGAGAGAAGAGAAACAGAGAAACCAACTATAATTCCGGAATGTAATCAACTATAATTCCTGTTTTCAAATGTTCAAAATTAACAAATGAGACAGATGTGTAAAACCTAATTCCAATGCCTTGTGCCAAGTTTCTGATGAACTCGGTGCCAATGAAACATATAGAAGGCTTTGAAGAAGGATATGACCTCAACCATTTGTCATACTTTCACTGTATTTCCATCTTGCCCTACTACATTGCTAAAGCTACCTTATATTTATATCTATATCTTTTTATTTTTCCACCTCATGCTGTGCTAAAGAACAGATTAGATTTCTCACTTAATAGTATAATATTTTTAGTCCTCCATCCATCCATTCAGTCATTATACAGTAGGAGAAGGTGCTATGTAACCTCAATGCAGATTTGAACTAGTAACATACAATTCATCAACAGAGAAAAAACAACCAATAAAATGTTATGGATCTATAGGGGAGTTAAACAAATAGTGCTGTGTGCTAAGTGACAATGATCTCATCCCAAATTCAGTGCATACTATGAATGGTGCCTGTGAACTAGAATCACATCTTTGTGCCCTCTACTCAGTAAGTGTTTACTATGAGTTTATTCTGTCCTTATGTGAAGAAGGACATACTCCTAATAACAGGAAGCATAGCTTTCTGATACTGTGTGTTTCCATGTTGCTAGAATTGTCCATGTGCCTGCCATGGATGAAGAATGCACATAATGGCTCTTAATGCTTGCTTTCTGTTATTCTCTCTTCTTATGGATGAGTTTTTAATGGATGTGTGCCTGAATTACTCATCAAGTGAGAGGTTAAAAATCAGGATACTTAAGTATTTTCAGAGGCCTGAAATGTTCATTGCAACGTATGATTAGTCATTGGAAAAACTGATGCTTAGTGTTCTCTCCTTATCTTGATAATATTCGAAATAAGAGAATGGGAGTCTGAAGATACTTCTCAGTTGTAGTTTGCTTGTCTAGCATATTCTGTACCATAATAATAACCATTGCCATTATCATCATTACCCTCCAACAAATGATCTAAAACTCTTCATTGAGATTAGAAGACAGTGGCCCAGTCTATGACTGTGATTATCTACATGGCTCTACTGGGAGTGTAAGCTTGCTCCTTTTTTTATAGTTTGTCTGTAGTTGATCTTCCTACATTCAGAGTTGAGTAGCTGCAAAGGGTTAAATAGCCCACAACTTCTATAGTATTAATTATTTCTTTATTTCAAAATGTTTGCTGGTCTTTGACATCTACTAATACTTTGAAATAAATACTAATCAGTGGAAAGCAAGGAAAACTTTCTTGTCAATAATATTTCCAATCTGTATAACATGTAGTACTGAATGTCTCAATAAAATTTAGAAAATTTAAAAAAGAACAGAAGATACATATACACAATACCTTAGCTAAGAGATGATGAAAAAAGAACGTACACCATTACCCTCTTCACCAGTTTTTTTTTTAATTATTTTTATACAGATATCCTATGCCTTGGTAATTCTGTAAATTGCAAGGACAGTGACACAGGGTAACACAGTGTACATCTAGAAGTCCTCACCTCTAGTAAAGATGGGCTGCCCATCCAGTAATACTGTTCTGCCCTATGCTGGGATATGAAGTAAATAACTAGAGGAGGAACTGAGCACACAGTGGACTAACTTTGAGTTCTAGGAAAGATCTCACAGGGAAAGTGGAATGAGCCTCTGTAGTTAGACAAGATTAAAAACAAATGTTTCCTTTCAGGGCACTTCATGTTTGTATTTAAATAATTTGACATGAAATAATAGATTCACAGCATATGAAGTAGTGCTACAACTTTTATTTCTTTTGTCTTTTCACTTGAGTTTTGTTATAATCATTGTCTCTATTTTATTAAGAAAAAGTATTGTTCTTGGCAGCTATGTGATTTGTTCAAGGTTTCAATACTTATAAACAGCAAAACTGGCTCAACACTATTTGTCCTCCCAAAGCTACAGGGCTGTCTCTTTGGTCAAACTTTCCTGGCCTCAGTCTACAGATATGTCCTTCATTCCGGGAGAGAAAGGCCCTTTGACTTTAATTACACTGGAATGGACTGTCTAGTTTTAGACATTGGCATGTTTTGTTTTATGCTTTCACCTGATGTTACACTTCCTACTGGTTGAGTTAACACTAGTCTGGATGCCATCAGCTTCCCTGCTTCCTCACTGACCTCATTAAATGCCATAAGACTGTTATAACTGTCTGCTGATTTCTCTACTTCCCCTTTATTGTTATAGCAGGCATGGACCCTCAGCAGCTGTTGTATCTGCTCATTGCAGTTTTCTTTCATGGCAGAACTTAGGTGAGATGTGGAAAAGGTTTCAGCATCATTTCCTAATATGGGATCAAAGAGAAGAAATGGGATCTGAGGCCCATCACTCACAGAGTCCCAAATTTTGCTGTGCTGAGGCTCCAGACTTGCATGCTGATTATCCATTTCCATACTGTCCAGTGTATTTACCATGTAGTTGAACTGTCTTCTCTGTATACCCCTAGCCCTAGATAAGGCTCTTTACCCCACCCCCGAAGCCTTTGTTTGGCCTTTGTTCATTGTGATGGGTCATAGAAACTTCTGATGGTGGTTTGTAAGTACACCTCCTTCCCCAACACCCTTCCTGAACTTACAGGAAGGATTGATTATAATGCCTATCATCTTGCAGCACTGAGTGTGGACTAGATAAAGTCAGATGGGGCTTTCGACTCTTTCTTAGTAAGGCATAGGTGGTGTGAGACAGTGTCGGAGAGTCTGCGCTCATGCTTCTGTTCATGTAGCTTCATTCTTTCTTGAGCCTCATGCAGCTCTCCTAACCTCTGTGGACATCAACTATGACAGGAATTATACATGAACTTTCCCCACTGGGCTGTTGGAAGGATCAAATGGGCACACATTCAAGCTCTTAGAACCATTTCTAACTGTAAACTTTAGTTATTATCATTATTATCATTTTCATCTTGTGATTGAACTTGTCATACCATGTCTCTATTTTTGGTTCCAAAAACATGGTTAACATAATTATGGGTTTAATAGAATTTTTGGATTAGCTTGTGAACCTAGCATTCAATTACAGTACCGTTTTTATGAGAGGATAAATTCCTAAATTCCTTCCAGGCAGATGAGTTTTAAGGAATGTCTTGGACATCATCTAAGTTAATGAGAAGACTGAGGAAAAAGGGAACTGAATATCTGCCATATATTTTTAAATTAATTCTTTGATAGTTTCATACAACATTATATATTTTGATCCATATTCCTTGGCACTCAACTTCATGTCCTCTTCAGTTTTAATAACTTCGCTCCACTCCAATTGGTGCTGTCCATTTACTTCTAGGTGTGGGATCATCCATAGATCATGGTCCTTTCAGAAGCCAACCCCTTAAAGAAAACTGGCTCTCCCTCTCTCAGAAGCCAACTGTTCATGGTTCCTCATTATAGTGGGGCTTGTGAAGCTGTCACCACTCATGCTCAAGAGTTGACACCTTGATCTTGTGCCAATTTTGTACAGGTGAAAAAAAAAACACCACTCCTACATTCATGAGTAAGGTGGTTCTGTCCTATCCAAAAGATACTTTTTTACTCTGATAGTATTTCATTTCTTTCTATGGTACTAGGGATTGAAACTGGGGGCTTTATGCATGTTAGGCAAACGCTGAACAGTTAAGCTATGCCACCAACCCCATTTGGATGTAAATTCATTTTACACTGGCATTTGTATCCATAGGCATGTCTTCTGACCTAGGATGTGTTTAGCCTTTTTTCATATGTAGTACAGGCGTATGTGGAATTTCTAGGCTATTAAGTTGGGGTATCTTCAGCCTTACAATGTTGACTCAGAGCATTCATAGGCTCATCTTATGAATCTGCCCCATGTAAACACAAGCTTCATTCACTTATGTTTTCAATTTATTTGCCTTGATTTTACTTTCTTCCTTTTGACCTTATCTGTTCCTGGGTAAACTGACCGATATTTAATTGGCTGTGTTCTATCAGTGGTTTTCCCCTTTCCCCATTGCTTGCTTCTCTAAGAGGGATTATAGGTTTCAATGATCCTGGTGTGTTTGATTTTCATGTAGCAGTTTCACTATTTGCTTTAATGTCCTTGGCCCCGGTTTTAAACTTGTAAATAAAAGTCATGGGAATTTTTTTCTGATGACTTCACCATACCTGGAACAAGATAAGTCCCCTCATTTATGTAAAGGCAAATCCAAAATGTGTTGGCGCTGGTGTGCAACTCTTATTTCCAAATGGGTGTAGAAAGCAGAGAATACTAAGGACTGTGAAAAAAAGAACAATGCCCTTTAGGATCTAAGAGGAGGTTCTGAAGGGCATTGCTGCTGTTCAAGTCTTGCTTCCTGAACTTAGGCAGCAGTACCCCCAATCGGATTCAGAAGGACCATTCATGAGAAAAAGAGAAGAACGAGAAAAGACAGGGAGTGGAGGAGTTCTGGAGATGTATTCTGTTTGTTTGTTAGAATGCCTTAAAGTGGTATATGTTACTAATTTAGCCATATTTTGCTTCAAGATTCCCACATACTTTCTTGTAGAAATCAACAAAACCCTTAAAATTCAGATGATTAAACTCTGTCTGGCTGAGTGGTGTCTATGTGTGTACACATATACCCCACACGTCTTCACAAATCAATGACAATGCCAAATGGAGCAATTTTCCACAACTTTCTTCAAATAACTGCATCAGCACTGTACTTAGCAAGAAGATGAGGTCCGTCAATATTTCTCAGCCCTGCTGTGTTTCTACATCAGGACCAGGAGGAGAGCCAGTCTCTTCTGTGATGTGTTGTTGGGGATTGTGGATTCATCACCACATCTGTAGATCCCTTTAGGGATAACTTTTCTGGCACTGCAGCCTGTACTATGTAGTGAGTCAAGAATGAGAAGACAGCTCCAACTTGGTTATACCCAGCAGAAAGAAAACAGTTCTGAGTGTTCTTTCTAGTCATGCTCAGAGATGAGACCAGAAAACTTAGTCAAATAATTTCTTTAAACAGGTCAGCATATGGAAGAATAATTGCAAAAAAACAAACAAACATAATTTTGTAGAAAAAAACTCTAGAAACCAAAATGCTAATAACTTAATCACATAAATACAGCTATATGTTTGAGAAACCTAGTGACAATGGAAGATACATAATGCATAACTCATAGGCTTCCTCTGAATGAAGGCTCTTATGGTCTACTCCTTTATTAATGGGCCACACACATCTCCCATGACCCTGAATATCAGTGTGGGTCTCCAACCACCCCATTCTGTTACTAGTTCCAGAATCCAAAGCTGCCTAGAGAAAATGTACCATTCCTACCAAAAGGTAGAAAATGTCCAGAGTTTGCTTCATACATGCTATTGCACTTAAAGTGGGGGAAAAGGGGAACACAAAATGTAGGGAATGGGCCATACTAGCTCTGAGGACTAAATGGAGCATAAGACTCTTGGTTTCACAGACACACACACACACACACACACACACACACACACACACACACACACACACAGCCATGAATTTGAAAGAGAATAGGATGGTGGCAATACATATAAGATTTGAAGGGAGGAGGAAACCAAATGGGGACATTGTATAATTTTATTATAATTTCAAAGAATTAAAAACCTGTCTTAAAAATTGCACTTAGTTTTGCAGCTGGTTCTTAGAAACATGGTATAGATGAAGTGCATGGAGAAGCTTAGCAGCAGCTGATTGGTAGGAGTCTCACTTATCTCAAAGACTCCATTGCTTTGAAAGCGATGTGATCACCTTCCAGAAGAGGTTGGAACACTGAAGTGAGGACTCTGTTATGAAATGAACTGAACCTGTTGGTGGAATGCTTCACTGTGAAGGATTTTCCAGCCTTAAAATTCTAAAATTTTAGCTGGGTGATAGTAGCACATACCATTAATCCCAGCACTTGGGAAGCAGAGGCAATCAGATCTCTGTGAGTCTGAGACCAGTCTGGGCCAGCATTATCAGCAGAGTGAGTTCTAGGATAGCCAAGGTTACACAGAGACACCCTATTTCGAAAAATCAAAAAAGAAAATGGCTAAAACTTTCATAATGCATATAAGTGTTTCTCAAAGGAGAGGATATACCTATTGGGTATTAGGAAGAATTAGTCTATCCACAGGTTTAGGCAATGCAATGTTTTAAACTTTTTTTGGTAACATGCATCCATTATATTAATCTTTGAACTGTGGCTTTATCCTCGTACATATAGCAAGCAATGAAAGTCTTCTATCTAGAGAATTCTTGGATTTTAAGAAGGCCCAGGCTTCAAAAGCTAAGTCCTACAGACAGGTTAACAGACCTCCTACATTCTACCTTCAGATACTGACTGACTTGATGATGTGGCAGCCAGTGATTTTATTCTGTAAAGTAGATTTCCAGGCTGTGCAGTAATTGCAAACTGAGATCCCCAAATCAGAGAACAAGTTGTGTAGATACATTCAGGGAAAAGCAAACAAATTTAAAAACACAGTACTGAAAAAAAACAGCAGCCATTTTGCCTACCTGCCAACACCTTGAGGCAAAGCTGTTTTGCCAAATTACAAGCAAATGACATAAGGCCAGGCAGTATTATTAAATGACTGACAGGTGAGTTATTTCTTATGACTCAATGTAGAGAGGCTCTAGATCCCTCACAATTGATGAGGCTTTCCCACTGTCTAGATCTATAATGCTGAGCAAATCAGCCTTGTTTGCTCCATGTGGAATGAAGAGTCTATGAAAGCTACCTGCTTAAGCAAGCAACAGTGCACACCTCACAAGACCGCTGTGTGTTCGAGTGCAGTATGCTACTGGGGTTAGAGGTTCCCAACAGCTCAGGGAAATAGAAAAGGAAACGGGATCACAGCACAGAGCAATCACAAGGACAGGCAATTGTGAAGAGAGAATTCAAATCCAAGCTTTCCAATACCGTGTGCTTTCTCTCTCACGTGGTCCTCCTTCTTGCTAACCACTCAACTCAGTAGTTCTTGAAAAGGGGATTATGTTTGGAGCTTTGAAGGTAATACTTGATCCCTCATTTCCCACAGGGCTTTCCAAATAAAGTATGCACTGCCCCATTTTTTTCCATGAATATTTTCAAGCCTTCTGGTATTTTGTTAACTCCTGAATTGTTTGAGGGATTTTAAATTGGCTGAGGCTGTCATATGAAATAGTTCCTCTTGTCAAGCATTCCCTCCCCTTTCTCTTCCAGCGTGCATGTTCCTTTTAATATTTTAGTGATGGAAAAGTTCCTGAGAACTATCAAGGTCTGGATATTTAGAAGCAGGGAGGGCAGGTGTTTATCACAGCTGGTCTACTTTGATCTGGGTGGAAGGCACAGAACTGTGTGATTGTCCTGTCAGCTGTAGTCAGCATTGTATTTCCAAATATAATCTAGATGCTTAATGCCTACCAGCAGCAGTATCTCGGATTACACTTAGATTTCCTTGCTGTTATAAATCACTGATCAGTGATGCCTATCAACTGACTTTACCACCGGTCTCTTACATTTTATATTGTTTTTGTTTTGGTTTTTGCTACTTTGCTATACCTTAGTTTATCTATTAATAGCTTCCTTTGCCCATAGAATCAAGTCTCTCTGCTAGAGGGTTTTATGTCCTTTGTGGAATGTTCCCAATATTCCTTTACAGTTTGCAGAATTCAACCATTCCAGCTGAAGAGCTTGTCTCTGTGTCCTTTAACCCATTGTGTAATACATTTCTTTCTGCTTCTAATAAATTATTCCTCTATCAGAGATGTCTTTTAAAAAGTTTTAAGTTGACTAATCCAAAAGCCCAATGTATAAATAAGCCTTTCCCAGACTATTGGAAATGACAGTGTCTGTGTTGCATGTCCACAGCACTCTATTTTCTGACACATTGGCATCATGGGAATGGTTCTTCAAAGAAGAAATAGCATAAGGCAAGCGCAGATATATACAGTCTCTGTATTCTTATTAACCTTGAAGATCCCGGGGGTGTCTGAAGCATTTGCTAATCAGCATAGTGACAACAGTGATGAATGAGGAACTAAAGTTCTTGTCACTTAACTATCAATAAGTGTTCTATACTTCTCCAGTTATTTCCTAAGTAAAGTAATATGTGCTTTTCTCTTATACAGCTAACAGAAGTAAGTAGTACAGAACAAATATTACCCCTTCAGTACCATTTCTGCTCCACTCACCAAGTCCTAGTTCATGAAGAACAGTATTAGTTGAAAATTCCTGGATATGCACAGCTTCATGTTCCAATAAACACTAAAAATGCATATCTTCTGTCTTTGCATTCCTGACCTGGAAACATTATAGTTTTAATAATATAAACGTGTGGATATGAGATCCATATGAATCATTGCCTTTTGAGAGCCACCTACCTTGGGGAACATTTAAACATCTCTCACTATATTAGTTACTCTTCTGTTACTGTCCTAAAACACCATGACCGAAAGTGACTTGAAGAAGAATAGGTTTGTTTTGGCTTAGGTTTCCAGAGTGATAATGTCATTCATGACAGGAATGGCATGGCACAGTGGCAATGGCAAGGAAGTGGTTGGTCACATTTGGCAGCACAAAGGAAGCAGAGAAAAAAGACAAAAACTTAGAGAGCCGCCCCCAACCCCCAGTAAGGTACTTTCTTCAGCTTGGCGCCTTCTCCTTTAGTTCAATAATGTCCCAAAGCAGTGCTACCATCTGTGCTCCAAAGTGTACAAACCCATGAACCTATGAAGGACATATTCTGACCCCTGCAAACCTCCCAACTCAGGAGAACCAGTATTCACCAGACATCTTCAGTTTCTCACGATGCTGCAAGATGACAACACTGTGACATTCTGTCCTTTCTGTTGGCTCTATTGCCAGTCTACTGAACTGGTGAGGTTACCCATGTTACCCTGAAGACAAAAGAATCATTTGATAATCCCCTGGAGCCCCATTTCCACATAGCGCTTAGGTTTGAAATAATGACGGAGCAATTTGGAGACTTGGATTGTTCTTTCAGGAAATATGAGGTGTTCTTAGTAACCACAAAGCTGGCAGCTACCCTGCATTTCTGCTTTGTATTTCCAAATATAATCTAGATACTTAATATTTACCAGCAGCAGTATCCCTAATGGATTGTTTATGGTATAAAATAACATATTGTTATTAGTTGTACTTTATTCTATAACACTCTGTTGATTGTATATATCATATGTCTCTTTTTCACAAGGGTTTCATGATCATGGATGGAGTCCATTGACTGGAATATGCTATAGAGTAAAGCATATGGTCACAGCCAGGAACCACATAGCCAGAATGCTTTCTAGCAGGACAACCTTCACACATTTTGACTGCTTTGAAGTCTTGCATCTAAAAGATAGGATCTCTAATGTTTACACAACTAGCTGTATAGCTATATAGTTTACATGGTTGCTAGTACGGTCCTGTGTCAGTCATTTATTTAAGAAATATTTCTTTGGGTGTATTCCAAAGTCAATTTGTATAGTAAAAGTCTATCAGGCAAGAAGGCAAACTAGTAAACACAGCCTTATGGGTCTTTCCTATTCAATTCCCCTATATTCCTGCAAATCCTTGTTCCCTCTTACAGCGTGGCAAGACTTCTCACAGAAACTCATTACACAGATCAATGTTTGACTGGTTTATTTCATTTACATTTTATGTTAAGGGTTTTGCTTGTGGTTTGGGTCCTGTGCCACACAAACACATTCTCCTGTGCCCACCCACGGGATTGGAAAGCTGGAAGACTCTTTTCAAACTTATTGTTTAGGACCCACCCACCACCACCAGTCTTCATTGCCTCCCAGTTTATTTTTCCCTATTCCTATTATAGGAATAAGGTTATTATGGGCTGTGTTTTAAAACATAAAGGTTTGAGGATAATGAAGTGAAACTGATGTCCGGCATCTGTCTGCCTGGTTGGTGGTCCTATGCTTTGCTTTCTCAACATCCTCACCTGCTCATGAAGTATGATGCATAGTCCTCTGCGGTTAACATTTCTTGCCCAGATTATTTCCCCCAACAGCATATTTATTTGTTTTGCATTTGCATATGAAAAAGAGAACCTGAGACACTTCTCACAGTTCCTTAAGAAACTACTTTGAAAATTGCACTTAATCTTTTAAATGTAAAGGTTAATACTATTGTAGTTGTTAATAACCACAAATATCTTATTATGAGCCTAAGATTAATTGCACAAAGAGCACAAAATTTAAAGCTATTTAGGGATTGTGAATCAGCACATTGCCTATATATGATTTATCTTCCTGCAATACACACTGTACTGAATTTCTCAAAGGCATATGACTTCAAGAAATCTTTAAATATGTAAATAATATTATAAGCCTCTGATGAATTGCAGATGAACTGTATTATTCTGATGTCTGAGTGATGCAACAAAAAGCTCCAATTCCCTGCTGGATTATTCCTGTCACATTTTACATTAATAAACATCAGTCAGCATGCAAGAATGGTGTGTTATCTGAATTTAATGAACTTCTGTACTGAATGGAATGCATCTAATTGACAAAGTGTCATCAAACAGAACAGATGAGAGTACAAATCTCCTGAAAACACAAAGGAAGGAACAAACAAGAGAGCAGAAAAAGGAGTCATAGCTCACTGTACGTGGTGAAGTTGTGGTGCACAAGGAAATCACAGAAATGCATGTGGATGCCAGTGGTAGGCTGTTGCCAGGAGTCTGTGGCTATTCCTTTCATTGTAGATACAAACTCAAGACCAAACAGAGGGACATGTCTTGGAAACGATAATACACAGTGAAGGTTGCAAGCCATTAGGGAAATGGAGTATTTTACAGGCAGCTTTATTTTAGGCCTTTAAAGTCTTCTTGTACCCAATAAACTAAAGATAAACTCTTTTAAATGAGTTCCACTACCAGATTCCCAACCTCCCTTTTCTGTAGTACTTGACTTCCTGCATTTGGTATGTACACACACATACATTACATGGATTTTTAGGAAGCAGGGTGAATGCCCTTTTCAGATACACTAAGAAAAATAGGAAGTGGGAACTTGCAAAATAGTGCCTCTTATGTTGCTATCAGGATATTTTCAGGACCACAATTAGGGGATGTTGATTTATAAAAGGACTGATATAGCATTTGTATAATTAGACCTGGAATGCACACTGAATTGTTACCATGTATGCTTGGATAACTGAACACAGCCAAAGGGGTCGTGGGCTCAGTTGGGTGTTAAGAGTTACCTATCTGTGAGCCTTTTCAGAAACTTGAGTAAGATGATTGCTCCCTCTTGCCTTATGATTATCATACTGTGAAAGGAAACCTTCTCCTTCATATTAATATGATTGCCTGTGTCATCACCCCACTTGGTGATGAGACTCTGTGAGGTGTAGTTATTACAGCCTTTCTTTGGCATGCCGCTAAATGCATAAAACCTAGGTGGCCGGTGACCTTTTATGAATGAAAAACAGTCACATGTCTGTTTTACCTATTTTTGTTGTTACTGTTTCTTGGTTTTGTCTTTAATGAAGATACTGTTAGAACACATCTACATTTATTGAAACAACTGTAAATTTAAAAGTTTTATGTATTAACTCAGTGATTTGATTTTTAAAAAGTTATACTTATCATTTTACTGAATGTTGTCATTAGTCCTTAGACAGGAGGAAGAGAAAAGGGACAGTAAAGGGGGATGGGTGAAGAGAAACATGAGGAAGAGTTCAGTCATTGGTTCAGTCTTTAGCTATGGAGCAGGAGAAATGTTGAAATATTTCAGAGTCTGTCAGGATCTTCTGTTTTGGATTATGTCCAAGTGATCTTTGTGTCAAAAGATTGCTTCTTGTCTTTGGGTATAGAAATATTAGCAGAGCTCAAAACAGAGAAAACTAGTAAGTAAGTTAGGATCTATTCTGCTGCTTTACATGCTAAAACTCCATACTTGGCATCTCAGGATAGAGAGTTCCTCACTGAGAGAGAATGTCCCCTTGCAGGCAGATAGACCCATGCCTGGCTCCTGTTTCACAGTGCCAGTGTACCCCCAGCCTCTGATGCTTTAAGCTCGGGGAAGGAAAGGAGTCGTAAGTCCAATGGTCTTCTGAGGACCTCTGTTTCCATTTATAATAAACTGAGAAAGGTTGTAGGCGTTTCTTAGGTGCTACATTTTTTGTGGATTCATGTGTATTCTTTGACCTTCAATACTTTTTATGCTAGAATTGAGCATCAGTGATTATTGTAATTTGTACAGGTTCTTTTCTGTGCCAAAAGGGCCACAAGTATTCAGTATTTCATGGTCCCCAAAACAGTTGTTACTTTCTAGAAAATGTAAAATTCCCAGATAAACAGTGGGGTTTTAGCATAAGAGATCAGACGAGTTCTGATAAATCACTTAATCCTATTGTTTTCCTGTAACTTTTATTAGAAAATTGAGTCTCATGCTAAACATTATTAGTATCTTTTTATTACTCAGTAAATTTAAGAAGTCTTGAGTTCAATTTAACTTAATAACATGACCTAATTTTTTAAGAAGTAGAGAATTATGAATTTTGCATTTTAGGGAAATTTTGCATGTAGAGCGTAATTACATCATCTCCTGTAAATTAGTTGGCAGGACCAGACCCAACTTAACTGAAATTAATATTTTAGCAGAAATTCAGTCATTTGCATTTATCTTCCCCAAGAGTCCTTTATCATATCCACCTCGTCATTCTCTCCCAGAATGCCAACCAACTTGGGCAGCCTCTATCAAGTGATAAGTGGCTGAAGAAGCTAATAAACTAATCATGTTAGCAATTGTTAATATTCCTGTAAGATCTTGTTCTTTACTAAACAAATAGCATGTCTCTATCTCCTGCTCTAAAGATTTAAGACCAAATTCTTAGTTCTCTAATCTGATTGTCTCATCCAGTACAATTACTGGTTGACTATTTTATTACATTGCCCCTTTCCCTGCAGGAGGGAATCTTAAAGATCCAGAAACGTTATTCATGATCAAATAAGGTGACCTATCTCACTGGACTTAGAAGGTGCATTACAGCAGCATGGGTGGATGGAGAATCCACCTGCCATCGGTGCAAGCTAAGCTAATCACACTATATTTCCTTGGTTGGGAAGTAGAGTGTGTTGTGCAGGACTCTTTAGCATAGGGTTTTCTGAACAAGAAGGTGGGAAGAGTTGTGCCCAAATGGGCCTGTCATTAGACACCAGTTGTTCTGTGTATACTTTTGAGAGCCCCCTGTGAACCAGTCTCTCCACTAGAACCTGAGACAAAGTATTGAACAGTATAATTAATATCCCGGCTGTCTGGACACTCATGTGGTAATTGTACTACATTGGAAGCTGAAGGGGAAAATAGTGCTTAATGTCTTGATGGCATCTCCAAATGTGTCCAGTCCTTGTCTAGCCTGTCCCGCCATATTACAGAAGCCTTGTCTAAGCAGAAGTGTACACAGTGAAGGCATCGACACAAGTTGTCATCCCTTAAGCTTCCTTAATATTTCTGGGAAATTAATGTATGTAGTGGCATCTTGCTTTGCCCGTGAACACCCTATGGGTGTGCTTTCAGGTGTTCAGATGTTATCCATTGTAAGGTAGAGGAGGGGCTGGCTCACTCTTAGTTTGCAGTAAGAACATCGGAACATCAGAAGGGCAGAGACTGCATCTTCTGGAGCAGGAAGACTATTATTTGTGTAAGTGCTCTCCTAATAAATGCCTATTTATCATTCATCTTGGGTCTGGTGAACACAATTAAACCCTACCTTCAAGTGTATATGCTCTTTTTGTGAATGAACACAGAAAATTTTTCAGTGGTTATATAGAATTTACTTAAAATCCTTGAGTTCATCAAAGTCAGAGTTAAAAATCAAACACTCTCCATCTATATCAGCAAGCAGAATGTGCTCTGGCATTAGAGGAGAAGGCTGTAAACCCTGAACTAACTCTTTAATAAATGTTTGCTTGGACCCTTTTGTACACCTGCCATGCCAACAATTCTAGTAGTTATTAGGAGGTATGTCTTCCAGTTGGAACCAGTGACTCAAGGATTCTAATGGGGCCAGTGAGGAAAACAGCTAGGATTTGCAGAAGGGGTCTCAACCTCTCCACCTGCCACTTCAGGTTTTTTAACTGCCTGCACACATATCATTTCTGACCCATTGACAGAGGCTGAAGGAGTCCACTGTGTTAAGGAGAAATATTTTACCATCTATTGTCTCCTCTCTTTGTTACTGGCCATGTAAAATCTGTGCATGACTCTGAAAAGAAGATCTTAAAAATTGGTACAGTTCCTGTTCCAAAGAAAAGAGACTTGTCTTGATGAAGTCTTGACGGCAGCAAATTGAGACGAACTGAAAGCAAAACAGCCTACTCAAGGTTAGGCAGTGACTGGAGTCATTTCATGCACTTAAACAATATTTAGGATGACCCTATGTAAACTCATATTATCACTTAAAGCCGGTGTAAAAATATATCCCATCTGCTGTGCTAGGCCTGCTGTTGCTTGCCACATTTCTCTGACAAGCTGTTACCTCAGTATAGAGAGAGAGTATACATTTTGGAATCCGGAATTTGAGTTTGGGAAAAAAAAAATGGTATCTGGTACATATGGACTAGATTCTGTTCTTCCAAATGTGGATTTGTAACCTCATTTATTCTTAAAAATGATGTATTAAATTAGGGCTCTTTTTTTTTCGTTCTTTTATATTTTTCCCCAATTTCCTGGGTTGTTGGGTTTGGGGTTTTATTTGAATTCTTTCTCTTTTCCCTTTACTCTGAGACTGGAATTCTCATGATGTTGTGCCTGTGACATGAACAATGTGCAGTAAGAGATTGTTGATTTCTCTAACATGACATGCAGAATTGGTGTTGGGAGTTGTGCATAGCAAATAGCATAGCTGAGTTCCCCATGTAGTGTGGGGTTCTTAAATTTTCAGGTATTAAAGAAAGATTTAGGAAGTATAGTATGTATAATTGCTTCTGAACAAGTGCATTTGGAGCTTAAGGACTCTAATTCCAGGCTCTCTAGTGGCATGGAAGCAGCCAAAAGATAATCTGCTTTCTTAGTGGGTATTTGCGCATAAGAGGCAAGACTGGGGATTAGATCGTTCCCTCATGCTTCATTCTTCCCTGTCTGCTGCATGATCTGTGAATAGCACATTTATTTAGCCGGGAGTTCCAGTCTAGCACAGAAGGCAGGGCAAGATCACCAAGCAATTTGCCGTTGTTTCCATGGGTCAGTCACTTCTTACTTTCCTGCTGAAATGCTGGAGATAACGAGAAGTAAAACAGATAAGAAAATAGAAGAGCAAGTGCATGGTCCTTCTTGAGATGTAATGTTGTTGCTTTTTCAAAATTTTTCTAGAATTCTGTTGGTAAATGTAACCTAGTAGCTTGCTCAAAATCTGACACTTTAGTTGGTATTGTATTCCACCAGTATTTATTAGGTGACTACTTTTTATAAAATTTGTGCTATAAACTCTGCAATAGCAACATGGCCCTGAGACTTTCCACATTCATGTCTACCCTGAGACTGAGAGGGAATCTCACTTACTCAGAGCATGCAACATGGAAAGTAGAAGAGCGAAGGCAAAGACAGGAGCCATGCTTTAAGTCTCCTAGGGTCCAAGCGCTTCTTCTCAAAGAGAGAAGATCAAATTCCGCATAGGGAAGGTTGCACCTATGGGCTCAGAGACTTCAAGCAATGTTTAAGAAAATACTCAGGTTAAAACCCAGTGTAAAGAGTAAAGTTTGTCCTCCCGCCGCTGGTCTGGTCCCGCCACCGCGCCTGCCCCAGTTAACACACAGAGACTCTGTATTTGATATAATGCTGTTGGCCAGGTACTAGTTTCTTATCGCTTAGCTCTGTCTTAAGTATTAACCCATTTCTGTTAATCTACGTATTTCCACGTGCTTTCATCTTACCAGGGAATGGGGCAGGAGTCTTATCTCCCTAGTCTCTCCATCTTGACTCCTCCTTACTACTTCCTCTTTCCTCCTTGTCTCATCTTTCCACCTATCTTGCTTTCCTATTGGCCAACAGTGCTTTATTCAGTATTCATTAAGCAGTATGAGAAACATTTATACAGAATGACATCTCCCATCAACCCAGCTTGTTTATTTCTCCATCAAGAGAAGTTTATTCCCTTTTGCTTTCACTTCACTGCTACCCAAGGCTACTTCAGGCTGGTATTTGGGGTCTGAACCACATTTGGAGCCGGATCACATGTTGCACTAGACTGGCCTCTGCATTGTCACACTCTCACTTCCTCCTTCCCTTTATAATTTCCCTACTGGATTTAACACATGTGGTCAGGGCTACAGCTTTTGCCACAAGCATGTTTGAAGATTCCACTTAACTTGGAATGTAGTTGATCACAAACATAGATAACCTAGGAATTTGGGGTACCAATATGTAGTTGAAACTGTGGACTGCCTCATCTCCTGACAGCAGCTTTTTGTCCTGGTCAGTGCCCTTATTTACATGGTCCCCATTGTTATCCAAAGTCCCTGTTATTTTCTTCCATTGCCTTTCTGGCCTTGGATGTCATTGGCACCTCTTGTTAGTTGTGGGTTTCTAACCTAATGGGTCCATTGCAATTCCTCCCACATACTCCACATAGTTTTTTCCACATAGTTAGTTATGCAATTTAGCTCTTCC
Organism: Phodopus roborovskii; assembly: GCF_943737965.1. NCBI lineage: Eukaryota > Metazoa > Chordata > Mammalia > Rodentia > Cricetidae > Phodopus > Phodopus roborovskii. The sequence continues at coordinate 10,715,067 of NW_026126469.1, forward strand.
TGGATTGTTTCCTCTATGCCCTAAGTCATTCCAGTTTTCCATTGTTGGGTCAAGGTGCCACACAACCGAAGCAAGACTTCTGCCTTCTTTTTGGCCTTGACCTCTGATCATTTCTCAGACTGTACATTGATAGCTTGGAAAGGTAACTGTTGATATTTACCTAAACATAATCTCTTTTGCTTAGAGAGTCTATAAGGAACAAGTTATTTTATCATAATGTTTCTTATCCCTAAACAAGTTTCATGAGTACCTTGCCGATCATACTAATATCTGTTAAAAAAAAAAAAAAAAAGAAAGAAAGAAAGAAAAGAAAACTCTTGACAATAAATGAGTGAGAATAGTCAGTGTTTACTTTATAAGTTTGTGATATTTATTGACATTTTTAATATTTCATTTGTTATAAGACTATAGTATAATTACATCATTTCTCCCTTTCCTCCCTCCAAATGCAGCCATACTTTCTATGAAAAACATAAATGTAGTTGATTAATGAACAGGAAATTTATATCTTGACATGATAAAGGAGCAAGTTTAATAATTTCAGAATCTGTCCCATTGTTCCCCTTGCTTATAAAGTCATAGATTCTAAGACATACATATTCTTTGGGGAAAGCCAACTTCTCCTCTGCCCTTTTTGACTGTTACATAGTAATTGATTCATGTTACATGGATAGCCACACGTCTTATTTGATATATTGATAATGTATGCCCTGGTATTCATGGAGGTATAGTAAACTTCAAGCCCGAATTGGCTGTAATACTTGGGGTAGCAGACTGATCATTTAATAATAGCAAATGACAGCTCTGAATGTTATACAGTTTTTGTATTGTTTACTGCATCTAATAAAAAGTAAGTCTTCTTCAGTGGTCTTATTTAATATTGCCACAAGGGACTGAGAAGATATTCTTTACCAGTTGTTCAAATACATGTACTTGAAAAGCCCCCCATAAATCTTCTTTGCATTTTAAATGTTTTGCTGACACTTTAGGTGTCATGGGACTGAATCAGTCTGAACTATCGATACAGGGATTTCACTAGGGCCTGGGATGAGTGGAAATTAGGAAGCTATTTGCATTCCTGGAAGGCAGAATACAGGTTTATAATCTTTCATGGTGCTAATAAGAGGCGGTTTTTCCAGTGCTGTTGGCTGTAGCACTTTTCTCTAATTTTTCCATTGTTACAGATGTTATTATTTAAAATCACCAGATGGTGCATATAGAGAGAAACTGTAAGCATGCTCATGTCTACATTTACCCCTCAAGATTCAGCCTCCTGGGTTTGGTACATTGTCTTCTAGGTTCCAGGTTGATTTTAGGTATTCAATGATTTTTATTAGTTTTTAAAATTCTTGCTGTTGTTACCACTTGGCCAGATGTGGAGTTAAAGAACCCTGGTAACGGTGCTTTTTATCTTTTTGTCCTCGTGTTTGGAGGGTAGGGGTTGGGGGGGATTTCTGAACCAATTGTTCCTGCTGGCTACCATTTCCTACTCCCTGTCCCAGGCAGAGATGACCTCTACAGGCAACATCAGGTTGTCTGTGCCTCTCACTCTGTCTCTGGGGATAACAGGGCTCTTGAATTGCTTCCTCTTTCCCCAAGTTTGTTCTCTGGAGCTGTTGCTGAAACAAGAGTTTTCTTTCCTAGAGATCTGGCTGTGGAAAGAGCAGAGCTATAGCAACTAAGTTGCCATGATAGGAGTTGCTTCCTACTTCATGATGGGAAATTACATTCCAACTTCTATACCTGTCGATTCAGACAAGTTCGTGTGAGACTTGCCTTTTTCTGAACAGAAATGGAAGATGGGTGGATTGGGGTGAGGGGAGAATAAGGGGGAGATGCAGGGAGGGACTGGGAAGAGAGGAGTTGGGGGAACTGCAGTCAGGATTTAAATAATTATTTTTTTTGAAGACCTAAGTTCATTTTTTAATTTATTGATATTTTTGTTTCCTATCCATTCAGTGCTTATTTGCTAAGAATCCTTATTATATGACATGATATGACATGATATGATATGATATGATATGGACACATATAATAAAGGACTTAACTTGTAAATAACTTTCCTATGAAGGATGAACATGTCACAAACTGTCATAGGTTTTTGGTTTGTTTTTGTGTTTGCTTTTCCAAGTAGAAGGATGTATATTTCTAGCCAGGAGAAAGGCAAAATCTGAAGCCTTTGTCTTTTGTAACTCCAAGGCCCCATGTACCTACAGTGGGCTATGCAGTCCTATAAATGACTGAGGCTCTATATAATAGTGTGAGAGAAAGGAGAAGGTATTGTCCGCCCACTTCAAAATTAGTGCAGTTACTAAATAACCATAAAAGTGCTCACTATTCTACAGTGTCAGTGATTGGCATACAACTTTATATTCCCCCTCTTAAACTTACATTTAAAACAATGAAACTTGTATTTGCAGTCAAAACAATGAAACTTGTATTTGCTGTCTTCCTGTGGTTTTGAAAACACTGTGGTGTTGGGGGCCATTTGACAGGGTTTCCTTGCCAGCTGCTATTTGAAACTGTGGATTGTACTCATCCTTTCTCTTCCTGACTCTGTAGTTCTGCATCTGTGGCCTGTTGGAAGAGAGGAAATGGGCAGATTGCGCTGTTTTGAGGATGAGAAATAGAAGGCAAGGGTTCTGTTGCTGAAGCAGAAGCTGCCTGGAGCACAACCCACAACTCACATGGAGCACTATGAGCAAAGGCAGGGATTCCCATTATTTATTTATTTTTAATCTAACCCACACTGAAGATTGACTCATATTGTCTCACTAGGAGATGGTTAATAAAATAATCCCTTGCATGCTGTCTCTGCCCATTGTAGAGAGGAGTATTCCATAGACATGCCATAGCAAACACAGGAGCTTCCTGGAATATATTAAGGTATGCTTGACTTTCTGAATTTACCTACAAGCTCATATACTAATTGTACTATCCCATGTGTGAGCAAAGATCCTTGCTTAGTGTATCTACGATACCCTTTGGGACACTAGAGGTGTGTTGAGGTGTAATTATTTTACAAAGTATATCGCCAGAAACTTTGTCACCCAGTTGTTACCGAAAGGGTCCCCTGCCCTTCATGCTCCTAATAATCTTTCCTGCTGGTCTCAAACAGTATTTCCCCACTTCATTTTGGGGAACACTTAAATGTCCATGGATTCTGGGTTTTTAGGAGGGTCTTGGGTTTTTTTGTTTGTTTGGTTGTTTTTTGTTGTTGTTTTGTTTTGTTTTGTTTTTGTAATTATTGTTGCTACTTGAGTTTTGAAGTATTGGGCATCGAATGCAGGACCATTCACTCATTAGGCCAAACACTCCACTTCTATGCTACATCCCCAACCCACATTCAGCATCCATGAAGAATTTTGGTCCATTTTTTCCTCTCACTTTTTATTCATAGAGAAATGGCCTGGCTCTCCACCCTTGCTGCCTGCCTTGGGTAGAATCTTGCATTTACATCATTTAACATACCACAGTCTACAGTATAATTTACTTCAGGAAGCTTTTCATTTTGAAACCTCAGTTGGCTTTGGTAATGCTGAGGTACCCAAACTCCAGCTGAATTAACTAAATCTTGCGCTAATAGTAAAAATAAGAAGAAACAGTAAAAAAAAAAAAAAAAAAAAAAAAAAAAAAAATGGGCAGCTGTTACACATCAAATGCTGGGTAAGCCTTCTTCCTGTATACATTCCAGTTTGTTCCGTACGTAGTGGGCCGTCTCATTCTGTAATATCAAATCTGAAAACTGAAATATTCAATACATGTGTCCATGTGGGTAACAAAACTAACCTTTGAACTCGGAGCATCGTTGATTGCAAGGTCTATGTTCTTTCTCTTCATGAGAAAGCCAAGCAGTGGGGTCTCTAGAGGCTGTCATGTGTTTATTACTTCAGACTTTATAAACCTCAAACATGTATGCTGACTCGAAATGGCAAGTCTGTGAGTGGAACAGTTATGGAAGTTGCTGGCAAAATTAGTGTTAGGTGCCATCTGATGCTAATTGCTAGATCTGTTATGCTTAGAGGCTTGCACATATAATCTGGAAGTGTTGTAAAAGAGTGTCTCCACGCCAGCCTGAAAGGCTTGTATTCTCCTGTACTTTCTGTTGCTGTGATGAACACCACAACCAAAAGCAACATGGAGAGGGAAGAGTTTGTTTTATGTTAGAAAATATAGCCCTCCATCAAGGAAAGATAAGGCAAGAGCTAGAAACAGAAGCAGAAGGACTGCTGCTATTGGCTTACTCCAGGCTCACTTTCAGCTGTATTCCTTATGTAGCCTGGGCTTTCCTGCCCTGCTCTTGGCTATCCTAAACCAAGAAAATCCTCTCAAAAACATGACAAACCTCTTAATGTGATGAAGGCATTTCCCCAACTCTCTTCCCACCTCTGCCAAAGTTTAGGATCATAGACAACTAACTTGTTTATTATGAAAGAGAAGAAGGTACCCTGCTCTGTGTTAGTTTTTTAAAAATGGAAGAATTGAAAACATCACTTCAGACAGCAGTACTGTTGGCTGTGGTACAGGGATCATGGCTTGCTGATGGGGTGGCATTAGTGGGCTCATGTGGACTGTAGCCTGAATCTAGAGTTTCATCAATCATCTGGCTTTTCTGCTTCAAAAGTAGACATAGAAAAGTGATAGGCAATGGTGGTGCAGCCTTTAATCCCAGCACTTGAGAGGTAGAGGCAGGCGATTCTCTGTGAATTGAAGGTCAGCCTGGTCTACAAAGTGAGTTACAGGCCAGCCAGGACTATTATACAGAGAAACCCTGTCTAACCCCCCCCCTCAAAAAAAAAAGAAAGAAGAAAAGAAAGAAAAATTACTCTGGATAGAGGTTGGGGGACAGAGGAGGAGTTCATGAGAGGACTGGAGTTATGTAGATATAGTGTTTAACTATGAAGTTCTCAACAAAACCACTTTTAAAAAGAAGGAAAAATGAAGCCAGGAAGGAGAAAAGAGTAAGAAAGACAAACTAACTTGGAATGGCCCAAGCACACTGGAATTGCTTCAGGTCTGTCCTGCACCCTCTATTCAGAGGTGCTGTGTTAGCCTGTGACAAGCTTAGAAGCCAGTATACATCAGTGGAGTTCTGCTTCCACCAGTGGTTTATTGTGCAGCAAATGCACTTCTGGACTTGTAGGGACTGAACTGCAGTTCTAGGTCCTCAATAGCATGTAAGAGTTCAGAGTTCTAAGTACACTACATCTGTTTGCACCACATGAGAGTATGTAGCCAAGAGATACTGCAACAGGTGTATTCTTTCTCATCAAGGTGTGGAAGCCTTGTCTTGTTGTACAACCTCCCTAGAATCATATATTTCAATTCTGAGCTTCAGGTTTTCCTCTGTCGTTTTGTGTCCATTGCTACAGTTGGACTTTCTATTAGGTTGCATGGATGAACAGAAAATTGTTATAAGGGAAAGGCATTTAGAAAATGAAAAAAAAAATAGCCAAGTGTGGTGGCACATGCCTTTAATCCCAGCACTTGAGAGACAGAGGCAGGTAGGTCTCTGTGAGTTTGAAGCTAACAAGGTCTATACAGAGAGTTTCAGGGTGGCTGGGGCTACATAGAAATACCCTGTCTCAAAACAATAGTAACAAAATAGGGAGAATGTCTTGGAGAAAAGACGGCGGGGGCTACCATATTCTGGTGGAATCCAGCTTTTAAAGATATCTGCTCAAAAACAGAATCCTGTTTTATTATTTCTGGCAAGGAAGGGCAAATTATTGAAACAGCTATATAAGAGCTATAACAAACCTCAAGAATATTCAATCTCCTAGGGTTTGCTTCCATTTTTAGGTAGTTTGTGAAGTAGAAGACACATGTAGATATTATTACTCAAGTTGATCAGGGTTGAGTTTTCAAGGTGATTGAGCCAGAGAGGCCTCTTGCACTTCTCAGAGGTCTGGGCAAGATTCTGGGATGATGTAGTATGAGACCCTGGCATGTTTGGGGAATGGAGGACTCTCATGTGCTGCAACAAATTATAGCCACACTGCAAACTGTTCTCATTCAAACAACTGGAACATGAAGAGCTACTTGAAAGATTCCCAGGCACACCCATTCATACTTTTCATTATAGTTTGTAGTATATTTTTCTGTATTTATCAGATCCAGGATCAGCACAGGCTGCCTTCTTCCAAGCCTCAATTCCCACCACATGGTTGCTTTGCAGTAACAGGCTTTTTTCCACTTTGAATAAAGGGAGGATAGAAGGAAGGAGTGACTGAGATGGCTTAAACATTAGTATAACAAATGAATTCTCTCTTCCCTCTGGAGATTTAGTGTTTGATCCAATATATGTGCTTAAAGTTTCTACACTAGCATTTTCCTGACTATGTCTAAAACATTTTTGAATTGGTCATTCAAAGAATGTAGGAAAATCAACTGGAATGTAATAACCAGTGAAATAGTGATTATTGCATAGGCCTAGGGTGTGCCACATCCTTTTACCTTATAAATAAGCAGAGAACTTGAGAAAGTCATAAAGATTTAGCCAAGAGCTCAGCCCAGAAATGCCAGAAAAGGAATGACTCTAAACTTTATTCCCTTTCCATTGCATATTACACATCTAGTTAGCTTTTACCACTGTGCCTTAAGTGTTATGATACATGTCATGAAGGACATGCTGGCCAATAAGAGCTGGAATCTGGCCTCATGGAGAAAAAAGAGTAAGCTAGATCCTGACTCGTAATGGGAAGAAAAAGATGCTTCAATGAAAACTAGAACAAAACAGAGAGATTAATTTGTGAGTCTGCTGATGGATGTAACTTAGCTTTTCCTCCCAGAAAACATGGGTGCTAGTAATGTCTTGGCTTGGGAGAAAAGAATAGGAAAATGTGTCAAGTGTGACTTGTAACCCTAACCCAGAATGCTGTGAAGGTGTGTGTGTGTGTGTGTGTGTGTGTGTGTGTGTGTGTGTGTGTGTGTGTGTGTGTGTGCTTATGTAATTTTGAAAATATTTAGCCACTCTGAGGAGCTGATGAATTTGCATATGACCATAAATGTGTTGTATTGTACTCCATATGGTCACTTTGTATCATGATGCTCAAGCTGTCTCCTCCATCAGACACAAAATTAACAATAATAGTAACAGCTTTAGATGAGCGCCTTATGAACTGCATTGCATTCTCAACAGGGACATTCTGGGCCTCTGAAACCCTTGCTAACTCAAGATCATCGCCATGACCGTCTATTAATATGCTCCACTGAAATTTACTCTTCTCTCATTTCCCCTCAGGCTGTCAGCTGCCATCTTTGCTATGACTAAGCGGCCTCTTTCAGCCTTCCCCACCACCTCCAAATCTTTATTGGTTCCAATATCCCCTGCCTGGCATGAGAAAGAAACAACAAAATTGGCATTAGAATCTGGTGAATAGGAGCCAGTAAGCATGAAGAGAAGCCTGGCAGAGCATCCCTCTGAGAGGAAGGCTTGCTCTTGACTGTTTTACAAATAGAGCTGCTGAGGCTGTGCCCCTGCTGCTTTCCCTTTTCTGTCTCCTCCCACTTCTCCATCTTCATTTTCTTTTCCTTGTCTCTCCCGCTCTCTAGGTGTCTGCAGATGTGGGCTGGAACTGCATACTCTTGCCCTCAGTCTGCTCAGGTTGTGTTCATCCATCATAATGATTAGGAGGCTGCTTCTGAACCAGATCCTTTGATCTTCCCCGTCCTCTGTGACTTGAAGAACACACTGACTTGGGGCTGCATAAGGTTGGCAGCTTTCAGCCATCCGTTTGGAGTATCAGGCGAGAGAGCTCACAGTCTTTCTGATGAACGAAGACATCTTTATTGCCAGTTCACACCCTTCATAATAAGAAGGATGTTTGAAGTGAAGCCAAGAAGTGTACTTCTCAGACGTCATATTTCAGATGCTATGGGAATTGGAGGACTTTTCCTTACTTGCCTTAGCATAGCCCTAATCCTACAGTAGAAAATGACAATAATGTGCTCACAGTCCAGGAAAATAAACAATACTTTGTTTACTTTATAGGGATGGCTTCAATTTTCCCAAATCTCTATTTCTAGGAGGTAGCTGGAGCAGATGCTTGCTTGCTTTTATATATATATATATATATATATATATATATATATATATATATATACTTTACCTCCTTCTGTCTTTGAGTCTCCATGCTCTTGATAGCCAAAAAGGAGCCTCAGTAACAGTTACCAGAAACCTCTTTGAAATTGGATAAAATATTTCCAAAATGCCCATATCTTGTTCCACATTAATTAAGGGCAGAATCTGGGGGCTGGAGCAAGGGGGTGTTCTGCATTGCCCAAGACTTCCTGCTGAAGAAACCTAAACTGAGAACACAATGGCATTACTGGTGTCTACATTTCTGTGTTGGACAGTGGAAGCCACCCAGGGTGCCAGCCTACCTCCGTCATGCAATGACAGCCTTCACAGCCCCCAGTTCTGCACTTTCTCTCCAGAAGAGTCTCCTCTGTGTCAAAGAATGTCTATGCATTTGAACGTTCTTCCCTGAGATGGCTTTTGTTGTATTGGTATTACATCACAGGCAGCAGGGAATCTACTTAGTGCCTTGACTTTGTGCCGTCTATAAACCCTCTGAAGGCTGGATCTGCTTCTGATTTATCTGCTTCACTTATGGGTCTGCACCCTAATGTAGTTTTCAAAAAAGCAACTAATATTTATGGAATGGCAAAAGGGTAATGGGGGTGGTGTGAGGAGGAGGGAGAGAATGGTTTGCTACTAGGATACATTTATATGGCAAGCCCTAATATAACAATATTAGCAAATATTGTTTGTCACAGGACATGATGTAGCTCAGGCTGGCCTTGAATTCATAATTCTTGAACCTCTACTTCCCAAATCCTGAAATGGAAGTCTTTCCTACTATGTGGGGCTGCATAGAGTCTGTCGTCTTCAGTGTCCTTTTGTTGTTTACAGAGTTCTTTTATATGTATTTGTGTCACTCCTGATACTGTGTACATCAGTGAGTAGTGTATATATGGGTGCTTGTCCATTTTGTGTCTGTATGTTGCTTACATTGAACAAACTCACACATTCATACACAAACTGAGCTCCGTAAAGGAGGTTCTGCCATGCTGGCTGCTTTAGCCTTGCTTTGTGAGCAGCACTTGGCAGGAAGGAAACTCTCAGAGAGGATTTGTTAGCTGGTCCATTAGCCACAGTCACCTAAAGTGCCTGACGTGTCCATATTGTATCTTGTGTTTCTTCAGGTTGAAAAACTGAGTTCTGGGGACCTGCTCAACGTCATGAAGGTAGACACTGACCAAACAGAAACTTGGATTCCTGTTTTCTATTTCTTTCTTTACCGGCTTCTGGGAACTTTCTGTATTAATAGAAAAGCATGGAATGTCTCACGAGGAAAAATTGCTTCCAAATTTGAATTCATGATGCATACACAAGAAATGGCTGACTTTTCAATCCAGTGGTAATGCAGTATGTGTGACTGGGGGGGGGGGGCTTTCTTTTCCATTCTCTTGCCTTATTGGCATGTGTCAGTGTACATGTGTGCACACTGTACATCCCACACTTTAATTCCTCCACAGGTTCTCCTGGTATCTCACGGCTTCTGCGAGGCCAGGTACCTTCCAAGAGACACACATCACACTTGTTATAGGGATGTCAGCAAGTATAGAAAGCTGAGGAAGGAGAAAAGGCTGGTCCTTCTAGTGTAGAACGAGGGGCAGCCATGTGGTTGTAGAAGTTTGTATTCATTCTAACTGGAGTTCATGCCGGCAAGCACAGCAAGCATCTGTACTACTGACTGAGTTGAATGGAATATTCCAGCATGTCAATAATCACAGTGAGGTCCCGATTGAATACCATTTTGATTGAAATGGAAGCCACAGTGCACTGGAAAGAGCGATGGTATAAACACTGCTGCCAGGAAAGGGCAGCCCATTATCCCGGCCGCCTAAAGCATTCGAACCCTTAAGTTGAAAGTGGCAACAGAGTAGAGGTTTTGGCACCACCACTTTGTCTTCTCAGAGAACACTCTTGTTTTCTTTCACAAGCATGGTTGTGAGTGAGCATAAGTATCGAGTGCCTATAAAACACGAGGGAACCGCACTCACGTGTGCATATTTCCATACTCAGACTCACACTCATACATGCAATTAACAGTCTTACAAAGGCACTCTGGGGGTGAAAAGGTGACCTTGGTGACTCAGCAGCTCAGAGCTCACAGCTCTTGAAGAAGACCTGTGTTTGGTTCTTAGCACCTGGGTCTGATGGCTCCCAGCTGCCCATACTTCATTTCCAGGGGAAGCCTGCTTCCGGATTCGGTGAGCACTTGTACCCTCTCTCTTCTGCTCCCCCTCCCCACCCCACTGCCGTGTTTCTCTGACTCTCATACAGAATGTTAAAAACATGAGAAAATACAGAGGGATGAAGCAGCATTAGCTTTTAATGTAAAGTGCATATGGGTAGGGGTGAGTCACTGGGAATTGTACAAGAGCGATCTGAAGCTCTGTAGGAAGTTACAGAGTCTGTGGCAGTGCCAATGAGTAGCCCAGGGACTCTGTAAAGCCTATTTTTATACTCACTTAGACAGATGGTAATAAGGTAATGGGATGTCTAGTCTATGCAAATTCACAAGTCTGGTTCTGCATTTGACCATGAGTCAGGCTTTGGACGTGGTTTCTCCATGTAGACTTCTTTCCCTTTTCCTTTCTAAATGCCTAAGGAGACTCGTTGGAAGCTGTGTGTGCTTCTTTCCTGGAGTTATCACTTGAGGAAATGCGTCTTCTCTGAGGCTTACTGGTCTCTCCCCAAAGAAACGTGCCCCTACTCTCATGTCACATGTCACCTCTTGTACACAGTGTGCACGGATGAATTACTGGGGCTTCCCACCAGTCCACACTTCAGCTTCCAGTCCCAAAGTGTGGCTGCCAGTTCCATATTTGGTTAAGATCCTGCGTCTGCCTGGTTTCCTAGGGAAACCATTTATACAGGCTGCTGTGTCCATCTGCCTCACCCGCCTGGGTTTTTTGACTATGTACCCTGATTATTTCCTAATCAGGAAAAGAAGCACAGGGTTGCAAATGCAGGAAAACCCTTGCAGTGTGTTGAAAGTAAGTTTGTGAAGATGAACAAGCACTTGCAGAGCCATGCATGAGAGTGTTTTGCATGGCATACGTATGTGTGACTCTGCTTGTCTATACATTTATAGCCACTGGGATAAAGCTAATATAAGTGCATACTTGGGATGTGTGTCAAGAAATCTTAATCTATAAATCCAGAGACATTACACTTAAGAGTGTAAACATGGACCTGGAAACCTTCCTGTACCACATTCCCAATCAACTGTAACATAGCTGAAAGGACCCTTGGCTTGAAGTTGTGAATCTATGATGAATCATTTAATTCAGGCTTGATCTTATCATCTACAAGTGTGTCCCCGTCCCCACCCCACCCCCGCCCACCTCCATTGCCTTGGGGCAATTTTGATCCTTTGTACTAGAGTGTCTGTGACCACCAATATCCTATGCTGGTTTAATTATTATAGCAACACACTATGTATTCCCAGATATATGTATATAGTTTTGACGTTCTTGAAAGTTTTGAAATTGACTCCTTAATTTCACACTTAATATGGACAGCTGCTTATAAAAAAATTAACCTATCTGGTTTATAGAACTTTGGGTCCTAGTTGCTTTATTCAACCTTGAACGTTTTTAGAGGTCAAAGACTAGCAGAGAAGGAAAAAGAAACAGGGGTTTTAACATAGTGATGTACCAACCTTGCTTCAAAAGTTATGCTGGCCAGTCCAATGCTAGTGAGATTCTGTAACCTAGACATGGTTGGTACTCCAGCTGGGCCTTCTATGGAAGCTTGTGAATAAAGAATGTTTGGAGGAAAAGACAACCTAGATCTTATGTCAGGACATTGTCATATCCCTAGTGTTCAGCAAATAGAATCAGGTGTTTCATTTAATTACTTTTCAAAATGCCACTACCAGAATTTCTTATGTAAATACATAAGAGGCATGTTAATATGAAATCAAAATTATATAACACTAAAAGCAAAACATGACTTCCTTTTTACTAGTTCTCTTTATTGTGCTGTTGGGAACATGCTATAGGATAATGAAGATGTTCGAACTTGGCCAAAGACTCCTTCTGAGGTATTCATTCTGCAGAATCATAGGAGTGTCATCATGCTGGTCACTAGCTAGTTCACAAAATGCAGTTCAGAAGACTTGTTTAGCAGAGGTCCTTGACCTCCACTGTGGGAAGTGCAGGTACCTTGGGGAAACAGTCCTTGAAGTGCCTGCATAGTGTACTAAAGGCTCAGATTTATGGGCTAGTCAGTGATTGGTGCCTCAGAGAGACATGCTTATTTCTTATTAGGTGTTTACATTGTCCAACATTGTTCATCTGTCTTACTGTATTCATCATCCCTAGAGCAGCTCTTGCATATGTGGCTGCTATAATTATCTCCATTTTTAGAGGAAGATGAACCATAGAGAAGGTGAGTTATTGTCCAAGGCTATACAATCTATAATTGCCCAGACAGAGAGTTCTGGACTATGTCTTCTTATTCTACTCGCTGAAAACAACATGAAATAAGAAATAAAAACTATATTGAGTTTGGTGGGTTAAGAGACAAAACTTTCATAATAGAACTTGGAAGACTAATGGACCAATTCTGCTGGGGGCGGATTTGGAATGCTGGCTCTTGGGGTTCATAATAACAGCCATTACATGAGCAATAGGTGGCCTTGAGGTCAAAAATGTTCTCTGTGGTGGTGTTGAGCGCATGAAGTGAGCTGTTCTGAAACAGGGAGGGTAGGTAATAAAGGAGATAGAAACAAAGCTTAGTGGTAGGGTGTACGAGCATTTGAGAGTCAGGTCAACAAAGCCACCAACGATTTCACCTCGTGAATCTACGTGGCACCACTAGACAGCTAGTGTAGCATAAAGATTGTCTTCTGTCTACAACAGAACTCGATTTGAGATCAGAAAGCAACTGCTTAAAGATGCTGTCTCAACAGAATGCCCAGTGCATAAACTCAAAGTAAGCTAGACCATTTCTCCACCAGTCAGCCCTCTGCTTTAGCCTAGTGTGCCTTTAGCAGGCAGTGGATTCAGGTTGCCTGCATCTTCCATCCCCTTGTAGGAAACTTTCTTGACTTTTCTGTGAAATTTTTCTGGTTTATCACTTCCAAGAACCTTATAGCAGTGTGCCATATCCTGCTTATGCCTAGGACTGGGATCAGATAGCCTAGAGCCTAAGTATGATCATGCATGACCTGTGTCATACCCAATCTCCTAGTCCATACTATGGAGGATATTAACTGAATTTTCCTCAGAGGAAGTTTTAATTATTAAGTAAAATAATCTACTTGAAATATTTGCCCCAATGGCCTGCACGGAAGTGCCAGTAAATGTAGCCTTTATGATTATGGCTAATAGCATGAAATGCTGATAATGAATCTTGCCAAAGAACCTTATACTTCCAGTGCCTGGCTTTGTAAAGCTTCTAATGTCTACCAATGACAACAATAGAAGGCATAGAAAAATCTAGGCCCCCTTAAGGTGGAACTATGATCTATCACCATACCTTATTTTGCAGGATAATGTATGAAAGATATTTCTGGGGAGGAATTTAATGAATATCATAGAGTATTTTTATATAGTCAAAACTTATTTCCTCAGCCTAGTATGCCCAGGACTGGGGTTAGATAGCCTTGAACCAAAATGTCATTCATGACCTATGTAATGCTCCATCCAAATCACAGGGTGATACCCATGAGAATGACAATCCATAATGAAAGAAAAGTTGACATAGCTCATGCCTTCTCGTGTTTAAGTAGCAGTTATTCTTTTCCCTAGTTACCCTTCAGAACTACCTAGGAAGCCTTGTTACCTTCTTGGGCCTCACTGAGAGACAGAGATGATTATCTTTGGAGAAGTGTTGCTGTGACTTCAGCCCCAAGTGATTCTGATGAGCAAGTAGCATAAAGAACTTGTGGAGCAGATTGATAAGGCTGGGGAGCGTGGGAAAGTGGTTATGGTGGTTCACTCAGTCTTCATGTAGCAAGGACTGAAAGAGTGCAACCAGTTAAGTCTTGGCCTCTGCTGGGTTTCTTATCTATGTGGTGTTTGCAGGAAATTTAAAACAAAACAAAGGAAGGGGGAACCACAACATCAAGGATGTGAAAGTTGCCTTTATTCAAGAAGGTATTAGGCATCAAGACTTAAGCTGAGGGGGAAAACCAAAGGAAGCTGGCTTATGTGTGGTTAGGAGGAACATGGGTGCTGATTGACGAAACACAAGCCTCCATGTCCAGCTTTCCAAAAAGCCCTCTCTTAGCTTTGCTTGTCTTTAGTTGTGTGGAACACAACTGCTGAAACCACTGGGCCACAGGATAATTCCAAAGCCATGGACATACAGCTAGCCCTAGTTTATCTGTGTGTCACAAAACAAGTAGACATACTTAGTGATGCTTCTCCTTTCTCCCTGTGTTAGGGGAATGAATATTCTAGTTCCAGTCTACCTTGTCCATTTTATAGATGAGCAAATAATGATGCCAAGTTCTCATCGAAGTGGATACCAATTCCCTGGCTGCCATAGTCAAATGATGAGTTCAGAGACATAAGGGCCAACTTTAGAATTCTTCAGCTTTCTTACTGACCCTGTGAGTTCTCCACAGAGAGAGTTTTTTTGTTTTGTTTTGTTTTGTGTAATCTTCAAGAATAGTTGACATGTCTCCTCCTTTTTGTTGACAAAGCTCCTACTTTAACTGCCCCTGACACCACTGTAGAAGAACCCATGACCTTGCTGAGAATGCTGCATGCCAAAGAAGACTTAATTTCCTCTAAGTACTTGAGAGGAGAAAAACAATAATCTATATGATGGACTTTTGGCTGAAACCCATATCCTCTAGAAGGTAGAATTTGGCATAACTCATACACTAAAGAAAAATGTTTTGTTCTGATGTCATCTGCTTAATTAATGTAAAAAAGGATTGAATTTTTTCTATGCAATGTCATTTAGCCTTTGAGATTTTAGAGTTAAGTGGCCCAAACAATCATTGTCTTCCAGGCCTGAACGATACCCACAGCTGGATTGACCTGCCCTGGCATTTATAAGGTGTTCTTATAAATGACTTAGATACAGTGCAGGTGTGTCCTTTCTCACATCTGCTTGTTCATGCCATCATCCGTTGAACAGCACCTATGTGTGAGCATAAGGAGGAAGGCGGTAGTAGGCACAGCATTGTGGAAGGGGAGACTGTGAAGGCAGGGTTGTCATGCACTAATATTACTGTCAGTGTGTTGAAGAGGGGAGGAAGCTTGAGAAGATAAAATGTTCCTGTGGCTCCTCTCTTCAGTAAGAACTTATTTGAAGCCTGTTTTCATGGCAGACATCATGCTTAGTGAAGAGACAAGGAAGATAAAAATGGTCCCTACCCTCAAGGAGCTTACAGTCTATTGAGTTGCCTTTCTGATTCTCCCACTAGATTGTGAGCTCCTGGAGGGCAGGCACTTGTATTCATCTGAAAAGGTGTGTGTCGTTGAAAATTTACCTTGGATTGCAATCCTTGCTCTATTGCTTTTATTGGGATCATCCCAGCCACATGATCTGTTGTGGAATGGAATGATGAAAGAGTGAAAGAAAAGGAAGAGACATGTTGACAAAGTTTTCTTCCTCTTATTATTGCTCAGAGATCTAGTGCTGCCTGGCTCATCCCTTGGTGCCTTGGGGTTGGGAGTAGTTATAACTGAGATCTCTCTGACACCTAGTTTTTGTTGGCAGCAGATCCATTCTCTGCTTGGTCAACTCATATACTCTAGGCTGTAAGCTAACAGTCAGGGCCTGGATTGGGCTCTGGGTTCTGAATCCCAGGCATGCACCTTGCAAAAGTCAGATGCAAAGTCAACAGAAAATGATGAAATTCATTCTCTGGCCAAAATGCTATTATTTCACCAAGGACAACCAATTTTCTTGGCACAAGAAGTTGATTTGATTGTGTTTATGTAATCAGTCGTATTTGCAAATGACAGAGTCATTCTCACAAGTGTCTTAAAGGGGAGGTGTTGGCTACCTTTAGTCTGTGCTACAAATTTTATTTTTCAGAGCATTTTTACAATTCATTACTCACTAATTCCAAATAAAGTGTCTGAAGTCCCTGTGGTAGGAGTTGTCGCCCTTTACGATAGTCACTGGATCATGAGATATGACTAAGGCCCAGAGAAGTTGGTGACTAGCCTGAAGTTATATTGCTCATTGTGCTTCTACCTGTTCTCTCTGAAAGAGAGCAGTGCTACTAATTTTTATCTGGCTAACACATTGGGAGCCCTGAGCTTCTATTTTGACTTATTGTTTAGAAAAGGCAGAACAGGTTGTTAAAGATTGCTTCTTCAGCTTAGGAAATACTGTGGTCTATTCCTGTAACTGTGATAAGGCGAAGCTTGTCTGCCATGAGCATTATCTTCCATTCAGAGCGTTATCAATATTTATGTTTAGCAAGCTCTCAAGTAGTTACATAGTGCTCCCAGTGGCCGGTCATACTCAACCCTACTCTCTCCAAAATAGAACCAGCAAAGTACAGAATAGGAGGTTAGGTGTGGAGAGGTTAGAATGTTCCAGATTGGGGGCTTAACTTCCAACTTTCTGGTTTCTGAGTTCAGGACTTAATCTCAAGACCTCATCTCCCTTCTGTTTGTGAATTAGAGCCTGATAAAAAACAGAGTATTATATTTGCCATAGTAGCATGAAGTATCTGTTCATATGAAAAAAAAATCCATGATATTCAAAGGATATGCTTCATTTGTTTAAAAAAAATATTAGCAGGGTTTACCTCTAATTTCTCAAAGAAAAATCTATTCAGTGTTTCTTGCATCTACAGATTGAAACAGAAAAGTTGGCCTAATTCTGCATTCCTTTCTATCACAAGTAATAACACATTCTAAAGGATGATAAATAGCTTGTTGAAAACGTAGATGGGTTCTATAAATATGTACCCAAATCTCAGTAGTGGAACTCACATACAGGAGAGGACTGTTCTGTGACCAGCTCCTGCCCCCTTCCAGACCTACTTTGCTTGTTAAGAACATGAAGGCCAGAACCAGATAGAGCTCCATGAAGTCTTGTTCTTCCTGCATGCCTGGTTAGACTTGCAGCTTGAGTGCCTCGGCCTGTTTCTTCATTTCAGTTCCATCTTGGCCTCCATTTAAAACTCTTGAATCTACATGCTTTCCTATTGAGAAACAGTATCAACTGCACCTTGATGTCAGTCTACACTGCTGAACCAAGAGTCTTCTATACCATGCCTTATTCTCACCTCTGCATTCAAGTGCTTTCCAGTGTCTGCCACCAGTCCGCTCACTTCATGCAGTTTGGACTAATGAAGTTTCATATTTAGTTATGAATGCAATATAACATGGCCTGAAGTTTGGAAATAGAGATGGGAAAACAGATACCAGCAGCAGTGACACACTTAAGTATTCCACATTGTGTTAAGGCTCAGGACTAGAGCTAGCGTTGGACTTGGCTTTAGTAGCTAGAGTGCTCTGGAGCTTTAAACCCTAGTGCCTTGCATATCTTATTGTTGAATTAGACCAAAAAGGAAATACCTAAACAGAGAAAATGGGTACATTACAAGTATTTAGAGTTGAGTTTACCTTAACCAATTTTAACTGCCATGATTCTGGGGTGATGGCTCGGCAGTTAAGAGCCCAGCTCTTGCAGAGAACCTGAGTTTAGTTTCCAGCACCCACATGGTGGCTCACAACCATCCATAACTCCAGTAACAGGAGAGCTAATACCTTTTTCTGACAACCACAGTCACCAGACATGAACACAGTTCACATACGTACACGCAGGCAAGACACTCATACACATGCAACAAATAAATGTTAAAATATTTAACTGTCATGGTGAAGGGTGCTAGGGATTGTTATGCATCTTATATGTTTGCATGATGTTGCTTCTGCTCCAAGCTTGTTGCAAGAGAAAAAGAAATATGTGTGATGAGGATGAAGATTAAAAACAGGGAACTGGGACCTCAAGACTCCACATGAGTGTCTAATAACACTTTCAAGATTTACAGCAAAGAAGAATCTAAAATTCTTTCTGGCCAGGCTGCTGTGTCATTACTTTCTGTATTTCTATACTTTTCTTGTTGAAAAAGAAAGAAAGAAAGAAAGAAAAAGAAAAAGAAAAAGAAAGAAAGAAAGAAAGAAAGAAAGAAAGAAAGAAAGAAAGAAAAAGAAAGAAGAAAGAAAGAGAAGGAAAAAGAAAGAAATCCTTGAATCCTGGTCACTACCTATAATTGTAGATCCAGTTGTAGAGGTATTGACATTGAACCCTTTCATAATGTCCTTTTATGACAGTATGAGTGTCATATGAAGGAAGGTCCCTCATCCACTGGAATGTGGATGCCTAAGAGATGGATGGGGAGCGCTTCATCTAAGCTCCTAAGTAAAGTCAGCATGTACAATGCTTTTACAAGTCTATAAGGGGGGGGGGCTAAAAGCACCCTGGCTTCCATTATTACTCTCTTTCTCTTATGTGAAAGCATGGCCATCTCAGTGAGGTCCCCGGGCACTCAGATCTCCCCACTTCAGCCTTCCTCTGCGTGCTGAGTTGTTAGTATCAGAAATCACCACAGCCTCTTTCGGGCTCGTTTTCTCCAGCCTCTCATTAAAGTAATCACTTTTCAAAATCAGCAGCAAGAGCATGCATTTCAGTGAGTAATGTTTGGCCTCGTCTGGAACAGCTGGCCTGCTGTGCCACGGTCCTGAGGTGATCTGCAGACAGCTCGCTCAGCAGCCTAATGTGTGGGTTGACGTTCCCAGCAGACAGTTTCCACCCTTCGCTAAAATACACTGCCATCTTCCTACTCAGCAAGGACAATAAAGCAGATGAGGAACAGAGATGGTGAGGACCTAAAGGAAAGGTGCCACCAGCCAGATGTACTACTTCTCCCTCAGGTCTTCACCTACAATGCCGTTTTTCCATATCTCTAGATGTCCAGATTCCACCTCTACCCAAGACATAGCTCAAATGTTACCTTCCATTTATGAATGTCTCTCCCTCATACTCCCTCATACCAATTGCAGTCCCCTCCCCCTTTTTTCCCCTGTGGAAGAGGAGAATAGCATGTAGTTAACAACATTTTTCTTTGTATCTTTTGATATTCCTCTATCTTTTCCCCCTTCTCTCTAAGAAGACAGGCCCTATATCTCATTAGTTTCTTTAGAAAAACACCAATAGGCACATAGTTAATACTCTTAAAATGATTATGTTGTTTACAGTCATCTCACTTTAATTGGAATTGTGCTAAGTTGAATCAGTATGATGTATATACCTCATGCTTCCTGCTTTCCTCTGAGAGTCTCCATGAATAATCAGTAAGCATCAGAAGCTAGGACTTAACATGAAGCATGCTCAACAGGGCTAAAAGATCCAGGTCAACTGAACTACTTTTGTAAGTCAGTACAATATAGCCTACAATAACATGGTTTGGAACTATTACTCAGAATGGAATGATGAAGCTGGTAAAACATCCAGAGTTCTGTGATATCTTTGATTATGATATAATTCTACATCTGTACTTGTAAGACTCAGTTGCATCAAATACATTTCATTCCATTCTGATTATACTGATGCCCTGTATCAGCATCTCGGTCTCTGGAAGTGAAGAAGTTTCTGTACTCAGTGTGCTTTATTATAAACCATGTCTCATCTATATCCCAGCTCAGTGATCTTGAACAGTTTGTTTAACTTCCCTATTTCTCAGTCTCCTCATTTGTAAAGTGAGGTATCAACCTACTTCTCATAGGAAATGGGATGCACCAAGGAAGAAAGCAGAAGGGTAAAACAGCAACACTAATATTATTAAATGGACAAAGAGGTGGCTCGTCAGTTGAGAATACATAATTTCTTTTATATAGAACCTGAGTTCGGTTCCCAGCACCCACTAACAACAGCTCACAACTACCTGTAACTTGGGCTCTAGAGCAGTGGTTCTCAACCTTCCTAATGTGGTAATCCCTTAATACAGCCCCTCATGCTGTTGTGACCCAAAGCATAAAATCATTTCATTGCCACTTCATAACTGTAATATTGCTACTGCTATGAATCATGTTATAAATACCTGGTATGTGACCCCAGGGGGCCATAACCCACTGCTCTACAGGGACCTGGCACCTCTGGTCTCCACAAACACTTTCACTCACATGCATCCACACACACCAATAAATAAGCAAACAAATAAATAAGGAAGAAGGAAACCAGATGGACAAAGAAACCAATAAAGTTAACATATAATGATGTGTGTGTGTGTGTGTGTGTGTGTGTGTGTGTGTGTGTGTGTGTAGAGATGTTGTACTGAAGTTTGTTTGTTTGCATACTAACTTAAAAATGTACTTTTAAATAAAAAGCCACAGGAAGAAATATAAATATAACCTCAAAAATATTTCCTTCACTACCTTATTTCAAAGATTAAAGGAGGAATTCATACTCAAAGGAATTCATACAAAAGTAGTTGATTTTAAAAATATTACTGTTGCAATTCCCAGGCATACAAGGTTCCACATGAAAAAAATTCCATAAAACAGTGGTGTTTTTCTTAGAAAGTCAAGTCATTGGGAAATAGCATTGGACACAGAAGGAGGTCTTGATGCTGGTTTATTAAGGCTTTACCCTCACCTTGGTGGCATTTGGCCCTTTGGGTGCAAGGACTAAGGAGGAACGCCCCTCACTGATCCAGAAAAAGAAAACTGTACAGGGAATAGAATCAGCACAGCCAGACGTGGAATTCACTGTAGACCACATCTGTCTGTGCCAGCTGTTGTCGGTCTGTGAATACTCGCCAAGAATAACAGCAGATTTTCACTTTATAGCAACTTCCATCCTGGGATCTCAGAAGAATGCATCAATGTAGATTAGGTCTCCTAAGATCTATGCCAAGAATGGCCATGCTTTATATCCAGTGTGTGCCGCTGATCTGAGGGAGCCTTCTGGGGTAGAAAGAGGAATAAACGAGTTTTGAGTTGGACCTGCTTTTCTGATCTGAGTTTTCTTCTTAGTCCCATCTCTGTTTTCAGATAACCTTGAACACACAGCTTCTCTCCTTGGCTCTCCTTTAAATCAGTCAATCAATCAATCAGTCAATTAATCAATCAATCAATCAATCAAAGGACACATGACCAGCAGATAATCTCCAGTGTGCTTTGTTTCTAAAGAAGCAAGTATGCTAAATCTAGGGTTGTGTCCTGAATTTCAGAGAGACCTTTCTTCTTATGGAGAGTAAGGTACTGCCATAATATTTTATCCATCATTCTGCCACAAGTAGGAAATCTTATCATACTGGTTGTTAGGAGATGTCCCTGAACTTGAGCTTTTTTAAGATAAAAGACATTTTATGGTTTTTATTTTTTCTATTTTGAGGTTCAACATTGACATTGATAAAGGAAATGGCTTTTGACAAGCAGTTTGATTGTGCTTAATTAAATGAAGAGAGTAAAACTGGTCTGTTTCTCAGAATTGGAACCTTCTGTATCCAACCTTCATGGATGCTTTTATTCTCTTGCCTATCATCTTTGTACATAAAAAGTAGTGTTTTCTCCTAAGAAAGTTTCCATTGGTATTACTTATTTTGTAATATATAAGCAAATTCCTTAAGAGTGAAGGGTACTGGGGGGGAGTGGAATGTAGTTGGGTTTGGTTTCTAGGATGCCCAGCCTGAGTTAAATACCAGGTTCTTCACTTTCTAACAAGGTACTCATCCCTCAGTCCCTCCACTCCCTTGGCAAATCAGTATGACTGCTATCGAAGTTGCTCAGTGATTGAGTTATTTAATGTGAAATATTTTTTGACATTATCTGCCACCTGCTAAATAATTATACACCTTAATAATAATACACCTTAATTACATTCTGTCTTCTAAGTTATAAGTCAATAAACATGTACATGAAACACTAATGCATGTCTACCTCCCGGACTCATGGAAACATTCCTTTGGTAGGACTAGAGTTACATTGCATGGCTGATTGATCAGAAATGACAGTGCCCTTTGCCTTAGATTCAGGATCAAAATGTGCTCTTTCTTCCTCTGCTATAGTGTTGATGAGTGACACTAAGCCATTCGTGTTCTCTCATCCACCTTCCTGCCACATTTGAAAGACATCTGTAGCTCAGATTTGACAAGTTGTGAGAACATTTAACACAAATAATCATGAGCCATCATTAAATACTATCATGTGCCATGTATCATCGGCGTACTGCTTGTCATAGAATAGGACTGTCCCCTTTCCCCACTTAACCCTCATACCATTTATACGTGAAGAAGCTAGTGCTAAGTTTAACCCAGAAAAAAAAAATAGAAAAGAAAACCTTGTGAAGTGTATAGAGTAAGTTGCACACTTCCTATTGCTCTGCCTCCAAAACCCACACTTTCTCCATTACACCACAATCAGTGTTTCTGAAAGTAAAAGGGGCCACATTAGTCTCCAACCTCTGGTATAATTAGCATCGTGCTTTAATCAGCAAGGTTGACTGTCTTGATTAACCTTTATGATAGATCATGTAAGTTTCATATTTCTAAATGAATATATAAAGATAGCTGTAAATCAGTGGAAAAACACAGAGCAAAGAAGACAGGCTCATATTTAACTCATGGCTCTGCCACTCATGGGTGTGGTTCTATGTAAATCACTCCCCATAAGTCAGTTAACAAAACCACTGATTTATTTCTTCACTGTGAATAAGGAAGGCGGGGGTAGAAAAGAGAATGGAAGGGAAAGGGAAACCCTGGGCTCATCCTGTGACAGTAAAACTCTGGTGTTTGTGAGAGTTATACTAAGTCACTTGTAGACTATGAAGGAGCAAAGAAATCCAAAGGATATTTAATCCTGCAGTGATTTATCGCCCCTGAATTCTGTTTCAAGTCCTAATTTAAGCCCCGATCCACTTGTCATATTTTGGCCACAGGGACAATTTCTGTTGTCTTGAATCATACTGTCCAATGATGTGTTTGCATACCATTCACACAGCCTGAAAATGTTGAAAGTGACAGTACGTTTTCACCCACTACAGGATGCAATGGCTTATATGGCCCATTTTGCTTAACTCAGAAGTTTTGTGGACATACCTTCATATTTTAAGCAACAAATACATGCTTAATAAAATAAACGCTTTTCCCTGGATACCAGTTGTTGCTTAGTAGGTATCTAGAGCATCTAGAACCAGTGCATTGAGCATCTCCACCACACTGATTGTATCCAGCTTTTTGCTTGGTGCTTTGTTTTTCTTTCATATGCCTTGATTTTCTGAGTTATAAATTGTTGAAACAGATGTATCACAGGCTATTGTGATGATTGCCTTAATAATGAAGCAGTCACTAAAATTTGTGGGTAATTTAATACAGACTTAGAGGCTGCAGTTTCCTCTACTGCTTGGATAACCTAGAAATAAGGACTTTTGACTCATTCCTCATTTTGTCTCTCCAGATATCTGTCCCCCCCAACAGGATTTGCTTTACATGGGACCAAAAAAAAAAAAAAAAATCCTCTTTTTCACTCTTAAGCACCTTGCCTACTTCTCTAGACATCCAGTGTGAACATCTATCAGAGGGCACATTTGTTTGTAGAGGGTGACATTGTCACAGAACAAAGCATTGGCCCTTTCTTTGACTCCCAGGTGCCTTGGATTGCTAAGCAAGACACCCCTCTGACTCAGAAGAAAACTAGTTTCTCTGAGGTGAAATGTGGGGAGTTAACCATTTGTTTGCTGGTTTGCATTTCCCACGAAAAACTCAAAAACAGAAATTTACCTCAACCATGGAAAGTGATGTGCCAAGCACCATATTTGCATATTAAAACTGAAAACGGATTTGCATGTTATTTCAGTGTCGTATGTGTCACGTTCAGGCATCTGTCAATCCCACTAGCTAGAAACAGCTTGTGCAGTGAGAAAGTGTTTCTGTGCATAGAAGACCGAGAAGCTCAGGCCTTTCATTTTTTTCCAACCTGTCCACACTCCGATTTCCCCCTGCTCTCCTGGTTTCATACTGAAAATACTAAGGAAGAAACTAGAACCTCATGTTTTGAAAAGTATATTTGTTATTTTCTAAAAATCATTCATTTTATCACATTTTATTTTGACACTTTAAAAGTATTTTTAAATAAACTACTTGCAATCTACCCTGCCAACTTTGCTGGACTTCATCTAGTATCTTTATTGTTGTTTTTGTTTTATGTTCACAGTCGTTTTGCCATCTATGTTATACACTGTTTTAGTGTGCTCTGAAAATTATAATATTAAGAATATGAGTAATCTAAGTTCTTTATGGCAAATGACTGGAGAAACCTTGTTTTGAGCAGACAGTGGGTTAGAAACAAAGTCAAGGCTACAGGCCAGGTAAGAGGCACACTATGGTGATTATTAAAAGTGTGGTTTCTTGCAAGGCCCAGTGGTGCACACCTGTAATGCCTGCACTTGGAAGATGGAGGGAGGAGGATGAGGAGTTCAAGGCCAGCCTAACTGAATGACAAGTCCAGTGCCAGCCTAGATGATAGGTGACCCCTGTCTCCATAGATTAATAAATAGGTATATCTTCTAATCAATAAACTTCCTTTCCCCCACCCAAGCACCCCACCACCACCCAATAGAACAACTCGTCATGAAACCTTCTTAACAAAGGAGCAAATTGCTACTGCATTTTTTCCAGGCAGCTAAATTAAAATGAAGCATTTCCCTCTAGGAAGCCACTGTCACCTAGGTGAGGCATAGCAAAGACATAGTTTAATTTGAAAATACAACCACAAACAGTTTGTTCCATTCATCAAACTTCCATTCACCCATGTTTGTGAGGGGAAAACAAAGGAAGAGGTGCCCTGCATTTCTCTGCCTTTGTGAATGGCAAACCTATTATGCATAACATTTGTAAAGCATAAACAGTAGGCCAGACATAGCAGGTAGATTTTAGCCATTCACAGTATTCTAGAAATTGCTTCTGTTAGCCTCCTGTAAAACAAATTGAGAGGGCTCCTCTTACTCCAGGGTCGGCTTATTTTCTCCTCAGGAATGGTCCTGGGAGGGCTAAGAAAGGGAGCAGTAAGGTCCTTACTGCGATGAGGCTTTCTGCAGAACTGACTTGACTTTCCCACTCCAATTGAAGCGCCTCCTTGTTCCATGGCTCCTGTCTTCCAGGCAGTGTGGCATCACTATTTGTGGCTCATGTGCCTGGAATTCATCCAGACAGAAAAGTGAGAGGAAGGGCTATTCTGTTCTCCATCCTACATGAGCCTTACATCACTGTTTTATGTTTCAGTGTCAGCAGTTTGGAGGACCAACAAAGCATGCATTTACCAACCTCAGTTTTGGGAAACTTAGGGCCCAAAGTACTCATGATTATTATGTATATTGCCGAAATAGTCTGTGAAAACCAGGAGCACCACACTGGTAGAAAGGTGGTGGGTTACTGGAAAACTAGCAAACAAGCATTCCACTTCCTTCTTTAAGAACATCACCCTTAAGCTCTACATTTCTTCTCCTGTAACTATAACAGCTATAGTTAGTAAGGCTTCCTTGTATGAATTAGATAAACTAATCTTCAACTTTATACATGAGAAAAATCAGCAATAGAAAAGCAAAACCCCTAAGGCATGTTAAAAGATACCAGAACTCAAAGACAGTGAGCCTAGGCACTCTTGACATAGAGACTACCTGTGGGGAAATGGAGCCATTATTGCTGTTAGAGCATCCTAAAACTTAGGTGTGCTGGCACTGCAGGTTCCTTATGGATGCCCGGCCTTTCTCTTGATTGTAGTAGCTTTTCAGTAAGCCCATCTTGCTGAAACACAGGGTCTTCAGTCCTCTGCTGTGAAAACTTTGACTTAAGAGCTATGGTTTAGAGACAGCAACACATGACATGAGGACAAGAATAGGACAAACTAGAGGTGATGGGTTCTCACTAGGAATGGTCAGGCTGGTCTCCTCTCCTCCCATGATCCATTGCCATTAGCTGCTATAACCTGAAACACAACAGGTATCCCAGCATATCTTCTGCCCTTGACCAGAAAAGGTACTTCATCCCTTTACACAGTGAGGCATTAAGAATCTAGTGGGACATTCAGTAAGAATCCAGAAGTAAAAGCAGCCACAGGAAATTGCAAAGTGCAAACTTGACACAGCTAAATGGTGATGGGGTGGGGGGGGCTATCAGAAATATATATATTTTTTCTGGCAGGCTTTCAGCTCTAAAATGGGACTAATTCTACCTTTTGAAAAGAAGATAATTTCAATGTTTCTTTTTACAAGAACACATAATTGAAGTCATTTTCCTTCTAAGAGAAGGAACCTCTTGTACATCATTACAAATGGACAAGAAAAATGAGTGTCTCTGCTACCCAAAATGATAGAGTATTCATTATCGTGGAATCTTTCAGAAGATTTTGGCTGCTTTTTCCCGGTGTTTTATTTCCCAGGCAGTGCTTTTCTGAGAAGATTCAGACTTGCAATAAGTTCAAGTAGGTGGTACTTGGCAGATGAGAAATCAACAGCAGGTAAGGTCACAGGAACCCAAAGCAAGGTCATTGACAGTCACTTGAGAAGCTGATGCAACGATGGTTATGGAGTGACCACTTTTCAACAGGGATGCTTAGAGCGCTGAGCTACAGTGCCAGAAGGAAGTTTCATTGAAGGCAGTGGGCATTGGCCTGAGAAAGTCCCCTATCAGCATCTTTGTGAGGGCTCTTTATCACACATCCTCTTTCCTCAGAAAATACACTGGGGCTGTGGTTGCTCGTACCTGTAATCTACCACTTTTGAGGCCAAGACATGAGGGCAATGGTGTTGAGGTCAGTTTGGGCTACATAGAAAGGCTTAGACCAATGTATCTACATGCAAGCTCTGCCACTACCACCCCCCACTTCCCACCAAAAAAAGGGGGAGGGGTGTTGGTGGAAACTTTCCTTCTCTACCCAAGGAAAGGGCATGGAGGATAGAGTGGTTAACTTGCATAGCTTCTTGATTTCATAACCCAAGTATAGTGAAAGTTCAGTAGGCTGCAGAAGCCCTGCGAGCCGCCCGCTGCTTACTCAGACTCAGAACCCTGAATGAAGGGCAGATGCTTCCAAGGGTGCTGACAAGTGGTTTACGTCCTCCTGTGATGGAAACCTCTGTGTTAATGAGGTTTCCACTGACTCAGTGTGCATTTATTTTTACAGACTACAGAATATCTCTAAAATCAGATAAGTAATTATACTCTCAAAGACGACAATGGCACACGCTATATTATGGTCACAAACTCATGGTGGAGTAAAGTCAAAGATTCTTTGAGAATGTTATTTTACAGATGAAGAAACTGAGGCCACAGAAATGAAGATAATTCCATAAAGGTCTTCAGTTGAGTTAAAGTCAGAAAGATATTAAAGAGGCCCCAAATAGTTTGTCATTACATACAAAACACTCCAAACATAATGAATTGTTACATGACTATGCTGGGTGGAAGTTGCTGTTTATCTTATCTTTAATATGGTGAAATCCCCTTGGTCAACAAGGATTCTGTCCATTTGTATTTCCTTTGCAGAAACCATCCCTAGTTATTACACAGAACCTCCCATGATACGTAGGAAAAACCTAGACTTGTATATGACTGTATTTTGGCATCATTTTATGTCTATTCTAATGCCAGTTACCTGGGCAACGGTTTAGTAATATGGATCAGAACGTGTAGATGGTTGAAACTTTTATCTGAGAAAAATATATTTAAATTAAACAAAATACACAAATGCAAATATTGGATAACACCACTCAGCTTCCCATGACTTTTAGCAGTGGTCTTTGATGGTGTCACTTTCCATTTCCCCTCTTGTAGTAGTGTGAAGCACCTCAGCCTGTGGTATAGAGGCCTCTTTGTCTGGTACCTAAAGGACTAAGCCTCCTTCCCTCTTGTGCCTCTCATGGTAACTTCTAATTGAAAGAAGGAATCAGCAATACTTCCTGTGTGTCCAGAGACAAAGGAATCAATAGCCACACAAATAAACATCAAAGACCTTTAAAATTATATTAGTTACTAAATTGCCTAGAAATACTCTCATGTCTACGTGAATTTTTAGTGTGTGTATGTGTGTATGTGCGTGCGTGCATTCAAGTATGTGTGTGCACATGGATGTAGAGATCAGAGTACAACCTTAGGTGTCCTTATTCAAGTGTTATCCACCTTGTTTTGTGTTTGTTCTTTTTTATTAGTATTATTACTAATACTTGCCACAGGATAACTAATGGGAGTGGGCTGCCCCCTTCCACCATGTGGGTGCCAGGGATACACTCTAAGAGAGGCGTAGGCTTGAGAACAGGTACCTTTAACCCTTAAGCCACCTTGCTGGGCACTGAGTGAGTTTGGTGGGGTTTTGCTTTATATTTATTTATTTGGAGGACGGTGTCATGGTGCTCATGGAGAGGTCAGAGGATAACTTGTGGGTGTCTTTTTTCTCCTACCATGTGGATCTTGGGGCTAGAACTTAAGATGTCAAGATTTGTAGCAAGTGCCTTTACCTCCTGAGCCTACTACACACCAAATAGGCCTGGCTCTGCCTTCCCAACCCTGGGATTACACATATTACAGGATAGATATTTTGAAAACATAGACCCTGTGGTTGCAAGTCAAGTTGAGCTGTTCCTCTAGCCCTGATTGCATTTTTAAATAAGCTTGCGATGTAAAAAGTTCTGCTATATTCATAACTTTCACAAAGATAACTACCACTTGAAAATGCCCTAATGATTTTCTGTTGCCTGAAGTGAAGACTTGGCATTGGCTTCTGTCTTCATTCTAGCTCTTTTCCCCTCTAAATTTTTACCATTTGTTCTATGAACATTATTCTTGAACTCCCTCCATCTCTCCCTTCCTTCCTCGTTTCTCATGTGAAATCCAGTTTACCCTAGAAGAACAAAAGCTCCTGTCTCCCAGAAGTCTTCTCCTGACAGGCTAGAACACTGGAATCATACCTACATCTTAATGTTTACACAGTTTTGTAATAGTCTACTTTGGGTCTTTTTCTTTTGCATCTCTTAATTTGTCAGAGGTAGAAACTCTTAATAATTTGACTGAGATGATATTTGCAGTCCTTGGCACGTTAGGTTAAGAAAAGTTTGGAGCTGTCCAAATTGTCACCTGTTGACAACTTAACCATGTGGCTTAGGATTCTCTTATGCCTTCAATAAGTGATTCAGACATTACAAAAATAAATAAATAAAATAAAACGTACATACTGGTGATTAATGTGCATATTTAAAACAACATTTTTTTCAGGAAAACATAGACTATGTTTTTATTTATTGAGTAGTAATCTTTCACTCACATACATAGAAATCTTGACTTATAGAAGAGTAAATATATATAAATCTAAATCTCAAATAATACATTCCAAAGGGCTTGAAGACACTTTTAGGGGACCCTGAGAGGCATTGCCATGTAGGAAATATATGCCTAACTCAGTTAACCAGGGATCCCACATTCTGTTGTTACTCACAAGTGGTCCATCACAGGGTTGCTCACTTACCCACTTGACCTCCATTTTTTCATCTATAAATCAGGTTCGTATGTCATACAGTGTCACTCTCTAAGTATATCAGATTGCTTATATCTGCAGCAGGCACCTTGGAAAGGTCATGCAAATGAGGAATGGTTGCAACATGGGGATTACACCGCAGATGTTCATGCTTCAGAATGAAGAACCCAGACAACAGTTGAAACCCTCCCATCCCAGTGAACCTTCATGCATTTTAAATTGTATGTTTTTACTCTAATCTTGCTCATTTGGAAATAAATTGGACAAAGTTTGTCCATGTTCCTGAAGATATCATGAGCCTTCATCCAAATTGGAAGGGAGAAATTACAGGGATAACCATCCATCAGTGAAGAGTAAAATACTACATTTCTTACAGGATTGAACTCAGTGTCTTAGACTATCCTCCCTAGGGTGAACAATCAACCCTTATCTAAAGAATCTATGGTTCCAGCATTCATTCCAGAGGTGTTCCTCATTATACACTGGATGGGTATCAGAGCCATGCAGACAAAATTCAAAATACTATGAAATATTCTGGGTCCTTCCTCAAAACACATGGCTTTCAAATAACAGTGTCGGTGTGGTCGCCAGCTTAACTGTGGTTCCTCTTGCAATTTTTCAGCTTTATGTTTTGTGACAGTAGTATCCATTTCATAGAAAGTACACAAATCTGAAGGTGGTTTTTTGTTTTGGTTTGGTTTCCTCCCAAGCTAATGATATTTAATAGGATAGTCTCTTACAATGTTGTACTGTGATTAAAAAGTATGTGAGGTACATCATGGGCTCCTTTGGCTTACAATGTTTTCAATTTATGATGAGTTTATAGGGACATATCAGCATGCTAAGTCTGATAACATCAGATACAAAAAGTGTAATTTTAATGTAAAGAGCCCTTCTAAATTTGTAAGCAAAACAGGCAAGAATATTTGATGACTGTAAAGAATGATTCTTTAAAAGAAAAGTCATCTGCGAAATACTGACAGTGCTTTGAAATTAGTCTTTTAGAAATGTAAGTGCTAAGGATAGACAATTCTTCCTTAGTTTTGTGGGAAATAGATTTAGTTTCTTACCTCTTGCTTATTAAAAAAAAACAGATACATATTCTGAGACAATAATAAAGTGTGGCCTTTGGAAGCAGGGATATTATGTGTTCTTTAGTGACTGTTGAACAACTTAAAGCAGCTACCATTAATGCTATTAACAGTGACAATTGATGCTTTCCCAGTACTTCCCTGTTGGAAGCCATGTGCAATACGAGGCTTGGGGAGAAGGTACCTGGGTACAATTTCGGTTTAGATGTCAGCATAACCTGGACTCAGCCTCTCCTTTTATTGAACACCTGAAGGAAAGCAACTGTTCTTGTTCCCATCCCCACTGTCTGTTTTGCCACCTGGAGTAGATAGCCCCTTCTTCCCACTGCTCTGAAACTGTTCAGTTTAGCTCACTGTGCTTCTCCTAATGACTGAGGAGATCTGAACTTACCCAAAGTTCCTAGGCTTGCCAAAGAACTCCAAATGAGGTTAGCCCTCAGTCACCATTCATAAAGTTATCTGTGGTCTCAACCATGGGCTTCTGACTTGTAGCAAAGCCTCCAATGTCACAGTACTGCCACCAGCTGAAACTCCCTTTCTATCCTCCTCTCTCCAGATTTAAATACAGGATCATTTGTAGTTTTTCCCACTTACAAGTTACTTCTCAACTCTGACATTTTGCTGCTCTTGAATTCCTCCACTTGATATGCATTATTTAAAAACTTATCTAGAAGTTTAGGAGTAATCAGCATGTGTTTATCACTTGAAGGTACTGCGGTTAAAAAAAAAAAAACAAAAAATCCCATTTCATGAATTTCAAAAGTAGCATTTACATAACATAAAATAAAGTTACCAGCTGTCTTACTCAGCCATAAACTCTGAACTTCAGCAATGAGTGGTGGTAAGATTGTCCATGAGATAGTAAGTGGCATTAATGTTGTGGGGGTAAGCAAGTGCTTTCTGGTTGGATATCAGGCCCTCTGTACAATACAAAACAATGGCCAGCACTATAAATCTATAGCATATAGGTTAATATGTAAAATAATACTATTATTTTGCTCAAGGGCATAGTATTAAACTTTCCTGTAAATCTGCTCTCTCTATCCATAGATTACTACATGTTCTCTGACATTGTCAGTGACATTCCTTTCTGCAGTGGGTAGTAGTGAGCACAAAATTCACAGCCAGTCAAAGTGTAGACAACGGTGGTTCTCAACCTGTGGGTCGCTACTCCATTGGGGATTGAATGACCTTTTCACAGGGGTCGCATATGAGATATCCTGCATATCAGACATTTACATTACAATTCACACCAGTAGCACAATTACAGTTATGAAGTAGTATCAAGATAATTTTATGGTTGGGGTCACCACAGCATGAGGGTCAGCACTAGGAAGGTTAAGACCACTGCTATAGAATATACTGGTGCAAACAGGACAGCTACACCACTCTCTTTTCCAAGGCTCAGGGGTCATTATAGAAGAGGAGGCAGAAAGATTACTAAGTGCCTGAGGTCAGAAAGGACTAGAGAAAACAATGTCTTCTGACTTGGCAAGATGAACACACTCATGACCTCCATAGCTATGGTTGCTGTACAAAATCAGGCCAATCAACATTATAGCGTGGGAAGAAGGTCATGATCCCCACCTCCTAATGGAGGAGCTATGGACAATGTGGCTTCTGCTGAAAAAGATTCAGGGGTGTGGCTCCTAGACAATCATCCACACTCCACTGGATGGTCTCACACCAATGACTATAGGAACAGCTCACACCAAATTCATAGGCCCTAGATGAAAACCTACTACTTCTACTACTCCTACTACTCTGATAAATAGACACCTCCAAATGAATGAGTATTATAGCCTTAGATTGATGCTTCTCTCAATCCTCATCAGAGAAATTTCTTTCGGTAGATGACAGTTAGCGTGGAGACTTACAATGGGCCAAAGTGCAGAAAACAGATTACAGGATGCTCAGTCCTGAGAGGGACATCTGTATCACACAGCTCCTCCCAAGACTTAAGGGCTTATTGAGGGAGATGGCAAAGAAAGAGTGACTACAAAGAAACAATGTCTTTTTTATACAGCAGGATAGTTGCATATGTAAACCCACCATGGTTTTAACATGTATACCTGAGATCTATGCAACCTCAAGCCAGACAAAATTCCAGCATGGAGAATATAGGTGTGCATGAAGTCCAACCCCTAAGCTAATAGCTACTTGGAATGGATGAATCTATTTTCTTTAACTGTATAGCACCTGATAGGGCACCCACACTCCTGTGGTAGACCACAAATCCAAGAGTATATGGGCAGCACAAATGTATTTGGGTTTAAAGAAAAGAGTATACAAAGTTGGATGGGTAGGAAAGCAGGAATGGGTCTGGGGGGGATTTGTAATGGGGTAAATAGGATCAAAATATAATAAATTCTCAAATAACCAATACAAAAGAGAAAAAAGGAAGAGTGGATGGATAAACTGAAAAAAATAACTAATGATTCAATTATTTCTTTAAGGTACTTAATAACCCTTTAGGGTAAAATAGTGTCTGCAGTTGAGAAGTTGCTCTAGTTTTAATGTTTAATGTTCTCTAAATAAGTGAATTAGTGTAGCATGAACACTTGTCCTGACTTCACCGTACCTAGATCTGTCCTGATCTTTTGTCATTTCATGTTCCCTGTCTCACAAAGAGAAGATCATGCAGCTGACAAAAGCCTGCCCACCTCTTATGCAAAAATTCTAACAGGAAATGAAATGCTGGAACAAGATTGTTGGCCAACAGAAGTTTCTTGGGCTCTTTACTTTCAGCATGTTCCATACTACACACTTATGTGTATTCCAAAACCTGGGGAAATAGTATAGATAAAAGACTAAACCACTATCAGTGAGCTCTTATTAGTGTCAACGAGGCCTAGATTCCATGCTTTAGACATCACTGAAGTCAAACCCACATTAGGCATGGTAAAACCTTTAAAGAGAAGTATATGTTACAGGGTGCTTTCCCTGATAACTCCATGGGTAAAGTGAAGATGGTGGCAGAATGAATACCTTGCTTTGTAGGGTTTACTCTTAAAAGATTCTGAAGACTGAAACTCTCACCCAGCTGTTGCAAGAATCTAAGTGTTTCCACTTAAAAAGAAGGATTTTAACCTTAACATAGTAAAATTACATATAACAAAACAGTTATCAAATAAGAACCACAGTTAACAATATTTAGCCCATTAACATTTAGCAAGATTTAAAGAAAATATTCCATCATGTATCCTATCTTTGTGAGTGTAAAGTCTTATATGTAACTTATATTTAATCCTAAATAAGGAAAACTATAACCATAACTATCTATCTTCAACTCCATCAAAGGCCACAGAATGATAATCTATAAACTCTAGAGATGACAGAGACAACTTTCCTGGTCAGTCACCCGAAGTTCTTCTGTAATGGTCCATCTTCAACCTATAGGCCATAGTGTGTCTGGCAGATTCCTCAGCAAAGCAGGAAGCTTTAAACTGTCCACCTGTATTGGCAGTTTATCAGTCACTTTCTCTGTGTCCTGCAGACTGTCTGGCAGACTCTTCCTTGAAGCAGGAACCCTGTAGCAATGTCCATCTTGTATTAGCAGTCACTTTCCTGTGGGTCCAGTTTATACAGCATAAAGTCAAACAGTCCAGACAAGAGTGGTATCTTGCCCAAATGATTAGTTTTGCCATATTAGAAGTAAACTCCATAATGACTTTCTTTGATGTCCATCTTCCTTTCTGATGCAGGTGGTATTGCCAGGAGCAGTTATGTCTCACTGTTAATAAAAACACTAAACCATTTTAAATGTCATATTCTGTCAGTCTTTGAAAGGTTTGAAGAATGCCTATCCATCTCAAATACATCTTGAAAACCTACCTAACTTAACTCTAAAGGTTTGACTCTCATAGGTAACTATCTATAATCTTTACTAAGTTATACATTGCATTTCTAAATGAGCTATATAAACACAATACCTAAACAAGAGAAATATACATATCATGAAATTGACCTTAAATTGTATCAATAAATGAAAATCCATTCCAAAACAAAGTATTAATTTCTATACCATAATCCCCTTTTTACCTTTAAAAAGAGATTGGTTGTAATCATAAGCCATTTATAACCAAGCCCATATAAGTGAAAATAAACATTTATAAGTGATATTTGAGAATTTGGACATCATGCTTTCCAAATTGCTTCCTGCTGGTAGGGGGCACTGCCATGGTGATCCTAAGAAGACACAGAAATCCTGGCTTTAGTGGTCTGCAGGGCTGCCTTGTCTCAGCTGTTTTGAATGTTGAGTTAGCTGGGACACTGCTTCAAGGGGTCTGGCTTGATCAAACCATGTTAGTCTGGAAGGAATCCACATCTTTCCATTTTCTGTGGAAACAAAAATAGAAATTCTTTTCCCCAGTAACCTCTTCTTAGACTTAAATTTTGGAGTCAAAGCATTTTTAAAATATATAAATTGAATTAATCCATCAGTATTTCTTTTAACAGTTGTTATTTCCTCAGCAGTCCAAGACAACAGAACAGCATATAGTATCCAGACTCTTTTTGTGCTTTCCATCTTTACATGGCTTTTTTGTTACTCTATTTCTTCTACTTCTATTATTTCACTTTTTGAGGCAGGGTTTCTCTGTGTAACTTTTATCTGTCCTGGAATTAACTCTGTATACCAGGTTTACTTTGAAATCGCAGAGATCTGCTTGCCTCTGTCTCCAGTGTGTTGGCATTAAAGGCATGTGCCATCACACCCAGCTACTCTCTGTCATTATTATTCTTTTTTAAACCATTTTATCCTGTTTCTTTTTCTCTCCCAAGTCTACATATATATTTTAAAACACACTGTAAACCTTTTGAGGTTTTTCTTAATCTGAATCTGTCTTTACTGTAAATCTTTATCTTTTTCTGGCCATGAGTCTTTTATCTGGTAAACAACAACATTGCTAAAATGAAAGCCACAGCTGTATTAGCTGTGGTCTATCCAAGGTGGTGGCAGGTACTTTTACCAGCAGAACTGATAGCTGTACTCACTGCGTTGGTCTATGCTGCCATCCAGCAGCATGCTGCCAGCATGGAGATGTAGCCACTGCCATTGCCAACTCTCATACACACCATTCAGTTGTTAGCAGAGCTCTTTAAAAGCTATGCAGTTTTTTGCCACTTATGCTGAGTCAGGAAATCTCCCTTAAAGGAGCTGTGCAAATCTCTGCTTGTCTCTGGCAAAACAGAGTCCAACTGAGAAAATGCTGGTACCAAGAAGCCTTGCTTGTCCTTGTTCTTTTCTTTCTGAAACCCTTTCTTAAGCTTTTGTTAAGTTTTAAGTGGAAGTTCTTAATTACCCACGTTGCCGACACCATTTTGTTAAGAGTAGTTTTTTCCTGCCAGTCTGCCTGGTCCCAGCTATGCCAGCCCCAAATAATACACTGAGACACTGTATTAGATATAAAGCTGTTAGCCTGTTACTAGTATTTCTTATGGTTAACTCGGTCTTAAATTTAACCCATTTCTATTAATCTAAGTATTTTCACATGGTCTCATCTTACCTGAGGGAGGCCCAGACCTCTGTTCTCTTAAGTCTCTACATGTTGACTCCTCCCTCCTACTTTCAGAATCCTCCGTTTCTCCTAGTCCCACCTATCTTGCTTTCCTATGGGCCAACAGTGCTTTATTCATTAACCAATATGAGAAACATATTTACAGACATCTCCCATCAAGCAGTTATTGAAAAATTAGATTTTTACTATTGGAAACACAAATGCTAAAGTGTGATAGACTCGTCTATAAAAGGGAAGTGGATAAAGTGTAATATCAGAGGTCAGACACTGGATAAGTAATAAATCTTAGTGCACATGGATCTACAAATGGATTTACCTGTGCTGCTTCCTCCTTGGTTAAGCACATTGCTGTAGTGGATGTTTAGACAACGGTTAAATGCGTATGTGTTTTCTTCCAGGGTGGACACCCTGGGCCTTTGGGGACTCCTTCTGTTCCCCCATCATTCCGGCCGGAAGATGAGCTCGAGCACCTGACCAAGAAGATGCTGTATGACATGGAAAATCCCCCTGCTGATGACTACTTTGGTGAGTGGGGCCTGGAGCTGACTTTTGAAGTAAATGCCATGTTCCATTTTCCCTACTGAGGGATGGGGGTTATCAGCTGCACTGGTACAGTGTTTGCATCCACTGCATGAGAGGTAGTATATACACACAGCACTGCATTTCTGAATAGACAACCTTGAACAGGGAATAGAGTGAGCTTGTACTAAAACCTCAGTGAGCCTTAGAGTTATTTGATATGCAAAACAAGACGCATTTTGAACAATTTATTAGCTGAGGCAAAAGTAGATCATCTTGTGTACACTATGAGTAAAACTTGGAATCTGATACTGCCTAACAGTATTCTGGAGTCTCACCATCCCTGAATTCAGAGGGAAATGATACCTCTATTTGTCACTTTTTCTCTCTTCAAAACTATGAGTTGCTATGAACAGCTCACGTTATTCTTCCACATCCATTACTATAGGTTTGGAGGGAGTGTCATTTGTGAGATGCTGAAGACACAGCTTGTCAAGGGACAAGGCAAGCACAGGTGATTGTGAGTGCAAATAGGAAAAGGTGGGAGTCCTATAAACTCTGTGAACACTGAAGAACAGAAAGTTATCCTTGAACCTGACCGTTTAAGCCAATCTTAAATGTAGGGATTGTTTGCTGTCCAATCTCATTTTTTAATGGTACTTTTGTAGCATGTAAGTAAATTAATTCTGGGAAAATAACTTTAAAACTGCAACATATTAACAACTGTGAAATAGAAGACCAAGTTCTATCATTACATTTAAGAGGTGATATAATAGTTTCTAAATATTCTTTCTCTACTTTGTGTTAGTCTCGTTGCTTTCTAAATAGGTTCTTGACAGATGTGTAGAGACAGATGTGTAGAGAAAGGTCACTTGGGTCGCAGTAATGAGTAAGGTTCCAAGGCAGAGAACCAAAGAGGTTTTGCATCCTGAAATATTTCCTGTCTTCATGACTTCTCTTTAACGCCCTATTGTGTATGAACAATGAATGTAAACTGAGACCACTGTCCCAGTGCTGGAGTGTATGGAGTAGGTGTGACTGGTATACAGAAAGCAAGCACTTCCTGTACACAGATGTCACTGTAATTTAGCTACAAGGATATGAGGTGGGGATAAAGACCCCTAATTCTGCAGTCAGGGAGATGGCTTGGCTGGTGTTCTGGTTGGCTTTTCTGTTACTGTGATAAGTGGCATGACCAAAAGCACCTTGGGGAGGAAATGGTTTCTTTCATTTTGCAGGTTACACCCCATCATTAAGGGAAAACAGGGCAAAATCTCGAGGTGGGAACCACGGAGGAATGATGCTCATTGACTTGTTCCATGATGAAGCCAACTAAATACAACCCAAGCCTACTGCCTAGAAATGGGGAATAGTAGGCTAAGCCCTCCTATGTCAAATAGCAGTAAAGAATATTACCCATAGACACATTGGCCCCAGATTGGCTCACAGGCCAGTCTGATGGGAGACAATTCTTCAAAAGTGGTCCTTCTTCACTGGTATGTAAAGTGGCAGCCAAGGTGACATCAGGTTCAGGTAACCATTTAATCTGTAGAATTCACACAGTGGAACAGAACTGACTGCAAGTTATCCTCTGACCTCCTCCATGAAAATACTGTCACTCACACATCTCCCAGGCCCATTCTTTGCACCTATTCACACACTAAATAAGCAAGTAAATTTTAAAACTAATTTTTCAAAGAAACCTGATTCTGGTCCCTGCTGTGCCCAACTAAGTATTGCTAGCAGGCCCATCTATTACATGAGCCCAGTTTCCCACCTTGGTGACTCAAAAATTTGGAACAAATGTTCCAAATTTCTTTAAACATTAGCAAATCTACTGTAGAAACACCATCAATCCAATGAAATAAAACAGTGAGGCTAAACATCAGATTATGGCAGTTTGCATAAATGCATGAAAAAATAGTAAGACAGAAGCAAAGGTAGCTTTATATATCAGAATATTGTAAAACTTCATTGTTCTCTTATTGTAGTAGTAGAAGGGTGTATGTTAGAATTCATATTAAACTAAAAAAAAAAAGTTAACGATGAAAAGTAAGCCATCCACAATTAAGATATATTAAAAGTAAAAAGCTACCTTCTGAGTTCATGTGCTTCTGGTATTGTACAATATTATCTTCAGTGATAAAATGAGCAACTATAGCAACTGTATCAATGGTTGAATGTTACACACTCAGAAAACAGATAAAAATGATCTTAGAACTGCCCTAGCTTTATGGCATACTAGCTTAGAAAACTTGAGCTATTCCTTAAGCCTTCTTTGGTGCTGTTTCATGTACAGTGTGGAAACAATAGCTATCTTATACTGTGATTGTGAGTAATGCATGAAAAATTGATAGGATGCACTCAGCCAAGTTCTTGGCATGTAGCATATGTTCAATAATCAGAGCTCACCAAAGCTCCAGAGATGTGCAGCTTATTTAAGAAAATAAGATATCCCTATTAAAAATCCATCAATAACACTTGATTTAAATT
The DNA here is from genome assembly GCF_943737965.1 of Phodopus roborovskii. Taxonomy (NCBI): domain Eukaryota; kingdom Metazoa; phylum Chordata; class Mammalia; order Rodentia; family Cricetidae; genus Phodopus; species Phodopus roborovskii. Next base: position 10,754,212 of record NW_026126469.1, read on the forward strand.
TAAGTTCTAGCAACAGCAAAAGGTGTGTCACTAACAGTCAAAGTAATCGCTGCCAAGTGGAGGTTGCTAACCATAAGAGAGAACTGGAGAATGTTTTAGTTTTACTGAGTGTTTATGAGATGGTTTATGAACTTCAGAAATTAACTTATTTAGTCCTTATGGAAGAATGTAATCCTGTGATGTAGATGTCACTATCATGTTCCCATTAGAGAATTAAGGTCCAGGAATGGTGTTTTGCCCAATATCAACAAGTAATGGGCTGCAGAACTGGGTTTCAAGCTATGCACCAAGCCTATATCATTGAACACCAGGCTCTGAGGTGGAGGGTTTAGATCATAAACTCTGGGAATGTTTAGTGGGGAGATTACCTTTGGAGAGATGGGCAATGAAACATGAGGAGTCTCTTTTAAATAGATAAACAAATTGTGGGTGGTGCCAAGATTGTTGAAAGATAACGCGCTTTATGTGGAAAACCTGGATGTGGTTCTGTACATGCCAGGCTGGCGTGTTTGCCACAGGCATGCCTTTTCCCTTTGAAAGTGCTTATGTCCCAGAGGAGCCTATGAAAAATCAGTGTGTTATTGTAACAAGAACATAGAGTGATGTGTGGTTTGATGTCCATTCAGCCACCATTCTGAGAAAAGGAGTATCTAGAGGCAGCAATAGAGAGGTAATTATGGAATCATTAAGCCTTGGGTGAGTCTTTACACTTAGTTTAATTAAACTTTGGAAATAGTAGGATCCTAGAGGAATGGAGCAATTTTTGATGAGGAAACTTTTGACATAAAAGGGGAGAAAATGGTGGAATAGAAAGCCCCTTGTGGAAGTGACAAATATTAGGCATCAGTTTGTGGTGTCAGTTGAGACAAATCTTTAAAGGGTTTCTAGGCCCTGGCTAGAAACCTGTGGACTTCATCTTCTCTAATGAGTTGCCTGTTGAGATCTAATGCCATGGGGATTGTTCCATGGAAAATGCTCACAAACATAGCTTCAGAGAGAGATGGCTTCAAATACCATCTTGGCTTGTGTTGCTTAGCAACATAAAGTCAGGAGTGAAGGTACTTGTTGTAGAACCTTGACCATCCCACTCTTTAGACACATCCCATCACTTCCTCTGCTGGAGGGAACCTGTGCTATCAATGCGCACAGACAGAAGCAGTCCAGGGATTTCAGTACAGATGTCAGTACAGTGGGACTATGGGGAAAAAGAAGATAGGGTCTATCTACCCTCCTGAGGATGGTAGAGAAAAGGTGAAATAGCACTGGTTGACCAACAGAAGTAGATAAAATCCTCTCTTGCTCTCTATCCAGAAAGAGTTGAGAGGACCAGAAAGCATTTGGAGATAGGAGAAAATTCAGTTAACCATCCTTATTAGGCACAGGGATGCAAGCTTTGGCTCATTGCCTTCTCCTTTGGAGTTATCTGTCTTGGGTGGAAAAATGTAAGGGTGAATTTACACTTGCAAGGAGCCTCCGCTCCAGTGTCGGATGCTTGGAGTGATGAAGGGGTAAAGAAGTAGAAATCATTCTAACATGAAGAATTCAAAACTTAAAGAACTTTAAAACTTGGTACAAAATGATGGAGGGAGAATGACTAGAAAACTGAGCAGCTAGCATGACTGCTGAGCAGCTTGGGTCCTACACTTTTCAAGTCATTTCCAAAGAAAATGTAAAGGAAAAGTTGAGCTATAGACAATCATAGAATGGCTCTTGGACGTATTCCGAGTCCAAGATTTCTGTTTTCTTCTACTTTGAAAGGAAATAAAATTACCTGTGAGACAATTTGAGGGAGTTAGACAGATAGTACACAAGGAAGGAAGGAAGGAAGGAAGAAGACAGAGAAGACTCATATATTTTTAATGAGTCAAAGATTTAATGGTAATTTTTAAACACTTCCATGCTTCTTCTATCATCTGAGCTAGACAGCAGACCAGGTAAGGAGGCAGTAAGTTCATTTCCATTCAAGAACCAGGTGATAATGAGCCCCCCTGCTCTCCAGGATGCTAAGCTGCCCTCACTAGTCATAGAGCTGACAAGGAGCAGAATGGCTTTGGCTCCGCCTTCTGACTCCATAGTCTCTACTTTGCACTTCTTTGTGCACTCATCCGTTGCTGAGTTGGTCATGGACAGGTTAGATCAGGTAACACCCTGTGTATGAGCTCTCAGGTATGTACTGAGAGGCGTGTGACTGCTTTGGAAATTGTTTAGCAGGTCTTAACCAAGGTGCTGGGTGATTTGAACTAGATTGTCATTATTGTCATGTGACAAGAAAATTATTTCCAAAGTGTCGCTGTTGATTACAAAATGAAGACTGACTCCAGGTGGGCAGCTTCCCTTGGTGGAGATGGAACTTGAGGCCTTAGGGATCTTGTTTTCACACAAAAGTAACTGAATACAATCCCCAAAACCACAGCATCAGAGAAAAAGTCGAAAATGGGTGGCTTAGAGGAAAGGTGGCATTGATTAGAGGGGAAAGGTGGGTTGTTTTGGTTTTCTTTTTCTCTTTTCAAGGTAGCCATGGGTCATGAGAGTATAGTGGTTTTAGTTAGACATATTAGGTGTATTTCCTTTATGTTGGTAACTTGCACAAAGTAGTATGTGCTTACAGTACTAAGTAAATAACCCCAAGTACTTTATGTCTTCCATTTTAGCACATGTTGTTTTTAACAGCACCAGTGTGCTGTTAAACATTGATTTGGAACCCAAGATTTATAGTTTTACAAAGAATGTGGTCTCAGAAGTTATATAAGGTAATTTTTCATTTTCTAGAAAATTAAAGCCCACATGATTCATTCAAGGTCATACAACTGAGAGTTGCGCAAACTGTAGATATTATTTGTCTTCTGGATAAAGAGTAGAAATGAAGAGAGATGCCTTGGGTGGTATTGGTGCCTGCTGTGTAAACGTGAGGATCTACATTTGGATCCCAGGCATTCATGTAGAATTCTGGTCATAGCTACACACACTTCTGTAGCCCCAGTGCTGCATGGGTGTATGAAGGGAGAGATGGGGGAAATTGCTGGGGTTGCCATCCTCTAGCAACCGCAAAATTGCAAGTCCCAGGTTCAGTGAAAGGTCTTATTCCAAAGGAGTAAGACAAAGAGAGAAAAAGGAAATCAATCAACATTGTCTTTTGGCCTTCATGTATGTACCTACACATTTGTGTGAACAAAAAAGAAAAAAAAATAGATGGTAGAAAGGTAGAAAAGGGAATGGAGCTGTTACAAAGGTAAAGAAGTAAGCTCAACTTGATATTTTTACAAACTAAGACCTGTACACACCTTTGTTATACTTAGGTAAGAATGCATTTGCCCTTAAAAGTAATATACATATACATATGTGTATATCTGTGTATGTATATAATATATATCTGTGTTTGTATATAATATACATTTTATATACATACTATATATGTATATATAGTCCTGAGCACCTCAATTTTCAAATAAAAAATGTTTTTCCTACTCTCTCTATTTAAATACACATTCTTTTAAATTTTCTGTCCATCTTCCTCACTGGTATGTAAATATGAATGAGGACAGTGTGCCTCATTCACCATGGCGCCCCCATCTCTGCTCCTGTGCTTAAAGGATTGGCAACTAATAAATGAGAGTGATAGCCGACAGTCACTACACATAAGTGATGGGAATATCCCATCACTTACTTACTTGTCACCTTTAGAACCATAAAATGCTAACAATGGAAGGGGTCTAAGCCTAGGAACCTGCCTCATTTGTGGTGAAGATGAAATTAGTTCCCCAGGGTCATAAGCCACTTAGTTACAGAGCCATGAATTATAACCCAGATTTTTGCATTTTTTCCTTTTTAATCATACAAGGACACCGGAGAATATATGAGTAGAGTAAGATGTGGTTGTTACATTCGATGAACTTAAAATTAGACCTACACCCTTGGACTTGATGTCCTTTCCATATGTCTTCCATGAAAGACCGGGGTAAATTGGTATATGGAAATGTTACATAGTTGAGATTTTACTTTTAAAATACTGTATCATATTTTACTGTATGCTGTGTTACCTTTGGTTGCCAGGAGTCATTCTTGCCTCCATGATTTCCTCCCATTCTAAAAGAATTGGGTCAGAAGACAGGCTATCAAATTGAAAGAGCTATTGTGTGCCCATGTGTACATGAGCTTTCTGTAGCAGCTGTTCTAGAAAGGTTACCCTTAACATAGTCCCTGCCATTGCCATAAACTGCCATCCACAAGGGCAGTTTTAGATGAACTTGGTCCAATCACCAGGCACCTACTCACGCAATTACTTCTTGTAGCATCCACTTATCAGAAACATGAAGAAAGTAGAAAAGATACTACTGCTTAATAATTCAACATACTTTGACTGTAAACTGTAGAAGTAAACTTGAATTTCAGAGAGAAAGTACTAGTGGGCCACACATTGTATGCAGCATAAGAAAAGTCTTGCTTCCTAGATAATCCAGAGTTTTGTATTGAGACAGGTTTAGAGCTGAATTCTGAAGACACAAATACTGATTATACATTTTCTGACCTAACACCCAGCTTCATTGAGAACTCGTCTGTCTTTCGGCTGCACTGTGCCCTTTCTCCCTGCAACCTAAACTTCCCCTTGACTTTCTCTAAAAACATGCAGATGATTATCTCCTTGCAGATTTGGAACTGACATCAGCATTGTTGGAAGACATAATTAATTTACCATCAGCAAAACCATTGTTTGAACATCTGTAGAGTTATGCTTAGTAGGCATGTGTTGTGCTTTTAATTGAACAGGTTCATTCATCTACAAATATTTATTGAGTGCCTACTAAATACCAATCATTGTGCTGTGTACCATGGGAGATAATGGAAATTAGGAACATCAGTGACCAAAAAGAAGAGCCATTTGTTAAATCCTCTGCAAAGGCTTCGATGTAGAACAAAGTTTACAACTTAGTGGGGGAAAGCCTCTCTTTTCCATCAAATTCATGAAACTTTGCCACAGCACTGAATAACCTATGGTACATAAAATTCTAAAGAAATACATGGTAAGAAATACTTATTCCCAGGGTAGAAAATGATGTGCTGGTATGTGATGAACTTGGCAGAATCTGCAGGAAACAATGTTGAATGTCTATCAAGAACAAGCAGACAGTATCCAATGCTCCATTATACACAAAGTCCCATAGACAGGTCTAAGTTGATGACATTTTCTCTGTTCTGTCCCTAATGCTGACTGATGTCAACCATGTTGTATTAAATTCTTCTACAGTTACTTCATACTTGCACAGCACTGATCTCAGCCTTCATATGTGTCTCTGTCAAGCCTTGCATTTATATGTGTCCTGTTCCTGGCTCCTCTTTTACCTAGCCTTAACATCTTTTGTAGACTTCAGTACAAGCTAAGAGAAGCCTTGTCCAGAAATGTCTTGCTGAAGGAAACTATAAAGATGCAGTAGGCAGGAATCATGGGAACAGGTTTTAAGCCTCTGCTGGTTGACCTTCTGATCTTGGCAAAAGTAGACTGGACCCCAGAAAACATATAGTTTGTGAACTTCCTATTATTCATTCTGTATAGGTTATTTTCAAAATTTTGTCATATTTATAAACTATCTATTGCCAAGTGTTTTTACTTATATCAGTTAACTTTTAATCTACTTCATTATTCATGTATGTTAATAATAGCCATAATTGACCTTATCTTAATAGTGTCCCAAATGCTGGCTATTAGCTGTCATGACGCCTTAAATTCTTTGAAATTCACTTCAGTACCATTGAGCTGTAACCTCAATCCTCATTTATTTCTCTGACTCTCAAACTGTAAGTAAAGTTTGATATAATTTTTCTAAAAATGAAGACAAACCCATTATTTCTATTGGAGGCAATAGAATATGGCACTGGTCCTGGCATCAAGTGTTGTGAGTGTTTTGGGACCTCAGGTTGTCCTGCTCTTTAGCTGAGCCAGTTTCTTTTCTACAGGTTTTACCTGCAGTGTCAGGAGGTTAAGCCATGTGATCTATTGACATCTTTAGAACTTCATGATTCCTTTGTTTCAAATACTTTTTCTACATTGTTCTCTGTATACTGAAAATGGCTTCCAAAGTGGCCATTCTGTATAAAGTTACAGCAGTGCTTGATTCACAGTCCCAGTAAACACAAGTCAATTTCCAAGGCCATGTATGCTTAATTTGGTGCCAACCCGATTCCCTGGGGTTTGTGAGGAAGTTCACTGCATTGAAAGTTCAAGTGCCAAGCAATCAGAATAAATTGGATTGTAGACTATGACAAAGCATAGCACTAATGCCATACACTTACTCTACTTAAGGGTTTCTGGGGCCAGTGTTACTAATGGTACTTGGCATAAATAAGAGATACTGATATTGCTGACCATCAATGTGACATTGGTATTTATTGTAGATGATACAGCACAGTCATAAAAATGAACAAGTCATCATTTGATGGATGGCACAGTGGATGAATGCTTGGGTTGGAGTTAAGAAATTCAGCCTGTGTCTTTTTGTGCTATTCTTAGAACATTGTCTTATATATCACTGAGAACCATTGTGTTAGCAATCTTTAGATTAGCTTTGTTTTTTTTTTTTTTTTTTTTTTTTTTTTTTTTTCTGGAAAAACCAGCTTATCTGAGGACAGATTGAGAGATGTAACTAGGCCTGGGGGTGTGGCTAATGGTAGGAGAGATTGCCTAGGATATTGAGGCTCTGGGCTCAGTCCCCAAATCAAAACAGAGAGCAGAAGAAAGAAAGTGTGAGGGTAGATCTCTTTTTTTTTTCTTTTTTTTTTTTAATTTTCCTGAGCTTCAGTTATCTAGCCCATTTAAAAGGAGATCATTACCTCTAATCTATTTTGCATGCTTATTTCCAGAATCAAATTGAATAAGTAAATGTGTAAATGTGTTCTAAACCATTAGTAGAAGACCCAAAAACTCAAGAGGTGTTAACATTGCCTCCCAAGGCTGCATCTGTCTTGATTTATGTCATTTGAGATTAGCATATGATAGTCCATCTGATATTTTCATGAATTAATGCTTTGTGATTCTGTATGGTGTTATTTTGTTATTGGAATATCATTAGAGGATCTAAGACATGGGGTTTAGTCATTCTGTGTGAGAAAGCAACACCCTGAGATACACCACAGCGCTCTCATTCGCTGAGCAAACTACTCTTGCTTTTTAATGTGGAGGGCAGAAAACTAATTGAACAAAAAGACAAAATGAATTTTGACTCAGATGGTGCAGGATGAATCATAACCTCCTTTCTTATCTAAGATGTAAAGAGAAAAGTAAAGCAAATGCAGTACTGCACAGCTTTACTGCCTGTGTCAGCATAATCAATACAGCCTGTTTTTCTACAGAACAGAGAGTACATTTCTACCAAGCTGAGAAATGCAGGTAGTACAAAAACCTAGTTAATTTTTTTGTCTTTGTCAATACTCTGATGAAAAGGTCTTTTGTGTCCTTGGTTCAAGCATGTCAACCATAGAGTTCTGTTCTCATCAGCAAGTGTTGCCTAAACCATTCAGAAATCCACCTTTAATCTCATCTGAACAATTAGGGGACAGAGAGCTGGCTGTGTACTCAATGTATGGTCCTGATATCAGCTTGCCAGGTGGTCAGGATGGGACAGATCATCAGAACCTACTTCTTGAGGCATAGCTTTCTTGGGCTTACTGAGGAAACTATTCAAAGTAAAACACAGACTTTGTCCTTCTGAATCTTAGGATCCAGATTTATGATCTAATCAATATAAAAATATTCTTTTAAAACCTCTAATTATTCTCATTGTTCTTTTTCATTGACATTTGTTGTGGGCCTCATCAGAGTCCTGTGTGTGTGTGTGTGTGTGTGTGTGTGTGTGTGTGTGTGTCTGTCTGTCTGTCTGTCTGTCTGTCTGTCTGTCTGTCTGTGCTACCTACCGTATTGTAAGATTCCCCAGTAAAGATGACAAATCCTTATGTTGCTGTTTCTTTCTTCATCAAAGAGCAAAATGAGGCCTGGAACTGTAGTTTGGGGCTTTGTTTTTGTTTTGTTTAAGAGGTCCCTATGCAACTCCATCAGCTCTTTGGCTTACAGAACAGGTTCTCTGGAGTAGTTTGATTGGAAAATTTCCCACTATTGGTTCTGGTTAAAATGCATACAGTGAGCACTTACTCTATTTGGCTACTTAATATGTTTTGTTCATATATCTTTACTGTGACCCTTTGATGCTCACCTTTTATAGATGATAAAGTGGAGGCATAAGAAAGTTAAAGAAGTTCCTTAAGGTGTATATCCATTATAGGTGCAATTTGAGCCCACAGCCTGGCTTTTGACCTGGCATATTCTGAGACTATGACCACAGCTGGCAGAAGTGAAACAAGTCATTGTAAACCACATCTGTGCTAAAAACCTTTCTTCTGGAGGATATTTCTTAGAATGCTTTGGTCTCCTCTTGTTGGATGGTCTCACCAGTGACCAAGCAGTAGCTGGGAATCCAGATATGGCATTACTCTGTTTACATTATACCAACTGTCTGCAGAGACAAGGAGTTAGCTCTCCTGTAACAATGCCCAGCTGGACTACAGAAATACCAAATAAATACTCAGTGTTAGGATCCCTCTTGTGAATGGCACCTGAGATGAGCTATGCGTCCACATTCCTTTTCTCGAGGTAGGCATAACTGACTGCTTATTTGTGATTTTTGGCAGTTTCCATGTTCAAAAACTACACATTCTATTTTAGTCCAGAGCTATCCTCTTTCACAAATAACTGTAAATTTTTGATTTTTAGCAGTCCAACACAGTGATATTGTCTGGGCTAGGGAACCTTAGAAAAGTTAGTTCACTTTCACTGGCACACTGGAGAAGAGAGGACAAGGGAAAGGAATTCATCTTGAAAATAAGGTTACCCTGTTGGCATGTCCTTAGGCAAAGGAGTTCAATGCAATAGCTAGCAATTGGCTCGCTCAGTCGGAAGTTGATGCTATTTTAGGTCATCAGCAGGAGTGTCAATGTATCTGTGAATTTTGGCATTTTGTTTCATTAAGGTGGTTCAGGAAGCCAGACACTGATTAACTGATTATTCAACTTGGTTCCCACTCCTAATTTTGGATGTGTGGTGTCTTCAGGCAGCTGTTGTGAAACTCTGCTTCTAAAGAAAACTTTGCTTGTGCCTCTAAAGCAATTCTGGGAAACAGTTTACCCCACATCCTACTCTCCTGGATTCTCTGCATCTCTGGTGACAGATGCCATGGGATACTGTTGCTTCTGGATCCTGGCATTTCTAGGAAGTACCAGGTATGTACTGCCAGTGGGCACTCAGACTGCCCGCATTCTCACTAGTGCACCAGGATCAGAGTGATCTTTCTCCTGGAGATTATGTGACAAGATGCCCATGACAGAAATGAACTCATCACTGAAGTAATTTTGAAGGGAAGAGAACCCCTATACAGGACCACAGTATGTGTATGAATAAGAATAGGAAAGTTCTAGACTCTGCTGGTAAGAAACTGGAATCTGATTTTATTTATGATTTGTAGTTCAGAGGCCTAAGTGTTCTTTGTCCATTTATTTATTCATTGAATGGTTATTGTAGGCCTTTGTGTGCCAAGCATTTCCACTAACCATTGGTGTGAAAATTGAGGGCAGAAATGCCTACACCCCCAAAAAAATCGTATGACAAATAACAGTACTGGAATTTACTGATACTATGGAAAGAAAAACTGTTTACTGGGATTGAAAGAGCAAGAAAGATTTAGCTGGTCTAGATGATGTTGGAACTAAATTATAATTGAATTTTCCAGGTAACCCATGAATTCAAGGATATCCCCAACCATTCAGTAGGAAGAAAGGAAAAGGATCAACAGAGAATTAAGAAAATACAGTATGAATAGAGAAAGGTGCCTGGAAAAAAGAAATGAGACTAAAAGACTGACGGGTATCTAGATTAAGAGGCCTTTTGGTTTTTTTCCTGCTGCCATTTTCAGTCCTGAGCACCAATGAAGGGTTTAAATAGGGTAGGCCAAGCAACTAATTAGGGATCATTCTGGATTCTGTTGTGGGGAGAGCTGTCAAGCAGGAGGCAGCAGAAGCCAATGGGACTGCGCTTATTCGTACTAATCTAAAGGAAACAGGAGTCACGTTTTAACAATTTTGAGGGCCAGAGAGGGCATCTGAGCAAGGAGAAGAGACAGGCTAAGGCTTATTCCTAACCTTCTATCTTGGGTGGGCAATGATGTCATTAAAAGTAAGGTGAGAAAACGAAAGTTTAATAGTGGTCCTGCCATGAGCCCACTGAGATCCTCCCTATTGGGAAATAGAGTAATTTCCGTTCATCTGTAGTCATTGAGAACCAGCTGTGTGCACTCACACATTGATACAACAGCAAGGAGTAAAGCAGACCAAATCCTTCTGCTAAAGAGGGGAAGCGACCGTGCATAAATAAATAAGCATTGACAGTGACAGACTGGAGAGCAAATGGTTCTCAACCTTCCTTATGCTATGACCCTTTAATACAGACCCCCACCAACATAAAATTACTTTACTTGCTACTTCGTAACTGTAATTTTGCTACTGCTTGAGTTGTAATGTAAATATCAGTGTTTTCTAATAGTTTCATGCAACCCCTGTGAGAGGGGTCAGGACCCACAGGTTGAGAACCACTGCTGTAGAATATTCATAGAAAACAAACAGGAAAAGGATAATAGCATACAAAACAGACAAGGGTGAATTGGGGTGGGAGCAATGTGGTAGCTGGCGGAGCAGCTGTAACCTTGAGGTCTCTATGGTGAGACCTGATATAGCTAATTGTTTCTGGATTTTATTGCTGTTGTTATAAGTTGTTTGCAAACATAATATATGCCAGGGGGACAAAACAAACAAAAAGAGGAGAGGGAGAAAATCCCTCATATACTATTCTTGTTATTTAAAAGCTAGAGTTTTAATTAGAAAGTCATACACAAGAACCCTAGATTTAATCCAGATCCCTTCTGAGGGTTCCCGTTTGACATGACAAAGTGCATTGTGTTGATTTGCTCCTGTAGCTCTTCTGGGTATTTGTGGGGGTGGGGGGACAGAGCAGGGGTCACAGTTGATAGACTGACAGAGAAACCTGGGAACATTCTTTCCAAGGCATACCTAACACGGAGGCTTCTTGAAGCTTGAGTGGGACTCCTCATGCACCATACCAGAGAGTCCCAAAGCTCAGGATCTGGAACAAGGCCTGAGTCCCTCCTTGGTCACAGTGACCTTGAACACACTAGCTTCTGCCTTACACCACTGTGCTTTGTGGAACACTGTTTCTATAAGGAATATAAAACCAAGAGTATTGGAACGGGAAGCACCCTGTGTCTTTTGGCTCCAAGTATGAAGACCAAGAGTCACCCAAAGGAACAACTTTTCCATGGCACAAAACTCTGTGTGTGTGTGTGTGTGTGTGTGTGTGTGTGTGTGTGTGTGTGTGTGTGTGTATACCTATACATATACATATATCTTTAGACCCTTACACACTGACCAAACTTAACTGACTATGCCCTACACTTCTGTATAATGGAATTAAAATCTAGGTTGAGAATTACTGATTGAGTTCTGTCTTGTCACATCATAGACCTAAAAACAGAAACATGATGGTGATGGCTTTCAGAAGGTCCTCTGTGACGAATCTGCATAAGGAACTCTGGTTCTCTGGTTTTCACCAACTGTCAATTTCCATTCTTATTTCTCAAAACTTTTTTTCTGGAATGCATTATTTCCTGCTTCATGATTGTGGTGGATCCTAGGCTGGTAGGCAGGGGTGTTCGGTTTGCCTAGGATCCCATGAAAAATCAGTTGGTGAGGGAGGATGTGCTCCTGGTTTTGTGCTAATACTCACCTGCTCACCAGCCACTGTTTATCAGCACATTCTCATAGAGGTAGGTCTGTGGGCTGCACAGCTTTCTGTGTGTCTGTTTTCAATTTCTGTTCCTTTGATAACTGAGCAAATAACATAGATGGTGAAACCTAGCAGAGTTAATCTCCTAGGTTGTCGTTTCTCTTTTTTAGTGAGTCAGTATGTTTGGTAATGACACGGGAGATTAGAAGGTTACGGTTACGTGGTGTGTTTCAGTGGGTGTTTGTGGAAAAACCTACTATTTGTCCATCACAGTTTATGTGGAATGAATTAGAGCTGCCACCCAGAATATCTAGAGTGTAGAGAAGATAAACAAATTTACAAGTCTTTGCCCTTAAGAAACTTACAGACTACCACAAGTTAGACAACGAAAAACATGTAATAATTCTTCCCTTGTGAGATACATAAATATGATAAAGTAACTATACATATGGCTAAAGAATGTCTTGGGACATGGAAAACGTTGGTAGGTTGTAGCATGATAAATAAAAGACCCAGAGACAGATATTGGAATTTAAACTTTAAGCTGAAGATCAGAAAAACAAAGCAGCTGGCCACTTCCTCTTACCTCTACCTCAGACTGAAAGGCAATCCTGTGCTCTCTTCAACATTGGTAGAGAATCCTGAGACTGACTATTAAGGACCCTGCTCCTATCTTTTATATCTCTCTAGTGCTGGGATTAAAGATGTGAGCTGTTTCTCTCTTAGCCTGATTCAATCTCATGTAGCCATGGTGGCCTTGAACTCAGAGTCATCTGCCTTTGTCTTCTGAGTCCTGGGATTAAAGGTGTGTGACACCACTGCCTGATCTCTATAACTTGAGGCTGACTTTGCTTTCGGAATCCTCAGGCAAGCTTTAATAAATCGTAAACAATATATCATCACAGTAGGTTAATGGATTATGATACCTGAGCTAATTAAAAAAATATGAACCCCCTCCTCAGGAAGGTGAAGAAAGGCATGGCATAATGAAGACCTGGGTAGAGAGACAGGGAAAGTACAGGAGGTGGGGAACACTGTCACCCTATCCCAGTGGTGATAGCGGAATGTTCCTGGCACTAATGCGGTGATGAGCCAGTGGTAGAGGCCTGAAAGGAGAGACAGTCTAGGTACAGTGACGAGACAGTTGGTGCCACTAGGTCAGTGGTTGATAAAGGAGGGAACAACCATTTCTGTCACCACATAGCACTGCTAATGGTCAAGATGATTTTATCAAGGCACCTCCTGGGGAAGAGCAGAGACTTGCCAGGTGATTAGTAATGCTATGGTCTTCTCATACCTCAAAACACGAAGTGCCTAGGTAGCAGCAGCTCAAATCAAGTCAGTCATGCTTTACCTGCCCTTGTGTGTTTGCATATCACCAGCACTTTTGAGATATCAGTGTGGGAAGAGGCCACCAAATTCAACAGAAGGAGGCTCACCCAATCTTTAGAAGTGTAAATGTGTAAACACCTAGTTTTCATTGTTACTTCCAAGATGCAACAAATAGGCAAGCTGTCAGAACACCCTCCATGTGTTTCCTTATTTCTGTGTTCTTGCTGCTGGGTTTGTTTCCGATCCTGCTGCCTAACTAAAGAGTTTGTCTGTGTTTACAATGGAAAGGACCTTGGAAGCCATCTCCAAATGTTTTTGTTGTTGTTTTCTTGTTGGTTTTAAATGCAGTGATACTAAAGAGAAGTAATAACTACAGCTACAGCCACAGCCACAGTGTCAAAGCACACAGCTAAGATTTGATTGTTGCATGTGGAACCCTTGCTTCCTTTTTGTATTGCCTATTTATCAAGTGTTTAGTGGTTATGAATTGAGTAAATGATCCCAAGAGATACCTTGATACCACAATCCCCATTTATTCACAGTTTTATTTAATACAGTTTCAGTTACCTAGTATATACCATGGCATACATACAGGAAAGGGAAAATTCTAGAAATAAACAGATTATACGTTTTGAATTATGTGCCATTCTGGGAGTGTGGTGAAGCCTTATGCTGTCCTTCATCATCACAGTCTGGACTTCCCTTGAGCCTTTGTCTCACTGGACACCTGTTGCTTAGGCACTTGGTAGCATGCTTGACACCAGACAGACTGTTGCACTGTTAAAGATCCTATGTTCAGTAATCCTCACTCCATTTAGTAGTGGCCCCTGAACAAGAACAGAGTCTCCGCTAATTCAGACAGGCCAAGCTGGCTGACAGGTGCTTCCTCTGAGTGCAAGGTGAAACTGCTGTTGTTAATGGGGGGAAAGGGAAAATCCCAAATGCTGGGGCTGCTACACTCTGCAGAAAAACAAATCTTAGTGTCCATGAGAATGTGAAGAAAAGATTTCATGCTAGTTTTTCTATCTTACCTTAAACTGCAAAATTAGGGTTGCAGTGAGTAATAACCCACTAAATTACATGGTTCTGTGCTACCTGTGGTTAGGCACAGCCAATGGGATATTCAAATATTTTTCCCAAGGTGAAAAGGGGCATGTACCGGAGAAACATGAAGGATGATAACTAAATAATTGATAAGGACATATGATTGACTTGTCATCTGTAAACTTGGTTAGCCCCACTTTTTTTTTAACTTTCTCCTTTTGAGAATTCCATACATGTATACAATGCAATATGACTATTTCCCTCCTCCAAATCCTTGTAAACACCCCCAGTCCTCTAACAGGCCAACTTCCATCTCTCTCTCTCTCTCCTCCTGTCCCCCTCTCTCTCCTCTCTGTCTTTCTCCCCCCACCAACCCAGTACCTATCTTGCCAAATGCCAGTTGCTCCTCATTATGGCATGGTGCCTGGAGAGAAAGATGGGCCAGCTGATCTCCAGTCATCTTTCAACAGGATCATGAAGGGGAGTGCACAGTAGCATACCTTAGTTCTTCTCCCTTCTCCAATTGGCTTGATAAAATGGAAGAGGAAGATTATAGATGATGAGAATTGTATACATGTTGGTTTATGATACATCAGTTTCCTATGGACCTAGAACAACATGTATTTGTCTTACTATTCTGTGGCTCAGAATTCAAGGTAATATTAGTCAGAATGCATTGCTTTCTTCAGCCTGTGGGAGGATAAATCCTCACAACCCCCAGCATGACATTTCTGATCATTTTTTCCTAGTCATACTTCCCAATGACGACATCTTGGGAAGACTGCATTTACTTTTAAAGAGCTGTGGAATTAGATTAGGTCCACCTGGATCACCTCCACTACTCTCCTTATGATGGTCATTGCATCTGCCAAATCCCTGAGAACATAACCTAGGTGTTAAACATTAAGACAAGATCATATTTTGGGCATGATTTATGCTTCTGCTGTAGCCTTCCAGTAAATACCTCAGTGACCTAGAGATAGCAAGGCCAGCTTGGTCCTTAGAGACATGCAACAGTCCCCGTGAGTCTTGTTTGTTAAAAGGCTGAATCATTGCTGTAAACACTAATCTTGAAATAAAGGAAAACTGATGACGAGTTTTAATGGTGCTTCAGCTGTGGAAAACAACATTCTAACTTGACATGAAGGCCCTGACATAGTTAGAGCAAATTGATGCTTCCAAGTAAAGTGGATCTTTTTAATAGAGCATTGGAAATGATAACCCGTGCTAGAGGCCTTGCCGTACTTTATCCTCGGCATTTCATTCTCCTCCAATTCCTCACTAAATGGCCCAGGCTTCCTCCTCCTTTCCTCTGTTCCTATATTGTCATCGTTCCCCCCACACCCAACCACCGAAGTGCTGGATGTGGGGAACAACTGGGGGATAAAGATGCAGAGAAGGTAAATGTAAAGTATGAACAGGTGATGAAAAGCCCACCTACCCCGGTCCTGTCTTACCAGTTTTATTTTCTGAGAACCTTTAAGCTGGGTTCTAGAATTGAGCAGTAGAAAGCTCTAGTCTTGTGGAAGACAAGAGGGAATTCAGGGATGTATGAGTGATACTTAGAAAGGGCATGCGTGTCACGACACAGCTTCTCCCTCACAAGAAAACTAACATGGCTCCCTGATTGAAATCTTTCTCTCCGGCAATGGGAACCGGGTCAGATGAAGTTCAGAAATGAATAAAGTTGTTTGAAGATCTAGAGGGGGAATAAGCCAGGAGTACATCATGCTTAAAGATGAGCTTGAATTTACATTTCACAAGCCACTCTCCCATGAGCTGCAATGATCCCTTACCATTTTAATGACATTGTATCAAACAAGATTGGTCTTTAACAAAATCCTAAGAGAGAAGAAACAAACTTTTCTAATATGCCTGAATCAGATTACATTGTCAGAAAGTAAGGAGGCATTGTATCCTCGAGAATGTGGGTGGAGAATGTAAGTTAAAATATTCTTTAAGTTTAACTCACAGTGTTGTGGGTACTCTGCATTCCGACCCTCTTCACCTTGTATTTTGCCTTGAAGATTTTCCCCTTGCTTGGATGAGAGATCTAGGCCAGCAGCACTTTGGTAGTGGATTGGAAGTAGCTGGCTCTGACTTCTCCGCCACCAAACCAACTGTTGCGCTTTGGCTGATGTCCTGGACAGTCGCCCAACTCTACATCCCAAGCTTGTTTGTAACCCTGAGTGGACATGATTTATGATGAACCACTCCTGTTTTGCCGTGTTGGAAAATGGGTTTGGAGTCAAAAGTCCACAGTCTATCTTAGGGAATTTTTGTTTTCCTTCACCAAAAAGGCAAGGGTGTGTGTGTGTGTGTGTGTGTGTGTGTGTGTGTGTGTGTGTGTGTGTGTGTGTGTGTGTGTGTGTTTATATGTTATAAATATTTACATCTAAATGCTACCATGTTTTAGTGAAATCTCTAAAGGAATCTGTGACATTTCTGAAAAATAATTTGCAGTCTGCATGTTGCCCCATAAATCTGTATGGAAATCAATTTCTCTCTTCTCCCTTTGCTGGTGTGCCATGAGGCTGGGCACATACATGTGAGCATGCAGATTTTAGAGGGGCGACTTCTTTATCTCATACAGGGTTCCTCACTTAACCACATGCTCATGTTTTGGATCAGATGGCTTCCCAGTGAGCTCTGTGTCCACCTGTCCTGCCCCCCAGTGCTGGGGTTACAATCACAAATGGTCAAGCCTGCCTTCAAAGAGCAAGCATTCTTACCACTGAACCACCTTCACAGCCCCTGAAACCAAATTTCAAATAAACCTTGCTCTCTTAAAATACCATTTCTTCTTTTCTTTGAATTCATAACTTTTATTGTTATTTTTTTTTCTTTTTTGATAATTTGATTGGTGCTGTACAGTCTATATGTGTTTGTGTTCCTCAGTGATCATTGCTAGTGTGCCAGGATGACACCCTGACCTCACCTGCTCCTGCTTTCAAACACCTACTGAACTGCATCAGTGACCAACTTTTTGATGTCTTCACTGATTACTAGAGTATTGGAAGCTTAAGTTTTGCTTTGTGTGTGTGTGTTTGATTTTGGTTTGTTTGTTTTGTTGTTGTTTTGGCTGGGGGGGGCTTGTTTTAATTATCATACTTTTTTTAAGGTTTTCAACTACATCAGCATGCTGACTGATGTTGACATGTTTGTCCCTTACAGTTTTAAAATCGTTGTCTATGTGGCTAATTTGCTTTATGAGTTAAATTTTTACCAGGTGTGTGTGTGTGTGTGTGTGTGTGTGTGTGTGTGTGTGTGTGTGTGTGTGTGTGTGTGGGTGTGTTTACAAAGTGTGACAGTTTTCCTGTTCATAACTTTTAATATTAGTCTTAATTCCTGCAACTTGCTGCTTTGATTTAGTTCACCATTCAGTTTTGCAACTTCATAGTCTGGGAGTTAGTTCAGTTGTTTTAGTTTAATTGCATTTAAGTTAGATCACACCCTGCTGTCTTTATATGTGGCCCATGGGTTTTAATATTGTTTTACTTATTAAAGTGTTTTATGATTCATTTTTTCCATCTGAGAATTATTTAGAAATTTGTTTCCAAGTGATTTTCAACTTTTCAGCTATGTTTTAGATATAGTTTTAAATCTTTTAAAGGTACCACTTGAAATTTATTATTAACATACAAATTCTTGACAAGGCATTAAGAAAAACTGGTCTAGTTCATTGCTGACTTTGGTATTTTGTAAGCTACTTAACTGGGTATTTTTAAAGCTCACAGCAGCCTCGGGGTTCCTGTATACTTCAGCAGTTGCCCCATGGCTAATTTTGACAACTTCTAGTTCCTTAGGGAGAGACAAAGAGTTGCCCCTTTGTCACCAGTGATTTTTGGGAGTCCTGGGGGTGACTAGAAGATGTAGATGTTAATTATTGTGAGAACCTCTGGAAACACCTTCCCTGGAGAATTTCTCAAACAGCTAAGAAGCATTTGTCTAGGGTCGTTTTAATAGGAAGTTTGCTTGAAGGCAGATGTATGGGTTAGGTGGCTGGTGATGATGGCAGTGGGAGGGATCTAAAGAGCCTGGCAGTATTGAGCCTTCCTTGAAATTGCAGATGACTTTGTGAACCCAGGAGTCACCTATACACAATTGAAAAAATATATGCATATGTCACTCGAATTGGAGTAGTAGTTCAAAGTTTCTTGCTAGTCATATACAGAAATCTCTTATAACAGATAGTTTACCTGGCTCATGACTAAAAAGCATTGAAACATGGTGAGCTTGCTTCTTTCCCACGACAATAGACTATATCCTCTCAGACTATAAGACCAGAACAAGACACCCTTCTTTTAAGGTTCTTTTAAGGTGGTCCTTGTTATTCAGGGTAACAAGGAAAGTAACTCATATAACTAATAAAGCCACCAAATGAGCCCTTAAATCTCAAAGCTTCATTCCTCAACTACACTAACTTTTAAGGAACTCTACTACCATTATTCTTAAATTTGACATAGGAATAATATAAACATCTATTTTATCTTTTATTTTGAGATAGGGTCTTTCTACACAGCCCTGGCTGTCCTGAATAAGGACACACATCTGCTTGCTTCTGCCTCCCAAGTGCTGAGATTAAAGGCATGTGCCACCATGCCCAGCAGAATTGCCTCATTGTTTTGCTGACGCTTGTTAGTGTAATGCCATACCAGGGTTGATTTTTCACTTCTGGTTCCTGAACTTTGGGGACTTTATCCAAAATCCCTTTGCCCATTACCATTTCCTGAAGTGCTTCCCCGTGCTTTCTTCTGGTAGCTTCATAGTTTGAGGTCTGAGATTTAAGTACTTAGTAATGCTCAGTTGACTTTTGTAATTAGTGAGATGGGGTCTGCTTTCATTCTTACAAATATGGCTATGCAATTTCTCAAGATTGATTTATAACTTGGATTGTTTTGGGGTTCCATGAAAAGTTAGGGCTACTTTATTTTCAATATGGTGTACTGATAGGGGCTGCACTGAACACATAGCATGGACAAAATAGAAAACATTTGCTAGAGAAGATCTCACAAGGAAGGGAAAATAGAATGTAGTGTTATGGAGAGAGAAAGGAGAAACTAGAATAGGGGGATTAAGGAAGGGGATGGGTGAGAACAGTAAAGGAGGGAATATGAGGAGGGACAACTAACCTTTAGGTCACTTATGAAAGTATATGAGAAGGTGCTACTGTAGAAGCTTCCTAAAATATATAATAATTGATTTTTTTAAAAAGGTTTATTTTTGTGTTTGCATATGTGTATATGTGTCTGAGAGAGAAAGTGTGTGTGTGTGTGTGTGTGTGTGTGTGTGTGTGTGTGTGTGATGTAGGTGCCCACAGAGACCAGAAGAGGGCATCAGACACCCTGAGGCTGAACTTACAGGCAGTTATGAGTTGTCTGATGTGGATGTTGGGGAAAGCAATAAAGCACTTTAAACCACTGAAACATCTTTCCAATCCCCATATTTTTTTCTTATAAAGTTGTATTTATTTTATTCCTTCCACTGACTTCAGCAAGGCTTATTTACTATAAGTCAAGGAATAATGTACCTTTCAATTCTTGCTATTGAAAACATCTTGCAGAAACATCAAACTCCTTTCTTGAAAATCTGCCTTGTTATTTTTAAATACATTTCAGAAATGATGACTTTCCCCCATGCATATCGATTCAAATGCTTTGTGAACTGGCATTGACTGAGATCCCCATGAAGTACATAAGTAAATGACTAGTTTGTATTGTAAGCTTAACTGCAAAGCTAGTGGTTGATATTAGACAACTGTATGATGATCTTTAACACACACTGAATTAACTTGATTGCCTGCTAAAATGTCTCTAGTAATACAAGGAGGGTAGAAGTTATGTGCGCTTTGGAGATAGGAAGAAGGGATTCATGAACAACCCAATAAAAAACAACCAACATTGTAAATAGGTGTCCTGCTTTGCTTTCTGTTGCTATGGTAAAGACCATGACCATGACAAAAAGCAACATGGGGAGGGAAGGGTTTGTTTAATCTTACAGTTCTGGGTAATAATAGTACATTACTGAGGGACATCAGGGCAGAAACTCAAACCGGACAAGAGCCTGGAGGCAGAAACCAAAACAGAGGCCATGGTATAATGGTGTTTGCTGGCCTAGTCTCTGTGGTTTGCTCAGTCCTGCTTTCTTATATAACTCAAGACCACCTGTGCAAGGAAGGGATCACCCAGAGAGGGCTGGGCACTCCCACATCAATCAATCATTAGTCAAGAAAATGTCCCACAGAGTTGTCCGTAGGCCAGGGTGATAGAGGCATTTTATCAATTGAGGTTCCTTCCTCCCATATGACCCTGGCTTAATGTAAAATTGACAGAAAAAAAAAGCTGCTCAGTATGATAACTGACAATTTATAGAAGGGAAATATAATAAGATATTATAATATCTTTAAGTGGAATAGTATATCTGTTCTACCTGTGGAAGCAAAGCTATGTTTGGACAGGATTCACTGTGACCCTTTCTGGTGTAGTCAACCCACCTTTGTTCCCTGCAAAAGAATAGGATTAGAATGTTTATGTGGCAGTAAGAAAATGTTACTGACAGGATTTTAATTTTACAGACATCTAAGAAAGCACCCTGTCACTTAAACATGCATTTCATGAATGTAACTGTACTATGACTAACATTGACTGGCCACTGTTGATGTTAGCTTGTGGGTATTGAAAAATTTTAACGTCTTTTGCTTTCCAAGGTGAGAATGTTCAGAAATTGTCAATCATATTATTCCTTAGCTCCAAGGTCATACAATTCATCCTCTGTAAGGTAGAAGAAACCAGGGTCTCAGTGTGTGAGCTAATGTAGACACTAACAGGCATCATCAAATCATCGTGCCCAGCACTCTCATTCACTTTTGCATTTGCAGTAAGGACTGTATTGCTTAATGGGCTCTATACTTTAATTTGTTCATAATAATAATGAGTAAATGGACCCACATGTGGACTTTGAGTGTTCTCCCCTACAGTGTAGGCCTGCAAGAAAATACTATAGCTTATGATCTACTACATTCATATTTTCCATTAAAATATGATTCAAATCAAATAGCCTATATCAGTTTTAACCAAAAAATACATTTAATTATATCTGTTCTTCCACATTAATCCACTATGAATATTTTATTTCACTGTATTAGGTAAATTATATTTCCTGTTAATAAAGAACTGCATTACAAAAAGAGTGCTTATAGTTTAGGACCACTTAACTTACTTAAAATATTTCAGGCACAATTAATGGTAAGAATGAAAAGTAAGACTGAGCTCATATGATAGGAATCATTTAAAATCTTTTGTGTTCTAGTTGGCATCAGACAGTTAAACTTGCATGATATAGTCAGAAGAATATGGGATGCACAGCTTTCTGGGTGACCCATGAAAGATGACATCATCAAAACAAAATCCATGAAAGATGACACCATCAAAACAAAATGCTTCTTAGTTTTAGTGAGTGTAAGTTACAAACTGATTTGGCATTTTTCCAACCACTGGGAAAATAGTGTGGTATTGCTAAACACATTTATGTCATTGAACATGCATATATCAAACTGAGTCCAATCTGAAGTTTTACTCCTTTTGACTAGTGTTCATGGTGCTGGAAAGTACTTTACATGTTCCCAGAAGAGAAATAGCCATCAGTATCACCCAACTGCAAACCCTATGACCTACACCTGTGACCTGCCTTCGAGATATAAAGTGTAGTTGTGGCACAAATGGTATAGGAGTAACCAACAACTTTCTGATTGAATTGAGGCCAACTCTGTGATTTAGAACCTAACTAAAGTGACCAAGAACCTGGACTACAGAGATGTCCTGGGCCCTAGGAAACGACCAACAACTATATTCTGCTAAAGGAACATAGCAAAGAAAATGACTTCTGATCACATGGATCAGTGCATCACTCAGCCTTGATCAGAGAACCTTCTGTTATTAATCAACAACAACAACAAAAAAAATGTTAGTCAGTCAGCATAGAGACCAACAACTTGACAGTGTGCAGAAGTGAGAATTTTTCAGTTGCTCAGTCCTAAATGGGATGTCTTTACCAAACCCTTCTTCAAGTCACAGAGATGTATGCAGAACAGGAGACAGAAAGATCTTTATAGCCAGAGGCAATGGCCAACTCTTAGGAAGCAGTATCTCCTGGGCATAATAGACCTGGTGCACATCTGAACTCAGAGACTGTGACAGCACACAAAAGACTTGTAGAAGTTTAAGCCTAACAAAATCCTTGCACAGGGACCAGAAACTGGCCACACCAGTCTCACCTCTAACAAAGAAACTATTTGCAGTTGACAGCCACTAGGAGAAGGAAAACCAGTCCAGTTGAGCACCACTAGGTATATCCACCATCATATAAGGCATGACCCCTGCTCAGGAGTAGTTGGCCAACACATATTTTTTGTGTGCTTTTGTGTTTTGGCTTGGTTTGGTAAATTGGGTGGGAAGGGACATGGGGAGGGTCTCGAAAGAGTTGGGGAGAAAGGATTATGATCAAAATATATTGTGTGAAAGCAACAAGCTAATAAATAGAAAAATTAAGGAAAATAGTGTAGGGCTTTTAATGTTTGTTTAATATAAAAACAAAGCACTAATTCTTATCGACTGTTAAAATATAAAATCTGTTGCTGATCCTATGCCTAATCTGTTTTCATGACCATATACGATTATATTTAGAAATAAACAGATTTGAGGGAAAAAAATTACTCTCATAAGAGATACACAGATGCCCTTCTGGAGAGAAGTATTACGTATTTAAATGTGAAACTTTTACTAAAGATTTATTTTTAATTTTATACTATTTGTGTGTGGGGGGAGGGTCTAGTGTGCCTAGTGCCTACAGAGGCCTAAAGCCATTGGATCTCCTGTAACCAAAGTTGAAAATAGTTGTCAGCTGCCATATGTGTAAAGTAAATGGAACTCAGGTCCTCTTGGATGAGCAGCAAGCACTATTAACCCCTGAGGCATCTCTCCAGCCCCAATGTGCTTTTTGTTTTGTTGGTTTTAATCTGTTTGAGACAGGGTCTCTCTGTTGTTCCTTTGCGGATATGGAATTCATTATGAAAGTCAGGTTGGCCTGGAACTCAAGGAATAACCTGCCCTTTGCCTCCCAAGTGCTGGGATTAAAGGCATTTTGTCACTAACACCTGCCAAGTTTGTAACTTTTACCTGTATGTCTCTGCAAGTCAGTATCCCCTCCCTCAGTTGTCTGTGCCTTCCAGGAAATCTTGGTTTTGGTGCTTTACATGTTCTAGCAACATGTGATAGTAACATGTCTCAGGTACATTTGAGGCTAAGGCAACAATGTTACAAGTTCAATACCAGCCTAAGTAACATAGCCATCTCCTTGTCCTAGTTTCTTTTTAGTGGAGATACAGGCTGAGAACAAAATATCCTCCAACTCCACTATTCTCAAAATTGGATGGACTGTTTGTGTCCTTTTGTACTATAAAAGTGACTTTATCAATTTATATCAATACAGCCTATAGGATTACTCATATAAATCAAATGATAAGAATTGATACCTTAAAAGGGCTTCCAAACCATGAACAAGATGTATCTATCCCCTGATGTGGGGTTTTGGTTTTTTTTTTTTTTTTTTTTTTTTTTTTGTTATTTTGTTTTGTTTTGTTTTTTGCTTAGTGATAGTTTTTACTTTAAATTATAGAAGTCTTATATTATTTTGGATCAAAAACTAGATATAAAAGCCCAAATTATAGAATTTTGTTTTAACAAAAACTCCCAGAAAGTTCTTATGAATTCGGGACAGTAAAAGATTTAATGTATGATATACTAAAATGTCCATAAGAGAAATGGGAGGAATTCCATTTCATCAACATTCTAAAAGGTAAGTATCCATGATGCTTTAATAAGCTTGTAGTTGTGCGGCATGGGAAGCTGAAACAAGAGAATCAAAAATTGCATTCCTGTCAGCCTTGGCTGTGTAAGAAGACCCTGTCCTCAAAAAAAGCAAAAGCAGAAAATTCCAAAATCTGTTAGCCAGCAGAAACCATTGAAAGTTGAAATGCCAAGCCACACATCTCAATATGCATGCAAGCCTCTAAAAATGTATGTGTCCGAGCTATAAAAGTGTTTTTATGACTCAGTAAAAACAAAGTGCCACAGTATAAAGTGGGCAAAGGTTTAAACAGATACTTTTCTGAAGAAAGTAACAATCAAGTAAAAATATTCTATCTGTGGTCTTGGAGAAACAAATTCCCTCAAAGTCCCTGTACATGCATCAGGAACAAATAGAAGAGATTTGAAGTACTAACAATCCCAAGTATGATCTGAGACACCAAACAGCTGGAATTCCCATGCACCGCTGGGGAGGGCATAGTACAATGGATATTTTATACATGTCTCTGTAGTAGCTTTAAAATTTAAACATGCATTGAACATGACCCTGATTTTATCCAAAGTGTTGGCCTAAAGCAAACCAAAACCCCTTTTCACACAGATTTGCACATAATAGTTGATAGCAGCTTTGTTTGTAATAAAAACTGGCAGTGTCCTTTCACCTACAACTCCATCTGTAGGTGGAAGGATAAACTGCACCATATTTACACAATAAAATTGGATGCCTCTCTGATGGGGAAATGAAATGATAATATGCAAAAGAACAGTGGCTTGCTGAGAATAGGGAACAATACCAGTAGAAAGATTTGAGGTCATAGAAAAATATTCTGGCTTGGGAATATTGATAGCTACAGCCTGTGCATTTCTACTATGGCTCAACAACTAAGAAGACTTTTTGCTCTTACAGAGTACCCAGATGTGGTTCCTAACTCACACTGAGTTGTTCACAGCCTCTAATTGCAGTTCCAGGAGATCTAGTGCCCTCTTCTGGTTTCTGGGGCAACCTGCATGCACATAATACACACACACACACACACAGAGGCACATACATATACACACACACACAAAGAAAATAATTTCTAAAATTTGGGTTTATTTAAATAAACAGCATGAAGTGTATCTTTCCAGTGTATTTTGCAGAAGGCAGAAGCAAACTTAAGTGACAGTTATCAGTTCTGTGTCAGCGTGAACCATACTGCATGATTTCTTCATGGACACACACCTTTGGGCCCTTCATTAGACAAGAATAAGAACTTAAAGACATTCCTGGAGACAATGTGAGCATGGCCTGCTTTGAGATGTTTCTGTGTTTCCCTCTAATACTTTAAAGTTTGCTTGCACAAACTTAATTGAACAATTTGCCTTTGTTACCTAAGTGGAATAGCTTGATAAAACTTTCCCAGTCCATTCATGTAGATTTTAAGAACCTGACATATCCTTGCTCCTCCCCCCACCCCCCAGTGATTGGGATTAAGACCCTTATTCCTGCTGGGTTCTCACTTTTCATCAAAATTGCAATAGTAACTTAAACTCTCATGAGCAGATTTTGAATAAAATGCAGAGATTCCAGTGGCTCACGGGGCAGGAATGAGGTCACAGGTATTGCTTAGCTGTGTCCTGTGACAGGCATATGGCTAAAGAGGTCCTGGAGTGGGAATGGAGCCTGTGTTCTACTTCTCACTGTGTTGAAGTTGCCTTGATTGAGCCTGTGAAGGGAAAGGCCTGCAGTCGTACCACAGTGGACTGTTGGCCTGCTACCTAGTCTGCGTGTTACAGGGGAATCTACTAGGTAAAAGGCACAGTGCATGTCACCTGTATCTTCCTGAGAATCAGCCAGTAATGCGCATTGAGGGGAGGGGTTTGTCATGAAAATTCTAAAGTTTGAAGAGACTCTTAATTAAATGGGATGTCATATAGCTTCCCTTGAGGCAGCATCCTACCTGTAACATTCCATCCACTCCCCTCAACATCTCCAAAAGCCAGTATATCCTTTCTTCTGAAGAGAGGACAAGAGTAAGCCAGTCACAGATGGGAATGCATTGAGTAGGTGAATTTAAGTGACCAGTTTCCCATTCTGATTGTTGCCTCCTTGGGGTACCTAAGCTGTTTTGAGGACCAGATTTCTATTTGAATTATTTGAATCTTGTCAGGTCAGTCTTTTGTTTGGTGTGTGTGTGTGTGTGTGTGTGTGTGTGTGTGTGTGTGTGTGTGTCTGTGTATTCTCTCCTTAACATTTACCAACTATTGGGATAGAGAGAAGACATTTGCACACTAGTGGGAACTGGATGATACTGAGCTTGCTTTCTCTCTCAAATATCATTCTTCATGGCCAGTTTTAATACTTTACTTTCAATTACTGAGCTACCACCATGCACACAAAAGGACACCCATGAGTAGTCAAAGTGTACCTACTTACATATACAAACATACTCTCACATGCAAGGCACATAAACAGATGCACAAGTGAGAGCCCTTAATTACACTTACCTCCCTGGCCACCCACAAAGCTATGTCCACAGTGAGAAGTCCCTTACTTTTCCTTCTTTGCCTGTTCAGTCTGTCCCCATGTCCTATATAACTTGAAACGCCCTTTAAATTACGCCTTCTTCCCCAAACACACTGCCAGCTGCTGGTACCAGCCTATATGACTAGGCATAATAGGCAGCATGGTTTTTAGCAGTGAGTAACTAATGAGCAAGTGTTGGCTGTGTATTAGTAAATGAGATTTAACTCTTCCGGCCTCTTTGTCTTAGTCTGCAGATTAAAGAAGATAAGGGTTAGCTGGTAGGTAGGCAGATAAAAGACAGAAAAGCATTGTTTCTCTTCTACTCCTGTTTCGTCCTTTTGCAGAACTATCACAGAGGCTTTTAAATTTCTTTCTCAACCTCTCTCCTCCTCTGTAGCCCTTCCTCCACTTTATCCAGAGATGTTATTAAAATGTGCATATACGCATGTGTATTTGTGGCTTAAAACCACTTATTTCCTCTTGGCTACGTGGTAATTCTGTATTGGTTAGTCCTCTGTATAAAGCCCTCCTGGGCCTTCCTTGGGTCCATGGCTGCAGCCCAGTACCTCCCTTTTCCCACGCCAGTAGGCCCAGACTGCTAGGTGCTCTCTCTCTTGCTGCATACTTTGTTAGTGCTTTGTACCTTACTAAATGTCCCACCTTGTTTTCAAAGCGAGAGTCTATGCTCTCCCCTCTAAGCCTTATCTGATCAGTTCCATATGTTCATTATAACTGTGTGCCCAGGTGTTGTAGGGAAGGCAGATACCAGGCCCCATTCATCTTCATCTTTCTAGTGACATCTGGTGACTGACCCGTACAGTAATCACTTGACATTTGTCCAATTTGAGTGTTTGTATTCCATGTTATCTATCCTGTCTACATGTCTGAAAGAGTGGTTGCTACATGTCCAATAACCATTCTGATAAAATTCTTTCAATCTCACTGGAAATCGAATGAGTATTCCTCTATTCTTGACAGTGTTAGCAATCCTGTGTTTGAAGTTGTATTTCGAATACAGTTTCTAGGAGGGTAGAGATACGGAACATGTGGGGCATTGTTAGGGAAGCCACAAAAAGACAGCAATAGTCAGGTGAGAATGAAATTCTCTCAGAAAGTGGGCTTGGGTTTGGCACTGGATGCCCATCAGATAGGGTTTAGCAGGGAGACACTCAGGAAATTTAGTATACATGGAAAATGAGGAAAGCTTCTTACCCATTTTTCCAAGCCGTGTGAGGAGGTTACTGCTGTCTCTGCTAGCTTGCTGTGTAAATAGGTCAATATATCATGCAAGTATAACTTTAGTAGTTTTTCTGAATAGCCTAGGATCTTTTAAATAAGAACTACTTAAATTACATTGTTCAAACTTTTTAACTCAGGAAATCTCTTTTACAAACTTTTAGAGTTGTTGAGTTCCCGCAAAATTATCCTCAGGAAAGTGATGGTATAAAGACAGATGAAGAAGCTCACCACTCTCTTTCATGCTTTCTATCTTCTTCCTTTACCGGATAGTAGGACCTCCCAGTCCTTGAGGTTCATCATTTTTTTAACACTGGAGAACCTCAAAGTCTTCCTTGGTCACATACTAACTCTAAGAAGCCAGACTTTGGCTCCTGGTGGCCAAATGCCCACCTTTCTGTGGATGATACAGCCAAGCTATGTCTTCTGATTCACAATTGCTCTTGTAGTTGCTTTTCATTTTTCAATTTCCCACATCGCATGGATGGCATCTGAAGCTCTTAAAATTTCTGCAGTAAACATCTCTCTCCTCTGAGACACCGTCTCTCCTAGTTGTACCACCTGCAGCAAGCTAAATTATTCCTCGGTGCTTACACCTTTCGAATATTTATAGACAGTCATCATGGCACTCCTTAGTCATCCTCCAGCCTCGTCGTGTTACTTATATAGCTCTTTTAATCTTTCTACAAAGTCTTCCTTCTCTTAATCATTTGTACCATTCTCTCTCTAGTGCCTATAAGAGAACAGTTTGAATGTATTCCCAGATGGCAAAAAATAACCCCAACATGTTGTAACTAGGGGGAGAATAACACACTGAGGAGATGAAAGGAACAATCTACAGGTTAATTAGTAGTATGGCCACAAATATGTGTGGAGTTTGTTTCAGAAATAAAGCAAGCTGTATTTGTTGAAACTATCTCCACTTTGAACTCAGTAGAATGTTGACAATGCCAAGCTGTGTTGATGTTCCAAATAGTCACTAAAGACCTTCAACTTTGTACTCCCTGTGTGTAACTCTTACCCAAGTTGAACTTCAAATATCACATAGTGATACAAGAAACCATGACAAGTGTCTCTGTGTAGTTTTAAGCGTTCACATGTTCAATAGGGGAGGACCTTTGATTTGGCTCTCTAGTTATTAGGCACATGGGTATTAGTCATCTTGTAAAATTAGCTGTGTTTACTGAACATGATAGCTTAAATATGGGAACAACGCTAGCAGAGGAGGAAGTGCTTAGAAACACTTCACAAACATCAGTAGAACATGGCCATTTCTGGCTCTTCCTGTTTGTTTGTTTAGTTTCATAACTTTTATAATGTTTGGAAAATGTGAAATCTTGAAAGGCTATACAGAAATTGCCACTGAGTGATTTTCTCTGTACCTTCAGTCAGCCTTGATTTAATTCAGCTTATGTGCTTATCTTACAAAATGTATCTTAGAAGGAAAAGCTCAAGTTGGAAGAAGTCTTTTAAAAGAAAAATAAAAACACTTGATTCATAGATCTCTTTGTCGGTGATGGCAGTGGTTTTAGAGAGCATTGCTCACTGTGGGGAATACTGCCATTTAGGCAAGTGCACCCAGGCTTCATAAGAAATGTAGCTGGCTGGGTATGGTAGTGCATGCCTTTAATCACAGTACATAGGAAGCATAAGCTGGCAGATCCCTGTTAATTTAAGGCCACCATTGTCTAGATGAGTTCCAAGCCACCCAGGGCTACACAATAAGACCCTGCCTAAAGAAAGAAGAGAAAAACCTGGCAACTTCTACTTTGTTTCTCTGTTGCTGACCAAAACCACACCAGCTTGGGGAAGACAATACTTATTTATTGTCTTACAGGTTACAGTCCATCATTGAGGAACGTCCAGCCAGGTGCTTGAAGCAAAACCATGGAGGAATGCTGTACACTGGCTTGCTCTGCCGCTGGTTTGCTCAATTACCTTTCTTAGACAGCCAAGGCCCACCTGCCACAGGATGGTACTGCCCGCAGTGTGTTGGGCCCTCTAGCATCAATCACTACTCAAGCAAATGCCCCATAGATATGGCTATAGGCAAATCTGATAAAGGTAGTTCCTCAGCGAAGATTTCCTCTTCTTGGATATATATGTGTAGGTTTGTGTCACATTGACACAAACTGTTACAGAAAAGAGATGAGCCTGAAGCCAGTAAGTTGCATTCTTCTCTGGTTTCTGCTTTAAGCTCCTGTCTTGCGTTTCTTCCCTGGCATCCCTTGATGATGTCCTGTGAACTATAAGGTGAAGTAAGCCCCTTCCCTCCCCAAATTTGATTGGTCACAACGTTTACCACAACAACAGAAAGCAGGACCAAGAGGATACTATGAGCCCAGATCTATGACTCCAACAAACGTCCCTTTTCCTGAAGTCTCACAGGGGTCCATAAACTGTTCCTTCTGTTCCCACCAGGTCCTTCCTGTAGAATTTCTATGCCTTTCTCCTGCAGGTCCCTGGTGTTCTTTCAGGTGGATGTGGCCAGTTCTTTCAGTTTTCTTCTATAAATCATCTGCCTGCAGCTCAGAAAATGAGTGCTAGCAGAGTTCATTAGAACAGTTTTAAACTTTTATATTTACAACCAAGTAATTCTGCCAGTCTGAAGGTGGCAAAGAAGGACAGCAAATTTTCTCTCACATACACAGCAAGTGAAGGGACTTATTCTCTGAATGAAAGAGAAGGGGAAGTAGAAACCTCATGTTTTATTCAAATGTTAACAAAGAAATTGAGAAGTGTGTTTCCTTAAAATTGACACCATTTTTATCCCAAATGTTCCAGTGAGTGATAGCAGGTGACAGCAAGCAGTAGGGGGAGCATTTTCCAGGAGCTCAGTCCTGGTGGGAAGTAATACCTCCAAGTAATACACTAATCACTTTGGATCCTGCATATTTTCACATACTGTGTGCATACATACGGATATTAATAACTGTTCCCTAGACGTCACTCAGCACTTGGAGAGCTCAGTGTTGCTAAGCAAAGCAAGTGCCTGAGATGGAATCAGATACAGATGGCAGTTCAGCAAAGAGGATTTTACAGAGATGCAAGAATGGAAAGGCTCAAAGTCCCAAGACTCCATGCCCATGGGTCCCTGAGTTCTGACATGGTCATCTTATGTCACCCCTGAATGGCATTCTTTAATCACTCCAATGAGAACACAAATGGCATTTCAGGTGTGTCCAAGGCACTGACCTCTTCATCAATAGTTTTTGCATAGAAATTCTTTATAGTGTGGAAAGAATTGGGAATTCCTTCCTAATGGAAGCTCTATATGTACATTTTAGTCTTTTGTGTATATGTTCCATCTCTGTATTTATAACGGTATATCTAAGAGGAATTTACATTTATAATACGTGTGTGTGTGTGTTTGTGTGTGTGTGTTATAGGAATAAAAAGGGGGATAAGTAGACTCTTCTCCCTACTACCTTAAGGTATTAGACTGAGGTTGATAATCCTGTATTATATTGGGCCCCACTAAGTGAAGTAGCTTGCCTAAAATCACATGTCATATGTATGGTATATCTAGACCAAAACCCAGCTCTTCTGCCCAGAAACTTGCAATTACTACTTATACCTTGTGTTCACTTAAAAGAAAGCACTAAATGGAAACCCTTCCATCAAGTGCATATTTAAAACAGTTAACACACCAGGTGTGGCCCAATGGCCTGGAACCTTGTGTTCTTTCCTCAGATACCCCCCTCCCATCCTGCCACAGTAGAGCAGACAAAGCTGCAGCCTTCCAAACTGTTTCTGAGGAAAATGAAATGATTGTGCCTGCTCAGATCTTGCAAGAGCTTAACTTGTTTTGGAATCATCCTTGCAGACTTAGCAGTGTGCCAAACATATTTAAAGAAGTGTTTTCATCATAGAGAGGGAGAAAATACGTGATAGCACAAAGGCACTAATACAAGGTACAGCGTATCTGGGAGAGAGTGTACACAGCATGAAAGAATACCCCAGGGCCCAGATTTCAATCCTGGTTTTACCATTCATTACTACTGGTTCTTATTCAAGTCACAACCTCTCTCTTAACCCTTGTTCTAGGTTATTAGTAAGAATGTTTGTAGTGATAAATTGTCTATTATTTATTAAAGCTTGCCTGAGGCTTCAGAAAAGCAAAGTCAGCCAAAAGCCTTAGAAGCCAGGCACACACCTTTAATCCCAGCAGCTAGAAGTAGGAGATAGCATTATATACCTTTAATCCTAGGACTCAGGATTAAGAGATAGATGGATCGTTGTGAGTCCCAGGCCACCCAGATCTACACAAGAGTGAATCAGCCTTAAAGCAAATTATAGCTCACACCTTTAATCCTAGCATTAGGGAAGTATATAAGACAGGAGCAAGGTCTCACATTCTCCAGCCACACTGAGGAGAGGTTACAGTCTGAGGCTTGGTGAGAGCTAGTGGAGACAGGATCAGCCCATTCAGGCTGAGGTAGAGGTAAGAAGCTAGTGGCCAGCTGCTTTGCTTTTCTGATATTCGTCTTGAAGTTTGAAACCCAGTATCAGTCTCTGGGTCATTTATGTGTTGGTGTTACAAAAGTTGAATGAGATAATCAAAGCTCTACACATTCTGGGCCTACCTGAGGCCACTCAGCACACTCTGGATATTTTGATCTCTAAATTGACAAGAACACTAATCGGCTTCCTGTAAAGTTCCTGCCAACTGAGACTCACCTACCACTGGTCCTGTCCTTGTATGTAAGGATAACAGTAGCTGAATCATAGGTCACTGATCACTCACAGGTCAGCGTTGCTACATATTATTCAACTCATTCACAAATGTATTCCTGTGCTAACTCATTTGATAAAGGGGGAGGGTATCTTATTTAAAATTCCACATAAATCAGAATTCAAAGATTATACTTAAAACTTGCATTTTCATCTTTTTATGATTTCAATTTATATCTCCCCTTGAAGCAAGTACTATAAGGCAGAAGTCTTTTAGTAGCCACATTTTGTTATAGTCTGCTTTATGCTATGATGACATAATTACTGAGACTATATAATTGGTAAAGAACAGAGGTTTCTTTATAAGAGATTGGGGTTTCCAACATCAAGACAAAAACATGGGTTCCACCTCATCTGTAGTATATTCTTTTGCCTTTGCTGGTTTTGAGAAGCGAGTTCAAATAGTCTTATGTCCCACATTGAACACTTAACTGGCTCCATAGGTCATTAAATTTCTGGTTTCAACTCTTTCATTGTTGCAATGAGGATGAGTCTTGGTATTTTGCCTTTAAAAATTATTGAAGATTCTGCTGCATCAATGTGCAGCAGATTTAACCTTTCAATGGAGCTAATGTTAATATAGATCTTCATGATATAAACCAGGGAATAAATTCAACCATATCTCAAAAATTAATGTTCCAGTAGTGCTTGCTACTATACTTTTTAGTGTCATTTCTCTGTTAGTGGGTAAACCATGATGTTAATGCTAAAGAGGATGGTTTCAGAATTAAAAGTGGGATTACACAGTACCTATATGTAGAAATTAGCTTGAGAAGAAACTTGCATTGGCCAAAAGGCAGGCTAATATTTTTATTGTGTTCTATGTTTCATGAAAATTCTATCAGGCCAAATGTGTTTAGGGATTTCTATTTCCAAAGTTAGTAGGTGGGTGGAATTTAAGCTTAACTACCTAGGCTTGGGTTGAAATTTCAGTACTGGTCTCTCAGAAATTCTGTCTATACCACTTTTTCTTCAATATAATGATAGAGCTATATATTCATCTAACAGAAGGTTAATATCTAGAATATACAGCCATCTCAAAAAGCTAAATAATAAGAAATCACATGACACAATAAATAGGCTAATGCAATGAGCAGACAGTTCTCAGAAATGTGCAATAAATGTAGTAAATGTTCAACTTGCGTTATTGTGGGAATTCAAATTAAAACTTGATTAAGTGTCCATTTTACCTCCAATCACAATGGCAATCATTAAGAAAACAAATAACCATGAGTGCTAGAGAAGATGTGAACAAGGAGGTGTCATACAGTGCTACTGAAAATGTAACCTAGTTCAACCATTTTGGAAGTGAATACCACAGTTTCTCCCACTTGTGCACATCACAGATTGATGATTAGAGTAGTGCTATTCATGGTTTACCTCTGGGGCTGTATGGTAGCATATCACATGCATGTCGATGGATATGGTAGCACTGTTCACAATAGTGAATTTATGTAAGGAATCTAGGTCTCTGTCAATAGAACGAAGTTAGAGCTAGAGAGATGACAAGGTGATGCTGGTATTAAGAGCAATGACTGCTCTTCCAAACGAGCCAGGTGTGATCTCTAACACCCACATGGTGACTCACAACTGCCTGTAATTCCAGTTCCAGAGGCTCCACCCTCTCTTCTGGTGTCCTCAGACACCAGGCACACCCCATGGTGCATAGACATCCATGCAGACTAAACACCTGTATACATAAAAAATAAACAAATGAATGAATTAAAAAATAAGACTTGAACAATGACTATCAATGGAATTGTTAATGCAAAGAAGCAAAGAATCTAACTCTCACAGGCCCCACTACCACACAAGGAACTATAGGCAACTAATGAATGCAGAGAGTGGAGGAACCAACCAGCTGCTCCCAGGATTGGCCCCTGATTGGTTATCCAATACAAAGTGGTCAGCCCTGAAGCCGCGTACACATAAACGAAAATGGACACAAGGCAGTGTTTGAGAGTGAGCTGGGGATGGCAGGCACTAGAGGCAAGAAAGAGATGGAGAAGTGGCATAATTTATTTTAATTAAAAGGTAAAAAAATAATTAAGAAATTAATGTTTTTAAGAATGAAAAGAAAGCAGGCTGTGGGGAGCAAGCCAGTAAGCAGCATTCCTCCATGACCTGTGTTTCACAAAAACAAACCAAAAGAGAAAGAACAAAGTAATGTCATTTGTAGGAAAATCGATACAACTGGAGATAATTTTATCAAGCTAATTAATTCTCAGAAAGACAGACATTTCATGTTTTTTCTTACTTGTGGGTCCTAGATTTTACATATGTATATTTTATATATGCATATTTATATAAACAGGCGAAAAATAAAAGAAAAAAGTCTAGGATAGCTGTCCTTAGGTTACTTTTGCTTTGATAAAACATGACCAAAAATAACTTGGGGAAGAAAGAGTTTATTTTGCTTACACTTCCACATCACAGTTCATCATTGAAAAAAGTCAGGACAGGATCTCAATCAGGGCAGGAACCTGGAGGCAACAGCCAATGCAGAGACTATGGAGGGATACTGCTTATTGACTTGTTCCTCATAGCTTACTCAGCCTTCTTTGTTCTAAAACCCAGGACCACCAGCCAAGGGATGGCACCACCCACAGTGGGCGGACCCTCCCCCATCAATCACTAATTAAGAAAATACTCCACTGCAGCATGATCTTCAGAAGGCATTTCTCTATCAAGGCTTCTTCCTCTGAGTCTATGACTTGTGTCAAGTCAACATGAAACTAGCCATCCCAATAACAAAGGGACTAACAAGAGGAAGGAACAGCCAGAAAAGAGAGGTTAGCAGAGTGTAAGGTACTGACCAAAATCCCTTATACACTTTCTAGAAAATGCCCTTTGCGTGCAATGATTATTAAGAAAGTATTGTTAAATAAAATTCTGTTTGCGAGTTATAAAGTAAACATGAATTTCAAGCATGAAAATGATTCTGAAAGCTCATAACCTGTACTTGCATAGCCTGGTGGTTGTCCAAGATGGCCACTCTTGCCTATTGTCCATTTGAAATTCAGTCTGGTGTCCAGGTTTGGATCAATTATTAAGACTTCCCATAAGACCTTTCCTGTTTGTCATAGTAAGACAATAGACAGAACAATGAGGAAGCCCTTGTAGTGTCCCAGGAGGAGACCTGATTTACATAGTTTTATCACCATTAAGGAAGATGCTACACATGGGAAAGTGGACTGTGCACGGGACCCGAAGCTGGCCACACACAATAGTAATACATAAAATCTTTTGGTATGTGTAGGCTCTCAGGTCCTCTGCCCTTGGTTCATTTGATTTGCTAAGCATTGCTTATAAGCTCTGTGTGCTGGCCCTTTGTCAGAGCTCTTGCTCCCTGTTGCCTAGTCAACTGTTTCTTTCATGCCCTGATGCCTTGAAGCCTGTCAACATTCCTCTGGCATTACCTGTTTAAATCACTGAGGATTTTGTCTAATAGGTGGGCATTAAGGTCATGTGGGCTTTTGCTAATGTATAGCAAGGGCAAGGGTACCCTCTGCTTGAGTTGCTCACCTTGCATTCTGAAAAACCTCTTCAAGGAACAGTTTGTACATTTCTGTTCATGTAAAGGAGGAGCTTTTGGGCACCTTGTTCTCTGTTGCTGGTTTGTAGAGCTATTTATAACTTTTGTTCTTTGCTGTTTTTTTCTGTGCCTGTGAATTGTAAGGTGCCAGACTGGCTGCCCTTGAGGCTGGTGTCCCTAATTTATCCCAAGAACAGGAAAAATACAGGGGGTAACAGAACTGGTCATGTCTGGGTCCAGCACATTAGCCTGACCTACTCTGGAAGAAGATTCCCCAGACATAAAGAGCGAATTGTTTCTGGGAATGCAGGCCATCTGCTTTTGTGGCGAGCAGACCTTGTGCCATCACCAAGCAATATAGTGTTTTGCATCCAGTAAGCAACAGACATTCATCCTTTCTTTGGGGGGAAAAAACTGCAGTGTTTTTCTGCCTTTCTCCTCTACCTGTCAACATTCCATTCTTTAAGGTCAGATTCAATTGCCTATTTCCTCAGGAAACTCTTACAGGGCATTCTTGGATGTGGTTTCCCTTGCATACTTCCATAGCATTTTTTCTTGCAGTGTGCTGCACTTGTTGTCATGGTCTGCTGGACATAGGATGTTTCATAATCACTGTGGGAAGCACTGATGGTGACTAGTCCACTTCTTTGTGTCACACAAAAGCAGACTGTAATAGTGGAGAAAGGGCAGACCCTTGGAGTGTCTGCTAAGTAGATTGAAAACCAAAACTTTCTTTCCGGAGCAGGCTTTTCCTGTAAGCTAGTGATTAAAGTTGTTCCCGACCCAGGGTAACTGTCCAGCTCTGCAGATAGGCTCAGGCACTTTATTATGTATACTGTACTTTGAGCTTTCATGGTCAAGACCCATGCAGCTACTTCTGCTGCCGAGCCAGCCACCATAACCATTACATGATCCCATCTTTATTTTGGAAAAGTATGCTTCTTAGAGCCTATGTACTATTCAGCATCCTATTTGGCTTATAGAGCGGGAAAAGTTAATATAGAAAAAAAGTGTATTGACTTATTTAATTTATATTATAAAATTATACTTCTCATGGGAATTCAGTGGGTTCTTAATAATTATCACATGGATTGAGCTATTTGCCCCACCCACCCTCTTTATGGTTTCTACAATGAAATGTCATTTGTTGACATGAAAGTCTTAAAGGTATAACATCAGTTTTCAAACAGAGCATACTTAGTTTTATAGTAAAGCATTAAAGTTTGGAGAAGGAATGTTGTTTTCAGCATAATCACAAAATGATGCCAAATGAAAAATTAATTTTCTTACTATAAGCAGAAAAAGTACATGAGTTTAAAGAATCTTTTCTAATTCTATGTCTAATACTAAAATATAAGTGTAAGGTAACTCTTGGATAGAAATATATTAAAAACAACTATAAACTATATTACAAATATCATAATTGTAATATTAAAGCTACACCACTGAAATTTCACAATAATATACCTGGAGTAGAGGCAGTCCATTTTTTTTAAGGCTTGAGCTCTTCCCAATATTTGATTGATCATACTTCAAGTTTCTTTGTTCGTTTTCTTAAAGATGTGCTCCAATCCTGGAACAGAATACAAAGGAAGACTTCTAGGATCAAATGTAACCAGAGAGAAATATATTTACCTCTTCTGACTGAAACATTTACCCCTCCCAGTTTTGAGTGTGAAGTGGCTGTCAGTCCTTGTGATGGGGTGCTGAAAGCCTCCTTCAGTGAGAAGTCACTCCATAATGCTCCGTAATGCCAGTAATGCAAGGATGTTCGTACTGAGCTCAAAACAGGCAATGCAGCCGTAAGTTTGGAGTAGACACTACTCAAGCAAGGCTCCCTGAGCATGAAGTTGGTTAAACATTTTCTGAACTTTCCTTATCTTTAGAGTAAGAATAATATTAGTATGTCCATGTAGAGTAACATGAATAGGAAATGAGTTGATACAAGAATTCCAGGAAAATGTCAGCCATCCACAAAGCTAGATCTACGATTTTTGTGTAAAAGTCTGCAGGTGCTTGTCAATATTCCCAGTTGCCTATGGCTTCCTAGTTGGGTGTTGTTTCTGCCTAGCAGACATGAACTGAAGGGAGTGAAGGTGGCTGTGGCCCTCAAAATCCCAAGGTATTGAGATACAGAGCCTCTCGCTCAAAATAATGCCACCCACCCCCTTCTTTACTTTTTTTTTTTCCTTCTGGTCCTGTTGTTTGAACTCATGGTTTTAGTGTATTTTAAGCAAATGTATTATCATTGAACTACACGTGGTCCTAAAAATTTCATCCTAAATTATATTCTATGGCCATTTAAAAACTAACGTGCTTTAAAATAAAACCGGATGTACATATGTGTTTGTCAGCTGTCTCAATCAATTTAAGATGCTGTGGCTTTTAAGAACACTGAGCAAACAATGAGATCTAGGGCCTCAAAGAATTCCCAACCCTATATTAAGTGGACATAATTAAATGATGTTCAAACTAAGACAGAGTGGCGATGCTGACTGAACTCTAGTATCTTAGTTGAGGCACAGGGCATGAGATGAGACTTGCTTCGTGAGTGTCATAAGTCAGAACTAGAATCACAGGGAGCAGTCAGTGTGAGGCTTCATTAGTGACTCCACAGAAGGAAACCTAGCAGTCTCGGTGCTCTAGAGCTTGAGGTGGGTACCTACCACATGATCTGACCATCACTGAGGGCCAGCTACAGAGAATTGACAGCCAGGACTTGAAAAGGGAAATGAAGCACATACACGAACTGATGGGCAGACTCTCCAGAGACAGAGACTTGCCAGAAATGTTCTATTCAGTAGATTGCCCTTTTATCCCATCTTCCTGAATCCTGTACCTACCAAGTATGTGATTAGAGACAGTACCAGACCCAGTATCAAGCATGAGTTTTCCTCCATCACTCTCCTAGGAACCTTAGCTATCTGCTCAATTGACTTAGGCAGATTCCTGCTATGCTCAAAGGAGACCATGGTGGGCTTGCTAGTTAGTGAAGTAATGGCAGTAAAGACCAGGGTCTTTACTTGCTAGTTAATGTAGTAATGGCAATCCTGCTGTGTCTCTAGCTGTTACAGGATGAACCTGCTATCTCCCTCCTCTTGACTTCTTTGGGATGATCTAGGAGTTCCTTTGTAACAAGCAACCTCTTATCTTCCAGGCCGCTGTGCTCGCTGTGGGGAAAATGTGGTTGGAGAAGGGACTGGATGCACCGCCATGGATCAAGTCTTCCATGTGGATTGTTTCACCTGCATTGTCTGTAACAACAAACTCCGAGGACAGCCTTTCTATGCCGTGGAGAAGAAGGCATACTGTGAGCCCTGCTACATTGTAAGTCTCCACATTGTCTCTAACCAAATGCCAGTCACTCCACATAAATGTCACCATCAGTTCTTTGAACTTCAAGAGATTTGTACATATGTAAATCATTATACTGTATTTTTTTTCTATACAATTAGTGTTATATGAGGTCAGAAAATTGTATTGGAAGAGGACTGCCCTTCAATTAGAGGCCTGCCAGAAAGGTTGTCTGAACTGTGGTTTTCAGTGTACATGTAGAAACAATATGTTCTCTGTGATATGTACAGAGGTAGGGTTCCTCGTTAGCAGAGTCCTAACGCTCTTTTCAATCTCATCCTGCATTTGAAGTCCCACTACTGTGGGGAAGACTTAGAAGACGCCTGAATTTGTCAGTGGTCTTCCAAACTTCTGGACTAATTATCTCTGCAGAATCACTTTTACCTTCCCTTTCCCCCAGGTTGTCTGAATGTAGAGAAACACTTTGTTAAAGAGTACCTTGAGGTAGTAATGGTTTTCTGTTTTAAAAAAACAAAGCTGTTTTTGAATAGCATAGCTTAGTGACTAAAAATAAGTCACATTTTCTTAGTGTTTTACATGGCTACTTAATCTGCTTAGCTACCATCTGATAAGAGTAGTGTGATGAATAAGAAAACTATTTCCTGTCCAAATTAAATTCCTTTGCTATCTTTCTGGTTATGATCTATCTTCGGAACACATTCTTGAAAAAAGTAGTACCTTTTTCAAACCTATGGCATAGTCATGGTTCCTCTGCCAAGGCATTCCAATAGCAAAGAAACCTTAGGGATTCAGAAATTTGCAGATCTCTAGAGTCAGTTATTGACATTTCTGCCTGGGTTGGTGTCTTGATTAGGGTTACTATTGCTGTGGTGAAACACCCTGACTAAAAGCAACTTGGGGAGGAAAGGGTTTATTTCAGTTATATTTCCAGGTAGCAGTCCATCACTGAGGGGAGTCAGGGCAGGAACATGGAAACAGGAGCTGATTCGGAAGTAGTGCTGCTTGCTGGCTTGCTCCACATGGCTCACTCAGCCTGCTTTCTTATACAACCAGAACCACCAGCACAGGATAGGCCCACCCACAGTAGAATGGGTCCTCCCCCATCAATCAGTAAAAAGAAAACACCCTACAGGCTTGCCTACAGCCCAGTCTTATGGATGTGTTTTTTTAATTGAGGTCACCTCTTCAGTGACTCTAGCTTATATCAAGTTGAGATAAAACTAGCCAGCACAGTTGGTAACATAGCCTGGAAAATTGAGCTTATTGAAATACAAGGGTATATAGCCCAGAGCTCAGTTTTCCACAACTGAGGTTTTATATATTTATATAATACTGCTTCCTACCTCTTAGGTTCGATTTTGTGTTCTTTCTAGGAGCAACTTAAACCCATGTAGCATCATTGTAATGTCATCAGCTAATAGACCTGGGAGGAAAAGAGGGGAAAAAAAAAGAAAAACCATTTTAAGGTCACTTGCCTAGCTGCTGTCTTTAGAAGTTAGACTAGAAAGAGATACAGGAGAAAGGTGACTTCTGCTTACCATTGGACACAGAGCCAGGCCAGCATAGTCACATGTCCTCCTAGTCCTGTGATTTGGGCAGTACTGATTGTATTTAGTTATTCAAACTGTAGATGCCCTGTTGTTCTGGAAGCAGCATCGTCCACATAAGGTAGCATCTGGTCTGCAAAATTCACCTCTTAGGTCATTCAGCTCAAGTACCACCCTTTGAAATCTTTGTTGAAAAGAAGAAGGCCTCTTATAAGTCTGACCTCTTTTAAGTGTGCTGTACTTTCTAATGACTTGGGACACTGTTGTGAAACTGCTTTTATTGCTGCAAGCTTTGGCAGCCACATCAGCAAGCCCTGTAGAGTCATCTAGCACTCTTCTTACAAGGAGCAGTTACTTTTTTATAGCTCCTGTTTAGTCCCTTTTTGAGTGTCTCTGACTGTTGCTATTGCAACAATGCTTTTGTGGAAGGCTTCTTCAGCTGTTTATTTTTATGCTTTCTAAGCAACAGTCTTACATGAAATCCTAAGAAACCATGTAACAGTATGGCAGAGAACAAGAGTTTGAGTTGGATTCAGTCTTAACTTGGACAAGTTACCTTGATCTTTCTAAGCCTCGGTATTCTAGCCTATATAATGGAAATGATGACACTCTTTTTCCATAATACTCCTGAAGCAGTCTTTGTAAGCACCCTTGGTCTACTCAGGAAAAGCTATTGAACAAAAATTACATTTGAGCTTAATTATGATTAGATTTCAGGACTTACTTAACATTCATGATGTATACAGTGAGACTAAAACACACTTGGCTCTAGGAAGCTGTTTCCTTCTTGGATATACCCATCTTTCTTTTCTTTACCCCTTGATGTTTACTCTCCTGGATGAGTAACAAGGCTTCAATTCCATGTTTTTAATCGTCTTCTGTAGTGTGTAGTGTAGAATGCAGACTGTTTTGCAAGGATAAGATATCTGAGATGATTTAGGATGCTGGAACTCTGCTCAGATTTGTTTTGGTGTGATATTGTAGCATTCTTCACACATATTTTGCTTGTTTTCTGTTTATTAACCCAATATGAATATGTGTACAATGTGCCTCTGTAGTGATCTTTACTTTTAGCATCTAACCTGTTTGGGTTTACATTAAATTTATGAACTACATGTTAAAGCCACATATTATTTCCCAGTCCTTTGTCATTGCGATATGCTTAAAGAATATTGAGTGAGATATTTATATCATTCAAGTTACTTAGAATGTCTTTTTTTAATTTAGATTATCAACTCAAATGTGATGTAATACTGCGGGCATTGGCTTTATCTTCCTGCAATCCTTAGTTTTGACCTAAAACTTATGACCTAGGTCAGAGAGCTGTAGTGCCTCAGCTTTGTAGGTGCTAGGATATGCCACCACACCTATCACCTTAAAGTTTTTCTTTAGAAAACTGTTTCTATTTGATAAGACCTTTACAAGCAGTGAGTTCATATATTAAACCATATGCTATTTCCTGTTAGATAGATTTATTTATATTCATTAGAGTCAACATAATAAGTACACTACATCCTAGTTATTTTTATTGATGCTAGTATTGTCAGTAGTAAAGTCAATAGATCTTACAAATGATTAGTTTCGATAATTCTTGTAGTTTTGAATAAGTTAAACAGATTAGAATTAAGAACACTAAACTTTATTAGGAAGTAAAATGATTTAAATAGAAATTATCTATCTGTCTTGGTCCTAGCTCTCTGATTATATCATTGGGTACATCATTTACCTTCCTAGTACCAGAGTGCTCTTTTTTGTGAAGTTAGATATTAATTCCTTTATGTCTTATATAAGGAATGAGCAAGTGTGTTACTTTTTTGTATCATGAAACTATTGACTATAAAAGGGATAGATCTGATGAGTGACCATATCATTGTAATATGACAGAGAAGCTGTAGCACACAATGGGGCATGTCTTAGCTGCTGTTGCTATAGAAATGTTGAAATTGATTGACTTCATAGGAGAAACATAAGGGTACATGAGAAGATCAGTGCTTTGCTTACAGCCATTTGTGTCTTTAGGTATGAAGGGCATCAACAAGGCCTCCTGCTTGTTTGGCCTTCTGCTCTTCTGAGACCGCCTTACTCTTGAGCATAAGTGTAGCAAAGGAACAGTTGCTTTCTTTGTAGCATTGCCCAAGAGTCTGGGCCTATGAACACACACAGCAGAAATGCTCAGCCAAAGTCTTCTTATGAAATGGTGATCTCAGGGCTTTGTGCAGAGTGACTGGAAAGGTGGGACAGGCGTTTTTATTAGAGTTGAAATCCTAGTGGTGAGAAAGACCTCTGGAAGTAGCAAGCCAGTCTCCTGGGAGACTAACTTGAAGGTACCAGATCCTGGCACATTAATGACCTCCACATTAGCAGCCTTTTGCTCTCTCATGCCACTAAATTGCTAAGTTAAAGTCGTGTAAACTTTCAACTCCATCCAGAGGTAGCTTTTGTAGCTCTGCAGGAAAGCTTGTTTTCTTATATACTTGAGTTCCTCCTAATGGAATGTTTTAAAAGCAGTTAGAACTAAGGTCTTATGTGGGCGTTGGAAAAGGAACCAGAGTTGGGACGGAATCTGAAAAATGCACATGAACATCCCTTTTCCTTAATCGCCCACCTCTGCTCTCATCACCATGATGCGTCTCCTTCTGCCTCTCTTCATCTCTGACTGCACATGCCACCTACACACTTAAACACATTCATTCCTGGTGTCTTATTGTCACGCCGCTAGCATTCTCCAATAATAAGAAAAATGGTTCAAGAATGAGAGGTTTTTAAAACCCTCTCTTGTGAAGTTTGACCACAGGAACTCTGGGTGTTATATTCCCCATTCCTGAGCTTCTGTTATGGCATGTCAGGCCAGGGAAGATTATTAAACTCTATTACAAATGAGGCTTTGATGTGACCAAAGTAAAAGATAAAGTGAAGGCCAGAAAGCATTCTGACCTGGTTTGTATTTGCAAGGTCCATGCTACCACCATGAAAACTGACATTCACCTTCCTGAAAACACAGGAGTATGAGCAGCCATTGGCTACCCACTTTAAAGTCATGAAAGCCTTCTGTTCTCAAGGTATAATTGATAACCACTGGCCCAAGTTGTGCCATCCAGTGTTACAGATTACAGGGATAAAGATATGATCCCCGGTCTTTCCTTGAGTGTTCTCAAATCTCTTTTCTCATGATCCCAGGAATCTCAATATAAAAAAATGCTTTTGTGCTTATAGTTAAATTTAGTTATAAATAAATATAGTTAGGTGACAAATAGCATCTTCCCAACAGTATACTTCTGCTTTTTAGTATTTTCATTTTGTCTATTGTCTTCAACAGAGCCTTGGAGATAGCTCTAGTTGCTTTTACTGTCATTTCCAGTAGCAAGAACCTGAGGCTCAAACTCATATAAACTCACAGACACCGAAGCAGCATATAC
Organism: Phodopus roborovskii; assembly: GCF_943737965.1. Taxonomy (NCBI): domain Eukaryota; kingdom Metazoa; phylum Chordata; class Mammalia; order Rodentia; family Cricetidae; genus Phodopus; species Phodopus roborovskii. The sequence goes on from NW_026126469.1 coordinate 10,798,573, forward strand.
GGGGCCTGCATGGGTCTGCACTGGGTCCTCTGTACTGATAGTATGACGTCTAGTTTAATGTTTTTATGGGATTCGGGAGTATGTGAGCAAGTGGATCTCTGTATGCCTTCTTTTGGGCTCTTCTTCCATTACTATGCTTTGTACAACTTTGATGTGATAGTTTTACCTTTATTTTATTTTGTTATTTTTTTAATGAATGGGTAAATGAATGAGTGAGTGAATGAATGAGTGAATGAATACCTAACCACTAGGGTAAAGGTTATCAACTGAGCTGTCATTTATACTTACTGGGACAGGGAAAGATCAGTGGTCTTCAATATAGAGCTACTAGAATAAATCAACCACTCCAGGGCAGGAGGGCAGGCCTTATGCCCTAGAGTAGTTGACCAACATGTAATGAATTCCAGATTTATTTATTTATTTATTTATTTATTTATTTATTTATTTGGTGTGTGTGTGGTTACAGTTTGTTTTTTGGGGGGGCAGTATTTTATTTTGTTTTCCTGTTTGGATGGGATGGTATTGACCTTTTGTTTGTGTTTGTGTTTTTTGTTGTTGTTTTGTTTCTTGTTTTTGTTTGTTTAAGAAAGAACTTAAATGTTTAAAGTTGGTAAGGTAGAGAGGAAGACAGGATCTGGAAGAACTTGGGGAAGGGGAAGAATACGATTGAAATATGTTTAAATTTAAAATTTGTTTTGAAAAACTAAAAATGGATTTAGTATAAGAAAAGACAAGAATTTTTTTTCTCAAAGAAAGGGGGCAGAAAGAAAATAGAAATGAAAGGAAAAATACTGAGGGTCACAAAGACTCGCTCTCTCAGTTCCAGGGTGTGTAATGGTCAGAGGTAGAACTTGGCATTTGGTTCCTATGTCCAATCTTTCTATCTGACATATGTCACTGGAAATAGCAGTTGTTATTGCTAGGATCCCCTCTTTCTGACTGCTTTTGCTCTATTGCCCTTTCTAGGTGGTCTTAGTCCTTTTTTTTTTTTTTTTTTTTTTTTTTTTTTGTTTAGATTTAACTCAAGCTGGATTTGAGCAGTACACACACACAACACATTTCATCTTATTTTTAGGAATTGTAGAGAAATGTGGATATCAGAATTGTTTTTTTTTTTTAATGGTAGGCATTCTTTTTAAAAACCACCCTTTAATATACTCATTAGAAATAATTAGAAAAAGAAAACTATCAAATCCTTATATGTAATGTCTGCACTTTGCTGTATGTCCATTCATCTTCTGCCTCAATGCCTGCGTGCATGGACTTAACTATGGAGCTGTAACAGCCCTGATGTGGCTGCACCCGCACCAAATGCTTCGACCTTACATCTAATTAGCCACTTGCTTTGTTGTATAACTGTGTATTATACTTTTCCTTTTACAAAAATAATCTCTTAAATATCCCATGGGCAGTCAAGAAGAATATATACCCTTTCTGAAAGTGACTCAAAGAAATATTCCATTAGAATAAATACATTAATGAAAGCATAACATGAGGGAGGTCAAGATCAAATCAAGGTGTGGTAAGTATTGAGTCAGGAAAACTTCTTACTGGTTGATGAGTTTCAGGACAGGCAGAGCTACACAGAGAAACCCTGACTCAAAAAAAAAAAAAAAAAATGGGAGGGAGTATAGGAGTACGGTCAGTGGTACTTCACTTCTTTAGCGTGTGCAAGGCCCTAGCTTCTGTCTCAATATGTAAAAGGGGGAGAAAGAATTAATAAAATAGAGAAATGGGAAAAGATACTTTAATAAGTTAGTATTAAATTATGGTATTTTGAAAAGAATATTTTTCAGAGTCAAATATCAGTACCCCATAATATAAGCAGCGAAGTACAGTTCAGGAGAAAGCTATCAGATTAACCAAAGGACATGATGTTATTGGTAAGCATCTCATACCCCAGTGAGGAACAGCCCCTGTCCTCCTATAAATATCCCTACATTGAAATGTAGAACACACAATGCTGATGAAAGTTGAGGTGAAATGTTGATGCCTGTCTTTTAGAAAACATATCTTTCGGTGTCTTGATCAAATTACATGAGGTGGCTAATATCATTAATAAGACTAATTAAATCAAAATACATTGATCTATATAATAATGAAATTTATCTTCATATATCCAGAGAATATTTTAAAAAATATTTATTATATCAAAATCTAAAAGGAAGCCACAAGCTACACAATTTAGTTCTATATCTTGGGAGGTATAGCAAACATAATCCAAGTTCATGGCCTGTCCATGTCCAAAAGGAATAGCCAACAGAAAAATCTAAAAGGAAATGATAGATAAATCTAGCAGTTGACTGGCAAAGATAACAGACAGTAAACAAGAAATGTAAAGATAAACAAGTAAGCATCCTTGTGGGGTGGGCTCTTTAGACTGTGTGATGAAGGTAACAATGCATGTCAGGGCAGAGGGACATGGATTGAAGTCTAAATCACAACATCATCAGCCATAAGGAGAGAATACAGAAAAATAACCTGATGCTGATAAGAGAAGCTTCCTAGAGAAAGGAGGCATGCATGAGAAATGTTTAGTAATTGAAAAATTGGTGGGATTTTTAGAATTTTTCAGTGGATTGCTTTTGAAAGGGGAAAATAATTAGGCCAGGTATGGTAGCCTTAAACATACATACTCTATAACAGTAAGTTCAAAGCCAGCTAAGTCTAGAAGAGAAGCTGTCTTAGGTAGGGGAGAGGAGGAAGAAGAAGGGAGAAAGAGCTATAAAAATGAGTGTGGTAGTAATCAAGACAGAAGAAAAAAGTTATAAAATGTGAAGATGGAAAAGAAGCTGTCAACCTAATTATAGAAACCACCTTCCTGTCTCTCCACTGAACCTGGGACCTTTTGCTGTACTCTAAGCAAAATTCTTAAACCTTAGTCAACTTTTTCAGTTACAGCATTTGGCTGGAGGTCTGTTTCATCTGGTAGAGTCCTTGTCTAACACGCACAAAACCCTGAGCTCAGTACTAGCACTATAAGCCAAGCGTGCTAGCACACACCTGTAATCCTGACTGGAGAAGTGAAGTCAGGGAGATTGGGAATTCAAGGCCAGCCTAGGATGGAGGAAACCCTGTCTCTCAAAAAAAAAAAAAAAAAAAAAAAAAAAAAAAAAAAAAAACTATACTTTTTGTAGAAGATATACTTTCTCTGGAAATCTAAAATATGCAAGAAGAACCTCAAATAACCCCACCAATATAGATGAAAGTCAGAGCTGCTACCTGAGAAAAAGCAAGGAAATATCACTAACAGGATTTTTCATATCTTCAAAGAACAAATAATGCCTGCAGTGTTTCCATCCTTAGAGCCTTCCAAGGAGGGGAAAAAAAAAAAACCTTCTCTAATCACTTTATGAAGTCGTATAAGACTAGCATGATGCCGATGGCAGAAAATAACTTAGCCTGCCCCAAGGAGAAAGGGCTATGCTAATGTAACTGCACATGTACAGAAATCCTAAAACAAGTTTTGAGTTGAATACTACAAGAATACTACATAATTGAAATGGTAATTGAATGTCACATAAAATATTCTAAGTAATTTGGTGAATGCAATGTTTGGATAATATTAAGGGCCTTTAAAATACTTTGTCAAACTCATATATCAAATGGGGGGAAGGAAATATGATTGTGTTTATATCAATAGATACTTTTCATAGAAATACTTCATAAAATTTTGTTACAAGTTCTTTTTGTTTAAGATTTACTTATGTGTGTGTGTGTGTGTGTGTGTGTGTGTGTGTGTGTGTGTGTGTGTGTGCACTATGGATATATATAGTGCTGGTAGATTGCAGAAGATGCCCAGGAACTAGACTTATAGGTGGCTATGATCCTCCTATTGTGGGTGCTAAGAATCAAACCCAAGTCCTCAGCAAAAAGCAGCAAACACTTTTAACAGCTGAGCCATCCCTCCGGCATGTTACATTTTCTTTTCCAAACAAAAGCAAGCTCTAAGCAGAATGAGGAGATTTGGTTAGCTGACAAGGCTTCCCATGGCCAGCCTTCCTGCCCTGGACCTAGGAATGTTCAGGATCATCCCTTATATTCACATCTATTTTAACATGCCAACTTTTGTGGAAATTTGAAAACAAACAAAAGTCTAAATGCATAATGGTATGCATATATATAGTTCTAATATGGTATTATATTTAGTATTTCTGACACATATATAATGAATAATATAAAGATCCATATACCAGTTACCAGATAAAAATATTTGAAATGCATTGGATTTTTCATTCTGACCACATTCCCCAGACTACCTTATAAATGTAGCTGATGTTTTAAACTTCCTGTTATCATGTCCATGAGTTTCTAATATACAACAATATGTAGTGTTGTTTGGATGCTGTGTCTCATAATTTCAAATGTAGAACCTAAATATTTACAGACAATGTTAGGCAATAAAACATGATTAAATCTAAAGTAGGTGAGCAAGTCTTAGAAAGCTAAGATAAAAGTTTCCAGGTTAGACTTGCAAGAACATAGCATGAGAAATAACCCTCACACAGAAGCCATAAGAAAAACTGAGCAGCTAAGTGACATGGCAAATTATGTAAGAGAGGAGTGCCCTAATTCTGTGGGAAGGAATTGAAGGTGCTTTGGAGCATTCCTGTCATTTGTTTGCCACCCTTAGAGTCACCTATAATTAACCAGAAGCAGCATGCCCACTCCGTGGCTGTTAACACTGTCCTTTGCTAATGGCATGTGGTTCTGCCCCCCAACCCAGTGGATTTTGGTTTCTGCTCACATCACAACTTCTCACACCCTCTAAGGCAGCTGAGGTACAGACAGAACTCTTAGTTGATTGCCCAGAGCAGCAGGAAGTCCTACATTTTCCTGTTAACTCCCATCCCAAAACATCTAACTTCTGTTTTAAGGGCCGGAAGGAACCTTAATTCAGTAATGTCATTTTATAGCCAAAAAAAAAAAAAGCTAAAAGATAAAAAGTTTGCTGATTTTCCTGAGTTCACAGGGTTTGTTAGTGGCAGAAGCAAGAATAGAAACCCTGAGCTTTTCTCTTTGGGAGGGACTGAATGTGTGTGACTGTGGGTTCAGAGAGATCCCTGGGGAAAATGGGGCTCGGCCAACTTAGGTAGCACGGTGCTCCAGGACAGCATTTGCTTTCGCTCTGACCAGAGTGGAGGCTCTCGTATTTCCAGGTTCAGTGCCTCTGAAACATGATGCTAGAACCTTCCTGCTGCCCCAGTTCGTTTACTTTTAAATGAAGCATGAACTCACCACCCAGTGTTTGGCAGAGTTGGGATGAATGTCAGCATCAGGCCACTGCAATAATGGTTTAAGATTATTTAATCCCATTACTTATACACTTCATTAGGCTGAGTGAATTGTTGGCTGTGGTTCAATAAACTTCCTACTTTAAAGATAAAGGATGGAAGGAGAATAGGAAAGGAGCCCATTTATCCCTTGTTTTCTTTCGTATTTATTTTATGGCTCTTAATCGATAAAAGAGCAACAATTAGCCATCTACCAGCATACTGTCTGTGTTCCTGATGTCCTCTGAAGTGCTCTGTACCACTGGGGTGGGAGTGGGGGTGGGGGGAGAATGTCCATTGCTTTACATTTCCTATATGAAGAAAAAGAAAAGGGCAGGCTTGGAAGCGGGAGGGATTATGCTATAAATCTCTATCTTGAAATTAAACCTGAAAATAAGTTCCAGAGTCCTCTGTAATATGGTCTTTCACTGGGAGGAGGGAGGGGTACAATAGCAGGTGATTTTAAAGACAAAATTCAAAAATTCAAATCACAACCAGCCTGGCCAGCCACCATTCACTATCTCCTTGGTTTCTCTAGCTTTGGTTTCTGAACATCTGGAAGGAAATTTCTTCTTACTTCACATGATCACGTGATTAAGTGAGCATGCAGAGAGGAGGGGGCTAAGCTAGAATCAGTAAATGTTTTTGGAGTATAGAGTAATCCCGCCAGGCCAGAGCCCAAGGCACATACGCAAAGCCTTCAGAAGGGGCTTTTTCTTGCTGGAGGGCGCAGCTCACAGAGTCTCTGGAACACTGCTGGACTCCTTTGGGTCTCAAAGCTCAGAGGATCTGAAGGGTGGCAGGCCCTGGGGTTCCAAAAGCTTGATTTCCTCAGCAAGCGTCTCCTGCTTTCAGTCACTGGCAATGCTCATTAAACACATAATTCCAGACCCTCAAAGTTTTTATACGGCTAAGGGGTGGGATGGCATAGTTTGTTTGCACATGAAGGTCTGAGGTCCACTCTGTCCCTCTGCCTGAGTAAGAGGGGATTCCCAAATCTTGTCGCTTCTTTCTCCTCTCCTCTTTGATGACACCTGCTCCAAATGGCCTCTGTGGACATTGCAGTCTGACGCCCCTCTGCCCCACACAGCAGGCTGCTGCCTCCCTCATGTCTCTTCCCATCTCTGTTCTTCAAATATCTGAATTAGCCAGCCTTTAAAAAGGTTCCTGGACATGATTTCAGGTCTTTGTTGTTTTCCCTGGGTTTTGTTTTAGTTTTGTTTGGGTGGGGGGGTGAAGGGAGGGAGAAAGAGAATGTGAACATGAAATTGGGTGGGTAGGGAAGTACGAAAGATTTGGGAAGAGGCGACAGAAGAGATCATAATATATTATATGAAAAAAATAGATAAAATTAAAAAAAAAACTTTTTTGGAAATTTTCCAACTAGGTGTGCCTTTTCTTGAATATACAATATCTTTTCCCCACCAATTAAATAAGGCTGAACCTTGCTACAACTGGTATAAAAATTATCACGTCTTGGCATAGTCTTTGCTGATATGGACCCTGTAGAGTCTATAAGGTAGTGAGGTCCCCTGTCACTGTCTGTGTTTTGGTTTGTTTGGTTGGTTGGTGTTCATTTGTTTGTTTGTTTTCAATGTTTATCACCGCCTGTGAGTCTGTCCTTCTTCTCAGAGGGAGGGAAGTTGGAAGATGACCGGCTTCATGCCAGGGTTTCCCCACAATTTTGGCTTATCTGCTGTTTGCTTGCCCTTTGCAGCACTGGGACTTGAGACTCTCAGAGAAATTTAAGGGAGCTATAAACTTGGCAACAGCAGCCTATGAGCAGAGTCACAGCTGAAACGTAAATATAAAAGATTCAGAGGAAAGATATGAGGGTGAAGCCAGCTGTCTAGTCTACAGCTCTCAAGGTCAGGTACCCAGATTTATCCCACACGGGAGAGTTGCCAGGAGTTTGATCAGAAATTCTCTGTTTTGAATGTGACAAGCTAATTCCCTCCCACAGCCAGGTTCAAATAAATAAACAATAAAAGAGTCCACTGTTAGTTAACTTCCAGGACCTCTTTAGCATCAGCCATGAGGCTGATACCTGTCATTTCTGCAAAGCAGGTTTCTTTTCCACTGCCGTACAAGGATGTCATATGTGGGATGTAAGATGCCTAATGGGAAATCTTCTTGGAATGGTTCAATTGGATAAATGGCCTGAAAGCTCTACCTGACCCAATTGACTGCATGAAAATCTTAAATACATACTTATGTTTAATGACACTTTATATTCTTTCAGTTATTTTTAAGTAAATACCTTCCATAAAGGTGATGCTACTTTCTGAACCCTTAAATCTTTCAGAAGTGGATGAAGTGATTCAGATGAATACAGTTTACAGGCATATCGGTTGAAATGAAACTCAACTTTTGTCATAGACAATAAATATTAAAAAGTAAATCATTATATTTCTTCTAATTTAGCCAAATGACCTAAAAAATATCCATTATAAAACATAACACATCCAAATAGTTTTCCAACAAGTAGAATGTATTGAGTATATTTTAGCTCAAAAGGAGGAACAAAGGAAATCTGGGCATCTTTGGGGTGGGGGGAGATTCAGATTCCTGGATGGTGGTGGGTCAGGTGGCTTCTCTTATCTTCTTTTTTGCCCTCTGGAGAAAAGTGGAAACTGTTCTTACTCTTTTTTAAAGGTAACAGAATCAAGGCATAAAGTAATTAATACCCATTTGGAATTAGGACAGAGGTGCCAAGAGTCTAAATCTTACCTTGTCCCTTGCTTTAAATAATCTCCTGTAAAGAGACCAGACATTGGATAGGACCTTTTCTTTATCAGCAAGGATCTGTGTCAGCTTTCCGACTCTACTTCCATTGCCTACCTGTGTTTCAAGAATCTTCTTGATTAGCCTCTGACTGATGTATGCGCTCCCTCTGCATCTCAAGAGTGGCTGTGCAATGCCTCTGTGACTGTCAAGTTTCCTACTCTCTTAGTCAATCCCTTACCATCATCATTCCCTCACACATAGACAAGAGCTACGTAGGAACAAGCTTGCTTTTTCATTTTCTTTGTGTCTCTCTTCTCTATGAAACCCCAAAGCTTCCTTCTAGCTATCCAGGATAGTACCTGAAGCAGTACCTCCCACCCTAGGGAGTACTTAATACATTGATTTTTTAACAGCCATAGCAAAACAAAGGCACATCAACAAAGCTAACCATAACCAGATATCGTAACTGAGGGGCTTCGACAGCAGATCTCATTGCTTCCCGTAGCTCTGGAGGCCCAAGGCTAGGAAACCAGATGAAAAGTTTGGTGAGCACTCTGTCCTGGCTTTGTGTGCCATCTTCTCACCTGTCCTCACGTGTTGGGATAAGCACTGTTGAGCATGATCTCTAGAGTGTCGCATGATTCCGAAGGCTGTGGAGCCTTTAGAGAAGGCAGGCCTTAACAGAACCCTGCAACCTGAAGTCCACCTTTAAATGCTAAACCCACCCAAGGCTATGTACTAGTTCTGTCTGCTTCCTGCAGTGATGCTGTGTGAATGCCCATGAGTACACATTCCGGCCACCAGACAGAACCAACCCTCACCAGGCATTCCTCACTGCTATCATGGACTGAAACCATGAGCCCAAACAGACCTCCCCTTCCTTCAGCTACCCCTGCCAGGTGTGTTGCTCATAAGCACAGGGAAAATAACTGATCCACATGAACAGAGAATGCATACCAGTTAACAGAACCTTTTAACTTCAGGTTGATGGATGCTTTATCAGTACTGTGGTGGGGTAGAAAGAAGAACCCTACCTTCCGACAATAAAAGTTATTCAATCACCTCACAGCTACTTACTGAGTACCTTCTTGCCTTGACTTTAAACATCCCATGGGAATACTATTGATATTTAAGATATTGTGTAGCTGCTGCATTTTCCTTTCTGTATGTATTTTTACTTGCTAGATCTTATGGTATTTTGAAGAAAACAAGGAGGACATTATTAGAGAATTTTTGCACTATGCTATTAAATTGTTGAGAAATTGTCACAGTCAGGAGGAAGCCAAACTGGGCCGAGTCTGGCTGGACAGCTGAAATAATATGTGTTCCCCCTTAAAGTGCTTTTGTCAAAGATTCTTAAGGAATTAACACCTTGTGCATGCATCAATAAACCTCGCCAATTTGCTAGTGTATTTAAGGGGTGGCAGATTAAGCATTGCTATAAAGTCCGAAGTATAACAGGATGAAGAAGGTTGTTTGTGACTCGTACTCTTGGAGTTTCCTCATGGATGTTACAGTTCTTACAGAGCAAGCTGCAGGACGGGATGGGGATGAGTGTCTCTGCTATGAGGGGAAGGAGCATTTAAACTCGTGAATTTAAATGAAAGGAGAATTAAACTTCCATCTCAAGTTTTGAACTCAAGACTGAACTGGGCACCAGCCATGACAGACATAGGATGAGCCCAAGACAACTCCTCCTCTGAGAATGCAGAACCCAGCAGACTTGGCTGTCCTCCAGCAGAGCACTTGGATTCTGAGAAGGGTCAGACAAGTACAATGTACAGCAAAGCTTGGGAGAATCGGCCCTGCTGAGCAACCAAAGAAAAGTACACACCCTGCCCTGGGGCCAGGGGGAAAAGCTGACCAGCATCAAAGGACCCCGAAGAACTGCTTATGACCATTTGACCTAGGCCTAGAAAACTAGCTTATTATCCAATATTTTCAGAAAATAATAATTTGTTTTCCAATTACAGTTGGATAGTATTATATATAGAGGAGAAAAAGTTTCTTTTAGCCACTGAATGATTGATAATTGTGTCTAGGACATAAACTGGCAATTGATGGATGGACAGGAAAAAGTCAAGTTTAACTATGTGGGAATGTCACAGGATGAAAAAGTGACTACCCAGAGAAACTTCCATACACTTCTCTTTGAGGATATAGATGATCTGATCTAGGATGATCGTTGGAGATGAAATGTTCTAGAGGGGAAAAAGGAACTCCAAGAAGAATGGGGTCTAGCCTGTGATTATCTGTGGGGCTCTCTTGACCTCCAGTCTCTGTTCCTTTGATGGTGCTTATGTCCTCTGGAATAGGGTCTAGCCTGTGATTGTGGAGCTCTGTTGACCTCTGGCCTCTGTTCCTTTGATGGTGTTTATATCGTCTGGTTAATGAGATTCCCAGGGAAGGAACTCATGACAGTTGTCTTCCTTTTGAGTTTACTAAAATAAATAAACCAGGAAAAAAAAAAACTGACCTGTGCTCTGGAGAGAAGGAAAAGAGGACACTGTGGCCTTGAAGCATCCAGTCTTTTCACCTCAGCATATCAAAGCTGAGCCCAACCCTGGCAGCTTGTTCCCTGTCAGCTATACACTCTTTAAACCCATAACACCTGTATCAATTGTTTAGCATAATAACATCTTACACTTAAGTGCTTGGGCACAAAGAACTTTCATAATTGTTTTTCATCTGATATGCACAGCAATCTCATAAGGCAGATGTTTTCTAGGATAGCTGAATGAGAACTAAGATTCCAAGAAAGGATGCCAGATAGCTAATCACTGGGAGTGTTGCTTTAATGTTCATTGTCTGTCTGTGAGGCCACTTTTCTGGTCTTTGTAGCCCCATTGCCTACCTAAGTGACCCAATCCCTTGAAGCCCATAATGTATATTTACTGAGCATCCACTGTACTTTACATTTTTAATGGGAATGGTAAAAGGAACAGTACAGTGGTCCTTGAGAAATGTGTGGTTTATAGGCAATCAGATGCATGGAAGAAATTTAACTTCCATGCCTTCAGAGCTGGCCAGTGGGCAGGGGTATGGAAGATGTTGAGGGAATGTGTTTGCAGTTTATCTAAGCAGGAACGAGTCTGCCAAATGTACCCTATGTTGCCATGGCCTTTGTCTCTGTTGCCTAGGGCTGCTGGCATTCCTTTCATTTCCAGTGATAATACTGTTGCTTTACCCGCTCCACCTTTCACATCACTGTAGAGATTTTCTCTTGACCCTTGGGCATAGCAGAGTTTAATTTAGGAATTTGGGTTAATGCTTTGAGATCATTTATAAGGAAAGTAAGTAACCTTGATAGTTTGTAAATATTAACTTACTCAACCCACTGATAACTGTTTTAACCAGCTAACACCCAAAGATGGTTTGTAATTTAAAGGATTGTATTTCTAGGAACTCTGTTAAGTCATTGAATTTTTACTACCACTGGGTCCAGTGAACAAATCACAATAGCCTTTAATCAGCCTAAACAGTCTCATCATTGACAAGTATCTCATTGCTACTATTTCAGTAGTATCACACATGCCAAGGCTCCACCTTAAAGCATGGATTTCAATAGCATTTAGTGACTAAGAACATCTCTGTCCCCTATCTGAGGAGAAAATCTTTCCTTAAGGGAAGCTGTGATAGATTTTTGTCAAGTACACACTGTTGGAATTCTCCCAAAGGAAGACCACTTTGGAGATCACTTTCTTTTGGTCATTTAGAGCCATTAAGATGTCCCATAGCTCATTTCTATACGTTTCCATTTGCTGAACTCTTTCTAGCAGTCTTCTTGAGCACATATTTCTCAAAACCATTAATGGTAAGGTGAAGATCTTTGCATCTAAAGAGATTGCAAAGTGTGATCGGTGGATTCTGCTTCCCATTAGATATCATTGAAGTGTTGTGTAGCAGAAGTCATCCACTAAACTCAGTCCCAGCACTTGTGCAAATATGCACAATCAAGTGAATGATAAGTGAGTAAAATAGGTTGCATTACCAACTGCCAAGGCACACATCCGTGTGCACATACAGACACAAGAGCACATACATAATAAAGCCAAGCCAACTGGGAAACAAAGTTATATCTTCCTTAAGGGGATCTAAAAATTAGCTTCACACAAAACAATTTTATTTTAGAAAAAGTACATGCAAATTTATAAACAGACACTACCGCACTAATTTATCAACCAAGCAACAGTTTAAGTGGGACAAGAAAAAAGGAAACTGTAATTTAATTTTTTTTTAGTATGGTACTTATGAGTTTGTGTGTGTGTGTGTGTGTGTGTGTGTGTGTGTGTGTGTGTGTGTGTGTGTGTGTGTGCGCGCGCGTATGTGTGTATAGGGATGTATTGAATTTGAGAGTAATTTATGGAAAGTGCTGCTTTCCATGGTATTTCAAATGCTCCACAATTTGAATTTAAACTACTCAATGGGATCATTAAGATTATTATGCATGTTTTCCAAAGAGTTTTAAATGACAATTTTTAAAAAATGGATGCCCTTTAAAAACCGAAGAACATTATTGCACTTATAGAGATTCATGCAGTTTGAAGTAATTGCCACCGCCCCTTCTGAGCAAGTACCTGATGATAAGTGTTCAAGAGACGGGGGTGTTAGAGAAGTGCCATGCTGCAGACACATCCGTTGATGAGTAAAAATGGATTATGAAGCAGACTTTATGGACAAAGATGTATTTCATTTAGTAAAAGTGACAGTAGAAAATTGGGGAGGGATATAGTGCTCATGATCCACGTGAATTAATGCCGGTTCAAGCACAGAGTATCTGACAGCAGAGACTCACTGGGTGAGCATGAAATGGTTCCTTCAAACTTACCATTTCTGCCATTTGCTCCCCTTTGTATGGTTTAGGTCCCCTTCCATTGTTTGCCTACTGCCAAAGGCAGGAAGGATATTTATGCATGTTTCAGAAGTGACGGTAGTTTATTTGCTTGTTTCAGGCAGTAAAGTTGCTATTTTAATTTAAAAAAAAATTGTAATTCTAATAGGAAATATGCTAGTTCTTTTGTTGTCTGGGTTTTGAGTTTTTGAGACAGGGTCTCAATGTGTAGCTCAGGAAGGCCTAGAACTCACTACTGTAGCCCAGTAGGCCAAATTGGCCTTGAACTTGTGCAGAAATATAAAGGAACACATTCGTTCCTTTCCACACTGTTAAAAATCTATTGGATTTACAAACAATGTCAATTTCCTGGGCTGCAATTTACAAAGTAGTCCCAATTTCCCATGATAGCTAGCAGTTGGCAAACACTGTTCTTTTATTCCAATCATAATTACTAATATTAACTCCCTGATCACACATTATACTTCCTACGGTAATTATATGTATATTTGTAGGTTACAGAACGACTACTAAAAGGTTAAAGAGGCTGCTGAGTTCAAAGATGTCTTGTTGGGAGCAGAGGTAGAAGGCTGATACAGATGCAGAGAGAGTAGCTGCTACTGGGTATTCCAGTTGAGGAGTTATTGAAGGTTAAGAGCTGAGCAGGAAGGTCAAGTACAGTCATGGGGGGTGCAGTTCCCCACAGGTGTGCATGGCTCTGTAGGCAAAGCACAGACTGAGTCTAGAAGGACAATTGGATGAACTTACACTGACATTTCTACCAAGCCAGTCAGGTGGTATGGACCTTTGGCCTGCAGCATGCAGTAAGTTCTCAGGCCTATGCCCATGTGTTCATATGCTCACGGTGTACTTTGGTAAGTCTACCTTTAGACTTGTAGGAGTAAGTTATTTAGTCAGCTTGGGCCTCGTGGGTGGTGCTGAACTTGTGATGTTTACATGCTCAGCATGGTGCAGGCTCATCTTCCTCTCCATGTGCAAACAAAAGTGAGCCAAGTGCTGCTCTGGAAAAATAGAATCACCCAGGGAAAGTACAGCCAGAAGCCATTATTTTACATAATGAAGGAGCAACAGAGCCAGTTATATCTGATTTTTGCCACTTATGACCCCTCCCCCTTTCCAAAGTGCTGGGATTGCAGTCATCCCACCGTGGCCCATAAGCCATCATTTTGTTTCATTGAAGTCTCTAAAAGTTATAGTCATTTCTTTTAGGGGACAGAAATCTATGTCCTTTGACCTCTTCCTGCCCTTATGTCCTCAGAGAAGACTGTCGTCTTCCACTGGGCCATCTGGAGTTCTTGAATGCATCTGAGTCTTTGTGTGTTCTGTCTCAGCTCCGGTTCTGTCGTCACTCCCTGTCTGTCAGGGTCCCATACGATCTTGGTCATTACTGCTCCTGAAATTGGCGAAGTACTTGGCCAGCCTGCTGTGAATCTGGGTCTTGGTCCCATGTATCCCATCCCCCTGCAGCCCCTGCTCTCCCCCACCCCACCCCCCGCCACACACACACACACACACACACACACACACACACACACACACACACACTGTGTCAGCACGTAATTCTATCATCCCAGTATTCCAGAGGTGCAGGCAGAAGGAAGAGATATTCCAGGTCATCTCCAGCTATGTAGTGAGCTCAAGACGAGTTTGGCACACATATTATCTTTTACAGTTGAAAGAAAAACTTCTAACTCATCTCCTAATTCAAGTGGAATAAAACAAGGTTGGTGCAATTGTCTGTTTTCTCTCCAGTTTCTTTTAAGCAGAAGAAAAATGAAGGTGGCGTTATCACCTTCTGACTTACATTAAAGTGTATGTGCTGGAGTAACTTACGCATTCTCCACCTTTTCCACTTGGATGTGGGTGGGATCCATTAGTGCTCGGTTAAAGAACAGAAGTGACGTCAGTGCTCTCCAACCTGCACTTGAGGCTGGTGAGCAGGTGGAACCATTCTTGTTCAATAATAGGATTTGAGGAAACTGAAGCTGAGAGATTTGAAAGACTTTGCCCATGAATAACAGAGCTCATGTGCAGATTCAGGAAAGTACAAAGTTTTGTGGCTGCTAGGCCTCCTGTTTGCACTTGCACATCTGTAAGGCGATTTTGTGTGACCCTTGGAATTGGCATAGGAGGCGCAATTCTGATGCAGTGCTCCCAGCAAACACATTACTCAGATCCAAGGGGAATGGGTACCTTTGAAATCAAACAACTCTTGAGTTTCTAGGAGCTGTAAGGACAGCATTTCTGTGGACCCTCGAGGTCTCCATGATTACAAGTAGAACATGCAGTCACACATGTTAAAAAGTATTCTAGGATGAAGAAACAGAGACTGCAAATGGGACCCATTGAAGGACTTTACCAGAGTACATCAGCACAATTGGAGAAATGGGATTCTAGTGTGATGTTCCTGAATGAGTCTTCTAGATTGAGGGGAAGATATCAATTAGAATGTTTTCATATATTCTATTTTGAACCTATTTCTCATCCCCTAACTGCTCTCAGATTCTACCCACCTCCCTCCCTCCCCACCCCTGTTAAACCTGTGCAGGTCTTGTGTCAGTTTGTATGTGTCAGTCCTGTTTTGTTTTGAAGACATCCGCTCCTTGAGTCAATCACCCCATCTGACTCTTAAGTCCTTCAGCCTCCTCTTCTGGATACATCCCTGAACCCAGAAGGGAGGGGTTTGAGGACATCATCCCATTTAGGACCAAGTGCTCCAGAGACTCTCACTCTGCACATTGTCCAGCTGGAGGTGTCTGTTTTAATTCTGAGAGAAAGATCTTTTGCTCAGTGTCCCCTGATCTCTATCAGCTCCTCCAGCCCCTACAAGTGCTTGCTCTGGACTCAATAGCATCATTCTAGTCCTCTTGTCTTTCCCTTGGAGTAAAAGAACAGCCTCCTATTCCCCTCCCACCTTCCTAACTCCAGCAATGTAGTTCTTCACATATCTGTCCTCTGTCCTTACCTATTGACTTGCCCTTACACATCCCATTCTTAAAGCTCCTGTTTCCATATGAAGCCAAGTCCCTTTCAAGGGGCCAAGAAAATTTACATATTTAATCAAGTGTCCTATGACAACTCTCTGTCCGATGAGTGGCCATCTCATCATAGGCAGCTGGTTCCAATAATGGATTAGACAAGTTCTATTAAGAGCGAGCCACTTTCAGAGAAGAGTGTGTGATCTTCTTATCGAGTTGTATTTAGAGCATGAGCCTGGATGTTAAAGGGCCTCCTGAACTCTGAGTGTAAGCACTGGAGAGCCTTGGAATAAAAGGGCAAATTAGAGGCCTCTTGCAGTTATCTTTTGTCAGAACTTACGGGAAAAAAATAAATAGAGTTCTCCATTTATTCCTGTTGTATATTATCTATGGCAATGTACTTAGAAACCTGATCTGGATATCAAATGAACTTACATTTGGGATAATGGCACATGCCAATAGTGTGGGCTAATTATTCTCCTATTATTTGTGCTGTGTTTAAAGAAAGATGTTTTATGAGTTACTCACTATGGTAGTTTGAATGTAATTGGCCCCTATAATCTCATAAGGAAAGGCACTATTAGGATGTTTGGCCTTGTTGAGCTAGGTGTGGCCTGTTGGAGGAAGTGTGTTACTTTAGGGGTGGGCTTTGAGATCTGCTATGCTCAAGCTACCACCCAGTGTCACAGTCTACTCCTGTTGCCTACATATCTACATGTAGCAGCTCCTTCTCCAGCATGATGTCTGCTTGCATGCCACCATGTTCCCTGCCATGATGTTAGTGGACTAACCCTCTGAAACTGTAAGTCACCATCTCAATTACATATTCTTCTCTATAACAGTTGTCATGGTCATGGTGTCTCCTCACAACAATAAAAACTCTAAGGCACCTCCCCGCCACGATCCTGCCAGTGGGAAAAAACAGCTTAGATGAATACTCCTCACAGATGCTGTGAACAGTGTTTCAAGGATGGGAGCTGGATAAAAGGGCTAGGGCTGGCCTTTTCAGCTGAGAACCAAACAGAAACCAGACCACTTTATAAATGACATACCTTCACCAATGTTTCATCCTGAATTTCGGGCAAATGATCCTAGTTATTAATTTATCCTGGGCAGAAATGAAACAGTCAAACCAGCCTGTGCCTCTTATAGCTAGGGAGAGGTTGGCTTTACCAATAATTGGAAATTCTCATCTGTAAATATCCAAATCAAAGTCAGTATCTTGTGATACTCAGCATCATTCTTGGCACTTGAATCAGTATACTGAGTCAGTATTTAAATTGAAGAGACATCACCGTGATACTTTCTCATTTTATAAAATGAAGTGATAGAGACCAAGGTCCTTCAGCTTTCTAAAGCAAATACTTCTGCCTACTAAGAGAGGCTGGTAAAATAGAGGTTCTAATTTTGTTAGGTTGTCAGAAACACTAAATGGGTTGGGTTTATCTGTGTTAAGTACCTGGCACAATGTCAACCTCTTGGTTGATTCCCTGTAAATGCTGGCTATCATCATTGACTTTGACCCTGAAGACGCCTATCACAGCATACATTTTCTGGCATACATTGCAAGTAGATTGCAAGTATACTATGAGCATTTGTATTGTATCTCTTCCACTAGTCCTCCCCCCCCATTCCATTTTCCTGGCAGTACTTCAGTTTGGATGAATGTTTCACTTGTCTTCTGCTTGCCAAAGCAGCTGACTATTGTGAGAGCAAAACACACAGCCAAGCATGATGATGTCATTGTACATTCTGACCAACCTAGATCTGTGCCTGAGTCCACTCTGCATTCCTTCCTTCTGCTCCCAAGCATTTGATAAATTCTATATTTTTGCTCAATTTCAGTCTGTTCCATCCCTATTCCTTGCTCAAGAGATGAGTTTAAGTCATTTTTCATAGTAAAAATGGACACTTCCAGAAGAAACTCTCTCAGTTGCTGTCTTAGTCAGTGTTCTATTGCTGTGAAGAGACACCATGACCATGGCAACTCTTCTAAAAGAAAGTATTTAATTTGGACTTTCTCACTGTTTCAGAGGTTTGGTCCATTATAATGGCAGGGACCATGGCAACATGTATACAGGCACATTTGTGGAGAGGTAGCTGAGAGTTTTATCTACATCCCAATCTGAAGGCAAGAGAAAGAGACAGACTCTAATCCTGGAATGGGATTCTTGAAACCTCAAAGCCCATCCCCAATGACACACTTCCTCCTAATCCTTTCAATTAGTGTTACTCCCTAGTGACGAAGGACTCATGTGTGTGAGTCTATGGGAGCCCATTCCCATTCAAACCACCACAGCCACTGATATCAAACTTTTGTCTCTTTATTGCTCATTAGATTACCATATGTTTTGAGCCCATTCTCTTGTGTCTTCTAGAGCCTTTTATTCTACAAATTATCCATTCTTTATCCTGCATTTTCTTCCTTCTCTCAGTTGGATTCTTCTCACTGTTAACCAGTTATGTTCTACTGTGACCTGTATTTGCCATCACTGAATTCATGGCTCCCTCTTGGCTACTCTTTTTCGTACTCCTACATGGCTAATGTTTAAAAGTACATTGTTTAAAATCTGCCCCATTATCTTCCCTCCTGCCTAGTCCCATGCCCATCTCACTCACATGTGTACACTGCCTGAGAGGACATCTATGATCCCCATGTAGCTGAGACTTAGATCTAAATCAGTGTTCATTTACTATGACATATCTTAGTGATAGGTGGCCATTTCATCCAAGGTCTCCTCCCAACTTCCTTGGCATTTGAGTCTCCTGGTTTTTTTTTTTTTTCCCCTCTCCTTGATTTCCTTTCTTGGTTTATATACTGGGTTATCAGTTTTTATGGATTCCTTATGTTCTCCATTTATCTTTTTAGTCTTATTTCTTTTCCAACTTTTAGATACTGTCAATACTGACATGTTTCAAATAGATAATAGTATTATACATTAATTTAGCCTTTCTGATATGTATATGTTAGTATCTCCTTAGAGTTTAAGTTTGCAACTGTCTAGTGGTGACTATAGTTAAACATCAGTACTAGAGAGGGTGTTGAAAAACTGGATAATTCGTGCTTTGCAAGTAGAATGCAAAATGTGATAGTTTAGAAATCAATCAGGAGTTTCTTCTGAAAACATACCTGCTACTACTCTCTGACTCAGAAGTTGTATGCCTAAGCATTTGTTCCAGGAAAGAATGAAGGCTTGTATTTGTTCAACACTGTGTTCACAGCAGCTTTGTTCATAACGCCCCAGCCTGGAACCATTCCACATGTTCAGCAGATGAATATTTCAACCTTCTTACGCTGGGGTACTGTCCAGCAATAAAAAGGAGCCAAGGAGAATGATGCTGAATGGAAGGCCAGACTCCAGAGACATGACATGCTAAATGATTATGTGTGCTGTGTTCTTTACCTGACACTGTAGAAATCGAGAGCTCACTTGCTTGTTTCAGATCCCATCTAAGTATCTAGAAGTCTTTATTTAAATTACCTATTTATTTGCCGTGTGCCCAATAAGTAATGAGTTCTCCCTGGAGCAAATGCACTCAATGTTTGTTTTCTTTGGGTAGTAGTGGGGATCAAACCCAAAATCTTCTGCATGCTAGGGAAGCACTGTACCCCTGAGCTCAGCGAGGTAGGCTTTTTGTTTTATTTGTTTGCTTGCTTTAACCAAGGTGTAAGAATTGAGGGGTTATGAATGAATATGAGATCATGAACTAGGAAGCCCCACTGCCTACACACACACACACACACACAGACACACACACACACACACACACACACAGACACACACACACACACACACACACACACACACAATCCCAAGGAGTGGCTATGAGAAAAGTTGCCATGTGCCTGTTAAATGCTTATACAACCATGCAACATGAACCTGCACTTCCAAACCTCTTAAGTCATTTACTACAAATGTTGCCAAAATTATTTTCAGTTGCTTTTACAGTCTCTCCATCTCTCCAACATTGTGTAGGCTAGAATAAATCAACAGCTAATCAGCACTGACTTGTTTGTAGGGAGGAGAGGTGGGATTGTTAGGAGTGGGATGGAGAAAAGGGAAGGTGGGCTAAGAGTAATCAGGATACACTATACCTAGTTATGAAATTCTTAAAGAACACATTTAATTAAGAAAGGACATTGCAGGCTTCTTCACATTTTGGTGTGAGGCTACCTGCTCATAAAGAAAACAGAACTAAAGAATAGAAGTGACAATCCTGAATCATGAAGGGAAAGAAAGGGGTTGCTAGTGGAGTGTGCCTTTAGTCCCTCTGGTGGGCACAGGTCCACATCACAAACAGCCCAGCTGTAGTGGCCATTAACTTTCCTCAAGGGGCTAGCTGACAGGGGTACATTGATGTTTCTTTTGAGGAAACAGAACTGCACATTAAAAAAAAAAAAAAAAAAATCAGCCCTTCTCTCATTGTACAGCAGGAAACAGAGCCCCGCCCCCAGGCCACTTAGCAGTCACTTCACTGCTATTCTGAAGCAATGGTGACCAGCAGTGTGCTCAGCTGAAGCCTGTTCACAGGTGCTATGTTGTGCGTGTTGTGTGTGTGTGTGCAGCACTAACTAGCAAAGGGATATTCAGGCTCTCTTGGAAGCTGCCCCCCCCCCCTTTCCTACAAGCTTCCTGTCCAATCAGGGTGAGAAAGTTTGTGAAGCTGCTCCCTCAGGTGCAGGGACAACATGGTAGATACTGGGCACAGCTAGAACCTTCTAAGAACTCATTCTTTTACCCATCAGGGACTTTTGTCCAATGTGATAAAGTTACAAAGGGTGTAATTTCCTTGGCAGAACAGGAGACTCCCTCCCTCTTTTCCTCTCTTCCTTTTTATTTTGTATTTGATATTGGTTTTTGTTGACATTGGGTTTTTTGTTGTTGTTTTGGGTTTTTTTTCCAATTGTGTTGTTTTTTGAGATAGGATCTCATTATGTAGCCCAAGCTGCTCTAGAACTCAGAATCCTCTTGCCTTAGCCCTGTGGATGCTAATGTTGCAGTTTGTCAGCACCACCACACCCAGCAGGGAGTCCTTGCCTTAATTGACACCCAGTCAGGCCTTTCTCAGAGGCATCTTTTGAACCTCCAGCTGAGAATATGAATAATGGGCAGACATCACAAGGAAAGATAGCTTCATTCAGGAAATCAATTGAGCCTAGTTTTAAAGAAGGGTTTTGGATAGTCTTTGTAAGCAATATTGTATCCCCTTCTACATTGCTCACACTAGATACTTGGTGTTGATAGTTGATAGTTCTTTGCATGTATATTTCAGTGTTTCTGACCGTTATTTAGCTATATATTAGAATTACCAGGAGAATTTTTTTTTTTTTTTTATTCTAGTGCCCAAGTCTGTATTCCAGAACAATATAATCACCTCTCCAAGCAAGGCCTGGATATTGGCAGTTTATTTTTGTACTGGATCAAATAATAACCAATGTCATATAAAAATTATTTGGGGAGACTAAGGTTGACTGAGGGTCTCCCAGTGCAACCTTATTTGAGAAACTCATGTTGTATCCCAGGCTGGCTTCAAAAGATGTGGTAATTCAGCCTTTTGACAGGAGAGACCACAGGATAAAATGACCAGGAACAGTGTCACAGAAATTCTTAGCAGCCTATTTGTGAGAACATAACTATCTGGTCCCCAGGCATCACTAGTTTAAAGTGAGCGCTCAAAGTTCCTGGCATTTTCTCCAGCAGAGGTGGAATGACTCTGTTACTGTCTCCCAAGACTGTCTTGCTCCCAATTTATATTTTGCTAGACTCATGACTTAGGGTAAGAAGGAGCAAATAACAGAAAGCACCCTTTTCCAAATGTATTTCCATGTGCAATTAAGGGGAAAAAGAAAAGATTCATCAGGAAAAACCACAGAAGAAATTTGGGGCACTGCACTAGAAGAAATGTGACAGCAATTAATCTATGCAGGGAAGGGCTACCCCACAGGAGGTCTTAGCCTGAGGCTGTTGATGATCTGGCCATGACCTTTACATTAGAAAAGAACTAGATAACCAGCAATGTCCTGCCCAAGGGCTCAGTAGGTTAAAGTGCTTGCTGCCCAAGGCTAATAACCTCATGCCCATAATTCATGGTAAAAGAGAGAACAGACTGAAATTTGTCCTCTGACCTACACACACTCATTCTGGTGTTGGTGTGTGTGTGTGTGTGTGTGTGTGTGTGTGTGTGTGTGTGTGTGTGTGTGTATAAACACACTAATAATTTAAATTAAGAAAAAGGAAGCAAGAAAGCAGGGAAAGGAAGAAGGGAAGGAAGGGAATAGAAAAAAAGGAAAGGAAAGAGAAAAAGAAAGTGTCATGAGGCCAGCAAGATGCTTCAACAGGTAAATGCACTTGCTGCAAAATGTGATTATCTGAATTTGAATTCTAAAACCATGCAAAAGTGAAAAGAGAAGGTATCCCATAGAGCCATCTTCTGTGAGCACACATAATCATAATAAATGAATTGTTTAAAGATGGTCTTGCTAAGACTCGGACTTTCATGCTCACGGCAGCAGTAGGACAACAGAACTTGGTGAAAAGCTTCTGTTAAAAGTTGGTTTTATTGGCCAAGTTCATGTCTACTGGAAGAAATAAAGTGTAAGCAGGTTCAGCAAACACCCAGAAGAACCCTGCAGTGACCACATGGATGGATTCATCTCTGCAGCAATGTGACCAGAAAGGGGTGAGAGAGTTTAGAAGGATCTGGAAAAGGGGGCCTTTTAAGCCTGTCTCTGACAATCACTGAACTAAAAGAAAGGAAAGGAAAATGATAAAAAAGGCAGGTTGCACCAGTCTCTCTACTTTCTATGCAACTTATACTATATAAAACATCAGGTTGAGTTGCTATAACCTCAGAAGTAAAAAGGGATTTGGATACATGATTTGTAATATATAGATCTTATTCTAAAAAAAAAATCTCAACTGGGCATTGGTGGCACACACCTTTATTCCCAGCATTTGGGAGGCAGAGCCAGGCGGATCACTGAGTTTGAGGCCAGCCTGGTCTTTAAGAGCTAGTTTCAGGACATCCTCCAAAGCCACAGAGAAACCCTGTTTCAAAAAAACAAACAAACAAAAAAACCAAAACCAAAAAAGGTTGGGTTGATTTAGTTGATCTATCCTTGTTATTTCCTCCTAGCATTACCAGGAAAGTAGCCCAAGCCTGTATTTACATGTATATGTGTTCATGACATTGTTATGATTTTTACAAATTAAAAGCAAACTCAGTGCTTTAACACAATAGTTTATTTTGTTTCTTTCAGTGATGATATGACCCCTTGCTGCTTTCCTCTTGTGGGTTCAAGGATCTGGACCCTCTTACCTGCTAGGTCCACCGTTTCTCTAGAGCCCTAAGATTCATGCTGCAGTCTCAGCTTCAGACACGTGAGCAAAGAGGTTGGCCAAGGTCTTGGGAGGAGTTGGTGCTCTTTCTGATTGTCAACCTGGAAGAGTAGTGTCATGTTCCTTCTGCTTAGATCCCATAGTCTGCGACTTGGGCTGTACTTACGAGAAAAGGTTGGAAATATGCCTAACCTGTGCCCGAAAAGCAGGGCATTTTAATGCATGTCTGGCTGGTCTTGGCTTTGCTGTCTGTCATGGTTTCAGTGCCATGATTCTAGTTGTAGCTCAGTTTGAAATAGTAAACCTTCCTAGTGTCTCCAGAGCAAACTTTGTGGTTTGTTTAGCTTTCTCTAAGTAAAATAAGCGTACGTAAGTACAGCTCATTTTTGTTCCTATACATTTTTCTTATAATGATCTAATTTGAATTAATGACTAAAACGTATACTTAGTTTGCCCAATTAGTTAATTTAACCTCTAATTTCTCTGTTTGAAACTTGTGGGGGTTACCTTACTTTGGAAGAAGAAAATAATATATTTACTTA
Source organism: Phodopus roborovskii (assembly GCF_943737965.1). Lineage (NCBI taxonomy): Eukaryota > Metazoa > Chordata > Mammalia > Rodentia > Cricetidae > Phodopus > Phodopus roborovskii. The sequence continues at coordinate 10,822,285 of NW_026126469.1, forward strand.
CTAACAAAACTCATCTGGAGGCCTGCTGTTTAGGACTTCTAGAGTCTGACTGAGCATTGACAAAAGACCTAGAGAATGGGATTGTCTTTTCTAATAAGGGAGCTGCACAGAGCTTTTCAGAGCAAGTGGACATTGCCCTGAGATTTAGGACAAAGGATCTTGACCTAGACAGAAGAGTCAGGGCAGACATTCCTGAGGAAGAGACCCTAATGAGCTCTGAGGAATGAGCAAGAGGTTAGACATCTTAGACAGTGGAACATGCTGACTTGAGGAACTGAAAGCGGCCAATGTGGTCAGAGGCCGAGTGAGCGGCATGAAGTAAGATGGGTTTTAAGATGGATGGAGGTCTTGCTACAGATTTTGGCCTTTCTCCCAAAAGGAAGAGATGGCTCAGCTATTTCATTATTCCTTCACACTCATCCATTACCAACTTTTCCTGAAAGGTCTTTGGCAGCCTGGGAGAGGGGAAGTAGCACCGTGAGTGAGTGAACAAGGAGTCCTCTCCCTAAGAACTGTGGTTTCTAGCCACACACCACCTATTCCACATCTCTCCAATTTGCCTGACTTTCTAAAGCTAAAAACTAAACATGGCTCAGCTCAAACACAACCTAAAGAGTAAATGTTGTTTCTTGCCCCAGATGTGAACACAGCTGCATTGCCTACCACACGATTTAGGAGAGACACCTTGAACTTGGATCCATCTCTGTCTTTATGCCTAGTAGCCAATTCTTATTACAGATGACTTTCTGGCTCCTGTTTCTAGAAACAGGTCCAGTGTAAATCCTTCAGGTCCTCAGGCCTGGACACTGCCCCCTGTTCTGTGCAGGATGTTTTTATAATCTTAAAAGCCTCCCCCTGACTGAACTAGATCTCTTTAATATCCATTCCTTTTCTTCCCACTGAAATGGCAGGTTTTCTCTCCAAAATTTGGCCAACCTTTAAAATTGGATCTCAAAATTGCCAACCTCACACATCTGCCCTGACAACAAATTTGTTGATTGTGTTTTCTCCTCAAGGAATAGAGTAGCTCTGAGAGGCATTGTCTTTAGCTAGTTGTCCTGGAAACTCAGATACAGCTCTGGGCTCAGAGCCGAGGGTTGTGGGCTTTAGTGACTTGGCAGAGCCCAGCAGGACAAAAGCCGGCATGGCATAAAGTCTGCCTTTGTCATAATTTGCTAGAAAGTCAGAGTCAGGCTCTCAGGATGTTCTTTCCCAAACTGCCACATACCACAGGGGTGGGGATAATTCAAGAGGCTGTAAGGTATGTAGGTCAGTGCTATCTGTTTTTCCCATGATGCCTCGTGAGTGACTGTTCCTACAGATTCATTGTTGCTCACAGATTAAAATCTTAGGTATCTAAACCACTACATGCAGAAATCCTGTGAATTAAAAAGCTTGTGTTTGACCTAAATTGTCTGAGATTGTCTGACCACATGCATCCTATGCTACACCCATCCTGACTTGTTTTATTGTCCCCAAGAAGTCATGTCTGGCCTTGCTTTTCTCACTCTGTACTTGGTTCTAAAATACCTTGATCACATTTTATGTCTAAACGTTGTGACCAATTCCACCATTATCTTGTCCTTGAAGATTCCCTGTGTTCATAGTGATCATTTTCTATCCTGATGGCCTGTGACACATTTCTCCTCCTCCTCTTCCTCCTCCTCTCTTCTACCTGCCCCCCCCCCAAAAAAAGCTTGAAGACAATTTTATTACAGCTTTAAAAAAAACTCTCAGAGCAGGCAAGCTCTGAATCTCAGCAGCCACCTAATGGGGGACAGTGGAGGAGAAAAGGCCATAGGTCAAACACATGAGGACAAGCAGTCATGTAGTGGGGCAAGAAGCACTAGAGAATGAGTTAGGAAGTCCCAGTGTTAGAGAAGACATGCTTAAGCCAAAGAAAGGGAGAGATGACACTTGGCTGAATGATTCAGAAAACTGGTCAGATTTCTGTGGCCAGGTAAGGTTCTCCACTGAGAACAGGGACCTGGAAGCAACACTACAGCATCTCATTAAAGAGCTAATTATTCCACCTGGCTCTTTAGCATGGTGATGGATGAGGTGCCTTCTAAGAGTAGTCCCTTGGCCAGATGATTGACACATTCCAACTGGAATGTTAGGTCTCCAGCCAGCCTAGAGATGTTTTTCATACGACCAAAAAAATTTTTTTTTCTTAATGGGCCTTTATTGCTACTCTAACATTGCCCTTTAAGAAGAGGTAACCCTAAAGGCATTTAGGAGCTGGATCCAGAGTCAGGGCCCCCCAATCACAGTTGGCATCTCTGGCAAGGATGAGTATGTCATGGGCTCAAGGACATTTTGGCTTAGCCAAGAAAGAAAATAGTTACTTTACCTGGAGGTTTTTGTTTGTTTGTTTGCTTGCTTTTAATCCTAAACTAACCAGTTTCTACCTCAAACTCTCATCATTTTCCCTTCTGAAGAGGTAACCCTGACTGACATTGTGGAATTGGGATAGCAACTGATCTGGCTTCTTCCAGCTGAATGGGGGCATTGGCTGTGGCACTTGGGGTGCTCCTTAAAAGGAGTATCTAAAAGACCCCAAAAGTACACTGGTGGTTTGATTTGCCTGGTACCAGAAGAGATGTGAGAAATAAAAACAGGATTCTCAGCATTACAAGTCTTAGAAGAAAGCAGCAGAGGCTGATTTTTGTTTTGTTTTGTTTTTTTATGTCCAAATCCAAGCTCATTAAAGCTTCTTTATTTTAAAGTTATACACACATACACACACACACACACACACACACACACACACACACACACACACACCACCACCACCACCACCACCACCACCATTACCACCATTTTTGTCTGGCATCCATGAAGGACAGAGAAGAGTATAGAATCTCCTGAAACTAGACTTACACATGGTTGTGAGCCACCATGTGGATGCTGGGTATTGAACCCAGGTCCTCTGGAAGTGCAGCCAGGACTCTAAGTGGCTGAGCCAGCTCCCCAGCTCCCCATTAGAGTCTTTTGAGGGACTCACAAGAATATCCATCCATTAGACTCCTCACTTTTTCCTCCAAGACTGGACTCAACAATAACAAAGCCAAGGTGAATTTCAGTGTGAGGCTCCTCCCAGACAGCTTCTGGGCACATGTGGCTAGGACAACTAAGTTCCTTTTAGAAACCAGTAAATATATTGTGGCAAACAATGTGTCAACTCTCAAACCCATGGTGATCTGGTATTACCGCCTTAGTCTGACAGGAAATGCACTGATATGATCACATGGCAATGGAGACCTTGTTGGAATTTCATTTCCAGGATTCTAGTTATGCATTTGGATACATAAAAAAGGGGGGGAAATGGAAGGAGATTGGGATTCTTGATTGAATATTGCTTTATGCCATGTGATTGCATTCATGTGGCAACAAATACCTGCTCCCATTTTAATGATGTCAATAACCAAGACAGCTCCCAATTCATATACCTGCCCCCCCCATTGATAGTATCACTAGCCAAGGTGGTGGCCAAGTCACATCATTGTTCTCATCTTTATGGGGCAAAGATGACAACAAAGCCATGTGGTTGCTCTCTTCCTGTCACAGATTAACTTGATGATAAAATGAAACTATTCCTCACCAGGCTGTGAGTTCCTGTGGGATCCACAACTGTCACAGGTTAAATGTGGGCGGTCACCCACTTTTCTTTTTAAAAGCATTCCAGTTAGCTTAGCATAGATATAGCAGTACAAGTACAAAACCAAACAAAACATTCATGCAAAGAAACAAAGGTACTCCATGGCCTCAGCCCAAGGAAGGGGAGTCACAACAGTGACGCCATCTTGTCACTGTCTCAGGGTCTTGATGGAGTGCATTCTCTTCTGCCAGATAAAGAACTAAAAGGCAGGAAAATCTCAAGGTAACAGATAGCTGTTAACCCAGACTGATATCTGGGAAACCAGCATTGGACCATCTTAGACCCCCTGAATGTGGATCTCAGGTAGAAGGCCTGGGCAGTCTAAGGGACCTCTGACAGTGAAGCCAGGATGTATCCCTGGTATCCGAAATGACTTTGGGAGCACATTCCCCATGGAGAAATACTCCCTTAACCTAGAGGCAGGAGGGAGGGCCTAGTCCCTACCAAATGACTTGACAGATGATCCCTCCTGGAAGGCATCACCCTCCTTGTAGAGTGGGGGAAGGTGATGGAATGGAAGGAGTGGGGGGATGGGAGGGAGGTAGAGGGAACTGAGATCAATATGTAAAATAAGAAAAAATAATAAATATTAAAAAAAAAGACACACAAAGAAAATCACAAACACAGCAGACAGAATCAAGTGATAGAGAAATGCTTTATTAGGGTTAAGGAAATGCACTTGTGCATGCACACAGCAAGAATATGGAGAGGAGAGAAAGATCCCCTTTCAGCAGAGTAGGAACTTAGGAGGAAGAATTATTCAACCTCTCCTTCAGGGCTGTGTGTATTTTGTATTTTGGTCAGTTTAATGAGGGTGGCTGACTAGCCCCCAACTGTCAGCATATCATGAGGATCCTACTGAAGGAAGAGAAACGGCCATCCAGCCCTTTAAAGTTCACAGGCTTTTATGTCAAGAGAATAAGGAAGGAACCAGCCATTTTGGGGAGGAAGAAGCCATTTAGAATTTGCCATATTTATTACCTAGTCATAGCCCCTCTCTCTGTCTAATTCCTAGTCCCTCAAACTAGACTGTCCTTCTGTGGTTACCTGGTGATACAGGGGGAATCTAAGTCCTCCCTTGAGGTTATTACTGAAGCTGCATGTATGTCTGTATTGCATGATCCCTCAAGAACAGCTTTTGAGGGAAGAACCTGGAACTTGTTTTGTGTTTGTTTCCCAGAGCTCCTACTGGTGGGAAAAATAGTGCTGCAAGGTCAGATGATACTGAGTTCAAGTTGATCTCCGTTGGGGGCATTTGTTTATGGACTTGGACAAATCCATCACCTTCTCTATGAACCTGGGCAAATGTGCTCACTTGCCTGAACCCCCTAACTTATTCTCCCAAGAGAGTGGAACTGTCTCATTAGCAATGAGTTGAGGATGTGCTCCAGAAAACTCATGTAAAGTACTCAGAAATAACATTCTGCATTCTTCATATAGCATGTGTCCCTGTGAAAGCCTTTTCATATTCACCTAGCAGAAAATATAAGTAATGGTGGTCACTGTAACACTGTAATACACACACACACACACACACACACACACACACACACATGCACACACACACACACACACACACCATACATGGCCACAGAGACCAGAATAGATTATTAGATCCCCAGAAACTGGAGTTATAGACGATTGTGAGCCACCATATAGGTATTAGGAACCAAACACAATTCTTCTGCAAGTGTAGCAGGTACTCTTAGCCACTGAGCCATAGCTGTAGCCCGTAACATAGCTTTTAAGCAAAGCTGAAATTGGCCCTAGTCTCTGGGACCCACATGCTTGATAATGCCTCCTGGTGTTTTCCCAGCTCAGGAGGTAATGCAGATAGTGAGTCTGGCATTCTGCAGGAGGAGAGTGATGTCTAGGTCACTCTCCCAGACACTGAAGATTCCAAAGTTGCCTTCCTCTCCAGGATAAACATCCAAGTGTTGTTGTTTTATTATTCTTTCGCTCTTTGTTCTTTGACTCCTTGAGGAGGCCTGCCACCCAGCTCCCAAATAAATCACACACACGAGGCTTATTCTTTCTTATGAGTGCCACTCTTTGCTTGACTTATTTCTAGCCAACTTTTCTTAAATTATCCTGTCTACCTTTGGCTCTGCACTTTTATCTTTCTCTAGTCTATATACCTTTCTTTACTTCTTACTCCATGTCTGGCTGTGTAGCTGGGTGAGTGGTCCCTGGTGTCTTCCCCCTCCTCCTCTTGATCCTTGATTTCTCTTCCCAGATTTCTCCTCCTATTATTCTCTCTGCCTACCAGCCTCACCTGTCCTTTCTCCTGCCTTCAGGTGTTTTAGACAGGCAAAGCAACACAGCCTCACAGAGTTAAGCAAAGATGACATAAAAGAATGCAACCCATCTTTGCATCATTAAAACAAATGTCCCACAGCATAAACAAATGTAATATATCTTAAAATAATATTCCACAGCATCCAAGTCATCCAAGTCTACTCCACTTTTCCTTCCACATCAACTTTACAGATATGCCCAGAGCATTTCCATTGCTTGGCTCTGGGCAGAATCCCATTCTTTTATGTACATCCTAAAATACAAGATACGTTTCTTGGAGATGTGACTTAGGGAGATGGCACAAACTGTAATCATGGCTCCTAGTGTAGAGAAATGTTATTGAGCCTGAATGTACCACATGTCAACTTGGTCAAGCACTCATAGCTACTAGGAGATGAGAAACTGGGAAGATGCTGAGAAGAAACAGCAGACAACATCGGAGAGAAGGGAGGTTTCAAAGTGGTAAGTTCCCGTTTAGTTTTTATGTGTAGATCTCATGAACTGCCTCTCACTGGTGAATTTTTTAGCTCAGTGCCCTAAAATACAGCTGCACTTGATTGCTTAAAAGCATGATTAACTATTTGCGATGAAGAACAATTTAATTGCCAGTCAGCTCCATGTGTATAGCTGCTTTCTTCCTCCAGTATAAGTCAGGCAGTATAAGTCAGGTCTTCCCTATAATAACAAAATGTTTCAGATTTAAAAAGCTGCCTTTGAACAGGTTTCCATTCAGCCTGCCACAGCAAGAAGATTCCAATTTTGCAATACCACCTTTTGCTTTAAAAATAAATAAATAAAATCTTCCACTCAACCAGTTATATTTTTAACTATCACAGCATCTCCAGTAACTGCTAACAAAGTCTGCGTTTCATTTTGAACATTTCACTCTATTCTTGAATTAAATAAAAAGTGCAGTCAGAAAGAATTATTGCTCTTTTAATATCCATTTAACCTTTATATTCACAGTGGATAGCAAAACCACTTAAAATTTAAAACTCTCTTTTTATGGACTCGTATGCAGATCCATTTCTTGAGAGATTTTTTTGCAGTTGTTGAAGCATGACATGTGGAGTCCCTACTCACCTCTCTGCTTTACCGTTGACTGCTTTCCGTTGCCAGGTACTTGAGTCTATTAATTATTTTAACAGTGACCGACTTGCTGTTTTAAGGAAGTTCTTTATTAATGCCACTAAATCCCTTTTTATGGATGAAATAATTCTTCTTTGCACTATGAGAAGTATTTCGTGTTTTTAGTCTCTGGAATGCATAAATGTCTAGCTGCCTATAAAGTGTTCCTGGCTGTCCTGATTTTATAGGCTTTCCCAGAAGAAAGGTATGTACGTGCCGATCAGAATACTGTCTGCAATTTCATTTGGAATTTGAACTTACATTCCTCCTTTAAGCAGCTTCTGTGTACAACAGTGTTTAATACAGTAGTATCTTGATTTTTTAAACTACCCTATTATATAAGTACTTCATCTTGTAGTCCAAGATCAAATTATATAACAGTATAGAAAATAAACAACAAAATTATCCCCAGAAGTCACTGTTGATATCCTAACTACTTGCTTTCTTAATTCTATATATACTATAAATCCATGTATGTTCACATAAAATACATGCAGCATTTGCATATTGCTTTTGCTTTTATCCATACAATGTATGCTTAGTATCTTTCTCCAGCAGGCAGTACAATATTTTCTTTTAATGTTCTCAAGTAATTCAGTTGGCTATATGGACACAACACTCTCAGCCATATTTCTCCTGATAAGAATTTATATTTCTGCTTTTGCCATTAAGGCAGATTTATTTATGCAATTATGAACTTTGGATTTTAAAACTTTCTTGAGGATTGATTTTTGGAGTAGGCTTGCTAAGTCAAAAAAGTGTACTTCCTTTTCAATGCTTACTGCAATAGCAATCGAGAAGAGGCTTCATCATCGTTCTCAAGTGTGGTGTGTGAGACTGTAATTCCCCACCTTCACTGTAACCTTGAGCATCTCTTTGACATCTGCCAAAAAGTTGCCTGAAAGTGGAGTCTCAAAGGTTAATTTGTATTTTTTATGATTTTGTGTGTATGCCTGTGTGTGTCTGGATGTAGTTCCAAGTATCATTTTCAGTGTCTAGTAGACACTTGCCTCTCTCTACTCTTTCCATTTTCTGGTTGGGTTGTTCATGTCTCCCTAATGACTCTATTGGAAGTGGGATGAGTTTTAGCTTTTTGTTAAGTGGGATGAGTTTTAGCTTTCTGTTAATGGTTATTTTGAAGCCACTCTTCAGAGTTGCAAGCTCCTTGGAGAACAAGCTGGGTAGGGAGAAAGAGCTTGGCTGATGTGTTCTCCATAGCCTAAACCCTTTCTCTACTACAGCCACTAACAAACCCTGTTCAAACAGAATATCCCATTTCCTCCTTCTGATTCTTAATGGCCTTTAAAATTCAGTTTAAGCAAAAGTTGCTGAGCCTAAAAAGAAATGTCTGAAAACATTGCTTTTGGGGAAAGCGCGCTACATTTTTTTTTTTTTTTTTTTTTTTTTTTTCATAAAGAGATGTTGTAGAGACCCAGGCTCTACGACTTAGTGTTAGCAAATTGGAGGTGCCTTTTGAGATTTGATTTAGTTCCTGCTTTATTACAAACACCAAGGAAACATAAACTGTAGTTCATATAAGTCAATATACTAATAATACAGATCTGTGATTGATACCACTGCCTCAACATATAATTGAAAGCAAGAGGTACTCATATGTCTATAAACAATACTTGGGGCTTATGATTATGATACTTGCATATATATTTGTTTATTTAGTATCAGCTATTTTATTTAGTGCACACATGATATATTTATTTGATTACTTTGCTTGCCCAAGGCCTAGTCAAAATCTGTTACAGTTCTTTGTAGCTCATTTGAGCCAAGTTTTCAGTTGTATTGATTGAGTGAATTTTTGTGAATTTTGAGGCAGCTAATACTAGAGAGGTACCCACAGCCATAGTGTCCTGACTCCTACAGCAGTACCCTCTCAGCCATCCATTGCTGCTAACTGTGGACTGTTCATCTTAACTAAGCTTCAGTCTTTCCTTCTCTTTTTCAATTATAATAATAATGCATGTATTGACATCCTGACCAGGCTGGACAGGTTGGCAGGAAATGATGATTCCCACTTTTCTGAATAAGCTTTAATATCTTTAAAACACTGAATGATTATCTGAATATTTTTAGTCCTTGGTTGCAGTAGTAACAGTAGTATCACTTTCAATCATAACTGCAGCAATTGATGTTTTTATTTTAGAATGTTTAATTATTAAATTATTATGTGTTGATGTTTCATCTCTAAGTCTCTACTCTTGTGGGCTTGTGGGCTTACTTTTTGTTTTTTGTTTCTTGTTTTTTTTTTTGTTTGTTTTTGCAGTGCTATGTTTTAGATCATCTTCAGAAATAGCTCTGGGTTTCAATCTTTTATTTTCCCTAAAATATGAAAAGTCATGCAGGCAAACAGCCAAGGGATGGCTAACTGGTCAAGGTGGTAGCCTGGGGGCAGTTTTCTAGTTCTGTGTATTCTGTCCTTTAAGGATCTTGTTTCAGCAGCCATCTACAGATTTCCTAATGCTGTATCAATCATTGAATAAGACACAATAGAGTGGGCCCAAGACTCATTAAAATGGGTTTTCAAAATGGGAAAGCAGTAGATTATTGTAAAGTAAAATATAATAGTAGGTTGTCATAGCATACCATGAGTTTCTGTTAACTTGTAATTTTCAATCAGGTAGAGTCACTCAGGCAGGCTTCTTACTCTTCGGGCTCTTCACTCTTCCCACCCACATCCCTTATCTGCTGTGATTCCTGAGCCTTAAGTGCAGGGGCTGTGTTGTAGCTGTGCCAGTTGGGGCTGAGCGTGGGAGAAATAGTCTTTTCCAAAGAAGAATCCCCAATTGGTACCATGTGGTCAACCCTGAAGATAGATACACACACGTGTGTGTGTAACTTTGTATGGACTGAACATATTGTATTTATATATTTAAAAGGGTGTGTGTGTGTGTGTATGTATGTGTAACAAAAACTAAAGAAATAGAGCCAGTGAATTTGAGAGAGAACAAACAAGGTTCATGAAAAGGGTTGGAAGGAGAAAAGGGAAAAGGGAGAAAACTATGTAATTATATTTCAATTTCAGTGTTTTTTTAATTATTGATTCAGTACAGATTTCAGCCTCTGAGTGTGTGGTTTATGTGAAGCTGAACTTTTGTCCTAACTGGCAGAATACAGTGACAGAAATACAGACTATTTGCCAGTCCATTGATAACCATTGACCAACTAAATTCCTCTTAAATACTCAGTAAGCTGCCACTCTAGTCAACACAAGTAGGATGTTGAACCTCCTCATTTTCTTCATAAAAGACTGAGTCATAGAAAAAAAGATTATCAGATAATACCCAGTGAGTATCTAAAATGATAGTTTTAGTGGGTAATATAAATAAAATTCTCCATCAGTATGTACTTGGTTCAGTTGTTACAAAGTAACATAATTTTAGAAACAGCTCTAAGGAGAAGATATTGTTGGACATACATCAGCGCCTCATTCATTCTAGTCTGATTTCATGTCTTTATTTGTTACCCAAAATACCTGTACCCAGACTTACATGTCAGCACTGGCTGCTATTGTATATGCTTAACACACGTTAAGGTTGGCTACTGTAATATATGCTTGACACATTAGTGTTGGATCCTGTAGTATATGCTTACCACAAGTTAGTGTTGGTTGCTGTCCTATATGCCTTCATGCAGTTACTTTTTATTTTAGTTGTTCTGTGTTGTCAAGTCCTTCTAATACTTGAAATAGAGTCATAATTTGATTTTTGGGTTTTTTTTTTTTTTGTTTGTTTGTTTTTTTGTAAAAGCTTTATACATTTAGATTTTGGAAGGTTTTTCTCATGTTAGGTTAATCTTTATAAAGTAAACAAGGTTCAGTTTTTATCTGTTCTTGTCATTAATGGTCCCGAATTGTTCCAGCATCATTTGTAAATTAGTTGGCAGTCTGTAGACTATATGCAGGAAGTGTGTCTATCTCAGCACTCACAGTCCTGGTCAGCCACCTGTTCATCCTGTAATCCCCACAGCCTTGGCTATAGTTGTATAGTAAATATTGAAATCAAGTGCTATACTGTATTTTACTTTTTTGAAAAATCATATTGGGTGTTCTGATTACTTTGTCTTTAATTATCTCATCAGTTTTTATCAAAAATCCTGCTGGTATTTTGATTGGAATTGTGTTGAATCTAAGAATAGGTCTAAGAAGAAATGAGATATTTACAATACTGTTTTTTTTTTTTTCTATCCTTGAATACATCATACTTCTCCATTTAGTTAGATTTTCAATTTGACTAATTGTTTTGTTGTTTTTCAGCTTGGAAATCTTATTTGTGCATATTTTGTACGATTTTTTTTATTAAGTATCTTATGATTGGAAGGATTTTGTAAATAGAACTGTAAAAACAAAGTCAATTCCAAAACAGTAATTGTTACTTATACAATTACTGTTAATTTTTACATACCAGTATCCTTTGACCTAAATAAATTTGTTAATCATAGAAGCTCTGACTTAAAAATTGGAAGATGCTTATGAACACTACATCTCTAAATAAGCCTTCCTTCCTTATTATTTCTTTGTCTTCTTAAATCTGAGCCATCTATGCTCTGTGCACCATTTGCCATGGATAGAACCTCCAATAAGAATCTTGGGGAAAGCACTGAGAATTTGTTGTCTGTGATGTCAGATGTGGGGGGTACTCTCATGGAGAGGGAGTCCCTTTTTATTTCTATTTTTCTAAGAATCTTAATTATGAAAGGCGATTGGATTTCATCAGTTGTTTTTCAATATTAGTTGTTGATCAAATGGCCTTTTCCTTTCATGGCCTCCTAATATGAAGTAACATACATGTTGGCTTTTAGTGCTGTTGGGACCTTGCATTCCCAAGATGAGCTGACTCAGTTATGATGTGTCAGATGTTTCAATTATTGTTGGATTTAACTTGTTAATCATTTTTAAGGGGTTGGGCATGTGTCACGAGGGACACTTAACTACAGACTTTTTTGTTCTTTTTGTAATGTGTTTGACTTTATTTGGTATTACAGAAGTGCTGGCCTTGTAAAAGAAGTTGGCCATGTTCTTCTCAGACTGTTCTGGAAACCTTGCTGTTTAATCAGTACTATTCATTAAGTGTTCAGTAACATTTGCTGACAAAGTTAACTGGATGTAGTACAATTTCCTTTATCAGAAGGCTTTTATTTCTGTGTGTAGATTTATCAGTACTTGAGATTGTATATAGGACCTCACACATGCTAGGCAAAAACACCCTTATCTAAGTACTTCAGTAGGTCTCGATTTTGTGAGCACTTGTCCTCTGGGGTACTTGGGAATACAGGCTTATGGGCTTATTTTTAAGAGCAAAAAATTGTTAATTTCATCCAACTTACAATGTTCCCTTCTTGTCATTTAATATATGTAAGTGTGGGGCTGGTGTTTTACCTCATTCGTGGTTTTGGTGCCCTGAGCAGCCGAGTCCTTTTCTTGCCATGACACTTCCTTCCCTTTCCATGGCCTTTCCCCTCCACTCTCTCTTTCCATGTTCCATAAGGCCCTCACCAGAGGTGAGCAATGTCTGCTTCATGTTCTCATCCACAGCTGTGATCTGACAAACTCACAAATTGCTATGTGCTTACATATCTAAAGTAAAAGGAATAATGGGAACTTGGGTGGCTATTGAAAATAGTCTTTTTATGACTCTGCTTTTCTTGTCTAGCATTTCTGTTTTAGTCTCATAAAGCAATAAGAAGACAAACTCTGACAAAGTTTCTGTCTCTGATGATAATGTCTGTTTTCTTCCTATTCTATGAAAGCTTGTAACATTAATCATACTTATTTTGATTTATCATTCCATAGTTCCAACATCTGTGGTCTTTCTGAGTCTGCCTTTTTTTTCTTGTTTGTTATATTTGCTTTTTTTGATTTTTTTAAATGTATTTTTATTTTACATGTTGATCCCAGTTCCCTCTCCTTCCCTCCCTCCCTCTTACCCTCTCTGCCCCCTCACATGCACCCTGACCACCCTCCCCTCCCATATATTTGCTTTCTTATATGTCTTGTAATCTTCATTGAAGAGCCAAATATTTTATATGGAAAACAGATACATGGCCAATATATCCAATGTCTAACACTGGACATGCATTCTCCTCTGTGAAACCTTTCTGATGTTGTTTTTTCTTGGTGAGAGTAGACCTTAAGAGGGAGAGGAGTTATGGTTTGGTTACCCTCGGTGTCTCACACATTGTCCATGCTTCCCAAACACCTCTAGTGTTGACAGTAGGGCATGCTTTGCCACTAGAATGTTCTCATTTGCCTCCTCTAAATTTGAGGTCCTCCGTGCTTGACATTCCCCTCATCTCTCTCCCATTGTGCACTGCTGTTACTATGTACTTGATGTCTGTGAGCTTGGGGGTGTTTCCTGTCCCTCCTTACCCTCAGTTTGGGTGCCATTCCTCAGTGACTCCATGTCCGACTCTGGAGTAGTTATGGGTTTTACTCCCGCCCTCTGGCTGGAGTAGAACCTCACAGGTGTGTTAGGGCAAAAGGACTGATTGCCTCTTTCCCATGGCTTATGACTCTTGTTCTGAAGGAAAGACATGTGGAAGGGCCTGTGTGTGTCTCTAAGCCTTCCCTGTAACTGCTGCTGTCCAGATTCCCAGCAGCTATGGCATCCGAGCTTTGTCAAGGTTCCTGCCCTCTGCCAGGCACTGTTTCATTGCATTGAGTGGGGACTGTAGTGAAATGTATAAACTGAATACCTGCTTTATCTATAGTGTGCAAGGGTCCTATTTCCTAGTCTTGTGGGAAGGCAGCCTTCTGAACAGACTTCTGTCAATGTTAGCTGACTTTCTCTTTTTACTATAGTCTGGTGTTTAGAGGCATTTCCCTCGTGTAAGCAAATATATCTTTTCTTCCTTTAGAGGCACTTAAAACTCAGCTGTGCAGCCCTAGCTCTCCATAGTAAGGAGTTAAATAAAGTTGTGGTTTCTAAACTGTCTGGCATAAGTTGTGCCATACAGAGCACTACTCATTCATCTTTCTCCATCTTAAGTATAAGCCATTCATTTTCATTTCAGTAACATGTTTTAGCACATTAAGAATGCTAGAGTGTAGAGGCTGGAGGATCAGAAGTCTTAAGCATAGTAAATTTGAGTCCAGCCAGAGTCTGTCTCAAATGAAAATACCATAACATTTCCATTTATTTGTTAAGAGAGTGATGAAAGCTAGGGAAATCAGTCTTTAGTAAAGTCCATTCTGTGCCAGCATGAGATTCTGAGTTCAGATCCATGACAACCACATAAGCCTGTGTGTGTGGTTGCAGGCATCGATAACCTCAGTACAGGAAGGAGGAGAGGTACATCTCAGAGGCTGACTAGCCAGGCATTTTAGCCCAAATGTTGTGACAGCTACACAGGCACGCACACACGTGCTTATTCACAGAGAGAGAGAGAGAGAGAGAGAGAGAGAGAGAGAGAGAGAGAGGAGAGAGAGAGAGGAGAGAGAGACTACCTCAAAAAAGGATAGCTGAATTATTTTGGATGGGATCCATTGCTATAAGAAATATTTCTAGAAATGTGTGTACTTTGATGCACACTCAGAAAATATTTCTCAGAATTATAATGGACTATAATCAGTGAGCTGAAGAAATGTACATATGGCTTATATGTATAATTTCTCTCTCCCTCTCCCTCCTTCTCTCTCTCTCTTTGTGTGTGTGTGTATGTGTGTGTGCGCGCGCGCACGCGCGCGCGCATGTGTGTTTTGCACTGCTAGAGATCGGTTGGAAGAGCTTACGCATTTAAACAAGTACTCTACCCTGAGCAATATTCCTAGTCCAAGAAAAATTATTTCGTATCACCTTAAATGGAATATAGTTTCTAGGAAAGGACACCCTTCTCAAGTGACCATAGAGCATCTTTTATGCTGTCCCATCAGAGTACTGTAGTCCCTTTCTAAGCATTAGCTGAGAATCTGTTATTATAGTAGGCACTTAGGAAACAAAAGGTGAAAGAGGTCATGTCTGTTGAGAAGCTTGAAAGATGGGATGCAGCCACTAGAAACTAAAGCAGAGAAGGAAGGAAAAGGGAAACGAGCACACGAAAGCACACTGACATTGTCATTCAACATAGACTGTAAAGTTCTGCTGCCTGATAGAAGGTAGCTGAGAACTGGAATCTGGAAATGTGTTCTTGATGTCTGGCCCAATGCTCCCAGCTGGGTAAACTCACTTTTTCTCTCTAAAAGAATAGCAGTAACACCAACCACAATGAAATACTGCAATGCCATGTATCTTCTAAGTGCTCAGTAAACATTAGCTTTATCATCACCATAGTTTTCATCCGACATTAATTTTGTCTTAGAATAATTTCAGAGATTTCATAGAATTTAGTCATTATTAAGAATTAAGGGTAAGGAGAGCCAGAGAAAATGACTGAGTAGTTAAGAAAACCTGTTGCTCTTGCAGACAACCCAGGTTCAGTTCCCAGAACCTATAACAGATGGCTCCTATCAGTCAGTAACTCAAGGTTCCTGGGATCTGATGCCTTCTTCTGGCCTTCACCAGTGTCTTCATGCAAGTAGCACGCAAGCCTGTAATTTAAAAATAAAAAAGAAGAAAATGTCTACCCTTTTTTAAAATAGTGATTACTGATATTTGGTTCTCTTGCCCTAGGATAAATAACCATTCATTAAGCATCCCTCATGTGTCCTTAAGGACCACTGTGTCTGAAATTTTCACTTCAAAATAAAAAGCAAATGCTCTGTAAAAATGAAAATAAGGATAATGATGAGGAGACTGAAAACAGGGACTACCCATAACTCTGGCTTGCAGAGCAGTGGGCAGATAGCATTCTTCTTGCAACCAGAGAATTCTAGAAGCAGACTTCTAGCACAGCCTCCAATTCCACAGTGATAGCACTGATGACTTTTACTCAGTGTTTTAGCAATGAATGTAGTGCAAGCATAAAAATATCTAAATACATGGTTTGAAGGAATTTGCAAAACTGACGAGGACCCCCAAAAAGCACAATTCCATTTGTTTCTTTCACATGTGTCTACTTTTCCCTTTCTCTTGTGCATACTGAAGATTTTCAAAAGATTATATTTTAAAACCAAATAAATATTTTCCAAAATCTTCACTGATGGACTGCATCAGTGTGATCTTTGTAGATGTGAACATTAAATAATTAATAGACCCCAAAGTGGCATTTTTCCCCTCTATCCATAACTAATTCTGAAAAATTTACTACATACCAAAGAGCTAACTATAGCATCCCAACATTTGGTAAAATCTAATAAATCGTACTTTACTTCTTTTTTATTACTATAAACATACATTAATTACACAAGTTAGTGGGTCTTCCTGCTACATCTCCAACAGGCACAGAATGTGCCCTGGTCACTCCGTTCTTCCCTTCCTCCTTTCCTTGCCTCTTCCCCCCCCCCTTGTCAGTTTCCCCAAATTTTTGCTGCATGTTATTTCATATCTAAGAATAGTTTGATCTGAAGCAAAGCTGTTTATACTTCTTTACTATCCTTGTGTGTCTTATCTTAAAGGTATCAGTTCAATAAGAGAAAGAGGAAGAGAAATGGCTCAAGTAAATAGAAACAAGTCAGATAATTATAAAACAAAGGTGGCCTTTGAATCTACCAGTTCCTGTTCTGTTGCCAGCCCCCACAAGGGATGTAGTAACATTTATATCTGTACACTCATGCCTTTCTGATTCATATGAATTGATTGACTGAATTAGAAAATGCCCTTTGTGGGCTGAGGTTGTAGCCTATTGGCAGAGTACTCTCCATCCAGGAGTCTCGAGGTTCAATTACACTACCACCAAATAGGGGAAATTATACCCTGCAGATACTTTTAGTACATAAACCTGTTAGTCTTCAGAGTGACTGGCAAGTACATAGGTTATTAAACGAGAGTAATATCTACTTTTTTTTTCAATGTCACATGCCTATGTGCATTACTCAGTGAAAGCACTTAATGTCTGCTTTGTTCTGTGCCAGGGATTGCCCTGAAAATATTGCATATATGATCTTAATTGATAATGTGTTAAATGAGGGCAATTAATACTATTGTTTAATTGATATTTTAAAAGCTAGTTACCATGAATGAGAAAGCTAGTTAGAGATGACAAATTTTTATACCAAGCAGTAAGCCAGAAACACAACAGTGTATTACTTATATATTCATTCACTCATGCTTAATGAATATCTTAATGGATAAATAGTATTTGTCAGTCAGTTTTAAGATATTAAGTAATAGTAGATACTACACAACTTCTTATGCCCTTTTGTACTTGTCGTATTTCACAAAGACAATGATTGCTATTGAGGAGTTCTAGTACCTACTTGAACCAATCTAGCTTATATAAAAGAATTCTTTTCTAGGGGAATTTTGTTGACAGAACATTCATTTAATACCTGTCCTACTCAGTGAATGACAAAGATCATGTTAAAATATGTTAAAGAGCAGTTATCTCGGGGTCATCTGGTTTACCTCTTTCATTTAGAAGATGAGAAGGTTACCCCACAAAGATAAGATCTGAGACAAAGAGAAAAAAAAAAGAGAGACAAGTTGGAAGAAATTTTGCAACTTCATTTTATCAGTATTTATAGGACACCAGCTCATTTCAAAAAGAAATGATAGAAAATTGGTATCCCATGGGTAGATAAAGATCTCCTCTGTTTTTATACCTTTGAACTCATTACAGTCCATTCTAACATAGAAACGGATCTGAGGGTTTTAGTCTTTGCTGTCCAGTTTGAATAACTGAGATTCCAACCAAATGCTCCATCATGTGGATTCCATGTATTTTCCTTCAACAGTTTCCTCTGGATCGAGTTAGAATTTCCTTTTGTTGTTCCATAAACTATTCTTTCTTCTCTTACACTACAGTGTTCATTCCGTCTTAGATGAGGTCACTTTCTGTCATTCTCTCTTTCACACATACGTGCACTTAAGAAACCTTGGTATATGAGCTCTGTGCAAGCAAATGTATGGTTCATCTCTTGCCTACCATAGGAAGATGCACCTTACAATGCTTTAACTTATCAGTACTTACCCATTGAAATTGACTAGGATTTAGTACCCCCCAGTACAGTATTGTTATTTACCATGTGGGTAAGAAAGCTTTATTATGCCATTTGGACTTCATTTGAAAGCCAACCCCATCCTCATATTGAAGCCAGCTCCTAGGCCACCTGGATAATTGCCTGGCATGGCAGTAAACACACGTATACAATATAGGCATGATTAGATGGTCCAGATTGTGTTTTTATTCCATAGAGTATTCTGAAGAGAAGGGGACGGGGGGGGGGGGTGAGAGAGAGAGATGTTGGAGTACAATAAAACCAGGTCTATGCTTGTTTTTAAATCACTTTAACGTAGTCATTTCCTTTTGATGTTGGCTGAAATAATGTATTCCTGAACTTGGAATTCTGTCTGCATGAGATTCTAATTGCCTATAAGGAATTGACTTTTACACGTGGGCTAAAACTACATGGAAGATTTGTTGATTTAAAAACAATTGTTTTATGGGTGTATGTGTTCATTTGGACTTTCTGCTGTTGTGCATGTGCTTCCAAAGAAGATTCTGGATAAACATTGTAATTTTCCAAAGCAGCTGGTCTTCTCCTGGCATTATTACAGGGTCAGTCTATTTCCTTCTAATCTGACCATAATGTCATAAAACGCTGGCTGTTCCCTTGGCAACAATTCAGTGTAGACTAGCTGCTTTCTCTACCTTCAGCCAATACTGGGCTGCAGGCAGGCTCCTGCAGGAGGTGAGGAAGCATTTCTCCTCACTGAGGGTGTGCGTGTCAACAAGTTGCTTGTCTGATTTTCCTTCTATTCAGAGACTCCACATGCAGACTTTAGAGAGGAGAAAATGAAAGTATGTCATCTGCATGTGTTTTCTTTGTTTCATGCTTTCATCTTAACCTGTGTGAAACTGCTGGCCACAGATGAATTTTCTTCAAATGAAATAACAGTTAAAGAGCTATAAGGAACTATAAGTATGAGAGGCTGCATGGATACTTATCGTTGGTTTTTAATCCCCTCATGCATACCTGACTTCAAATACCTGTGTGAGCTCCACTGGAGAGTTTTCCTGATAGGTCTTCCTAATCCTACTCCCTATATTGGGGAGGAGTTTGCCTCCTTCCATATACATTACAAGTAAGTCCATTTTCTTAGGGAAACATGGCCTTATACCTCTATTCCTACCTACCTCCCTTCTTTTCTGAAATCCTCCACCATGCAGACTGAGTACCAAATAAATCATTCTTTGTATTTTCTTGCTAAGTAATAAAAACAACTCAGAAGTGTTGGGAGGAAGACGACTAAGCTGTATGAAATATCTCATTTGTTTTTCTGATTGCTATAAAAAAATCTTGTGATTTCCCCAAGTTTATCATAGCACTGAACATCTAATAGGAATACAAATACTGCAATTTAAATTGTTTATTAAAAAGGAAACATCAACAAAGGTTATTTTTTTTTTCTTTTCCTCAAAATTAAGTAGAAAGAAGTGGTACCCTTGGTTTCATGTTTAAAAAAGAATGAAACCCTTTTTAACTTTTGCATAGAAATCCTTGTTATTGAGAAGGGCAGGCATGTTTTTTATATGGAATTTCTATATGGGTCAGCACAGGATTTCTAGAGCCTCTGGGCCCTCTTCAGGTCATCTCTTCAGCGTAGCTTACAGGAATGTGTGTGATGAGGCACCAGCACCCAAAGCAGGAACACTGGAGAGAGGCTGGGAGAGTTCTCTGGCTTCCTGGCAGCCGTGTGTGGGGTTCTGCAGCCTTAACCAAGCTTTTGTACAGACTACACTACAATGACCTGCCAGATGACCCTTCTGAGCAAGACCCAGATTGAGCCAGTGCCTAGATTTGAATGTACAAATCTACACCCAGATTCCTGAAGGACGGTGAAAGCACTCGCTCTGTGGGGTAGAGATGTTCCAGTGAATACAGCACGCTGGATCCGCTTCAGTGACTGTCCCTGTTAAGATGATGCCACGTGTCCCTGCCTCTGGCAGAACATCCTTTTTCCTGAAGCATATCACCCCTTTCTTCTATTTTGCAAGTATCTGTGCTGCTACTGCCATTCCCAACCCCCAAACAACACCCAGCCCTGTTGGGATTCCTGTGGGCTGTGGTAAGAGAGGCGTTCTGCTTGAGTCTCAAAAGACTGCAGTGTTGCTGTGTTTACAGAACAAAAATGGAAAACCAGATCATGTGTTTGTCTTAAAACTAAAATTCCAAAAACCTAATGTAAGTGAAGGAACATACTGTAGTGTGAGACAGTGTCCAGACTCACTCTAAAGGAAGCCCAGAAGGGGAGCACCTTCAAATGGCTACTTAATAGCTCCATTTCTGCTTTTTCAAAGTCTTTTTCTGCAGTCAGCAATCTGTACTTCTAGGAAAATGATACAGATCATGAGTTGATGCACATGAAGTAACATTGCAGGCATGAGTGATCTTTCCTCATAACCAGTGAGGTCCCATGGGTCTACTAGTTAGCCTCACACTTAGAATTGTCAGTGCTGTCAAACCCTGTGTTGAGCAAACAGACACAAATGACAACCGAGCAAGCAGAGTGACTTGCGGAAAATACCATAACAGATTCATTACCTACTCTACTGAATAGCAAGTTGCCTAATTTTTAAATAATGCTCTTTAATTTTTTTTTCAGCACAGTTTCCTTATGAGTAGTAATGTGTATAACATATGACAACTGTTAATAGCTGACAGGGCCATGCAGCTTCACACTTTCAATAACTACTTTTCTCCCTTTAAATTTCCTCTCTCGAATCTCTCGACAATTGTCAAGAGTTTCAGAGTTCCTGCTAGCTGGACAGATAGTACTCTACAGCCCTGGGGAAAATATAAAGTAGCATGGGAGTCAGTTATCACCTGAAGCAAAATTGTTAACCTTGTTTAAGAGAGAGGCAGTTCAGTGGGATGGAGGAGTCCTGTAGCCAAGAGATTTAAGTCCCTGCTTCATTATTTGGAATAGTATGTCTTGAGCAAACTGTTTAACCTGTTTGGAACCATTCTCTGCAGACAGCAGATGAAGGGAGATTGTCCCTTGCAGAGAATATATTATTGTGTTGTCCTTGAATCACCCAACTCCTTGTGAACAGTACTGTATGCTGTCTTTTTTCCTAGCCCAAAGAGTTATGTCTATATCCAGTTCAGCGGACTTTTGGGAAGGGAAAAAAATAATTAGCCATGAGTTAAGATACTGATGAAATTCAACTGATGTTAATTTTAAAATGCCTTTCTTCTTATCCCTAAGGTGTTTCAGTCTCTCTCTCTCTCTCTCTCTCTCTCTCTCTCTCTCTCTCTCTCTCTCTCTCTCTCTCTCTCTCTGTGTGTGTGTGTGTGTGTGTGTGTGTGTGTGTGTGTGTGTGTGTGTGTAAAACCCATGAGGGTTTCTATCTCTGTTCTTAATCATTTGACTGAGAAGGTCTTAGTATTCCATGTACTTTTTAAGGTATCTGAAAGCCTATTGTGTGCCATGCAAGGGAAACCCATTTTAAAAGCTGTAAAAGAAAATAAGGGCTGGTTTTGAGGGCATTATCATAGATGTAGAAATGATAGAAGGAAGGCATTTATTCTAACTGGCAGTGCTTTGTAGCAGAAGGAGCTAGTTCTTAAAACTGATCAGGGTCTTTGGCAGACAATGTTAGTGGGGAAGAGAGACAAGGATAAGGAGCGCAAATGAAGACTTGGAAGTGGAGATGATTGACACGTAGGTCATAGTAATCCACCAGTAGGGCAAAATGCAGAGCATAAGGAAGAAACCAGAAGGAGGCTGATCAAGACAGGCTATCAGTGGGTTTTGAGTGGCAAACTACCTTCCAGTTCAATGGCAAGATTCAATAGCACTGCCGAAGCATGACTAGTAGTCTGCCTGTAGTGCTAAGCTGTGAGTGGATCAAACTGGGGGTGGGGGGGCTAAGGGGGATGGTCTTAGGGCATTTGATTGGCAAAGTGAGCTTTTGTGTTCTACTTGGAGTGGATGAAAGTTCTCAGAAGGTTGCACATTGTGATTTCAGCTACATGTGCAACTCCACAAGACGCGGGACTTGTTCTCACTGTTGTGTAACAAGGTTAGTTTTGTTTTGAGCAGATTCTCCCAAGGAAGTGTGGTAATCACATTTCTAAATCCATTACATTAAGTGCTGTCAGCAGTGAATCATTGCTTATGTGTTAAAGGTCAAAAAATTTCCCCTTAGAAATTCATTATTATGCTGACTGGAAAGCTTGGCTATCCTGTAAATTTGCATGTCCATGTGTGTAACCTGTGTGATCTCAACAGATAAAAGGCGAGAGGAGACACGGAAAATTCCACATTATCACATTGTTTTAAGTCAAATATTTATAAAATATACTTTAGAAGTTCGCAAGGGCAAAGGGCCCACATCTTGTGTTTGTGTCTGGGTGAGGCTGTGAGCTGGCTGGTATAAATGGAGGAGCCTGTGTTCACATTTGCCAGTGTGAACCATTATATTTTTTGTTCATGTTTGCTTTTCCTCACTGATGCACTCACCCTGGCAGATCTCAAGCTGATTTTCCTACAATTGCTCTTTATCAGAAAATCCTGAAATTAGGATTAAATTCTGTCATTCATGTATACAGCCCTTCAATGAAAAGTCTGTTTTTATTTCCCATGTTCTTGAAAGATATTATTATTGTTGCTATTATTATTATAATAAATAAATTTAGCTTCCCTTTCAGTGAATCTAGACCACTAAACTGAAGTCACTCTAGATGTTCTCACAAAATTAAAATATAACACTTTTCCATTAGTTTTTATGAGAGGTCTAAATTTCTGCATTAAAAAAAATAATGAAAACATCTCTAGGAGTTGTGAATCATTTAGCAATGTAGGTATGAGAGGAGCATGTTCTCTGTAGCTCCCACGTATGAGTGTTTTATCTGTGTGTGTGTCTATGTATCACTGTGGCTGTGGACTTTGAGCACTGTGGACTTAGTGCATGTGGAGACCAGAAGCGAGAGTTAGCTTCCATGGTACAGTTGCACGTCTCCATGTGAGTCTGGGAATTGAACGTGAGTCCTCTAGAGTGCTTTTAACCTCTGACCCTTCTCTCCAGCCACTGTCTCACCAGTGCTGTGTCCCGTGCTGCTCAACTTTAGTGCCAAGAAGCTTCTTGAATATGCTCTTCATTCCATGTTATCCGCTGTTGTCCTGGGCATCAAGGTGCACATGTCCATACTCTGCTAAAGTATCTTAATTTCAGGCTTTGCCATTTTCAACGTTGATGCTCAGGCACTAAGTTACATCACTTTTCTTCAAAGCTCTCTGAGTAATCCCAACCCAAAAATGTACCATTTCCATTGTTTGATTTCTGTAATTTTTACAGACATTTCTGAAAGAACACATCTCAAGTCCACATGTTATTTCATCATATACTTTGAATCGTAAACATTTTAAAATAATAATACATCTTCTTAATTTGCAATTGAGATTTATTTTTATTTATCTCTCTCTGTGTCTGTGTATGACAGGTTTTGGGTGGGTACCCTTAGAGACTAGAAGAGGATATTAAATTCCATGGAATTGGAATTAAATAGGTGGTAAGCCACCTGACATGGATTCTGGGAACTGAACTTGGGTACTATAGAAGAACAGCAAATGTCTTAACCACTGAGCCATCCCTCCAGCCCCAACTTTTTAATTTTTTAAAAAAATAAAATTGCAGTCATACATTCATATATATACAACACATTTGTTTATATGTTATGCAAAATTTATACTTTCACTCATATATTAGACATATATTTATAGACTTGTGTGTAACATAGATTCTATATCTTGGTAGTAGTATACCATTTCTTCTTATGATGGTACCATTATTTAACATATTCTTGATTGCTGCATACTGAAAACACTCTTAGGCAACTTTGGAGGCATAATTATTTCTTGGCATGAGAATAAATTGTAATTTTCTTAGTCTCTCTTTGGGCTGAATTTAATCCACACAAAGGAAAGCGTAGCCTTTATGGTGTTGCTTGTTACTGGTGTCCCCTTTCCCTGACCTGAAAGAAATGGGTCTTTTCTCTATTCCTAAAACCTCAGCTCATAAGGAAGAGCTGTAGACTGGCAGGGCCACAACTGACTAATTCACCAAGTTTTTATGGGAATGATCAGGTCCATTTCCTCTTCTGAAATAGGCAGAAGAGTCATGAAATGTTGACAGGAACTTCTTGAGATAGAGAAATATTGGGATGGCACATGAACATTCTCCTCCCTCATATAAAAAGCAGAAACTGTTTGTACTACTTGAAATTATTCTGGTTTAGATATTTGGAGAGTCACAAAGATCTGGCACAAACTCTGAGAGAAAACAGTGGGAGAGTGACAGGGTAATAGGATATGGATTTTAGCGCTAAGACCCCATAGTGACTTAGGTTACCTACATCCAGGCTTAGAGTGAGATATCTACCCTGCCCGCACCTGTTGCACTGACCATGCTCTCTCTTGGTTCCATTCGGGTCACAGAGAGTGTCCTGGGCATGGATCCTTGGGGCGGGAACTTCCAGGTCATTGGTGTCTCATGTAAGTGACTACTCCCCGAAATAAATATGTAACACAAATCTTATCCTCACGTGTATCATAATCTGTGCTTTGATATCTAGGGTCAGAAGCGGGAAAGGTATAGTCAAGATGGGACATAGGTAGATATCTTCTCACAAACAACTTACATTGTTATAGATTCTTATATGTTGTAACTTATGTAAAATTAAGTTTGTATTCCTGTCTTGGATAATTTGTATATTATATTTCATCATATCGTATTAGGACACAAATTGTGCACAAATATCTTTATCGTGTTCTATGTATGTAAGCTTTTACATATGTTTAAGATATTTTATACATTGATACAAATTAGGATATTTTTATCATGTTGCACTAAACACTTCTACTTCTGGTAAAGACATTTCAATTCTACCTCTTTTAGAGAGTCCTTCTCTAAATTTCTTAGAGAAGTTTCAGCCATTTGTATAGCTATGTTCCTGAGTATTACAGATTATCATCACCCATGTTTATTACACCTGTGAGATTAGTCAGACATAGATGTTTGACCTTCAAACACTTCATAGACCTCAGAATATGGCATTTAAATATTTTAATATTAGTACTCTGTTGACATGAGACACAATTGCTCCAGACAGCATCGAGCTATTCCCGAGAGTATGTTGGGCACTGATGTGACTTTTTCTGAAGTCCATTTTCTCCTTGGCTAATGGCTTCTTGGGCAAAGAACTGCCCCCACCTTGACCACTGACTTTGGACTTGCTGTCCTACTGTCCTTGCAGGAAACAAACATAGAAGACTGCTAAACCTTGCCACGTTATGGCAAAGCAGCTTTTATACCACCCTGCTTCTGTGTTGGTTAGTCAGATATTCTAGGCCTTACCCAAAGCCAGTTGCCCCTACCCTGCTGTGAGACTTTGGGTGACTGTCCAGGTAGCCTGCTGTTTCTGTCTTCACTGAACCTTTTGGAAGCTACTCACCTGAACTTTCTGCCTACCCTAGTAGTGTCATCTTCCTTCTCAGGTCTTTGATGAGCTTAAAGTTTATACTGTCACAGTTATTGTTCTCTTTTCCTAGATAGAAATTTTAGATACAAGATTTAAAGTTTCCAGCTTAGGACAACTCTATAGCAATCTCTCTTATGCCTTTACCCTAGGACTGGATATGTAGTTCCTGCCATTTGCTCTTGTTACTTCACTGGCAATAGGTCTTAAATGTGTATGTTCTTACATTTGCTTCTCTTAGAGCATTCTTGATATTTACTGTCTTTGTATATAGTTTTGTATCAAGCCTAAATCTTTTCTTTAGACTAAAAGGGAAATTGTAGTGAGAAATCTACCCCACCTGCACCTGTTGCACTGATCATGCCCTTTTGGGTGTGCTCACAGGTGAGGAAGTGACAGGGTAGGCTAGGTCTGGGGTCCCGGATCCTAGCCTGCTCTTTCTTAGTTCCGCTGAGGTCATGGAAAGAAACCTGGATGTGGTCTTGAAGCGGGAACTTGCAGGTCATTGGTTTCTCATGTAAGTGATTTCCCCCTGAAATAAATATATAACCCATATCTTATCCTCATCCCGTGTATCATAATCTGTGCTTTGATACAGGCTGGCATGATTTTACTAGACACTCACATTATGCTTGGAAGGAGGTTAATCACTGTAACAAGATGTCAGAGATAATCACTTAATAGAGCTGTGTTGTTATTTGGGGCCTTAAGTTGACAATTCCAGGCCTTTATGAGTTGTGCTCATTGATTTTTGGTCTGGAAGGGAAGGTATGATAGGATAATAGGATGACATGGTTAGTCACTATACCAAGATGTTCAAGATAACCACTTAACAGAGATGCAAGGACCTGCAAACTTGAAAATTCCAGCCTGTGTTAAGCTGACCCATTGCTTTCGATCTGGTAGGAAAGGCCCTTTCTTACATGTCATAGTGAGATGATGTAACAAAACCGTTCACCTTATGAAGCAAAAGAGGGTGAAATGTGGGCATGGTCCCCAAATCTACTTCCAGGCCAAATCCTCTGTGACATGTAGACTACAGTAGAGAGGTGCCACTACCTCACCATAGTGCACCTTGGGAGCTAAGACCTTACCACATGAATCTTCTTCTTCTTCTCCTTCTCCTTCTTCTGCCTGCATGTGTGTATGTGGAACATGTGCATGTCCAGTGTCTATTGATCCCCTGGAACTGAAATTATGAGGAGTTGTGAACTTCCATGTGAAACAAGGTTTCTCCACAATAGGAGATAGTACTCTTTACCAATGAACCACCTTCAGCCTTTATTACATGGGTCTTTAAGGAGTGTTTAAAATCCAAACCATAGCAAAAGTAAGGCAGAAATGACCACCTTTGTCTTAGTTTGGGGGCAGTGTGATTAAGTTCTCTCCTCTTTCCTCTGGTGATGCCTTGCTGATTTGGTACAAACGTTTATTTCTCCTCTTATGGTTTTACTGGTTTGTATTGTTTTAGGCTGTATGAACAGGGCAGAACTTGTCCTTACGCCTGGGATACAGTGGGCACTTGGTGTATATTTGATGAGTGAAAGCAGCATGCTCTATCCCAGCTTACCCATCTCATGATCTGCTTAATGATACAATTCCCAGGAATGCATTGTATATAAAATTGGGTGCTATATGCATGGGAAATTCTTTCTATGTCCACATGGAGTCCTTCAAAGTAAGTCCCTTCATCCTTTGTTGTCATCATAGTTTTTGATACAGAAAATAATAAACTTTGTAGTGGAGTATTTCTTTAGGGAGGGGACCATCCCTTGAAGAAAGCTAGGCATAGGCTAAATTGCTTTGCACCTTTAGGACTCATTTACATCTTTGCAAGAGTCCTATTTAGAATCTCAGCCAATCTGTAAGCCACAGAAGACCAAACCAGGGTGACAATCAAGGTCTCCAGACATAATGAGATTTGCCATCTCTCCTGGAAGATGCAGATAAAAATAAATGGCTTCAGGATCAATGAGAAACTTGCACTTGTGCCTAGGAGGGTACCACTGACTGCTGACCAGGCCTCATTCTTTGCGAGGTCCCCCTAAAGCAAGGTATATATGGGAGACTCGGGTGATCACAGTGTGATTCAATTCACTCTTTCAACCATAAAGTCCCTTGAGCTGCAGTGCAAATCTTTGTTCTAGGGAGGGTTCATCCAGGGATATTAAACAAAATGGTATTTGGATGGAAACTTGGCATCCCAATTTGGAAAATTTTTTTTTATTGGGTACAGATTGAGGGGGTGGGTAAGAAAAAACAAACACAACAACTATGTTGTAAATGTTAATAAAAAGAACAAGTAAAACAAATTAAAGTGTTTTGTTTTGCTGAGGCGTTTTTACATTCCCATGACTCCAGAATACTTTTAGACTTTATGACAATCTACAACTACTTTAGTATAAAAAGACAAAGAACAAGTCAAGTTAAAGAAATCCCAAAGGTACCAGGAGTATGATGTAGAATTATAGTAGTTTCTTGCTAAAGATTCTAATGTTATTTTTTTAGAGTGACTTATATGAGTCAAAACAAATTGTGCCGTTAATAATTTTAACATAGAAGTTCTGAATTATGTTTGAATCTGCCTGTTATTTGTTAGGCCTAAAATTTTGCTGCCCTGCCCAGTGTGTGTCTGTCTGGTCTCTGGCAAATTCTTGCAATTGCCAATTTCTGAAGTTATTTGACTTGTCAGTGTACTGCAATAGGAAGTTAATGGTCATGTTTTGATTCAGGGGTCGATTTGGATCGCACTGTCCTCCAAGAAATGTGGAGTAAATGGAAGGAGTAGAATCTAGAAGGGCATATTGTGTTTCTGGACGCTGTAGGGCTAGCTGGGTGATTGTGAGCAGGGAGACTTCCCATATAGCATCGATGCTCTAAAACTGTGTTCACTTGCTTGGTAACAAGTTTAACTGTGACGACTCCTGAGAGGAGTAAAATGAAGATTGTGAAATGGACCACCTTGTGTCATGGTCACATTGTAGTTTATCTAACTGTAAGATAAACAGAAGCAGATCAGATTTAAAATTAAAGTCTGTAGCTGCATTTCACATCTTGTATAATTATATGTTGCTGGTGGATGCCCTAGTGGAAATGGCTGCAGAAGTGCCTGATCATTGAACAGAACTGAACTCAAATGGTTTTGACCTGGGAGACCAACCCCTTCCAGAGGCCATGGGTTTGAGTTTGGATGGCTTCTCCTTAAGCTAGGCCGTGAACTTCTGAGACAGTACAGTACAATTCTCAAAGATGCCTGTCTTCCCTTTGGGTGTGTATAGCGCTGTGGACCTGGCACGAAGGAAGTGGGTCTTTTTTTTTTTTTTTTTTTTTTTTGCCAAATGATATATCACCACAGATGTGGAATCACTGAACATGCTTTTTCTGAATTTCATTACAATTATTTTTAAGAACCAATGTCCAGTGTCATCTTTGACACATTTATCTGTCTTCTTCTGAGTTCCAGAGTGAAACCTCACATAGCCATCTTAGATAGAGCTGTCAAAGGCAAAGGTGATGATGACATACTAAACTTTAGGAGCCTAAAGTAGGGTGGTACAGTGGTGTTGGGTATGGGGAGAGAACATGTAAGAATTATTTTAGATGAGCAGAGATTCATCTTGCATGGCCAGGAACAGCTGCATCCTAAGCAGAAAATACTACTCACTTCTGCTTGTGGCTTGCTTCCCAACAGTCGATGTGGGAGTCTTTGATGAGCTCCATCACCTTATGCCAGAGTATCGACTGGGAATATCATGTCTGGCCTGGCTTCAGTGACATGACACACTCACAGATGAGGACCATTAGGCTACCTTTGCGGTCTGCCTTTCACTCTTGAATAGATGCAGAAGCCCCAGTCTTTGTCTAAGAGCCTGGGCAGGTGCATGCACACACTTTCTGCCCAAATGCTGGTAAAAGGACTTTTTCTTGTTGCATGGCAGTATTTCCTGGGGTTTTTTATCCCCCCTCATCACAGACAGCTATTTTCTTGGTTTTTGTTTTGTTTTCAGTTTGAAAGACTCTACCATTCTCAACTTAAACATGAACAAATCTCCAGGTTAAAAATGTCGATCTCCATCCATCTGGAGGGAGAGATCATGTTGACCATGATTCAGTACAAACTCTCAGTCTTGCCATTGTGTGAATCCTTACAGGCCCAGCTTGGTTCTCCTTCAGTGTCTTCTCTTGGAGTTGTACCTGATTTTGTTACCGGTTTTCATCTGAATTCACTGAGGAATAGGACGATGTCGCTTTTGTTTCTTGGCCAGGAATCGCTTGATTCTGAAAGTCTTGTGAGAAGACATGGAGAGAATCTGAGTTAGCTGTGTGCTGCACGATGGCGGAGGAAAGGCGAAGACCAGACCACAGACAGCTATTTTCAAATTGCAGTCTAACCGTAAATGAGCTGTAGGGTCTTAGCATCCATTAATATTTAGTACTTTTACCTAAAACAAAAATAGTAAGCATTCTCATAACAGACTTGGAATGTGGATAAAATCAGAATTCTAATATGTGTGGATATAAATATTTACATATGCATATGTGCCAGTGAGTATACATGCATATATTTATATATGAGAACACATGATGGAATAGCAAATCATATATATACATGTCATGTAAAATGTTTTCTGGCACATCATAGGTGCTATTTAAGTATTAAGTTAACTGTAAGTGGCCACTGACAAAGGAGCAAATAGTTAAAATATGGTTGTTGTTACTAGGTCTCCCAATTTTTTCAGCAACTGTAGGCAACCTTTATGTGCTTTGTAAGGACTATCTGTAGCAAAGACTAAAAAAAAAAAGAAGCAGTAGGCTGAGCCTGTTGTGGACTCAAGGCTCGGTAGGTATCTTTTCCAGATGCATCTTCATTAGCAAAGATGTATAAACTCCATTATACTTTCTTCCAGATTGCCAGACTGAGTATAATGGCAAGGTGTTTTCATTACAGTCATGTATCCTCCTGACTCTAGGCATTAGTGACCACTTGGGTTGAGTCTTTTCTCTGTAAGTGGGTCCGATGTGTCCATAGTTAACACCAATGCTCAGTGTTTCACAGTACTTTTACTGAATGTGCTGTGGAAGCTTTCTTCACCACCAGTATCCTTCTCAATATTCATACAGCACACACACTCCAACGTAGTATTTATTTTCTTGTCCCAGGTCCTTGTATTTAAGGACCTTGGGTATCTCTGTTCCTACCTTGACTCAGGCTTAGAGATGTCCTGTTCCTATGCTATTGATGTTGACAGAAGCAGGGCACATTTTTCTTCCATGTGCTGCTGATCTCTCAGACAGAATGTGCAAGATGTTTTCCGGTTGCCAAGGATACCTGGTGACATAATCATACCTAGCCTTTCTTTTCCTCCTTCCACCCCCTCAGCTCTCCTCTCACCCTCTTCTCCTCTGGGTCTCTGTGTGCTGCTCTGTGTAGCGTACAGCTTGTACTCTATAGACTCTCAAGAACAGCTGCCAGTGGAATGACTGGAGAAAACACTACACTCCAGACTCTCCAGGATGCTCCCATAGACAGGCTACCTCCAGAGAGAGCACACCACTTATGCTTTCTGAAAAACCCAAAGGTCTTCTGGGTGTTTGTTTTGTATTCTGTTTTACTTTACAAAAGCGAACCCAGTTTAAATTTTCTTTAGGTAAGGACAGATAAGAAAATATTCAGTGCCCTCTGCTAAGATTTACATACCAGAGACATCCTGCCACCGTCAAGCTCTCCTTGGTATATTTAGGATAGAATTTTAAAAGGCTGAAGAGTGTGGGATGTGGCTTCATGTATGATGCAGAGTGCTCTTATCTTAGAAGGCCTGTCTAGAGAGCTTAGACTGGCACACCAAGCTCATTGTGATCTGGCTTTTAACTGCTTGACCCAACTCCCTTCCTTCATGCCGGTGGTAGAAATTCATTGCATTGTCTTTGCTTGGAATTCCTCATCACTACGACTAACTCCAACATGGACTCTGTTCTTTATGACCCAGCTTAAATCTCTCCTCTGAAAAGATGTGCCTCAATTGCCCCACTGAAAGTAAATCTTTTTCCTGACTCCCTTCCCACTTTCTCTAACTCTCATGTCCTTCTCAGTTACTTCCTGACTTACTTGCAATTTGCTGTGTAGTTGATGATGTCTTAGACCTAATACTAGCTGTCAAAATCCTGTCATAAATTAAGGTATTGTTTTTTCTGCCCCATCCCTTTCTGCTTGGACTTAGGACAGTTCCTCACACACTGCATCTGTCTGAAGAATATTTAATGGTTGGGGGGGGGAGGTGAACAAATGGCAGACACCAAATGTAGAATATGGATGCAGGCAGATCCCTTGACTGAGATAATAAAGAGTCTTGACTATCTCATAGATTTGAATAATTTAACAGATTTGAATACTAAAGTTGGTGTGAACTTTAAAGCAAATCAGGTACTAGTGCTTCAACTAAACCATCTTTGTTTTCAAGTAAAATTCAGACATGAGTCTGCTGAATCACATCATGAGTGGCTAATAGAGCTAAGACTTGCATCCCAGAGCTGCCACCAGCCCAGCATGTTCTTTTGAAATAAGGTCACAGTCATGTGACATGTACATACCATTGCCCAGACACTTCCCAGGGGGCAATCTCCCGTTGCACAGTTGACACTTTGGAGTTATCTGTCTGGCTAATGCAAATAGTTCAGACAAAATAAAATTAACTTAAGAGGGAAGCATAGTCTTTTCTTTTATGTGGTTATGCTGCATAGAAGAATAGGAATCTGAGCAAACAGAGAAATCCTGCCCAGGCTTTGAGAAAGGCTTAATGGCTGGACTTGAGGCAGATAAGCCATTAACAGTGCGAAAAGAAAGTTGGACTGAAGGCTGTAAGAGCCTGAAAACAGACAAAGACAAAGAGGGATAAACCCCGTGCATCAGCATAAGAGGTGGGTATAGGCCCATTAATGGTAGGGTAAGAAGATATTCCGCTCCATAACTATGGAATGGCATCCTGTGAGTGAATTAAGAGCTTGTAATGTGTTACAGACCAAGTGCCTGCTGGAATGTGGACTGTAAGTCCCTCATCTTCACTTACTTGCGAACAACCCCCTCTACCATCTACTGCCCGAATACCTGCTTTTATCTACAGAGCTTTCTCTATCCTCCGGCCTCTGTCTGCTGTTCCTTAGTCT
This sequence comes from Phodopus roborovskii, assembly GCF_943737965.1. NCBI lineage: Eukaryota > Metazoa > Chordata > Mammalia > Rodentia > Cricetidae > Phodopus > Phodopus roborovskii. The sequence continues at coordinate 10,855,062 of NW_026126469.1, forward strand.
ACCTCAGCCCTCTTCTGAGTGTTTCCATCTGACCCCAGTTTTCCACAACAAGGTGAAGTGATTGCAACACGGACTGCTCTGCTCAGAATCTATTATCAATGCCTGCTATGTCTCACTTTCAACAACTGTTGGTTGTTGAGAAAACTTTAGTGAAACTCTGTGTAACTACATTCTAGTGAGGAGATGCTAAGCAAAACAATCCGTGTGTGGTATGCATAGAATATTGGAAACTAGTATTAATCCAGGAGGAAATATGGGGGGGGGGGGTAAGGGGAAAATGGGCTCAGGGTCTCTGCTAAAATTGAAATCCCACCACTGTCCTTTCCAGTCATGAGTGGCCTGAAAAGCTAACATCTTACTTGCCCTGATCCTTTTCATTTGTACAAGAATCCTGAGGGATACTGATGTCTCCTTGAGTTGTTTTATGCAGATTAGATAAAGTGGTAATATATTCAACAAGTAATTTTTATAATATGAGCATTTAGTGATTGGTTTTATTATCAACCTATTAAATTACATCTAAGATTATATTTTTATATTTGTGTGTTATATAGGTATGTGTGGCATATAGGTATGCCATCTAATCTTGTGTCTGCTGTTCTCCATTTTTCACAGTTTCTACAAGTTTATTTGTGTCTCCTTCTCTTGAACTATGAACTTGTGAAGGCAAAAACCACATCCCATTTGGTTTGGTATCCTCCATAGTGTGTGCACAAAGAAGATACTGGAATATTTCTTTTCTAGGCACAGTAATTTTGTATGCATAGCAGTTTGTAGAGCCCTTTTCTAAACCTCATCATTTTGTCATTGTCACCTCTAAACAGAAGCTACTTCTGTTCTCCCTCCCTTCTATTCACAATGATGTCCATGTCTCTGAGAGAATGGGCATCCTGTCTCACTGGCTCACCCACCTCTGCCCCTTCATGGCAGCTTCTCAGATCATTCACTGTGGATCTACTTAGTTTCTGTAACTGTGTTCTGCTTACACATCACGTTAACCCTTTGTGTCCCTCTATCGTGGTTAAATAAGGATCAGGATAAACAAATAGGCTGAATAGATGTTTATTCAGGGAGAAATAACTTACAACCTAGACAGATGAACACCAGCAGATTCCACCAGAGGTGCTCCTCTCCATGTCCCACCAGCAAGAGAGCATTCCCAGGCTCCTCCTCAGACCTAGTTCTCCAGGTCACTTCCGCCCCTGGCTCCACCTCCCCATGGGCGTAGTCAGTGCCACAGAAGCAGACAAAGTGTCTCACTACATACCTCTGCACACATTCCCTAGCAATTGTAACCTTCTACATGAATGCTTCCTAGCTGAAGCCCAGCATTACACCTTCACCTTAGATCCTTTGGGCATCCAAGTCAGTTACAAACTTCACTTAGGATTAAATCTATAGAGCTGCCAGGGGAAAGAAGCTCAGAAGTAAGTTGGCAAGTCCATGTATATGTAGTCAGCACCTGCTCCATGTCCCTTGAAGTGGCAGAATGGCTTGAAAATGTTCATGCACAGAGTTCAACATCCTGAATTTGCCACCCATCTGTGCTGATCACTCACCATATAACCCTTAAGGTAGCCTTAAAGCCTCAACCCTCATATCTGTAAAATAAAGAAGTTCTTGCCCACCTCATTCACTAGCATATTTCATGACTAAAAGACAGGCTAAATGATTTGGAAAGTATAAAATGTGTGTAAAGTGATGGGATATGAATGAGGCCTGTGAAAGTAAAATACTGGGACGCATTCTCTTGGAGGGTAGACATGATTTTTTTTTCCTTTTTGTTTCCTCATCTTGCAAAAGCGAGACCTCTTTATTATTTTGAGGTGTGAATAATGGATTACATTGATTACAGATAATCTAGAATTAAACTAATTTTTACTTAAACCTATGAGTTTAGATAGGTGATTTTTAAATAATTAAAAAATTGGCATATTTATAGTTCCTGTCATCTAAGTATTATTTTCAGTAGCCCCTTCTAGAAAGCGCACTAGGGAAATAGAGAAGGTTTTCTTTTTGATGAACTTCCAATATAGTAAGATAATCCCAGAGATATCTGTATCCTCTTATATAACTCAGAGATGTCAACGTGTGCCCCATTAACTTACCCTATTATAAAGTAGGGAGCTTGGCCAAGGGCATCACATATCCCAAGAACCTCGTCACATTTGATAGTTTTCTTGAATTATTGTTGAATTGGCCATTACTCTACAAATTAACTATTCTTTTGTAATTGGAAATAATGAGATTATTTAGGATGTTGTGTGAAATTTCAATCCTATGGTGCTTCATATTGCATAATAGATTCTCACTAGAATTATGAAGCTCATATTACAAAAATAATAATCATGGGCAACTACTGAGATTTCTCTACCTATGCTTCCCCAAAAACACAAGAATTTGTCAGGAGATGGTGCTAAGCAAAAGCTTTGCAAGAGTTGTCAAGAATGGACTGAGGGATAGGAGCAGTCTTTCCCCCCAGACACTGTGAAGCTTCAGCATGCTGGGACCAGTAGTCTGCAGAAACTCATAGGATCTCAACCATATGTGTGGATAAATTCAAGGAGCAGTGCTTGGAGTATGAAGCAGATGGAAAGGATCCCTACTAATGCTTGTACCAAGCACTGCTAGAGATCCCCAAATCCTTCAGGACTGACCACAGTTCCCTCTGTTGGGATTGACTTCTGGTCTCTGTCTAAGTACATGAATATATTCCCTTTCTTTGTCATCTGTTAAGGAAAGACTTGCCAAGTAGGAAATCCCACAGGTGACAACCCTATGGGCTTTACCACTAACTCCTCTTGTTGGTGTCAGACATACACTGTGTAGATTGAATTGTGACCCAGGCCAGATAGAGTCCCTACTATCTTGGCTTTTTCTAGACTGAAATTGGGAATTATAATACCCTAGATATGACTCACCCAAGATCATACAGTAAGTTCATGGAAGACATGAGGCCTTCTGATTCTCAGTACAGGCTCTCCCTCTGCAATAAATTAGTAATGTATCCCCCTATCATGTAATATCTCAAACTACATGTATCTTCCTATATATCATAAATGACTCCTGGAGACCTTGAGAGCTAGTAAGCCTCCATTATCTTTGTAAATAAACAAACAAACAAATACATAAACAAATAAATAAATACGGATCTCAGAAAGATAGTACCACATACATATTCATCTCCTAGATTTTGGTGAAGTCCCAGTAAGTGGGTAGGAATAGTTTACTCTGAGAGAGTGGAAAAGCAAATACAAAGGATCTTTTTCTACATGTTTTCGACATTGATTGTTGTAGAATACAGGCTGGAAGGCAATCCACAGTGATCTGCTTCATAATGATTAGACTGTTACATATCTATTCTCCTTCAATGTGAGCTTGTATTTGCTTCCAGTGGCTAGAAAATAAAAGTGTGGGGATATGATTTCATCATGACCACATTAAATAAGGGTCCACCTCAGCAGACTAAAGACAGAGAAGCACACCAGTCAAGAAGATATGAGTGGGCTCTAAATCTCTAAAGATTGGCCTCCAATCATTAGCCAACAAAAGATCTTGGCCCTGAGTACTTATAGGGAAATGTATTGTGTCTATAGCCTGAAGATCTTAAGAAGCCCTTTGACATGACCTATGAGACAGCAGAAGACCCAAAGAAGCCCTTAGAAGCCATGAGATGAACAAAGGAGTCAAGACCGTGATGAGGAAGCCCACAGAATAATCAGCTGACCCAAACTAGTGAGGGATCACTAACTCTGGTCTGACAAATGGGGAATCTGCACACGACCAAACTAGACTCCCTTAATATAAGTGACAGTGGTGTGACTAGAACAATATATGAGACCACTGGCAGTGGATCTAAGATGTAACACTAATGCACAAGTTGACTTAGTGGAGTCCATTCTATATGGAGAGATACCTTGCCCAAGCTGGACACGGGTGTGAGGATGGAGAGGTGCCTTGGTCCTGCCTTACTAGATAATGGGACAGACTTAGTAAACTTCCTAGGGGAGTCCTTACCATCTCCATGGAGCAGATGGGAGGAGGGAGAAGTGGAGGGACTGGAAGGAAAGGAGGAAGGAGGGACTGCGATTGGAATGAAAAAAATAAGAGAGAGAGAGAGAAAATGGCCTTATGCAATCCAATATAACTACATAAAAACTAAAAATATGTTTTTCTTTAAAAAAAACAGATTCACATTATCTTAAGCTGGTAAGATGAGGTTAGGTAGGTGGTATCAAAAGCTAATACAATGATCTTGACCATTTCTAAACAAATTCTGTTCTGAATAACCACTGACCTGACAAAGCACTCCCTTTATAGTTTCTGCATACAGTATGAGTCGCTTTGAGGATTCTGCTGAACCACCTCCAGTGACAGGGAGCTACCATGGGACAGTCATTTCTGTGGTTATCAGGTATGCATGTTGTCAAGAATTGCACTTCAGAAGCAGTTCATAATTTACTCTAGATTCACAGATAGGCTAATGAAGGGCTCCTCATTCTTTTCACTAAAGGCTGTTCCAAATGCCTTGCTAACAGGGTGGAGCTGCCTCTAAGAAAGAAGAGCAAAAGAAAATGCATGTAACCAGTCCCTAACAGTAGATCTCATACTCCTGTCTTACTACTTGCCAGCAATATAAACTTTCATCAATTTAAATAAGATAATGAGCCCTGTTTTGTGTACTTTCCTCGTGGAATTGTGGCCATCAAGTGAGATTGCATCTATGAGCATGTTTGTTGGCTTTAAATCAGCAAATGATTGCAAATTATTATTATTAAAATAATCGTCATTTGTCAGTAAATATTTGGTGAAACTGATCTGCTTTGATGAAGACAGGCTCTCCAGGGAGCTGCTGGTGGATGTGAACACAAGGAAAGGAGCAGCCCCAGTTTGATGTTGCATCACTGGCTCGGGGTTCCCAGAGGAACTGGCAGGACTTGCTTCAGGAATTTGTTTTCGTTTTGTTTGGTAGGAACAAGAAGCCCCTGGAGCTAGTTATGTTGTCATGAAACTTAGTTGGTAATTAGGCTCCAAAGCAAACCTGTGGCAGAGACAAGAGTAGAAGTATGAATTCCTCTCTGCAGGTGGAGGGTTGGATCCTAGAGGCGGTGTACACAACCTGGCTATTTTTATGTGTCTACATGCAAGAAGGTTCAAGAGAATCTGGGGAAAGCAATTAACATCCCTCTGTCTGCAGGCAAAACTCGTTTGAACATGTTTCTATGTTCTTGAAGGGCTGCTAGAGCCTTGGCAGTTTTCTCACGAAAGATTCCACTGAGCCAAATGTCTCCACTTACAAATGCAGATACTCTGCACTTCCCATCAGCCCAAATTCATCTGTTCTTCTCCTGTCTTTTCTATGGCCACAACCCATTAAGAATTAAACCAGTTCCCAAGAGCACAAGAAGATGCTGGGTGTCTGACATACCTGTGCAAGGATGCCCCAGGATGCCTTATTTGAAGATGTATGTTTTGTGAATATGTTTTCCAAGGAATGTTTCACATTAATACTGGATGTTTCTCTGTTTTACTGAAGGTTTATTTTACTTCCTTCAGGAAAAGACAATATCATTATCCTATTGTTAAAACCAAAATCCTCTACAAACTTACATTTAAATTCTATCACAGCCAGGGTTGGAAAGATGGTGTAGCACTTAAGAGCACTGACTGTTTTTCCAGAGGATCCAGGTTCAGTTCCTAGCACCCACATGGCAGCTCACAACTGCCTGTAATTCTACATCCAGGGGATCTAACACTCTTATACAATCATACATAGAGGCAAAACATCAATGTTCATAAAATAATCATTAAAAATTTTTTTCATAGCCATCCAGCCGTTTCTGTAGACTCAAGTATTTAGTCACAAATAAATGTCTGGTTTTTGTCCATCTTTGCACATAGTCTGTTAAAATGATACATGTCTTAGTGATAACAAATGGTAGCAACAGGTAATGTAATAATTTGATTTTCACCAAACCTAGTTTTTATCGAAGGTTCCCAAGAACTGTTTGGTTGCTTTCTTTGTTAAGTTGTGTTGGTTTTTGATTTTGAAGGATTTAGGGTTTTGTTGTATTTTGGTTTTTCTAGTCTATGTCTGACCTTGAATTTATGTGTAAACCATGTGAGCATGATTTCTTAGACATCAACTGGCCAAATACCCACGTAGTTCATATGTGACACTCAACTTTGTCCATCGGGGAAATCACCTGCAACTCCATCTGTGACCTTGAGATTATCCCCAAAACAATAGTGGTTGCACACTCCTGAGGATTTCTTGGATTGACCTCTTCATGGCACAGATCTCAGGGAACATGCACCTTCTCTAGCTGATTCCCGAAGCAAGTGACTGTGCTTAGGTTCAGTCAGACAACACTGGCCTAGTTCTCATCACAGCTGTCAGTAAGAGGATTTGTGTAATCAGTGGAACTCTGTACCAGCAGCTCCCAAGTCACAGATGAATGGGTGATACAGTTCATAGAGTTTGACAGATTCATTTATCCTTCCAGTTTGCAGATGAGGCAACTGAGCCCTGGGAGACCTGTCTAGCCAAGTAGCCTAGGAAGAATTTCTGGCAAGGCTAATTCCCACCTCTTTCTGTGTATTTTCTGTGTTTCCTCCTCTCATTTAAATACAGGCATACTGATAAACGGTCCGTATGCCGAAACTGTCTGCCCCCAAGGAGGCAGATAGAATCCAGCATTAATAGCTCATGTGATCATAGCATCCTTGCAGAATAAAACATTAAGATAGTGAGAAACCAGGGTAGTGTACACCAAAAGTGTGGCAGAGTTACCACAGAAGTGGCACCCCAAAAGACCGGCTGCTAAAGTAAGGAAAGAGCCACTGTTATGGCTGTGGAGGAAGAACAGAAGGGTGACTACAGGATGTCGCCCATCAATGAGACAGCAGGCGGGTATTCAGTCACTACACTAGCCTTCTGTGTGTTCACCACAGCAAAGAAAGTGAGCCTTTTTAATTGCCTCATGTGCACATCTTATTACTCTGTTTTTTTTTTTTGTTTGTTTGTTTGTTTGTTTTGATAAAGAGTCTGTGACTTTATTTGATACAAACATTTAAAAGTACTTTCAGGCAGCACTGTCTTTTATTACATAGAAATTCCATGAATTACTTCTGTCAGGTCAAGTTAGATTTTGCAAACCTCCAGGAAATGTTTGTTTTAATTTTCTCAGAGAAGAGTGTAGAGAAGAAGTATGTGCCGGCAGCCTGCTGTTTGGAGCCCTCTTTGTGTGAGCTTTGGCTGCTTCACCTCATGAGCTTTACAGTCTTTGAAGTTGCTCTTTAGGCATAAAACAAGAGATTATTATCTTTAGTCTATAGGCTTGGAGGAGGGCAATGATGAAACATTCCTGGGTATTCATATTTCTATGGCAATAATTGATGTGGTCTTAAAGCTGTCATGCTTGCCCTAGCCTTATATAACAAGTATTTGGTGTACCATGAGTCTGTCACCCTTCCAACGCTATGCGGCTTTCCCATGCATTGTTTTAGTGTGAGCAACCCAACAGGGACACATCCACAACCCCGAGTGAGCTTCACTCTGCCCCTGCCAGGTGGGTGCATAATTATGCTTTCTACACAATGAACTACATGCATGAATGAATGCATATGAGAATCTTCTGGTTTGATTCCATGAGTACCTTAGTTCTATCAGACATATCACCTAAGTTTTTACAAAAAGAAAAAAAAATTCAATTGTACCTACTTATGTCTTTTCGCATTCTGCTAATATTTTCTGATACAATCAGCAGAACCCAAATCAACATAAATTATTTCTAATTAAAGAGTAATAATTTTTATTATCTTCACACAAATGGCATTAAGTTCATGAAGTATCTCATCTGTTTCTAGATTTCATGGCCTTGCTTCATCACTAGTTCTTTGAGATCCTCCTATCTAAATCCTATCATATAAATCCTATGCAAACTCCACATTGCAGACCAAACAAGGCTGAGTTAGGAAATACAAAGACATCATTGCCTAAGAATTAAGACAGGGAATCTGGATGTAACAAACCCACAAGATTCTAGCAGTACACCCTTTTCTCTTTGGCAGTTTGGGAGAGGGGGAACTCTATGTCTGGAACAAAAATGGTTAGAACAACCTAGAGACACAGATTGTTCTATGCAAACTCCTCATATGCCTAATGCTTTTATGAAAAGCACTATCTTTAGAGGCCCGGGCCAAGTCTTGTTTGATCAGGTAGCTTCTGGCTAATAATAGCTTCAAATGATGCCTGATATTCTTAGCAAACAAGGTTTGTGAAATACTTTTATATTAGCATATCATCATTAACTATTTTAAGTCTTTTATTCTAATAATAAAGTTTCTGAGTTTTGTTTTTTGGTTTTGTTTTGTTTTTTGTCTGTTTGAGTATTCTAACTCCATTATTCTATTACTAGTTTCCAGATATATTTCAGTTTACAGCTGACATAAGAGATTCTAGCAGGAAAAGGACTTGGTGGCATAGGTTGCATTCTCTGGAGACCACCCACATTTTGGCTTTCCTGAACCATGTCTTTCCCTGAGGTAATGTTGATCTTAGTCATCTCACACAATTGGTCATACCAAAGGGCTTGGTTTAGCCAATTCTGACCCAGTACTGCCTTCTCCTCCAGAATAATCTAGAGATAACATTGGTCCCTGAAAATGAACAGCCTGACCTGGAAGCAGTTACATCCGTAAAGGTGGCTTTCATTCCCTATTCAAAAATTAGAAATCTAATTTCTTCTCAAGTGCTGGGAGTTGAAGTCAGAATAGGGTTTTCAGTAGCATTCACACTTTTAATTTTGAAGTTGTTGAGAATCATTTTTCCTTTATATTAAAATTCTTTGGAAAAGATACCCTGACTGTACCTGCAAGTAGCAAATGGCATGGCAACCTCACTAAGCCTCTCTCGACTCCAAAGCAGCCAGTGTAAACAAGAAACTGCCTTTATTGGTGCTTCTTATCTATATATCTAAAGCTCACTGTTAAGTATCAGTTGTAACTTTAGACTAGATTTCCAGGCCTACATCTCCCTTATTGTGTCAACAAGGATAACTGATGTTTGTTCTCCTGCAAACACTCAGCACTTCACTCTAAGCATAAATGTGGCAATCACTGCAAGACTGAGCAACACATCTGCTGAGGGGTTATTTAAGCAGCAAGTTGACACAGGGGAGGGTATGGACCAGGGAGGACTGAGCCAGACCAGACAGAGCACAAAGTTCAGCCGCACAGCTCGCTGGTTTCTTCCTTTTTTTGAACTTCACTTGTAGTGTCTATAAATCATGAAATAAAAATTGCAGCTTCTCATATAAGATGGTGTTATCCCAGTCTCAAAATATTCAGAGACAGATTTATCACCAGAAAGAGATGGCTAGGTTGGCTGTGGACTCTTGCTCCCCCGTCTCAGCCTTCTGAGCGCCTGCATTACAAATGTGCATTACCGCATTCATCAGAGGTGTTTTTCAGTGGTCTCTGTTCTCCTCTTCCCCAGGATTCCCTTCCTCCTTCTTTCAGATGTTGGTGAAGAAACACAGTGAAGTGTTCAAATCTTTGTTGTACTCTTTATATATTCAGAAATGAATCTGTTTTCATTGAGATTCACTGAAATTTATGTAGTCTGGATTTTCTACATTGACTACTCAGATCTAGAGGAACAAATCTTGAAAATACAAAGGGAACCCATATTGGCCAGGACTGGGCTGTGTGTAATGCCTGCCCTCAGAACAGTGAATATTGTGCACTGAAAGCAGGTAGGACCTGAGCTTGCACCAAGTCATCTAATTCTCTCAGTCTCACAAAAGGGATACCATCATCACCTCATTTTACTGCTTAAGAGAGCACTAGCAAAGTGATTGGTCTGTGCTGTGAAAATCCATGAGATAGTTCTAGTATTCTTCCCCGCCCTTTAATAAAGCAGTTTCTCCTCCATTGTGCTCTGGTCTCCTAAGCAAGCTCGGGTTCCCTCTGCACTGATGATGGAGCGATGTGATATGGCAGGCATCCCTGCTCTGCCTGGAACTTGCTTTGAATCCTGTGCGTGGCTGTCTGAGTGACCAGAGTGTCCCTGACAGGAGAGTTCTAAGAGCACCAGGGCTATGGCTATACTATAGGCACTTCACGGAGTGGCATATAGAGTTACAACTCTGTAAAGTGCCTTAAGAAGCCAGCCTCTGCATCAAGGACTTCTCCACCTTCAGTACTCTAGAGACAGTGATTAGTGGGGGTAGATTTGTAAAGGGAGGCAAATGTTAAGCACCTCTGACACCGAGGGCCAGTGTGGCAGAGTGAGAAAAGGCTGGCCTGAAACTTCGGAAACCATACCCCACTCATGTTTCCTGATCAATAAATAAACCTGCTCTTTGTGAACCTGCTTTCTTGACTATTCTGTGAAGGTGCTGACTGGACCTACATGTTGCACTGCTTTTTAAAAGGCTGCTATGAACAGGAATTATTTAAAGTGACAAAGAAATAGATCCAAAATAATGTCTTTAAAAATGTAAAGCAAATTTTTCATTTGTCTGCATTTAAGCCTTTTCTTAGGTAGCCCATTTACTTTTGTCAAATGGGCTCTAGAGGGCATTTTTCCTGAGCTTGGAGTATATTTACTTCTATTTTGTATATTCATGTTATATTTATTAATGGTACCAATTCTAGCATTACTTCCCTTTTTCTTTCTTACAGTGTTCTCATTTTATTAAGGCATGATTTTATATATAAAAAAAAATTTCTTAGGCCTTAGGCTATAAGTGCCCAGTTTGATGAGAATGAACTGTTATATATATCATTCCAGAAATTTCTCTCATATACTTTTCAAATGCAGTCCCCCCTATTACCCTCAGACTTCTTTTCCCACAGATAAGTCTGTGTCTCTGTGTCCTTTTCCCTCTCTCAGTAATCTCCCTTTTCTCATTCAGAGTACACTTTCTGAGATTCATTCATCCCTGTTGCTGTATCAGCCATCTGTTTCTTTTTGTTGTCTAGTATTCCATGAATATGCCAAATTCCACACTGTGCTATAATTAGGTTATCCATTCTTCTCCACTCTTTTCCATTTTTATTATATTGTGAATTTACTTAAGGAAAAACATGGGAACTCAAGTACTGAATATGGGCATAAATGCATAAATACATCTTCTCTCAGAGGCCCTGAGACTAAGCATCACCCTTTGTCTCCTGTAGTTTGATTCCTTTACTGGTGTCATAAAACAGTATGTAGAGCTTGGGGAATGGAGAGACCTGGGTTCAAGTGGCAGCTCTGCCCTGACTTGGCAGTGTGACTGACTGACTACCTGTCACCAGCTCTGTTGCTATATCCTGAATTACCTGGCTTGACTGGAATATTCCTTAAAGTTTTTACTCTCTGGAATCCAGTTGTCCTCTAAATTTCCCTCCTGGGTTATGAACACCTTACCCTTCATAGTTGCTACTGAAATCCATCTTCTGTATCTCTATGGTGAAGAATCCCAAGTATCATCTTGAAGATCATGTCTTTGGTCCCTTTTTCTTTCCCACATTGCAGGCCTTTTTTCTACATCCAGAGTCTAGAAATGTCTGAAGAGCATATGGCAAGGAAGACTTAAAAAGTGGCAGTTCCTAAATTTTTGTCTTTTCAAGTTCTTAAGATACTGTTAACTTGCAAAGCCAGTGGTAGTCAATATGCTTTACTGTACTTGTTGCCATACTTCAGAATTACATGGTGAGTCTATTCTTCCTGTTTCCCTCACTTATTGAGCTGCTGCTTCAGACACTACTTAAGCCATCAGTTGCTTTTATTTCCTTCTAGTTTGTTATATCTGTATTTAAATACCAAGCACTGAATTGTTCTGGCATGGCCCACCCGCATTTCAACTAGTGTTGGCTAATAGTCACTTGGCAATGTCCATTCTACTTTAGGACTTGGTGTATTTGATATCTATTCTCACAGAATAAAAGGCCTCTGTTACACACTCTTAACACAGAGGACATGTTTTCCATGCTATTCATTTGCTTGTTTGTTTTAAAGATTAACTTTGCATCAATTTAAGAGAACTTTATGTTTTAACATTTTCTTTGCACAGGAGTAGAAAGAACACAGACTTCAAAATGGGAATGATTAAACCTTTCAGCTTCTACTATTTCTTAGATAATACATGTAAATTGGTGATCTGTGAGATCTAAAAGCTGCTGAGTGGTGATAAAATCAATGGGGAGCTGCAACTTGTGCTACTTTGTGTAACATCAAAACCATGTCCTTTAACAGTAACTGTCATGCAGAGCTTTCAGCACTAACTTTGGCATTTATAAAATAAGTGTGCACTTCATTCTCTGGGCCTTGGCACTCTACTATAGTCTTATGCCTTACCAAGTTGTGAGTTGATCCAGAAAGTTGTGTTTTAAAGGCCTCACCCAAACCATTTTGCAGTAAATAGTCCATAGTGGCATAATCAGAATGTTGCGTGACAAAGTGCCCACTGAGCTGAATTGCCAAAGCACCCTCTGTGTGTGGAGTTGAGATGCTACAGTGAGAGCATGCACCTCCCCCAAGAACTGGAGATCATACAACTAAAACAGAGGTTGTGGGGTAATAGGAAAAGCTTGAAACAGGTTAAAAATCCAGAGCTTGAAGGAGTATGAATTATAATCATAGTACTGAATTATGAAAGAATCCACCCAGGATTACATTTTCACTTGTAAGAGACATATTTACCTAGAATTTTAGGGTAACTCTATCATCAGGTTCTCTGGAGTGTCTGTGATTCGTTCTCCTTGACTGGACCTGACTGAGTGATAAGCATTTCTTAAGACACCTCACAGCCATGTACACCTGATGAGGACAAGCAATTAACTGAGATATCCCTGTTTCCTTTGAAGCTTCATTTGCCCATGAGGTTTATTGTCTCCTAAATGAGATGAGGGTTCACACCATTAACCTCAACAACATCAACTCTTTGCATTTTATTGACTCCTTCATGAGCCAAAGGTTGCTTACTGTATACCTGCTTCTTATGACAGACACTTGGCTAGCTATGGAAATGAAAAGATAATTTAAGTCATGGCCCCATTCCCCAGAAGTTCAAAGTACAGTGGAGATAAACACTGGCAAAATCAAGAATACAGTGAAAACAAAACAAAAAAAACAAAATAAACTTTCTATTTATTCTTTGTGTCTTTCACATTATGTATCTCCATCCCATTCATTTCCCAGTCATTTCATATCCATTCTATGCTCTTACAACCCCCACCCCCGGAAGTAAAATAAAATAGTTTTTAAGAGAAGAAATGGGTTTTCTTGTTCCAAAAGTTCTCCAGCAGAGGGGACACATATAATTGGAGTATGGAAATGTCCCGTTAGATGTAAGTGCAAAGAATACCATTAAGAGAGCAACAAGTAAGACAAGTTCAGAAAACTGCAAGGAGTCTTTGGCTGGAAAGTAGAGAACATAGTGAACAAATCAGAATGGGTGAGTGTTGGGCAGCACCAATGATGCTTCTCCATAGGGAGACCTCTGTGTGGCTCCTCAGTGGGAAAGAGATGTGATCCTGTTTGTCCTTTCTTCTTCATATTGTCCTTCACTTGGGGAAGATCTGAAATGTATCTGAGGTTCTTTGCATCCAAACTTTATAATGCACATTAAAAACTGAAGGTACACAGGGGAATAAATCACTGGACTCAAACCATGAAGTACATGCATTGGTAAAGAGCAGGTTCAGCTGGAGAAGCAGAAAAAATAAAAAAAGAAAAGAAAAAGAGAAAAGAAAAGACAAGTTCATTTTCCTCTTAGAGGAGAGGTGAGGAAGTAGATGCCCTGGGCACTGCAGGAAGGTTCCGGACTCCTGGAGTGCTGACATCCTGCTCCTTACCTCTAAGGATGCTTCATTCCACCCTTACCCAAGTCTCCTTGGTGCAAAGTAGCAGGAAGTACATGTTATTGATGCAGGCAGCTGTGTATTTTACTACAGTCCAGTTTCTGAAGAAAACAGAGAAGCAGTTACCCAGACACACTTTAGCAAGTGGGTGACACTTCTAAGCCTATTTTCCCTGACCTAAGTCTAAGATTCTTCCTATTCTTTTGTGGACTTTTACATCCCAGAGATGTAGTCGTTAATTAAGGACACTTTTAATATGTACAGAGCCATCATATGTGTCCACATTTTGCAGTGTTTCCTTTCTCATGGAATATTTGTTTTTACCAACCATGAAGACACAAGTCAGGCCAGACTGTGTTCAAATACTGTCTACCAATTTAGGATGTTGGATACATGTAAATAAATAATGATAAAAGAATCTGTGTTTTGCTTTCTTGTATAAAATTGTAACAATATTTGATCCTGGTATTGTTCCTCTGAGGATTTAATTGTTTAATTTGGGGGGAAAAAAGAGCCACACCCAATGCTTAATGCTTACTATGGAGGAGGCATCTGTTACTGCAGATCTCCCTCCTTTTCCCTCTTCCTTCTTTCTGTAAGTCTCCTCCAACCCCAGGCCAGTCTAATGTTCCCTGCAGGAGATTAAAGGTGGGCCCACCCTTAGCCTTTCTGAAATCCATAGCAGAGTTTTCTAGTCTGTCAAACAGTCAGAGAACTGCTTTAAAGCTGTAGGTGCCTGACCCCCACCCACACCCCAGAATAAGGACTAAATAGGCTCAGAAATCATTATTTTCCAAATGAAATCTTCAGATTTTGTTAGAGCTGTTCTGATGTGCCTAATGTACTCTTGGGTCGGTATGGAAAGGTTGAGTGACATGTTGGATATTAATCTTGTTATCTAGGAGGAGATGATGAGATAGCATGGTAGAGATAGACAGTGGCAGCAAATTAGGCATTTTCTGATAAAAAATAATGGTACTTGCTTGGAGAAGGAAAACCTGATGCTGACTCTCTATCAAGCATCTTTCAACATGTTTGGAAAAACAAAACAAAAACAAACAAACAAAAAAAAAAACAAAATTAAACCCCTAAGAGAAGCAATTTGACAGGAAGATCAATAATCATAGTAACAATATTATTAGATCACAGAAAAATAAATGATGACCTTGACCATACTACTTTAGGGAAGAGTATGCAGGACGCACTAGCTACAGAGCCTACCGTGCTGCGTTCTATTCAGGGCCCCATGTGTTGAAGGGAACCAGGACAAACTGGAACTTGTGCTGAGAATAGTGGTGGGGGGATAAGAGACAGAAATAACCCATAAGAAAGGATGGAAAGGGTCCAGGTAGTTATCCCAAGAGAAGGCTCAAAAGGGACAATATTTTCAGTACTCTTTAGGACTGTTGCATAGAAAAGGCAACAGACTTGCCTATAGGGGACAGAAGGAAGATTAAATATAATCTTCTAACAATTAAGTGGGCCAGTAGAATGGATACCTTCCAAGAGAGTCTACTGTCCCTGGAAATGATAGTTTCAGGCTAGATAAGCTCTGACCAACTGGCAGTGTTGTACAAGGAATTTACTCCCCATTCCAAATGGAACAGATAGCTTACATCTAATACTGTCTCTGTGATCCTTTCTAGCTTTAGCTGCTACACATTCCTTTGATTATATGGTTAAAGAAATGCATTGCTTTTGTTAATCGAACACCATCAAAGAGAAAGTTGTCTTTTCATTTAGAGATGGTAAGACTAGCAGTGGCTGCTCAGGAAGAGAATGAATTGTCCATGCATATGCATATTCCCATGCTTTCCCGAGTGTCCCTGTTGCAACTAGGAATAAATAATGGCTTGCAGGTTTTGAAAATTACCTACTTTATGGAGAAGGAAAGTCTATTCTGTATTCTTACTCTCTGGTTTTGTCATCATTTTCACTCAACATGCCCAATCATTTTGAATAAAGCTCTCTTCTGGAATTTACAGTACATTGATCAAGAACCTGTCCAAAATGAATTGTGCATTCATTCTTGCATTCAGTCATTCATTCAAATAATTACAAAACAGTTTCTACTATGCTTTATGAAACATATGTATTACTACCAACATAAAATAAGTTCAAATGTCCTCTTTGAAGAGCTTTGGAACATGTGGAAGCTATGCTTCTTGATATGATAGCCACCATAACTCATTGATAACAAATTTGTGACTATAAAACAATCTTTTTCTTTTATCTTCCACATCCAGTTGGTCAGAGATCTGATACTCTCTCAGTGGACTCCAGTTCAACATATTCAAGGGTCTTCTGAACCAAGGTATCTCAGAGGCCTGAATTACTAGTGAGGGACAAAGTGACTTTCTTGTCCACCTCCCTCTACTAAAGGTGGTCTCTCCAGCATGACAGCCTTGGTATAGAAGTTACATAACCTGTGGCAGTTTAGAACTTCAAGAGAAAAATCTTGTCATATTTTGTGTGTACCATAGAGAACCATCCACCACAGCAGTACTCCACTAGCTAGGCCCTTCCCAGGGCCCCAGCCCTTGCTGTTTGCCAACTTTTATTACATGGGAGGATGGAGTACAGTGTGATGTGATTTCAGTTCGCAGTGGGATATATATAAACAGGTTTTTACCATAAGTAATATATGACCACCTGAGGAAAAGGTAGAAGAATAGGAAAGAAGACCAGTAACAGAGGTAACATCCAAAGCCATTGACCTCCAAAGGTAATAATATTTATAGGAAGGAAAAACAATATTTAAGGCAGAGGTCACAGTGAATGAAGAGCAAGAATACTGAGTGTTAAAAAGTTTGGGTTGATAGGAATGAATGCTGAACTGAGTGAGGGGAGCAGGATGTATGTCTGGAAAGGGAAGGCCTCAGTGTTCATAAGGACCAAGATGTCCAGTTAGAAGAGCTGGCCTTGGGAAAGCCGTCCCTGGCTTCAGAGCCCAGACACACAGATCCGTTGAGCAATCTCTCCTCTCTACTTTCTTTCCTGCCTTTGATAGTAAACATACCATCTCTATTAAAATTTGCTTCCCAGCTAAAACTGAACACAGACTCTGAATTGCCGAATCACTTTGGAGTTTTTTCTTCGTACACCCCACCAACAACTGGGATGGCATGCATTTGAACAAACCAAAAGTGATTTCGCTCTTCTAGTTTTCTGAGCTTTTTGGCTAAATGCAGAGTGAGAAATTCATACCTTTTTCAAACAGTGTGGGTTCTTTTTCCCAGTTCCTCTCATCCATCTGGTTCTCTGGAGGTCTTGGAATCCAGGAAAGTGTTAGTTCACTGTGCTGAAATCCAAAAAAGACTGCTAAACTGTGAAAGAAAATTTGCATTCCAGAGACACTGAAAGAGTTAGTCCACAACTCTTGCGGCAAGGCGCAAACATCTGTATGTTCTGTCTCCTTGGTCTTTGAGGCAGTTGGAAAATCCTGTGGCATGGAAAACCCAGCATTCTTTGTGCCTTTTTGTACCTAGTTTATCTAAACCACTTTTGGTGTAGTGGGGAGTGCAGAAAGAAGAACCAAAGCATGTTATTATTTTATTTCTAGTGTCAAAAAATATTACAGGAGAGATACAGTTTAGGAGAACAGCAAATCACTTTGCAGTCTTCACGAGATTCCATTCTTGTGAATGGGTTCCGCAGCAGGGGTATGTGGCAGACCCGTCAGCAGGCCTGTACTCAGAAGAAACCACAATCACCACCATGACACTGGCATGTCATCATGACCTTTCTAAGCCATAGTTCTGTCTTTTGTCTTCCATTGGCAGAAGCATAATTAGAAGGCCTGGTTTTCAACAGAAGCCAAATGGTTGCCAAATGTGCTCAAGAGATCTCCAGGAGTTCAGAGCTAGCTCACCGCGCTCTGGCTCTTGTCACTGCCACTCCCAGGAGTTAGAGGCTTAAAGTTTTTCCCTGTCTTTTGAAAGAAGATCAAGTTTGGTTCAAAGAAGCTTTTCTGTCATATGCATAAGAACAAGGAGAAACCTTCCCTGACCCTGGCTTACTGTAATGTGAGAAGTAATTGCAATCCATAAAGTCAGGTAGAAAATAAGCATCAAGGCAGGGCTGAGTCTCAGAAACCAGACACGTGAGCAGAATGGTACAAAGAACATTTCTAGTCTTTGCTTGCAGATCTTGAGTCTAATGGATGACTCAGGCTGGTTTAATTCTGATCTGAGATGTGCATGTAGGTGGTCATTACTGCATATACACAATGCTGGACAGACACTTGCTTAAATTCACAGTTTAGACTGTCCCCTAGATGAGTCCAATTACCCCTGATAATCAAATGGCATTAAGTAAAAGAGTGTTGCCCTACTGACTGTGTGTGTGAATAATTTCAGATAATTTATTTATGGTCTTAGGGAAGTGTTTAGAATATTTCTTTTTTTTTTTTTTTTTTTTTTTTTTTTTTTGAGATACACTCTCACTGACACGAAAACAATGAATTCTAGGTCTGAAACACACCTCAGATGTTACTTTATTTAATGTCAGTTATTTTTTTTTCTTCATACAGCAAATACTTTTTGCAGGCCTGTTATGACTACATACTGCTACAGAGGCTGTGATTGTAGCAGTCTTCAATAGCCTTGTGACAAATAATACAGGCTGCCCCTGGCAAGAATGAGAGTTAGACCTTAGACATCATGCCATGAGGATCAGCATGTGTAAGTTCCAGGCCAGACTCTCCATTACCATCATTGTGTATCAGTCTTCTACAACCAATGACAAAATGCAAATGCAAAAATGCTTCTGCAGTGGCTCTTCACAGAAATGACTGTGCTGATTTTGTGTTATTTTTTTGGGCCATTTGCAGTGAAAAGCTTGTTACTTCAGGAAGAATCCACTGATGGGATTGGAGTTAGAGAACTTAGAAGAAACCATGTCTTTTGGGTCCTGGACATGACATCTTCATTGACTAGGGATAATATCAGGAAAATCTTCCTCACTGGAATCAGTATCCTAATACATCAAGCAAAAAGGGACAGGGAGCCCTAATTGATATACTTATGAAGTGTTATGGAACAGCAGAATGCTAAAGATGAGGAGGACAGTTTGGGGGAATTGCCATTACAAGAAGCTAGTAGAAACTTATTGTGTAGCAGAAAGTGTGAAATAGAGAAAAACGTGTTTGCCTTGGACTTGGAAGACATAGATTCAAACCCTCATCACATTAAGATGTGTCACATAGAAATTGTACATTCTACCTCCCCATGCCTTGCTGCTGTGGAGGTATCTGAGGTCTAGTGTACGCACGTTTGATGAACATGTCCAGTTCCCAGGTTTTGTTTGGGGTAGATAAATGAATGAATATTATTTTTATGAAGAAATGTAATATAATACTGTTTCAGCTAACATTACATTCTGAGCACTATGTTCTTCCTTTCATAGATGGGATCTATTAAAACATCAATGGAGACATTTTTGGTCTTAGTAGTGACGACACCAAAAGTCAGTTAATACTTAGACTTCAAACCCAGCCTCTTGAATTCATCTCCAGTTCTTTGACTGTATGACAGGCCTGCTGCAGTTCTCACATGAATAAGTCCTAACAAGACTATGCCTTGAAGATGTTATAAAGACGCGTCTCTGATTGGACTTGGCTTGGAAGGAAAGGAATCCTATTCTTTATTCCCCTCTCACGATTGTCTCATTGGAGTTCTGTGATCTTTTAATTTGCCCCTGGCAAGAAGGTCTGACACATAAATGTCGGCATTTCTCAAGGATTCTGATACATCCAAGAAAAGTACTTTGGAAGGCCTAACAATCAACATGGCTTAGATGTTTTAAAGTGTAAATCACCTCTCTGAGCTGTAAGGAATAGCTATACAAATGTGTTTTAACCACAGCTGTGTATTGTTGATTTGTTTGTCTGTGCAGGTCTTTCATTGACCTGCAGCTAGCCCAGTAAGCTAGGTTTGCCGGCCAGGGAGCTGCAAGAACCCACTTCTTTCTCCCGTAGCAGCACCAAGGATTACATGCATGTACCATAACACCAGGCTTTTACAATTTTTTTTTTAATATTTTATGTGTATGGGTTTTGAGTTCTATGTATGTTTATATACCACACACAAGCAATGTCCCCAAAGACCAGAAGTGGGTGTTGGATTATTGGAACTGGAGTTACATAAGGTTGTAAGTTGCCATATGAGTTCTGGGAATTGGATCTGGGTTTTCTGGAATTGATGAACCATCTCTCTGGTCTTGCACACCTGACACCTGGCCCGTTTTTTGTTTGTTTGTTTAAACATAAGGTCTGGTGATTGAACTTAGGTCACTGTGCTTGCTTAAAAAGCACTTACTAGGTGAGATACCGCCCCAACTCTCTTGTTTCTAAATTTTAAAGCCAATTTATATAGTCAAAATATAAATAAAATTGTCTTCTACTTCATTATCCTAGACTAATAACTCTGTTCCTCTTATGTTCATTTGTTCACATTCCTAAAAATATTGAATTCTCCCACACCAGCTCACAGAGTTTTGTTCTAATATTCTACCCATAGAGTGAGTTTTGTTTGAAGGCAGGCTTACCTGAGACATCTCTCAAAGAAGCTTAGATAGTGATGAAGACTCTTGTCATAATGTAACATCAGTGTCAAAGAGCATTAAAATCACTTTGCTTTCAAATACCAACCCAGACCCCACCAAGAGGAGATGGAATAGTCATGAAATACTGGCATCAGCCTGTTCTCCCCCATTCTCCAATAATTGCTCTCTGTGTGTTCCCACTACAGGTTGTTCGTGTCTCTATGAGAGCAATGTGCCCATGGGCTTTGCCTTTAATCAGTTGTTTACAGATGTGTTTAGCTCTCCTATTGTGGTGGAAACTTGTAAATGAAAGGGTTAGTATCTCAGAGGTCTTTGCCACTCCCAGGATGTTAAACACTTTGTTTCTTAGGCTTTCTGGGAATGTGTCTTATTAGAGGAGACTATGAAGTGTTTGTTTAAACAGACTTGATAAGTAATTTGAAAAATCATAGACAACAATGCACCCAGGATTTCATACAAAAAAAAAAAAAAGTTAAATTCTTACATAGAATCTTCAGTTATTTGTTTCATAAGGTGTGTGTGTTTGCGTGTATGTGTATGACAGGAAGTCATGACATCACAAAATATAGTTTTAATATCATCTAGCAACATTTGAGGAGAAAATCATAATTTTCAACTAGAAAAAGAATTTTGATTCTGATTAGAAAGTCACAGGTTAGGGATAACACTAAATATGCTGTCATTTCAGTCTGTTTTGGAACACAGATACAACTATAAAATACACATCTTGATGGAAGCCCCAAGTGCAGAAAAGATTGCAATAGGAGATGTGTATGTCACAGGGGGGCAGAACTGGTAGGGTTTTAAATGCAGGCTCACTGGAGCTCCCAAGGTTGAAAGAAGTCTTTGCCTGCCGAGATCCTTGAAGCACTCTTGATCATCAGAATCAAGAAAAGATGTACAGCCCATAAGTGAGTTAGACAATAGAATTATTTGATCTTAAGGAATTATGTTGGCACTTCAAGAGAAATTTGCTGAGTCACAGGCCATCTCTTTCTGTGGAACCACATTGCCATTCTGTTGATAACACTTACACTTGAAGTGTGCTTCCCAAGTTTTCACCTCACTGTTCATGTCGAAAAAGATGGCATTTGTTTAGAAAGAAATGAAGCATTTCCGGACCTAGCTGATGACTCGGGCTCTGCAAACCTTCCTCTGGCCCCTCACAACCCTCTCAAGTATGGTACACCTGAAACACACTTCAAGTTTGCTGCCTGGCAGGTTTTACATGGTTATATAAAATAATTTTATTTTAAATAAATTATCTTCAGTTTGTTGGTTTATCATCTAGTTAAAATTTATGAAGCATCAATTTTATATGGAAACACCATGTAAATGCTGGGATTCAACAATGAGTTTTCTGTCTGGTAATGTAGGAGTTTGGGGGACAGATGGTCTTAAGATCAGGACGTGTTTCCTGATTTCATTTCATTGCATGTAACTTGCAGGTAGTAAGCCCAAATGCCTTCTGTTTGCAATATAAAGTGTGTCTACAAAAATAAGTACAGTCTGAACATTGGAACAGTCTCATTGCATAGGGAACCAGGAGGTGTGAATCTGCTGCCAGCAGCGTTCATGATCCAGGCCTTGGTTTCTTGATTCTACTAAGGTGGCGGCTTGTAAACAGAGTAGTATGCATCTCACAGCCTCTGTCCTTTCACACACCTCATCTAGGAGTCAGTTTGGGCTTTTTAGATGTGTCACTTGGTATCATTTCTCTAAGCATGGCCTTTCGAGGGAGGCAAATGTGGAAAGTTATAAACTCTAGACCGAAGAAATTAGAAAGACATTCAGGTTCTAATATCTTTACTACCTTATTTGTTTTTTCTTTTTCTTTTTATCACAGTAAGATCAAAACTTTTCTCAAACACTAGCTGTCACACCATCATCATATAATCCTTCCTGTTTGTGATATTGCTCATTTAGCTAAAAATGTAAGATCACATTCTAACTTTATTATAAACTTAAATTTTAACAAAACTGACTTCTAGACTCCCAGCTTGTCTTACACTTACGTCTCTTGATTGAAAGCACTCACGCTGACCAGTATATTCCTGTCTGACGTGTTAGCTGGAATAACACTCTTGCGGTTAGTGTTTATGCTGCCTGGTTGCTTCATTTATATTCAGCTGCTCCTTCCAGCTCTTCTGCTTGGGAATTAGAAAAGTTATTTATATAACACCCAAGGATATAAAAGTTACAACCAGATTGTATCTCAAATTTAAAAACAGTTGCATTGGGGAGTTTTAAGTACAAGTTTGTTTGTGATCTTACTTTAATCTTTAGTTCAATTTTTTGTTCCTAATCACAAATGGATCTTCGTTGTCTCTGAGAAGTTCATAATCTGTGCCTTCCAACTATATATCCCCTGATTCTTTCTGGGACTTTCAAATCTTTGCTTTTAAACCATACTTTTGATTGGAGTAATTGCTTAAAATAGTGTCTGTTATAAAATTAATAAAATATAGATTATTAACTGCGCTTAAATGACAAGGTCTTCCATGGCTCAGTACCAGTTCCTGCCTGGAACCATGAGCTACACAGGCCCAGGGCAAGGATGACTATTTGTGCAGATGATACATTATGCTGCCCAGATGTCTCTTCAAGATTGAGACTCTTGTTGCCCTAGCTGCCGAGAAGAATGTTGACTGGTGAAGGCTCCTAGCTAGGTCCCTCTGTGCTAATTATCACCTGAATGAAAATACTTGAAGCAAAGTCACACTTCTTCCTTGGGGATCATCTTGCATCCACTGACAGATAGGTGCAGCTATGAAGGCTCTTGCCACTAGCTTCATGGAAGGACAATTCTGCATGTCAGTGGCAGCCATCAAATCCCCCATCTAGGTCTTGGTGGTAGCTACATCATAGATCTCACCTTGCTGTTTGTTTAATCTCCCAAAGATGCTGATCACTAGGGTACTGCTCAGTAACTTCCAGTGTGCAAAGTTGTCTCAGGATCTATTTTACAGGTGACACCTTCTCAGACTAGAGTTTCATGGGGAGAGAGAAGAGAGATCACTATTTGGCCATGTAGATGCCATAGGGAAAGCATCCCATGAGCAACTCTATGGTAGCAGAGAATGTAACTTATTTTAGCACAGCAGGAGGAGGATTAGGAAAGATTTCTTTTTCAGAATAAGTGGACTTGGAGATTCATTTGCAAAAATAAGATATTTTCTAGGAAAAGAAAAATGAAAAGGGAGCTCAGGATGGTGGCTAAAAGATAAAGCCCACATGTGAGATTAATGGGAATGAGAGCCAAGTCACAAAGCACATCCTTGATTGTAAGGATCCCCAGGCTGTAGTGTGCCCTTCTGCTGTCTGCCCACCTGTCAGACATGTTACCTGTTCCACATAGATGTGACCTGAACAGACTTAAAGGCATTTCTCCCCCAATGATACTAATGAAGTCTGTTTTCTTCAAAACTGCTATTCTACATTCCATTCTATTCTACTTTGGAAAAGCTTGACATGTACATGAAGAGCCCATCTCTTGAAATAACCACATATAAAAAGATTAAAGCATCTCATTGTTGGAAATAAAATTATGATTAGAAATTGCTAAAGGTTTAAAGTAGGGAGAGAGAGTAAACATGGGAAGCCCACTTTCAAACCTCTGTCAAGGGATTTTCCATTTGTTTCTAGTACCTATCTGGTAGTAGGAAATTGACCATTTCTTGTGTTAGTAAATAACTACAAAACTGAAGAATTGGGATTAATCATTTTACTATTGAGAAACCTGAAATCTGAATCATACAGAAGAAATATATACATATGATTATACAGTAGGTATTGTCAAAGCATGTTCTTTATGTTGCATATGGTATCCTTGTTATGGCTGTAAATGAGTTTGCCAGACCTCCAAATAGCCAGGAGTCAGAAAAGTAGAAGTGCCAGCCTCAAGTGCCCTCATGAGTTCAGTGACCCAGTTAACCAGTCACCTCTAAGTCTGTCCTCACCTGAGAAGTGACAGGCTGGACTAGAGGTAATGCTAGAACCCTCCACCCTGACAATGTGAAAGAGGAACAGAGGTGTATAGTAAAGGAAGTTGTTTAATGAAGGTTAAGGTACTCTTTATGTCCAAACCAGCTCCTTTTTTTTTTTTTTTTTTCTGATTTTTGAGACATTTTTCATGAGGTTAATTTTAGGCATATTTAAAGCTTGTTTTCATTGTAGAACTCTCCAGATTACCCATCCTGTGAATAGAGCACTCACAGACCATAATGCTTTCCCTTAGAAACTGGCTAAGCCTTTTTGTTACTCTGAGCCAGGCCTCAGCACAAACAAATATGCTCTCCGGTCTTGCATTTTCTGGTTTATTCAACTCCATTATAGACTGGGTTTAAGTAGCAAAAAAAGTTAAACCTCAGAGAAGGAAAACAGAAGCCCTAGGAAGATGATTTACCTCAGATCACCAGGGGAGAAAAGAAGCAGGGCTGTCATTTTCCAGACTGTCATCGGCCTCAGAATTTCATCCTGTAAACCTCTGCTATTTTAATTTCACCACTTCAAGATGGGGGGAAAGTAGCTTAATGGTGTCCTTGAGTTTAGACTCTGACCAGTGGCAGCCACAGAATCTCAAGCAGCTGCAACTCATGGAGAGGATGATGATGGATTTACCAGTTCATCTTGGGATGAATCAAGACTTGGAGACAGTGGACCAGTGCTGTGCTCCCATGGTGGAGTTAAACAATATTTCTTCACGCATTCTTTCTGTAGCCATTCATCCCCAGCTTGTTTTTATAGCAAGAAGTCTACTGGGACAGAGAAATGCATTCTTAAGAAGCACTGCCTTTCTTTAATGAAATGACAATATATTGTAAAGTAATGAGATATATACGTTCAGGTTGGTCATCAAAGAGCCTTTTGAGCTGTATATTGGAAGGTCAGAATGGCAAATTGTCACAGTTCATGTAATCAAAGCCGAGAGACAAAGTTGGCTATTTCCCGGTGGTGGATGAGAGTGAATGCCTGGCTTGGATGTGATGAGGAGATGAGCCTGGAGAGAGAGGTCAAATGGCATTGAGGGAATTCACTCTATACTATGGTTTTCATGAAGGTTTTGTTCAGAAAAATGCCTGGTCCCATGCATGTTTCAGGAAGCATTTTGGGCATCCTTGTAGAGGCAAAGGGGGTTATTTCAGGAGATAAACGAAGAAGCCAATGCCAAAGAGTTGCCTTGGGTCAGTTTACAGGACACTTGTTACCTCAGTACAAGCCCATCTTACCTCAGGGCATCTGAAGACCTCACAGTAAGACAGCAGTGTCTCCTTAATTCCCATGCTCCATCCATGACTGTGTCTTCCTGTTGATGTCTACACCCTACGTTGATTCCAGATTCTACTGAGTCACTTCAGATACTTCATTTGAGAATAACACATATCACATGTGGAAAAAAATTAGTTGAGACACAGTCTGAGGCAGGGTTAACAGCTGGACCATTTGAATGCTGACTTGCTGAATAATAAGATCTTAAGGTTCATAAACATCCCTAAGGCTCAGCATATTTTCAAAGCCAGGTAAATCCAATTTCTTAGTTTACTTTTTACAACCCAACCACCACTTTATGTTCAGCATTCCTATCAGAGGTTCATTCAGCCTGAATTTTGGGGTTTTAAATGGGAGCTTTGATTTGGGCTCTACGAAGGGGTATACACTGTTGAAGTCATTATAAAGATAAAAAGTTAGGGGCCTCAGTGACCCTACTGGGTCTTTAACATTGAGTCATGTTTTACTTGTAACAGTAAAACAGTTTTCTAAGTACAGTACCTGGGTGATGTAGTTCAGCAAACACAACCAGCCTACCGCCTGTTCTTATAAATAAAGCTTTATGAAATTACAGGTCCTTTGTTTTTGTGTGCTTAGAGGCAGCCTTTGCCCTAAGCGGGTAAATTGAGTGGTTAGTAACACAGGTCCTTATTATCTGAACCTTTACTGAAAACTGTGTCGTCTCTTTTGGTGATACCAAAAGGAATGCCATAGACAGTGGGTATTGTCTCTGGCAGATCCCCTCTGACCTGCCTGTGCACATCATTCCCGCTGATGCTACCCACTGCCCTCCCTAGATTGTTGTGATACACACTGGAGCCATGGTGTTCTGCTGACCCGTTTTCTTTCTTTCCTCAGAATACGCTGGAACAGTGCAGTGTGTGTTCCAAGCCCATCATGGAGCGCATCCTCCGTGCCACTGGCAAGGCCTACCATCCTCACTGCTTCACCTGTGTGATGTGCCACCGCAGCCTGGATGGCATCCCATTTACCGTAGATGCCTGCGGCCTCATTCATTGCATCGAGGACTTCCACAAGTAAGTAACCACTCTCACCTCCAACCTGCCAGTCCTCTTGAAGTCTGCTCTTGTCATCTGCCACTGGCCATGTTTCTTTTTGAGCTATATATATTCCAGTTTCTAGGGATGTATTCAGAGAGTTATCTCCAGGGCAGGGACTGACATTTGGGGATCCCTGTCGTTATCTAACTTATTCTCTATTCAGAACTTCTCTGCAACCGGTCATGATAACTTTGTGTGGCTATAGATATGGGCAAGCCGACTCAGTTGGACAAGAGCCATGGCATTTGGCAAGTTGCATAACTTCTCCCAGTTCTTCAGTTTAGTTATCTGACCAGAGCTTGACCCAATGGTCTCTTAACTGTGACAACCTCAGCACCCTTGTTAGTGTACAAGTAGGAGGTGCTCCTAGAAAGGTGCAGAGATGCAGACAGCTATTCTGTCACACAGTTCCAGTGTGAAAAGCAGCTCTGTGCCATCGCCAACATATGCATGTCCCCCCCTTAGCCTCCTCTCCACCAAGGTCTTGTGTGCCTCGATACCCTTTCCAAGGACATTGTTAGTGCAGTATTTGTTGTGCAGCATTCTGAGAAGGATCAGAAGGCAAATTCTCAGGACCAAGTCTACTGAACCACAGGTGGGTCTAGAAACATGATTCCCCTTCTTTGTGGCTCCAATTTTATAGTCCCTCTTTCCTCCATTATAGGAAGTTTTGAGAAAATGACAGCTTTGTGTTTTTCTTAATTTTTGCCGGTTAGCTGGCTACCAGGTTCATCACATCAGAGCCCATGTTTATTATGGGCTGGGCTGTGTGGAGAGCTGCAGGTATGACTTGCTAATGAGCCAGGGTGGCCTCCTTGCTTCCGTTCACTGGGCAGTCACTGTAAGAGTGGTTTGTAAGGTCCCCAAAAGATGAAGCACATTGCTGACCACTTTGGGCTCCGCTCTGGGACTCAAGACAGGCTGTGGGTTTCTCTCACCACTGTTGATTGTCAACATCCAGAAGGGACTTTCCACAAGCAGTTTGGGGACCTAAGACTCATATTTTTAAAATGAATTTCCTGACCACTCTCCCAAGGAGCAGTGAAAGGAAAAAACCTCCCCAAAAGACATGAGGCTGAATGAATTAAAAAACAAAAAACAAAACAAAACAAAAAAAAAAAAAAAAAAAACCACAGAAGCAGAAATTTTCAACCTCAATTACATGAGAAAAGACCCTGCTTTTAAAGGGCAGTCACAGCATAAATTGTACTTCACGTTATTGCTATTTTTAGCTTGTAATAATTACACATAAAAAAAATACCTTGCATCTATTTAAGGGATGTGAAAAGATACCAACAGGGGGTGTTTTTCTGTCACCATCTCTCTCCTCTTCGGGACTTTCAACAATGCAAGAAAGACAGGTAGATGTCAGCAGTGCGCACACGTTTGTGTTGTGGGGAAAGCCTGAGCTATTATACCCCTCAATTAAAAGAGGAAATCAGTTCTGACACATGTAAGTTTGTGTTTCTGCCACTTATCGTTCATTTCTACTGGTGGGCAGCATAATTAGAGACTTGCAAGGAGTGGCATAAGCATGTAGATCTGAACACTGAAAAAGCAGCCTTGAGCAACTGAAAGGGGGGAGGGAACATATATCTCAAGCCCCAACCCTCTCCCCTTTTCAATGCACATGAAAAGAAACATCTTTTTAAAAAACTGTCATCTGCACAATTAACAGATATGGCGGGGGTGGCTTTTGGATACCACTCTTCAGTGGAAGGGAAATAAAAGAACATTTTCCAGAGCATGTATCACTTACCTTAGAAAGTACTAGAATACAGAGTGGCTAACCTTCCACCATGGAGTGCTAGCCTTCCAACATGGGGTGTGTACTGCACAGCCAGGGCAACCAACAAAGGGGCAGAGAAAACTTCTCTTCTTTCGGGAAGCTTCTTAGCTTTTCCTGAATGGGTCTCCATTGTGGGTTTTTAGAAAACACCTTTTAGTTTAATTCTCACATTCACAAACTTCGCTCTATGTGCTGGTAGCTGCAATTAGTACTGAAGGAGACACTGGGCACAGAGAGCCGGATGGAGGTAGTTGTCAATGCTGGACTTGTGGAAGGAGGCAGAGTATGCCAGCATAACGGGGTACAGGGCAGAAAGGGCAGAACCCGGAGGTATGCCCAAGAAAATCTGCCCTGTCTTCTTCAGAACTAATCATTTGACTCTGGGATTCAGACAGTTCTCATGCAAGCAGAACTGGAAGTGTGCTATGAAGATGGGTGAGAAATGGGGTGGCTGATGAGGATATAGGGGTTGACTCTTGGCACAGCCTCTAAAATGGCATCTCAGACACTTGAAGGGCAGAATCTTGAGCCTTAGCAAATGGGCCATTTCCATATAAATACCTTTGGTTAAGGTTGACTCAAGTCCTACAGCCCACTGGGAACTGAACTCTTTTGTAGACATGATCGCCAGTAACTAATGAGAACTCCCTTGTAGGGGGACTATTTTAGGCCCTGTATACAAGTATGTGAGAGTAGGCAGTGTACAGACATGGATGGACACATATGGGGACTTACACAGGGAAACACATACACACACTCCTTCCTCATATTTCCTCCATGGCTGTCTTTAAAGGCTAAACCTATTATCTATTTTAGTACGACGTCTTTGATTTTTGCCTCTCTTTATATCCCCAGTTATGAATTCTTGCCACCTTTATATTTGAGTAATTTTGTAAGTCAATCATAGTGTTTCCTGCTTTATAATGAACTATACAAGTGAACAGTTTTTTTTACAGTAACCAGCTTAGATAATTTTTGCAAGAAGGTAGACTAGATATACAAGTTTACAACAAATACAGAGCATGAAGAATTCCCCACCAGGTCTTTGCTGGAATCTCTTTGAGTCCATGTTTCTTGTGCCAGGAGAGTGGGCTTACACTGCTCTTTTTAGTGTGTGAGGCATACACAGTGTGATCTGTGCTTTCTTGGCTGAGGTGTCATGTACAGTGTTAGTCAGGCTTCCTGTCCCTAGGACAAATACCCGAGGAGGAAAGGGCTATTTGAGCATGTGGTTTTCAGAATTTTTGGTCCACAGTAAGCAGGTTCTCTGTTTCTGAACCTGCAGTGGGGCAGTATATAGTGGAGGAAAGGTATAATTGAACAAAGCTAATCACCTCATGGCTGCCAGGGACAAGATGTGCCCTTGAAAGGTATGTTGTCATGATCTGCTTCCTCTAAATAGCTGGTGTCCTACATCTCCACCACATCCTGATAACGTCATTACACTATGACTCTAATAATGGAGGAATCTGCTGAAGTCAAAGATGTCACAATCCAGTCACCTCCCAGAGGTTCATCAGCTGGCAACTAAGTGTCAAGTAGTTGAGCCTGAAGGGAATACTTTGTGGCCAAGCTATAGCACTGATCCATTTGGTTGTTTAATTTAGCATTCAATCGCTAATTTGCCAAAAATATGTTGCATATGGAATGACTAGGTTCATGGCTCCCTTGACTGAAGAATAAAAATAATAAAAATACTTCCTCATAATGTAGCCATCAACAGAAAATAATAACATGTGTACAGAGCCTAATAGAACTTAGCATGTAACAAGCACTTAATAAACAGTAACCATCAAAACTGTTTTCACGTCATCATTATAATCATCATCATCATCATTATTATTATTATCCACTACTGAAAAGCACCACCTCAGATCATGTAGCCACAGTGAGAGCTCCTGCCTTGCTATGTTGCTAAGGAAGAGGGATTGGTTAGTGAGAACGTAGTTTCAGGCTGTCTAGAGAAGGGCCATGAGACCAGACATAAAATCTATTAGCACCTTCTCACGGAAAAGGATAGCAGGTGTTTCATGTCATCAGGTATTGCTCAGATTCCTCCCGTGTGAACCAATATAGTGGTCACCAGAAATAATTACTACCAAAACAGGTAAAGTACAAAAAGAAAAGGAGAAATCATATCCCAGAGGATTACATCTATGGGAAAACTGGAGGAGGCTTGGGCTACTTCTGCCCTCACAATATCCTCCTTGTAGCTGGGGAAAGGAAGTTTTGCAGTTGATAACAGAAGTCTGCGAATTTTACTACTGATAACCCAGATTCAAAAATAATCAGGTAATCCGAAGCAATTTTTGCCACTGAATATAAACTTCTTGCATAAAATATCAATTATAACTACCCTGATTACTACTGCAGTTGTACCATGATCCTCTTAATTTTTCTTTCACAGCAATCAATCGATCTGCTACTTAATTCATATTTATTTAGATTACAGCCATACAGATGCCTTTTGGGTGCTGCCAGGAAAATTAAAATGTACATACAGAGTATAATGTATGTAAAAATGCTTTGACAGCCGTGCAGTGCTCTGCACAGTATTAGATTACTATCATTATTTCCTTTTAAGTCTTACTACAAGTAGATAAATTTTAAAATCATTAATCTTAAAACCATTAGCATGAAAAACTTCAGTAACTTACTCAGTATCTCTATATATCCCTTTGTCTCTCATTTGTTTTTAGTTCTTTATATAGGAGCCCACTCGGTAGCCCAATCTAGGTTGGAACTTAGGGTGATCCTCCTGCCTCAGCCTCTCCAGTACTAGGATATCATGTGTTGGTTCTATGTATCTTTTAATGTTTTTCTTCAGTTCTTATCTGTGTCCATTCCAATTATGCCTCATTTTACACCTTCACAAATGCTATCCTTAAATTCTAGAAAATAAAAATGGATTCATAGCCCATTTTTTTTCAGCCTGCTAATCTTTAAGACAACAGGTTCTGTTAGTGAATAACAATAAATTAAGAAATATATTTCTGGGCATTGGTGGTACATGCCTTTAATCCCAGCACTTGGAAGGCAAAGGTGGGCAGATCTCTGTGAGTTCGAGCCCAGCCTGGTCTACAGAGCTAGTTCTGGGAGAGGCTCCAAAGCAATATAGAAAAATTTTTTCTCAAAAAAAAATTTAAAAAAAAAAGAAATATCTTAATGTTCATATATTAATGTCCTTCACCAATAGCTTCAAACATATGTGTATTATAGACTTTGATCATGCTAAAATTCCTTTTACAGACAAAATGTAAGTAATGTGTACTTTGCCATTGTGAGTTTTTCATAAAATATATAGTAAGACCACCAACCTCTGCCATTTGGTAATACCTGTGAGTTTGAAGCTTCTTATGGCCTAGAATTGAACACACATTTTTAAAGAAAAAAGATGCAGACATTCCTAATTGCACAATTTGTCTAGGGCACAAGGAAGGCACACTAACATTTAGAAGTAACTCAGAGGATAATGAGAACCTGCCAGGACTTTGGCGATCCTGGTTCAGACAGGACCTTGTTTTCTGTATTCAGCTAGATCATACCTAGGAACTAGTGTGGTTCTGTGTACAGGATTGCTGCATATTACATGCTGCCTGCTAAAGAGTCTCTCTAAACAAAGCAGTTCAAGCCCTCTTCCCAGCTCATACCTTCTTCCCTGTCAAATACATAGCATGCACCCTCTGTAGAGGCCTCTTACTGTCTCACTTTCTTTAGGTCAAGGTCACACAGGACATACAGACCAGGTGTCATCCTGTGGGGTTAGCTGTGCCCTTCTCCATCTGCATCTATACTTGACATCTCACCAGAATTCTGTCTATCTTCAGGAAATTTGCCCCACGCTGTTCTGTGTGCAAGGAGCCTATCATGCCTGCCCCAGGCCAGGAGGAGACCGTCCGCATCGTGGCTCTGGATCGTGATTTCCACGTGCACTGCTACCGCTGTGAGGTGTGTGGTATCCCTAAGTCAGAGGAATCGTGAAAGCTGGAGACCTTGGTGCCTAACAAAGACCTTAGTGTTAACAGACAGGATTCAGCTCTGACACAGGCAGTTAATGCAGTGACATCACACAACTTACCACACTTGGCATAGACACCCTCTGTACAGATGCTTCACATTCTTACCTATTCAGATGTGACTATAAGACCACAACACAAAATTACATGTCTTAGGACAGTGTAAACTATTAAGCTAGACAAAAGGTGGTGATGATGAATCTGTAGCTAATGATTGGGTTAACTCCTTCATTGGGCAGAGAGGCCATTATCACCCATTGATAAAGACAAGAATTCATTCATTTCAGAGTTGCAGGAACTTCCCATTCAGAGTCATAGAGATTCATTTATACAGTAGTTAGCTTCCAAGTGTCACTTAAGAAGTCACAGCTGCTAAGAGCTAAGGGTCAGCCACAGGATGCTGTGAGAATCCATAAGGCACACCCATATCCAGCCTAGAAGTGAGAAAGGAAGCTTAATCTGACACTATGGCACATACAGCCATTACCGCAGCAAAGGACAAGGGGGCCTTTGCCTCATCATGTGACTTTTAAAAGAACAGTACATTGAGAAAATGGTTTTTAAATATTTTACCTTCTTCTATGAGTTACTTAGTCCTCTCCTTCCAAACATCGTTCTTTGTCATTACCAACTTTTGTGAATGTGGCACTTTCCTGCCCCTCCTCTTCCCTGGGTGGGATGCAGACTCTCTCACCCCCTTGTCCTCATAGTCCAACTAAAAGAAGCCTGAGAATACAAGCTAGCAAGGCTCTGGGGCCCCAGAGAATTTGTCCACTCCATTCACTGCCTTGCCTGTAACTGACCATCTGTTTTTGCACTGTGCTTTGTTCCGCCATAAAGCCCAGGTTATATGCTCCTCACCAAGCTTAACAAGGGGGAGGGGGAGGGGGAGAAAGGAAGAGAGAGAAAGGGAGAGAGAGAGACTTGAAACTGCCATCTATGAATGACGTTATTGTGACTTGCAATAATTTTATTGTTTAGTTCCATTACTCAGTTCCTGAAGACATCTCAAAGTACAATATATCACTGGTTCTTTCTGGCAAAGCCAAACTTCCGGTGAAGCATAATTGTGTCTGCCGTTGTACTTTGGGTCAGCCCTGTTTATTCTAAGAGTTTATTATTTGTCAGCTCTAGACATGGCTTCATTCATCTCCTTGCCACTCTTAGAGAGCAGAGTGGGGGGGGGGGTTGCAGCCATCACAGCCTGTGACAGCTCTCCAAGTGAGCAGGGCACACAATGCTAAATATGGCTCTGTTTGTTTTCCAAGCAAATTGCATTTCTTCTAAAGTCAAGAGCTGCCATTCAGTGTTCCCTAACACTTTCCACCCCTCATTTTCTATAGAGTACATTCACATCCATTGTCTGTTTTGACCATCCCAAAAACCTGATAAGGAAGAAATGCCCTTATTTTCAGAATGGCATTCAGTCTTGGGTACAGCCTGTACAGACAGTGACAAACCCAACAGTAGCACCCAGGGAACTTGTCTCCCATTATAAAATGTGTCTCTCTCCACTGTGTTATCCCTTTGGAAAAGCATGACAAACTATTAGTCCTCCCCACCCTTGCAAATTTTGTCCTTGCTACATTCATGTAAAGCTACAAAGCCATTGTTTGTCTTGTTACATGACAGAAACCACTTTTTAAATTTAAGTAGCCATACACTTCTGCTCTTGCACTTGTGCATTCTTTAGATGAAATACTAAAATTAAGGACAAAGGGTTGTGTGCCTTAGGGGGCATACTCTATTTTCCCTTACTGTTGTTTTTAGGAGAGCAGATTAACCCCTGGGAGCTGAGAGCTATGGGTTCTTTCATCCTTGTACTATGTTTTGTATTCAGTGACTAGAAGACTTGGTCATTTTACACGATCTAAATTTGTTTTGTTTTGAGAAAGAGTCCTTGCTGGCCTCGAACTCACAGAGGTCCATGTGCCTCTGCTTCCCAAGCACTGGGATCAAAGGCATGTGCCACCACTCCTGGCTACCATTTGCCCTTATGTTACTGACCTCTAATTCAGTTTCATCTGCTGTGTCACCTACTAAGCGTGGAGTAGTGTGGACACATCATGGAGGCCTGGCTTCCATCACTCCTGTCTTCATTTCCCTAGGACTGCGGCGGTCTTCTGTCTGAAGGAGACAACCAAGGCTGCTACCCCTTGGATGGACACATCCTCTGCAAGACCTGCAACTCAGCCCGCATCAGGGTGTTGACCGCCAAGGCAAGCACTGACCTGTAGAGTCAGTCGTCCGCTTAGCAGCTGAGTGTGTGCACTGAGAAGAATGAACCACAAGAAAAAGATAAGAGAAGAAATAGAAAAATAGAGGCAAAGCTCTCAACCTCTGAGATGGTCTCTGTTCTTCATCTGCTGTTAACCTTTTCTTTAGAAGCACATACATGATGAGATTTGTTTAAGTTCCTACCAAATACACATTTCACATTTAATCATGTAGGGCCTTGATAAGCCTTTGTTGCAAGGACTTCCACATTTTTGCACAGATTATGCCCCGTCCCGTTCACTTCTGCATTCCTGTAACTTTTAATCCCCGTGTCTGTCTCACTTTTCATCTGGTTGAATAGATTTTTGGTGTGGTATTTGCTGTCACATGATTTTTCCTGGGTGAATGTGCCAGCCTGCAGGTGCTGTTTAGCATGACCTCTCATCCTGTCATTTTCACTCTGATTGTGGCTGCAAAAGTTAGCCGTTCGTTCTGTTGCCATTGCAAAGGTGGATTTTCCCATCACACTACACTGCTCATGTCTCCTGTTAAAAAGCAAAGTGGGAAGGGGTATGTGCACATTTTTTTTCTGTTAGGCTATAAAGAATTTATTTGGAAAAAAAAACATAAATTAACAGGAGCCCAAATTTAGTTTGCAGTTATCCAAATTCAAAATCTGTAGTGCCCAGTGATCAAGGCTCATTTGAAAATGTTTATTGGCCAATAGCTAAAATGTGGTAAAAGAACCAAATTTCACTTACTGAGCTCAAAAAGTCAAGTGGGAAATGCTAGCCAAAGGGTTGCTTTGTGTATTTGAAAAGCCCGTTATGTTTCAATAATTCTACCTTGAGATTTTCCTCTCCACACCATCTGAACATAAAACAGACAGACTTGTTTTTGGTACATTTCCAATTCTGTCTGACACTTCATCTTAGAAATACCATGAATTTTCCCCTAATATACAAGCATGGTTACCACAATTAGCATTTATCTATAGAAAGGTATGTATTAAAAAAAATCAAATTCTTCTCTCTCTCTCTCTCTCTTTTTTTTTTCCTGTACTTTTTATAATGACCCAAATCTGTGTTTTTCCTGAAAATTGCAAATTGGGACACATAAAATGAAGTTATGTAACCATGTTTTGTCTTTAAAAAAGAAAGAAAAGCTGCAAAAGATTTTGAAACCAGAGTTTGATTGTTCTTATAATCCTTTTCCAACTCAAGTACATATTGCAGGAGACATTTTCCTATCTTCAATGTGACATTTACACCACACTCTCAAAGACAATCACGGAAAACAAAATTGTCTTTCTGAGCTAAAAATATGCAGAATGGCTGCCTAGAATCTTCATGCGAACTCTTATTAGCCAGTGAAATGCTTGCTTGCCAACTGGAGCCTGTTTGCTTCTTTGAGAAGGAGACACCTCGCTTAGCAATTGCAGCTGGCCATTTTGTAAACTCAGTGCTCCATATCCTGGGATGAGATTTCACAAACCTTTCTTTAAATCTTCTACAAATATATACTTTTAAATTATGGAATACTTTAAATATACAGAAGGGTGTAAACAATAATATAGTGAATCCCTCTGTAGCTAATACCTAGTCCTAGAAATACAGTCACCTTAAATCCCACACATACCTTCTAGTTTCTCTTAAGTGGTGCTGGGAGTTGAACTAGGGCCTCGTCCTTGGCAAGCACCCTGTTACTCCTGCATCCCTAGCCTGTCTGAGTCTTTTTTTTTTTTCTTTCTTTCTTTCTTTCCTTTTTTTTTTTTTTTAATCTTCATGACATGATGATCTTCTAGTCTGACAGTTTTAATTTTAACGTTTAGAACAAAAAAATTTTTAAATTACTTGTGTATGCTTAAAATTGCATCCTATGCCTCAGGAATTCCATAAAGTTTATTTTACTTGAATAGAAGTCATCATAAAAGTGATTAGAAGAAAGCTCTAAGCCTTTGTCGCTCAGCTCGGCTGGGTGTATCTGTGGCTTATTTACTTTCCTTGCTAAGCAGTTTGCATGTTAGACTCCCCAAAGCTATGAATTTCAGGGCTTCCTCTACTGCCTGCTCTTACCTGCTTCCCTTCTCTTGAGATTCATGGAGGGCAGCTTGTGGATTTCAGGATATGGTGGTAGCTCTATCCCTGAATTCCTGTGTTCCAAATCAAAGGCTCGGCTGTGCCAGTGACCTTGGAGTACACTGGCTGTCAGACAGTCGAGGTAGCAATACAGTCTGCTTGAACTGCCTAAAATGTTCACTGGGAAATATTTCAGGAAATTGTCTTTATGCCAAAAATAGAGTCCAGTTTAATGAGGGCAGGAATTATGTCTAGAAATGCAGTAATATTGCTATAAATTTAGGCAACCAGAGGAAGAATATATGTAATATTTATACTCTCGAGCAATAACATCCTACTTGTTTGTTACTTTTAACTACTTGTATAACCAGATGTTTACATGCAGAAGTTATAGGAAAATGCTACCACAGTTTCTTCCCTGAGGTTTTACAGGCAGAGCTCTATCTGCTCTGCTAACAGCCTTCCCAATGCTTTCTCATCAAGTAACCTCAGAGTATCTTTACCAAAGATTTTTAAAAGTGAATTTCTTTTTAATATAGACTTATACTTTTATAATAACGAATGTGCACAATCACATATACAGAAATATTTAGAATTAGATGTTTTTCTTTCACAAGGTCTAATAAGTATAAAGGATCCTACCACTTTATTCAGCAATTTCTTTAATATATGATTTGCATTGCTTTCTTGTCTTCTACTGCACATTTGATTTAAACAATACCAAGCCACTCTATTCTGTACTCTTTTAGCTATATAAAGTTTTGCCTACTGTAGAGATATAAAGATCATATTACTTTAATGATTATACACATTGTCTTTTGATATATTGCCTTACTATCATTTAAATACATAAATAGAAAAACTATAATGTCTGTAACAGAAAACTTGTAAAATTATATCTGAATTGTTTAAAAATTGAAAGCACAAACACTTGGTTGTTCTGTGTAAAGTAAAATACATAGGAAAAGGAAAAAAACCCACTATCATGGGCTTTGCAGAGAACATTTCAAAATAAGATTTCCTTTCTATTTCTGTAGTGGTGGAGATGGATCTCTGAGCTTTGCATAAAATAGACAAGTGCTCTACCATAGAGCTGAACCTCCCATCCAGAAAAAGATTTTATAACTGTTTAGGTTCCCATCTCAGTCTGCCTCAGTCTGGAGTTAGGCAAAAAAAAAAAAAAAAAAAAAAAAAATGCCTTTAAAACTCAAAAATATTTCCTAGCTCAAGGCCTCCACATTAGTGAAATATTGTCATCTCTGCAGCTCAAAGATGTGGTTTTTTTCCTTTCACTAGCATGTTGTTATCCCTGTTACAGTGACTTCTCTGATGAAAATGACTACCTGGGTTACATGCTGATTAATGAAATGAACTTAAAAACACTAATTGTCTTCTACAAAGTCTGCAGAAGTGTCTACGGTGAGCTTTTAAAAGACCCGGACCTTCATGATGAATAACAGCTGTTTTGTAATTGGGTCCAGGGGAAGGAGAACATGCTCTCTGTGAGGCTTCTGTAGAGCATTGATAGACCACAGACAGGACTCTGCAAAGACAACTGCCAACCACCTTCCTAGTTACTGCAGATCCTATTAATGTGAACCAGTCAGGAATAACAGCGTTGTTTCTCTTTGATATGGTTTGGGCTTCCCCTGTCAGCTCTGTGTCGGTTGCCCCCTGATCCTTCCATTATCGAGTTTTGAAGGGTGTCGGGAAAATTATGGCAGCTGCTAGGGAGATCAGGGAAACACTGATGCCACCTCCCAGCCTCTCACCATCCCTCTTGGCTTGGAAAGACATTTTTTTATATATACATTTCTAGAAATATTGCCATTCTACCTTAGTATTTCACATTTGTGGTTTAAACAAGTGATTGTCCATCTGTTGCCTGAAGCTACAGTACATGTGTGTTATGAATGAAATATGACAGCATGTTCCATACCCCTGCTTCAGCCATCTGTAGACAACCAGCAACCGAAAAAGATACCTCTGCAAAATGTGCCTCGAGTCCATGTCCTGGGATGGCTCGACTGTGCACTTTCATCAGAGACAATCAAAAGCAATCTATAATTGTGC
The DNA here is from genome assembly GCF_943737965.1 of Phodopus roborovskii. NCBI lineage: Eukaryota > Metazoa > Chordata > Mammalia > Rodentia > Cricetidae > Phodopus > Phodopus roborovskii. The sequence continues at coordinate 10,893,982 of NW_026126469.1, forward strand.
CTTATTTTTAAATAATCTGTTTACACTACTATGACTATTGTTCAGTAATAGAAATACTAAACCCCAGATCTCAAAGATAGATCGAGAGGTACAGAGCTGCAGCACTCTTCATGTATTTCTTCAGAAAAGCCTCATAGGTAAGAGAGCATGCTCATAGCTGACATGTTAGGTGTTGGAAGTGCTGACAATTTGATCTTCCTCTTGCTTTACTCAGATAATAAAGACAGACACTTGAGTCCATAACACCCATTCAGCACACACATTTTTAAATTGTATTATTTGTTTGAATTAATAAGGACCAGTCTTTATTATTGAGCAAGTTATGATTGTGCTACGACCATGAATATATCAGGGCAAGTTAGTTAACTGGCTGATAATTGGAATGGAACTCTTATGGTGCTGTAGGTATGGTTAGCATAGCTTTGTTTCAGACCTTTTACAATTAACCTGGCAAAAACTACTGTGATTTAATGCAAGTATTTAGCCCCGTGCTTTCTCCTCTCCTCTCCTTCCCCCTCCCTTTATTCCTTCATTCCACTGTGCCTACTACACTGCCCTAGTTGGCCTGTTTCATAAGTCTAGTTAGAATACCATAACATTATTATCACATTAAAGGAGAAAGACTACCAGAACATATACTTGCCACCCAGAAAAACCTGCTTTTACAGGAGTATGGTCTTTAGGTTATGTTTACTCCTAGAAGGCGATGAAGTCTTCAGCTATATTTTAATGAGTCCTTCTTGAAGACTTTGGTAGTAGAGTCCTTCCTTTAAAATGGATCTAGTTTTTGCACCTATGTATATGCAAAGGGATCTTTCTAAAGCTAGACTTGGATTTGTTTTTAACTAAAAAACATTTTGACCACAAAATACTCATATTTTTAGTGATAGAAAATCATGTTGTCTCATTGAAATTAACTTGATAATTTCCCTTTTGGCAAGGGGAAACTATTAACTTTCCCAATCTTAAACATTGTGGCACTTAGCCCATGATCCATATTAAATGATAATAATTGACTCAGTATTCCTAGTTTAGCACTAGGAATTTCTTAGAATGTAGATTATTTTACAGGCACATTTTCCCTTAGTACAGAGGAGAACGATACTAATTTACTTTTCTGTTTTAATTCTTTCTTATGCAAAAACTTTAGACAATATTTTAGTTAGCCACCATGCATAAGACTAATTGTGGACAGTGATATAAAAGACACATTTTTGTCCATCTGATTGGGGGAAAAATGCTCAAATCTTTGCTTTCTGATTCTGATTGGTATTTTTCTTATAGTACTGTCTAAGCAGGATAAGTATCTCTGCGTCTAGCATTTGTTAAAAATTAGCATACTCAAATATTTTTGTAATATTTAGAATGAATGGCTAAGTTAAGTTTCCAAGATGCCCATCCACTTAGAGACAAAATAAAACTTCAATGACCTAACTCTGACAGTCACTACTGGGCTCCAATAGAACAGTGTTTAAATAGCCACAGTTGTACTCTATGAACTTACAGTGAAACATAACTTCTAAATTCAATTCTCAGTCTGCTCTGCAAAGCAGAATGTTCTGCCAAGAATACAGATGTCACCATGTCACCTCATGCTCTACAGCACCCCAGTGCTGAGAGTCTTGTTGAGCACAAACATACTCGGGTGAAGAGTATTATGGCTCTTCAAAAGATCTGCATTTGCTTGTTTTCATGACTGACGACCATAACATTTACTACTGGAGATGGCTAGTGTGGAATACTAATCAAAGCAACCCAACCTAGCTGGCAAGTTACCTAAAACCATTCTATATTCTAGCTTCTTCATCTCTATGGGTTTGGGATCACTGAGTCCTTCAGCTTCTCATTTATTAACATTGACAATGCCTCTTACTCTCCTGGCTCCAGTGTCAACATTACCCCCAAATATTTCCTCATTCTATTTCCATCTACTCCAAGATGCTGTCCATTGGGGTGGGTGAAAGCACTCTTCTTAGGGTTTAAAGGAAGGAATAGGAATCCTTCAAAGGTAACTGATGAGATGCCTTGAAAAGAATTCCCTTATAATGGTGGAGCCACACGTGCAAATCAAACCTCTTCTTTTCTGTGCTGTTTTGTTTGTTTAATTTGTTTCACTGCTGGTTTCATTGTTGATAGAATCACAGTCATTGAGAAGACAGAAAATGAGCTAAAGCATATTCCACCCACAAGAGTCCTGCTGTCTGGCTTTATAAAGTCTCTCATGTCCTTTCCCTTTATGCTTGTCTTCTCAAGGATCTTACTTGTAGGTATTCCCATGATAGAAGAGGGTTCTTGATATTTAGTAAGTTCTGCATTAATACTAGTCTTTGATTTTGAAACTCATCCATTCATTTCTAGTATTTGTTTCTAACGCAAGCAACTTACTTCTGTGATCAGGTAATTCTCTCCTTAAGAGTTCATGATATATCTTGTTTTGTCCTCTCAACAGATTTTTTTTTTTACTGATCATTGTTGAATCACTCTGAGAGATTCAGGCTGACTGCAATAAGATCAAATAGTCCGTCTAAATATGTCTTTCTAGAAAGGAGTGTGGCATGGGAAAGACTAGTTCTTTACAGTGGCCTCTGTGGGAGTCATGAAGGACATGTGAGGACACAGTAGACTGACTTACTGGCTTCATTGGGAAGCTGGAGGAAGAGTCCTTAAGACCCAACCTGACAGCATAAGCTTCTTCCTGCAAAGATGTGTTGGCCATTATGCATAGATTCTGGAGTCTTAGTAAGAACAGAATCTTTCATATATTCAAGCCCAGTAAGAGAGGAAAGGCACCAAGGAAAACTGAATGGCTGATCCCTTCTCATCAGTATTATAGTTGGAAGAGGAGATGATTAGCCAGACACAACCAACCCATGCAGCATGGATAGGAAACAGCCCCTTGTGGTCTTGGTTGCAACAAGTACATCCTTACTGAACCACACTACATCCTCCACTCTTGCAGCAAATGTGCCTATCTTTTGAACCCTCAAAAAGGAATAAGTAGGCCTTGTCTACTTTTTTATTCTTCTAGGAACACAATTAGGGCTCCGAGCCATCTGTCGCGCTTGGTGCTCCAGTTCCCTCATGGACTCCTTGCTGCACAGTGAAGTTTGCTGAAATCGTGCCCATACCCAGGAACTCATCACCTGGTGAGGAAGTCCCTGCCTTTCAGCTATCCTTGTCATCATAACAGAGCCTATCTTTGGGCTTCTATTATCCTGGGTCCATAAAACAAACCTACAAAACATGAAATACCAGCTTTCCCCTTGTTTGTACTTCCATTGTATTTGTTTTGTTTTTCCATGATGTATCACTTTTAAAAACAACTTCCATTTTTAGCTGAGGAGTAGAAATGCTTTAAAACTCCATAAGAACAGTCAGAATGCTCTCTGACAACTGCATGTGTGGATCCTGCTGCTTGTGTTTTCTATTCAGGAAACACTTTTCTGGCTGTGGTCTGATAACTTTGTGCCCTGCCTTAGTAACTGTCCCGTGAACAGTTTGCTCCATTATCTGGCCCACTGATAATGACCTTAAAAATGTTGGAAAATATCACTGTGTGATCTCTAGCTTTCTTGCACAAGGAAAAAGGAAAGTACTGGTGAAAACCCATCGCTTCTGATCAGTTCTTAAGCACACAAGCTTACTGTCCTTAAGGAAAGGGATTGTGTGCTGCTGTGTTTTACGTAAACACGTGTAAATTCTCTCCCTGTTGCCCTGGGTTACAATTTCGCCAGCAATCATTAATCTTGGGAAGGACAGCATTGTGTTTCTAGTGCCCCAGCTTTTAAATTTGAGAGCCTATAGCAAGAGCCTGCTATCCACCCCTGGGTAGGTGGCACCTGGGTAGGGTGGATTTCTGAGCTGCAAAATTATAAAAGTCCTGAGAGAGCTTACAGAGTGCTTTCACACATAGAACAGCCCTGCCCTGGGAAGATGGTTATTAATAGCCCTGTCCTAGAAGAGAAAGCTGAGGTTCAGAATCATTAAGTGACTCGCCAAAAGCAATATAGCTGGTATGTGTGAGATCTGGGCATTTACCCAGCCCTTGTCACACACTTCTCACAGGTTACCCATAGACATTCACAGGGGCCACTTGGTTATCAGTGGCCAGTGTACATGTGTATTACAGTGTTGCAGACCACTGGAAGCTTGCATATATCTATGTCATCGTATGGGCGGCCACAGTCTTTGTGATCAGCACTGTGAGGAAGCCTGTGACACAAAGGTCACTGAGAGAAAACAGCTGTACAGGAGCACATTGCAAATTTCCCCAGACAGTGTTGGTTTACATGAACAGAAAAGCTCTCTGGACCTGTCAGGTTCAGGGTATCAACTGAAACTATCATTGAAAATACAGTAGTGTGCACAGGTGCCCTGAGTTTTAGGAAAGCCCTCCCGCCCTGGGGCCATGATGGACACCCCACAGATGTCAAAGCTGCTGTAGGTTAAAACAAAACCAAACACAAAAACACATTAGTCTCTCTGTCCATTCACATTTATTGAGAGCTACCAAAATGCTGACCCAACAGGAATTTCTGATCCAATAAACCCATGACCAAAAGGCCTTGAGATACCTAAAGAAGTGCTTTTGAATGGGTGGCCTTTCTGAAATTTAGCCTTCATCCTTTGATAGCAGGTGCTTCTTAGGCCATTGTGCTTTTGTGGTTAATGAACCCTCATCGCAAGGAGATTAGCACTGTGTTCTTAACAACAACAACAAAAATCTTACTTGGAGGACCCCAGAGACATTCTGCAAGTCGGCCCACATCACAGCTCAACAAGTAAACACCCGGCTTTAGCTGACTCCCTGAGAAGCTGTGCAGACCAGGTGCAGTTGGGGCTTTCTTTTTTCTCTATTTTCTACCTTCTGGTTATTTGCTACAAGTTGAAAATACAAGGATTGATGAAAATATCCTTTATCCACACAATGTGACAACTGCACAAATTCCGGAAATCCTTTCAGATGCCCTCATTTATGAGGTAGGCATTTCTTTCCCTAAAGACTCTGCTCTATCAGGCCACACCTGCTCCCTGAGTTAGGAAGAGACAAGTTAAACAACAAATGGCCTCCTTGTCTTTTCTAGTCTTCCAACAGAGAAATATAGGACACTGAGAGAGGACCAAAAGGTTGGTATCATGGTCTGAATACTCACAGCCACAGAATGGAAAGGTGTCTTATCTATCTGAGAGATGTGATGTATATTATGGCTGGTAGAATGGGAAGCATTTCCTTTGGCACTTTAGGGTAGCCTACCCAAGCTATAGATTAAGGAAGCCTTTTGAGCTCTTCTCAAAATTAAGCAATGAGTTATCTAAGGAGAGGCTTGCCTGTAGAGCTGTCCCATCTCATTAGACAAAAGGACAGCAAAGAGGTGAATGTTTAAAGGTACTTATCCTGAAAATGTTTTTCAGATATCTTCAAGAATCAACCACAAATCCTGACTTACCTCATATAATGTAAAGAAAGGGAGAAGGGTGGGTGAAAATTCTCCTTCTTTCACCCTATATAATATAGTTCTAAAGTACAATTGTGTTGTCTTTGAAACATATACACATGCACGCGTGCGCGCACGAGCGCGCACATACACACACACACACACACACACACACACAGGTCTTCACCAAGAAAGCTGATTCTCCAAAAAAGAAATCTTATTTTAAAACATTTTACTTCTTCAGACCAGGAAATTAATAATTCCTAGACCTGACCCATTTTCATAGCTGCCAAAAAGGAAAAGAGAAAGCTACTTACATTTTGTGTGGATCTTTTTATCTCTTATAAGTCAAAGCAATTTGATGCAGGTGTTTATCTCCCTTGCTTGAGTCTCTCTGTTTCTGTCTAGAAAAATGTAAAGAATAAGGGACCATTCTTGGGCATTGCATTGCCATTTTCTATAGTGCCTGCTTTGCTTCATATTGAGGTGTAGGAATTAGGAATTAATAATTGCTTTCCTAAATCCACGTCCCCCATCATGAAGCCTGAATATCTTTACTTACCTCCTCTCTCAGCCCTTTTTGCTTTTTTATGGGGGGGGGATTTGTGTGAAAGAAAAACAACCTAACTCCTCCTCATCCCTCTCTGCCCATGACGCTTAGTAATTAGAGGACTAGAACATGGTCAGATTATGAGGTTTCTGCCTAATGTGTTTCATTCCTTCAAACATAGACTAGGACCAAAGGTGTTTTCATCATTTAAATATCACCAATGCAAATGGTCTCATTTGGCCTAGCACATAGTAAGATTGGAGCTGATATTTGGGTGATATGTACATTGTAGTAATCTTTTGTGGTGTTTTTGCTTTCTAGAAGAGTGTCAAATATATCACCAAAAGTCATAGTGCTATGGACCCCATTCACTCGGTAGCAAAATGAATTAGCCTGGACTCCTCTTCTACCTCAGATGAAAAGTCTGAACTGAGACGTATCTCAGATGAGATATAGACTCTAGAAACTGGTCTGATCATAAATGTTTAGCAGTAAAAAATCATTTTTCAATGACTGCCCACTTGTCACTTTGGACACCTGATAAGCAACGTATCCAGGACCTCTTTGCTCATTAATGAAAGGTAGAATAGTTCCCTCTACAGATCTGAATCATGTCTTCATTCTTTCCCAGGAAATATGTTACGGAGGAAAATAGAATTGAAAATGACACATGACTATCTGGTTCTTAAACATGAATAAGATTGCTGTGTGGAATTGTGTGGCTTATGTAGAACCTTAAACTTAGAACCAAGTTTGTACAGCTGCAGGGGCTCTGAGTGCTGTGTGTGCTCTTTATAGTGAGTTAACCTGATTTGCTTTTGTTTTGTCTGAATCTATACCTTGATCATTACTTTAAAATCAGGGGCTTTTCTTTCTCTACTAAGTATGAGAATGGGGACAACTATGAGATGGAACTTTCTAAGTAGTAAGCCTGTGCCACAAAGTAGATGTGACAGAAAGGCACAGCCCAGGGATAGTAATTTTGCCCGAGCTGCACATGGGCTCTAATTTCATGGCTTTGTCACGGGCTTTTCACCTTCTATGCCATCACCTTTGAGAAAAATGATCGCACCTTCTCTAAGTCTGCCTTTTTAACAGTTCCAGTTGAGTTGGCAAGACTCTCCCAGCTTTGAATAGAGCCACTTGCCGACTCCGGCCTCTGAGAGACTGATTCCAATGTGCTCTTCTGCTCAGCACACACACATCAGCAAAGTGAGAAGACGGGTGCTAAATATAGGCTCTATTAACTTCACTTTTAGATGCACTGCCTTCCAAAGTGCCTATTCTGAGAAACATAAACGTTATCCCTACATATGTATGTACACACGGTACCCAGAGTCGCACTGTTCAGCCTTCAAAAACACCATCAGAAGGAGTAGGTGCTGAGATAGCGAAGTACCGCCAAATGGAAGCAGGTGGCTCGTTTCCAGTCTCCCCTGCCGTGGCTACCATGAAATGGGCTGAAAGAGTGTCCCCGGCACTTCCTGCTGATACAGCCACTTTGTTTGTATATGCCATGAGTAGTGACAAATTACTGAGGAACCTGTACTCCATGGAAATAATATGCTCATGAACATTTAGTCAAAAGGGAAAAAAAGGCAATTAATATGTGTCATGTGTGTGTTTATAAACTAAGTACTGCTAAGTTTAGCCTGTCAGCAGGTTTCTTTTATGTCTTGAGCTAACTTAGAGAAAACTAAAGAAAAGTCTTGGCTATAGGGAATGTAGACTTGGGGGGGGGGGCTAAGTGTTTCTGCCAGATCCTTGAAGCATTTTTACTCCAGCTCCTAAGAATACTAGTGCATGCTATTTGAGGGCTTTTGTTCCTGGAACTCTGTCAGAGACAGGGGAACTCTAGATGTTTGTGATGAGGCAGCAGCATAGCCTAGAAGGCTGAGTTTTTACCCAGTGGTGGCAACAGGAGATGAGCCAGGTAAATATGCTGAGGTAGATAGAGATACTACTGTATGATTGGAGAAGGGTTGAAGGGAGGACATGATTCCAAAAAAGATTGTTCTCAATGTGTCGTCTGACTCAACCAGCTGGCAGATTACACTTGCCAAGTCGTTTCCTTTTCTTCTAAGTCACTTGGCTCCACATTCCCTTAAATATGCCTCTGAAGAAAGTAAGATGTGTCCACTTAGCCTTTCTGAAAGGATGTGTAGTGATGGCCTCTTGGTTACAAAGCTACCATGAAATGCCACCTCTCCCACTCAGTTTTACCAAATGAAAGTAAAGGTGACACACTGAGGAAGACACATTTGATGGCATTGCAGTCATCTGCCACTCTGCTTTCCATGTAGGAGCCCAGCAACCCAAACCAGAGCCTAGGGAAGAGAAAGAAACTGATGAGTAGCTCTAGGAGCATAGTCACACTTCTTTAATAGCATCATGAATTGGAGCCAGGTTGATTTTTTTTTTAAAAAAGAGAGTTGGGCAGTACTTTTCCCAAAAAAACATTTCTCTTGTTGGCAATCCTTTTATCTCTATCAATTTCAACACTAATCACTTTCTAATTCTGACATGATCAGACTTCAGTACTAGGAAAGAATTCCAAATCTCTATGTACTGTCATCAAGTCTTTGGAAGACTTGGGTTCTCTTCCTTGAGAAGTAAACTGCAGCAGACACAGTGTGGCCTTACTCTGAGTTTCAGTCCAGTGACATGTGACCCTGAGTGATAGCTTGATATGAAAACTAAGTCGTGTCTAGTGGGATGGTTCCAGGGGTGGAGAGTAGCCAGGCTTTCTCTATGCTTAGTGTATCTGCCCAGAACAGGCACTTCCTCCTAGCTAATCACAACCACAGCCCACCAGCAGCACTGCAAGTCTCCACACCATTTCCAACTTAGGGAAAGCTACACAAAAGCATAGAGAACAGGACTGCTATCATTTGTGTGATAACTGATAGAGCCATAGGATTTCCATAATGTAAGCGCTGTGCATGGATTCACTGACTTACAAACCATCCCTGATGTCCCCACAGCAGCTCGCACTGTTTCTTACGAAAATCAGCAGAAGTTGTGTTATAAGACTGCAATTTGGGTGATTTCTTTTGTATTTACACATTATTCAATTATATTAAAACATGTTTTTATTTGCATCCGATCAGTTTTGATTATGTTTTTCCAGTGCTCTATGGAATAAATATGAAAATCACATTCTTTTTTCTGTAAAAGAACTACTTCATATTTAGATATCCAATAAACTTCTCATTCCACTTATGTGCCTATGTGTGGAGTTCTTTAGGAGTCAGATATCTGTTTCCTTTTCTCTTAAGGCCAGTTATTATGATTAATTTTTTTCAACAGATGCTTTCTATATGGTCCTCTTGAGTATGGGAATGCCTCTGAGAGTGAGTTGGCCCAAGAGCATGTAGCCCCAACTCCATTGATGAGCTCAACTCCTGACATGTTTCCAGATCACTTCAGCACCCTCTGGACTCTTCAAAAAGTGTGTCTGTGTGTGGCCTTTTATGCTAGATCCAAGTAAGAAGGCCCTTTGAGGTGGAATTGGTAGGGTTTCTACCTTCATCCAACAACTGATATTTTCACACTTTCTCTCCATTTGTACTATGAATATTTCTGAAATTGTGGTAATCCACCACTTGCTAGGTACCTTGAGGAATGCAGGTATAATCCATTCTGGGGCTGAGTGGGTAAGCATGAAAATCACTATGAGAAAGGGGTGAAAGAATCAGATGCAAGGAAGAGTGGCCGAATTGTCAAACTTCAAACCAATCATTTTTCATGGCTCTGTGATTATTTTGTCCATATTTGTATTCTAAGAATAAGAGAAAATACCCAGGATGATCATTGAAGAAGCACACCGTTTCATGTTAACAGATGTGCAGGAAAACTGAAACACCCAGTCCACTAAGCCTCAGATGAAAGTTAACTAGAGTCCACCTGAATCCCCGTCACAAAAGCCAGAGAGGACCTCTCCCTTCTCTTTGGCACTCAGGCCTCGGCTGCTCCCTCTCCAGCATCTGTTTTGTATCTACTAATGGGAGAACATCTGAAAACTGTGAGTGTGTCTCTCTAGGAGACTGCTGTTTGGATATATGGCAAGTAAATCACTGATATTCAGGGAAATTTGGGAGGTTGTAATTAAAAAAGCCATGTATGATATAATTTTCTTCCCTGTCTTTTCATTTTCTCAGCCACCCAATAAATACTATTTGACAACTGCATTCTATTCTCTATTGTCTAATGTATGTCATCCGTTTTGTCCTACTTGTAGAATATGAGAGCTAGAAGAGCCCTTGTGGATCATCTTCTATGGCCTGCCAAAGGAACACTAAGTCCTATACATAGGAAGGCATTTTCCCAGGTTCCAAAGTCATAAGACAGGTCTTGAGACCTGCCTTAGTCTGGGGCTATCATACAGATTCTGTAATAGTGCAGGAAATAATGACACTGAGGGCTGAGCAAAGCCTAGAGGGTACAATGTCCCTAGACACCCAAGACTCTACAGCAAGAACTAGAGAAGAATAGCACTGTGAAACAGAGTGCTTAGCAGAGAAAATAGCAGCCACATAGTTAAATCCCAACAAACAGTTACACTGAGCAATCTTTTCACTTGAGGAGATAAACTCACAAAGCTGAAGTACTGGACATTAGAATGTAGGCTCCAAGAACAGGAATTCAAACTTAGGAGATTTTTGTAAATTTAGGAAAATAGTGGAGTTGGGTTAACCATATTTTAAAATTAAATTTATATGTAAATTTTTCAGTAGCTACCAGTAAAGAAAGAAAGTAGATATGGTTACACCACAAAAATCAATAAGAAAAGTGGAATAGGAGAAAGGCAGGAATAAAAAAAAAAAAAAAAAAAAAAAAAAAAAGTGGCAACATAGACTGCCTGGTCTTAAACTCTCAATGTAGCCAAAGATGACCTTGAACTCCTGATTCTCCTGCCCTTGCCTGTCTCCTGAGTACTATAATCATATGCATGTTCTACCACAACCAGTGTATGTGGTATGGATTCAAAACTTGGGCCCTGGTGCATGCTCTCTACCAACTGAACTCCATCCTCAGCCCCAAAGCAAAACATCTAGAGAGGCAGAAGAAACAGATGGGAGAAATGCAAAGCAGATGAGAGCATGAGAGAGAAATGCACACACACAAATAATAAATATAGGTTGAAAAAGCATGAAATTTGTAAGTTTAGAATTTATAATTAAATATGATTTTTTTTTTTTTAGAGTAGAAATCTGGCTTTATGCTAACATATAAGCCGGACACAAATTAAAGTAAAAGAATGGGTACCTGATCAGTAAGTATTTCTAGAAAACAAAATTTAGAGTAAATCTTTTAGTATCAAAAAGAAAGAAAAACAGCAAATGAATCTTAAAACGATTTTTAGTATGGAAGCATTACTTATTGGTTAAAAAAAAAGTTTAGTTTAATTTCATAAAAGAACACATTCTATTACATTTCATTTGTTTTGTTGGGGTCAAAGGACAACTTTTGGAAGTCCAATCTTTTCTTCCATTATGTGATGTCAGGAATTGAACTCAGGTCATCAGAGCGGCTTAGTGTACAGCTTTACTTACCTGCTGAGTCACCTCTCTCGCTCAGGAACACATATTCTGAGTTGAATGAATCTGATGAGAGATGTTACTTCAGCAATGTTTACAAAACTATGATGGAAACCCATGAATTCAAATCCCCCTCAGGATTCGAACAGAACTCCCCCAACAACTGTAAGATTCAATCACTGAAGACAGGATTTAAACATTACTTTGATACTCGACTCAATGGCTATATATAAAAAGCACCCACACACATGTTAAGAATGAGTCCTCCATTTTGGAGTACATATGACACCAATTACCTTCCAATCTGCTGTCAGGAAACTTCAAAGAGTCATCATGCAGGTCAAATACTATGATCACAGAGAAGTTTCAGTTCCAATTTAATAAAGCTAGGCTGTAAAATTGTAACATTCTTGGAATAGGAGGTAACCCAGGCCCATTTCAGACTCAGGATCCAGCTATACCTCCAACCTCCAACTCCAGGCCCAACCCCAACACCAGTAAGAGTTCTAGACCTCTGTACCCCAGCCTCTCCACACGATCTCTATGACTATTGCCAGTAAGAGCCCCTGGCCTCATCCTGGACACATCCACTAAGTCTCCATTTCCTCAACACTTAACCCTAGCCAAGCATCCCACTGTACAGCACTGAACCCACCCCCAGCCACTGGGAAACTAAAGACTTTATAACAACAGATAAGTAAGGAAACCCTTACCCTTCATGGAGACCATTACAAAAAGCCACAACTGGTCACAATGCAGAGAACAACCTATCATGGAGAGCCCAGCCCCCAAACATATCTACCACACAACTCTTACACCTAAGATTAAGGCAATATTGTGGAAGAGGGGTCAGAAAGAAGAAAGAAACATGACTCTCTCTCTCTCCCCCCTCTGTGTGTGTGTGTGTGTGTGTGTGTGTGTGTGTGTGTGTGTGGTGTAGTGTAAAACAATCAAAAAGAGGCCATCAATTTGAGAAGAAGTGAGGGAGGAACATGAGAGGAGTTAGAGAAGGGAAAAGGGAGTAGAAGTGTGGTTAAATTTTATTTTAATTGCAATTTGCAGTTTTTAAGATATATCCTAAATCCAGGAGTGTGAGTCCCATCATAGAAACACAATATGGTTAAATTAAGCCAATACTCTCCTCCCCATCACCAGTCCCTTTATAACATCCCCAAGGAGAACAACTTTCGGGAAATATAAGGCACAAGATTCAAAACATTCCTGAACATGGTTAATGAATTCCAAGCCTGCAAAAAAAGCACAAACACCTGAATGAACTTAGAAAGGACAGAAATAGAATTACTGAGATCCAAGAAAACACCAATAGGTAAACAGAATAAATAGGACAGTCCATGATATAAATATTAAATACACTCAATAAACTGAATCACTAAAGAGAACCCAAACTGGAATGGAACAGAAAATGAAAAATTCAATAAATCTAATAAAAAGCTCAGGGAAATCATCAGCATCACCAAAAATGTGGAATATACAGGAGAGACTGTTGGGGTCCGAGAGACAAAGTAAGAGAGACTAGATTACATAACCAGAGAAAATGATACATTTCAAAAAGTCTTTGAACAGAATATTCAGGAACGTTGAGTCACCATGAAAAGAGCAATTATTAATTATGGGCATAGAGAAGAATTCCAAGGCAAAGAAATAGTTAATATTTTTAAATCATAAAATGAATTTTCCCAAATAGAGGGAGACATCCATGCAGGTAAATAAGGCCTACACAACACCAAACAGACAGGAGCGGAAAACTGAATCCCCACCGTATATTTTAACTAAGCACTTACAAACAAATAAAAGGGCAGGGGAAGTTGCAAGGAAGAAGGACCAAGTCTCATATATAGACCAGAGCCACCAGAAAAACAGCTAACAGTTTGAAAGATGTGTTTTAAAAGATGTATTCAACTTACAAAAGTAAATAATCATCAGCTCAGGGCATCATACCCAGAAAAGCTATCTATCAAAATTGAAGGAGAAATAAAAACTCTTCATGATAAGAACAAAGCAATAGATGATGAGAAGCAATGCAGATCAAGGCAAAAGTTAATGAAATCAAACTGAATAAAACAATGCAAAGAATCAATGAATTGGAGGGTTCATCCTTTGGAAAAATAAACGAGATTAACAATCCCTTGTTATTCAAAAGAGAAAAAATATATAAATTAGTAAAGTTAGAGATGTAAAAGTGGTTATAAAGTAACTACCAATGGCAATGAGAAAGAAACTAGACATTTAAAAGAGACTATATTACATGAAATTAGAAAATCTAAAAGAAATGGTTATATTTCTGGATGCATATGCCTTCCCAAAATGAAACCATATGCAAAAATAATTTAAACAGATCTACAATTAGCAATATGATTGAAACAGTAATAAAATATCTCCCAACTAAGAAAGGCCCATGACCTTTCAAAGAACTATCACCAAATTATTATCAAATTATTCCTTAAAATAGAAAAGAAAAGAAAAGAATGTTTTGGAGCATTTTAGGAAACTAAGATTGATACCCAGACTAAATAAGCACACACACACACACACACACACACACACACACACACACACACAGACAGAGACAGAGAGACACAGAGAGAAGCAGAGAGAGAAACAGAGAGAGAGCAAAGACAAACATACTAAAAAATAAACCAGGTACATGATCCCACTCACAACAGCCACAATTAGCCAATCAATCAATAAATGAAACTCAAGAACAAACCCAACCAAAGAAATGAAAGACCTCTACAATGAAAATTTAAGAGAAGAAATTAAGGAAGACACTAGAAAATGGGAAGATCTCCCCCATGCTGGTAAATTGGAAGAATTAATATTTTGAAAATGGCCAATCTACCAAAAGTAATCTACATATCTAATGACATACCAGGGACATTTTTCAGAAATAAAAAACCAATCCTAAAGTTTATATGAAACACAAACACACACACCACACACACCAATGATAGCCATCTAACAAAATGCTACAGGAGCATTGCCATTCTTGAGATCAAGTTATGCCTTAGAGCCATAGTAATAAAATCATCATGGCACTGGCATGAAACAGATCCATAGGTCAGTGGACTAGACTAGAGGACCCAGCTCCGTAGTCCTTACAACTACAGCTACCAGATTTTTGACAAAGAAGACAAAAATATACATTGGAGACAAAACGAACAAACAAACAAAAAACAGCATCTTCAACAAATGGTGATGGGAAATAGTTATATATACATGTAGAGGAAGGAAACTTAAGCTTTGTGTCTCTCTCACCTTACACAAAACTTTAGCTCCAAATGAATCACAATAAGACTAGACACTCTGAAAATGCTGGAGAAAAAAAAACAACCTTCATCGTGTAGGCTCAAGTACAGACTTACTGAAGAGGATTTCAGTAGCACAGGAAACAAGGCCAAGAATTAACAAAAATCTAGGCAGTAAAAGAGATTGTCAGTCAGAAGAGGCTGCCCAAACCTCTCTTTGCCAGAGAGGTTTAATATCTAGACTATACAAAGAGTTTTTAAAAAAAAATCAAGCTAAGAACCCAATCAAAAATAACAATGGGGTATATAACTAAGCAGAGAGTTCTCAAAAGAAGCAATACAAATGGTTAGTAAGCACTTTTAAAAATGTTCAACAACTTCAGCCATCAGGGAAACACAGACTAAAACAACTTTATAATTCCATCTCACAACAGTCAGCATCAGAGGTACAAGTGACAGTGGACACTGGAGTGGATGTTGAGAAAGGGAACCTTTGTATACTGTGGGTGGGTTCAAATGTGGGTGCAAATGTAGCAATCAGTCTAAAGTTTTTCTATAAAACCTAGAAGTAACAGTATAAAATGACCCAGTTGTAGCACTCCTGGGAATATACCCAAAGGATTCTGTTTCAATCTGCACGTCCAGTGAGCATGTAAGTGACTCAGTGCATCATGTTCACAGACAGAAAAACAATAGTGTAATTTTCACTAAAATGATCCATAGACTTAGTGGAATTATAATATGAGTCTCATAAGAAGGTTCCATGAACTCTGAGAAACCAAATGCCAAGAACCCCCAAAAAGATCTTGAATGACAGGAGCAATAATTTTCACCATGAAATGAGACTTCCTATGAAGCCATAGTCCTTAAGAGAGAGCATGGCTTGTATTAAAACAGATAAATGAGGGAAGGGACCACACTGAAAAAAAAAATTAAAGCATGGTCATCTACCTATGGTAATCTGACAATTCATGGGGAAGGCATTACTGGGCACTGGAAAGGGCAGGAAGTGAGAGCGTCTGCCTGGGAGCAAACATACCCAATGCTCAATGCATGTATACAAACCGGAGATCTGGCTTAAAAATTATTATGACCTTCATGTTAGAAAGGAGT
Source organism: Phodopus roborovskii (assembly GCF_943737965.1). Taxonomy (NCBI): domain Eukaryota; kingdom Metazoa; phylum Chordata; class Mammalia; order Rodentia; family Cricetidae; genus Phodopus; species Phodopus roborovskii. The sequence goes on from NW_026126469.1 coordinate 10,909,886, forward strand.
TCTTAAACAAAATATGAATTTAGAAAGCTGCAAATGAAAAAAATGTACAGTTTAAGCTCCATGAAACATACAAAACTTAGCTAATGAAAGGAGTCAATAACTTTCGGGGAAAAAAGCTCTTTGCTAGATGTAAGACGACAGAAAATTAATAAATTCCTAAGGCAAATAATATTCAATAGAGTAATAGTGACAAAGACTTCGTGGGAGAAGCAGCATACAACACCAACTGAGGGCACAGAAAAGTGAAGTTAGTCCTGGGGAAATGGAAGATAAAACTACTATGAGTCGGAGTAACAGGGATGGTTAGAAAGGGCAGGCTGGATACAAACACATTGCCAGGATATAGAATATTAAATAAAATATTTAAAGTAAAATAAATAACTAATATGAATTGTTCTTTTATAGTAATCAAATTGAGAGGGGGAAAAACTCACCCCAAGTATTTGGAGTTATTGTCCTGTCTTTATGTGTTTGCTTCTTTATTAATATTTATTAGGATTTTGTCTTAACTTGAAATTATGCAGGTCTTGTGCATGCTATCACAGTTTCTTTGTTTCGTATGTGCATCAGCCTGATGGGGAATGTCCTTTATGCTGTGAATATATATTTCTTCTATTGGTTGATGAATAAAACTGTTTCAACAAATGGACAGGCAGGATTTAGGCAGGAAATCCAAACAGAAATAGAAAAAGGTAGTAAGCAGAGTCAGAGAGATGCCATGTAGCTGCCGAGTAAGCAAGAGACCTGGACATCACTGGTAAGTCAAGACCACGTAGAGATACTCAGATTAATAGAAATGACTTAATAATTGAGAAAGTTAGCCAATAAGAACCCTGAGCCATCAGTCAAACAGTTTATAATTAATATAAGCCTCTGTGTGTCAATTTGGGACTACATGGCTGTGGGACTGGGTGAGACAAAAAACTCCCATCTACATCAGTCCTGTTATATCTGGAAGAAACTATTTATTTCTTAGAGTCATCCATCACCCCTGGCCCTTACAATCTTTTAGCACCCTCTTCTGCACAGATCCCTGAGCCTTGAGCTTAAAGGTGTGAACTATAATTCTCTTTTAGACCAATTCACTCTTGTGTAGATCTGGGTGTCCTTGAACTCAGAGAGATCTGTCTATCTCTTAATCTTGAGTCCCAGGATTAAAGGTGTATACCACCACCTCCTAGCTTCTGGGTAGTCTTATAGCTCACACCTTTAATCCCAACATTAGGGAAGTATTTAAGACAGAAACAAGGTCTCAGAGAGGCATTCATTCTCCAGTCATACTGAGAAGAGGTTGCAGTCTGAGGCTTGGTGAGAGCTCATGAGACCAGACCAGTCCATTCAGCCTGAGCTAGAGGTAAAAAACTAGTGGCCAGCTGCTTTGCTTTTCTGATATTTGGCTTGAAGCTTGAACCCCAATGTTAATCTCTGGGTCATTCATTCATTTGTGTTACAACAAACATTGCATGCTTTCTCTTACATGTGGATATTATCACTTAAGCTTCAAATGCGCCTGTCTCATTTAGAATATTCATAGAGGTCTTATATATATATATATGTGTGTGTGTGTGTGTGTGTGTGTGTGTGTGTGTGTGTGTGTATACATATATACATATACATACATACATACATACATATTCCTACAAGCAACTGCTTTCAGAAATAAGAATAATTGCAATTGGAAAATGAGCAAAGCTTTCAGTGTGAATCACAAAATTCTCTATTTCCCTGACTCTTCCCATGCCCCTCGACCTCTGACATATTATGTAAGAATTCCAGCCTAGAATTTCTAAGGTACAAACTGGACATCACTGTTCTCCTATCTATTTGTTGTTGTTGTTGTTGTTGCTATTGTTATTGTTGTTGTTGTTTTGATTTCCTGGTTGTTTCACAACTCACTCTGCAGACCAGTCTGGCCTCAAACTCACAGAGACTTCTGAGTGCTGGGATTAAAGGTGTGTACCACCACACCCAGCTGTTCACTATTCTTAATGTGTGTGTGTGTGTGTGTGTGTGTGTGTTTCTGTCTACCTAATTGTCTCTCCCTCTATCCCTCTTTTCTTTAGACTGCAACAAAAAAACTTCCAATTTTCTTTATAGCATTTTCTTTCCTCATGAAAATGTTCATGGCTAATGGCATTTACACTTTAATGATAGGCATATTAACCCCATGGTAATATTATTATTCTTAAATATTCTCTCAAAACATACATATATATATATATATGTGTGTGTGTATATATATATATATATATGTTCATATTTAGAAAAAGTTAAACTTTATTTTCTTCTAAACTTCCATCTAGACAAATTGTGTTTTAGTCAGCCCTGTATGCCAGATAATGTAAGAGGTCTTGAATTAGCATGTGCTACATAGATACATAAATGAATAAATAAATACATGGATGAATAAGGGTTGGCTAAAACGCTATCTCTTGTGAGGTCACTGAGCAGGGAGAAGTCAATTACATTTCCTTAGAAGGAAAACATTATGGATGAATATACCCTTGTATATCGTCGTCATCTCTGAAATTGCTTTCTACTGCATTATCCCCATCCCCCCCACCCCCACCCAATCTTTGTTAGTTTATAGTTTCCCTTGTGGCTGTGAAGAACCATCTTATATTCTGTATTGTAATGGGAGGAGAAGTGGCTCTGAACTGTGTTGTAATGGGGTGGGGGAGGGTCTTGTGTTCTTCAAACATGGAGGAAATTGCACAACAGAACTGGCTTCCTGTTGGCCATAGCAATGGCAAATGAGTGATGTCAAGCCAGCCTAAACTATCCCATTGTTCTCAACGTGACTAAATACTGACTAATATTACTTCCTCTGGCATTTTTTTTTCTGCCTCAGCACCATGGAAAAGTTCCAGGCTGTTGTTATATACTTCACTGTCTGCACAAAGTGACTTCCTCACACTACAGCTACCAGAGACTGTAGAAGTGGGAGTGGGGTATCCAGGCTCTCAGGGGTACTCTTAAGTTTAGCAACATGATGTTTGTTCTTGGGTTTTATTATTCTGAGATATTCACAAAAGCTATAATAATAGTGAAACCCAAATTGGCGCAGACTTTGGCTATGTGGACTGGTGAGGGTCCTATACTTTCCCTGAGAACTGCAGTATCGCTGCTGAGACATCCACCCAGGGGCCTGAGGCTACATGCAAAAGAGCTCTCTTTTTTATTTTTTTATTATTTAGTTTTTCAGCAGCTGTTTCTTCAAAATCAAGTCCACATGCCTTTGGGCTGTCAGAGGTTTCCACATCCTGCCTGTAGATGGTTCTTTGTTCTGTCTTCTGGGACATGGTGATTTTAGCCTCCTCTGATGAGGCTCAGAGACTTGCTCCATGTGGACTAGATCACTAGAGATATGGCTAGAGATGACTTTGCTCAGAAAGAAAATGGAGGAACCAGCCAAACCATATCAGCAGGAATGTCTTTTAGGGTTAGAAATGGAAGCCATCTTTCTTTCCAAGTTGCCTTGGGGAGATCACATGGTTCTCTCACCTCACTGCTGCTATGGATCAATAACCAAAAATCATGACCAGAGGACACCAAGGTGGCTCAGCAGATAAGGGTCCTTGATTCAAAGACTGATAACCTGAGTTTAGTTCCCAGAGTTCACATGATAGAAGAGAACTTGCTCCCACAAATTGTTCTCTGAATTCTACCGGCTCACTGTGGTACATATGCACCCTCCATATAAACATATACATACATACATACATACATACATACATACATCATCCACTTCCTTTTATCTTTCTTCTAAACCATCAGTTCCCCTTTTGTCCTCACAGTCTGGCAGCATTCAGGCTCGATTATCGCTTGCTACTTGTCTAGAAAGCTTGTAATCATTTGGCAAGGAGGAAATCTCTGTGAGACTTGCAACTCTCATTCTCTTAGAAAGAAGAGTATTCTAGAGGGTACAGGGAACACACACACACACACACACACACACACACACAGAGACCAGAAAATTAACCAAAGTCCTTTGCAACTGTAGAATTCCTTTTTTCTCATGGTGAGCCATATTTATAACATCTGAGTTCCCAATAGTTTGAGGGTCAAAGGAAAGCCCAGCCCCCATAGGACTTTTCCACTCCCTGGGAATTGGAAGGATCCACTTCATGGCAGAAATTACTGCTTCTTTGTATCATCTGTAACTGGTAGCCCAGAAACCACAGCCATCAAATCCAGAGGCTCTACTAAATCATCACTATTTCAGCTACAAATTAGGTCTAATGTTCACAGTGATGAGTGTGTAGGAGCAATAAACCACTTCTTCAAGTGATTAAACTTCCAAGCCAACATACTTTGATGACCACAGGAGTCCTTCTCTTGCAAAGCTTTTCAGAGGCAATGAAGAGGAACCTCCACTTGGGGAGGATCTGTAGCCTAGGATTGTTGATGTATAATACCTAGATACCTGTGTCATCTTACCAGACACCTGAGCTCTCTTTCTGGTTTTGGAAAGATCCTTCAAGAGGACCACATATGTGACAAAGTCAAGAAGAAAACAGACTGGCTATGTCCAAAGGCCCAGGTCTCATCTGTGAGCCTAAGTAAGAAACAGTGAGTTATCTGTTATGTTAATTAGTTCTCCAGTTTAAAGAAATAGGTTTAGTGAGAGAGAGTATTGTGGCAAGAAAACCTGAGTGAGTACTGAAGCACTTTTCCATGACTTATTTCATAGAAAACGGCAGGCTTTCCCTATATCTTTTCAGAAATACGCAATGTGCCTTTCAAAATAAAGATTGAACAAAGATGTTTGCTTGTTATAGAAAATTAGAAAACACAAACCAACAAAAAGAAAGTTGTAGCCTTCTGTGATTTCATCATCTTCAATAACAACTTCAATAGGCCTGCATTGATATTTTGGACTAGACTGTAGACTATCTTACATTGGCAGGCAGTTAGCAGAACCCCTGGCCTGTGCTATCTGGGTACCATGAATAGACTCTTCTCATTTGCTACAACCAAAAAATGTATCACCAGACACAAAAACCATGAAGTAAAAGCATTCTCACTGACCACCAAAGTCTAGACATAAACAGTGATGCCATTTTAGCCTCCCCCCACCCCAGCCGGCAATTTAGAGTTGCAAGATATTACTTTGTGTTTCTATTTTCCCTGAATAGTTTCTCAACCACATCTGTTCTATGATGTCAGCTTCATGGTTCTGTTTTGCTCCATTGCATAGCTCTGTCATAGTTTATTTAACATCCAAATGATGGATGTTATTTTCAAGGACAGTGTAATAGTCAGGTTTCTCTAGAGGAACAGAAGTGATAGAATAAATGAATATATATATGTGTGTGTGTGTGTGTGTGTGTGTGTGTGTGTGTGTGTGTGTGTATTCATGTACATATATAATTTATATGACCTGAGTTTAGTCACCAGAGTTCACATGGTAGAGGGACAGACTGGCTTCTACAAGTTGTCTTCTGACTTCCACATGTTCACTGTGGCATGTGTGCACCCATACACACACACACACACACACACACACACACACACACACACACGGAATTTATTAGAATGGTTTACAGGCTGTGATCTGGCTAGTCCAACAATGGCTATTTTAAGAGTCCAGTAGCTGTTCAGTCTGTGAGGCTGCTCTTCAGTCTACTGTTGGGAACAGCACATAGTACCTTGTCCTAAGTGCTGACATTTGGACTCCAGACTCCATTTTACCTGTAGGGTGAAACAAAGTTCAGGTTCCCAAGCCCTAGGGGAGCTGGGAACCTTCCAATAGCTGATCCACCTCCTCCTTAAACCACAGAAATAGTCGTCATGCATCTTTAGTTCTCTAGAAACATTGTGGCTGTTCCTCACAGCAGAAAGAACAAATGATTCTGATTGGTTGGACTGGAAGGCTTGCATTGTGTATCAGGCAACAATGATGGGACATTCAAGGAAGCCCCTAATCTCTAAATCCTGATTAGTGAAAATTTTAACCGTAACCTGGCAACAAATATTTGTGATTTTTGTGCTGAAATACTTGCTTCAACTGACATCAGCTCCCAAGTCTGTTCTGTGGTCCTGATTGACCAGCCCCTGCACCTTCTTTTGTGCTGTTCTCTATTAAATCTTGCCTTGCAGTAACCTCTTGTGCCTATTTGGGTTGATTCCGAGCCTGAACCACAATACTCCATTGGAATCCTACATTCCAATCCCAGCAGAGAAATGCCTCAGCAGCAGAAGAGTGGGAACAAGCAGGCAAAAATCAAGCTTCCTTGTTCTTTTAAGTAGGATGCTACCAGAAAGTAGGAACAATATTTAATATAGGTCTCCTGATCTTAAATGTTCTAGTTTAGGGCAGGTCTTCCCATCTCAAATGATCCCAATCAAGAAAAGTCCTCACAGGTATACTCTGCTACTTGCATTTTAGTTGACACCACAGGTAGCCAAAGTAACAATCCAGACTAGACATCACAGTGAGTAATAGCATTAAAACTCAGACATGCAATTTTAGATTTATTCTTATTTGTTGCTTACGGATGTTTTGCCTGCGTGTATGTGTGTATATAGTGTGCATGGATGGTGCCCACAGAGGCTAGAAGAGGATGTCTGATCTCATGGAATTGGAGTGGCAGACAGTTTTGACCTACCATGTGAGTGCCAGGAATCAAATCTGGTCCTCTAAAAGAGCCTCCAATGCTCTTAACCTCTGGTCTATTTCTCTCTAGACTCATAAGAAGAATTTCTAATTGTCTTACATGGTAGAAGGGAAGTTAGCACAGCTCATAACGATAAACAGGTAGATCCTCACAGTGCCTCCTTCTAGCTACAAAGATCATTGTGAGCCTGAAGCATACATCAAAACCTGTTGCTCCTACTACACTCGTGAGAGGCTGAGTAGAACCTGCTGGGGAGATTTTTGTCTAGGAATCAAGATTAGAAAGTCAGACAAACATCAAAAACTACAAGCAAAGAGAAATAGCTTAAAGACAGGCAGTCAAAATGGAAACCAAGGATGGGGAATCCTGAGAAATAAAGGGCAAAGTAGATAAGAAGAGGTTTAGAGTGGGTGGATGATGAGAGTAAATCAAGGTGGCGCTCTGGCAGGATGGCAACATCTCCATTGCTTAAACCCTCACTGTAAGCCTACCAGACTTGTTGCCTGTGGCCTGGGTACCTGGGGGAAAGAAGGACATATCAGGATGGGTTCTTATGCATTGGACACAATGTAGAAAACAGACAGCTAAAGAAAGGGATGGACATAGGATAGAAATGAAGAACTGAACACAAATTGCAGGCAAGAGACCAAAGATCCTGAGTTTGAGGTCATAAAGAATTGAGTTTGAGGTCATAAAGAATTGAGTTTGAGGTCATAAAGAATTTTGCATGAGAGGCCAAAGTGACTTCATTGGGACAAGCAATCTAAGGACTATCTAGTCAGCAGACAAGTAAATTAGACCTTTCTAGGTTTGCTCTTACAAACAGTGCTGCATGGATCACTCTTGGAATAAGGTATTGGCACATATCCTTCACTTTTTAAAGACAGAACATTAAAAACTGTGAATCCCATACATTTTGTTTTTTTCTGTTGATGCCACTTCCTTTATCAGAACTAGGGCATGTAACCATCATGAGATGAAGGTAACCTCATTGCTCAGATGTTAAAGCCCAATCTCAATGGCTTGGAAAATTCTTGTTAGTCTGGTCTTCTCCATCTTTCCATACCTGGAATTTATAGTTTCTTTTTATCACTTTTTTTTTTTCATTTGAAAAAACAAAAAGCTATCTGCTTTCTGTTGCCCCAGGGTCTATGTATTGTCTATTCTTTTTCTTCTCTGCCATCTTTGGTAACTTCTGCTCATCCTTCAGGCTAAACTTAAATGTCACTCCCTTGTGAGTCTTAAGTGCTATGTTGTATGATCCCATTGTTTCTGTTGTAGTTTGGATCTGAAATGGTTTCTGAAAACTCATTGATACTCTGTGGAAATTATTATTTCATGAAGATTCTGACTTTATCCTCTGAGTGATCAGGTGATGGTCACGGCATAATTTGCAATTAGCAGATGGAGACTTTTGAAGGTAGGGCCTAATTGGAGATACTGGATCACAGCTGAAAGTAAAGAAGCATGGTTTGCTTCCTGCTTCCCACTGTCCAGAGGTGAGTAGCCTTGCTGCCCCATGGTGTGCCCACCATGCTGCTCTGCCTTCCCACAGACATGGACTAAAACCTCTGAAAATGGGAATTGAGTTTCTCAGGGGTATAGTCACTGTGATGGAAAGCCGACTGATACAACCCTGTTAGTTTCTACTGTAGCTTCTGCTTCAACATTCGGGAATTATAAACTGTGGTCCCACATGTGTCTACTGATCTGTCTGCCCTAGTCATCTGTAAGGAACACAGGACATCACTCCTAATTAATTTGTAAACCCAGGACCAGCTCTGGTTGGGTAGTCTGTCCTCTTTAGAACAGACAGGCACAACCCAGATTATTGGAATCTCAGACACATCTGTAGGTTTTATCAACAGCATGTTTCGCTTGCGCATGGTGTTTCTACTTACATCTGCAGCCATTGGGGTATAGACTTTGTACTAAAAGCAATTTTATTTATACCGGAAGGAGATTGTCCCAGCAGTGAATTGTCTGATAATGGCCTTGACCTTGGCTTTACGTGACAACACAGTCTTCTTCATGTACTTCTCAGTAACCCCCAGTCTTGCCCACATTACTGGGAGGTGCCAGAGGGCAGGAATTAGCTGTGCTCCTCACCAGATCACCTCATGCCAGGTGGTCTTGGAGTGTATGAGGAGCCAAAATGAACTAAATAACCGTCTTGGCAACTGACAATGTTCCAAGACTCAACAACTTGCTTCCTGCCCAGCCAAAGGCTTGCTGCTCAGAGGCAAATGTCACTGTGGTAGAGTTGTCTTAATGAGAAAGCATGCTTGCTTCTCTTCTGGGGGAGTTTCCTAGAGCGATGCTCTTAGAAACTCCTTGGCAGGAATCCTGAGCCAGGCTTGGCATTGACAGCGTCCTCCTGCTGGCATTAACAAGCCTCTTATTTAAATGTAAATGAGCTCTCAGTGCCAGTTTGTGAGTGAAACACATCACTTGTGTTAAACCAGAGCTGGGAATGCTACAGAGCACCAAATGTCTGCTTAGTTTCTACTTCCCCACCACTCTCAGGGTGGCTCTTTGCCTTGGCTTCTCCATCTGCAGAGTTGGGAGTCCTCAGACAACAGAAAGAATCCATAGAGTCCTGTGGTTCCCCTCATAGCCACGGATCTGCTTTGGCAAGCTCTAAGGTAAGGTACTGAGATGTGCCCCAAATGGAGACATCATGACAATAGCACCACATCAAGTCCACTCAACAGAGAGGCCTGCAGCATTCATGAAGCCCAGTTGACTGTTGCAACTGTGGCTCCTGGCTTGCTGGTGGTGTCACAACTGTTTCCTAGCTGTGTCGTACATACTCTGTTCCTCATGTAGACTCCTTCCTTCTACTTAGATTGCTTTTCTTTATACAAAATACACATGTGTGCTAATATTGCTTAATATTTGGTCCTACTTAGCCATTTGCTGCTCTATTCCCAGTCCCTACTGTCCATATCTGTGCTCTGTTTTGGTGTTTGTCTTCATTTGGGGTATTTCTGGAGATGTGTTGTACTTCTCCAACATGAGGAGCTTATTAATCCCTCTTCTGGACATCTCAATAGCCAATATATGTATAGCTCACAATATGCTATATGCTATATTGCTTCTCTTTCTGTGTATCCTACACAGCTAGACAAGGTGAGCATTTCGGGGTCAAGCCTAGGACTATGCTGGAAGACTTAGACTTTAGCCAAAATCTGCATGAATGAATACATGAAAGAGTGAAGGAAAGTACAGAAATTCCATTTACTCAACACAATCTTACTATAAGAGTCCAAGTAGGGCCTCATTCCATTTTACCAGCCTTCAATCTGGCGTATGATTTATAGCTAAGTGTATTAGTCAGAATTCTCTAGAAAAAACAAAACCAATAGGAGATATATATATATATATATATATATATATATATATATATATATATATATATCTATGGGAATCGGCTCACACAATTTATGGAGGCTGAGAAGTTCTACCATCTGCTGTCTGTGAGCTCAGGAATCAGAAAAGGCAGGCGTCATTTAGTCTAACTCCAAAGGCCCAAGACTCAGAAGCTCTTATTTCCAAGGGCAGAAGATGCAGCTCAAGTAGAAAGAAATGCAATTTGCCTTCCTCTTGCCTTTTTGTTCTAGTCAGGACTTCAGTGAATCAAATGATCTCAAGCACACTGGGAAGGACAGTTCTGTCTACTGTGAAACACTATACTTCTCCAAACGTCCACTCTCCTTTTCTATAACTGAACACTGAAGACATGGCCATTTAGAAGGAATAGAAATTTCTCATAGGTATAATGTGTGGGCTGTCCCAGATCAAAGTGCTGGCTTCTGCTGAATGATGCTGTCTGTCTCATATCCCATACTGCAGAAGGCATGACAGGAATGACTCCACTCCTTTAACGAAGTCATTTGATGGGTGTTCTGAATCCCAATATTGAGAGCTGAGACCTCATGACTTAGCATTGCTCAAGAATGTTGCTTTTTAATAGTATAACAACTAAACTTTTGAATATTATCAACTTGACAGTTTCTAGAGTGCCCTGTAGAAGAACACCTCTGGACATAATCTGTGAAGTAGCTTCTAAATTGGGTTAGTTGGGGTGAGAAAGTCCACCCTAAATGTTGGCAGTAGACTGAATAAAAAGAAAGTCAGGGACTGTCCTATTGCTTTGGCTGGCTCTTGGGAACCTATTCTTCATACTGGGTTGCCTCTCCCAGCCTTAATACCAGGGGATTTCAACTTGATCTGCCATGCTTTGTTGATACCCAGCTGAACAGAAACAGAGGAGTGGATTGGGGGAGGGGTAAAAGATGAGTGAGATGGGGTAGGGAATGGGAGGAGAGGATGGAGGAAGGAGAAAAAAAAGGAGAAAGCAAGTCATGCATTGACATTCATCTCTCTCTCTCTCCCTCTCTCTCTCTCTCCCTCTCTGCTTCCTATCGATGCAATATGGCAAGACTCTTTAGGCGCCTGTAGCCAGATATTTCCAGTCATAATGGACTCTCAAACTGTAAGTCAAAATAAGCCCTTTCACACCTACATTGCTTTTGTCAGGTATTTTAGTCATGGCAAAGATAAAAATAGCTAATACAACATAACAGCATATGATCACGGATATGCCCCAGACTACTGTTTTTGTCAGCTGTCTGGACATCACTGTTCCAAAGCAACTTGGTACATAAAATGAATCATCATTCCAAGGTTCGTTTTCACAAACTTCACAGCACAGTACAGCACAGGGACAAATGAGTGAGTCTATAGGATGTGCTCCAAACATTAGAGATGTGTCATAGAGACCCTGCATGAAAAACATAATGGGTACTTGGAAATGGGATGTAAATGATATGAAGGAACCCCCAGGACACTTGGGATCCAGCAGAATGCCTCTGCTGTAATGCAGAACACTGTTGTCAACTCTGCTCTCAGAGCATCTCTGTTTGTGCTACCTCTGATCAACAGCTGACAGAAGGGCATTTCTGATAGCTGACCCCAGGCTAACATACTGTAGCTATCACCCCCCCATTCCATGATCCTAGTCTCCATCAGGCAGGCAGTGCCCCTTTGTAGATTCTGGCTGATGGTTTGTACCAGAGAAGAGCATTCTTGGTAGCAGTGGTGACTTAGTTTGGTGTGTCCAATGTGTTGGCATTGAACAGGCCTTTGAGGGGCAGAGCTTAGAATAGAGGATTGAAGTCAAAGAGGATAAGAGGGTAAAACAAAGTTGTCTTTATCATTTTCAACCACAGAACTGATTCTTAAAGAGGAATGTCTGCTCTAATAAAAGCCTTGAGAAGAGGCATTCAGTGGAACAATGGTATTTCAGGAGGTGTGAGCATCTGTGCTTGTCCATGCATACCTTCCCTCTTCCTTCCTCACACCTCTCACTTCTCATTAACCCATGAGGGACACTTTGTTCACAGAAACAGAGGGGACACAGGCCCAAGAGTCTCTTTTCCTGTGGGGTGTATGTGTGTGTGTCTTCTTTCCTCATAGGAGACTGCAGCAAAATGCTGTCTGGGAGGCTGACAAGCCTGTGTAGTCATGAGATTTATAGCAGCATTGACTTCCCTGAAATACTGTCTTCCTCTGAGAAAGGGACAGGAAGTGATCTACTGCTCTTTGGCCCTCTTTATTTAAGGAGTGTCCCCTTAACTTCCCAAGAGCATAACCTCTATTTGAGACTCCTCAGTGTTTTTGTCACACTATGCTGGAGACTATTTTTCTAGGGACTGACCATAAGCACCTCTGTAAATGAGAGAAAAAGGAGGCCTCACCTCAGAGAGGCCAGAGTTCCGCTAGGCTTTGGGCTGCCTCATTAGCCATTGACTTGAGCATGTGAATCATGCAAATGGATTCTATGAGTTTCATCTTTAGAAAATGAGGCATCATCTGATGTATCTTCTGAGCCACTGAAACAACCTATGCTTCTTATACATTTCTTGTTAGAGAGGAAGCTACCTTGACCTGAGAGCCTAGAATTCTTCCCCACAGTTAGGTAATACACACTTCCATTGCATTCCCAGTTTCTCTGGTTGCATACCTTCTCAGTGTGTTAACTATGAATTTCCCTCTACTATCTGATATAAGAACATCAATTTAAATCTAGCCTGAGATGATGCTCAGTGAGATACATCTAAAGTAGACAGGGAAGTCTTGGGGTAAGTCAGTAGTTACCTTGTGCCATGGTAGCCAAGAAGTTTTTCTATGGACAGGGAGTGGGAGCCTCTTTTCCTCTGTGTGTGTGTATGTGTGTGTGTGTGTTTTCTTTCCTCATGGGAGACTACAGCAAAATGCTGTCCATAGACCCAACACAGGTCCATAGACTATGTTGAAAGGAAAAGGGATGTTCATTCTTGGCTTATTGACTCTGACCAGCCTACTGCTTCAGCTTGTAGCAGGAGTTCTAATAGGTCTTAATAATTAAAAGCTTGGAGTCAAATACAGGGTTAAATGCTGAAAGACCAGAGAGATAAAGGAGGAAACCACAGCCACACCTTACCCCCTCAACTTCCCAGCCAAAAAGAGACTGAGCTCCTGTCTCCTCCCACCTACATTCCTCTCTCCATGCAGCCATCTCACTTCCTGTCTGTCCGTATAGACCTCCAAACCTCTATGGTTAGCTAGTGGCTAGCTCCGCCCTCTGATCTTCAGGCAAACTTTATTTGTTAGAGTACAAACAAGATATCACATCAACTCTTAAATGTGTGGTGGTTTTAAGTTTAGGAGCACTCTAATTTGGTGCTCATTGAATATCATACTATCTTCACCTAAGTAAGGCAGCACAAAGTATCCCTGATGCCTTGAGAGTAAATCCATGAATAGTGTCTGTGCTCTTGTCAGCTTATATTCACTAGAACTTGAGGTGGCAGCATGAGGATTTTGCCTCAGTCTGTTGCCAGGGTCAATACAACTGTAAGGGACAGACTGAAATATTTCAAATGATGCCTGAGACAGTACTGTCTACTGGAGCAGATGTGAGTCATCCCCACAGGCTTCTCTGAGATAGTGCACTGATGGGGATGTCCTTTTGTATGCTATGAATATATGTGTTTCTCTTACTGATTGATGAATAAAGCTGTTTTGGCCAATGGACAGGCTGTATGTAGCCAGTCAGGAAGTATAGGCAGGGATACCAGACTAGGAAAATTTTGGAAAGAGGAACATGGAGAGTGGGTGTCAGGAGAGATGTCATGTAGATGCTAAGGAAAAAAGAGGCCCTAGGCATTACTGGTAAGCCAAGACCACATGGAAATACACAGATTAATAGAAATGGGTTAGCCAATAAGAAATAGAGCTAGCCAATAAGAAGCCTGAGCCATAGCCCAAATAGTTTATAATTAATATAAGCCTTTGTGTGTTTATTTGGAACTAAAGGGCTACAGGACTGGGCAGGACAGAAACTTCCATCTAGAGTGGACTATGGATGTAAAAATGAGAACTGGACAAGGATCAGTAAAAGACCATTGAGGAACAGAAATCATGGACCTACATTTAAGGTGACACTATGTGATATATGTTAAACAAGGGACTAACTTTAACCATTTCTATTATGATTATTATTAATGAATGCAATACTTGTTTAGAACCTAGCACTTAAACAAGCATAGGTACTACATAAAATTTCTATTTACATGCTGTAAGATCCTAGGTTTGTTCATAAAACAAACAAAAAAATAAACCTACTGACATATATATTAAATATATGGATTGTTCTAACTAAAGCTGTAAAATGCATAATATGCTTTGCCCTGGTAAATGTTCAATGTATTTCTTACATATTTGCATATAATATCTATTATACATTTTTTGGATTTTAAGTATAGCTATATACTCTGAAATCATTATCATTATGTACTACATGTACATGTAAGGCAGTAGTCATATGATGACTGTTTTTATAATATGTAAGAGTCAGAAGCAAAAAAGTCAGAGCTCCTTCTATGTGTGCAGAGAGGTGTCTGGACACATTGGGAATAGAAGATCTCCTATCTCCACTTGGCCCTCGGTGTGTACAGGATAACTTCTGTGCACATTCAGAGGGAGTCTTATTATCCTCCCTTTTATTCCCCACATCAGATCCAAACTAACCATCACCATTACCATTTGTCAATTGTGCCCATAGCCATGTGACTTAGCCTTGCCATGCCTCATTTTCTTTTGTAAAGTAAGGATAATGACACCATCCCCATTCACTCTGCAAGATGTTTTAAAAGTCTCCAACTGCACAGGGAATGTGGACAATTTGAAAACTAGAGATTTTTTTTTTGTTGTTGTTTTGGGTTTTTGTTTTTGTGAGTTTTTTGTTTTGCTTTTGGTTTATTTATTTATTTATTTAATTGTCCTATAAGAGATGCTGGGTCAGGGATCCAGCACTATAGTGTGCCATAGTTCATTCTCAGGGCTTCTCAAGGGTGCTGAGACAGGGTTTCCCCTCATATTTCTTATTTGGTCAGCTCTTTCACGCTTTCCCATCTAAATGGAAAAGGCAGAGTTTCAGTTGAACCACTGCATGATTCCAAGTGAGCCATTTCCTGAATTAGTCAGTGTTTTGTGACTACGAGGAAATATTTAAAACAGGATTCTTGTGAAGAAAATAGGCATAAATGCTCCATCATCCCAGTCTGACCACCCTAGGGATCAAGTTCCACCATATGGACCCTAGAGGGACACTCAAGCCATAGTCAGAGGACAGCAGCCCCAATGCCATTGCCTCAGGTCCTTCTGCTTGTTTCTGGCCTTCCACTTACTTGTGGAAGTAACATGTAAGAACAAGCCACTCCTGCCTGTGTGATATAGTGGACTGGCTTTCTCTCATACCCCATGAAAGAAGCTGGAATGTTGTGGCTGGGCATGATGGCACACATATATGTTCCCAGTACTCAGGGGCCTGAGGTAGGTAGACAAAACAGGCTACTGTCTCAAAAAAACTAAAATAACTCAAATTAAGATTACATTAAAAAAAAAAAAAACCTTTGGACTTTACCACTTTTGGCAAAACTAGAGGAATGTCTAGTGCAGTGGTTCTCAACCTGTGGTCACATATCAGATCTCCTGCATGTTGGATATTTATTTGTGATTCATAACAGTAGCAAGGAAATAATTTTATGGTTGGGGGTCACCACAACTCCAGGAATTGTATTAAAGGGCCTTAGCATTAGGAAGGTTGATAAACACTGGTCTAGTGCCTTGCATATGGATTCTGTGATCCCTTCCTGGAGATCAAAGAAATGTAAAGAACTGTAAAATGGGGCATTATACTTGTTTGACTAGCCAACTTACAAATTTATGCCTGCCTAAACAGCCATAGGAGTTCCTGACAATGCTTTTCACATGATGCCCTGGGGGATGCTCTGGTTTTGTGAAAAGGCTCAGCCATGGCAACCTCATAGGACTGGTAAGCTTTGGTTCAGTCTGGCAACAGACACATGCTGAGTTTTGTGGCACTTAACCATTAAAGACACTTGCCAGATTTAACCAGGCAGTGTAGCAAAACATGCTGAATCTGGCAAAACAACAGAGACCTCATAGAGGTACCCACACTCAAGACTCACTTATCCAGAGAGCAACCAAGAAAGCAAACACTAGCAAAGTCCGCCAGTAGTTCAATGGAAAGTCATAGTGGCCTTTTAGATTTTGTTCCATATTAATAAGATTTTATTTTCCATGGGCTCCATGGCTTTGCCCTCAATCTCTATCTGCCACGTGATTTTTGTCTGTGTAACAGGTGCTTGGAACTGAAGGCTTGGGGCAGAATTAAATGTTAGTCCCTTTGTCATAGTGAGTGGCAATGCTAAGGGAGGAAGACGGTTGACCACCTTCAGCCTTAGTACAACTGGACTCAAGCCTACACACATCAGATAGTAGCTAATGTTCTCCCTTCCTGCTGTAAAAACAGTCACCACACTGAAAACATAGAATTTCACCTGGGAAAAGACCAAGAGATTAAACAGTTCGGTTTCCACCGGCAGCTGGAATCCTTCTGAAGCATTAGTTCCCAAGAGGCCCAAACTGAATTATCTTTACTGTCAAGGAATTTGTCCAGCCCCCATACCCTACCCCATGTTAAATTCTAAACTCACATCTCTAAAAACATTTACTTTGCCCCCCAACTCCCGCTCCTGTGCAACATTTGACTTACAATTCTAACCCACCCTTTCTAATTGTACCCTCTGATGCCACACAGGAAACAACAACAACAAATCTGTCCCCATTTCTTCATAGTAACTTTTTGATTTGAACATTGCAAACTGTTTTAATTTGCTTTCCATTGCTGTGGTAAAATGTTCTAAACAAATGCAACTTGCAGAAGAAAGGGTTTAATTTTGCTTACCCTTCCAGGTCACAGTCTGTGGTTGAAAGAAGTCAGAGCAGGAACTCAAGCAGAAAATGAAACAGAAACCATGGAGGGATAGTGCTTACCAGGGCAGTCTCTTTCTCCTGTCCTCTCCTCTCTTCTTTGCTCCTCCCCCATCCAGCTTCTCAGCTTTCTTTCACAGCCCTGGCACACCTGCCTAGGGATATTCCCACCCACAGTGGGCTGAGCAACAATTAGCAATTAAGAAAATGCCTCACAGACTTGCCTCAGGCCAGTCTGATCCAAGCAGCTGGGGCTCCTTCAGATAACTAGTTCAATGCCAAGTCACCAGCTGAAGGAAGCTAAGTAGAAGACAAATACTCCCTCTAAACAAAGGAGTATCTTTTTTCAATTTTTCTACAGTGTGTTAGTTTACATTTACTATGCCATGAGATTAGATACCCCCACATACTTTCTTATTCCCATTAGGAATTAGAAAGATGGAATTCCGAAAGGCCACTGACCTTGGAGGTGACAGGTAAGGGGTTCAAGACCAGCCCTAGAAAGGCCAGCTACTCCCTTGAATTTTCTCCTGCTTCCCAGTACAATGCACCCTGGCAAGCACTCTGTGGATAATACTGAGCAGCTGCTATAAATGTTTACCAAGGCTGAAATTAAGCCATGAGGTCTTTGAAGGGCTGTCTAGTCCTGAGTGGTCATTTAAGCCATTACTTTAACCATTGCACAAATAGAGCACCAAGCCTACATAGAACATTCATCCCTTTGTTTCTAGTGTCTTTGGTACAGGAAGGTTCTTTTCAAGATACAGAAAGAGACTATATATTGGTTGTATATATCAGTTCAGCCACAAAACCTTTGATCAACAATAATGTCCTGCCTGCAAATATGTCCCAGCAATGGTAGCACAAAGCTTGTGGGAGTAACCAGCCAATCTGTGATTTGACTTAAGACCCACTCTGGGAGATGGAACCCATACCTGACACTGCTTGGGCCACAAAAAACCAGAGACCTAGATTAATATGAAATACTGTAGTACTTAGAAGAAGAAAAGAGTAGTAATAAAATGACTCCTATTGATTGATATTTTGCTATACTCATAGATCAGTCTTTTATTCAGACAGTTTCCTCCTGCAGCAGATGGGAACAAATACAGTGACCCACAGCCAGACATTAGAGAGAGAGAGAGAGAGAGAGAGAGAGAGAGAGAGAGAGAGAGATTGAGCCTCAGCTCTAAATGGGAAATCCTCTCAGAAAACCCCGCAGAAGAAGAGACAGAGTGACAGTAGGGGAACAAGGCCCTCTGAGTCAACTGAGCAAACGTTCTTTGAGCTCAGAGCCTGGGTAGCACACACAGGTCCTACACGGGTCCAGTCCAGGTCCTCTTTGATTATATTATAGCTTTCAGTTTAATGTTTTTAGAGGATTCTTGAGTGTGTGAGTGAGCGGGTCTCTGATTCTTGTGCCTTCTCTTGGGCTCTTTTCCTTATTTGGTTTTCCTGTCCAACGTCAGTGGTTCTTATCTTATTGAATTTCGTTTTGTTGTGTTTTGTTGTTATCTCTTAGAAGCCTGCTCTTATCTAAAGAGAGACAGAAGAGGAGTGGATCCAGATGGGAAGTGCAGTGGGGAGAGACTAGGAGAAGAAGAGGAAGGGGAAACTGTAACCAGGATACTCTGTATGAGAAAAGAATCCATTATCAATAAAGGGGAAAAATAAAATGCCCTTCTGGACTTGCATACTTAAACAAACAAACAAACAAACAAACAAAAAGCTCAATCAGCCAAATAAACAAATAAAACACTAAGTGTCTGTTCCCACTCTTTCGTTCTACTAATAAAGGCTACAAGAAACACAGAATAGCAAATATATCAAAACTGGAGATCAGATATTATTGGCATTGTCGTCTGTGGGCAACTACCTTCCAGGAATTGCTCATACTACACATTCTCTACAAATAGTCCCTTCTCTAATTCTATCACTAAATGCTTATTCTTTTAACCTTCAAAGAAAATAAGATATCTCTTTATGTGCATGTGGAAATACCAGCATATTGGGCTGGAGAGAGGCTGAGGCATTAAAGGCTAGGCTAACGACCAAAAACATAAGAAATACCAGCATATGGAAAAAGCCATTGCACGTTACCATGCAAAGTAAATGCATCCCACACCATCTTAACTCGTACTTCCAGAATGATCCTTCCAACACATGCTTCTCTTCCTATGGTAATAGAAAAGAAATAATTCTGGTTAGTATAGCAGAAAAGGAGGAGGGAAGAGGAAGGGAGACAGGAAAGAAGGAAGGGAGGAAGAAGGAGAGGGAGGGAGGGAAGGAGGACCTACAGGAAGAGAGGTAACTGGTTTATACAAAGGAGGTTGTAAAATCATACATCCTTAGAACATCAGTTTCTCATTGTAACCAAAAGCCCCTTCTGAAACAGGCTTAGTGTAGAGTTTGTAGGAGTTCTTAAAAATCAGATTTTAAGATGGCAAAGTAATGGGTTTCATTTTTCCATGTTAATGTATACTTACTTATTTGTCTCTCCTAACCCCTTTACAGCCTCTCCCCTCCTCCTATCATGGTCTCTTTTCTCTCCATAACACTATGGCTTCTACTTTCAAGCCAGAGTTCATTTGAACTGAGTCAGAGTCCACACACTTCTAACTCATAACAGCAGAGGAAACAGGAGATGGACAAGGATTCAAACAGGG
This sequence comes from Phodopus roborovskii, assembly GCF_943737965.1. Lineage (NCBI taxonomy): Eukaryota > Metazoa > Chordata > Mammalia > Rodentia > Cricetidae > Phodopus > Phodopus roborovskii. The sequence continues at coordinate 10,929,516 of NW_026126469.1, forward strand.
ATCTTGGCTCTCCACCCTGGTGCTAGAGACCCTAAAATAGGGGAAAAGTTTCAATTATTAAGGTCTATCACAGCAAAAGGGGGGTCAGCCTTTCCTTGTCAATCACAAGGGCCAGGATGATACTGCCATGACAAATGATAGGCAATAGGAGAAAAACATAGCAAGAGTGTTTAACGTTTTTTGTGTTAGTGATGTGGAAGTCTTCAGAAGTGAAGACCGAACACTGAGAGAAAAATCTCTTGCTTGTATCCAGGTTTAGGGAAGAATGGACAACCATGTAGAAATGTGATGGGACAAAAGGGTTCAATAGAGTCATCACAGACTGAAGGGGAAGCCGGCTGGGTTTTGACTTGGTCAGACTCCTTTTGGTTGTTCCATGTAGCATTACCACAGGAGGGGCTTCAGAGGAGAAGGGAACCAATAAGAATGTTGCCTTTCTAGCTCCTCTTGCTTTGAAGAGGAGGGGTTCTAGTTTCCACGGTCCACATTGTGGACAGACATCCAGGTTTCTATGAGTATCTTGGTAACAAAGGAGGGATGAGAGACAGAAGACAAGACAAAGTTATAAACTCAATTCCAAGGCTCCTAAATAGTTCAAAATATACAGCCTATCAAGGTGTCATCTTTTGGGGTGTCACATTCTCAGCTTTGACATCCAGACAAGGTTCTACTGGGTCCCTGCTGTGTCTTTCTTCCTGCCCTCTCAGGCAGCAATCATCTTACGGCAATATATTCAGGAGACAGTTTTTAAAAAAATCTTTTCCCCATTTACTGCTTTAGAAACAGAATCCACAGCCTAATTGAGAATCCTTTCTGCCTAATTACTCCAGTCCCATTTTTTTTTAAAGCAGTGGAGTTGCTGTGGAATTATGTGCTGTATAATTTCATCATTTAGCAATATGTAAATCGTCAGAAGAAAGGAAGAAGGAAGAAGTCACAGTAGAAGAGCGGGCACTGCTGTGAATTTCTATGTGGCAGGATGGGTGAGGAGGTATGTGCAGACAAAGGAAGAGGTCAAGCCTCTGGAGAGCTGGGTTTGAGTTCTAGTCATGCTCACACACCTCTCTGAATGTAGGCACCTTTTGGGCAGCTAACTTCTTGTCTGCCACAATTTTACACAGCATCTGCTACAGCTCCTGGTTCAAGGTAGAGTTTACATGAATGAATGAAAGAGCCCTTGGTTTGTCTCCCTCATGAACTGTTGACACAAAATGAAGTCACAGGATAACTTTGGACACTTTTAAGAGTCTCTAAAACATGGATTACATATAAAATGCCTTGGGGCCTAAGGGATAAGATACTAGTTAACATCAAAATGAAATAAAACCAAACCAAAAACCCAAACACAGCATACATCTTTCCTTGCCTTATGGGTAAAGAGGTTGCTTCACAGAGTACAAATAAAACATTGCTGTGTCTGCCACAGATGAAATCACTTTTTAACTTTCCTTACTGTCTGGCCTGTTCTACAGAGGTAGGATATAGGCTCATTTCCTCCATCAATTTAGGGAAACTTTCCTGCATTCCCAGATGTTGTTCACATCTGGGGCTCACAAAGTAAGTCCTTCATGGGTGTTGTTCTCAGCGTGGCTCTGCAGACACTCCCTGTAATCTTGTCTGAGAGAACCTGAGTTGACGCAGTAATAGAAATGAGCCCTTCACATGGTCTTATACAACCCAGGCACGCTTGGCCAGAGGTGGCACCACCCACAGTGGGATGGGAAATCGAGAATATGCCACTCAGACTTGTCTACAGTCCAGTCTTAGGTATATATTTTCTCAACTGAGGTTCCCTCTTCCCAAATAACTATAGTTTATGTCAAATTGGCAAAAAAAAAAAAAAAAAAAAACTAACTAGCACAATGAGCTATAAAACAAAACAAAACAAAAATCCCATGAAGTTGGTAGGGGGAATGTTGGGGGCAATGGGGATAGATATGATCATATTTCATTGTATACTTATATAAACTTCTCAGGAATAAATAGAAAATAATTAAATGATTCAGTTCAACCACTTTCACTGGCCAGCATGCAATACCAGAAAACAAGTGTCACCAACCATTTCTCATTGAGTGCAAAGCTTTGTCATCCTTGTGGCCAGCACACAGGGCAGTCTTTAGGAAACCATACAGTTTAGTATCACTGGACCTGGAACTAAACATTGACTCTGCCAATTGCAGTCATGTGACTTTTCTTGAAAACAGGGGTAATAATAGTTACCTCCATTGACTGTTACAAAGAAAAAGCTATGGGACCCTGGCAAAGAACCAGACCAGACAGACAGATAAGGTCCCTACATAATGCCTGTGTTGTGATGGGATAATCAAGGAGTAAGCATAAAAACAAACCTGAAAGAAGTTGGTTTGGATGTAACAAAATAAACAGGTTGACAAGCTTTAACAGACTGGACAGTGACTTAAGGTCTAGTAGCTAGGACTGGAGTCTTGCCCTGCAGGAATCACTGAGCTGAGCTATGTTGGTTTTCTCCTGAAGCCAGAATTCACACATATATCTGGTCAGTTAATCCAGACTTTCTAGGCTCAGATTTTCTTATCTTAGCAGTCTATAGAGGTTTCTCCACTTCTACCCGGGGCCAAAGACAGCTTGTCTCCAAGTTCTCATGGCCTATTCCATATTTTTTCAAAACAATCATATCCCAAGTCTCAATATTCTAAGTCATAGCTAATGTACACCAATAAGAAAGTCCTAAAAAGTCTATTTATTGCAGTGTGGGGAAAGGCCCACAGATAACATAAGTACACATCAAATATCTTTTTTGAGTCACCTTGTTATATGGGACACTGACAGTATATATAGATTAGTGAACAATGCTGCTGGGATCTCAGAAATCAGTTATATAGAATCTGTGCTCTCAGGAAATTCTGAGAGTGATGAGGACAGGACTTTAAATATACATGTGATTATAATGCAAATGAACATATTATTATAATGCAAAAAAATAATCGACACTACACTACAGGCAGAGAATCATAGAAGAAATACAAGCAACAGAAACGAAAGAATACTGTCTTCTTGAAGGTGAACTATGGGAGACTTTTCAGAGTGGGTAGCATTGTCTAAACTTGACAGGTTCAGATAGTCACCTTATAGAAGGCTTATATTCTATTAACATTCCAGTAATTATTTCCTTTTCCCCCTTAGCTAACAAAATCTAAGTGGAATGAAATGTGGTGTAGGCGGGGAAGTATCCGCGTTTGCAAGCATCCACATGCAGGGACATGTTTCTGTCTCCAACCGTCTCTTTTGCACTTTTCTTCATAGGCCTCAGTCTCACACAGGCTGTCTCTGGTCACAAGCACACAGAGAGCACTGCTGGAGTTTTCTTTGAAGATAGCAGCCACAATGGCTCCCTTAACCTACACAAGGAAATGTCATGTTTGGGGGTTGGGAGGTAGTCTGGGTCCTCTTGCAAACTCATATCTCTCTTCTAAGAACCAGAATTTTAGCCAAATGATGACATCTGCTCTCAGCAATTCATTTAAGAGACACTGTGAGCCATAGCCCTCATGTAAAAAAAAAAAAAAAAAAAAAAAAAAACAGAAATGGACAGAAGAAGGATCTGATTTTGTCAGGTTCATTGGGATGTTGGTTCTAAAATTCTATCTTTCTGTGACCATTTCCCTCTCATTACTGCCCCCAACCCAAGGCATCTTGGGCCGAGCAGACATGCTAAATTTATTTCATTCACTCTCTTCTCCAGATCTGCTCCATTTCCCGCGCAAATTTTTGATTAATTGTTTATCTAATTAACAATTGAAGCTAAATCACCAAATCACATTTCTTTTGCATGTCTGGTTTATCACTTTTTCTGTTTTCTCGCCATCTACATGAAATGACTTGCAAAAGCCTGACACATTTATATCTCCAGTGTTTAAATATTTCCCACATTTACAGTCTCATCTGGCTGTTGCACAGATGACAACCAGATAGACATCTTGCCCTACCTGCTTTTCTTGTATATTGTCTACACTGTTGCTGGAATTTTTTTTTCCAGAAAGATGAACTATGCCTATAGTATTGTTTCTGCATAGGGAACCTGTCTTAGTCACTCTTCTATTAACGTGATAAAACACCATGACCAAAGCAACTTATAAAAGAAAGCATTTTATTTGGGGCCTATGGTTTCAGAGACCACCATGGTCAGAAGCTTGACAGCAGGCACACAGGCATAGTGCTGGAACTGTTTGGGCTTTTGAAACCTCAAAGTCTGCCCCAGTGACACACCTCCTCGATAAGGGCACACCTCCTAGTCCTTCCCAAACAGTTCCTCCAACTGGGGACCAAACATTCAAACATAGGAGCCTGTGAGAGCCATTCTCATTCAAGCAGCCAAAGGATACAAATGGTTTCATATGGCACTTGTGGTCCTCCCCACTGTTGCCTGGATACCACCCCCACACACTTTATGCTTCATTCACTTCCAGTACCTGTTCTCTCTGTTCAACCAGCCAACAAAATCTTTCCTATTCTTCAAGGTAGTTTAAATGCCGTATTCTTTGTGATAACCTTCTTGATCCCTGACCTTGCATTGGAATTCACAGTTCCCTTTCAAGTGAAACATTCTCTCCAGGGAATAGGGGGAGAGGCTACTGAGCCTCAGCAAATCAACTTCATTTATCAGAGAAAGACAAAACATGCAAGAGTCACAAGACCCCATCCAGAGGTTTAGACGCAGTAACAAATACTAGGGGTAGAGACTATCCATGACCAGCCCAGCTGCTAGGAAGGATACTCCTGCCTCTGTGAGTTGCCTGAAAATAGTGCTGAGAGGTCCCAGATGCAGCTTTAGCATGCTTCTGGTATTGGAAAGGGCATCCCTGCTCCTATAAATAACCCCTCGCCAATACTTCCATAAGTAACCCTATAAACTCATTGATTCACCAAGCCAGACTTCAGTGCAATTGTTACTTTAGTCTGTCGTGGGTTCCCTTTCTGAGATGAGTAGGTGCACGTGCGTGCATGTGTTTGTGTGTGTGTGTGTTCCCAGGATAAATCTCACACAACTGCCTCTATTGTGCTTTCCAGGCTCCTAATTGTTCTTTTATGCAGTAAATAGAATAATGACACCCACTATCACAAACATAATCATTCCCTGAACCTTGAATGTGTTGTTTTACCTAGAAAAAGATCTGCAGGTGTAATTAGGTTAGGGATCTGCAAACGAGGAAATTACCTTGCATCACTAGGCAGGCCCAGTGCAATCACAAATGTCCTTATAGGTGGGAGGCAGAAGGTCAGAGCAGATGCTTTGCTACTGTGTTTTGAGGATGGGGCAAGGTGACAGAAGTCAAGAAGCATAGGTGGGTCCCAGGAGCTTGGAGAGGTAAGCACAATATGCCCTCCTGGAGCCTCTAAAAGGATGAAGCCCTGCCACTCTCTAGAACAATGTGATAGCATTTGGGTGTTGTTTCAAGGTGGGTAGTAACTTGTTTATGCGTCGATAGCAAACCAATGTCCTCTACTTGTATGTATTTATTTGCCCTTTATTATATTGTTCTTTAAACAATAAACTCCCCAAGAATGGGACTGATCAGACTGATTGTCATACCCGCTGGGTACCCGGCACAAGGATCTGCATATAGAGATTCCAAATATGCCTGTGAATGCAAAGCAAATGTCATACTTGGGATATTTGAATTGAAATAAAATCAAACCTTCCCTAAGTAGATTGAAACGGCAGTTTGTGTGAACCCAGTCAAGCTGACACACATGTGTGGGCATCATTTCAGCTTGTTGTCTTTCATGGGGCAATGCTGTCAGACCCAATGCAAGCCTCAGCAGTGATGGAAAATTCATTAAGCAGCTCCTTAAGGTAATGGTGCTTTGGGGCTTATGTTATTTCATCTCATTGACGCTCTGTATTGATTTTGCTCTTCTTTAATTTTTCCACAGGAATATATGGGAGTACCCTGGTTAAAAAAAAAAAAAAAGATGAAGACTATGGTGGTTACCTCAGTTTGAGCTAGTTTAAGCAAGTCTTCCATCTCCCATCAGTTGTTTCTTCTCACTAATATCATTCATCCCCTCTCCCAAAACACACACACACACACACACACACACACACACACACACACACAAATTCAGCAACTATCAAGACTATTCTGTGGCTTGTATAAGGACCCAGAGAAGAAGAAGGTAAAGCACTGGGCATCAGGCATATTCATCAGAGGAAGCAGAGGAGTAGAAAAGGTGGCAGGGTGGTGGTGATGGTGGTGCGGGGGGGGGGGGGGGCTGGTAACTATGACCCTAGATGCTGTCTTAGTCCTCTTTTCTGCTGTTATGACAAATACAACTTAAAGGAGAAAGGGCTTATTCTGACTCACAGTTTAAGGGCATAGTCCATCCTGGTGAGGAAGTCAAGAGTGTGAGAATTTCCACAACCAGGAAAGAGAATAAATGAATACCTGCTGATGCCGTTTCCTTTCTCTCTATGGAATACAGTCCAGGATCTCAGGTGGGGAGCTGCACCTCCCACTCATGTGGATTCCCATGTGTAATGTTTCCATCTAGCTCTGAGTCCTCACTCAAAAGATCAACTGATTTCAATTCAGATACTCACAAAGAAAATGTTTGCTTTAAATTCAATTCAGTAAGTGAGTCTTCTCATGTCATTCAATATATTATAATCAAAATAATCCAAAATAAATAATAAACAGATCTTTAAAAAGGATAATCCTCTAACAGTTGTGTCCAGAAGGCCCATCATTCAGAAGATTCTAGATTCTGTTAAGTCAACAACACTGACCATCACAGAGCTATGATAAGTTGTGAATTACACAGCTACGTATTTTCTTCTTTATCGTTTCTGTAACTTCTGTCACATAGGCAAGACAGAGGTAACTGTGAATGCTGTTCGCTTTATTCTCAAGGCCCAAATTCTCTCTCCTTGAAGTGTTACACTCAACACATACTGATGAATCACCAGGGTTCAGGCTTCTGTCACAGCAGGGCAGCTTTTCAGTGTAATGGTCAATACTGGTGGTTCTCAATCTGTGGGTCACAACCCCCACAGGGGTCACATATCAGATATCCTGCATATCATATAGTTATATTACAAGTCACAAGAGTAGCAAAATTATAGTTATGAAGTAGCAACAAAATAATTTTATGGTTGGGGGTCATCACAACACGAGGAACTGTATGAAAGGATCTCAGCATTAGGGAAGGTTGAGAAACACTGGTCTAGATGGGAAACAACATTTCACCCTGTCTAAAGGGAAGTCAGCATCCCTTCTCCTGGGCACTTTGTGGGTTCAAATTGTAAAACTCCCCTCACTACAAACCATGGCTTTGGAAAATACCCATCCAGTCTCTTCTAATTCCTATTCGTCCCTGCCTATCTCCTATGAGTACTGTGGGATCAAAAGTGATAATAATGTAAGGAATGTTGCAGACTAAAAGCTATTTTTATGTGCTGCCCTTAAAGTAATAATGGTTATTTTAATATAATATTTATGTTAATAATTATTGGTGTTTTCCTTACTGCCTTCTCACTATTATTAACATGGGAACATTGTTATTTGCTTCCAAGAATCAGGCAGCTGTCATTTGTCAAGTGATTTACTTGCCACATGATAATAAAACCAGGCTCCTTGAGGATGCACTTAAAGCCCTCTTCCATAAATAGTACATCTTTCCCATCAGGACCACAATAGTAGATTTTACCTACTGTGAAAGTGCTGTTGAGGACACAGAAGGGATGGCCTGGTTCTGAGCCTTCTGCAGGGACTGTCTTTTCATTTTCACATACAAGGAGGATCTGCTCTGAGCAGTAGGTAACCAGAGCCTCCCAGGGTCAGCTGTTGGATCCCATACTATTTAATGTGTAGACCCTTTTGGATTTCCTTGTCTGTCATACACAGTTATGTCTCCATTCCTTTAATGTGGCTGATCTAAACATACTTATCTTCAGACTCTAAGGAAGTAGATTGTGACTTTCAAAAGGACGACTTCTTCCTTTTGTTGTTAGTTCCTCAAAGTACTTTTGTTCCTACTTAATTGCAAGTCCCAAGACGGCCTCCTTAATGACTTCCATCTCCCTTGTTGATGAACTACAATCAAGAAAGTTTCAATGTTATTTGTAAATGCTGCATCTTAGCAACGAGAACTCTCTGTTATTCATGATTAGATATTAGTTCAAAAGATGACGTGACCCTGCATTGCTGTTTCTAGGATGAACTACTTAGCTGTGCATGCTCAAGGGACCATTGGTCCTGGGATAGGCAGCTGGACATAGAGATGTGGGTCTCAACCCTGTTATTTATTGCCTGTGTGACAATTTATTTCTCTTTTCTCTGTAAAATGAGATACACAAATTTCTTTGCAGCAAATGTCATATTTATATGTGTTGGTAATTGAGAAGTGCAGTACCAAGACTAGGTCATAGTAGGAGATTCTCCAGGAAGCTTTTAGGGCTTGAAATAAGAAAGGTATATATTCATTACTTTTAATGCTTGTCCTTGCTAGTGGCAGAAGAGGGGGATGGGCGGCAGTGTTGTTGTGAGAACAGTTGGAACAGACTATGCATTTGAAGTTTGGAGAGCTTGTCTTTGTCAACCTGTCACTTACGTAGTGTTATGGCCACCCAAGCAGTTACCTTTCCAGGTCTCTGGCAGCCTCTGTCTTATGAACAGATAAAGGCTCTGCTGCTAAAGCAAGACTAATTAAAGCAAATTTTAAAACATTCCAGAACCATTAGACCAGATGATTTCTAATGTCCCCTCTGTTACATATTAGAATAAGTTAACTTTAAAAAGCTGAAGAAATTAATAGTTGCAGGGGAAAATGACATTCTAAAGTCAAGTCACTGTCACTTGGTTGATAAGGGACAATTTGAGTTGGAAACTAAATCGGTGAACTCATGATATAAAAGTTCAGTGGCAAGCATCATACCCCAGGCATACTGAGGGGCAGATGATGGATGGGTCAGGAAACTTGGCTATGAGTTCTATGCCTAACCCAGGGCAAGACTGGCCTTAACCTCCTCCTCACCAAGCCAAAGGGTGTGTACTCAGTGTTTTTTTTTTTTTTTTTTTTTTTTTTTTTTTTTTTCTTTCTTGAAGCACTTTGCACTTCAAAGCCCTAGAATCCAACTCTGACTATAACTCCTAACAAGCCCTGGGCCCAAGGAATCGGGCCGGCCTCCCTGCCTGATGAGAAGCGCCTGGTTGGAGCAGATGGAGTGTGTCTATCATGGCGGCTGCATAACCAGTCTGGTCACTTCAGATGTCTCTCCAATTAACACTCATGGAGGCGGCCAACTGCTCAAGCAGCAGAATGTGATGGTGGAGAAGATGGTGGGAAGGCCTGGGCCCGATGCCACACCTATTATCTAAGCCTCCTGCCTGAGTAGGGGAGGAGTGGGAGGGGCCAGCCAGACTTCACAGAATGTGGGAGGCGGGAGGAGGGGTGGGTAAAAATGGGAGGTGAGATGCCTGCTCAGATTTCTTTAGCTGCTGAGTCCTAGAAAGTTAGAGATGGAAAACTCATTCAGTAACAGCCCCTACTACACCCTTGATCTCATTTCCTCTTCTTCTTGCCATTGTGCTGGACAAAGGGCTCTGCCACTTCTTGCTTCTTGCCCCCTGAGGATCTCTCTGCTTTCTACTTTATTTATTTTCTCTCTCAAAAGCATGTCCCACAAGGTAGCCACAGTGACAGTTCTAAAATACAAACATGATTGATTTTATGATTTCCTTGTAGGAGTAGTTCTTTGCTTTCAGGGTGGGAAGGACCCCAAAGTCCAGTGCTTCTGAACCTGTGGGTTGTGACCCCTTTGGGGGTCTAACTACCTTTTGACAGGGGTCACCTAAGACTGTCGTAAAACACAGATATTTACATTACAATTCATAACAGTAGCAAAATTGGAGTTGTGAAATGGCAACAGAAATAACTTTATGGTTGAGGAACTGTATTAGATGGTTGCAGGCTTAGGAAGGTGGAGAATTGCTGCCATAGCCTGACATGCAAGTTCCTGGGGAATCCCACTTCTTCCCCCTTCCATCATCCCACAGCGGCGTCTAGTCACTGGGGGAGTCTCTCTGAAATTCCCCCAGTACTCTCCTTTGCATATTCCTCTGTATTCTTTTTCCACTTCATCAGAGAAGCTCATAGCTTTTAAATCCCAATTTAGTTAGCACCTCTCCTGGGAACCATTCCTAGACCTGCACTCCAGGGTCTGGACTCCAAGAGCTGACCTACCCATATCTGCTGGGTAACTGCTCTGAGAACTTTCACCTTCTTCTAAGTTGGTCCTTACATGCCTCACTCTCTCTGCTTCACTATCCACCTGCCTTTGCCTCCCAAGTGATGGGGTACTAGGCCACTACTTCAGAGGCACAGGAGAGGTTTTAGTGACCTCCAGCATCATTTTCCACTGGGATGTCCCATTTTCCTTCAGCCAAGACCTTGGTGAAGGAAAGCCCTGAATATGAACTCCCTGATTCAATCCTGGAGTTACAGATGGTTGTGAGATGCCATGTGAGTGCTGGGAACATGAACCCAGGCTGTCTGGAAGAGCAGTCAGTGCTCTTAACCACTGAGTCATCTCTCCTGCCCTGGACTGCTTGGTTGGAGGAGCCCTTTACTTTAAACTGGCTTAGAAGGAGGAAGATATTCACTGGAGGCCACATACAGGGAGGGCCTGGGTTGTTACACCCTTTACTTCCATGGCAGCATCCTACACTTTTGGTAGTTTCAATCAGCTCTTTTCCATTGAGAAAGATGCATGCTCTGGATACGGGAATTGTGAGAGTGCAAAGGAAATCTTCAGTTGCTTGGGCATACCAATTCCCCAAGCTCGTGGAATTCCTGGCTTTGTTGGTATTGAGAGATGTGCCACCCAGAGCGGACAATGTGACAACAGGGCTGTCTAAATATACCATGAAGCTCAGAGGCTGGCAACAGTGGGAGTCATTAAGAGAAAAACAAGTAGAATCATGTACCTCACTCATTACTTCAGGTGGGGATGCTATCTATGGGTCTTTTGGGCCAGGCAATGGCAAACACACTTCTAGAATCTTGCTCCTTGAAGTACATAGGAAATCCCCGCTTGTGTTGTTCTTGGGAGGGAAATTTGGCTATGAGTAGTTTTCCTGAAAAATCAAAACAGCTCCTCCAAGTGGGCCTGGCTTCCAGGGGCAGCTTGGAGCTGGGCAAGCTTCCCTGTGCCTGGGTGTGAGTGTGAAGGTATTGGGAAGAGAGCAGGGTGTCTGAAGGTCATACGCTGGGAATCCAAACCTCCAAGCCTGATTTACAGCTTCGAGCCTCAGAACCCCTCCTGCTTAGCCCACAAAACCCCCAATTTTCTTCTCTCTGAGCCTATACTCTTCAGAGCTGAGAAATGAGAGCTAAGCAGTGGCCTTTTCTCGGCTTATGTATGGATTCTTCCTTGAGATAATGGCAGAAAGGAAGAGGAATGGGCAGAAGAACACCAGAGTGAGTCAGAAAGCAGCAGCCTGGAACCAGCTGGAGATGATCCAGCCTGATGTTCTCCCTGCCTTCCCTTCGTACGTTTTCATTTTTTCCCCCTCTTACTAGGACTTCCAAGTAAAATCTTAGAGGAAAACCCAATACGCTAAGCTTAAAAACAGAACTGCTCCAGGCCACTGTGGATCAAGGTTCTGTTCTGCCTGTCTGAGTTTCTTGTAGAGCCTGTGAACCCCCTGTTTGGATCTCTGGGCTTCACAGAACACAGACTGGATTCCTCTGCTGTGATCCATTGCCACCATGTAAGACACAGGATGACTGATACTCAGGGAGGTGGCAGGGAACCAGGGAAGGAGTTGGGGTTCCTGGAGACACTCTGGTTTTCTTCTTGTCTACATTGAATTTCATACGGGCCCCATAAAGGTTTTATCTTGCCTTAGGCTCAGCACTGAGTGAATCTAATTTTCAGCAAGGAAAAGAGCTTCAGAAGCACTAGGTTCAGAGTTCCAGGAAATCATCACCCTCAGTATGACTGCAAGCCCAACTCCTGGACCGCAATGGGATGATTCTTCTCTTCCAACTTGAGGCCATCATTCCCATCTCATCTGTGCCCAAGGCCTCTCTTCATGTATAAGCTCTCCTGGGCTGGGCTCCTGACTTCTTGTTGATATAAAGAAAAGAGAGAACTCACTTTTGTTCTTTATCCTAGCAGGACCTGACCTGCCTCTAAGCCTGGTCAGAGTATCTGGATGTGTGCCTCCTCCTAGGCTCTTGTAACCCAACCTCTGCCCGACTCTCTGTTCCTGTGCTTCCAAATGTGCTCCTAACTGTGCTGAGCACACAGGCTCTGCTTATCACCCAGAACCCAACTCTTATGTCCACCTCTTGTCTAGACTTGTTTCTCGGACACTGTCATGTGCACAGGTGTTTGGAGAGGTGGCCTGGAGGTGGAAGGGGTTAACTGCACTTGGATGTTTCAGGCTATCCCTCAGGTCTGTGTAGCACAGCTGCTCTAAGCCAATCCCACAGCCCTCCAATGTGAGCTCCTGGACTCTCTATCAGGAGAGCATCCCTGGACAAGGGTTATCTGATTTAGTAGGGGTCAGATGAGACACGTTGGTCTATTTCCATAGACTGTAGGTGTCTAGCCAAGTCCAGGCATGTTGCAGGACTATCTGAATCTTTTCCATTTTTCCTGGATGATACAAAATCCATATTTTTTTTTTTCTGCCAAACCACCACTTGCCAAGAATGCTCCAGGGCGTCTCAAACTCTGAGACATAAACACTTCTATGACTGGTCTTTTTCTTTCTTTCTTTTTTTCTTTTTTCTTTTCTTCCCTCTCTCTCTCTCTCTCTCTCTCTCTCTCTCTCTCTCTCTCTCTCTCGTACCAAAACTATGGCTGTCACCCTGCTGAGGGACAAATCCAAGTCCAAAGAGTCACTCTAGACTCAGCACATACAAACCCAAGAGGATCCTGGACTGCCTTGCCACACCCAACTGCCTCCTCAGATGTACAGGTGCCAGAGTTACATTCCCCTGGCTGCTGCCAGAGGTCTGGGGAGGCCAAGAGCTTTTTTTCTGAAAGAGACTTGCATAAGTGCGGCCTGGACTGGGAAACCCTTCCAGACTCTCTTCCCAGCAGTAACTGGTCACAGAAAATGGGATCCAGCCTCTATGACTAATACAGGTCAGAATTAGCTAGCCTTTGGGCCCAAATGTCTTACAACCAAGGTGCCTGACTTCTCAGGGCTCCGAACAGAAGGCCCCCCAGGCCACAGTTGGGAAGGCCAGAGAAGACTGTGTGAAATTATGAAGGTCCCTGAAGCTCAGAATTGGCACAGGAAGATTCTGGTAGTCCTGTCACACCGTTGTTAAGAGGTAGAACTACCTGGGGAAGCCAGAGTCGAGCTGCAAGTTAGGCCCATGGGGCACATCTGCTTGACCAAGCTAGAGGAGGATGCTTCACTAGAAACACTGATCTGGGGTATAGATCCTAAGCCTGAAATTTTTGTATTAAGGGACACTGGGGCCAGTATTTCTCATTCTTGAAGCTCTGGGGTAGATAGAAAAGGACTCTGAAAGATAGCCCACATAGCTTCTGAGAGCCTAGATGTGCCACTTCTGCCTGAAGACCCATTCTTCTATCACCCACTCTTACCATACACCAAGAGGACATCCCTTCTGGGACCAACCATAATTATTCAAAGAATGCCCCAGGAACCACAGTCTTTTCAATGAAGCCATGGCTATCTCCATGGTGCCTCAGAAAGGCTGAGATTAGAGGTTGGTGTGGTACTGGTGGGAGCGCTTTATTAAGAGGGATTGTGAAGATTTAGGGCACAGAAGTGCCCTAAAAGAGACTAGCTAAGAGTATATGGGAGAAGGCAAAAACTGTCAGACTCTCTATTCAAGCTGCCACCACTGTTACACACACACAACACACACACACACACACACACACACACACACACACACACACGAGAGAGAGAGAGAGAGAGAGAGAGAGAGAGAGAGAGAGAGAGAGAGAAGAAGGGGTATGGGGAGGGGAGAGAGAGATTTCTAAAACCTCATTGAGGAGCAAATACTTTAGAGAGTGAAGCTTGGTAGGCCTATCCCTTTGGCCCAGCTTAGTCTAGAGCTCAGTTCTTACATTGTCATGCAAGATCTCACATCTAGTATCCACGAGGACTGTGTGCTTAGACAGAAGTTCTGGGCCTTGGGCCATGCACTTCACCTCTCACAACCCAGGCTTCATCTTCAAAATACAGTGTGAACACTTCCCCTAACAGACAGCTAGGTACAGCAAGATGCCAGCAGCATTTCCCAGAATCAGTTAGTCCTCAGTGCCTCCTGTCTGAGCCCACTTCTGAAGGTCAGGGCTGAGGAGAAAGCGCAGGTCCTTTAGATCCTGAGGGAGGCAGCTGTGGAGAGTGACACATGGACCTCTGGCTTTGCTTTCCAGATCACATCTATATGATGAGTTCTATTCTAGAGCAATGTGCTGGATTTCTCACAACTAGGACAAGAGGCAGGAAGCCAGGATTCCTCCTCTAGGTGTGCCCTGAAGCTGCTGAGTTAGCTGTTTTATGATTCAAAGTTCCAGATGAAGGAGAAAAAACAATCTCTCCCTGTCTTTCCAACCTAATGTAAGCTAGCAAAAATTTCTCTGAATGTAAAGAGCCATAGATATTTTTTTCAGTCTGTTCTTCCTCCATGATCTCCATCTAGTCTCACAAGAATTCTACATAGCTGACAAGACACGCTTTTTTGTTTGTTTGTTTGTTTGTTTTTTGTTTTTGTTTTTGTTTTTAATCTCATGGCAGAGCAGCCTGGGGTCCACAGGATTGCCATGTTTGGTGAAGGTCACCCGGCGACAGAGGCAGGCCCACAGCACCCTTCACCTTGCTTTATCTGATGTCTGCTGCTCTTTTCTTTCAAAGGAAGCTTAAAAACTGATAGTGAACTTTGCTGCAATTGTGCCTTTCACAACAGGGTTCAGACAAATTCATTGTTGCACAGGTACCTTTTGGAGTAGACTGCTGTGACTCTCACTCCACCCTCTGCAGTGGGCAGTGTCACTCAGCATCTGAGACCCAACTGGCCAATTGGCATGTTTGGGAGTTTCCCTGTATTCCCGGAACAGGTTCAAGAGAGAATTGATGGAGAGGGAATCTAGTAAATTGTTCAGAAAGAGAGTATTGAGAGGAGGGGGAATGGGCTTCCCTGCTAATTGCACTCTGGGTGTTTCTCCCATTTTTACCTAGATAGTCCTAGGCTACAGTTTGGAGAATGGTGGAAATGCCTCTTACCGGGGGCTTCACTTCTTTTGCTTATGCAGCCTAGATGCCACAAAGGCAAACCCCATTTGCAATCTTTTAGTGATTTCATTTTGTTACAATAATCCACAGATATATAATAAAAACAGGTGCAGACCAGACATGGTAGCTTTTTCTGCCATGGGTGGCATTTTCAGGTAGAAAGGATAAACAAAGACTTCAGTTTGGGTTCAGTGGACATAAAGTCAAATAGTTCAGAAGGCATGCGACCATGTCAGTTTCCCATTTCCAGCTTGTCTCACTACCTCAGAGGGAAGGCCTGTCAACAATTCTTGCTCTAGATCTCATTGTAATTGTCTCTATAACCATAAACAGTATACTTGCTATTTTTTCCTATTCTATATGCTTGTCACAGCAGTACATATGTATGCGTCACCTTCTATGTCCCTGCTGGCTTGGAAGCAATGGGAATGCCTGCAGTCAATTAAAGCTAAACTGAAATAGATAAGTGTTCAGTTCCCTTTTCACAGCCTGACCTATTAATCCAGCTATCTAGAATCTACAAGGTACTCTCTCAGGCAGAGCTCAGGCGATAGGAAGGAGATAGTTAGACAGAACATAGAGCATTTTTTTTAAAGGCAGAGGAAACAGTTAAAATATTGAGAGAGTCTTTGAAGTGTCTTGAGAGATCTGGAAGTTTCTAGACACTGATCATGCTGTAGCCATGATTCTTCAGCACTGAGAAAACTAAGAAGTCCTTGGTCAAGTGTGGCTAAGGCAGCCATAGGCCAATGACAATATGAGTTCGAAGACGAAACTATTCTTCTGGAAGAGTCCACCCAGCAGGTCCCTAAGCCCATTAACAATGTATGGAACATGAGAATTTGGGATGAAGTCAGGGTTCCTGGGTTTGAGAATGAGATGTAGCATTTAATCACCAGTCATTTCTTTGCTAGAGCTCAATTTTCTTCTTTACAAATTGGTAATGAGTCTATCTTCCGTGTAAATAAGAACAGTAAACCATAAAGATGTCTATCAACTATAAAGGACCATAAAGTTATTATGAGAGAGTATATGTAAAGAATGCCTGAATGAGATTCTGTTTTCATTGTGCCTTATTAATTTTCTTTTCTAAAAGTAAATGATTCCTGCTACTAATTAATCACTATAATAATCCTTATTCATATACTGGATAATAAAATAAATCACAATCATGTTTTCTGGTGGGACAAATTCTTAAATAAATTTTGAAATGCTTGTGGCTGAATTTCCCTCCTGGCTCTGCTACCACTGTGAAAGAAGTTCATTGGCTGGCTTAGTCTTTGGGGTAGGATAACAAGTCAAAATAAATATCCCTAAAAAATACTTTTTCCCTGCTCTATAAGAACACAATCCAAGCAACCCAAGATTTGGTGACAGTGACTTCTAGAAGGACTGCTCAGAAATTAACGTGGTCTTCACTGTACCAGTTATGTATATACTCTACAGGTACAGACAGATAGACACAAAAATTATAGAAGATGATCAGGGACCAGGTTCTAAGTTAAAGATGACTTTGTGGCATAGAAAACCCATGAAGAAAAGGGTAATTATGAAGCAGGATTACCTGGGATATACAACTGGAGAAAGTCCAGCTAAATCAGAGTCCTGAAGACTTAGTAGATTGCTGGAGCAATCTACTACCTGCAGCAGGGAGTTTACCATGCATAAATGGAAGATGGAAAGGCCTGAAGTTTGATGGAAAAGAGTAACCAAAAGAGGGCTAGCACCAGACGGAGTGGAGGACTGAAGCCTAGCGAGGCTGGGTTTAGTTATGTAGACTGTAGTGCCTCTGCAAGGGTCAGCAGAGATGAGATCTGCGTATGGAAGAAATGAAATGGTCACACACAAGTATACGCGAGGTACTTCCCTTTTCTGTTCCACACATGGGTGACTTGGGGAGGAAAGGCTAGTCATAGGCTTTTAGAACAGACAGACATGAGCCTTCCCAGAACCAGTCCTGACCTTCTGTTTTATGAAAATATTCATCCATCCATCCATCCAACCATCCATCCACCCATCCATCTTGTACGTGTATGTGTGGGTGTGTCCACCCCCCAACACGTGAAGACCAGAGGAAAATCTGTGGGAGTCAGTTCTTCCCTTCTACCATGTATATTCTGGGGGTTGAACTCAGTTTTCAGTTGCCAGGCTGGTCAGTTAGTACCTTCGCCATCTGAGCCATCTCACTCGTCTCTGATACTCTTTTGGAAATGTCCAAACATCTTCTTATTTCCCCGTGCTTATTCAATGAAATCAAATCTATCACTGTGAATTATAACTTCAGAGTCTATCTATGGCACTTACTCTTAGAGCACAAGAACTGTGTGATGTCCGGGGGCTCTCAAGGGCAGTTTAGATGGGGAAAGCTAACATCCAACTACCAATATTATAGGAAGTTGAATCATACTTAATGACAGGAAATAACTTCTACCATATTACAAAAGTGGATGTTTTCTAGGAAGTTATTCCACAGCCATTGTGACAGACTTCAGGATATAAAGTTGAAAGCCTTTGTGAGTTAATGCCCACAGTCATGGCCACATTGCTGCCTGGTGGGTGACTATGCTTCACAGGCAGATGACCTGGGTTGAGCCCTGTAATGTGGGGATGGAAACACTGGTCTGTCTTGTTGAGAGGACTTAGAAAGTCAATGTAGACAACGCTTTTAGAACAGTGCGTAACTAAAGAGCATTCACCATATGCCAATACTATTACTATTGCTATTATTAACTATTATTATTTAATTTCTCTGGCCCTAGATGAAGGAAAGAGCCCAAGCATGTTTAAGGGCTTACTCTATGATACTTTTAGAGTTTAAATGAATATTAATATCTTTTTATAAGTTGTCATTAGCCACCAGAGATTGAGAAGGAGAATGTGAAAAGTTTGATGACCTTTTTGAGAAATTTAGGAAGATGGAACCCCAAATTCCCATGTGGTATAACGAACTCTCTTTTACCAAGAACATTCTAGATGAGGCGGGTTTATCCAGTTTTCTCTCTCTGTTTGGCTCTGCCTTCTGATGGATTATTAATGAGGAGCTAAATCCACAGTCTCTCTCTGTTCTGTTTACTCTAACACAGAGGCTTTCCCAGACTGGCAGTGCTGAATTGCCTTGTGCCCTGCAGATATGATTCACAGTTAGTACGCTGTCGATGGAGACAGACATACACAGCAGAAATCAGAAGTGGAAGCAATAGCATTTTACCAGCTGCTTCATGGTCTTCCGGGGAAATGGAGCAGTGACAGGGGCTAAAGAAAATGTGCCTGACAGGCTTAGTCAGTGAAGACTTCACCCCTTCACTGTAGAGGGCATATTAGTCACAAAGCCCTTCATATATACATAGGCATATATATGATCTCTATCTGTCTGTCTATCTATCTATCTATCTATCTATCTATCTATCTATCCATCTCAGAAGAACCAAGACACCTGAGGACCACCTCCTCAGTTTGGTACCTGACCAAGCCCCAGGGACTGGTTTAGAACTTGGGCCTTTTCTCATTCTATCTTGCCACCTCTAACATGAAAAGAATATCATGCTGGGAGGTGATGGTGCACACCGTTAATCCCAGCACTCAGGAGATAGAGGCAAATAGATATCTGGATTCGAGGCCAATCTGGAATACAGAGGGAGTTCTAGGACAGCCAGGACTACACAGAGAAACCCTGTCTAGAAAAGAAAACTAAAGAATATCAACATCAGAAACAAAGTAAATACCCAGTATGGTAGCACAAGCCTGTCCTTCCCATAGGTAGGAGACTCTGGCAGGAAGATTCTCAGATTAAGGCCATCCTAGATCACACACCCATGCCTCAAAACAAAACAACAAACACACCAGGTAAACAACTTGGAAAGTAAAAAGAAAATAATGTGCATCTTTCAGAAGTGTAGGCAAGTGACATGGTCTGTTCTGGACTACTTGTTTTACAGTCGTATGTTTAGCTCTGTAGAAAGGCTCAACTGTCACCAGGTATAGTGATACACTCCTGGAATTTCATAGTTCCGAAGTAGAACTAAGAGGAATAGGATGTTCAAGGCCAGCCATGGCTACTTGGTGACTTTGAGACCATCCTGGGCTCAAGAACCCCATTCTTAAAAGAAACAAACTAACCAAAAAGAGAAAGCTTCAGACAACATCCTAAACACTTGTCTGCCCTGCTCACTGTCTCTGCAGTCTGTAGTCACCCCAAAGTAGTTAAGTGCTTCAAGGGGATGAGGGTGTAGGTCAGAGTTAAAAATCACTTTGCATTTGACCTCAGACTCCTCTCTACCCTGTGCTGCTTTGATTCAAATAGGAAGTGCTTCTAGGAACTTCTGACCCTGTGCTCTCCCTAGTAGCTTCATTCTTGACCTATGTGAGGAGCCAGTTCTGCTGCAGGGCTCCCAAGGAAGCAGGCGGCTGAGCCCATATCCTGCCTTTGTTTTTCGCTTTCTAGGAACAAGCCTTTGAGAACTGAGGATGGCTATGCCACTCTAGCCTCATATACTCTCACTCCTGACTAGATGGCTGCCGAGGAACAATGTTCCCTCTGTTGATTGCCATAGCCAAGTAACCCTTTATCTTGAGTAATCTTCCTTAGCAGCCTTGGCTCGGAGCCCTCATTAATTACATTCAGAAACACTTAGAAATGCCATTTTTCTATCCATCAAAGCTGGGCTTTCCACATTTGCTGCATTTCCCGCCCTAGATCTGTGTGTGAAACCCCTCCCTCCACGTTTCACTGGTTTTAAAAATTTGGTTGCAAGGTTCAATAGAGCAGGGGAGGGCGATGACTTAGTTTTGGCTCTTTGGGTGTATGTAGTGGGAGAGAGTTAGCTTAAGTTTCATGCAGCAGTAGGGTGGGTACAGTAGAAGGTTGATTGGAAATGTATTCAGAGTAGAGAAGTGACACAGCAATGGTGATCCGATTGTGGTGGTGACCCAACAGCAATGTTTATAGTTGTCATGGCAGTCTAATACTATATCAGGTATGTCTCTGCTACCCCTGTCCAGGTTCATCCCACTCTTCCCAGGACCCATCATGGGTTGTCCCCGGTGCTGCCCCTTGGCATCCTATTTGGGGTACACACCTACTACAGCTGCTCCTACTGTACAGTTCTTTTTCCCCATTGTCTCTGGTTTAGTTGTTCTGTCCTCCTGGATTTTTCTTCCCCCATAACTCTTCTTTCAGAATCTTCATGGTTCTTCATAAGTCATACTTCATTTGTAAAGATGTATTCATGTGTCCAATAAATGCAAAATACTTACAATATACTCCTAACAATCACAACTGGACCTTATTCATTTTTATGTCACTTCCAAAGAGGCCATCCTTAAGTCCCTAGAAGTAAGCTCTAATCTTTCTTTCCTCCTTGCCCTTGCCTCATTTTAACTTACAATACCATATTCTTTTTTCTTCAAAACATGTCACACAACTCAGTATTAATATTTATGTTCATTTGTTTAAAATTGCTACTGCAATACCTCATGAGAGAATGCCTGTCTCTGCAGCTATCTTGTCCGTATCTACTATGCAGGCATGAGAGAATGGAGTATGCAGACACGCGTGGGCAGAAAAGGCCTTTGAGAGTCACCAGGGTTAAAATGAACTTCTCTGTCCTCTGTGCTTAAAGAAACTGTGTCTTAGTAAAGATATGTACAAGACATCCTTTGTGGTAATCCATCATCCTTTAGGCTACGGAATGCTTCTGGGTAAAGACTATAACTTCTTCATTTCATTCATTGTCCTAACAACGAATTTTAAGTACCTTGGATGTACACTAGAAGTAGTAGCAGGCCCTAGGAGTGCAGTGACACATGAACACCCCAGTTTCTGCATCCGTAAGACTTAGCATAGCTAAGGATGACTGTAGAAACTCAGAGGAAAGGTGGAATTGAGTATGCTGGACTTCATCCTGGAATATGTTGTGTAACTCTCTACTTCTGTCTTCTCTGTAGGACACTGCAGGGACAAAGGTAGCACCCACAAAGCATCCCATTGGAACTGCAAGAAAGCACAGTCAACCCTCCTATCTATTGCCCTGAATGCTCGGACACAAACTCTCCCCCAGGCTAACACACTGCTGCCAGTTTTGAGTGTTTGACCATGTTCTAGTCTAGGCTAATTTTATATGTAAAATTGCTTAAGAGTGAATATAAAATCTTTGACTGAAGCCCAAATATATAAATACCACTGCATTTCCTTCCTCCCCAATTTTGCAATCACCCCCCCCAAAACACTGTTCATGTTGTGTAGTATAATTAGTTATTTATACACCCTCATGTGGTCTATTGTTCAGAATTAAATTGCCTGGTATAGAGGATTTCTCTTGCAAGGCTTATTCTGTCTGTTTGTTGCTTGCTGTAAGCTGTTTGTAAATATGTCCTCGTGGAACCCTTAGGGATATGTCTGAATATATCCAGGACTGTGGGGAAAAATAGTTCAGTCTATATAGGCCTCTGATGTCTAGTACCCTCTGTTTGAAGACCCAGGCAACTTGAAGGCACAAAAAATATAATCAAAGGAAGGTAGAAATGGAAATTATCTTGGAGATCTAGTTACTAGATTGTAGTGACTCAGTTTTGCCCAAGAGGAAGTCAGGCCTCAGGAAGGGGAAGTGAAAAGGGCCTCACAAACAGTCTCTTGTGGGTAAGCTGCAGGCAGAACCCTCTTCAGCTGATGTCTCCGACGCCTTGCTCTCTCTACTAAGCCTCTCTCTAGACAGCATAGAATGTATGATTCCCCAAGGCATGTCTGGATTTGATATAGTTTCTCCCATAACTACATGGTCCCAGAATGCTCTTCTCAGGTTCTCATGTTTATGATTTATTTCTCTTGTACCTCCTGTCAAATAGGTTGGCCTCTACCCATATTGATGAGTTTCTGTTATCATGTAACTATGCAGCCTTCTTTCCTGTCATGTTGAAGTCAGAGGCAAGATGTTTCCAAATGTTTCTATACAATGACTCTTGTTTTTGAGTGAGGATCTTAGGGGCTAGTCTTCAAGAGAGACACAGCCTCTGTGGCTCAGGATAGTTTCTCCTGGTAAATGTGTCATGTAGGCTTAGAAAGGATAGGTGTTGCTGCTGTTGGTTAGTTTCTATAAATGCCACTAGGTCCCCTGGTTGATGATGCTCTTTGGGCCTGTCATCCATAAATTTTATTGTGTAGACTTGTAGCATTAGCTTTGACTGTTACCAAGTCGTGTGTGTGTGTGTGTGTGTGTGTGTGTGTGTGTGTGCGTGTGTTCATGCAAAGTATGAGTGCAAAATTCCAGTTCCTAAATCAAAATGGGATGGGACTTTCTGGTCAAACAGGTCAGCTGTGGATGGGTGGCCAAATGACTGAAAGAATCGAGAAGTCCTCCTTCCACACGTGTGGGCATCAGCATACAAGCCCATTGCCAAGGTCCTACTGGAGTCAGGCCTGTTGCCATGCTGGGAAATACCATATAAGTCAGCCAACATTGCAACACTTAAAACATATCATTTTCCTGTGTTTTTATTCATTAAATCCCCAGATTTTTCTACAATGACAGCTCTTAATAAAATGTATTAGATTTTAAATATTTACTACTTCTATGTCTTTATTTTAAATTATTAAATAGTAATCATACAGAAAGGCTATAACAGATGCCATGTATTTATCATCAGGAAGAGCAGATGCTCACAGTTTCCCTTATTTGCCTCAGATCTCCATTTTCCTAAAGGAACTCAAGTATAACACACATAGTTAAAGCTCCCACTTTTCCAGTTCCTCATCCTCTCCTTTGTACCCCACCCCACTATCTACAGAGGAGACAATGTCCCTGAATATGGTGACATCATCTCTATGGATGGTTTTGTATTTTTATTCCAACCTACTATATCCATTAGCATTTTTTTTTCTTGGTACTTATTGGCTTTTGTAATCAGAGGAGAATAAAAGACACATCTATCCTGTTCTGAACCCTTAGATTTGGTGTAATCTTCATTCTTTCTACCTGGATTTTTCTCTAAGCCTGGTTTTTATGTTCTTTTCCTGATGATCTACCCATGCAGTCTTATCCTCCTAGCTTAAGTCTGGTCTGTCTTTGCTAGAAATAGGTTGGACCCTGTTCCCATGACTCAGCACTTCATAAGCTGCCTGCCTGCCTTGGGTATTTCCAATGCCAATTCATGTGCCTTGGTCCCTGGCTGGGACAGCCTACCAGGCTCTGGACTGGATCTGTTAGTCCTAGAGTTGTTCTTGTTATGTCTGAACTATTTGTTTCAGCATTCCCACACCAAAGGAGTCAATCCCCATCCTGCTACACGGAAGAACCTGGAGTTCAGAGTGAGATGAACTTGGGCACACTCTGGCTCAACTGTTTGCTATTTAACTGTCTAGGACCAATTTCTCCTGCTTTCAGGACCTGGCAGAAAGTAGCTGCCTTCTACCAATGGATGCTGCTATTACAGAAGACCTGGGTTCCCTCTAACAGCTTAAAGCATGTACACAGTAAAACTGGATTTAAATCTGGGCTTCCCCCTTCCCAGCCGAATGAGCTCCCTTTCGAAGAGGCATGGTATGTGGAAAGAGCACTAACCCTGAAAATCAAAGTCTCAGGTCCTCTTCTCAACCACGAGGGAGCTGGGTGGCCTTGGACGCATCATTTCTTCTCTCCCTTTTCTGCTTCCTCTTCTCCCAGGAAGAGGTTGGATGCCACAGGTTCTTGATGCTATTACTTCCACTGCTGGTATTAGGTGTGTTTCTGTTGGAGAAGTACAGCACCAAACTGCCTCCCCGAGGGCAATGAAGCAGGCGATGCCACTGACAGTTTTAAAAGGAGGGAAGGGGACCTCTGTGAAAGCTTCTTCAGTTCTTTCTAATCCTTAGTGACTGAAACCAGTTGGATTTCTTTTCTATTCTCCAACTTGTGCTGGGAAGGGATCCAGTCAAGAGAGGGCTTTAGAAAACAATAAAAAGTGCTTGCCTAAGTTGGTAGCTTTCTCCAGAACATTCCATCGCTTCTCTTTCACTTCCTTACTTTCATTTTTATTTTTTAATCAAAAAACACTGAACCCAATTAATTAACGATTGGGGATAGAAGGGCATGAAAGGGATTTTATTTCTGCCTTATGTTTCATGTTTTATTTTTCTCCATCATGCTTTCTGGTTTTTGTTTTACTGTTTTGAAAGGGTTGGCATACACGCACAGGAGTGAGGATGGGAGGACTTGAATGGTTGTACGATACATTCTGCACTCATTTTTAGTCCATTTTAAATTGTGTCTAGGGCAACCTACTTTCTGGATATTTGTCCTGTAAGCCTCGGAACCTGGGAATTTTCATTAGCTCCAGTCACTGTGGTATGCTCAGGAGTATATTAGCAAGAAGAGACCCCATTTCCACATTTGCACAGAGCTCACAGGCCAGTGGAAAAGATGGCATGTGAGAGTACACATCAACTGTGAAAATTAAGATGCTGTGGAGTAGCAGGAGCCCACTGTGCTTGCCACATCAGCTCTGGTCTCAGAAGGCCTCCTGCACCCCACCTCCATATTCAATACGAGCAATTGTTCAGCTTGAACAGAATGTTGCCTCCTCATCCTCGTTGGAACCCGTGGGACTCTCCTGGCTTGCTCTGGTCTCCCTGGAGTAGCTGGCCTCCCTGTTTCTCCTCTTTAGTTTTCTGTGTTTACTTTTGCTCCTTCTCGGATTGGGCTGCTGTTCTCTGAACACTGGTAATCTTGGAGAGGTGAACATACACATGCCCTTTCCATTTCTAGGTGGGTCCTACTTTTTTTTTTAAAAAAAAAAAATTTAAACTGGGAATTGTTGACATCTCTGAGTGTCCAGCTCTTGGTAATTCTTCCAGGATGCATTCTTTCTATCACGACTGCATTTATTCCTAAACCCTCATCCCACCTACAGGCATCTGCGTGTGCTTCTTGATACTTTATGACACTTGATGTTTTGTGCTAACTGAAGTGAGCACCAGTTTCTCCTGGTATTAGATATTTGTGAATCCACAGCAGGTCCTTACTTACTTAGCCTTCCTAGAAGGCATGGACATTACTTACCTGTATACATCAAGTTTGATCATGCATTGTTAATACAAAATATTTACCAGACCAGTGCACTAGCAACAAAGTTAATTTTGTAGTTTGTGAGCTGTCTTACAGAGTCCTACAAGTTCTTCACATACAGTATTCAAATTTAATCCTGGGAGAATTCCATTCTAAAAATGAGGAACACATACAGTGGCTCTTCAGTGAGTGTGGACTCTCTGATGGGCATTATTCTAGGAAGTCCCTATATATATATATATATATCCTCCATCTTCATTCTACTGAACACTTAGCTATTCCAGGCATATCTTTCAATCCTTTACATTTAAACTCATTTCATCCACATAATTATAAAGTGTAGACTATTGTTATCCTCTTATACTTGGTGAAATTGAGATATACAAAACTTAAAAATGTATCCAAGACAAAAAAAAAAAAAAATAGAATTCAGATTCTCAATTAGGTAGTCTGGTTGAAGAGACTTTCTGAGCACCATGTTCCTTCCTGAGTCAGCCCTGCAGCACTGCCTCAATTAGCCATGGTTATGTCCATTTTTACAGAGGACAAAATAGAGGCCTATACAGACTAAACAACGCATACTACAGGAGAGAACTGAACTGGGGCCGGTAAGTGAAAGCTCACATTCATCTGCTTTCCTGGAAATGTGACAACTGCCAGTTTAGGTACATACAATATTGCACAGTCATGTGTGTGAGAGTTTTGGGATGAGATGGGTTGGCTTTTTATTTAAAGTCAAACGCACTGGCTAGGTTTTGAGACTTATGCTTAGAGAAAACAACAGTTCTCTGAGTCCAGTGTCCTCAAAAATGGGAGATGAGGGTATGGGAGACCTACAGGGAGAGGCTTGCCTACAGCAATCCTTTGTGTGTGTGTGTGTGTGTGTGTGTGTGTGTGTGTGTGTGTGTGTGTGTGTGTGTGACTTAGTGGGCGTCTGGTTTGACCTAAGAAAGAAATGTGTTGACTTCCTCTCAGGTTGCAGTCAGGCCAGCTTTTGGCTCTCTCCATAGACACTCATCATCAGATGAGCATGAGGTAGTCAGTTCCTCCCCAAGCCTCCATCTCTGTGAGGACTCCATCCAATGGGAACAAGACTTGAGGGTGCTCATGCAGACTGAAACAGGTCATCCTAGTCATGAAAAGTCTTGGCTAACTGTGAGGATGAACCCTAGGTGGGTGTAAGATGCTGACAGAAAAGAAAGTCTATGCTTTACCCCTCGGCAGTTCTTCATATGGGTTTGTGCTGACAGAGCCATCAGAGTAAGTCACATGTAACACACAGATCGTTTTCCTGGACCTACCTACCAATGCCACTTCACCTTTGCTGACCATTTTGGACCTAACCTCCTCCCCACTGGCCAGTCCTGCCATACCAGGATCTGCATCTGTGCCAATGAATAAAGAAGCAACCTTGAGTAGCATTTTGTTGTTTCTAGTAGTATTGCCTGTTTTTAGACCTGCTAACTACTGGCTGGCTTCAGCTGGATTACTGGCAGGACTGGGGGAATGAGGCACAGCAAGTAGGTACCACCCCTAAGGAAGAGGGGGTATTCTTACATGCTAGAGGTTCAGATCTGGAGACTTCAGCTTCCAATCTGGTCAGGCAGAGAAAGGGGCTGGAGGGACCTCAAGCTTCTCTTTAGCCTCACACTGACTCCCAGGCTCTAAGAGGCACTTCTTAGAGCATGTCCCTGCCTCATTTCTCCAACTGTAAAATGTTAAAAAAAAAAAAAAAAAAAAAAAAAAAAAAAAAAAAAAGACCCTCTTTTAATCATTCTCAGGAGGCCTAGGACTATCTCATCTACTCGGTGAGATTACTAAAGAATGATGAAGAGGTTTGAAAAGTCTCCTGGTCTCTGTCCTGCGTTCCTGGGCTCAAGTCCTTTCAAGCCAGTTCTGGAATCCTCTGGGTGGGGGAGCGCACAGGATTCCTGTGTCAGTAAGAGAGCGTGCGTGACAGAGGGCTTTTAAATGAATCACTTTGTATCTAGCAGGGCCGCACCTGCTCCTCAGCCTCGAAAGGCGGTGGGAGCAACAAGATCATTCAAAAACGCCGCTTTCCATTCAGGTCTATAATTAGCTCGCAGGCTGCTCACCCCTGGAGCTGCTGGGGTGGGAGTGGGGCAGCCTCGAGGGCGGAGCCGAACCCCTAAGCCCGCCCTTTGGATTCCTCCTCCGAAGACCGTCCTGCCTGGTCTCCGGGTGTCTCTCCCCACCCCCATCTTTATTCTGAAGCTTGAGGGGCCCTGCGGGGCAGGGTTCCTGGAGGACAGGGCCTGTCCACCCTTCCCTTGGGCTCACTCTCCCTATAAGAAGCCCCTCGAGGGATGCGACTCCCGGGAAGCAGCTCTATCTAGAGTGGCAGCCCTTCCCCGCCAGCCGACTTCTGCGTCCCGCCCTCTTAGCTACCGCCCGCTCACCCCGCCCAGCTCTTCGAGCCCCTCCTAGCCACCTCTCCCTCTTTGTCGCATTACATAGTAATCTGAGATGCATTGGACGAGCTCCAGGGAACAGAATGTACTTGGCAGAGGCGCGGGGCTTGATGTCTGCAAAATGTCGGAAACTCAGCCAAGAGCTGCTAACTGGGTCATTAACCTCCAAAAGCGAAGCGAGGGCTGTAGGCCCTCTCTGCCTCCCTTCATCTCGCCAATAAAAGTGCCTCAGTGTGAAGGGAAGAAAAAGCCCAAGGTTGGCTGCTTTGATTTCTAGGCACTGAAGGCAGATCAGTGTGCCCCTGTCCGAGCCCCAGCTCCTCCCGGCTGCCTCTGCTCAGCACCAAGAGTTTACAAGTGGCCTTTCAAAGGCCCAGAAACCCTGCAGGGCTGAGCTGCAGTGTCTGTGGAGATGTCACAGCCTTTCTCTACTCAGCCTCAGACTCATCTTACTGGGTTGCAAAGAAATAATATGGGAGGGGGGTAAGTCTGGAGGTGGGGCTAAGAAAATCACAGTGAGGGGCACTCTCCTACTGGTCCTCTTCCCTGCTACTCCTCTTCCTTCCCCTCTCCCCTCTGTCCTTTCTGAGAGCTGGCTGGAAGGTTTATTTTTCTTCATTTACAGGACCTGGTTGATATGAGCTTGTCACAGCTGTCAATCATTTCTCCACTCTTTAATTGCTGTTTACTCGTTCCTAATCTACAGGAGAAAGTCCCTCTTTGACCCTGTGGCCTTCAGGCCTCAGAAAGCCCCAAGATCTAATGGGACTCTGGACTTGTGTGCAAGGCCTCAAAAGCAAGCAGGACTTACAAAGCTGCTTCAAAGATGAACTATTGAAAAGGGGGGAGCCCCTAAAAGCCACCCCCTCCTTCAGTTTTCTGGCCTTGTTGGACTGCCAAGAAGGTACTTCCCATGAAGGTCCAAACCTACTTCTCCAGTGGCTAGAGAAAGTACTTTTAGTGAAACTGGAAGTGGTGATATCTTCTTCAGATGAGACTCCCTTACTAATGGAGAAGACCACAGGCCTGGGGAGACCAGCAGTGGCTGGTCACAAAACAAACCCTGGTCAGGGAGAATTGGTTTGGTCAATTATGTTTGTCCACTGTGGTGTTGGGCAATTAGAACCAAGCCCAACCTGGCCTTGGGCCTCCTTGTCATTCTTGCCTTGGTCTACCGTAGCCATATCAAATTGACTCTACCTTTCCTCAAGCAGCATACAGAGGCACCGAACCAAGGTAGTCAGTGCACTTGATGGCCTCTGCTTGAGTTTTTACTATCACATGTTCAAAGCTCCTCTAGCCCTCAAATTACCGCTTGGGTGCCCATACCTTTGTCTAACTGTGTCTTTCTCTTTCAGCTTCCTTTCAGTTTTCTCCAGATAGCCAGGCAGCCTTGTGTTATGCCCCTTTGTGCCTGTGTTAGCCCTCTCACAAGGGAGTCATTGCTCCGTGGGTAGAAATCATACTCTGTCAACCTCAACACTAATATCAAAGGCCACCCATCACCTGTCCGGATTCTTCTCCTTTATTTAAGCCGTCTATTCTCATATAATGATTTACCATTTAAAGATAAATCTTCCACTATGCTTAAGTTCTGGTTTGGGTTATATATTATGCACTCATCCTACTTAAGGACTTTATAGAAGGACCTGACTTGCTAAGAGTGGTGAATTGCCTTGCAGGATGTCCTGGGGCTGTCATCCCTACCCTCTTCCCCAGCATTCTGGGGGGAGACTCACATTTATTTCTTTTCTTCTTCCCTGGGGAAGGCCTGCAGGAAGACCTGTGACCACTTTCTTTTGTCAAGTCTCCCCAGGATTGCAAAATACTCGGATCACACAAGAAGTAGCTCACTACAGCTGTTTTTAGGCTTCTCGGCAACTACAGAGAAAAACTGTCACCAGGTGTTAAAAAAGATGCATCAGCCACCAGAAGAAAGCACCAACCACCTGGTTTCAGGGATGAGTCCCCAATCCCAGCCTCAGCTGGATTTTTGGCCTTGCCTGGTTTGTTTTTGCCAGGACAGCTCTTCAGAATTCTCATTACAAGGTTGCCTAAGAAGCCAAATTTTGGAACATTTCAAGCTCCTAGTAAAATATGTAAATGTTTTAGCTTCTTCTAGAAGGTAGAAAAGACAAAACCCCTTGCCTATTGGCATCACAACAAACAACTTAATCAAAAGTGAGCCGGTGCAAGGGGCATGAAGCTGCAGATGATACTAAACGTTTGGAAATAACAGTAGGCAGGGTGCCCGGCCTTGTGAATGGGCCCCCAGCTCCAGTGTTAGGAGGCCTGGGTCATCACATCTGACTCACTGCCTGTTGGGGGTGATTCATACTCCCTTTCCATGCGTTAGGCCTCACTTCCTTCGTCTCCCCTATAAAATGGGCATGTTTATTATTCCTACCACACAGGAGGGGCAAGAGGCTTTAAGAGTCCTTGATAATTACACAAAAATATTATTAAAGTAAAAATAAGCTATGAGTATGTTTTCCCTTTTGCTTTCTGGCAGGGCACATGGAGGGGGAGGTGCGGGAGGCTCCCTTAGGCTGTAGCCGTGGTGTCTGGTTCACTGGGAACAGCACCCTAGGAACTGGGAACAGGCATGAGGGTCAGTCTGCATGTGGAGGTGGGTGTGAATCTGATCTGCGAGAGTGGGAGCAAGAATCTGAGGAGGTGAGGAACCTGAAGGTCAAGAAGGGAGAATGGGACAGGGACAGGGGGCAGAGTGTGGAGGACTTCTGTGCTAGGCTGGGCCAGCAAGATGTCCCTGAGGGTTATGGGATGTCAACACCAGTCATTGAACTCAGCTGTGGTAAGATCTGTAGTGTGTTTCAGTGAGCTCCTGGCTGTTGGATACAGCAGCCATCAGTTGGGGACTGTCACATGAAGAAACTGCTCCATTTGAACTTTGTTTATCCTCCTTTTGACTATGCAGGATTATTCCCTGTAGTTCTACCATGCTGCTGTTATGCAGTGAAGACCACAGGAAAACTGCAAGTGTGTGGTACTTGGATGGAAGAAGAGGTAGGGCACAAAACCAACCCCAGAACCTGTACTTTGTGGAGAAAGCCTGACCCAGCTCAAGATCTTAGGTCAAGGCACTTGGCCTGCACTTTAGGGCCTGGTCGCGGACCTCTCTTTAGACTCGTCTGTGGTCTATTTCCTGGTCCGTCCAAGACACATTTGGCAAGACTGCTGCACCTCCATTCTAACCAACCATTCTTTCACTGTGCATCCCACATTAAAGTACCAGGAGGTTTTATAGTTCCATGGCTTGAGAGCTCTTCTGAACTGTGCCTTGGAAGTCCAACTTGGAATGTTCCAAGGTTTGTTGTGAGATCCTATGTAGGAGGTTGTAATGGTGCTGTCAGAATAGCATCTCTCATGTTACCTAAGGGCCATCAGGTCTAGATTCATGTAAAAATGTCTTGAAAGTTTTTGGTTTACAGTGGTTTCCTTGGGTTTGAGGATGATTGAACTTGCAAACCTGTTTTACCTGTTGGCATCATAAACACTTGTGCTTTAGATAGAATTGTTTCCAGAAGGCTTCCATTCACAAGCAAGGCGATGAGTAGAGATGAGCCGAACCCAAGTAAACATAGCAAGTAAGGAAATCTATGCACTTACAACTATTGAACTGACTGAAACAAACCTAAGACCTAAAGCCAACCATGGCTTTAGGACAGCAGCTTCCACAGAAATCATTAACACTGTATTCCTGTGTTTGTAGGGAGGCAGCAGCACATGAAACCAAGGTAAACCAGGAAAAGACAACCTAAGCAGTGCCATTTAGGCCATGGAGATTGAAGGAGGTGACCAGGTAGAGGGTACGTTTAGCCCATGTTCCAGGCTCATTCTACCAATTACTTTATGACCCTGAGATCTGGGGCTCATACATACTAAACAATTATGTGTAGGAATCAAGCTTTCAAGTTTCTCCTGGTTCCTTCAGTCTGCTCTTCATTCAGAAATGCCAACATTGCTGTTGATTGACTGGTGACATTCTGCCACTCTGTCTTGGAGTCTACAAACAAGGTGAGGAATGATGTCACTTGCCCCTTACAATGGTGATGACCAAAGGGCAGAAAGAGATTGAGGTGGGGTTGGATAGATGTCTCTGATGAAAGCCCTCATTTACAAGTTCATATTTAGTCACATAGTAATGGCTGGCCATACCTTTACTCTTTGTTATATGTCTTTCCCAAAGAAAATTTCAATTTCAAATATAATATGTTAGTCTCAAAACTCAGAACATACAACATGAGTTGTGTCTCATAGATCCTACAGGTTAGCTCACTTAGACAAGGACAATGAGGTTTATAAAAGCTTACGTATGGGACCTGAGTAATGACAGAGACATGCCCCCTGTTCCTTTGGACTTCTTTTGGTTTGTATGCAACATATTGGAGCTTGGTCCCTGGCCATCTTATGTATGTATGTATGTATGTATGTATGCGCGCATGCATGTATGTAATGTGTGTATTATTGCTAGAGTACAACATTGCTAAGATTTTCTTGGGCACTGCCATGGATCTCTGACAGTACATAGATCTGCACTATCTATTCCTGAACCAGTGTTGATTTTTTTTCTGTTATTTGGACTATGTTCACAATATCTACCATTGCCTTTAAGAGAAGGAAAGTTGCCATGTGCCTGAGAAGAGGGGGGAAGTAAGCAGCATCAGCTTGAGCAAACTGGCTGTCTCTGACATATTCATCTACCTTGGTGGATATTTGCTTGATTCCCCATCCTCAGTGGCTTTATTGTGCCTTGGTGTACTTCTGAATATATTGTGTTTTTTGTTTGTTTGTAAACCATTACTTCCCCCACCCACTCTACCTGAATATAGAACTGAAACATGAGATCTTCAGGGAATTTTATGAAGACTACAAGCAGAATTTTTCAGGCAAGTCAAAATGGACCAATGAGCTGTCCTTTAGTTCAGCATGCAACAGAGATAACACAAAGTCACCCTCTGGTAAAGGAAACTGTCATTGTCCTCCCAGAGTTTTCCATGGTCAGACCCAAATCTGCTCCAAGAGTGCCCTCTGCTGGATGACATCAGGCCCCAACAGTCTCAGCCATCTTGGAAGTAGAGCCAACTGGAGTTCTGAGAGGATAAAAGGGAAGGTTGGAGGGGAAGTGGGATGGGGGGAGGGAGGAGATAGGAAGGGAGGGAGAGAGAGGGAGGGGAGACTTCTACACTGGGAAACTCTGAGTAACCTCTATTTGAACACCATCCTAAAATAAAATTCCTTCAGTTTATGTGGTCGTTATGCCTCTCCATTACTATTTCAGTGAGTTAACTTAATCCTGAAAGATCATCACCTGTTTTTTTTTTTTTTTTTTTTTAAATTAAAGAGTAGAATGAAGTCCAATGAAATGAGAATAAATTAAGAAAATCTCTTGTTCCTGATGCTTACTTGATGAATGACAAAAGACAATTTTATAAAATATTTCAATTTCTATGTTCAGATTTTATTATTCCTTCAGTTAAACTCTTCACCAGCTATCCACTGCTTACCACATTGAGTGAACAATTTTGGAATTCAAGGTGTATTCATAAATTCAGTGGTTGGTTCATTATTGTGTTTGCCTTTCATTTAAGTATATTTACTTCAAATAAGACCATAACCTTAATCCACTTTTTTAGTAGAAGAAAATACATTGAAGAACTTTAAAAGTATATTTGAATATCTCATGTTTTACATGTTTTACATCAAATATGTCTAGGCAAATGATCTTATGATCTTTGTTTATGATTTTTGAGTAAGGAGAAGGCCTTCCTTCAGTAGCCTTTTGAAGACAAGCCATTGGCCATTGTTGATAGATACAATTCTGTCTTTAACACTGATGGTAGTGTGAACTTGTTCTTTGGAAGAAGTAAGAAGTTTTTGTTTTTTTTTTTTAAGGAAAATATGGACTACAAGGGCTGATTATAATGTTGGAAGTGTCATGTCCAGTAAACCAAGAGAAGCAGTGGCTAGGAATATACTTATGGAATGAACATATTCCTATGCGAGGGTTCTAGAGCTATGACTAAAAAAATGAATAGTAAATTTCCATGAAATCTTAGGTTAGGCTCTGCCAACTCATGACCCATGCGGTAAAATGAGACCTGAAAAGAATGTATCCAGAGGGTCATTGGTGGAGCCCATCAAGAGTGCTTACCACCATCCAACCATACCTTTGGTTTTCCATCATGGCATGAAAGGGTATAGGTAAATGCTAAAGTGTAGCTATCTGATGCCTGCAAACCTCATACTGAGCAATCCTCTAACTCATGTCCATTGTATTCACAAGTGGTGCTGATGAGACTTAAGGAAGATGGGTAGATGGAGTCCCTGGGGTGGAGAGTGTAGTTACAGTGGTTTTTTCACTAGTAGAGGAAGAGAGATTGCAAGTTAGCAAGTTTTCTCTGTCACATCACGTGACATCCAGTGCCACTTTGGGACTCCATCAGCAAGAAGGCCCTCAGCACATGTGGGGCCTTTTGACCTTGGACCTCTCTGCCTTCAAACTGTGAGATAAATAGATATATTTATTTTCTTTGCAGGTAACTCACTCTGTGGAGAAATGGACTGGTAGGAAGAGATCGCTGAGTGCCACTGTTAATAGCTACTAACACTGTCATAAAGACAAAAAATTTCCCAATCAGACTCTGTCCCAGCTCATAGTATCCTTATGAGACCTAGAAATAGACCATTCAGATCCTTCCCTGCACTGACCTCCATTCTGTTTACACATGGGCTGTCCAGATGTTAGAGGAATAAAACAAACACTTGCAGCTGTTATTGGGGAGAGGGTGGAGTGCATGAGGTTCCCAAGTTTGGATCCAACACATAAGAACATACTTAATCTTCACTGCTTTGGGGCTTGCTGTCCTCTCCTTTCTTAGCTCTTACCGCTTAGTAAGCTTGCATCAAGAGAGGCCAGGGACTTCTTGAGCTTACTTTAGCCCAGGACCAAGCCAAGTTGTTCACTTTACCCTTTGGGGATCTCTCCTCATCTCTAGCTCTTTGTAGTAAGTAGAGTCTGGAAGTATGCAAGAGCCAGTATTTTGTGGCTAGGGCAGCATGGACTTTGGAATTATGTAATGTCTAGATTTTATCCCATCCTAGCCATTCACTGATCATGTGATTTCAGGTTGCTTAGGCTGGTGTCTTCCTACCTTGCTTATTTATTGGATTAGATTCTTATTTTGCAGCTGTAGGAATGGCGTACCATCTGATTCTTTTGCAGAGGGCATAGTTAATGATTAGTCATTTCCATTGGGACACTGCAATAGGAGATAGCTTGGAATGACAGTCAAGGGAAGGAAACCTTTGTTTCTTAGAAATATTCAGAAATAGAATGGTTTATAACAGACATTAAGTGGGGTGCTACTTGCCAGGATAGAAGACCCCCTGTTTTCTTATAGCTAACACAAGCCTTGAATTTCTTTCTTCAAGGAGAGCAATGTAAAAAGCCTGACCTCTAGTGGTCCCTGCCTTTGTGTTGGACTGAAGGGGAAAAGGCCAAGAAAATAAGGAAATCAAAACTTAACTTGTAAACTGGAAACCAATGCTATACAATTCCTAGTTAAATTAACTGCTAGTTTTGTTTCTGTTGTTTTGTAACCTAAACTGGCTTGGAACTTACTCTATAGCTAAAGATGACCTTTATTCCTGATCCTCCTGCTTCAGCCACCTGGCTTCTGAGATTTCAGAGATTTCAGAGGTGGGCCACCATGCCTCATAAGCTATCTTGCCCCAATATCAGTGAACTTGCAGGAAAGCTTGAGGTGCAGCATAGGAGGTTTTCAGTCACTCTGGGTTCCAGATCCTGTCAGCTGTTATCATCTGTCACACGGAGTCAGGTTCTCGTGGACACAGAGAAAGTGGGTAACCAGTGGGTGTGTTTCATTGAGTGTTTCCTTAATATTGAAAGTCAAACAGCCAAGTAATAGCCAAGACTGCTTTACCCAATGCCTCCCGAGGTTTGGTCCCTCCAGCTTTGGCCACTTTCTTTTTGTTCCCAAGGGTCTGTGTTCACAGCCATTTCACAAGAAGATCCCTGTCCTCTTGACACCATGTAAACTTTGCCTCAGAGCTAGACACCAAAATTCAGCTTTGAAGGAGTCAGTGAATATTTGCTCACTTTAGCAAACCAGTCATATTCACTCAAAACCTGGAAGCAGACCCATGTTCAATGTCTGAAGAATTCAAGAGTGCAGAAATATGTGAGGTCATTACTAGCACTATATTTTCTCTTTTAGCTTTATTGTTGTTCAATTAGCTTACACAGAATTTTATTTCATCATGGTGTTTTCAAACAAAATTCGTTTTGCTGATCCTTTCTCCTCTCTTCTTTTCCATCTCCTTTCTTTCCCCCCTCACCCACTATAATCACTCTTATGCTTTAATGTCACTTGTATCCTCCCATTCTTCAATACCTCTCTCCCAGCCTTCTTCCTAGCCAATACACTCTACACACCCCCACTCACTCACATACGTGTAAGCATTCTAAGCTAGGATGTACATATGTGATAGAACATGTATCTTTTCCCTTTCTGAATCTTGCTTAACAGTACTTTCCAATGCCATCCATTGCTTTAAACTTCATGGTTACTTTTTCCTCAACAGCAGAATAAAATTCCGTTGTGTCTATGAACCACATTTTCATCCTCTAGTCTTCCAGTTCCTTGTTGTTGTGCATAGAGCAGGAACAAGCATGGGCTATAGGTATATCTGTGCTAAGATGTGCACTTATATGTCCATGAATCATATAGGTAGAGCCATATGGTAATTATATTTTAATTTTTTGAAAACTCTCATGTGGATTTCTATAACAGCCATACAAAGTTACACTCCTACCAGAAATGAATAAGGATTTCTCTTTCCCTAAGTCCTTGACAGCATTTGTTGTTACTTGATTTTTGACTTTAGCTATCCAGACTCATGTGAAATGGAATATTCAGGTGGTTTAAAATTGCATTTTCCTGATGGCTAAGGATGCTGAACATAAAAAACAAAATAGAAAACAAAACAAAAACCCCACTTACTGACCCTTTGTGCTTCTTTAAGAGCCGGCTCTTTATTTTATAAACTCAGTTGTTGATTAGGGTTTTGCTGTTTAATTTTACAGTTTTCCTATATTCTATATCAACTGCTTACCTGAGGTATATTTGCAGATGTTGTCTCTCATTCTGTAGACTGTAAAGTTTCTGCCACTCAGAACCTTTGCAATTTCATGTAGTCACACTTGCTGATTCTTAGGGTTATGTCCAGTCCTGTGTTATCAGAGTTCTGTTGAGAAAGTTCTAGCCCTTAAAATGTAGCTTGAAGTGTATGCCTTATGTGTTCCTCTTGTGGTTCAGCAGTTCATGTTTTATACTAAGATGTCTGGGCCACTTTGAACTGATTTATGTGGAGTGAGAGATACAGGTCTCATTTCATCCTTCTGTGTATGGGAGAGTTTATCTTTCTTCCTTGTGCATATTTTTGGCGTCTTTATCAGAAACCTATGATATCCCCAGGCATAATGGTCCTTTAATCCTAACACCGAGGAGGTGGAGACAGGCAGATCTCTGTGAGTTCAAGGCCAGCCTGGTCTACATAATGAGTTCTAGGACAGCCAGGGCTATGCCGAGAGACCCAGTCTTAAAACAAACAAAAATGAAACAAAGCAACAACCAAAGAAATCTAGGTTATCATAGCTGTGCAGGTTTCCCCCTGGGTTCTCCACTATCCCACTGGTCTACATGACTGTTTTTTTCAGGCAGCTATTGTGCTGACTTTGCCACAGTTTTCACATTTTCTTATTCTTGTCTACTGGATAATGGATGCTGCAGAAACAACAGTACTGTGCTAAGATGTTCCTGGCAAAATCAGATGTTAACAAACACACTAAACAATTCTTAGGTGTTTTGTAACAGAGGAGTCATTTCATTGTGATATTAATTGATGGCTATTACTGGTTGTTTATATAGTTGTGAAAATTATAATTATGGATTGTGGCAATAAGGAAAGATGATCACTATAATAGATGAAGTGAAGAAAGAAAGTTGTAAAATGGAGTGAATGTCCTGATGACAAACAGAAGAAATGAACATGTGAAATTGATGAGTAGGATCTTTATCTTCTGCCAACTGTGCATTTATTTTATGTAATTATTTTAAAACTTTCCATACACAATGACTTGCTGTTTGTTATCTTTGGAATACTTGGAAATGTCTGGGGCTTGACTTTGAGTTGCCTAAAACCTCTTAATCACCCCCTAGAGGAGTGAAATTCGTCAAGAGTACACTACTGATGGCCTCAGAGACATGCGTGTTTAAGGTCATTGGGATGTGTAATACAGCTTATGAGCAATTTGACCTTAAATAAATTATTTACCCATATCATAACTCTCTTGCCAAATATGATGATCAAAGAAACTGTGCCTGCTGTTCGTTCTGAGGCTCAAATGAGATGAAGGCAGTGCATAGCACAGACAAGCTCTTAGTTATGTTAGCTGCTAATGTTATAATGAGATTTTATTTATTTATTTATTTATTTTTGAGACAGGGTTTCTCTGTATTGTTTTCAAGCCTGTCCTGGCACTCACTCTGTAGACCAGGCTGACCTTGAACTCACAGAGATCCACCTGCCTCTGCCTCCCAAGTGCTGGGATTAAAGGTGTATGCTAACAACGCCCAGCATTATAACGAGTTTGAACCTGGGCTAGAATTCAGGCTTCATGCCTTCCTCACAGAGGCAAGTTCTAGCCTACTCCATTGCAGCTCTCTCATCTTGCTCCACGCCGGCAGCCTTCATTTTAGTGAGTATTGGAATTCTAATTGTATCAAAGGCAAAGTACACCTAAGCCTGGCCTGTCCAGTGGTCAACAGCACATACTGCTATTAGGACCATGTAATAGCACCGTCATGGCTTAACCCCATGACCCTCCCCCCCCAAAGGCTCAAATACTACAAGTTCATATGTCCTACCTGAGCTCTTGGTTTTGAAAGCCTCAGTTTCCTTTCCTTTTTTTTTTTTTTTAACATTTTCTCTCTCTCTCTCTCTCTCTCTCTCTCTCTCTCTGTGTGTGTGTGTGTGTGTGTGTGTGTGCACATGCACCATAGCACACCTGTAGAGGTCAGAGGGCACTTTTGTGAACTGGCTCTCTCCTACCATGACTTCCAACAGTTGTCAGTGTTGGCAGCAAGTGCCTTTGGCCAGTGAGCCATCTTGCCAGTTCCTCAGGTGTCTAATTGAATGAATGGGACAATTCCTTGTTGCAAATCTTTCTGAAGATGTGCTATGTGTTGCTGCATGTGAAGGGGACAGCAATCCAAAGTGACGGCTGTATTTTGAAGTTATTTTCTTTCCAAACACATACAGTCTTTTCCAGGTACCAGACATTCTTCTAGAAGCTAAGTCAGTATCTATTAGCTTTTCATAGCAGTCCTGTGAGGCAGGCTGTCTTAACATTTTTTACTCAGAGGTGGTACAGGCAGGCCGAGCAGTGTACCCCACATCATGCAGATGGCAAGTAGTGGCACTGAGGCTGTAGTCACAACCATCTGGCTACAGAGTCCAAGAATGACCTGTCTCCTGTTTCATTATAACTGGAAGTGTTCGGATCAAAAGTAAAGAGACAGACATTCTGCTCTCTGTTCTCCTTCCTTACAAGGTTCAATTCACTCCAATTGGATTCAATTTAATCCAATCCAGTTTAATTCATCTCAAGTGGAGAAACACTTTCTTGAACATTAGTTTGTGCCATCAGCTGTAATATTTAGTTCTGTCAGAGCTAATGGAGAGGGCCAGGAGCCAGGGATTTAAATAGGGATGAGGAAGAGTAAGTCATAGGCAAAAATGATGTTGGGTATGGAAAGGGTAAGCTTTTTCCAGAGGACGTTAAATCTGGACATTTAAGAGGACTCCGTGAAACCTCTCTTGACTGTTTATGGAAATCCAGGAGAAGGTAGGGAATCCCTAGGAACCATGGGGTCCAGGTAGGCCATGAGCTGAAGTAAAGGTATTCTAGAACCCTGAGAATCCAATGGGCCAAAACGGGCCTGTTGGCCTCAATCTCTTCTCAACTAGTTGAGCCAACGACGTTCAACTGCTATTCTAAGCTAAGATAAAGTCACTCTGAAGCTTTGCTGTGCAATTTCTTGTTGCCCCCTTACTGTGTAATATTAG
This sequence comes from Phodopus roborovskii, assembly GCF_943737965.1. Taxonomy (NCBI): domain Eukaryota; kingdom Metazoa; phylum Chordata; class Mammalia; order Rodentia; family Cricetidae; genus Phodopus; species Phodopus roborovskii. The sequence goes on from NW_026126469.1 coordinate 10,969,425, forward strand.
TTCAAGATGTATTACATTCATTTATGCTGTGAGATATTTGTTTGATGATGCAAAGATGTATTGTATTCTTTTATGTTGCATTTGCTTAACTCTGTAAAGCTGCTTTACTTTGCCTGCCTAAAACACCTGATTGACCTAACAAAGAGCTGAACGACTAATAGCTAGGCAGGAGAGAGAAATAGATGGGGTTGGCAGCCAGAGAGAATAAATATGAGAAGAAGAGAGAAGAGGGAGGAGCAAGAGAAGAGAAGCAGAGGAAGATGCCAGGGGCCAGCCACACAGCCACACAGCCAGTCACTGAGTAAGAAAGAAAAAAGATATATGGGACACAGAAAGGTAAAAGCCCAGAGGAAAAAGGTAGATGGGGTAATTAAAGTTAAGAAAAGCTGGCTAGAAACAAACCAAGCTAAGCTGGGCATTCATAAGTAAGAATAAGTCTCTGTGTATTTATTTGGGAGCTTGGTGGTGGAGCCTCCAAAGAATTAAAAACAAAAACAAAAACAAACAAACAAACAAACAAACAAACAAAAAAAAAAACAAACCAACTACAGCCCCCTACCCCCTGAGCAAACATTTTAAAGAAGGTCTGCATATTGGTGTGAGACTACTTATGTTTTGGCCATTCACACAGACAGAGAGGGTGGAGTGTACATAGCATGAACAACTTGTCTTGTTTAGGGATTTCTAGTTTTTTGTCTCCAGATGAAAAGCAGGAGAAGCTGGCTCAGTGTGTGAGGCATACTCTTGCCTGTTCGGTGGCCACACTACACAGAATCTGGAAATGCCTCATGTGCAAACTGTTCACTTACACAGCACCATCAATGCTACACTAGTAAAAAGACTTGCATATTAAAATGTGAAGCGTGTGTAACTACCTCATAATTAACTGCTGTCTATTTAACCAGACAGCTCTAGCAAGTTAATTTGATGTCTGTTATGAGACTTAATAATTGTCAGTGATTTTTTTTTAAAAAAACAATTTACTGGTATAATCATTAACTGCTCCTAGATTATCTTGTCAAATTGATAATTAAATACCTCAAAAATTCATTACAGAGTCAGTATATTAATAGGAATGTAATTGAGTAATGTTTGCTTATGTAATTTAGAGTTTATTACCTGTACACTTATTTATCTTTTCTACTATTATTAAATCTTCCTAGGAGCCTCTTCAGAATCAATAGAAAACCAAGAGTCAATACATGTCTTATCAGATTCAAATAAGTACCTTGACTGAGATGCTCAGAAATGAATATGGATTTGCCACATGCGGAGATTGAGGAGATGTTACTCCTATTTCCTATAGGATTTCACTTGAGAAAGCCTCCTTTCCCTGCCATTTCCCTTGTATCCCCCCACCCTCCTTCTCTTCTTTCCCTCTCTATCTTTCCCTCTGGCTTCTCTTTCTTTTTCACCTCCCACCTTCCTCCTCTCCTTCGCTTCTCTTACACTTTTTCTTTTGACTCAAGTGTTTAGCTGTGTGCTGTAGAAGACACGGAGGTCTGTAGGCATGGTTACTGTCAACTGCAGTGAAAGCAAATGCACTAGTTAACTTTCTGTTATTGTATCAAGTGTCTGAAAAATAGCAACTCAAAAAGAGGATTCATGATTTCTGCTTCATGGATTCAGAGCTCTTAGTCCACAGCCAATGGTCTGTTTGCTTTTGGGCCTGTGGCAGGGCAGTATATTATGGTGGGGAGGCATAGCAGAAGAAACTGCTCATCTGGCTGCTGGGAAGCAAAGAGAGTCTAGACTACCTTCTTGTAACTCTTTCATCACCCTCTAAGAAGACCTCCCACTAGGCCCTGCCTTTTAAAATTCCACTATCTTTTAATAACTAAGCCGAGGAGCAACTTTTAGCACGTATACTTTGGGGAGAACATTCTAGATCAGCACCATAGCAGAGAGACTAAAATTCTCTACAGAGCAACATGCGTACTGCAATCCTAGAGGACTATGCAAAGACCTAAGGGAGTACAGAGGAAGGAACAGCTAGTCAAAGCTGTAGTCAGCAAACACCGTCAGCAAATAACCAAGTAAGAATTTGCAAGAAAGAGAAAATGTAAGCATGGAATTCTGGGTCTAGTATATGCAGCAGCTTGGAGGAAGGGAACAACACTGATAGTTCAGGAGTGAAGTTTATGCCACATAGTGGCATAGTCTGAGCTGTGTTTCTGAAAGCACACCTTGGAGGACAGATTTAGCTCATACAATTACAACATCCAGAGGCTTGTTCTGACACCCTTGAGGGACATCTATTCAAATCACACTGGGATTGGCCTCCCCACCCCAGCCCTCCCTCTGTTGATCATCACAGGATCAGAATTTGCAGATTGTACTGGGTTTCTGTTTTGCTGACCCTGTAATAATCTTCAGACATGTCAAGTCACCTATACAAATTTTGAGGCTGATTAGTAAGATCACAACATATTTCAACCCATGTAAATCCAAAGAGGTATGCATTGTTTGATTTAGTTATTTCTACAAATCGTCTACTCTGCCTTGGAACAACATAAATCAAACTCAAGGACGCTGCTGCCACATATCCACCCTGCATGAAACTTAAAAAGGAATGGGTCTTAAAGCAGTGACCGAGTTTTCAAGACTCTGTGCAAAATCCAGCCATTTGCATCCTTCTTACCCTCCATGGCCACTTGAGACATACGTGTGTCAGCTATAACCATTTTTGTCCCTTGCCAAATGACAATCAGGACAAAAAGTCATTGCCTGCCTGGAGTTTCCCCTGGCTAGATAGTTGAGTCCCTTCTGGTGAAGCAGAGAGAGAGAGAGAGAGAGAGAGAGAGAGAGAGAGAGAGAGAGAGAGAGAGAGAGAGAGAGAGAAGTGGTGGTAGAAATAAAACAAAAGCCTTGGAACTGGGTATGGAGGCATATACCATGACCACAAGAGGCTTGGGATCACAGATTTTAGGATAGCCTGAATTCATTGTGAATTCAGGAATAGCCTAGGCTACATAGCATGATCCTGGCTTTGAACACCAAAGATTTCAAGTTTTCAAGTGCAGTACGTACCTAGTGTAAGCAGGGCCCTGAGCTTATACCCCAGCATCATAAAGCAAATGAAAAAGAAAACAAACAAGAACACATTCCAATGTTTAAAACCAAGTTGGCTATAGGTAGCATGTGGAATGATGCTGAAGCATCTGAAGACTGCTCAGTGCCTGGACACTAGTACCATAGGCTTTGTGTGGGCAGCTTTCCTTGCCCTTGAAAATCGGTGTGATGCATTTCTGATATGCATGGGATGTCTGAACTAGGCATTCTTAAGCAATATTAACCGGGATCAGCAGTGTTTTAAATTGCTGTTTAAATGGCCAAAATGATCGCTGAAATTATACAAGGGCAGGGACAATATGATCCAGTGGCTAAGAAGGTCTGAGGTTGCCAAGTTCTCAAAGCTGAATGCAGAGAGGAAAATCACTATTATAAATACAAAGTAGCTGATTTGGGGTGGGGGCGAAGCACCTTTGTAAAAAGCAGTCTTCATAGGGCTATCCCAAGGTGTCTTTGGAAATACTTGTACATCTATCAAGGAAAGAATTCAGCTTTATTAAAGCCATGGACCACGATGCTAGATGACTTGTAATTGAGGTGAGATGTTAGCTAAGTTTGGGCATGAATCTAATTATCTGTCACATGGCCTTCTCTCTTAGTAGCTCAGTTTCCTCATGGAAAGTGGGGATAATAGTCCCTAGTGCACTCATCTCAAACATCTCTTGGGAGGGTCAAATGAGACAACGGATGTAAAATATCTTTCAAACACAGGTAGATGAATGTGAGAGGTGATATTATGAGTAGCTATAAAAGGCTGGCTGTAGTAAATAGAGGAAGATATTTGTGTACTCATGGTGTACAGATACATATCTGGCCTGGATGCCTGGGAAATGACTAACAGGTCAAGAGATTTCTATTCTCTGATAAGTGAAGGCAGTTATCCTTGTGTAGTTATATGGTACACCGTCTGCATCATTCAGTAATCTCTAAGCACTGTGAGAGCAAGGACCAAGCTTTTTGTTGCAATGTGACACTACTGAAATGTGGAGGAGTTAGAGACCGGCAGGATTCCTAATAAGCCACTATGTGACATTTGGGAAATTACTGAATCTCATTAAATCATTTTTCTCATCGGTGACATGAGGTAAAAAATATGTCTCTTTCATAGTGGTGTTAAAAGATTGGGGATCTAGAATATACCAAATATGGTACACAGAAAGTACTCAAAGAATACTGGGTATATATCCCCATCACCGTTGCCACTGTTCGCTTCATATCTCTGGAATCTAGAACACTGAGTATATCTTACTTATTCAGCATCATAGTGAAGGGATAGAAAAGAAAGTTTCTATCCTAGAAGATACACTGAGTTAGTAAATACTAACCATTAAAAAAGAGAGAGATTAAATGATAAGGGTTGGGGTTGCAATTTTGGGTCTATTTCTATGCATTATCTTTACCAATAAGAAAATTTCTATTATTCAAGTAGACTGCAATATTAGTATAGTGCTTTAGAGTTTTCTGAAATAATTGTTTTCATGTTAGTATTTTATTGCTTTAGACACCAACCATTGGGAAGGTTGTCTTCTACCCACTTCTCAGATAAAGAAGTTTAGCTTCTCAGTAGCAAAGGCCCCTTTCCTGCTGAACATCTAGTACAGTGACGTGCTGGGGTAAGAACTTTGGTCCTCTGTTTACTGCTCTTTGGTCTCTAAGGACAGGCCCAAGGCTAGTCCAACCAGAACTCAGTCTTTGATAGTGACAGGAGAATACAAGCTGTTAAATTGCCTGGCTTCCCTGGCTGCAAGAGATAATACTCAGAGGTGGACATTCCCTATAGTATTTCATTAAGAACTTATCACCCATGAATTGAAATCTCTGTGAGGCCTGCTAGCAGCCCAGCCTGTACTTTGTTTTTTACATCATAATAATTCTAGCATAAGACATGTGCCTTCATTGTGCTAGGTTTTGCTCATGAGAGTAAAATTGACCCAACCAGTCCCTGCTCTGAAGATGGGAACAAGAAACCATGCCAGTCTTTCGACTCATGTCATTTAGGAACACTAGACATAGAAATATAATTCAACCATTGCCCAACTGCATAGGGCCTCTCTAGTCCCAGGAAAGGAAAGCATTTCTCACAAGAAGTTATACTTGCCCTCTCTCTCAGGACTTCTGGGCAGATCGCAAAGCAGCTTGGCTGTACCCTGACTCTGGCTCTTGTCCGAAACTTAGCCTGGCCATAGCTTAGCCTGGCCTTTTGTTCTTCCTTATAACTTTGGTCACATGCCTAAGTCAAAACTAATGTCCTCTGTATTTTCTGATTTCTCTGTCTTTTCTCATCTGCTCTGGTTCCTCAAGGAACTAACAGCCATCACAGGGAGGTAGAAAGAAGGCATTCTAAGTCTGATGAATTTAGTGTTTGAGAGGAGGAATAGAACATAGGCAAGGGCAGAGAAAGGTAGAAAAGTTGGGTGTCTTTGGAGGACTCTGAGGAGATGGGGGGCCCTTCTCATTTGGTTGAGAAAGGAAGAACATTTGAAATATGAGTACAGCCTATAGAAAGAAACCAAGGAAAGAAATTTTAAGCTTTATTTTCCAAATCTCACAAAGGAATGCAATACCAAGTTTACAAAGCTATTATGAGCATTGGCAATGGTGTCTGTGAATAACCTGGCTGCTGACATATAGTCAATTAATAGCCAATAGTTATGGCAAGCCCTTTCCCATGACCATTGTGTTTTATTAGACAAAAAAGATAGGATTGTCCTTGGATTTTCAAAAAGGCTTAAAATTATTATTAATTATTTTATGTTTATGAGTGTTTGGCCCAAGTGTATATCTGTGTACCATGAGCATGCCTGGTACCTGAGGGGACCAGAAGAGGGCCTTAGATCCCTAAGAACTGGAGTTACAGATAGCTGCGAGCTGCCATATGGGTGCTGGGAACTGAACTTGGGTCCTCTGGAAGAACAGTCATTGAACAATCTCTCCAATCCCTATCCTTGGGTTTTAGGAAAGTGTCTGACTATCCCCTAAGGTCCCTTCCTCTTATGCTTTCCTATTGCTGGTCAAATCTCAGCATGCTTTCCCCTGGATTCATAAAGAATTCACTCTGAGAACTACCAGTTGCACTGACAAATCCCATCTTTGTATGAACTGCTTGCCTAGATGTCTTCTAAGCTAATCTCTGATCTTAGCTTGTCTCGTGTACTGGACTGGTAATTCCTCAAAGTGGTGCCATTAGATTCAGAGTCGGAATCTGAGATTTCAGTAGTGGCTCAGGTACCCACTGGCCACGAGAACATGGTTAAACTAGTTAATCTCCACTAAAACATGTATGAAACACTGAACATGATAATGGGACTTTTAAAAACACTTAAGATTTTTTTTCAAAAAAGACATTGCCTATGGTGGCACTTTGCATGCTATAAAACATTAAAGTTGTAATTTCATATTACATTTGGTTTTGGAATTTGTATTAATCAGGACTCTTTGATTTCAGTTAAGGGAAGTGCTGTGCCAGCTTGGCTATATGAAAAGCCTTTTGGGCACATCACTGAATGATTGTAGTATGTATCAAATTGGAGAACAGGACTATGCTTCTTTCCTACCAGGTTTGCTTCTGCAGTAAATTCATTATTAAACATGTCCTTTTCTGGGGTTTCTCAGCAGCCACAGCTTTAGTTTTCTCAGATATATATATCTACCATTGAGGCCCAGATGAGCAAGGTCATTCCCTCAGAAACCACATGGATTGATAATGGATGGTTTCCTAAAGGAAAAGTGAGATACTATTTCAAGAACATTCTGGAAGACCCAAACTACTTCAATAAAATCCTTAAGAGCTTGAAATGGGTGGAGTGGTAGAGTGCTTGCCAACCATGAATGAGGACCTGGGTTTGATTCTCTGTTACTACCAAAAATGTAAGTTTAGGGATTAGAGAGGTGACTGTCAGTCAGTTGTGTACCGAGCAAGCATGAAGACATGAGTTTGGATGCTCAGAACACATTCACAAAGCTGGGCATGATGGTGGGTGCTTGTAAACCCAGCCATGGGGGGTGTGAAGAGACAGGCTGATTCAAGAATTTCATTGGCCAATCAGGCTAGCCAAACTGACTAGCATCAGGTTCAGCGAGATCACCTGTCTCAGAGAGTAAAGGTAGAACCTGATGAAGGAAGAACACCCAATGTTGACCTCAGGCCTCCATGTGCATGTGCACATATGTGCACCCATATTATCACAGACTTGTGTACATACCTCATGCATACACAACACCATGTGTAACTTTACATACATACAGAAGCTGAAAAAGTCAGACACTCCATGTGTCTGTCCAGGGCTACACATAGTGGGACAAGGCTGCTAGGTATTGTGGTGATCTGTGTCCTTCGAGGCATGTCAAAAACACAACAGGAGATCTAAAGGAAGAAAAACTGGTATTTTCCAAAGCAGAGACAGGCACCTATCGTGATTGCAACCAACACTGAGTGGCTTTGATGATGTTGATTTCAAACTGCTGGTAAGTTTTCTTATCCTGGCATTGATGAACAAGAGCAACAGAGAACTTTCTGAGGCCATATTTTTAAACAAAGTCTTTTAAAATAAAACACACATTCATTTGAATACCTGTCTAGCAGCAGGAGGGCCTGTCACGGGTTCATTCAGGGACACGCTTAGTGCTATGGAGCCAGGCTGCCGAGAGCAGGAAGGGGCAGAGCCCGCAGCCACAGGAGAACATTGTCTCCTGCCAGCTGGGCTGTTCCCTTTTTCCCCAGGCTTCAGGCACCAGGTCCTCTGACCTTTGGTGTCTTTATCTGGGGGCATCATCGGGATGGGGGAATGCCCATCTGACTCCCCTGCTGGAGCCTTCAGGGTTGGTTCTGTTTTTCTTGGCAGAATCCAAGGAAGCTTGGGAGATTTCAGAAATGGATCCTGGTGGCGCTGCTGCTGAGAGAAAATGGATGAGGCTGAGGGACAATGTGCGTTCGCGTTTCCTTTGCCCACTTCCTTATGTTCCTTTCCCCGCTTTCCTCCCAGGTTTCTAACCAACGTTTTCTCCTTTTTCTCTTTCCTGCACTTGCTTCCTGACAGAACGAATGTTCCCGACAGCAGCATTTGTAACCTTATTATTGACGAAGTCCTACTTGAGGGACACACACGGAAAGCCAAATAAAAGGCATGCAAATCCTGTCACAACCAAAAATTGAAGAAAGGACATAAACAGAGCTACAAGGTGGGCTCAGTTCTCTGTCCCCTTTGCTAATGCACTGAGGTCCCAGACTCAAGACTTGGGTTTCTTAGTTACCTCCAGATGCATGTAAGTTCCCAAACAACACATCAGGAGTGAGAAGAGGTACCGCCTTAGGTGGGCCTGCTGAAGATAAACAAGAGCTCAAGGCTTGATAAGGAACGATGAGGCAGAGAAGAAAACAAAGCAATAACTCTACCACACATCCCCCATAGCACAAGGTCCCAGCAACTCAAACCGAGTGTGGAGTCCAGTGGCTCTTTAAATTCAGAGTCCTCTAGAAGGGCATGTATCATAGAGACAGTCTACTCTCTCTAAAGGGCTAAATTAGATTCTTCGTACTTTGCTTTAGAATATAGACAGATGCATGTTCAGTTTTGGAAGGAGTCCCATGCCTACTGAATGAAAATAATGTTTATGTTAAAACCACAGGACTTTGGCTTTCAGAATGCTCTGTCCTGGAGAAGGAATGATTTCATTTGACTTTCAGCGCACCCTTCAGGTCTGTGCACTTCCCACTCTCCTGGTATTCCCGAGCATCCTCCTCCTGTCCTGACCATGGCTTCTTGTAGGTCTGAGTCTGGCACACTGAACTGTGTGGTGCCTCTTCTCGAGAACTTCCAACACAGCAGTGAAGGACTCGGAGAACTCAGGTGGAGGTGAGGGATGTGGGTATTGGCCTTGGCTTCCCACGGAAAGCTAGACATTTTGGAAGTCGGGCCTCAGTTTCTGAGAAGCCTCTATTTTCTCATTGGGAAAATGGGGATAATGACCCTTATTTATGCAGATGTTTCAAAAACCAAAGACACGAGTGGATATTTGTATATTAAGCAGTTGCTGGGTTCTTAACCCACACATGATCTTTGTAACCTCTGACCATCATCCTTCTTTGCATATACACCAACTACTCATCTCTCTCTACCTCCCTCTCTTCATCCTTCCCTCCCTCCCTCCTTTTCTTCTGTTGGAAAATAAGCTGCCCTGAAGGACTCTTCAGGCCATATGCACTTTCCAGCTCTAGAGAAGGGTCAGTGATCATAGATGAAATGGTGTAAACATGTGTCCTTTAACACTGGGTAATTCAGGGGGCCCTGTTCAAAGGTTGTGATTCTGCTGTCTGTACACATCAGTTCTTTTCCATCTTTAATATTCAAGTCCTATCCTGCACATAAACTACTGTTGACCACTAACCTTACATCGGTGCCTTTGCACTGTTAGCGATCCCCAGGCCCAGCTTTCAGGCTCTTGTTCCATCTGTGATGGGGAAGCACTGGCTACACACTTGGAGAATGTTTTCTGCCAGAGATCTGATGAAGAAGGGTGTGGGGATATTAAGATTTCAAAGAAAATAAGCAAAAGAACCGACAAGCTTGCTGTTTAGACTTTAATGGTTTTGTTCCTAGTTCTCTCAAAACAAGGACATCTCAGTCGGACTTGAAAGCAGTCATCAGAAAGGGGAGGGAGGAGGCACAGTGTGTTTCTCCTATACTCTACTTCCCATTCCGAATGACAGAGGTTACACAGCAACTGAGAAATGTAATCCAATTGCTATTTGTTTTGTGAGCTTCATGTCCTTCATCTGCATAGTGGGAAGAAATTGTGTGTCATTCTTAGAGTTGCTAAGGAGGGAAATGAGGGGGTCTCATGAATGTATCTAGGCATACAGCCTGACCCTGTTAGGGTTACAAAATGATAGACAATCTAAATCCACCGTGGCATGAAGCCAACCCTCTCTACTTTGTTTGGTGTCAGGGCAGTTGTGGTAAGAACTTTCTGTCTTGCAAGGACAGAAATATCCCTTCCACCTATGAGGGCCCTGGGCAAGCAAGGGGTGTGTTCCTGTTTTCTTGGCTTCTCATTCAGTCCCCTAGTGAGGACAGACAGCAGAGGGCCACTGTGGTCAGGGAGTGGAGGAGCCAGACAAGGCTCTGTGGTTATACACTTATTTATTTCCTTATTTATTACTTTTGCAGCTAACATTTTTACAATCATGTTATTTTGTGGTTTATTTGCAAAAGGCATGGTGAGCCAAGTTTGCTTCAAACTTGCTCTCAGTTGGAAGGTTGCATAGGGGAACCAGTGAGAGCGGAGGGAAGGGCTGGAGAGCAATTGCCAAACATTATATAATTGGTATTTCTGTTAATGTGCCTTTCTTTGTACTTGGGATACGCAAGGCAGATGGAGAGATGGAAATGGTGGGCGATATACAGGCTCCACGCATAGCAACATTAGCAGACACTGCAAACCTCAGAAATGAAATGCAAAATGACTAGCCTGGGGACAACCCAGGAGAAGGCTTCCTTTCTGTGCCCTAAGCAACAACACTATAACTTTTGAAGGGCTTTGGGAGAGACTAGAGGTTGATTGTTGAGAGAGAAGTGATGGGCAATGAATTAATTCACAAACATTATTTGGGAGTTTATTGCAAATTAGGTTTTGAAGGTTTCAATAAACACAAAACCTAGTTTTTATTGGTTAGCCAAAGCGAATCCCCAGAGACATTCTCCAAAAGCTGCTTGACTCCAAACTCTGGATTCTCTTGTCACCCCGACTCCCAGGCGCTAGAAGACTCTTTCTCCTTGCTAGTGAAGCCCATTTTGAGTACATTCAAGTTTATTCTTGTATTATTCCATCTGGTGGCTCCCCAAACCACTTTCCCCTTTTCATTCTTCTTGTAAATATTTATATAAAAAGGTTTTTGCAACGTCAGGATCTTGTATTGGTAGATTGGCATAAAGTAGAGTCTTATGCCGTTTATGAACAATTTGGATAAGTGGATTCCCTCCCAGCTCATTAAAAAAAGTCCTTTCATTTTAATAACACCGTCACAAACCAAATAGCATCAGAGGGAAGCATAAGCTTACTGTGTAGAGCCTGAGTGGCAATTCCTGGACCACTTCACTCGTGAGCTGCTCATGCAAGAACTGGTGATTCAAGTTAATAGCTGGCACACAGCTTCCATTTAAAGGCTCCTCACTCCAGCCAGGACAAGGATCTGTAGTCTTTTCTGGGTCATCTGGACAAATAAGAGATTAGATAACTGGATCAGGAGATTAAGATATGGTTTCCAAAGAGACAGCACTCATTTTGCCTCCCTCCTCCCTCCCTAAGGGCATAATCTTGGCTTTGTTCTTCTCTGCCCTCCATGCTGGGCATGTTCATTCTTGCCTACAGCTTTGTCTGCCGCCTCTCTAAGGTAATATAAAATCTTTCTGTTTAGCTTTGTCCACTTTTCAAAGCCCCATTCTGTAGTCTCAGTTCTTTTAGATCCTTTAAACAAGATTGCTACCATTGTCTCAATTCAACAGGATCCTTCTGAACTTGGGCCTACTCCTGCTTCCATGAATGGAGTAGTCTATTCTCATCCAAATCTACATCATTCCCCAGACATATAACCACTAAATGTTTTCCCTGTGTTCTACACCCCAGTAGGCCCCCTATACATCTTTTTGTCAAATGCCACTGCTTTTAATATCTCATGAGGAGTTTGTGTATACATCTTTGTTTCTATCCCTGATATCATCACATTATCCCTAGGCTTCTTTATGTGGCACCCATTCATTGGCCCATGTATTCATTCAATTAGCTTCTCTATTGACTGGATATCTACAAAAAAACTAAATATTTAGCAGGCACTGGGGACAAGAATTTGCATGCATTCTCATGAGAGAAGTACCTCAAAAGTTTTAATGATGAACTAACCTTGAGTGTGACTACAGGGAAGAAAACCAAAGAAAGTCTCATTTGTCTCTCTTTTCTGACCATGCTACATGATGCTGATTTATTGGATTATGTCATTTTCCTTCTCAAATTCCATCAGTGTTCTTCACTGATATCTACTAATGTCACATCATCTATGTTTAGACCGAGTCACAAAACAATACTTTGGTCAATTATGGTTTACAGATACTAACATGGCTCTATAATTTGATGTAACCTAGTGGCCTTGTGGCCATTTATTCTTTCGATGTGAATATTATCTAATGGTGCCTCCCCAGGATGTATTTCTGGTATTGACGATGCTTGACTATATTCATTCTTCATCTAGATGTAGTGTGGCACTTTTTCATATGGTGCTATTTATTGTGTCCTTATTCTAAGATAATTCCCCTCTTTTATATTTCTCTCTTGTTTCCCAGTTGTAGTTTATTTGGTTAATTGGGAGACATCTTGATTAATGCAATATCAACACTATTGGGCATATCTCCCTACTTCCCATAGGTTTTATTAACACATCTCCTAGCATATTCTCTGTCCTCTAATTCTACCCATAAAGTGACTGTTCATTCTTCAGACCTCTAAAAGGACATCATTGTAACAGGAAGAATAAAAACCCAGAGACAGATACTAGGGGGAAAAGATGAAAGATCAGAGAAGCAAAGCAGTCAAGCCACTCGAGAGTGCTTACCTCTACCAACACTCATAATGGGTGATCCAGTCTTTAGTGGGACTGAAGATTGAATACACTGCACTCCTGTCTCTGCCTGCTTTGTACTCTCTTGTGCTGGGATTAAAGGCATGCATCACCACTGCCCAGTTTCTATGGCTAACTAGTATAGCTTCTGGGATTAAAGGTGTGTTCACTGCTGCTTGGCCTGTGTGGCTAACTAGTGTGTCTAGATTTGTACTCTGACCCTTAGGCAAGCTTTATCTATTAGATCATAAACAAAATATCACCATATATCATAATAGTCAATACCAATTACCCTGCTAATGAACTCCTGAATTTGGTGACTCTAGACTTGGTTGATCTAAAGTAAGAGTTATAAGGACTCTTCTTTGAAGTCAATCCTCTGCTTTCTCTAACACATAAACATAGATATAATTGATCTGTATTGTCCTTGTTGCTCTTTAAGATACAGTCCATAGACTACTACCAACCTGAACTCCTTGGTCAGATAAGACAGTGTAGGCATTTATTATGAGATCTGGAATGAAAGAGCAGAGTATTATAGAGCAACAGCTCCATAACAAGGACCATCTCTCTAGTACTTCATTGTTTTTTGTTCAGTTTGTAGATTATAAAGTTAAGAGCAAAAGAACTGTGCTTTCATTCTGCAATGAGGTAGACAAGAAACAGGAACATTAGAAACCCAGGTGTTTCTGTCTGTCTGTCTGTTTTTGCGTGTGTTCATGCGTGTGTGCGTGCATGTGTATGTATGTGTGTGTGTGTGTGTGTGTGTGTGTGTGTGTGCGTGTGTTACCTGTGCATGCACATGAGTGCGTAGGTACACATGCCCAGTGTCCATGTGGAATCCAGAGGTCAATATTGAGTATCTTCCTCAGGAACTCTCCATTTTCATTTTGGAGACAAAGTCTCATACTGAGCCTGGAACTTATAGATTTGGCTTGACTAGCTGACCAGTGGGTCCTGGAGAGTCCCCCATTTCTAACTCCCCAGGACTGAGATTACAGGTATGCTGCAGGGTCCCATTTTTACATCGGCATTACAGATGCGAACTTGAATCCTCATGCTGACCTGACAAGAGCTAAGTCATTTCCCAAGACCTGGAAATCAGGGTTTGATCATGTAGGTTTCCATATTTGTTCTCCTAGCTACAATGAACATTGCTTAGGGGTGCGATGCTTTGCTCAGCTATGTTTTAATTCCTTCACATTTACTGCTCTCTCACTGTACTCTTGAAAAATAAAACAAACAGCAACACACCATTTGTAGGAGTGCCAAAGGCCTGCTCCGTAGATGCCATTTTTCATCAGAGAGCAGACCAAACTGTTGTGCAACATCTGGCCACAGCTGGACCGAGGAAGAGTCTCAGTTCTGAGAAAGACTGAGCATTCCCCTACTGGAAAGACAGGCATCATTGGGAAATATTCAATAAAAAGTTTTGAGACACAGATTCTCATTCACTGAAGGAGGGTTGCAGGAAGCTGTTTTTCCTCTTAAGGCTTGGCTCCATCTGGAGGGATGCTATTTAGTGTAATCCAGAACTGATTATTTTGTTGATCGTGTTTCAAAACCCTTGCCCTTTAAACACATTCCCAGAGTAAATTGAGTGCAATTGAATTTTTCAAAAGAGGCTTGTAGTTTGAGATTTGAGGGAGGGGATGGTCGGTCAGAGAGGGTGAATGGAAACCTGCCTGAGGACCTAAAAGTCAAAAGGGTTGGGGGTGGGGAAGGCAAAGCAAAGAAAGCTTGGCATTCTTCTGGAAAACCTTGTTGCATGAGTCATCCCACAGGACAAATAAAACCTCACTCATCACTCTGTCTTCCTTGTCTGTAGCAGAGGAGCAAACAGTGGGGCCCTGGAAAAACATCAACTTCTTGTAGCCTCTGTAGGTGGGGAAGGGTTCCAAGCCACAGAGAGGGTTGTGAACACAGTTAGTTACTGGGGCTTCAATTTTTTTCAGCCAAATAGGAAGAACCTCCGAACTGACCTTGGAAAAACATACAGAAGGAAAAAAATATTGTAATCTCCTGGTGTTTGTAGTAAGAGATTTAAAAAAGGATGGAAGAAAGAAACAAATACATTGCTTTCCAGTTTTCCATGAAGAGTCTGAATGTTTTTGAATCACCGTGGCAGGTGGCAGAACTCTTAGTGGGGGGCTGCAAGGACTTAAGCTCTGCCCCCTCTTAAAGAATACAAGGTCACCTACACAGCACAACCATATTCCTATTAAAGAGCCCAAGGGGAAAGCATTGTCACTAGTGCTTTCAGTAGAGATTGCAATTAGCATTTTTATGAAGAACATAAACTCTGTGTATCAAAGATGCACTTTTATTGCTCTGAAACTGGCTTGAATAAGCACCCTGAAAAACGTTTGGCCCTTCTGCTTCTAGGATGAGGCCAATTAAAACACGGTCTGTCTAACTGCCAGTCGCTACCCACTCTCTAGCCAGGCAACAACAATACTGAGACAGTGGCATTGGCGCCCACAAAAGTGACTTTTCAGCTCGTGGACACCTAAAGGGAAAATAATGATTTCTTGGCTCTCCTGGAAATAACACAAATATTAAAAAAAAAAATAAAAATCCCAAAGACTCAAGGTTTATTTTACTTGTTCCTCCTCACCCTAGTTAAGAATTGCATGGTTCCACCAGATGCCTTACCTTGCTGCCAATCATGGCAGCTGTTCAGCCTAGCTGGGAGGAGCAAGACTCAAGGGAAAGGGGACAATGGACTGTGGCTCACTGATATCAGAGCACTGTCCTATGTTGAGATGACCTTCCAGAAAATGTCAAGACATTGTAGATGTCTCTCAGCTACCTCTCCAATACCATGCCTGCCTGTGTGCTGTCATGGTGCAGCAAGATGAAAATGGACTACACCTCTGAAAATGTGAGCCACCACAATTAAATGTTTTCCTTTACAGGAGTGCCGTGGCCATGGTGTCTCTTCACAGCAATAGAAACCCGAACTAAGACACATGGTATGAAGCAGAAAGTTGAAAGTATAATATCTTTGGAATTTTGGAGTCAGAGGTAAAAGTGAGAATTTAATTCATGGGTTCTATCATAAGGGAAATGAGTGCAGTCTCCATTTTACAGTAGGTAATCATGGGCAAGACTCAGGTTCATGATTCCATTTTCCATTTCACAGCAATGGCACTAACAGGCATATAAACTATGATGATAAATGTTTCTTCACTAAAGCAGTTAATGTCAGGACATGGAGAGGGAGTACACTTTCTGCTGGATGACTTTATACCATCTAATAGTCCCCTCCCCAGTCCCCTCCCTCAGCCTCCACCCCCTGTTCAACTCTATCAAGCTCCTTTTATTTTTCTTGTAAGGTTAAATTTATTTGTGTGACTGCTATAGTAAGTAGTACTTCTTACAATGAATCTTCCGTATTCCATATAAAGAAGTTGACTGACTTCACAGGAAAATGATGAGTATGAAACTTTGATGGAGTATAGTTTTGATGGTTTTACCTGCATTTATTTAAGAGGACACAAAGGAAGATATCCAAGAAGGAAGCAGTTCTGGACTTGGCTTAGCAACTTGCCAATGTCAAAACAGTGTTCCTGAGATTTTCTTTTTCTTTCCTTCAAGTTTCAAGGCAGTGTCTGTAGATTTAGATATCATGAGACAGGGTTTCTCTGTGTAGTGCTGGCTAGTCTGGAGCTTGCTTTGTAGGCCAGACTGACCTCGAACCTACAGAAGTCTGCCTGCCTCTTCCTCCAAAGTGCTGGGATTGAAGGTGTTCAACACCCTCCCACTAGAAAAGGCATTTTTTAAATATGAAAAGACTCCCCTAGTATATCACTCTATGTAATAGACAGACAAGAAAACCCTGAAAGAACGAAGTCACAATGGTTGTTTATAATCATTGTCTAAGTTTGCTAGTACTTCTGTAACTCGAGTAACAAAATGTGTGCTTATAGTAACAGTCCCTTCCTTTTATTCAGGGGCTGCTGAGGTTGACTTCTGAGATCCTGTGCATGCTTGCAAATGGCTGTCTTTTCTGTCTCTTCATATGGTCTTTCATCTATGTGTGTCTGTGCCTTAATCTTGAACTGTCATAAAGATATCAGTCCTATTGGATGAGAAAGCACACCCTAGGGACTCCATCCTATTATTCAGAGGTTGTGGGGCTTAGAATGTGATTTATTTTTTAGAGAGAGAGAGACAGGGATACAGTTTACTCCATAATATCCATCATGATCAATCCTTAGAGGTAACAATGGGTAACAGGAAAGATGGCGCATGATTGCCATGTATGGTGATATTACATAGATTCATACTGGTGATGGTGATATTATGATGTATATATTGTTGAGATATCTTAATTTTCCCTAAACGTGACCATGTTTGATGAGGGCAGTGTTGGAAATGATGCAGAAAAACCAAGCGATCAGGACAACTTATTAGTTCAGTGTCTAGCTATGTCTCTTGACACATGTAGCTGTAGCAAGTGAGTGTATATTGTTTTGCAGCAAATGAATGGCAAGATAAACAGTGGATTTTGTTGACAAATAACATAGCATTATTTTTTTCAGGATGAAAATTTCTGCATTCACTAAGATTCTCTACATCTTAGATAATTATGTTCAAGGTCATAGGCTATCAGGAGCCAAGGTAGAAAGAAGAGGCTACATTTCTTTGTGTCATGAGGATGAATTTAGTGTAGAGAGAAAAGCATGTGTATGTGTGGGGTGGTAATAGGAAATGTTGAGAAATTAAAGGCTTCAGAGAAAAGAAACTATGATAGTGTTGGCTGTGGAAGGACAAAAGGGCTTCCTAGAATACACACACACACACACACACACACACACACACACACACACGTGTATTGATCACTCTTTGCTGCCATCACCAGGTATAGATAGAAACCAGGCTCATCTGAATCTTCACAGGGTTTTGAAAGGGAGATGAAAGTGTGTTTGACTCAATTTTAGCAATATGTGAAGGAGCCAGGTGATCATCGATATCACCTAAGTTACATATATTTTGTTTAACATCACCCCAATTTTATAGAGAGATTATGAGTAATTTATATAACACTTTTCATATAATATTCTTCATTTTCTAAGCTTTGTAATTTTAATCACCATTGTATCCATGAAAAACATTATATTTGATTACATTTTATTATTTATTTTTCCAGTTTTGAAATAGGATCTTGCTCTGTAGCTCAGATTGGCCTTGAACTCATAACCCTTCTGTGTCAAGCTCCTGATTAGCTGTGATTGTAGGCATGTGCCTCTCATGCTGGGCTCTAACTTTTATATCTTGGAGCCAGAATTGGTGGTACATATCTGTAAGTCCAGCACTTGTATGGTTGAGACAGGAAGATTACAAGTTCAAGGTCAGCCTGAGCTAGATAACAAAACTTCTGTGTCAAAAAGCCACAACAACAACAACAACAACAACAACAATCCAAACATAATTTTAAAATTTCAGGATTACAGATGCCCTTTATTTAATCTCTTCTTATCATAACACCTCACAAAATTGTGGTTTAATATTAAGCAGGATATTAACTTTTATAAGCATCAAGTTGCAGGGCATTTCAGCCCTACAAGGACTCCTTGTGTTGCCTTTGCCTCCACAACTATTTTCATCCCATCCAATTTCCCCCTAAACCCTGGTGAACATTAGTTTACTTTCTATTTCTAAAATTACGTCTTGTCAAGAAAGTTACAGTACAAAAGCCATGGATTGGGACTTCTGGGTAAGCTGGTAAATAAGAAACATCACCACTAAACTCAGTAAAAGAAAAACATTTAAGACACATTTATCTCTTTTTCTTCGAGAGACAAGATCTGTGAATGAACTTCTAATCCAGGGGAGGCTTCTATAGGCCAGCAAGCAGGAGCGCTGTGAATTGGTGCCTGATGTAAATTTTCTTGAAATCAGTCCTCCTCTGGCTGCATCAAGCTGCATTGGGGATAGTAGGACATATGCACAGGGAATGCTGTTCCACACACATATACCAGACCTGCAGGATCAGAAGACACCAAGGTGGAGTATAGGTGTCCTATGTTACATGAATTCTTTTCTGCCAGCCTGGTCCCATATCCATGTCAGCCCCAAATGAACACATGAACACTATATTAGTTATGAAACTGTTGGCCAATAGCTTGGGCTTCTTATTGGCTAGCTCTGTCTTAGTTATTAGCCCATTTATACTAAGCCATTTATTTCCATGTGATCTTATGTTACTGGAGAATGCCAGACCTACAACTCATTTGCCTCCTACATGATGACTGTTCAGTGTCTCTGCACAGAAGAGAGCAATTTCCCCTTTGTTCCTGCTTATATCCCGATTCTGTCCAGCTGTGTCACTTCCTGTCTGGCTAATCAGCCAATCTGTTTTATTCCTTAACCAATATGAGAAACAAATATACAGAGGAACACTTCCATCAGTCCTAGACTTACATTCTTCCCCTCCCAACACCAGACCCCTATAGAAAATGAAGGCTACATAGACAAATGGCTCTCAGTCCTCTTCCATGCTACATCACCAGCGGACCTTTCAACTTAGCATAGCTGTGATGTAAGTATTCCCTTTATGCCTTATTTTCTATCATTTAATTTCATTTCTACTCACACATATGTATCATGATGGTTTTGCTTTTGTTTGCATGTTGCTTAGTTGTGTTTTAAGGATAGCCTTGTATATTTCTCCTTCCAATCTACTGTAAAGCATGCTCTACTATACTTTCAGCCACATTTCATTTAATTATCCTCTTACTGCTGTGTTTTTCCTCACTGTTACATCCTTATTGCCTCCCCTTTTACTCCTTAGTTATAACCTTCCATACACTGAACAGTCTCCAAAATTCTGTGGAACCCAACAGTAGCTCAACTTTCCCCTCCCAGCTACTTCTTCCGTGTACATTTTTTCCTTTCAAAGTTGATTTAATAATTACTCCTTAGCTTTACATATTCCACTTTGCTCCAATATCTAACCTTAGTAATTCTTCTGGTCTTTGTGGAACCCTGCACATATGTGGTATACACACATACACACACACAATTCAAAAAGGAAAATAAAGAGAAATATAAAAAATGAGCTCCTGTACAAGAATATAAGCAAACAGTTAAATGAAATAAGTGACCTGATGCAAGCTGTGAAAAAGGAATGAAACAAGGAGCTAGAAATACCAGAGAAAAACTACTGGAAGGGTAAAACACAGTATGTCAATTAAAAACTCCATGGAGAGTCTCAGTATTAGAAAGTATTAAAGAAATGATGGAATAGCAGAGCTTGAAGACAAGGTGGAGGAGTTGAAAAACTCACATACACACAAAAAGATATAATGATGAGAAAAAAAACCAAATATGGATTCCAAAATATATAGAGTACCATGAAAAGCAGAAATCTATGATGAGCATAAATAGAGAAAAATCCAGTTCTGTAGACATAGAAGGCATTTTAGAAAGGGTTATGAAATTTCTCACAGTAGAAAAAGACATATCAATCCAGCTGCAGGAGATTATTTACAATGCCAAACACACAGGCCAGAAAATAATTCCCCTCATCATGCATAAATCATTATAGTAAAGGCATTAAATGTATGGAACAAGGAAAGAACATTGAAAGGAGTGAGAAACACCAAGTAACACATAAAGTGAGTCTATAGGGGCAACAGCAGACTTGTTGACTGAAGCAGCAAAAGCCAAGAGCAGGTGGAAGATTGTGTTTCAAATTCTGAAAGGCAGCTATGAACCCAGATGGCTCTGCTTAGCAAAAGTATTTGGCATCATTAAAGGAGAAAGTAAACTTTCCATAATGAAAACACCAACAAAATTTGTGATCCCTAGACCACCTCTACAGAAGATGCTTGAAGGAATTCTTCAGACCAAAGTGAAAAAGAAATCCACCCACAAGGCCAATAGAAAGAATAAACCAGAGTATATAACAGTTCAGCAAGGAAGAAAAAGCCAACAACAAATAATAGTAACAAATGACAGCAATCAGTACATACCTTTCAACAATGACTTTGAATATTAATTATCTCAACTTTCTAATCAAAATATATTTTGAATAAGAATTATATTAAACAGATAAGGGAGGCCCCTCCACATAGATTAGGAGAACAATTCACTAAGTGAGGATTATAAGTCAAACACAAGTGCATCCAACTTCATAAAACAAACACTGTAAGATCTCAAACCACAGATTAACCCAGCACAGTAGTCATGAATAACTTCTATGCCCAACTCTCACCAACTGACAGGCCATCCACACTAAAAATAAACAGAAAAATAAGACCATAGATCAAATGGTCTTAGAAGACATCTACAGGACATTCCATCCAAATAGTGTAGAGTACAATTTCTTCCTAGAAGCCAAAGTGACTTTCTTTAAAGTAGATCATATGTTAGGGCACAAAACTATCTCAACTGACATAGGAAAATTGCTATGGTTCTTTTTGTGCTATCTGACCACAAGGGAATAAAACAACAAGCCAACAGTAAGGGGCAATATAGAACATAAACAAACTTTGGAGGTTATACTGAACACTATTGAAGGTGTCACTAAAGAAATCAAGATTGAAATTAAAAATCCATAGAATCAAAAAGAAAATGGCAACACAACTACAAAACATATAGAGTACAACAAACAATCTTAAGAGAGAAGTGCACAGCTCTAAGTGTCTACATTAAGAAACCAGAGTTTTGGGGCTGGAGAGATGGCTCAGCTGTTAAAGGCTAGGCTCACAACCAAAAACATAAGAAACCAGAGTTTTGTCACTAAAAATTTCATGATACAAGTTAGGATCATGGAAAAATAAGAACAAGTCAAGCTCCAAATCATTGGACTGGGAGAAATCATTAGGATCCTGGCAGAAATAAATACAAAACAAAACAAACAAACAACAGTGCAAAGAATCAACAAAAAAGACATTTCTTTGAAAAGATGAACAAGATTGAGTTGACAGACCCTAAGCCAAGGAAGGAAGAAAACAAATCAAGTAAATAAAATTAGAGATGAGAAGGGAATTATGACAGCTGCCCAGTAAAGTTTAGAAATTCATTAGGTCATAAATTTAAAACATATTCTACTACACGGGAAAATCTAAAAGACATGGGTAAGTTTTTAGATGCATGTAACCTACAAGAACTAAAGAAAGATAATATGAACAATTTAAACAGGTATATATGACAAGGAGTAAGAATAAAGCAGTAATTAGAGCTCTCTCAGCTAAAATGTCTAGGTTCAAATGGATTCACTGGTGAGTTTTCCCAGACCTTCAAAGAAGAATTAGCAGTGATGCTTCTCCAAGAATCCCACAAAATATCCCACAAGTATCCCACAAAGCAGGACATGTTACCAAACTCTTTATGAAGCTGGTATTATCCTGATACCAAAACCACATAATATAACTAACATAAAAGGAATATCACAGAACAATCTTTCTTTTTTTATTTTATATAACCAAGTCCATTTAAATGAAAACAAACATTTATAGACAATATTTGGGAATTTGGGCGTCGTTCTTTCCAAACTACTTCCTGCTGGTAAGGGTGCTGTCATGGGGGGATTCGAAGAAGATTCAGAAATCCTGGATGTAGTCTATAAGGCTGCTTTGTCCAGCTATTTTGAATGTAGGATCACCTGGTACTCTGTTTCAGGCAGTCTGCCGTGATCAAACCACATTAGTCTGGAAGGAATCCACAGCTTTTCATTTTCTGTGGAAACAAAAATAGAAATCCTTTTCCCCAGTAACTTGTCCTTGAACTTAAATTTTGGAGTCAAAGCATTTTTTTAATTGAATTTATTATTTTACATGTAGATCCCAGTTCCCTCTCCCTCCCTCCCTCCCTCCTTCCCTCCCTTTTACCCTCTCTGCCCTCTCACATGCACTCTAACCACCCTCCCCTCTTATCCCCCAACCCCAATTCCATATGTAGGGGAATGCCATCCAGTTGGGGTCATGTAGATCTGAAAGGTCATGTGAAGTATGGACTAGGGCTTCTCTCCTGTCTCTAGATTAAGGCAGTTATCCCTCCATGGGAGATGTGTTCGCAAAGTCCTTTTGTGCACCAGGGATACATCCTGGCTCCACTGTCTGAGGTCCCTTAGACTGCTCAGTCCTTCTGGCTGAGACCCATATTCAGGGGGGCCTGAGTCAGTCCCATGCTGGCTTCCCAGCTATCAGTCTGTTGGCCCATTAGCTCCTCCTTGTTCAGGAAGCTTTCTCTATGTGTTTCTGCAGCCTGGTCTTGTCCTCTTCATCTGCATCTGGGTTCTAGTTCAACTCAATGTTTATGTATGGGTGTTTGCTCCTGTTTCCAACAGGCATTAGTTGAGGGCTCCATGGATAAGTTAGTTGTTGATCTCACTCTTTGGGAAGGGTATTTATGGTAGCCTTTCCACGGAAGCTCAAATTGTTAGTTGGCGGCAGTCTTGTAGTTCTCTAGACCTTTCTTTGTGTTCAATTTTATCTTCAAACCAATATTGCTCCCTCTTTTATGTCTCTCTCTCTCTCTCTCTCTCTCTCTCTCTCTCTCTCTCTCTCTCTCTCTCTCTCTCTCTCTCTCCTGTCTTCTATTCCTAACCGGGCTCAATCTTCCTGGTCGCACATGTTTTCCTTTCCTCCCCCTCGTTTTCTTCTACCTATCCAAGAGCATGGGAGATCTTTCCATTTTCTGGTATCTTCTTTAATTTCTTTCTTTAGAGCCACAAAGTTCTTATTATATAGGTCTTTTACTTGTTTGGTAAGTGTTACACCAAGATACTTTATGTTGCTTGTGGCTATTGTAAAGGGTGATGTTTCTCTGATTTCTTTTTCTGTCTCTTTGTCGTCTGAAAAAAGTAAGGCTACTGATTTTTTTGAGTTTATCTTGTATCCTGCTAGTTTGCTGAAGGTGTTTATCAGCTGTAGGAGTTCCCTGGTAGAGTTTATTGGGTCGCTTATGTAAAATATCATATCATCTGCAAATAGAGACAGTTTGAATTCTTCCTTTCCAATTTGGATCCCCTTGATCTCCTTTTGTTGTCTTATAGCATTAGCTAGAATTTCTAGTATGATATTGAAGAGATATGGAGAGAGAGGGCAGCCTTGTCTTGTTCCTGATTTTAGAGGAATTGCTTTAAGTTTCTCTCCATTCAGTTTGATGTTGGCAGTTGGTTTGCTGCCTATTGCTCTTATTATGTTTAGGTATGTTCCTGTTATCCCTGACCTCTCCAAGACCTTTATCATGAAAGGGTGTTGAATTTTGTTGAAGGCTTTTTCAGCATCTAGGGAGATAATCATATGGTTTTTCTTTATCAGTTTATTTATATGGTGGATCACGTTGATAGATTTTCATATGTTAAACCATCCCTGAATTCCAGGTATGAAGCCTACTTGTTCATGGTGGATGATTTCTTTGATGTATTCTTGAATTTGGTTTGCCAGTATTTTATTGAGTATTTTTGCATTGATGTTCATCAGGGATATTGGTCTGTAGTTTTCTTTCTTAGATGTGTCTTTGTGAGGTTTGGGTACCAAGGTTATTGTGGCCTCATAAAAAGAGTTTGGCAATGAACCTTGTTTCTATTTTGTGGAACAGTTTGAGGAGTAGTGGTATTAGTTTTTCCTATAATGTCTGATAGAATTCTGCACTGAATCCATCTGGCCCTGGACTTTTTTTGGTTGGAAGGCTTTCGATGACTACTTCTATTTCATTGCGGGTTATAGGTCTATTTAAGTTGTTTGTCTGTTCTTGATTTAATTTTGGTAAGTGATAGTTATCCAGAAATTTGTTCATTTCCTTTGATTTTTCAATTTTTGTGGAATACAGATTTTCAAAGTATGATCTGAAAATTGTCTGGATTTCCTCTGTATCCGTTATGTTCCCCGTTTCGTTTCTAATTTTGTTAATTTGCATGTTCTGTCTCTGCTTTTTTGTTAATTTGGATAAAGTTTTGTCTATCTTGTTGATTTTCTCAAAAAACCAATTCTTCGTTGCATTGATTTTTTTTGTATTGTTTTCCTGGTTTCTATTTTGTTGATTTCAGCCCTCAAGTTGATTATTTCCTGGTGTTTACTCCTGCGGGGTGAGTTCGCTTCTCTTTGTTCTAAGGCTTTCAGTTGTGCTGTTAATTCTCTTATGTGACTATCCTCTGTTTTCTTCATATGGACACTTAGTGCAATGAACTTCCCTCATAGCACTGCTTTCAAGGTGTCCCATAAGTTTGGGTATGTTGTGTCCTCATTCTCTTTGAATATTAGAAAGTCCTTAATTTCTTTCTTTATTTCTTCTTTGACCCAGGAGTGGTGCAATTACACATTGTTCAGTTTCCATGAGTTTGCAGGTTCTGCTATTTGTGTTGTTGTTGAATTCCAATTTTAAGGCATGGTGGTCTGACAAGATACAGGGGACTATTCCTATTCTCTTATATCTGTTGAGGTTTGTTATGCCACCTAGTATGTGATCGATTTTAGAGAAGGCTCCATGTGGAGCAGAGAAGAAGGTATATTCTTTTGTCTTTGGATGGAATGTTCTATAGATGTCTGCTAACCCCAGTTGAGACATAACTTCTATTAGTTCTTTTGTTTCCTTGTTGAGTTTCTTATTTGTGGTCCTGTCTAGTGTTGAGAGTGGGTGTAAGTCTCCCACTATAAGTGTGTGAAGTTTTATATGAGCTTTGAGTTTTAGTAGCATTTCTTTTACGAATGTGGGTGCCTTTGTATTAGGGGCATAGATGTTCAGAACTGAGACTTTGTGTTGATGGATTTCTCTTGCGATGAATAAGAAATGACCATCTTCATCTCTTTTGATTAATTTTGGTTTGAAGTCTAACTTGTTAGATATTAGGATAGCTACGCCCGCTTGCTTCTTGGTTCCATTTGATTGGAAAATCTTTTCCCAACCCTTTACCCTGAGGTAATGTCTATCTTTGAAGCTTAGATGTGTTTCTTGTATGCAGCAGCAGGATGGATTCTGTCTTCGTATCCATTCTGTTAGCCTGTGTCTTTTTATAGGTGAGTTAAGACCATTAATGTTGAGGGTGAGTAAGGACCATTGATTGTTGATGCTTGTTTGTTTTAGGTTTGTTGTTGGCAGTGGTATTGTGAATATATTAGTTCTGCTTTACCCTTTGTTTCTGGTGTAGTTGGATTATCTGTTGCCTACATTTTTGTGGGCGTAGTTACCTTCCTTGGGTTGGAGTTTTCCTTCCAATACTTTCTGTAGGGCTGGATTTGTAGATACGTATTGGGAAAATCTGGTTTTGTCATTAAATATCTTGTTTTCTCCATCTATAGTGTTTTAGAGTTTTGCTGGATATAGTAGCCTAGGCTGGATCCATGTTTTCTTAATACTTGTAGAACATCTATCCAGGACCTTCTGGCCTTGAGGGTTTCCATGGAGAAGTCAGGTGTAATTTTGATAGGTCTGCCTTTATATGTTACCTGTCCTTTTTCCTTCACTGCTCTTAATATTCTTTCTTTATTTTTATACTAGATGTTTTGATTATTATATGTCGAGGGGTCTTTTTTCTTTGGTCCAGCCTATTTGGGGTTCGGTATGCTTCTTGTACTTTCATGGGCATGTCCTTCTAAAGATTGGGAAAGTTTTCCTTGATGATTTTGTTGAATATGTTTTCGGCATCTTTGAGCTGGGCTTCCTCACCTTCCTCTATGCCTATTATTCTTAGGTTTGGCCTTTTCTTGGTGTCCCCCATTTCCTGGATGTTTTGTGTTAAGGATTTGTTGGATTTATGATTTTCTTTGGTCAATGAATCTATTTCTTCTAGTTTTTCTTCTGTGCCTGAGATTCTCTCTTCCCTCTCTTGAATTCTGTTGGTTATGCTTGCATCTGTATTTGCTGATTTTTTTGCCTAGTTTTTCTATTTCCAGCATTCCTTTGGTTTGTGTTGCCTTTATTTTCTCTATTTCAGTTTTCAAGTCTTGAACCATTTCCTTCACCTGCTTAATTGTTTTTTCTTGGCTTTCTGTACTTTCATTGCTTTCCTTAAGGAATTTGTTCATTTCTTCCACTGTTTTGTTTGTTTTTTCCACCATTTCTTTAAGGGATTTTCTCACATCGTCTTTGAGGGCCTCTATCATTTTTATGATGGTAATTTTTAAGTCGTTCCCTTCTGCTTCCTCTGCTTTGTTGTTGTGTTCCGTTCTAGTTGGTGTAGATTCCCTAGATTCTGGTGGTGTCATGCTTGTCTTTCTGTTGTTAGGTGTTTTCTTGTATTGCCATCTTCCCATAGCTTCTTCCAGTAGGTGTTGGTGGGGTCTCCCCCCTCTTTCTATGGTACTTCCCCGGTGGGCTTATGTGGGTCAGAGATTCGATATCTGTAGCTCTGGGTGGTCCAAGCTCTCTAGGAGGTTTCTCTGCAGACAGGGACCCAGGGATGGGGTCAGGGCTGAGGATCCAGTAGAAGATGCTGGCTGGCAGAAGAATACAAAGGCTGAGCTGAAACTTGGGAAGGTTTTGCAGGATAGTCAGATCTCACTGGAAACTGGGAATCTCCAGCTGAGGCCTCTTTCTTTAGCAGAGGCCCTGATTTGGGGGTCAAGGATCTTGCCGGCAGGAACTCAGAGTGGACCCCCAAAGATAGGCAGATTTCTGGGAGGGGCCGGGACTCCAGCAGAGGACTGGAGGTGGGGTCAGAGACCAAGCAGGTAGAAATTACGGGGGTCCCGCATGGTTAAGCCGGTCTCCTTTGTTCAGAGTTGCTCTGAAAAGTCCCAAGATTCAGTTTTTAAATTGATATATTTAGATCATTTATAGTTCATGTGATAACCTCAGGGTTAAGTCTGTGATTTTAGTTTTTGGTTAATTCAATTTTTTCTTTTTTCTTTTTTTTTTTTTGTTTTTGTTTTTTGTTTTTTGTTTTTACCATCCTCTGGAGTTCTTACATTTTGCATGTAATTCTGTTTTGACTTTTCTTTAGACCTTATACAGTTGTAGTGGTTGTTGTAAGTTGCATATCATATATGTGTAACTTGGTGCTGTTTACTGGTACTATTACTTTACCAACTCAAATGAAGAATATATGCTATATTATAGTTTAAATATATTTAATAGTAATACTAATGATGTATAAGTTATAATACAGTTTCATTAACATTTATTGTTACTATTTGTGTTGTAATTTTTAAAATATTTAGTCTACATTCATTTAGGTTCATACCAGCCACTGCTATATTATTTTATATTTTATCAGCAAATGTAATATGACTACTTGTTAAACAAATTTATTTACAGTAGATATGGTTTTCCATATTTATGAACTGTTTTGTTTTCTAATGTTGAACATCATTTCTTTGGAGACTCCCTTTGCCCCTCTGCCATGGGTTTTCTTAATTTTCCTGCATCATACTATCCATATTTTTCACTGAATACTGGGTTTGAGGCTGATAATCTTCTGTGTTCACTTGAAAAGTATCATTTTCTTCTGGCCTCTAACTTTGGGTGAGCAGGCCACTACCCTTAAAATGTTCCCTCTCATGTGGATATAACATTGTTGCTCCCTCTTGGCTTCCAGTGGTCTGTGGCTTTAATTTTTATAAGTGTTTGGATTGGTTTCATATTTCTTGGTGGGAACACTCATTCCTTTTCTCATTTGCTTGTGAGCTAATGTTCACTGAGGTACACTTGTGTGACAGCTTCCTTATAGCACTGTCTAATTATCCTAACATCACTAATACATTGGTGCTGACATTCAGCCATTCTCTTTCTTTTTATTCAGTTTAAGATCTCTTGGTACTTGGGCGTGAGCATCTTCCTCACCAAGTTCTGGACACCTAGGGAGTTACGAAAGAGAGCTGTATCTGAAATTAACTCCAGCTTTTTTTTTTTTTTTTTTGAGACGCTGTGGTGGGAAAATGAGAGCAGCTGCTTCATTACCAGGCTGACTTCCATCAAAACACCAGAGGGTGAGATTGAGTTGAGAAAGCCCAGTTCCTATGTGGTATTCTCTGGTGCTACCTGCCTAGGTTGGTGAGGCAAGAGCTCCATGTTGCTGATTTTAGTTGCCCTACTGGTTAGTGGTGAGGATGAGAGTGTTCTCAGTACCAGGGGCAGTGAGGATAGTTCTCTCTGCCAGACCTTTTGTTATTGGACTCCAGAATAGAATAGGAGCAGTCCCACATTTCTACTGAGTAGGTCTAGAAGCCCAGCCTCCCATGAATGGTTGATACTTAAGGTACTGAATGTGGAAGGTACTGTATAGTGGCAGAGGCATTACAATTCTAGGCCCAAGTTCGCCTTGTGAGATACTAATTATGCAGCAGCATAGGTATCTTGTTATAGCCAGGTGAGGGTAGAAAGGGACTTACATGTTGTTCTGTGACATTTAGGTGGATGGATTAGAATAGCTAGTATTGAAAGTGTCCTGTCCTCTACTACTGGGACCCTAGGCTAGCTAGAATTTCTTTAGTGGGTCTGCATATATATACATTTTCATGTGTCCACTGACATTTGTGGACTTCCATCTTCCACACAATGTGGCTGAATGATAGGAAGGAAATAAAACCTTAAAGAAATTACCACTGCACTGTCGCCAAGACTCTAGACTTGTCCTTAGCAAGATAAGGGCAGCATTGACTGCATCTTCCTGGAAGTGAAGGTTTTATCCTTCCTTTATTGAAAGTTCCAATCTCTTTTAATCATCTGAGAATAAGTTGCAAATCCTAACTTTGATGTGGACACTTTGAAATCAAGGATTGTCTTTTTTTTTTTTTTTTTTTTTTTTAAGCAAGGTACACTGATCAAACCTGGGAGATTATTTAGTCTTTCAGATGCTGTTCAAATCACTGATTTTTCACACCTTTTATAGCAAAGAAAAACATTTTATAAGAAAAAATTTCATCTAGTAGAGGATATTGGAATATATTGTATTATTTCAGAAGAAAGCCAGTCCCCTGATTAATTTTTAATCTTTCCCTCTCTCTGTTTCTTTCTGTCCACGTCATCCTTATTCTTCTCTTTGAAGGTGCTTTGTAGTCAATCAACCTAGAATCTCTATAGATCACAAATTAGGTCTCCAGTGTGCAAGTATTTCTTAGAGTAGGAAATCAACTGTTTTAAGTAATACAAGAGCACTGAAATTTAATAGAGGTGTAAGAAAGCCAAGGAAGATCAGAGAAAGTGCATTCAAAACAATACAATAGTACTACAAGATGTGGTAATAAGCATAAAATTCGCCAGGAAATTGATGCAATTTCTGAGTCTCAGGACAAAAACATCCCAAGTTGCTCTTTTGGTTTGCTATGAAACAAGCCTCTGGCCCCTATGTAGTTGCCTTGACTTTACAAATTACTTTGTCTTCCAAAATCTCATTGGCATCCTTATTTTTTTACACTTATCTGCCTATATGTTAATCCACCACCATCCATCCATCCATCCATCCATCCATCCATCCATCCATCCACCCGTCTATCCATCTCATCTATCTATAGTCCATCTGGTCTCTCTCTCTCTCTCTCTCTCTCTCTCTCTCTCTCTCTCTCTCTCTTTGTGTATAAGACAGAAGAAGAAAACTCAGAGGACACTTTGTGGTTCAAGTTACCTCTCTCTACCACTGGGGTCTAGAAGATTGAACTCAGTCCTCTAGGCCAGCTTTACAAGGGCTGTTACCTGCTGAGCCATTCCACTGTCTCCTGACATGAGTTATTGCTGAGAGAGTCTAACCTAGAAATGTACAGTAAAGGATATTCTTAGAAATCGAGTTAGAAGATGCCTAGTGTATACTTGTTTACCCTTTAGTGAGTGGGGCATAATAATGACAGGAAATTATTCATCTTGCCCAGGCAATTTTTTCTGGAAACTTACTCAAATAATTAGAAATGAACTGAGGACTTAGATCACAAGACCCTTGTTAGAGAGAGCTGGCATCTGGATTCCTCCCAGAATGCTAAATTCACTTTCATGCCTGCTTTTCCAGATAGATTTATCATAGAGTATTCTTAAAGAGGATGCCCATCTGGTCTATGACCTATATATTTTTTTTTCTTGAAGGAAGCTCTTCATTCCACCAACTGATTATTAGTTGGAAAAACCATGATCTCCCATGTCATTCCTGGCCATGGCTTGTTGTTCTATGGTTAGCATCTTATTTAGGTTGCATTGGCATCCTATCCCCAACTCCATTTTGGGGGAAATCTAGACTATATATCACTCTACTAGCAATTTTTCTTATTTATGTGACTAATATTTAAGAGGAAACAATTTAAGGGATTATTCTGACTTCAAGTGGATCATCCTATTATGTTCTAGAAAATGTGGCAGCATGAGGAGGGAGTCAGCTTGTCCCATTGGTCAGGGGAGGAAGTGGGGCCAGGTTGTGAAAGGCCCACCCTCAACGTCCACTTCCTCCAGGGAAGCCCCACCTCCAGAGGTTCCATTATCTTTCACAGAACATCACCTCAGCTGGGGAATCTATCATTCAAGTGTGTGAGCATATGGGGACATGTCACAAACCCCAACACTGACCGTCTATTCTGAAATCATTTCATGATTCCTAGAAATGTGAGAAAAATATCCAATCATTTGTTCCTGGTGAAAAATTCAGGAATATACAGAGAGAAAAATCATAAAAAAACAAAAACAAAAGATGGAGAAAGAAATGTGTGTTCAGACTCCAGTCCTTGATGCAAACCCAGCTCCATTCCTCATCTTAAAGGTTGCCTACTCAGTTCTCATACTTTGTGTGAGCTTATTGCCATTCAAGAATTTTAGCCTCCGTTTCTATCTCTGTTTCTCTTTCATGGAACGAATTCAAATCAATTTTCTTGTCATTTGAGAATATAAAGTATTTGTATACATCTAATGTGCACAATGTAACTAAACTTTGGAAGTCTTTTCAAACTACTTATTTTGAAACAAGATCATTTGTACTACTCGCAAATGACATACATATTTCTTGGTGGTGTCTTTCAACAGTCAAGACTGATCTTTCTTTCACAGACAGAATCAAATTCTGTAGCCTCAATTGGCCTGAAACTCTTGATGCTCCTGTCCCAGGCTCCCAAGTGCTGGAATTCTAGGTGTATACTGCCACACCGATTTTCAAGGTTGATTCATCATAGGTGAGAACTACTGAAGTTGCAAATAATATTGATGTATTACCTATTTAAAAAATACGGACCTCTCAACAACCTGATCTTTGCTCAGGTTTCATGCATGAATAAAAGAGATACTTTAGAAAAACTAAATGCTGTTTCATAGATCATAGAAAAATTGTGATAATTGAATTAATAATTTGAGCTTGCTTATCAAGCATTTTTGCATAAATTAGCAAGATACATTGTTCTGAATGGGCATATTTCTAAATCAGGGTACACACAGTTTAATAATCATAGAACATAGCAAATTTCAAATTCTACTGGCCTTTAAGACCAAATGGCTTTCTTTGTGCAATAAAATGCCATTTCTAAACATTACCTGGCACATAATGTGGTTTGATCAAGCCAGACCGCCTGAAACAGAGTACCAGGTGATCCTACATTCAGAACAGGTGGACAAAGCAGCCTTACAGACTACAGCCAGGATTTCTGCATCTTCTTAGAATCCCCCATGACAGGAAGTAGTTTGGAAAGAACGACGCCCAAATTCCCAAATATTGTCTATAAATGTTTGTTTTCATTTAAATGGACTTGGTTATATAAAATAAATAAATAAATAAAAATGTAAAGAAAATTCATTTAAATTTTAGTAGTCTAAGTCTTTTCCCATGGCAATGTTGATTCAGTTTCTTATGTTGAATAGATATTTCATGTCTTCAGATACACATGCTATCTGTATCTCTAGGAATGAGCCAAAGTAGAGTTTCATGCATCTGCAGTGAAATGCTCCAAACATGTGTCATGCAAATGAATTCACAAAGTTGCTTCCACCTTTATGAAGTTCATTTGTGGAATCCTTCAAGAACCTAGAAACAAAGTGATTCTAGGTATTGTATATAATAGAAATGGTCAACACAGGGGCCAACTCAGCAAGTAAAGATGTTTGCTGTGCAAGCCTGTCTCCTGGAGTTCAGTCCTTGACACTCATGTAAGGGTAGACAAAGAGATGTCTTCTGACCTCCCCATATGCATCATGGCACAAACATACTTGCCATATGTATATACACTATAATTAGTCATTATACGTGCTTCAAAGCTTTGGAACTTTGGACTATTTCGTTGGATTTAATTGGAGGTAAAGATTAATGCATTGATTATAAAATCTCTGATGGAAAATTTCTTCTCTCACTTTTCATTATTCCATTGCTCTCACTTATCTTGAGAATCTCAAATATGTTTTGTTCAACATTATCAGTAAGCTATTTGTATTTTTCTGTAATATCATCTCTCGGTGGAAAAGTTGGTGTTGAAGTTAATAGTTCTGTAGCGCTTGTTGTCTGTCTACCACAGTTTTCTATGATTCTCAAGTGGAATAGTGGCTTCAAAAGGAGTGGGTATGTCTAACATAGTCTGCAAATATTTTGCTTGGGGAAGTTCTAATAGGAGGAACTCTGGATGACTCTTCAGATGAAAATGAAAATGAGTTGTTTGACTCTTCATGGAGCATTGGGCTTCATTTTGAGAAAAACTGAAAGGCTTCTCAGCAGAAACATTTAGTAAAGCATCTACCAAATGCTAGCCTAGCTGAGTATGATTGGGAGGAAAAGGCTGGGGTAGAAGGTGAGAGTGCTTGGAGCAAGTCAACAGTAAGAACGTGACTCAGAAAAAGAAGGCAGCCTGTAATGCTGTGAGGTTTGCTCTGTGATTCTTTTTAATAACGGAGTGGAGATGTGTTAATGAGTGTGACACAGGGCACACAGCCATCAAGTGAATTAGTCATAGCTTGATTCCTTTATGTGCCCTGTCTAATGGCAAACATTACCCAGCAATCACAGCAGCAGCACTCTCAGATGGAGCAGAATGTGTGGAAGGGAGTAATGAGGCTGCCTGAAAACGGTTTTACAGAGCCCTGCACCAATTCACAGCAGATAATAGAACTCAGAGCCAGACAGATAATAGAAGCGACAGCCATTTACTGCTAAGAGACTGTCTGAATATTTGTGCATAAAACATCCCACTCCAAGTTCTTTAGTCACATTTCCTGAGAGAGAGAGTGGCGAAAAGGAAGGCCACGTGGCAGGCAGGCTACTTCCATCAGTGTGCTCTGAATAAGGGCAGAGAGGCAGAAATGAGTAGCTAGCAAGGAAAGGATGTTGAAAGAGCTTGCAGATTAAAAAAACATTTGAGAGACCTCTCCTTGTGACTAAGATAAGGTGTGGAAGTGTGGTTTCCCCCTGAAGTTACTTTATACTTAGGATCATGGAACACTGACTCAGGTTAGGATTCCTCTAACTCCTGAAAGAGGGAGTGGGCACCCAGTTTTCTATCTCCAGTTTTATGCCTAGACTTTGACACATTGTAACTGTTATGGATGGTGGTTAGGGACATGCACTTTGTAACGCTCTGTCCCTTGGTAAGTTGACTCCACTCTATCAGAAGGCCACACATTATAAAAATATCTAACAGCACAGCTGGGACATGGGTTTAAAGAAAAGGAGGAAGTGGATAGGAAGGGGGGGGTTGGATCTGAGGGGAGTTCAGCATGTGTGGTGAACTTGCTAAAATATGTGGCAAGAAGTTTCAGAGAACTAATAAAAATTTTAAAAAATGAAAGAAGGTTAGAGGATCAAATGCATAGTTCCCACCCCCAAGGTCTTATGAAGGCCAACATTCTTGACAAGGAAGGAGGCATGCCCACATCACACAATGATTCCTATATGGGATCCACAAACCTTGTTTTTCATATATTTCCCCCACCATCTGGCATTCATTTCTCTTATCTTGTCATGTTTCAAGAGGGACATGAACAGGGTGAAGTATGTCCAAGGTATCTCACATATCACCCAAATGTGAGACTGCATCACTTAAAAATGGTCAGAAGTCCTGAAAACAATTTAACCCACAGTGGATTGTCATTGCTTACACTGTTCAAAAGCTGATGACCATTCCTCCTGTGGAAGAGGAATGGGGTAGGTTCTATAGGACTGAGATGCAAAGAACAAATAAATCAAGGCAGATAGACATTAACCTCATCATAAGAATGGCTCAGCCACTGATCAGAGCCGTGTAGGAATGGAATACATTGTCAGGAGGAACAGTGAGCACCCTATGGAAGGATGTGCTCAAGCATCAGTCAAGCAATCATTGTAGGAAACAGTTGAGATTAGAATTGCCCTAATTGGTGCTATGAACACTTGACCCCCAAGTGTCCATGATATCATTCCCATTGTTAGCTCCTTGATACATTGTAATCTGGATCCTAGGGTGATGGATGAGATGGAAACAGTGAGAACTAAAGAGCTATCTATGAAATGGTTTTTCTTCCAAAGTCAAAAAGACTTCACTGTTCAGATTCTGATGATAGAAGTGAAACTTACTGTTGATACAATATGTACTTTTTTATTTCCTGAATTATTGTTCAGTCTTTTGTTTTCCAGAGATTCAATAGTTGTTGCCTTACTTGTTAATTTACCTTAAACAATCAATTTCTAGATGCTCCAACAGTTGTATAGGATACCCTGCATAAGTAATTCATGTACAGTCAGGCACAGGAGGTCATACACCAGGTGTACACAAACATTCTATTACCCAACCAAGGGCTCTATATTCCCAAATCCATTTTTCATTTCTCTTTTTGCTAATCAAAGCCTTGTATTTTTCTCAGGCTAGCAAAATGTCTATACTTGAAATTTAAATCATTAACATATTTATTTAGCAACTTATATTATCTATAATAAATACTGTTCCTGGAAAATCTGTCTTAGGGTTTCTATTGCTGTGAAGAGACACCATGATCAAAGCAACTCCTATAAGGAAATAATTAATTGGGGTGGCTTAATTAAAATTCAGAGATTTGATCCATTTTCATCATGATGGAACATGGCGGTGTACAGACAGACATGGTGCTGGAGAGTGGCTGTGAGTCCTACATCTTGCAGACAACAGGAAGTGGTCTGAGTGTCACACTGAGGAAAACTTGAGCAAGGGAAACCTCAAAGCCCACTCCCACAGTGCCATACTTGCTCCAACAAGGCCATACTTACTCCAAGCAGGCCACATCTCCCAGCAGTGCCCCACTACCTATGGGGCACATTTTCTTTCAAGCCATCACAAGTCTGACCAAGAAAATGTATGTACCTATCTCCTGGAGATTTGTTTATTGTGTCTTCAGGACAGTGCATCCATCCTCATTGCTCTCTCCCACCACATTTCATTCTTCACCATTTTCCACTCTTTCTCCTCCTTTTGTTACCTTCTTTTTCACCTCCTTTCTCATTGAATACATGGAGTTCATTTGACAGGCTCAAGTCTTCTTTTAATCCAACCTGAGCTGATGATTCCATAAAGACATAAAACTCATAAGATTAGAGTCTGGGATGGTCTTAACATTGCAAAACATAGTTGGGAACTTTTAAATTTTCAAAGCTGTGCTTAAATATAGTGAAAAGTCATTGACTCAATAACTTTGTTAATGTTTCTAAGATATTCAGGCAAATATATTCCTAATTGATACCAATGACATTTTAGTCTAGTGAATTTCTCAATAAATTATATTCAGACATGTGCCTAGCTATTTGGGAAAAATGAAGTGGAACATTTGCCTCAATTAATTTTTACACCAAATTTAATTCCAGATGGACTAATGATATCAATGCAAAAAATAGACTTTTAAAATTTTAGAAAACCATACATTTTAAAAAATACAACTTTGTATTTCAGAAAGTTTATATATTACAAAACTTCCAAAATGAAATAATTCCTACAATTAACTATATAGTAATTGTTTTTTTTTCTACACATTCATCTAAACCAAACACTTGGTTAATTAATAGGAAAACAATTGCCATGGCAAGGCAGAAAGCTCATTTTTAAATCTTTTTTTTTGGGGGGGGGCATGCATGGATTGAGACAGGATTTCTCTGTGTATCTCTGGCTGTCCTGGAACTTTCGCTATGGACTAGACTGGCCTCAAACTCACAGAAATTCACATGCCTCTGCCTCTGGAATGTTGGGATTAAAGGTGTGTGCCACCACCAGTGGGCAAGAGCTCATCTTCTTAATAGGCAATGAACTATTTAACACCAAAAATAAAAACAGTCTCAGACTAGAAGAAAAACTGGCAAAAGAAACAGCAAATCCATGTGGGGAAGGAAGAGGCTAGGAAAGCATGCCACTAAGAATAACTTATTTATTGAATAAATAAGCTTAATAAACAGGAACTTGGACAAAGCAAACATAACAAGTCAATTTAAATATTATAAATAACATATTTCGAGATAGGAGAATATCCAACAAGGTGGGAGGAAGAATATGTTCTGTATTTAAAAGCCAATACAAATAAAAACAACCAAGGGGGAAAAGCTCTGGGAACTGATAGGCCCTCTCACACCACACGTAACCTCTCTGCCCAGTCAAGTCTATATGTATATGCTAGGTTTCAGTCGGGTGAGTCTTGCTGATCCTTCTTTCCATGCATCTCCCAACCCACAGATGTAGCCAGGGTCCCATATCCCATTCCTTACTTAATCTGACCACCTCTGCTTGTGCCATCCCCAATTTCCAGGCTCTGCCCAGGACCCTGTCACCTGCCCATAACATACAGGCTTCTCTTGTGTCTGATGTAAACAATCTGCCAACCCAGATCCTCAGTATCTTGTTCCAGGGTTTAGCTAGGTGAGTTCATCCACATCCTCTCTATACTCCAGTTCTATATAAACCCCAGGATTATACCAGAATTCACAGGCTGCATTCTAGCAGGGCTTATTGCCACGTAACTTCATTCCACCTAAGTCATATCTAGCCTTCAGGCCCAAGCCAGCTCCCTCAACCTATTCTCTGCACTGGAGTGCAGATTCAGAACTAACAAAAAAGTACATATGGCCATACCTCACAAAATAAATAAAAAGAGTATGAATGATCAAGGCAGTGTTTCCTAGCCTCAGATTTTCCAGTCCTACAGTCCTAATGAGAATTATCTACATTAACCCCAGGACATAAAATTTAAAATAACAACAAAAAACTTCAAAGAATTCAAGGAGCTTAAAGAAGGAACAAAGAAACAGCTCAATGAATTTAAAAAAAGGATGCATCTAAATACAATGAATGCTGAGTGAACACAAACATAAAGCTGATGAAAATGATGAAGGCAATCTAGAATTTGAAAACTGAATTCAATGATGATATAGAAGCATCAGAGAGAAATCAAATTGAAGTGAAGATGAAATAGAAAACCTTAATAACCCAAGAGAAAGTATAATGAACCAAGCAGAAGACAGAGTATCAGGACTTGAAGATAAAGTAGAGTCAGTAGCCCAAACAAACAAAGACAACAGAAAAAATTTAAAAAGTAAACACAGGAAAGGAAAATGCAGGAAATGTGGTAAACCATCTAAACACCAAACCTTCAAATTGTAGGCATAAATGAGACATAAATCCCAGGTCAACAGCATAGAACAGATCTTTAACAAGATCAAAGAAGAAAAATTGCAGAAATTAATGAATGGCATAACCATACAGATACAAAAAAGCACACAAAACAACAAATAGACAAGACCATCATAGAAAATCCCCATGGCATGTCATAGATAAAACACCAAGTATATCAAGAAAGAATGGTGAAATCTGGAAGAGAAAAACCAAATTACATATACAGGAAAACCCATCCAACTAAAAGCTGAACTCTCAGTAGAAACATAGAAAGTCATAAGAGCCTGGAGCAATACATTTCAAGTTCTCAAAGACCATGACTGCCAACCTAGATGACTATTCAAGAAAGCTATCCACCATACTTGAAGGGGAAAGCAAAACTTTCCATGATCCTGGTAGCAAAAACAAACAAACAAACAAACAAACAAATCCCAATTATGTCCAGCAGACCAAACCTCACGAATACACAGGAAGCATACTCCAGGCTGATGAGAGGAATAAGCAAGAGACGAGTAAGAAAACAAATGAAGCTGTAATTGTTGAAACATAAAGCAGCACTGAAAACAAACAACTATCCCACCACAATGACTGCAGTCACCACACCTTTCAGTGATAAAGTTAAATGTTAATGGCCTTAATTTTCCAATCAGAAGACTCGGGTTGTTTGAACAAATCCAGAAATAAAATCTACCTATCTGTCGTCTATAAGAAGGGATGGAACAGGGTTCAGGAGCAAAGAAGTGTTCCTGTCCTAATATAGCCATCTATATGAAGTCTGAAAAAAACAGACTTCAAATTAAAACTAGTCAGAAAAGATAAGAGAGGGCACTTAATTCTAATTAAGGGAAGAATTAATCAAGATGTTACTGTCCTAAACATATAAGCATCAAACTCTGGTACAGCCAGTTTTTATTAAAAGTGTTGCTGGCATGAAAGACACAGATTAACATCAGCCTCCTTATAATAGGCATGGTAGTTTGAATATAATTGACCCCCAATTTCAAAAGTTCCCATAGTCTATCACAGTCTCAACAATATTTTAAAGTCCAATGTTCAAAGTCTTTTCTGAGATTCATGCAATCTCTTAACTGTAATTCCTATAAAATTCAAATAAAAAAACAGACCTCAGGGCAAGATCCCATCCAGGTAAGTTTACAACTTGGGAAAAGGAATTAAAGAAAAGCTTAGAGCCTGGTTCATACCTTTAATCTCAGTACTTGGAAGCCAGAGGCAGGCAGATCTCTGAGGCTGAGGCCAGCCTGGTTCACAGAGCAAGCTCCAGAACAGCCAGGCCTAGGCAGAGAAGGTAACCATCTGAAACAGAAAACTGGTTAAGATGTAGTTGAACAAGGAGCAGGCAGCATAACTTGACAGCTTTGGCCATGTAGTTGGACTAAATGCATTTTGCATTATGATACAGATAAAAACTTATGGAAGCAAGGGGTTGGGATATGGCAGTTTGAATGTAATGGACCCCCATAAGCTCATAGGGAGTGGCACTATTAGGCTTTGTTGGAGCAGGTATGGTCTTGCTGGAAGAAATATATCACTGTGGGAGTGGGCTTTGAGGTCTCATATATACTAAAGCCACACCCACTGTCTCAATTCATTTTCTGTTGCCTTTGTATCAAGATGTAGAATGCTTGGATCCTTCTCCAGTTCCATGTCTGCCTGCATGCTGCCATGTCCCACCATGATGATAATGGACTAAACCTCTGAAACTGTAAACTACCCAACTAAATGTTTTCCTTTTTAAGAGTTGCGATGGTCATGGTATCTCTTCATAGCAATAGAAACCCTAACTAAGACAATAGGTGATTTCAATACCCCATTTTCTCCAATTTGTATGTTATTTGAGCAAAAAATGAAGCAGAAAAACACCAGAATTAAATGACATTATATATCAAATGGACTTAATAGATATCTGCAGATGTAGTGATATTTTGTTTGTAATCTTATAAATAAAGCTTGCCTAAATATCAGAGTACAGAGCTAAGCCACAAGTTAGCCACACACCTAGTTAAGAACTAAGCCACTAATTAGCTACACACCTAAGCAACTAGTTGGCTCTAGAGGACAGGCAGTGGTGGCCACACCTTTAATCCCAGTACTAGGGATACCGAGACATATGGATCTCTGTGAGTTCAAGGCTACCCTGGGCTAGATGAAGACGAATCAATCTAGAAGAGAACCAGAGCTCACATCTTTAATTCCAACACCAGAGAGAACATAAGACAGGAGCTCAGTGCAGTCTCAGTGCAGTTTGACGTTTGGTGGAGACAGATGCAATTGGATTCAGTCTGAGGGTTTTTGGAAACAGGATCACCATTTTAATCTGAGGTAGACGTAAGAGCTAGTGGCTGGCCCCTTTCCTTCTCTGATCTTCAGATTTAATCCCAATATATGTCTCTGGGTTTTTTATTATTCATGCAAATACAGAGTCCATGCAAACATCCATGAATATGTTTCTACTCAGCACCCCATGAAAGTTTCTCTAAGATGGATTGCATCCTGGAACACAAAACAAATCTTAAATTCAGAACATTTGACATTTCTTTGTGTATCCTATGTGACCATAATACAGTAAAATACCTTAAAATCACCAGTGAACAAATTCCTAGTAAGTACACAAACTTGTGGAGATTAAACAACACACACTGAATCATGGATGGGTCAAAGAGGAAATCAAGAAAGAAACAAAAAAATGTTCAGAACTAATGAGAATGAAAGCACAATACAACAACACCGCTGGGATGAATTAGAAGCTGTCCTACAATGGCAATTTATAGCTTTAAATGCCCATACTAAAAAAAAACCAAAAAGAGCACAAATAAATGACTCAATGTTGCAACTCAAAAATTAGGAAAAAGAAGAACAAATGAAGTTCAAATCCAGTAAATAGCAAGAGACAATAAAAATCAGATCAGAAATTAATGGAATGGAAAGAAAGGAGGCAATAAAAGAACTAAGGATCAATGAATCTAAGATCTGGTTCGTTGAGAAGACAAACATGACCATAGACCCATGCAAAACACGGGCTGTAAATTTGTACAGAAAGTTCTCAAAAGAAGACATGAAAGTGGCTAAGAATTATCTAAAAAATGTTCATCATCATCCCAACAATTAGGGAAATGAAAGTCAAAACACTTTGAAATTTCACTGTACTCCAGTCAGAATGGTGACAATCAAGAAGACAAAAACCAGGAAACACTCATTCACAGTTGTTAGGATTACAAACTGGTCCAGCCACACTGAAAATCAGTATGGCAAGCACTCCACAAACTAAAACCAAATCCACTATACAACTCAGCTATATCGCTTCTTAGCATATGGTCAAAGGACTGGACATCCTGCTCCACAGATGCTTGCTCATCTAAGTTCATTGATACTCTATTTACAATAGCTAAGAAATGGAAATAATCTGAATGTCCTACTGATGAACAGATAATAAAAACATGCTACAGATACACTGTGAAATACTATTCACTGGTAAAGAAAATCACATCATGAGTCCTTCAGGTAAATGAATTAGAACTAGCAAAGATCTTATTGAGTGCTATAATCTAAACCCAGAAAGGCAGATGCCTCATGTTCTCTCTTACCTGTGGTTCCTGACTCTACATCTTCAGGTGTGAGGATATAACTTAGAGTAATTACATAAATCAGGCAGGTAAAAAGGGACCATGGCAGCAGCACATGGGGGGGGGCAATAAGGAGGGCACAAATGATTTGAGGGGGAAATGGGGAAATGAGGGGGTCTTTAATTAGGGAGGGGGTCCAGTAGAGAAGAAGGAGGGAGGGGGATAAAATAACAACTAGGATATTTAAAGAAGTCATAAGCAATCATATTACTATCTAATTACTTAAAATTACACACACACACACACACACACATACACACACACACACACACAAGCCATGTACACATGTGCATGAACACATTTATAGTTTAAAGAAAATTTCCCACCTTGGCTGGCAATGTTACTCCTCAAAGCTAAAGACTTTCACAAGTACCAAGCATAGAAAGCCTTATTTTGAGTTGTTGTTCAGGGGAGTCCAAAAGACTCCTAAAATATTGTAGGCTGTTTCTGTTGCCAATGGTTGCCTTTTTCGGTATCAGATAGTGCCATGCATGCTTTCCAGAGAGGGAAACAACCAACAGTCCAACCCAGTTATGGTACATATGAGCTATGTACTATGACAAACATAGTACAATATTCCCAAAGGTGGCAATAGTTTGGCAGTAACCAACAGCTCTCTAGTTGGACTTAAGGGCAACTCAATGAGATTGGAAAATGACGCCCGGTATAAGAAACCTTGCCAATTACACAAAGCTGATGAGGTTATGGATCTTGGAGAAGAACCTAAAATTACCTCTTTACTAAATCAACATAATTCCTAACTGCATTTTAAATATTTGTCCCTATACCTACAGATAAATGAAGTTTTGGACCTTCTTCAGAGGAACTTCTCCTTGCAACAGATGGAGATCATTATAGAAAACTACAATTGTCAAAATTCAGAGAACGAGTGATTTTTTGGTGCCCACCCCAACTGATGCATCTAAAGACAACCCCTGCAGAACATCCTGGAAGAAGGGGTGGAGATACTGTAACAGCCAGAGAAAGAGGAAGTCTGCAGTGACATTGTGTCTCCTGGAAATAAACGTTAGTTTCAACACCATGGTTGCCCAAACACGTCACAAATAAGGCAACACCAGTAGACATGCTAACTTCGTGGGCCCCCAACCTCAGGCAAAAAATTATAGGCAACTAAGGAATGTTGAGAGAAGGAGAAATAGTGTTCCCAGGGAAGTGTCCCTTATGTTCAGACCTGAAATCATATACACACAAATAACATTCTAAGGACTCAGCTTTAGCAGTCACAGTTCTCTGCTTTCCGACTATGCACATAATGTCATCGGCTGCTACAAGCTCCTGTCACCAGGATATCTTTGCTGTGATGGATTGTATCTTCAAGTAGTGAACCAAAAAAACTCCTTTCTACCCGTAATTGCTTTTATCAGGGTATTTTATCGCAGTGAGAGGAAAAGTAATTGAGACACTTAGCTTCCTAGTGTTTTTAGGGCTTTTATCATGAATTCAGGGATGTTGGATTTTGAAACAAAACAAAACAAAAAACCAACCAACCAATAAACCAACCAACCAACCAACCAACCAACCAACCAAACAACCAACCAAACAAACAAAAAAGCCTTTTCGTCTATCTACTAACATGAGCATATGATTTTTGGCCCTGGGTATTTTTATATGATATAGACTATTGATTTAAGTATGTTGACCCATTCTTGCATCTTTAGATTGAAGTCAACTTGATTATGGTGAATGATCTTATTATCTTCAAGAAGTGTTCTTGATTTCAGTTTCAAAGTATGTTATTGAAGGTTTTCTTGTCTATGCTCACCACGGAAATTAATTGGCGTGTAATGATTATTGCTATGATTGTGTCATTACCTAATTTTCATACCACTGGCTCTGCGAAGAGTTTTTAGTGTCTCCTTCCTACTTAATGAAGAAGTTGAGGAGCATTGATGTTAGTTCCTCTTTTAAAGCCTGGTGAAATTCAGCAGTGAATACATCTGAGTGAGACTTTCATTAGTTGGGAGAATTTTGCTGCCTCCCTTTAATCTCATTGTTCATTACAGAGTGATTTAAGATGCCCATAACCTCTTGCTTATTTTTGTTAGGTCACATGCCTAGAATTTCATTCATTTCTTTCTAGTTTTTTAATTTTTTGGAATGTAAGTTTTAAAAAATATCCCAAAGATTTTTTAATTTTTGTTGTTGTAATGTCCTCTACTTTTTTCTCTTCTAATATTATTATTTTTGGATCTCCTCACACTTCCTTTTCCTTTAGGTAGTTTCTCTAAGACTTTGTAGATTTTGGTTATTTTATCTAAGAGTTTGTGGATTTTGTTTTCTTTTCAAAAAACAACTCTTTGTTTAGTTGATTCTGTATATGCCTTGATTTCTATTACATTAAGTTCTGCTGTAATTATTATCATATTTTTACATCTGCTGATTTTGATTTTGACTAATTCCTGGTTTTCCATGGCCCTATAGTACATTGTTATTTCTTTGATGTCTCTGGGTTGTAATGTAGACTCTTATAACTATAAACTTTCATAGGCTTGCTCTTATTATATCTTACAGGTTTTGGAATGTTGTGTTTTCATTTTCATTGAGTTCTAGGAAGTTTCAAAAATTTCCTTTTTGCAAATTTAGTGATTCATAATTCAACAGTGTTTTATTTAACCCCTATATGTCTTTCATTTCTGTCATCTTTCTTGCTATTGATGTCTAGTTTCGTTGTATTGTGGATACACCTTCCAAGACAAGAAAGCAAACTCTAGCTGTTTTTCTTCTATAAAGGCCAATATTCTTGTATCTTCTTTCCTGTTCCAGAAGGAAATGCTTTGTTTTTCAAAAGCCCCAACATAGCTATAAATTACACATGGGCTTTCTGATGAATCTGCTCCTGCGAGAGGTGAAATGTAAATTGTGGGACAAAAATGTAATAGCCTGAAATGTAATGTTTCTATAGGAAACACCTTTCTGCCAGGCTACTGGACAGATTCTATGCAGCAGAAAAGAGTCCATGTGCAGCATCTCCACATGGAATGGATGGATGAACAGATACATCCAAGGTTGATTTAATATATTTGACTTAATTTTATTGAATTTT
Source organism: Phodopus roborovskii (assembly GCF_943737965.1). NCBI lineage: Eukaryota > Metazoa > Chordata > Mammalia > Rodentia > Cricetidae > Phodopus > Phodopus roborovskii. Next base: position 11,014,245 of record NW_026126469.1, read on the forward strand.
AAGCTCAGAAAGTCAAGGACAAAAGCTGATACTGAGTTGGCTGGGAAGATGTTTAGTAGGGAACAGCTTTGGGATTAATGCTTATGGATAGGATGAGGCAGGCACAGAAATACAAAGAGAAAGAAAGGAAGCTATAACAAGGGGACACTGGAGCCTGGTATCTTTGACCAATATGTTGAGAAGCTCTAAACAGAATAGTTCAAATGGTCCCTCAGAATTGTCCAAGTTCATGGGATTCAAATCAGTACAGAGCACTTCCATAGTTTCTTGAAAGTGAGTTGTACCAAGAAGAAAGTCCCTTAGGACATGAGCTCTGGATCTGAGGCATCTGACAACTCAAACCCACTTGCGAAATAAAGATCTTTCTCAGAGAAGGATCAAGGCTGTGGCTCCACACATCCTTCACAGAAGGCTTTCTGAATATTGTCTATGGGCACTGTTGGGATAATCTTTTTGTATACTGTGTCCTTCCTCACCTGCTTAAGGAACCTTCTGATTTGTTTAATAAAGATCTGAATGATCAATAGCCAGGCAGGATATGCAGGGCTTTCAGGGAGAGATAGATAGGCACTCTTGGAAAGAATCTGATGTGTGAGATTTGACATACAGATAAATGCAAAGGAAGCATGGTACAGAGGAGAGGTAATGAGTCACATGGCAGAACAAAGATCATTATAAATGGGTTAATTTAGGTTTCAAGAGCCAGTTGTGAACAAGTTTAAGCTAAGACCAAACTTTCATAATTAATTAAAAGTCTCCATGCCATTATTTGGTAGTTGGCAATCCAAAGAAATCTGACTATAATGGGTTAATAACTTACAAGTGGTAAGACATGGACTTGAGGTTATAAATTTCTGATTTCCATGCCTTGTTATTGTTTTTCTTTCCTGTTTAGTTTTTAAAGTCTTTCTTTCTTATGAGTTTGTTATTTGAAGATATTTGTGTTTTTTAACTATGAGCCATTGAACTGTGGAGAGTATTGCATTGATCTTTGGCTTCAATCACTAACTAAGAACTTTAGGTGCATCCTAAAAAAGTGTTAAGATCATAGCTAAAGAACAGGATACTTGATATCAGGCTTTCATAGTGTATCTGTAAACGCCATAACTAAAGAAAAACTGCTTCCTTTATTCTCCCTGGAGCTGTGTGTTGATAAATGACTATCCTGGGGACTTTTATGAATTTTCATCTTTCATGTCTATAGACACTGCTCTTTGTCTGATGAGTATTGAGCCACAATCTTCCAAAAGAGTTAAGTACTTGAAGACATTATGAGAAACTTGTAAACATACACTGGTTTCACCCAGGATATTAACACAGGCATTGTCTTATACCTGTTCATTTTATTGACCTGTCAGTGTCTTCTTTATTTTCTTCACACTTACTTAAAGGCCACCTCTTTGGGATAATAAAGTAATTTAGTACACAATAAAATCTCAGCCACACCTAGCATATATATGTTCTGGACTTAGGAAGTATTAGGTATTAATTTTTATGGCTTTTGAGCCTGAAATTAAATCTGAAATCTAAATCCTACAGCTTTTAAGTGTTTGAAAAGTGACAACCCTGCCCCAATGTGCCATTGTCAACTATAGCTGAGGTTCTTAGCTCTGTGTTTTTAGACTTCATAGTACTTATTGCACACCATGATCTTTGTGCTAGTGTTCAAGGGACAAAGAAGGTGAGAATGAAAGTACCAAAGTCACTTAGAAGGCAACAAGTCATAGAGCTTTGGGATTAAAAAATGACTTAAAAACTACCTCCAGGGCCTGCAGTGGCATCTCCAACAAAGGCAACTTCAGGAATCCATAGCATTCTCTCTTCAAAATGGCAAATCAGTCCATCGTGCCACAGCCAGTTGTGTTGACACCTTTTAAACCTAGGACAAAACTCAACTGTGGAATATCTACCTAGTATTTCAGTTCTGTTCTATAAGAGCACAATTTGAGTTTCTCTCCTTTGATATCCTGTTTCAGATTCCTGAAGTCCTATTGGAGCTGACAAATATAGAGTGCAGTTGTAGAGCTTAAATTGTCTCACTTCAAAGGTTGAGTTGTGATATGTATTCTCATGCTACAACTTGGGTGGCCAGATATATAATAGAGGTTTAGTTTGCTCACAAGGTGGGATGGATTGCAGACCTTTCTTGTAGATTTGTCTGGGAAGTCCTTTCTTTTTTTATGATAATATTTTTACTTAAATTCGAAACAAACTTGTTTTACATGTCAATTCCAGTTCCCTCACCCTCCCCTCCTCTCCTGTGTCACCCCAACCCCCATCTCCCAGGGAGGGTGAGGCCTTCTAAGAGGGATTTTCAAAGTCTGTCATATCATTTGGAACAGGGTCCTCCTCTATGTGTCTAGGCTGAGAGAGTATCCCTCTCTCAGTCCATTCTTATCTAGGGATAAGTACTGATCCACTACTAAAGGACCCATAGATTGCCCAGTCCTCTTAATTAACACTCATTCAGGGGGTCTGGGTAGGTCTTTTGCTGGTTTCCCAGCATCAGTCTGGAGTCCATGAGCTCCCTCTTGTTCAGGTCAGCTGTTTCTGTGGGTTTCTTCAGTTTGGTCTTGACTCCTTTGTTCATCACTCTGCAACTGGATTCCAGCAGTTCAGCCCAGTGTTTAACTGTGGGTGTCTGCTTCTGTTTCTATCAGCTACTGGATGAAGGCTCTAGGATGGTATATAAAGGAAGTCATCAATCTCATTATCGGGCAAGAACATTTAAGATAGCCTCTCCACTATTGCTCAGATTGTTAGTTGGCTGTCATCCTTGTAGATCTCTGGACATTTCCTTAGTGCCAGATTTCTCTTTAAACCTATAATAGCTCCCTCTATTATGGTATCTCTTTTCTTGCTCTCCTCTATTCTTTCTCTGACTCAGTCTTCCTGCTCCCTCATGTCCTTCTATCCTCCTCTTCTTCCCTTTTCTCCTAATTCCTTCTTCCCTCCCCCATGCTAGTTTGCTCAGGAGATCTTGTCCCTTTCCACCTTTCAGGGAGACCATGTATGACTCTCTTAGGGTCTTCCTTGTTTCCTAGCTTCTCTGGTGGTGTGGATTGTAGGCTGGTGACCCTATGTTCTATGTCTAAAATCCGTATCTGTGTGAGTACATACCATGTTTGTCTTTTTGTGACTGGGTTACCTCACTCAGAATGGTTTCTTCTAGTTCCATTCATTTGCCTTCTAATTTCAAGGTTCCATATTTTTTTCTGCTGAGTAGTACTCCATTGTGTAAATGTACCACATTTCCTCCATCCATTCTTCAGTTGAGGGGCATTTAGGTTGCTTCCAGGTTCTGGTTATTACAAATAATGTTGTTATGAATATATTGAACAGATGTTTTTGTTGTATGATTGTACAACATTTGGGTTTATGCCTAAAGTGGAATTGCTGGATCTTGTGGTAGACTAATTCCACATTTCACTGAGGAATCACCATACTGATTTCCAAAGTGGCTGTACAAGTTTGCACTCACCAGCAGTGGAGAGTTGCCCTTTTTCTACATCCTCTCCAGCATAAACTGGTCTTTGGTGGTTCTTATTTTAGCCATTCTGACAGGAGTAAGATGATATCTCAGAGTTGTTTTGGTTTTCATTTCCCTGATGGCTAAGGATGTTGAGCACTTTCTTAAGTGTCTTTCAACCATTTTAGATTACTCTATTGAGAATTCTCTATTTAGTTCTGAACCCCACTTTTTAATTGGATTATTTGGTGTTTTGGTAACTTGCTTCTTGAGTTCCTTTTTATATTTTGGAAATTAGTTCTCTGTCAGATGTGGGGTTGGTGAATATCTTTTCCCATTCTGTGGGCTGCTGTTTTGTCTTATTGACTGTGTTCTTTGCCTTACAGAAGCTTTTCAGTCTCCGTAGGTCCCATTTATTAATTGTTGATCTCAGTGCCTGTGCTCTTGGTCTCCTGTACCAATTCATTCAAGGGTACCTCCCACTTTCTCTTCTAAGAGGGTCAGTGTGGTTGGATTTATGTTGAGGTCTTTGATTCATTTGGACTCAAGTTTTGTGTGTGGTAATAGATATCAGTCTACCTGTAGTTTTATACAAGTTACCATCCGGTTATGCTAGTACCATTCGTTGAAGATACTTTTCTTTTTTCCATTGTATGATTTTAGCTTCTTTGTCAAAATTCAGGTGTTCATAGTTGTGTGGGTTAATATCAGGGTTTTCAATTCTATTCTATTAGTCTATCTGTCTATTTTTATGCCAATACCAAGCTGTTTTCAGGACTGTAGCTCTTTAATAGAGCTTGAAGTCAGGGAAGGTGATGCATTCGGAAGTTCCTTTATTGTATTAGGTTGTTTTGGCTATCCTAGATCTTTTGTTTTTCCATATAAAGTTGAATATTGTTCTTTCAAGGTCTGTGAAGATTTGTGCTGGGATTTTGATGGGGATTGCATTGAATCTGCAGATTGCTTTTGGCAAGATTGCCATTTTTACTATGTTCATCCTACCTATCCAAGAGCATGGAAGATCTTTATTTTAAGTCTAAGGACAAGTTATTGGGGAAAAGGATTTTTTTTTTATTTTTTTATAACCAAGTCCATTTAAATGGTCCATTTAAATGAAAACAAACATTTATAGACAATATTTGGGAATTTGGGTGTCGTTCTTTCCAAACTACTTCCTGCTGGTAGGGGGCGCTTTCATGGGGGATTCTAAGAAGATGCAGAAATCCTGGCTGTAGTCTGTAAGGCTGCTTTGTCCAGCTGTTTTGAATGTAGGATCACCTGGTTGGTACTCTGTTTCAGGCAGTCTGGCTTGATCAAACCAAATTAGTCTGGAAGGAATCCACCGCTTTTCATTTTCTGTGAAAAAAAAAAAAAAAAAATAGAAATCCTTTTCCCCAGTAACTTGTCCTTGAACTTAAACTTTAGAGTCAAAGCATTTTTATTTATTTATTTATATTTATTTTTAATTTATTATTTTATATGGTGATCCCAGTTCCCTCTCTCTCTCTCCCTCCCTCCCCCCTTTTACTCTCTCTGCCCTCTCACATACACCCTAACTACCCTCATCCCCCCTCCCATCCCCTCACCCCAATTCCATATGTAGGGCAATGCCATCCAGTTGGGGTCATGTAGATCTGACAGGTCATGTGAAGTAGGGACTAGGGCTTCTCTCCTGTCTCTAGGTTAAGGGAGTTATCCCTCCATGGGGGATGTGTTAGCAAGGTCCTTTTGTGCACCAGGGATACATTCTGGCTCCACTGTCTGAGGTCCCTTAGACTGCTCAGGCCTTCTGGCTGAGACCCATATTCAGGGGGGCCTGAGTCAGTCCCATGCTGGCTTCTCAGCTATCAGTCTGGGGGCCCGTTAGCTCCTCCTTGTTCAAGTAAGCTGTCTCTATGTGTTTCTGCCGCATGGTCTTGTCCTCTCCATCTGCATCTGGGTTCTAGTTCAACTCAGTGTTTATGTATGGGTGTTTACTCCTGTTTCCAACAGGTATTAGATGAGGGCTCCATGGATAGGTGAGTTGTTGATCTCATTATCCAGAAAGGGCATTTATGGTAGCCTTTCCACGGATGCTCAAATTGTTAGTTGGCAGCAGTCTTGTAGTTCTCTAGACCTTACTTTGTGTTCAATTTTATCTTCAAACCAATATTGGCTCCCTCTTTTATGTTCTCTCTCCCCCCCCCTTCCTGTCTTCTATTCCTAACCGGGCTCAATCTTCCTAGTCGCACGTGTTTTCCTTTCCTCCCCCTCGTTTTCTCCTACTTCTCTCTCCATTCGCTGCCCCCCCCCCCACTTCCCCTGTGCTCTGGGGGACTTGTCCCTGCCCACTTCTGTGAGGGACTTTATATGAATCTCTTAGAATACACCTTGTATCCTAGTTCTTCTGGTGGTATGAATTATAGGCTGGTGATCTTTTGTTCTAGGTCTAAAATCCATATATGAGTGAGTACATACTATGTTCCTCTTTTTATGACTGGGTTACCTCATTCAGGATGGTTTCTTCAAGTGCCATCCACTTGCCTGCGAATTTCAAGATACCATTATTTCTTTCTGCAGAGTAGTATTTCATTGTGTAGATGTGCCACATCTTCATTAACCATTCTTCAATTGAGGGGCATCTAGGTTGCTTCCAGGTTCTTGCTATTACAAATAGTGCTGCTATGAACATTAGTTGAACAGATGTCTTTGTTGCATGGATATGAATCCTTTGGGTATATGCCTAAGAGGGGGATAGCCGGGTCCAGTGGTAAACTAATTCCCATTTTCCTGAGGAAAGCAGTGGAGGAGTGTTCCACTTTCTCCACATCCTCTCCAGCATGAGTCCTCATTGGTGTTTCTAATTTTAGCCATTCTGGCAGGAGTAAGATGGTATCTCAAAGTTGTTTTGATTTGCATTTCCCTGATAGCTAAGGATGTTGAGCACTTTCTTAAGTGTCTTTCAGCCTTTTTGATTTCCTCTATTGAGAATTCTTTCTTCAGTTCTGTACCCCATTTTTTAATAGGGTTATTTGGTGTTGTGTTGACTAGTTTCTTGAGTTCTTTGTATATTTTGGAGATCAGCCCTTTGTCGGATATAGAATTGGTGAAAATCTTTTCCCAGTCTGTGGGGCTGCCGTTTGGTCTTGTCGACTGTGTCCTTTGCCTTACAGAAGCTTCTAAGTTTGAAGAGGTCCCATTTATTAATTGTTTCTTTCAGTGTCTGTGCCCCTGGAGTTATGTTCAGGAAGTGGTCTCCTATACCAATTTGTTCAAGGGTACCTCCTACTTTCTCTTCTAAGAGGTTCAATGTGGCTGGATTGATGTTGATGTCTTTGATCCATTTGGACTTGAGTTTTGTGAATGGCGACAGACATGGGTCTATCTGCAGTCTTCTACACATCCTCATCCAATTGTGCCAGCACCATTTGTTGAAGATGCTGTCCTCACCCCATTGTATAATTTTAGCTGTTTTGTCAAAAATCAGGTGTTCATATGTAAGAAGTACTTTTTTTCCTCCCGCCTCCTGGTTTTGTCCCGCTGCCGTGCCAGCCCCAAATAATGCACAGAGACTCTGTATTTGATACAATCTGTTGGCCAGGTGCTAGTTTCTTATGGGCTAGCTCTGTCTTAATTATTAACCCATTTCTATATATTTCCATGTGGTCTTACCGAAAGCAGAGGGATGCTGGTTCTGTTCTCTCCAGGCTCTCCATGCTGACTCCTCCTTACTACTTCCTATTTCCTCCTTGTCTCCTAGTCCCTCCTATCTTCCTTTCCTATTGGCCAACAGTGCTTTATTTATTAACCAGTATGAGAAACATATACAGAATGACATCTCCCATCATTCATAGGTGTGTGGGTTAATATCAGCATTTTCAATTGGATTCCATTGGTCTACCTGTCTATTTTTTGTGCCAATACCAGGCTGTTTTCAGAACTATAGCTCTGTAGTAGAGCTTAAAGTCAAGTCAGGAATGGTGATGCCTCCCAAAGTTCTTTTATTAAAAAAAACAGGGTTCTTTTGGCTATCCTGGGTCTTTTGTTTTTCCATATAAAGTTGATTATTATCCGGGGAAAAGGATTTCTATTGCTGTTTCCACAGAAAATGAAAAGCTGTGGATTCCTTCCAGACTAATGTGGTGTGATCAAGCCAGACCCCCTGAAACAGAGTTCCTGGTGATTCAATATTCAAAACAGCTTGAACAAGGCAGCCTTGCAGACTACAGCCAAGATTTCTTCATCATCTTAGGATTCCCCCTGACCCTTTACCAGAAGGAAGTAGTTTGAAAAGAATGATGCCCAAATTCCCAAATATTGTTTATAAATGTTTGTTTTCATTTAAATGGGGTTGGTTATAAATGGTTAATGACCACAACCAATCTCTTTTTAAAAGTAAAAAGGGGGTTATGATATAGATATGAATACTTTGTTTTGAAATGGATTTTTGTTTATTGATACAAATTTAAGGTCAATCTTGTGATGTGTATATTTCTCCTTTTGTTTAGGTATTGTGTTTATATAGCTCATTTAGAAATGTAATGTATAATTCAATAAGATTATAGATAGTACCTATGATAGTCAGAACTTATAGTTAAGTTACTTAGAATTTCTAGATATACAGATGTGTTTGATATAAATAGATATTCTTGAAACATTTCAAAGACCTACAGAATATGGAATTTAAAATGGTTTAGGGTTTTCTTGACAGTGAGACATAATTGCTCCTGGCAACATCACCTGCGTCAGAAAGGAAGATGGACATTAAAGAAACTCGTTATGGAGTTTAGTTCCAATATGGCCAGACTAGCCATTTGGACAAGATACTGCTCTTGTCTGGACTGTTTGACTTTATGCTGTATAAACTGGACATACAGGTCCCACAGAAAAGTGACTGCTGATTCAAGATGGACATTGCTACAGAGTTCCTGCTTCATTGAAGAGTCTGCCAGACAGTCTGCAGGACACAGAGAAAAATGACTGACAAACTGCCAGTACAAGAAGACAGTTTAAAGTTTCCTACTTTGCTGAAGAGTCTACTAGACACACTATGGCCTATGGGCTGAAGATGGAAGATTACATTAGAACTTTAGCTGATTGACAAGGCAAGATGTCTCTGTCAATTCTAGAGTTTATATACTATCCTTCTGTGGTCTTTGAAGGAGATAAAGACAGATAGTTATGGTTATAGTTTTCCTTAGTTAAGCTTAAAAGATAAGTTACATATAGGACTCTAGACTCACAAATATAGGATAGACAACAAAATAGTTTCTTTTAATCTTGCTAAATGTTAATGACTAAATATTGTTAACTGTGATTCTTACTTGATAACTGTTGTGTTATAGATTTTGCTATGTTAAGGTTAAAACCCTTCTTTTTATTTAGACAGAAAAGAGGAGATGATGGGAGATGTCATTCTGTATATATATTTCTCATACTGGTTAATGAATAAAGCACTGTTGGCCAATAGGAAAGGAAAATAGGAGGGACTAGAAGACGAGGAGGAAAGAGGAAGTAGTAAAGCATAGTCAGCATGGAGAGTCTTGGGAGACCAGAGGCCTGCCCCACTCCCCGGTAAAGTGAAACCACATGGAAATACATAGATTAACACAAATGGGTTAATACTTAAGACAGAGCTAGCCGATAAGAAACTAGTACCTGGCCAACAGCATTATATCAAATACAGAGTCTCTGTGTGTTAATTGGGGCTGGCGCGGAGGTGGGACAAGACCTGCGGCGGGAGGAAAAACCTTACTCCTTATAAATGTTCATGAGAAATATTGGTCTCTAGTTCTCTTTCTTAGCTGTGTCTTTGTATGGTTTGGATACCAAGGTAATTGTAGCTTAATACAAAGAGTTTGGCAATGACCCTTCTGCTTCTATTGTGTGGAACACTTTGAGGAGTATTGGTATTAGCTATTCTTTGATTTTCTGATAGAATTCTACACAGAAGCCATCTGGCCTTGGGCTGTTTTTGGTTGGGGAACTTTTTATGACTGCTTCTATTATATTAGGGATTATAGGTTTATTTAAATTGCTTATCTGTTCTTGATTTAATTTGGGTAAGTGATATTTATACAAAACATTGTCCATTTCCATTAAATTTTCAAATTTTGTGGAGTACAGGTTTTCGAAGTATTACCTGAAGATTCTCTGGATTTCCCCAGTGTCCATTATTATGTCTGTCCCCTTTTTCATTTCAAAATTTGTTAATTTTCATGTTCTCTTACTGCCTTTTGGTTAGTTTGGATAAAGGTTTGTCTATCTTGATGATTTTGTCAAAGAACCAACTCTTTGTTATATTGATTCTTTGTGTTGTTTTCCTGGTTTCTACTTTATTGATTTCAGCCCTCAGTTTGATTATTTCCTGGTATTTACTCCTATGGTGTGAGTTTGCTTCTTTTTGTTTTAGAGCTTTCATTTGTGCTGTAAATTCTCTGGAGTGACTATTCTCCAGTTTCTTCATATGGGCACTTAGTGCTATGAACTTTCCTCTTAGTACTGCTTTCAAAGTGTCACGTACATTTGAGTATGTTGTGTCTTCATTCTCATTTATTCTAGGAAGTGTTTAATTTTTTTCTTATTTCTTCCTTGACCCACGAATGGTGCAATTGTGCATTGTTCAGTTTCCATGATTTTGTAGGGTTTTTGCAATTTGTGTTGTTGTTGAATTCTAACTTTAAAGCATAGTGGTCTGATTAGATACAGAGGGTTATTCCATTTTTTTGTACCTATTGAGGTTTGATATATTTCCTAGTATGTGGTTGATTTTAGAGAAGGTTCCATGTGGTTCTGAGAAGAAGGTATATTCTTTTGTGTTGAATGGAATGTTCTATAAATGTTTAACCCATTTGGGCCATAACTTCTGTTAGTTTGTTTCTTTGTTAAGTTTCTGTCTGGCGATCCTGTCTAGTGTTGAGAGTGAGGTGTTGAAATCTCCCACTATAAGTGTGTGAGGTTTCATGTGCAATTTGAGTTTTAGTAATGTTTCTTTTATGAATGTGGGTACCTTTGTGTTTGGCGCATCAATGTTCAGAATTGAGACTCCATCTTGTTGGGTTTCTCCTGTGATGAATAAGAAATGACCTTCTTCGTCTCTTTTGATTGATTTTAGTTTAAAGTCTAATTGTTAGATCTTAGGATTGCTATACCCGCTTGTTTCTTGGTTCCATTTGATTGGAAAATCGTTTCCTAACCCTTAACACTGAGGTAATGTCTGTCTTTGAGGTTGAGTTGTGTTACTTGTATGCAGTAGAAGGATGGATTCTGTCTTTGTATCCACCCTGATGGACTGTGTGTCTTTTTATAGGCCAGGTAAGAGCATTAACATTGAGGGATATTAATGACCATTGATTGTTAATTCTTGTTTGTTTTGGGTTTGTTGTTGTTGGTATTGTGCGTTGATTTCCCCCCATTAAACTGGAATTATCTATTGCTTATGTTTTGTGGGTGTAATTAACTTCCTTGGGTTAGAGATTTCCTTCCAGAATTTTCTGTTAGGCCCTATTATTTGATATGTAATATTTAAATGTGGTTTTGTCATGGAATATCTTGTTTCCTCCATCTATGGTGATGGAAAGATTTGCTGGGTATAGTAGTCTGGGCTGCCATCAGTGGTCTCTTAGTGTTGGTAGAATATCTATCCAGGACCTTCTGGCCTTCAGAGTTTCCATGGAGAAGTCAGGTGTAATTCTGGTAGGTTTGCCTTTATATGTCACCTGTCCTTTTTTCCCTTGCTGCTCTTAATATTCTTTCTTTATTCTGTACATTTGGTGTATTGATTATTATGTCACAAGGGAACTTTTTTTTGTGGTTCACTGTTTTGGTTTTCTGGAAGCTTCTTATACTTTTATTGGCATGTCTTTCTTTAGGTTGGGTAAGTATTCTTCTTTTTTTTTTTTTTTTTTTCTGTTTTTTTCAAAGTTTGAGTCACCTTTATTCAAAATGCTTGAGATCTGACAAGTTTCTGCTTTTTGCCAGATTATGGAATATTTGCATAATGAGATATCTAAAGGAAGGGCCTTAAGTCTCTTTTTTTTTTTTTTATGCATATAGAGTATTTTTTATTTAATTTTATATAACAAAGTCCAATTAAATGAAAACAAACATTTATACACAATATTTGGGAATTTGGGCGTCGTTCTTTCCAAACTACTTCCTGCTGGTAAGGGGCGCTGTCTTGGGGGATTCGAAGAAGATTCAGATTTCCTAGCTGTAGTCTGTAGGGCTGTTTTGTCCAGCTGTTTGGAATGTAGGATCAGCTTGTACTCTGTTTCAGGCGGTCTGGTGTGATCAAACCACATTAGTCTGGAAGGAATCCACATCTTTTCATTTTCTGTGGAAACAAAAATAGAAATACTTTTCCCCAGTAACTTGTTCTTCAACTTAAATTTTGGAGTCAAAGCGTTTTTTTTTTTTTTTATTATTTTACATGTCGATCCCAGTTCCCTCTCCCTCCCTCCCTCCCTCCCCCCAAGCCCTCCCTCCCTCCTTCCCTCCCTTTTGCCCTCTCTACCCTCTCCCATGCACTCTAAACACCCTCCCCTCCCAACCCCCCACCACAATACAATATGTAGGGGAATGCCATCCAGTTGGGGTCATGTAGATCTGACAGGTCCTGTGAAGTAGGGACTAGGGCTTCTCTCCTATCTCTAGAATAAGGCAGTTATCCCTCCATGGGGGATATGTTTGCAAAGTCCTTTTGTGCACCAGGGATACATCCTGGCTCCACTGTCTGAGGTCTCTTAGACTGCTCAGACCTTCTGGCTGAGACCCATATTCAGGGGGGTCCGAGTCAGACCCCTGTTGGCTTCCCAGCTATCAGTCTAGTGGCCCTTAGCTCCTCCTTGTTCAGGTAAGCTGTCTCTATGTACTTCTACCGCATGGTCTTGTCCTCTCCATCTGCTTCTGGGTTCTAGTTTGACTCAGTGTTTATGTATGGGTGTTTGCTCTTGTTTTCAACAGGCATTAGTTGAGGACTCCATGGAGAAGTTAGTTGTTGATCTCACTCTCCGGGAAGGGCATTTATGATAGCCTTTCCACGGAAGCTGAGATTGTTAGTTGGGAGCAGTCTTGTAGTTCCCTCGACCTTTCTTTGTGTTCAACTTTATCTTCAAACCAATATTGGCTCCCTCTTTTATGTTCTCTCTCTCTGTCTCTGTCTCTCTCTCTCTTTCCTATTTTCCATTCCTAACCAGGCTCAATCCTCCTGGTCGCACATCTCCTCCCTCTCCTCCCTCTCATTTTCTCCTACTTCTCTCTCCATTAGCTGTCCTCCCCCACTATACCTGAGGTCTGGGGGACTTGTCCCTTCCCAGTTCTGTGAGGGACTTTATATGAATCTCTTAGAATACAACTTGTATCCTAGTTCCTCTGGTGATGTGGGGTAAGTATTCTTCTATGATATTGTTGAATATGTTTTCTGCACCTTTGAGTTGGGTTTCTTCACCTTATTCTATACCTATTATTCTTAGGTTTGGCCTTTTCATGATGTTCTATATATCCTGGATATTTTGTGTTAGGGATTTGCTGAACTTAAAATTTTCTTTGGTCAATGAATCTATTTTTTTCTGGTGTATCTTCAATGCCTGAGATTCTCTCTTCCATCTCTTGTATTCTGTTGGTTATGCTTGCATCTGCAGTTTCTGATTGTTTACCCAGCTTTACTATTCCCAGCATTCCCTAAGATTGTGTTCCCTCAGATTGTGTGTGTGTGTGTGTGTTTGTGTGTGTGTATTTTGTCTCTATTTCACCTTTCAAACCTTGCACTGTTTGAAATGTTTCTTGATATTTTTGATTTGTCTTTTCTTCAATTTCTTTAAAGTATTTTCTAATTTCCTCTATTAGGATCTCTATTATCTTCATGAAGTTGTTTTTAAGGTCATTCTCTTCTGCTTCATCTATGTTGGGATGTTCAGGTCTTGGTGGTATGGAGTCCCTAGTCTCTGAGGGCATCATATTGATCTTTCTGTTGTTTACTGTGTTCTTATACTGTTGTCTACCCATCCCTTCTTCCAGTGCATACCAATGGGGTCTTTACCTCTCCTGGTGGGTATGGGACCAAGGTTCTCTTCCTGTAGGTGAAAGCAGGTCCAATACTCTGATGGCTCTCCTCTTCCAGTGGGTGGTGGTGAAACTAGGTCACTGGCAGACTCCAGATGAGCTGGTCTGCTGGGATGGGTTACTCCGTGCATAGTCCCCAGTCCTCAGGAGGTTCCAAGCAGTGCACTGGAAGGGAAGGCCAAAAATTCCTTTTATAGTCTATCTACTTATCCAATGTTACCTTTTAAATCTCTCTCTCTTCCTCCCTCCCTCCCTCAATCCCTCCCTTCCTCTCTCTCTCTCTCTCTCTCTCTCTCTCTCTCTCTATATATATATATATATATATATATATATATATATATATATAAAATCTGTGGTGTGTGTGTGTGTGTGTGTGTGTGTGTGTGTGTGTGTGTGTGTATGTGCTAGAGAGTAGCATTGCTCAGTATATCTAGCTCTTTCTAAAGTTGTTGTTCAGGTCATTTTTTTTTTTTTGTCAACTTGACAGAAATCTAAACCTCTCCGAGAAGAGTGTATCTCAATTGAGAAAATATCTGTGTAAGATTGGCCCAAAGGCAAGCCTTTGGGGCATTTTATTAATTAGAGATTGATGTGAAAGGGCCCAGCCCATTTTGGGCACTGTTATCCATAGACAGGTGGTCCTGGGGTTGTAAAAATATAGTCTAAGCATGGAGTTCCAACCAGTAAGCAATATTCCCTCTTGGCTTCTGTTTCAGATTATACTTCTAGTCCCTAGCTTGAGTTCTTGCCATGACTTCCCTCAATAATGGAGTGTGACTTGAGAGTTGTAAGATGAAATAAATAAACCTTTTCTTTTCAAGTTTCTTCTGGTCATGTTTTTATCACATCAGTAGCAACTCTCACTAAGAGAGTCATTGAAAGATGGGTGTTGGTGGTGCGTGCCTTTAATCCCATCAGTTGGGAGGCAGAGGCACATGGATCTTTGTGAGTTCAAGGCCTGCCTGGTCTATGGTGCAAGTTCCAGGACAGGCTCCAAAGCAATACAGAGAAACCCTGTCTCAAAAAACAAGCAAACACACACACACACACACACACACACACACACACACACACACACACACACAAACAAAAAACAAAAAAATGAGTCCTTGACATAATGTCTTTTCAGGTACTTATAGTTATGAGCTCAGTTCACATCTTCTACTCACTGGGGCCAGGGGAGAATTAAACACTGGGATGAAGATACGGGATGAATTATATCACATGACTTTTGACTCCTAAATCTACGAACACTTTTGTCAGAACAGAATCTTGTGAAAGCAAACATTGTGAGAAAATGCAGAAACACCATCAAGGCTATTTAAGAGACAAAAGAAAATAGGACATTTAAATGCATGTGAGTACCAGCTTTTCTTCAAGCTCATGTGAAGAGTTACTATGTCTTGAACATGGGAAATAACAGTGTGTATATAAGATACAAATATCTAATGTTAACCTACATTGATTGAATGTTTAGCTCTCACCCCCTTTCCTATTCACTGTTTTCCATTGTTCTTTATGTTTTTTTCCAGTGCTGTCTCTATCCATCCCAGAACTGAAAATTGAATCCAGGCCTCACATGTAATAGAAAAGTGCACTAGGTAACAGCTTTACAACTGAGCTACACTTCCAGCCTCTAGAGTCCTTTTTTGACTTGACACACAAAATGCATATTCTTAACTCTGCCTGTATTTGTGCAATGGGTGTTTAAGTGGGACTCAGTTGGGCTCACTGACATGCTGGCTTTTATCCTCAAAGGACTTTGGACACTTACATGAAGAAACAAACAGATAGGTCACTACCCAGTGACAGGCAAGTTCTCTTTAGTGTCAAAAAGGCTGTGATCCAGAATGAAATGATGCTGCATTTTCCCTGATACCTCATATTTGCACTACAGGATATTGGCACAAAGCTTGGAGTGTGCCAGAAGGACATGGTGTTAACTTGAAATAGAAACACAGAAGAAAGTGGATAAAGGAAAACCACCCAGAGATGTAGCAAGAGATCATAGAAACAGACAGAAAAGAAACCTCTGCCAAGAGTAGTAGCAGCAGCGGCACCATTGTGGTAACTGATGTCTTTTTCCTCAACACCTTTAGTAGAAGGCCTTTAAAATGTCCCCAAGAGATGTAGGACTTAATATGGACCAATTACCACTGTTTACCTCTCCTTCCTCATTTCTCTGGCTGGTATTTCTGTTTTGGTATTATTTTCTTATTTCATTATAATGCATTGCATATACCCATAAGAAGACATATATTAGATTGATATTATACTTGGGTTTAATGTTAGCTTACCTCAAATTAGAATCACCTGAATGCAGTGCATCACCTGAAGAACTTTCCTGATTAATGTGGCAGGCCCACTAGGCTTGTGGGTGGCACCTTCTGGTAGCAGCCCAGACAAAAAGGCTTTCCCCTTTTGACAGAGGTTGATTTTCCCTATTGCTGCTGCTGCTTCCTTCCAGGACAGTGAAACCACAGTTTCCCAGTGATTTTTCAGGAACTTCCTGGGCTCCTGGTGCCAGATTGGAACTACTGAGGGACATACTTTCTGAACTGAGTAGCTACTGGTCACCACACTCCAGTGAGACACAGGTATTCTGGGACTGCTGCCTCTGTAGAGGCACCTAGCCTTAAGGACTATGTGTCAGGTTTCCAGCATTCCAGATGTGGCTTGGCTATCATTATTATTTTAAAGATCACTTAAGAAATTCTGGTTATATTTATACATATATATTATATGTACATATATTATGTATATAAACATAAACGTACAAACATACATACACATATACATTCATCCTCTTGCATCTGTTCATTTAGAGAACCCAAGTAAAACAACTGTGTAGATGTTACATGGATAACCTGGGCTTTGAATTTAGTGTAATGGTTAAGTAGGACTTTATATTGCATTTATTAACCAACATTCTGAAAAAGAAAAGTAGTGAAGTTTGCCAAAGACCAAAATGACTCACTATAGTAAAACCCAGCAGTGTTCCTTTAATATAGATTTTCTTATCTTTTCTTGACATAAAGCCAAAACAATATTTTTAGTGTTTTGGTTAAAGGTTATCAATGACTAAATTATGGTCAATGAAGTAGACAGAAGTAATATGCCCTCTTCTAGACATGGCCCATGATAGCATTCCTCACATGATCCCTTTCTTAGGCTGCTTATGTAGTGCTGTGGAGATCATGCTAACCTCACACATGCTCTCAGTTCTTACTTACTGCTTAGAACAGCAGTTCCCAATCTTCCTAATGCCATGACCCTTTAATACCCTCAGGTTGTGGTGACCCCCAATCATAACATTATGTTGTACTACATAACTGTGATTTTGCTACTGTTATGAATTGTAATGTAATTATCTGATAGGCAGGGTATTGGATAAGTGACCCTGGTGAAAGGGTTGTTTGACTCCAAAGGGTCAACCTGCAGGTTGAGAACCACTGGCTTAAAGGAAAGAATGTCATAAGATAGGCTAAATGATAAACAGCCCTTCACAAACTTACTTCAATGACTTCCTTTTGGATGGTTAAAGTTGCTTTCTCACTTAGTACCCACCAGCTCCCCTTTCTTCTATGTTTATTCATCCACTGGTGCTTATTCCAACTATAAAGGTCACTCACTCAACATCTGAACTAGAGAATTACATAGGAAAGAAATCTATTGAAAAGCAACACCTAAGACATTTTTTTTTGTTCTTTCAAATACATGTATACAGTGATAGAGAAATCTACAGAGACAGATGAACCAGGCTCATGAAAATTCATGAACTCTAGACCAACAGCTGTGGAGACTCCATGGAAATGAACTAGGCCCTAAATATGTAGGAGAAAGTTGTGAAGCTTGGACTATCTGAGGGGGCCCTAGCAGTTGGACCAGGATCTAACCTTGGTGCATGAGCTAGCTTGCTGGAGCCATCCCCTGTGGTAAAGTGCCATGCTCAGCCTTAATGCATGGGAGAGGGGTTTGGTCCTGCCCCAACTTAATGGGCCCTTACCCTTGAGGGCCAGTAGGTGGAGGGATTGCTGAGAGGAAGGTGAAGGGGAATGGAAGATGGATTGGGAGGGAGAACTGAGGTTGCAATGTAAAATGAAACTTAAAAAATAAATTATAAAAAAGAAATATGATTATATACAGCCCCTTTCCATTTCCTCCCTTCTAACTCTTCCCATATCTCTTCCAACATATCCCTCTTTTAATTTCAACTTCTCCTCCTCATTCCCTTTCTCCTCCTGTTCTTCTCCAGTAAGTCTAATTAGAGACACACATATGTTGGAAACTGGCCAGGGGCAACTCCTTCTAGTAAACATTGCCTTTCCTTTTTCAGCAGCTAGCAGCTGCTCAGGTCCTCAGTAAAGAGTGGGGCTGAAGATCTTTTGCCTTCTGTATGCTATGATTTTGGCTGTCTTGATTTTGGGTATGTCTTATGCAGGTAATAACAGCTGCTAGAGTGAAAAAGCCATGTTACAATCCTTCTCCCACTCCAGCTCCTATGTTTTCTTTGTCTCTGCCCATGATGTTCCCTAAGTCTTGGTCGGGATGGAGGATTGATAACATTTCGTTTAAGGTGGATCCCTCAGTGTCCCATTCTCAGTGCTTTGACAAGTGCTGTGGATCGCTCAGCAGTTAGGAGTACTTGCTGCTCTTGCAGAGACTCAAGTTCAGTTCCCAGATCCCATGTGACTTCTCACAACCCTCTGTAACTCTAGATCCATGGGATCCAACACAGGTTTTGTCTATGTGGACATCAGGCACACATGTGGTGTACTTGTTGGCAAATAAACACATAAAAAAATGAAACTTAAAAAATAGAGAAAGCCGTTAAAATATACACACAGAAGCAAATTTGACAACATGGCCATTTAGAGAAATAATAACAGCAGGTTCTGACTTAGAGCCTATGATGTTTGGTCAGGATTATAGGAAAGGGCATGGCTTTCCCTCCTGTGGAGCAGGCCTCAAATTCAATCAGAAAGCAGTTATGTGCCCCATAATGTCATGCCACTATTGTATCAGTGGGTACTTCTTGCTTACAAAGTTGATATTGTAGCATGCCTGGTCCAATGCTGCATAAGACTATTGATGTCTTTTCTCACCCAGAAGCCTGTATAGGACCTTACATCACTATGAAAGCTAGCTAGGAAAAAGGAAGATTTTCTGCCAATGTGAGATTGATTTCTCTATGGTCTGCAAACAAAATAACAACAGAGTAGTTATTGTGGGAAACTAAGGGGAATGACAATAGCCTATGCTGTTTTGGATACCTCCAGGGCCTCCTTTGCCAATAAATTGAAGGACATACCTTGCATTGTGATTTTTGTTTAATAGTCCATGTCTTCTGGGAGTGATACTGTCTACCTATGCAGTGCACTTCTGTTTGAACTCATGTTTTAAAAGTTACATTTTGAAATTAGCTTGCTAATTAATGGGTTTCCCTAAGGGTTCCCCATATACTCTTGGTTTATCACCTAATATATTTTAAAGTGCACTTCAAAATTCTACATCTGTCCCCACTCAACAGATGATCAGTTGCTTGAACTCATAGACCACGAGTTTACCTTTTTTATTACTTCAGTGCTCAGCGAAGCCCAGTCCCTCCTGCGTGTACAGTGCATCTTTATTTAGCACATCATTGATTTCCTAGTGGACCAGAAGAGAAGGCAATGGCTGTGGGCAGTACTCCTTAATACAAACGAGAAAACTTATTGTGTGGTTGAGGTCTTGGTCAATTACAGCATCTTCCAGTAGCATTTGAAGTGACCTTTATGAAAAACTTAAAATAAAGAGACAGGCTTTACTTCATGTCAAGCAACATCAAACATACAATAAAAATCATGCCGATAGCCTGGATTGTATATTGATTTTTAATTTTAATTATTTTTGGAGTCATAGTCTCATTGAGCTCAAGCTGGCCTCAAGATCACTATGTAACTTAGGATGGCTTTGAACTTTTTATCCTCCTGCACCTATCTCCCAGTGTTGACTCACCATAGCTGGCTCTTTGATTTTTAAACAACGTTTCTACTGGGAAAATATATCTCCTATGTGGTATACTCTTTCTTCTTGCCTCAACCTTTTAAGGATCTGGGATTTTGGAATGCACACTGTGCCCAGAATTTCTTCTGCTCAAAGGAGGGTAAAACAGTTTTTCTGAGCAGATACACTTGCTTGAGGAAAATCACTTTGAGTTAAGAATTCTCTCTGTAAGTTATTTTTTTTAAGAGGAATCGTTTAATTTCCCTCTTCTCTATGGGACATTTTCATGCTTTATTGAAAAAGACCCACTTATGGTAGAAGGAACTTTGAAATACAGACATATGTAACCAGATCATTAAATTAATTCAACATTAATTGAATGCCTATTAGATTAAAGATGGTATTCTAAGTATTATGAAACATGTAACAGTAGAACAGAAGCATGTGGGAGATGGGGAGTGTCTTAGGGAAGCTGTCATAGCAGCTTTAACAGAAATGAACACAGCTGCCACTATTGAGCACTTGTTAATGTCTAGAACCTTAACTCTATTATTTTCAGTGCTCAAAATAACCCTGAAAAGGAGCTACATTTATTTTATTTTTTTACAATTAAGGAAATAAAAATTCTGAGTGGTTGAATGACTTGCTCAAGATTGTAACACAGGCTGCCATGTGATTTGAATATTGTTTTCTTTGGATCCATACATAGCTTCCCATCCCCAAATACTTGTGCATCACAGGGTCTAGGCAAGAGTCTAGAATGGGCCTGGTGGCGTTTGTTGAGATTCAGTGTTTCCATCTTAATATGTATGTGGTGATCATCACAGGTGTTCTAACCAAAAGGCCTGTGAAAGGCAAGAGATTATGCATAATAGGAATGGAGGAGGTGGAGGTGTCCACAGGATAATGACATTAACCTTGGGGACTTAGGACAGAACTAAACCAACCTGTGGAAACTGACCTGGAAAGCAGCCATGGCATCTGCCTCAAGGGAGGACCTGTCCCACAGAGGAGGAGAGAAAGCATTCTGCACTAACACTCTTCACTGATGCACAGACCGTCCAGTGACATTTTCAAGATGGTTTCACCGGAATTATCTTCCTTCCCTATGTGTATGGGAATCTACACTGGGAGTGAGAAAACTTAAGCCTCTAAGTGAAGTAGCTTTTTTTTTTTTTTTTTAATAATGCTTTATTAGACTGCCGCCAGAAACATTGTTTCCATATTTTCAATGGCTTCTTTTCTGCCATAACAGAAATTGAATAGTTGCCACAGACTATATGGTTTACTGTCCCAGTCTTTAATGAACATGCTTTAGAATCTTGTCTCATTGCCAAGAGTGCTCCTGTTGTTTACCCAGGATCCTCTGCTTCTGTGCAACCACGTGTACTGATTATTATCTCCAGTGTGCATGTGTCTGCTCACAGTTACACGCTTCATCTTATTTCATGGAGTCATAAGTTAACAGGTACTGGATTAATGTTGAGTAAATTCAATTAACTGACTGGTTTGGTTATAGCATGTATTTTGTAAAGAAAACCTTTACAAAGGCAGAGGAAAATTAGAAAATTCCTTTAAAAAGATAATCCATGAAGAAAAACTCTCAATTCTTCCCCCATCACTCACTTCTAAAACAAAAGTGTTACCATTAGAGAAAATTTGAGAATGCAGGAGAAGTATCTTTTAAAGAAACAACTAAAGACTGCAGTCTTCCCTGTTACTGTTATTTTCCCCCAGTCCTTCCTTTCTGTCCATCTAAAACATATTCATTATCGTGTGTGTGTGTGTGTGTGTGTGTGTGTGTGCCCCTGTGTGTGTGTGCGTATGCACGTGTGCACGTGCGCGCGCGTGTGTGTGTGTGTGATGTACAATTGTGTGCTGCAGTGCATTTGTGAAGGTCAGAGGACTACTCTGTGAAGCTGCTTTTCTTCTTTCATCTATAGCTTAAGTGCCAGACTCCTGCAGCAAGAGCCTCACTGGCCCATATTTCCACCCATTTTTTTCAAATGCAGATGTCTTTGTTAATAGAAATGCATTTAGTGTTTTTTTTTAATATAAAAATTCAATAATGTTATCCTATGACTCTCAGATTATTAACACCTAAGTACAATCATTCTCAACTGGTTGCAACCATTAGCTACTAATCGTGTTAAGCATATATTCCCCCCCCAAAAAAAGCATATATTCCCACGTGTGTAGATCAGGGAGCCTTGGCTGGGTGACCATTGTAGGAGTCATCTAATCCTTCCTTCACTTTTGGTGGAGTCTTGCTTGCTACGAGCACTCACTTGGAAAGAAAACACAGTGTAAAGTGATCAGTAGTTTGTCCACTTGGCTGTATCTTGAAATCACACGGAAATATTTCAGAAACTCTTGATTTCCAGGCAATCCCTAACTCATTAAATGAAAATTTATGGGTATACCTAGACATTAGTAATTACTAAATGCTACAGGTGATTTCAAGTAAGTATTGGGAAGAACCCTGACCTGAGTGTTTGAAACATAATTTCAACTTAAGTTCTGGCATTATTGAAAGAAATATTGGAGTGTTTCAATGAAATATCATCAGTGCTGTCTGTTTCTTTCATGTATGTCCTGGATTGGGAGGGATGCCTAGAAGGTTCTAAAGTAATTACATTTTAATTTGGGTTTGCTGTTTGCATAGGAGACTGCTGTGGGAGGCTCTATTTGCTGTGATGCATAGAGTTGGTTAACTCCAGAAAATGAAAATGAAATGAAAAAGAGACTAGGCATAGGACAAGTCCATCTGGGTTTAATGTGCACAAAGTAAAACTACATGAAACAAATCAAAATACCAGTTCTGTTTGAGTAGATTCCTCAGGCATTACTGCACATTATCCCCTGGTCTTCCTGCAGTGATATGCTTGGACCTATTGTGACCCAGCCTTATCTGTAAGATAAACATCTCTTTCCCTGGATAAAGAATGAGGGAGCCAGCAAAGGTGATTAAGAGAGGAGTGTAGGAATAAATGAGGACTCTGTCAGTTGGTTTTGAGCTATGGATTTTCATCTGATATCTCCAGCACTTAGTGTAAGGCCACTGAATTAGTGACAGCATTTTGGATAGAATCTGGAAGGTAGTTTGGCCATAGTCATCTCTTATGGCCCATGGGTTAGTCACCAGGGATGAAGACTCCAAAAAGATTCAGGTTTTCTGACTGCTTAGTTACAATCAAAGTATGCTATTGCAAAATTGGAAAGTACATAACCCTATTAATTTATTAGCTCCTGTTAATATATTCAATTCATTAGACTCCTTAGTGGAAAAGGACATTAACATATAGATTTAAAAGGTGCTTAAGAGGGATTCGGTGGTATATGAAGGAAGAGAACAAGACTGATATTCATAGTGGAAGGCAGGCCTATTACTGTGTTTTAAGGGTGAACTTGGGAGACTGTATAGATAGGGTTCCACTCACTTTGAGTTTCCTTCTGACTCTCTGCCCCAATTCTAAATATGATACTGGGTTATCAGAGAAAATCTGAGAATTTAGGAAAACATTAGTGAAACCAACTAAACAACCATCATTCTATCTATAATCTCTCTTCTTTATTTTTTCTTTCTCATATGTAGAATTTTTCTTTTAATTTTGTGAGAATTCCATACAATGTGTTTTGATCATATTGACCCCAACTGCCCAGATCCTCTGCCCCTTCCCTCATTTTTTTTTTAAAACAAATTCAGAGTTCAGTTTGTGCTGCTCATATTCTCTTGAATGTGTGTGTACAGGATCCTGGTTGACCTACCAGGGGTCACATCCTTAAAAATACCCAACTATCCCTCTCCCAGAATCTATCAATTGCTAATGAATCCTTAGCCAGGAAGGAGTAGGATTTGGTACCTCCTTCCCTCTCCATTCTGAGATTTTGTCTGGCTTGAGTTTGCCTAGCTCTTGTTCATGCTGCTTCAACTACTTGAAGTCTTTTGTGTAACCATCCTGCCATACCTGGAAAACACTGCTTCCTTTTAGTCATCCACTGCCTGTGACTCTTAACATCTTTCAACTGCTTCTTCCTCGGTGATCTCTGAGCCTCTGGAGGAGGTGAGGGTGACACAGATGTCTCATTTAGGGCTTTTGGCATTGAGAGTTTCTTATTCTTTGCACCTGGAGCAATTGTGGGACTCAGCATAACCAACCATTCTCTGATTGGTTTTAAGGTTTGTTCCACAAAATGAAGCCTACACCTGACACTGTTATCAGGGCCAAGAACCTACACATAGACAGATCATAGCCCTTGGAGAAAACCTTTTATGATTATTCTGTTGAATAGACATGGTGTTTAACTGATTCGCCAAGATTAATGTATCTCTCAACTCTCATCAGAGAAGTTTCTGTAGTAGGTAGTGAATGTCTTCTTTCCTCTTTCTTGTCCTTTATTTCTGTAATTTAAAATTCTGGGTCCTCTATTCTCCATACTGGGTTGTTTTGACCAGCCTTAATACAAAGGGATGAACTTAGTTTTACCTCAACTTGACATGCTTTGTTGACACCTATGGAAGGCCTGCCCCTTTCTGAACAGAAACAGAGGAGGGGTGAATGTGAAGGAGCAGTGGGGAAGTAGGGGAAGCAACAGAAGGAGAGGGGGAGGGGAACCATCATTGGGATGTTAGATAAATGAAAAAATTCAGTAATTAAAAAAATTTTTAAAAATTCTGTGTTCTTTGTTAACAGAAATACATTAATATTTTTCCTTTTATTCACCTATAATAGTAGCTTCTTACTCTTGGACTGGCAACACCCAAATGGTTGGCTGCTTTTCCCTCTCTGGGGTTCAGAGGGAAGTTGGAGCCTGTCACAATGAACTGTGGTATGATTGAGTTCCCTGCAATAACTTAAGTTTCCTAAGAGCAAAGGAGAAAACGACATGGAGAGGAGAGACATGACACAATCACACTTGTGCTCATTTTCTGGAGTGTGAACTATAATTTCCAGTGTTAACAACAGTCTTACCAACTGTACCTCTCTTTGTACCTGGACCTAAACCAATAATACCATGCTGGACAAGCAGCAAAGTATAATGGCTGGGTGATTTTGAAACAAAGATGATGCTTTTCCTAACAAGGTTGATCAGTACCAGAGGGTTTTTTTGTCTTTAGTTTAGTGCTTTATTAAAATGTATAGGCCATTAGTCATCAGACACAAGACTGAGAATCCCTACACCAAGCAGTGAGGGAGAGTGTGTCAGTCAGCTGTCCTAAAATACCACAGACGCAGTGGCTGACACAACAGTGGTTAATAGCCTCACAGTTTTGGAGTCTGTAAGTGAAGTCTTGGTGCCCGGAGCTGGTATCTGGTGAGACTTGCCATTCTTGCTTGTGACCTTCTATCCATCTGTGGAATTCACCTGGGCTTTCCTCTTTTTTCATCCAGGGGTTGTTTCTCTACTTAGAAGGACACCAGTCCTATCAGACTGATGAACTAATGGAACCTCTTTCTGACCCCATTTAACTTTAAACTTCCATAAAAGCTCAACTCAACATAGTCATCAACATTGAATTTTGATATATAAGTTTTAGAAATATATACCAGGCTCTGGTAACAGGACATGTTTTTTTTTTTACAGACCTTGTGGACAAAATCATGGATACAAGACAATCAAAACCATGTTTTTAAAATAGCGAGTTATATTTAAGCTTAGTTAGAGTATGAGATTCTTGGAGAGATTTAGGAAAGCAAGTTGAGAAGAGAGATTAGTGCAAAGCCAATGGCCAAAGAAACAACATGAGGATCACTTGACTTGAGAGTAGTGAAGAGATGCTGAAAAATGTTGGTCTAGAGAATGACATGGGCAAAAACTGCCCTACAGACATCTCATGCTTTCAAAGGATGTGCTGGAGGGAAAGGATTCAAGATGAGGGGCAGGGATGCCAATGAGGAGGCCACCAAATAATCAAAGATGGGTTCTGCAAAGGCAGCTGCTGTGATTCCTAAGTGTGTTGACTTCAGGTCCAGGTTGTGTGATTTTAAGCATGCCTTGTGCCACTTGTATCCTTAAATAACTTAAGCAAAATTACTATTTTTCTGGGCTTCTGATTCTTTTAGAGTAATATGGGTTGGTGAAAATGTTATGACTGAATATTTAATGAGCTGCAATGCTTATGGTATTTAGGAAATAACTCACATGTACTGAGGTGGAGCTGTTTGCTTATACAGTGAAGGTGGAGGTTCAAGGAGGAGAACCCTGAACTTTGCATGCTCCTTTGGTCTTGACCAACTTTCAAATAAAAGTTTTTACTAATGCTTCCTGTGGTTTCCACTGTATTCATATCTCTGACACTCCTCTGTTTGTTAGCGATTGGATTTCCACAGTCTGCCCTGCTTTGTCACTTTCCGACTTTGCCTGGAGAAACCGGAAGACCCCCCCCCCAGTATTCAAAAATACTTATAGGTAATCAATAAAATATTTTTTGACTAGGGTGTTCAGATGTTCAACACATTTACATCTGTACTAAATAAGGTATTTAAGTAGGAAACTGAAACTATACTAAAAGTTCATTTTTTTGCACATTCGCTTGAACAACTAGACCTTAATGAACCAAAACACTATAAAATATGTGTATGAATATAAACACATGTAGGGTGCATGCAAGAAAAGCCATTAGAGGTGTTATTATCATGACTGAAAATATTGTTATGTTGAAGTTTTTCTTCACTAGGCTTTCAACTTGGAGACTCACAATTCTATATAATCACCACAATAATCCGTGCTTTTTGGTGATGGTATTTGGACTCAGTTTGAGTGAGTCTGTGTTTGGATGAATTATGTAAAATCCCCAAATCATGTGTTTTGTAAACATGAAAAAGAAAGTGATTCCAATGGATGGAAAAGTTGTTCCAAATTGGGAAAATGGAAAATCAGGGCCAGATGGATGCGTGTTGGAAGACTTAAAGTGCTAGCATTGTGAACAGTGAGCATGAATCCTCTTTCCTGTCTTAAAGTGAAGGAATACCTTTTTTTCTGGATCCTGGGAACTGAAGAAAGGACCATTTAATTTTTGTTTATTCATCATTTTATTAAATATTTATGACTAAGGACCTGATGTCAAAAGATTAGCTGGTACCTCAGGAACCTCACATACTACTAAGTTAGACCTATAGCTAAGAGGTTTAACTATAAAACTCAGCCCATGGCTTTACAAGTGGGGAAGCTGAATGTCAGGAAGTCAATAGCACCAGGACCAATCTTCAGCATCCCTTGCTCAACATACAGAGGTGGGAAGAGTCATGAAAGGCCAGCTGGTTGAGCTTTCAGAAGCATGCCTTAACTTTCTCCAGGGTGGCCAGAGGAAAAGGTTATGGTTGAGGTTTTGTTGTATTGATATCTTCATAATCATAACTCACAGATAAAGAAGCAAGACCTAGCTTTCATCTCCCTCTAGCAGCTTCCAGCGATTTGTGATCAGAGCCACCTTCCCTGAAAGTCTCATGCATGTTTTACTTTACCCATAAGTATGGTGTGCTAATATTTCTCACACAGCATTATTGATGTCATGTACTGGGGTATGGTGATGTGCATATTGCTTGAAGTTTGACAATCTCAACAAATGGCATGATTGTTAGTGTCTATAGGCAGAAAAACACTAAATGAATGATACCAACCTATTACAGCTGTAATAGCCATGGTACAACATTGTGCCTACCCTCAAAAAACCCCCAGTCCAGCAGGCAAGGCTGGAAATGCATAAATACCCTTGCCCCCATAGAATATTGTGCTAAAAATAAATGAGTGCTCCAAGTGTTCGGAAACAGGAGCCAGGGAACAGACTCAGCTTTCTGCCTGTCCCTAGTCATGGTCTATTTCTTACTGAAGGTGGAACCGAGTAAACGTTTTCCCCTGGAGCTGGTAAACTGAATGAGAGGATTTATTTTAGGTGAAATAAAAGTTTGCAAAGAGGTATAATACACACAGAGCTTTTTTGTTCATTTTACAGTTATTAATATGATAATTTCTACTCCCATAATAAGAGAGCCAGAGAAACAATAGTCCCTCTTTTGGAAATTTAAATTGGCTCAAAGGGGTCAACAAGACAAAATAGCAACAACAAAACAGTGGGCAAGATGTGACTTCCATTGCCAAAAACAAGCACCTGGAAATGTGCTACATATTGAGGTGCAGTGTTTCATGCTGCTACCGCTGTTGCCGCTGAACAGAGCAGGGAATAAACACTATTGAATGTCGATGTTAGGAAGCTGCCAATGTGAACTGACATCAACAGAGATGAACAAGGCTTTAGCATAATTAATGTCAACCTGTCTCCCTGTTGGTGTTTATTGTAGACCAGACAAAAGCAATTGAGTGGCTTTTCCTGACAGCCACACACAATCTTAATTAACGGGTTAATGATTTTAGAAAGAGAGACAAAAAAGTAATGAAATGTAGAGCTGTTCAAATGAGGTGGAAGTTCCTTTCTAAATCAGAGAATTTTTTTGGACTAGGCACATTCTTGTATTTTTTTTATCATCATCATTATTATTATTATTTCTCTCTACTTTCTCTGATGCCTCTGATGTGCTTTGTGCTTCACCCAAGAAAATAAGTCAGGCCTACGTCTGTTCTCTAAACGAGGGAGACCAAGTCATCATTCATTTCTGTTTCCCTCCATTACATGAGAGAATTATTCAGGCTTCTGAATTGGTGTTTCAAATTTGGCAAGAGACAACTAAACCCAAAAGTTGACTAAACTGAAGAAATAAAGCACTTTGTCAAATATACATTTAAATCCAATAGGTGTGATGGCTTATAGTCACTTAGTAAGAGTCCACAGTTGGACAATTTTGCAGATCAGCTTGGCTGAGGCCAAGTTTGGAGACTTGTCCTGGTTACAACAGTGGAAGACCTATCCACAGTGGGTGGCACTATTCCACATCCAGGGAAATCTTTAACTGTAAAGTGGGGCCCTCTAAGCATGAGCACACGTGCAGTAATTTATTACTCTCTGTTTCTGATTATGGATGTGATGTGACCAGTTCCCTTAAAGCCTTCTACACATTGACTTTCCTGTTATAGAAGTAACTTAGAATTGCAACCTAGAATACCTACATTTCCTAAATTGCTTTCACCAAGGTGTTTTATAACAATAGAAAATAAAATGAAAATACATAAAAACAAAATTATGGAACTAAGAATTGGGGCCATTGCTGTGATAAACCTGGTCATATTTTCCCTCTCTATCTTTGGAAATGTTTTGAATTGGCGGGGTAACTTGACAATGTCATAAGTTTCACTCATATGGTACTGATTTTGAAGGTAAAGAAGCACGGTTTCTTGGTCAAGGAGAGTGCTTTGAGCCCCTAAAAGTGGCCTGTTTTCAGCTGTGAAGACAAAGCCTCAGTGGAGACAGGCAGATCTCTGTGAATTCAAGGCCAGCCTGGTCTATAGAGTGAGTTCCAGAACAGCCAGAGCTAACTTGTCTTGAAAAACTAACAAATTAAAAAAAAAAAAAAGATGAAGATTTCGTTGCAATAGAGATCCCAGGATACCGAAGATGCAAAGGCCATGAAACATCTTTCAAGGAGAGCTGTAGATATGGAGTGGAACCAGCTGAAATCAAAGAGAAAGACTGTATTCTGCATGGAGGAGAGCTAGATATAATGCTACTCAAGCACTTTGGAGCACAACCTTTGCATTTTGAGTCCCAGGTACCAGACATGGAGCTCTAGGATTTGGTGTTTTGTGATGGAATTTGACTTTGCTTTAGTGTGATGTTTTTGTGTGTGTGCATGGATTTTTCTCTTTTGAAATACTAATGTTTACTGTCTCACCTTAGGTTGGAAGTATCTAAGTTATTATTATTATTATTATTTAATTTTATAGGCGCTGACAATGAAAAGACTTCAGACTTTTAATGGGTTGGAATAAAGAGTGTCACATGTTTGGGAGTGTTTCTGCTTGTTGTTAGGTGCAGTAAATGTATGAAGGAGTCTGTGGAGGCAAGAAGGCATTGGATACACTGGAATTGGAGTTACAGTGAGCCACTGTGTATATGCTGGGAGCTGAACCTGGGGCCTCTGCAAGCTCAGTAAGCACTATAAACTGTTGATCTATCTCTCTATGTTGGGTTTTTAAAGATGGCCAGGACTTTAAAGTTATATTATATTTATATTATGAGACAAACATGACACTTTTGGGACGAGGGATGAATCATAAAAGGTTAGAAGTGACGAGCTTATGTGTTTTGTTGGCAAGGAGTAGAGTCCTGCTGGCTCAGATTTCATTGTGGACACAACTTAGAATTACTGTCAATGGAGTCTCAATGAGGAGCTGTAGATTGGGACATGTCAGTGGGAGATAATCTTGATTAAATAATGGAAGTGGATAGACCTTCCCACCATAGGTGATGTCATTCTTTAGGACTGAGAGTATGAACTGTATAGGGATAGAGAAAGCATACTGATCACAAGCACAAATGCATTCCTTACTCTCTGTGCCTGATTATGGATGTGATCTTATTTCTTATGATTCTCTGTGTTGCTAATGGGCTGTAACCTAGAGCTATGAGATGAAATAAGCCCTGTACCCTTTAAATTTTCTTTTGATAGAGTATTTTATCATAGCAACAAGAATCTAAGATGACTGGGAATACTGTATTTTTTCTGGTGACATTATCATTGAAGTTTTAGTGACACTCCAATCTGAAAAGTTTTGACTTCTCTCTGGAATCAAGAATCATATCATATCTTCAAGCTCAATTAATAAAGATCAGTTAATAATTTTGCTTTCAAGGTAAAGCCAAATTGACTTTTTCATTCTTCCCAGCATTACCTCCAATGAAGTCAAGTACAAGTAAAATGTAGGTAGTCACTTCAAAAAAAATTTAATCAACATCTATCTGATCTTTCAAGGAAGGAGAAGACATTCTTTTTCAGAACCAAGAGAGAATCAATCGCAGGTCACCAACTGTGTGGGACAATGACAAGTCTGTCATCATTGATGATCCTGTGTTAGGGGCAATGGCAGACCTCTATCATAGGGGACTTTCTTTGTTAGGGAGGGATGTATTTAATATTTCAGTTGTTTATACACACAGTACAGCAACATAAAAGAAAAGATTTAATTCATTATTTAATCTTGGTTGCAGGCTTCATAAATTAAATTTGTTTTATATAATAAGTAGCACATTACTGGATACTGTTTTGTTCTTTATAAATCATTTATCTTACTCACCAATCTTGTGAACAACCTTATATTATCACCATGTTATTATTTTTCAAGTGAGGAAATAAAGGTATAGACAGATTTAATAATTTGCATAAGATCATGTAGTCTGTAAGAGATAAATCAGCACCACAAGACCAACTGTTCAGCTGCAGTGTGCGTGTTTTGCCACAGCAATGCCTGTAAAACATACTAAATAAAAACTCAGAAGGAACTATCAAAACTGTAAGATTGAAAACTGGGCACAATAACTCCAATGTAGCTTGTAGGACACTTGCCATATCTGCATGTGATGATACATGTGTGACAGATGCCACATGTATTTATACATGTTACAAATTTAGGACAAACTTAAAAAGATGTGGACATCTCTGGAGGCAAGACAGGTAACTCTGTATTGTAAATTGAGCATTTTGTCTGGTACCTTTTTCTCCACACCCTCTCCCTGGTTGGCTGAACTACATATTATTGTAGGAATCACACAAATGCCAATAGAGAGATTCATTTGGGCCAATTTCTGATGAATGAATACTGTGTTCCAAGCACTGTGATTGGTGTATGTGGCAGAGTCTCCAAAAACAAGAGAAGAAATTCAACATAACCCTTATTTGCAAACCAAGAAGGCTGAGAATATATACAGCATGTTAAAATGCTGTTCAAGCAAAGACTTTCTTTGAAAACACTCTTCAAAAAACTGTATTGATGAAAGCAACAGTAATAACAGTAATAAAATGAGCAATGAAAAGAAAATAATGGCATATGGCAAATGGGAATATTACTGTTTAGGAATATCTCTTACTAAGACTGACTAAAGGAAGGAACAATTCTTTACATGGATATGGTAAGTAGACTAACCACAACCATTTCTGATCCCTGGAACTTAGAAATATATGACCTTACATGGCACAGGAAGTTTGCTGATATGATCAGATTTTAAGACAGGAAAATTGCCCTGGACTATCTACTCGGTCTTTAGGAAGGAGGGGGGGGGAGGAGAAGGAGAGAGAGAGAGGAGACAATCAGGGTTAAAAAATGGAGTCTTAACGCTGAAATGGAGGTTGAAGTTATGTAAGGAAGAATGCAGGTGTCTTTTATATGCCTTAAAAAAAGAGAATCTTCCCTGGGGACTCTGGAATAAATGAAATCTGGCTTATACCTTGAATTTAAGATGCCTCTCCTCTAGAAGTGTGTGAAATTAATTTAGATTGGCTTAAGCCACTAATGTTAATCTGTTACAGAAATATGGGAAACCAAATATTCATAGAATGGTGTATTTCTCTTGAACATGTGAATGAAATAGTAGGTGGTCTGGGGCTACTGTGAGGGCTGGCTTCACTGGTTGCCAAGAATCCTGACTGATTTTGGCAGTCTTTCCCTAGAAAGGTGTTGTTTCATCTGCGGTCCATAATGTCTCTCAAGCACACATGTTTCAAGCAGATGGATGGAAGAAGATGAGAAAGAAAGTTGATCTCTTCTCTTTAGGAAGTATTCCATATATCACACACATCACTTCTCACATATTTTTGACCAGAATCTTTTCACATGGCCATGCTATGGGGGAGGTGAACAACTGGGAAATTTCAGCTTTGTGTGGCATTCTGACAAACTCAAAGCCAGGAGCTCTACTAGTCAAAATAGAAAAAAGGGCTGAGAGGGAATAGTGAAGACAGCTAAGCAAGTATCTTACCAACTTCTTATTGGAAAGAAAAGCCAAAGCATTTATGCTATAGAATACTAATAATGCCAAGGTGTGGGAGATGCAAGGGATGATAAAAGTCACATGATAATACTTGTCTGGTTGACAAAAGGTGGAGACATTTATTCACTTGATTTAGTTGTAGATATGATTATTAATAATGTCAGAGTCATCACTGGATATTAATGACAGAATGAATGATTTCCAAGTAGCTAGATAATATTTAGTTCTTTTCTTCAAATGAAAGCTGTCCTGGGAGGAAAGAAACAGAAGTTTTAGAAACAGAAAACATGAGATACCTTGTTATAAACAAGTTCTAACAAGACCTAGGGAATAGCTCGGTAGTAGAGTAAATCACTGAGTGGCAAGTGTAGAGCCCTGGATCTCATCTAAACACTGTGGCAAACTGCTTATTAAGCAACAATAAATTGGAGACAATTTTGTGAGTGGACAGTAAGCCAGCAAACACCTTCACAGTTGAAAAGATCAGAAATCACCATCACTGGGAATAAAGAAAATCAACGCTATTAGCATCATTTTCTGACTTCAAACTATGTAAACAGCATACCAACTATGTAGGATAATCACAAATATTTTTCCCATACAGCAACATATTTTCAAAATATATGAAACAGCAACCAGCAGAACCTATGATAAAATAAGTCAGTAACTAAAATCCAGGAGCCTTGAAAACTATTAGTTTGAACAGATACAAAATAGCAAAGATGTAAAAGGTTTAAATGACAGCATTTAGAAGTGTTTGGAGGAGCTTTAAATGCACCTTCATGAATAAAAATGAAGTATCTTTCAATAGAAGAATTTATAAGACATCAGCAGTATAGCAATTTGGGGAAAAAGTAAAAGGGTCAAGAAGATGAAACTAACACTGTAAAGAAAAATAGCATTGTGTATACCAGACAATAAGCAGGAGGCATGAGCTGGAAAGATGAGTATGATGGACTGGTACCCAATGATGCTGGCAGCATTGGTCAAGAAACAGAAGTGAAAGAGTAAGCAAATAAGCAAGCAACAGAAATCAAGAGAAGGAGCAACAATAGATAACGATTACAGGTGCAATGTTCAAAAAGTAGCACTATGCAATGATTACACATATGATGGGGATAGCAAACACTATTAACATCACCTGTAAGCTGATAAAGCTAGATAAAATAGATCAATATTTGTAAGAAATTGCATATGTGGCAGAAAACAGAAAAGAATTTACAGTTTGAAAAGTATAAAATAGGTTGAAACAGTTGTCAGGGAAATCTTCCTGCTTTTACCCTCAACCTTCTCAAGCCCTTCTTGAAAGTATTACAAGTCACTGTTAAACACCAAAACGAAACATCCTTTTAGCCAGTGTGCAGTAATTCTGCAAGACAGTGGGTTCATGTTGACATTTTTGTACATGCATATGATGTGTTTTGATCATGTTGGCCCGAGTGATCCCTTTCTTGTACACAGTGTCTAAGGCAGTGAAAAGAAATGGAAAAGTCAACATACCTAAACATTGTATCACACTGATATTTTTTTTAATGACAAAATATTCTCCCTGAAGAAAGTGACAAGATAATGTTATGTACAGATGTGCATATGAAAATCTTAAGGAAGTCAGTAGTAGCAAACTACAGTCATGTATGATTTCTTTTTGTTTGTTACATAGAAGGTTTCCATATCAGACAATCTATAATTTGTGTTAGGTTCACTAGGGAAATAAATCCCATGCATAGTTAATAGAAGTAGAAAGTTATTGGATAAAATTTAATTTACATTTATAGAAATTTTCATCAAGCTAGACATGGGAGATATGTGTAAAAACCTTTTAAGCATCTTTGTTTTTGTTTTTGTTTTTTTCTAATTTAACTTTTTATTGATTCTTTGTAGATTTTCTCGTCATGCATTTTGATCCCACTTATCTCCCTGTCCCCTTGCATCCACCCCCTGCCCTTGTCATCCTCCACAAGATAAAACAAAATAAAACTTAAAAGATGAGAGAAAGAAAAAGAAAAGAAAAATCTTGTCGTGGAAGCTGTAGTGAGACAGTGAGTCACACGGTGAACCCTTAGCCCATACATCTTTTTCAGTGTTCACCTCTGGTTTCTGCTAAACTATTATTGAGCCCTCACTGGACTCCTCTTGGATACCCTGCTGTTGTCATGTGTCATGGAGATTCTGAAAGTTTGGATCAACAGGCCGAGCCCTTCACATGACCCTGCAGATCAAAGATGGGGTGGATGTTGGGATGGGCCACCTCATGGTCCTGGTTCTGTGCCTAGTTGGTTGCTGTGTTGGGCTGCCTGCAGGTTTCCATCATCTTCACTGTCCTCACTGTCTTAGGGCCTCCATCGTCCTCCATATTGTCTCAGCCTCCATCATCCTCCACAATGCTACCTGCAGCAATGGGTGAGGCCAGTTCTCCTGCTTTCACGCCCTCAGGGCTGGCTCACCCACACCTACACCACCAGGACCAGCTTTACTGTGTTGCCCAGGTAAGGTGCCTGGGCCACTCTGACCACTGCAGCTGGTGAGGGGCAGGAACAGCTCTCCCATTCTCATGACCTCTGGCAGGTCTCTCACCTGCCTCAGGCATTGATAGGTGGGGTTGGGGCGAGTCTTTCCCTCTCCCATGCTACCCTATGGCAGATGAGGGATAGAGACAGATCCCTCACGCTCACATTCTGAGGGCCGGTTCATCCATGCCCCACCAACCAGGTCGCTCTACTGTGCTGCTCAGGTAAGGTACAGGGCCCACTCTCCCAAGCAAACACCAGGGCCAGCGAGGGGCAGGGTCAGCTCTCTACCACACTGTGGTGGCAAGGAGTCAGGTGGGATAGGGTGAGGGGTATCTTTCCCTCACTTACACCAACACATGGCAGACCTTAAGGCAAGCTCACCACGCTCCTACCAGCAGGGTCAGCTCCATTGTGCTGCCCAGGTGAGCTATAGGGCCCACTAAGCCTCTTTTTTAAAAAAGAAATTTTAGGTATATTCACATAAGACAAGAAAGCTTTTATCACTACCACTAATTAACCTAATAGAAAGACTAATTACTATAATTAAATAAGAAACACAATGTGGTATTAATGTTGGAAGGGAGACGATATAATTATTTATGGAAATAAGTACGTTCTTTTCTCATATGCTGTATAAAACTGGTATAGTTCCTTCTTTTTCCTTACAATTTCAAATATTTATACCATGTATTATTTGATAGTCACCTCCCATCACTCCAAAGATTCCCCCTCCCGCTCTTGATGATGAACTTCCTAATTAGTTCCCTTTCTCCTTTTGTGTGTGTGTGTGTGTGTGTGTGTGTATTCAGTTCTTTCACAGATAACCACTGTTACTGTGAATTCATGATTGCAATATTCAGGTCATATCAAGAGATAATGTTTAATATCCTTGCTTCCATCTTCCCTCTCCTACAACCTTTCTGCCTCCTCTATGCAGGCTGATGTAGGAGAGTCCTCATTCCTTTTACCCAGCTGTTGACCTAGCATGGTGTGATACTAACCTGCCAGGAAAGATATATTCACTGACAAAATAGTGGCATGACTGTTTTGGAGATAACCAACCACTTCCTGATGGTGTTTGTAGCCTTCTCCATAGGAAGAATACATCCCTTGGAATAGAAAACTTGGTCAGAAACATGGCTGAGGGAGTCTACTAGTGATGTTGTGCTAAATGGACTGCTGCGTGCCTTCTGATTATTTAATTTTTAACTCATAGACTAGTAATGCTCTCAGCCTTAGTGAGAGAAACTCTTCTGATGGTGATGGCTTATGCAGACATTCATAATTGATTAGAGTGATAAGAATAAGTGACTGCTGTGTATTCAGCCTTAAATGTATCAACAAACAGCGAACTAAAAATATGAAGAGAGCAACTGGCAGAGATTATGAATAGGCAGTACAGCGAAAGGGAACTAAAGGTTTTAAGATGCTCACCATCAAAATAATTAGGTAGATACAGCTTAAAACTACATTAGACTCGATTTATACCCACAGGATTAATAAAGATCAGAAAGTTAGATGGTGCTGTGTTGGCACAGAGGTGGAGAAATGATTCTGCTCAAATATGGTTGTGGGCATGCAAACTGGTGAGCTCTTTCAGAAGTCAGTAACTCACTTCTCTGCATCTGAATCCAGAAGACCTTGCGTAGGACCATACACAGTATAATGGAAGACAGTCAGAGCATTTGCATTAGACATATGCAAAGAGATACAGATATACAGAGTAAAGCTACTTCTCTGGGCTTTTGGGGCTGGCTTCATCACTGAATTTTAAGTGAAGGCAATAGTTACCCATGCCACCATAATCTCAGTATATTGCTAAGTTCCAGGTATATTTCTGCACCAGGCAAAGCCACAGATACCCACTAGCTGTACTAAAATTGGGAAGATGAATGTGTAAAAGATAAAAAGTCAATGGATTCCTAACTCTCTAAAACATAGGTATTACTAAAGAGCAGACATGAATTTTAACCTAAAGAGAAAAATAGAATAAATAAATACATTTTTAAAGTTTTGTCTTCTCTTGTATGCACTCATTGAAGGGGATGAAGAAACATAGTTTAATTAAAATAGATTCATTTCAATGAAATACACTATTCTCTTTCACCAGAAATTCAAGAAAGAAGAAAATCTTGTATCGTTATCCTACAAAATACCCCAGGGATTTCTTCAGGCATTCCAAGTGGATTATCATGGTGTTGGCTGCTAAAAGTGCCTATTGTCCTGGGACTTTCATTGCCATTGCTGCAGCTGGTGCTCCAAGAAGCTATGCTACAGCATCCTTAGGAAGCTGTGCTAAGGTTATCATTTATCTCTTAGACCGGTGGTTCTCAACCGGAGGGTTGAGACCCCCACAGGGATCTCATGTCAGATACCTTGCATATCAGATATTTACCTTACTATTCATAACAGTATTAAGATTACAGCTATGAAGAAGCAACAAAATACTTTCATGGTTGGCGTCACCATACCATGAGGAACTATAGGGTCACAGCACTGAGAACATTGGGAACCACTGTCTTAGAATAAAAAGACCACTTCAGGACACTACTCTACTTCCTGTTGTGGTGATGGCTCTTGGCATCTGCCATTAAAGTCACATACCATTAAGAGAATGTCTATGTCTGCCAGCTATAGCTGGTGCCATGTTGGCCTTGATGTTAATTTTACTGATATCTTCTGAAATAGAATATTCCCATTTATCACAAATCTGTGTCCTTGTTTGTTACACAGAGTTCTTAGTCTTATGACCCCTCACTCCCTAAGCATTAAAGAGAGCATGAGTAGAGATACCCCATTCAATATATCCACTTTCCCCACAATTCAGCCACAAAGACCTCTCGAGGTTGAGTTGGAAAAAAATGTCTGGGAAGTTTTGGGGTGGCTCCTCCTTTTTAGCTCTGTGTAATTTTCTGCATAATTATTGACACTTTCTGTGTAATTTTTGGAAACTATTCCCCAAATTGGCTCATTTACCAGAAGCAGCTTATGCCTCTTAAGATATTGTGGGGTTTCCCTGACTCATCAAAGTTAGAGAGTGAAAGAGAGTGACACTTGAACTAAGGATCATTTATGGTTGGTCCACATAAAATGCCAGCTCTAGATATGATGAAAGCAAACAGAACTAGGGCATGATTGATGAGCTCATCTCCATAGCCATTTAGGATATCACCAGTTTCCAATATCCCTGCTCTCCTGTTTCTCACGGCTTTTCCTCTCTTGGTTAAAGAAGGCCTATCTTACCCCCAAATAGAATCATTTCTCAAGCTGGATTCTCGCTAGCATGGGCATTTCATTCCCTAGGCTCACCCTAATGGTGAGGGCAATACACAATAAGCTGTATGAGTAGTACAGGCAAGAGGAAACATACATCATTATAGCTAAGGATTTGAATCATGAAGTAAAAGTCCCAGGGGAAAATCCTGGTGGTCCTTTCCAGTTGCACAATTTGGCAAATTGTTTAGTTACTATTATCTTCAATAATGTTATTTTAAAAATGAGACTAGCAATAGTACCAACTTCACAAGACTATCATGAGGCTTAAGTTATATATGTTACAGAACATTTGATGTGCAAGTGAAACCCTTTTTTTTATTAGCCTATAAGAAATCAATTCTGAAACATATGAAAGCCATGGTTAAGATGTTTGTGCTTTGATTTTCTACCTTCAATTGGGAGGTAGAAGAATGTTTCACAATTTAATACCTTTTTTCAGGTTTTAGCAACTTTTTTTTTAAATCATGATGATGGTTTACTAGTCAACATATATTTATTATATACATTGCTTAATAATATGATCTACAAGAGTACACTGAAAACAAATAAGTTTTAATTTATTTTGAGTTAGTGACTACTTAGTCTATAACTTAGCTTCATTACATACTGATCAACAACTGAATATTCAACTTATAGATTAAGCTTGTTCTCAATTATTTTTTATATTTAAATTTTGAGAATTCATGTGTGAGTAGTATGTTTGCATATTTTCCACCCATTTTTCTTTTCCCCAAATGCCTCCTGTGTCCCCTTCACTCTCTCTTAAATTAATGTCCTCTTTTTTCTTATTATTGTCACACACACACACACTGCCAAGTCCATATACTGTTTTAAGTATGTGTTTAGGGCTAACCACTTGGGATTGGATAACCTATTAGAGGGCTGTCCCTGGAGAAAACTGATTTTTCCTTTCTCAGCTGCCATTAATTGGCTGTAGCTCTCCTTCTAGGATGGGGCCTTGTGAGATATTCCCATTCGCATTGCCATGTCAGTTGGTATTGTTTAGGTGACAATATTTTTTGGACTTTATTGATGTAAACTTTTCTGTCATATATAGAACATACTGTCTTGTAGCAGACACAAAATCATCTGGCTATTACAAACTTCCTATACCCATTCTGCAACATTCTGTAATGTTCCTTGAGTCTTAGTTTTAGGCATTGTATTGTAGATGTGTCAGTTTGCATTGAGTACCCAATAGTTGGTTGTACTCTACATTTAGACTAATTTTGGACCTCTGTGATGGTCTCTTTCTGATGCACAAGAACCTTCTTTGATGAGGATCAAAGATATATTTATCTGAAGATATAATTATAGGTATTTATCCAAGTCATGTAGGGATGGTTTAATATACATAAATCAACAGTTGTAATAAATCATATAAATGGGCTTAAAAAATCACACAGTCATCTCGATAGATGCACAAAAGTACTTTGACAAAATCCAATGTGCCTTTATGATAGAAGTTATAGAAAGAGTAGAACTAGAAGGAACATACTCTAACAAAATAAAGGCAATATATTACAAAGCCACAGGCAACATTATCCTAAACAGAGAAAAACTCAAAACAATAGCATTAAAGTTTAGAAATAAGACATATTTGCCTACTATCCCCATTCATTTTCAATGTAGTGCTTGAAGCTAGAAATGAGAAAGAAAGAAATTGAAGGGATACAAATTGGAACAATTGAAATGAACATATCCCTATTTCCAGATGATATTATACATAAGAGATCTTAAAAACTCTGCCAGAAAACTTGTGGAAGTGATCATCACTTTCAGTAGAGTGGCATGATACAAAACAAACTTAAAAAAAAATCAGAAGTCTTTCTATATACCAATAATAGACATAGTTAGATATCATGGGAACACTTCCACTCACAATAGCCTAAAAACATCTAGGAATACATCTGTCAGATGGGAGTGTATACCCTAGAGTAACTGCAGAACCCAAGGAAGTAAAAAGTGGTCATGTGTGATCCATATTTATCACCTTGCCCAAAACTCAAGACCAAGTAGATCAAAGACCTCAACATAAATGCAGGTACACTGAATCTGATAGAAAAGAAATTGGACAATAGTCTTGAACTCATTGGCACAAGAGACAACTTCATGAACAGGACACCAATAGTACAGACCCTATGAGCAACACTTAATAAACCATGAAACCAAAAACTGTCTGTAAAGGACATTGTCAATAGGACAAATGGTAGCCCACAGAATGGGAGAAGATTTCTTTTTAAACCAACTCTACATTTGGTGGAAGACTAATATCCAAAATATATAAAGAGCTCAAGAAACTAGACATCAATAAACTAAACTAAATAATCCAATTAAAAATGGGGTGCATGTCTAAATGGAGGCTTCTCAATAGATGAAACTCAAATGGCCAAGAAACACTCAAAGAAATGTTAGCCATCAGTGAATTGCAAAGCAAAAAGACATTGAGATTTCACTTTACTCCTGTCAGAATGGCTAAGATCAAAACCACAAATGACAGCTATGTTGGTGAGGATGTAGAATATGGTCCACATGGCTCAAAAAGATCAGGGATCCTGAAAGGGTCTGACCTAGGTCCTCTGCATATATGTTATGGTTGTGTTGCTTGGTGTCTCTTTCAGATTCCTAAGTGTGTGTGTGTGTGTGTGTGTGTGTGTGTGTGTGTGTGTGTGTGTAGCAGTTGCTGACTCTTTTGTGCACTTATGCTTCATTCAGCCTTGATGTGACAGTATGTGCCTGCTCTTATAGTAGCATATTATGCTGTGTTTGGTGGGCCTGTTCTTTTCTGAGGAAAGTAGGAGGGAGGGTGGATCTGGGGCAGAGGGATAGGGGCAAAAGGCTATGAGGAAGGGAGAGAAGGGAAACTGAAGTTGGGATGTAATTTATGAGAGGTGGGTGAGGAAAGGCAGAATAAGCTGGAGAAAGGGGCAAAGTAGGACATGGCTACTATAAAAGCATAAATGGAAACTATGGGGAATTTCAACGAGGGATGGAGGAAGGAAGGAAATATAACAGTAAGGATCTTTGAAAAGGCCACAATGTAGCATATATTTTCCTTTATTTCATAAAAAGTGGTTAATGTAACCATATGTGTTTATGGAGTTTGACCATCAGGAGCCATAGACTACCTTACTAAA
Source organism: Phodopus roborovskii (assembly GCF_943737965.1). Taxonomy (NCBI): domain Eukaryota; kingdom Metazoa; phylum Chordata; class Mammalia; order Rodentia; family Cricetidae; genus Phodopus; species Phodopus roborovskii. Next base: position 11,055,540 of record NW_026126469.1, read on the forward strand.
TTTACACTGCTCAGCAAAGGAACCCTTTTTTCGAGTTTCTGGCCCTGGAGAGTTCAAGATACTCCCAAACATTATAGGCTATTGCTGTTACACTTGGTTTGCCTCCCCTAACCTGACAGGAAGACGTTTCTGAACTCACCATATAGTTTGGACACAGGACTTGGAGGAATCAAGCTGGAACTGACATCTAAGCCTTCTTGCCAAGGACTAGCTTGTATAATATCTGAAAGTGTCAAAGGGAAGAGAAAAGCTACTTATAGACCTAACCAACTGTAATGGCTGGAAATAGCAACAATGCTAACCCTTCAAGAAGACACAGCTAAGGATACAATAGTAGTCTTTATAACTTGGGGCAACCAACACATGTTTAATTGTACTCAAGGCTTCTTAATAGAAAGGATCTCCTGCCTATTAGTGTTAACTAGTCAAATACCCCTGGTCATGAACACTAGAGGAGAACACACCACTGCCACTCCCTAAACCAGTATATTTTCTAACTGCACTATAAGTGTCAGTAGTTTTGACCTGGTTATCAGGCTCTCTGAAGGCAGTAGACTGTAGTTTCTTCCGGGAAATCTGTTAGATTGCTTTTCAAATGGGGAAAAGGATGGAGAAACCCCAATGGATTCTGCTTTTGTCATGCAGGGAGGAAGTCTCAGATTCACAAGCTAAACACTGCGGGTCCATGTTCTTTGTAATGCCTAGTGTCAATTACCAGAATGGACACAGCCCTAGAATCTTACCCAGGATTTTGATGCAATAATCAACTTTCCTTCCCTCTTAGCATCTTGGATGGTTAACACCAACACCAACTTTTGAACCAGTGGGGAGTGCTACACACAAATCGTAAAGTAAATTATCTGTTGGTAACAAGGTTTTTGAATCCACAGAAAACCCAAAATATTGAAAAATTAAAATAGCATCATCCTTAGAAGTTGAAAACTTTGTTAAATTATAAAATTAATATCAGATAGGAGATGGATATTTTTTTTACTTCATATTAATTTTTTTATTTTCTTATTATTATTTTATTTAATTTTATATAAAAAATCTCTATTAAAAAAAAAAAAAATTTTTTAAAATTTTTTGGGGTTTTTTTGTTTTTTTTTCTTACTTACTTCTTGTTGGTGTGGGGTGCTTTTTTGGGGGTGTTTTAATTTTTTTAAAATTTTTTTTTTTTTTTTTGTGTTGTTTTTTTTTTTTTTTTTTTTTTATATGTTTTCTTTTTTTTTTTTTTTTTTTTGTTTGGTTGGTCTAAAATAATCTTTATTTTGTAAGAACCCATCTTTTTTTTTTTTTTTTAAAAAAAAAAATAAATATTTTTTTCCTTTCTTTTTTTTTTTTTTTTTTTATTTTTTGTAATTTAATTTTTTTTTAAAATTTATTAATTATGTCGATCCCAGTTCCCTCTCCCTCCCTCCTTCCCTCCCTCCTACCACCCCTCCCTCCCTCCTTCCCTCCCTTTTACCCTCTCTGCCCTCTCACATGCACTCTAAACACCCTCCCCTCCCATCCCCCACCCCAATTCCATATGTAGGGCAATGCCATCCAGTTGGGGTCATGTAGATCTGACAGGTCCTGTGAAGTAGGGCTTCTGTCCTGTATCTAGATTAAGGCAGTTATCCCTCCATGGGGGATATATTCGCAAAGTCCTTTTGTGCACCAGGGATACATCCTGGCTCCACTGTCTGAGGTCTCTTAGACTACTCAGTCCTTCTGGCTGAGACCCATATTCAGGGGGGCCTGAGTCAGTCCCATGCTGGCTTCCCAGCTATCAGTCTAGTGGCTGTTAGCTCCTCCTTGTTCAGGTAAGCTGTCTCTATGTGTTTCTGCTGCATGGTCTTGTCCTCTCCATCTGCATCTGGGTTCTAGTTCGACTCAGTGTTTATGTATGGGTGTTTGCTCCTGTTTTCAACAGGCATTAGTTGAGGGCTCCATGGAGAAATTAGTTGTTGATCTCACTCTCCGGGAAGGGCATTTATGATAGCCTTTCCACGGAAGCTGAGATTGTTAGTCGGGAGCAGTCTTGTAGTTCTCTAGATCTTTCTTTGTGTTCAATTTTATCTTCAAACCAATATTGGCTCCCTCTTTTATGTTCTCTCTCTCTGTCTCTGTCTCTCTCTCTTTCCTATCTTCTATTCCTACCCAGGCTCAATCTTCCTGGTCGCACATGTTTTCCTTTCCTCCCCCTCATTTTCTCCTACTTCTCTCTCCATTCACTGCCCCACCACACTTCACCTGAGCTCTGGGGGACTTGTCCCTGCCCACTTCTGTGAGGGACTTTATATGAATCTCTTAGAATACACCTTGTATCCTAGTTCGTCTAGTGATGTGAATTATAGGCTGGTGATCATTTGATCTAGGTCTAAAATTCATATATGAGTGAGTACATACTGTGTTCCTCTTTTTGTGACTGGGTTACCTCGTTCAGGATGGTTTCTTCAAGTGCCATCCACTTGCCTGCGAATTTCAAGATACCATTATTTTTTTCTGCAGAGTAGTATTCCATTGTGTAGATGTGCCACATCTTCATTAACCATTCTTCAATTGAGGGGCATCTAGGTTGCTTCCAGGTTCTTGTTATTACAAATAATGCTGCTATGAACATAGTTGAAGAGATGTCTTTGTTGCATGGATGTGAATCCTTTGGGTATATGCCAAAGAGGGGGATTGCCGGGTCCTGTGGTAAACTAATTCCCATTTTCCTGAGGAACCACCATACTGATCTCCAAAATGGCTGTAAGAGTTTGCACTCCCACCAGCAGTGGAGGTGGGTTCCCCTTTCTCCACATCCTCTCCAACATAAGTCATCACTGGTGTTTCTAATTTTAGCCATTCTGGTAGGGGTAAGATGGTATCTCAAAGTTGTTTTGATTTGCATTTCCCTGATAGCTAAGGATGTTGAGCATTTTCTTAAGTGTCTTTCAGCCTTTTTGATTTCCTCTATTGAGAATTCTTTCTTCAGTACTGTACCCCATTCTTTAATAGGGTTATTTGGTGTTTTGTTGACTAGTTTCTTGAGTTCTTTGTGTATTTTGGAGATCAGCCCTCTGTCGGATATAGGATTGGTGTAAATGTTTTCCTAGTCTGTGGGTTGCCGTTTGGTCTTGTTGACTGTGTCCTTTGCCTTACAGAAGCTTCTAAGTTTGAAGAGGTCCCATTTATTAATTGTTTCTTTCAGTGTCTGTGCCCCTGGAGTTATGTTCAGGAAGTGGTCTCCGATACCAATTTGTTCAAGGGTACCTCCTACTTTCTCTTCTAAGAGGTTCAATGTGGCTGGATTGATGTTGAGGTCTTTGATCCATTTGGACTTGAGTTTTGTGAATAGCGACAGACATGGGTCTATCTGCAGTCTTCTACACACCCTCATCCAATTGTGCCAGCACCATTTGTTAAAGATGCTGTCCTCGCCCCATTGTATAATTTTAGCGTTTTGTCGAAAATCAGGTGTTCATAGGTGCGTGGATTAATATCAGGATTTTCAATTCAATTCCATTGGTCTACCTGTCTATTTTTATGCCAATACCAGGCTGTTTTCAGAACTATAGCTCTGTAGTAGAGCTTAAAGTCAGGAATGGTGATGCCTCCTGAAGTTCTTTTATTGTATAGGGTTGTTTTGGCTATCCTGGGTCTTTTGTTTTTCCATATAAAGTTGATTATTATCCTTTCAAGGTCGGTGAAGAATTGTGGTGGGATTTTAATGGGGATTGCATTGAATCTGTAGATTGCCTTTGGTAAGATTACCATTTTTACTATGTTAATCCTATCTAACCAAGAGGATGGAAGATATCTTTCCATTTTCTCGTATCTTCTTTAATTTCTTTCTTTAGAGTCACAAAGTTCTTATTATATAGGTCTTTTACTTGTTTGGTAAGCATTACACCAAGATACTTTATGTTGCTTGTGGCTATTGTAAAGGGTGATGTTTCTCTGATTTCTTTCTCTGTCTCTTTGTCGTCTGAAGAAAGTATGGCTACTGATTTTTTTGAGTTTATCTTGTATCCTGCTAGTTTGCTGAAGGTGTTTATCAGCTGTAGGAGTTCCCTGGTAGAGTTTATTGGGTCGCTTATGTAAACTATCATATCATCTGCAAATAGAGACAGTTTGATTTCTTCCTTTCCAATTTGGATCCCCTTGATCTCCTTTTGTTGTCTTATAGCATTAGCTAGAACTTCTAGTACGATATTGAAGAGATATGGAGAGAGAGGACAGCCTTGTCTTGTTCCTGATTTTAGAGGAATTGGCTTAAGTTTTTCTCCATTCAGTTTGATGTTGGCAGTTGGTTTGCTGTATATTGCTCTTATTATGTTTAGGTATGTTCCTGCTATCCCTGACCTCTCCAAGACATTCATCTTGAAAGGGTGTTGAGTTTTGTCGAAGGCTTTTTCCGCATCTAGGGAGATAATCATATGGTTTTTCTTTTTCTGTTTGTTTATATGGTGGATCACGTTGATAGATTTTCATATGTTAAACCATCCCTGCATTCCAGGTATGAAGCCTACTTGGTCGTGGTGGATGATTTCTCTGATGTATTCTTGAATTCGATTTGCCAGTATTTTATTGAGTATTTTGCATCGATGTTCATCAGGGATATTGGTCTGTAGTTTTCTTTCTTAGTTGTGTCTTTGTGAGGTTTGGGTACCAAAGTTATTGTGGCCTCATAAAAAGAGTTTGGCAATGAACCTTCTGTTTCTATCTTGTGGAACAGTTTGAGGAGTAGTGGTATTAGTTCTTCCTTGAATGTCTGGTAGAATTCTGCGCTGAATCCATCTGGCCCTGGACTTTTTTTGGTTGGAAGGCTTTCAATGACTACTTCTATTTCATTGCAGGTTATAGGTCTATTTAAGTTGTTGGTCTGTTCTTGATTTAATTTTGGTAAGTGATAGTTATCCAGAAACTTGTCGATTTCCTTTGTATTTTCAATTTTTGTGGAATACAGATTTTCAAAGTATGACCTGAAAATTGTCTGGATTTCCTATGTGTCTGTTGTTATGTTCCCCATTTCGTTTCTGATTTTGTTAATTTGCATGTTCTGTCTCTGCTTTTTTGTTAATTTGGATAAAGGTTTGTCTATCTTGTTGATTTTCTCAAAAAACCAACTCTTTGTTGCATTGATTTTTTGTATTGTTCTCCTGGTTTCTATTTTGTTGATTTCAGCCCTCAAGTTGGTTATTTCCTGGCGTCTACTCCTGCGGGGTGAATTCGCCTCTCTCTGTTCTAAGCCTCAGTTGGGCTGTTAATTCTCTTATGTGACTATCCTCTGTTTTCTTCATATGGGCACTTATTGCAATATACTTCCCTCGTAGCACTGCTTTCAAGGTGTCCCATAAGTTCCCGTATGTTGTATCCTTATACTCGTTGAATATTAGAAAGTCTTTAATTTATTTCTTTATTTCTTCTTTGACCCAGGAGTGGTGCAATTGCACATTGTTCAGTTTCCACGAGTTTGCAGGTTTTCTGCTATTTGTGTTGTTGTTGAATTCCAATTTTAAAGCATGGTGGTCCGATAAGATACAGGGGACTATTCCTATTCTCTTGTATCTGTTGAGGTTTGTTATGTCACCTAGTATGTGGTCGATTTTAGAGAAGGTTCCATGTGGAGCAGAGAAGAAGGTATATTCTTTTGTCTTTGGATGGAATGTTCTATAGATGTCTGTTAACCCCAGTTGAGACATAACTTCTGTTAATTCTTTTGTTTCTTTGTTGAGTTTCTGATTTGTGGTCCTGTCTAGTGTTGAGAGTAGTGTATTGAAGTCTCCCACTATAAGTGTGTGAAGTTTTATATGAGCTTTGAGTTTTAGTAGTGTTTCTTTTACGAATGTGGGTGACTTTGTATTAGGGGCATACATGTTCAGAACTAAGACTTTGTGTTGATGGATTTCTCCTGAGATGAATATGAAATGACCATCTTCATCTCTTTTGACTAATTTTGGTTTGAAGTCTAACTTGTTAGATATTAGGATAGCTACGCCTGCTTGCTTCTTGGTTCCATTTGATTGGAAAATCTTTTCCAAACCCTTTACCCTGAGGTAATGTCTATATTTGAAGCTAAGATGTGTTTCTTGCATGCAGCAGAAGGATGGATTCTGTCTTCGTATCCATTCTGTTAGCCTGTGTCTTTTTATAGCTGAGTTAAGACCATTAATGTTGAGGGTGAGTAAGAACCATTGATTGTTGATGCTTGTTTGATTTAGGTTTGTTGTTGGCAGTGGTATTGTGAATATATTTGTTCTGCTTCACCCTTGGTTTCTAGTGTAGTTGGATTATCTGTTGCCTACATTTTTGTGGGCATAGTTACCTTCCTTGGGTTTGAATTTTCCTTCCAATACTTTCTGTAGGGCTGGATTTGTAGATACATATTGGGAAAATGTGGTTTTGTCATTAAATATCTTGTTCTCTCCATCTATATTGATTGAGAGTTTTGCTGGATATAGTAGCCTAGGCTGGCATCCATGATCTCTTAATACTTGTAGGATATCTATCCAGGACCTTCTGGCCTTGAGGGTTTCCATGGAGAAGTCAGGTGTAATTTTGATAGGTCTGCCTTTATATGTTACCTGTCCTTTTTCCTTCGCTGCTCTTAATATTCTTTCTTTATTCTGTATGCTAGGTGTTTTGATTATCATATGTTGAGGGGTCTTTTTTTTTTAGTCCAGCCTATTTGGGGTTCGGTATGCTTCTTGTACTTTCATGGGCATGTCCTTCTAAAGATTGGGAAAGTTTTCCTCGATGATTTTGTTGAATATGTTTTCGGCACCTTTGAGCTGGGCTTCCTCACCTTCCTCTATGCCTATTATTCTTAGGTTTGGCCTTTTCTTGGTGTTCCACATTTCCTGGATCTTTTGTGTTAAGGATTTGTTGGATTTATGATTTTCTTTGGTTGATGAATCCATTTCTTCTAGTTTATCTTCTGCGCCTGAGATTCCTTCTCCCACCTCTTTAATTTTTTTGTTGTTGTTTTTTCCTTGGTGGGGGCCTTTTTCCCCCCTTTTCAATTACTACCATTCCTCCCCCCCGTGGGGGGCCCTTTTTTTTTTTTTTTTTTTTTTTTTTGTCTTCCATCGTTTCCTTCAGGTTATTTTTTTTTTTTGTTTGTTTGTTTTTTTTTTTTTGAATTTTTTTTTTTTTTCCCTTTTTTTTTTTTTTTTTTTTCCCTCTTTTTTTTTTTTTTTTTTTTTCTTTTTTTTTGCTTCTCTCTCTTTTTTTTTTTTTTTTTTGTTAATTTTTAAGTCATACCCTTTTGCTTCCTCTGCTTTGTTGTTGTGTTCCATTCTAGTTGGTGTAGATTCCCTAGATTCTGGTGGTGTCATGTTTGTCTTTCTTTCGTTAGGTATTCTCTTGAATTGCCTTCTTCCCATAGCTTCTTCCAGTAGGTGTTGGTGGTGTCTCCCCCCTCTCTCTATGGTACTTCCCCGATGGGCTTATGTGGGTCTGAGATTCAATATCTGTAGCTCTGTGTGGTCCAAGCTCTCTAGGAGGTTTCTCCGCAGACAGGGATCCAACGATGGGGTCCAGAATGAGGATCCAGAAGAAGATGCCAGCAGGTACTCACAGTGGTCCTCTGGCCAATAGCTCTGGCCAATAGCTCTGGCCAATAGCTGGCGGAAGAGGACAAGGGCTGAGCTGGAACTTGAGAAGGTTTTGCAGGATAGTGGGATCTCACTGGAAATTGGCGCTCTCCAGCTGAGACCTAGTTCTTTGTCATAGGCCAGGATTTGGGGGTCAAGGATCTTGCCCGCAGGAACTCCAAGTGGACCTGCAGAGATTGGCGGATCTCTGGGAGGGGCCCAGGACTCCAGCAGAGGACTGGAGGCGGGGTCAGAGTCCAAGCCGGTGGAAATTACGGGTGGTCCGTGTGGATAGTCAGGTCTCCTTTGTTCAGAGTTGCTCCGAGAAGTCTCCGAAGTAGGGTGGACTGTTGGCTCCACCCTCTGTCCCAGTGCTCAACCAGAGCGGCAGGACCGTGGGTGGGGTAGGGCACAGTGTCAGGATTAGTCCTTATACCCAAGCTTTTTCTGATGCTTCTTTATGTTTGTGTACTTGGGTATGGTGAAAATGAACTCAATCATGATTGAAAAACTGTGCTACAGGGAAGAAAACTAGTCTTTAGGCATTTTGAGAAAGTTTTATATTTTAACATGAAATCTGTTAATTCTAAGAGGAACTTTATTTTATAGATGGGGAAAATGAGATTCATAAAATTACATGCATGAGGCTGCTTGGTGGTGTACCAGCTGGTGTGACACCAATACTGTGGTTTCAACCCACAGTCTTGCTAAGGGAGGCAGCTGAATGAAAACAGTGGATGCTTGTCTCCAGTTATCACTTGTAACTCAGAAATACTGACCAGAGTAGTCATATGCTGTTCCGTCTCTAGATATTTTATAAAGCATTGGCATTGTTGACTACTGTGGTATCTAACTGATGGACTTCCTACTTTTATCTGAATTGTTAGGATTACAATGTAATGAGTGCTGTCCATGAAATAGAGAAGGTAAGTAGATTATATAAAGGTTAGGCCTATGTCTTAGTCAGTGTTTTCTGGAGGCACTGAACCTATAGAATTATATATATAAGGGAGTGTGTGTGCTTGTGTGTTTGTGTGTGTGTGTATGTAGCTTCCACTATATCATCTGGGTCATCCAACAATGACTAGAAGCCAGTTGATGCTCAGTTCACATCAGTCTGCCTAGTGCTGAAGGCCTGTAGTATTCATGAAAAGTTGCTGGTTTCCAGTGTGCGCTGGGAGGCTGAAGAATCTGGGTTCTGATGGCAGTGAAGGATAGCAGAAGCAACAATAGAATGGACACGCTCAACAGCAACAAGCAAAGGTAAGCAAGCAAGCAACATTGATTTTTTTCCTTTGGACCTCTTTATGGTCACTATTAGAGTATGTTGTGCAGTCAGAGGAGAGCCTTATCCCTCAATTAATTCTTCTTAGGAATGTTCTTATAGCCCCAAACAGAGATGTTCTGTCTGTTTGATTGTGGATCCAATCAAGTTGACAATGAAGGTGACCACAATCCATATTAGACAAGTTTCCTTAGAGGAATGTATTTTTAATATAAAGGGGGATTCACTAGACTGGCTTACACAGTAGGGGTTGTATAATTCAGCAGTGACAGACTGTCTGCACACTGAAGAACCTGAGAACCCAGCAGTTTCTTAGTCTGTGAAGGTGATGCCTTAGCAACTCCAATTTAGCCTAGAAGTTTTTCAAAGAGTTGCTGTTCTTCAGTCCACATGGGAAGGCTGAAATTGCTAGAGCCTGATGTAAACAGAGAATGATAGCAGCATCCCTACCACCACTACCATCATCAGCAGGAATAGACACTAGCCAGTAAGTTAAGGCAGGCATGGTGATTTGAATAAAAATGGCCTCCATAGGCTTATACACTTGAATGCTTGTTTATTAGGGAATGGGGCTACCTGAGAAGGATTAGGAGGTATGGCCTTGTTTGAGAAAGTGTGTGGCTAAGGGTGGGCTTGGGCTTGGAAGTTTCAAATCTTAAGCCAGGTCCAGTGTCTCCATCCTGTTGCTTATAGGGTTGCAACTTCTCCAGCACCATAACTGCCTGTATGCAGTCATGTTACCCACCTTGACAACAATGGGCTAAACCTCTGAAACTGTAAGGAAGGCCAGTTAAACGTTTTCTTTTATAAGAGTTTCTGTGGTCATGGTGTCTCTTTACAGCAATATAATACTGACTCAGGCAGCAAGCAATACAATACTACCTTTTATTTAGACTTCTTTATATCTGTTCACCAGCTGGAAGGTTGGAAGATGCAGCTGATTCTGAGGAAGGTTTTCCCACTTAATCTTCTTTGAAAATTTTCTCAGAAACTCAATCAGAGGTATGTCTTTTAGTTTGCTCTTAATCCCCAAAAGCTGATAATCAAAAATAAAATCATCACAATCTGCCCCTTGTCAACTTGATACCCAACCTACATACATCCTTATGTCATACTTGAACATCAATGTCTGACTAACATTGTATAAAAAGCTCACATACAACTGAAAATAAGCTAATTTTTCCTTCAGAATATGTGGCAAAGTTCTTTGAGGAATACTTACTTTTTTAATATCTTATGAATACAAATATAATAATACAAGTTTTTCGATACTGATATTTTATCTATTGTTGTTACATTACATGGCAAAAGAATGGAAGAGGGAAGAAGAAACAAATATTTTCTTAATGTATGTGTATACACACAGACATATCTTTAACAAAATGGAGCAGAAATATTCATGATAATTATAATGTTCATTCTGTAAATGCCACATGGCCATGGCTAGTATTTATGACTGTCTTCTTACACCCCCCATTCAGTGTATGTAGTAGAGGGAGGTAGTCTAGCTCCACTTGATCCCTAACAAGTACTGAGACAGATCTGGGCTCTTTACTGAGAGGGCTGACCCACACCTTCAGTCCTGAAAAGTATGGGACATTTATCATTCAGTCTGAATTAGGCTTCAGTTTTCCATTGACCTTAGTCATATCATATGCTATTTCCAAGAATATTCTAAAGAATTTTCTTACTCCAGACCTACTTTTCTTTACCTCTGTGGAGTAGTACTTCAATTCCCATGGAAGCCCTGATCAAGAACCCCCCCCCCAACATTGTAATGCCTCTTTTAGCTGACTGATTCAAGAGCATTAGGAGCCCAATGAAGCCAAGATGAAGTCTTAGGTTATAGTTGGACGGAAGATTTGCTCTGCTTTCTGGCAACAACACTCTTCCACCTGGAACCAAGACTGCATACAGAATATTATACAGATGTATATGTAGTACAATAGGAAGCAAGCATTTTGCTAGTGGATTAATAGTGCTGACAGTGAGTAGTATTATTTACTCTTCTATTCCTTAATTCATAGATCTGTGACTGTGGGATATTGGTGTTAAATGCTGAGTGCCTCGCTATTTAGAGCATATAATGCTTTCTGGAGAACCCTGTCCAAATATTTCAGGCCATCACCACCTAGTTGGCTTTGTACTTGTGTCTTTAAAGGCTAGATGCTTCAGAATGGTGAGAAATGTGCTAAGACTAGTGATTCTCATGAACATGAATACATTGCCACATGTCCTTGGCTTTCAGATAATTTTGTTGTTCAGAAGAAATGCTCTATTGAATATATGATAGTACACAATATATTCTGATAGTCCATGAATGGTAGTTTAGCAGAAATATTACAAGCAGGAAAAGTAAATACAAAACCCAGAATAAGAATTTATTCTAATAAGGATAAAGTATCACCCTTTGCACAGCAGAAGTTGTCCAACATGTTCAAGTTATCACCAAGTCACTGGCTAGTCATCCCAGAATGATGCCTAATCAGGGACTAGTGTTGTTCCTGACTGCTGCCAAATTTAGCACTCAGTGGCAACAATAGTCACATCAGTATTGGTGAATGGTAGTCCACATTGTTGAATCCATGTATAACTTCCATCCCTGTCACCTTGGCCAACTTTGTTCATGGTCCCAATTATCAAAGACAGGGATGTCTGGCAAAGAATGACAAGAGTGAGAGAGTCATCTTATCAACTTGATTATTAAAATCCTCTTTACCTGGGGTAATTTTGTGACTAATTACACGGGACATGATTACTGTTTCACATCCTTTACCAGTTTGGAGACATCTATCAACATATCCCTTTCCAAGTGTCCTTCTGATTAATTTTACAATTATTCTTGTTATAAGACTCTGACCACTGATCTAAATCATTGGCTATAGCTATAATACAAGAACAAAACTGAAAAAGAAATATAATCCTCAAGACAAATGGAGGAGAAAGTTCTGCACATGGTAAGTATTTCCTTTTTCTGTCCATCAATATTGTTCCAGGAAAAGACTATCTTGAAGAGCTGTTTATTTCTGGGTAGTGTTTGCACAGCACAAGGAAACATCAGTAAAACAAGTCCTAGTATTCCATTCTAGCAAAATATAAGGCATGCTCCATGATGCCTCAAGTACATTCTCAGAGATAGATAGCATGGTATCAGGTGTAGGAATTATAAGCATTTAGGATACTTCTCCATGTAATATTTTTGTGCTTTCAGAACCTGTTTGGATCCTGTATTGGTTACTTTTTTATTGGTGTTTATAAGTCACCATGACCAAGGAAACTTAAAGAAGGAATTTACTGAGGTCTTATGGTTTCAGAAGGTGAGAGTCCGTAACCATTATGGTGGGGAATATGACAGCAGGTAGGCAGGAATGGTGTTGAGTCATGAGTTGAGAGCTTACATCCTGATTCACAAGTGTGAGGCAGAGAGAGCTAACTAGAAGTGGCAAGGTCTTCATAATATACCCACCCCAACAAGCCTATACCTCCTAATCCTCCTCAAACATTTCCACTACCTGGGATCAAGTATTCAAATAAACAAACCTATATATGGTGGCTACTCTCATTCAATATGAACCCAATATGACCAATATGACCATGCTCACTTGATGATGGTTTGCTACTGTGTAGCTACAACATTTTGGTCAATATCTTGTCACATGGTGCCTTGCTGGTCCATTGTCAAGCAATCAGTCCAGCAACAGGTCAAGAACTGTTTCTAAAATGGAAAATAATTATCTTAAGATGTGCAGGATCTTGCTCCAAAATCCCAAGAGTCTTTCTAGTGCTTCATCTATGGGGGTGAACCAAAGGACCCAAGGATTATCTCTAACTTCACTTCAAAACTCAAATGTCTTTGTGTCTGCTGGAACATCTCCAAGTGGCAGAACACCCTGAATAGCAGTTTTCTCCCCTTCTGGACCTCTCCAAGAGCTAGCAGATTTTTGAGTCACTACTATACGAGTTGAAGTCAGAAATTTGCTGTTTCCAGAACTCAAATTAGCCTAATAAGCATCATGTTTCTTTCTTGGTGGTGGGAGGAGTGCAATGACTTATACTCACATTATAAAGAATCTCTGCATACTCCACACCACTGGCTCTTAGAAATTCCACTGAGGTAGAAATCCCTTGAGGTTTAGTTGGATTTCTTTTCCATCCTCTGATGTGTAAGTTTTTATTAACACATATAGAACAGTTGTTGCTTTCTGTCCACTGGGCCCAATCAACATAATGTCATCAATATAGTGGACAAATGTAATACCTTGTGGTAGATACAAGTGGTTAAGATCCCCGAGGACTAATTATGACCCAGGGATTGAGAGTTAATACACCCTGATGATAGAAGAGTAAAGGTGTACTAATGGTCTCTTGCCAGTTGAAAGCAAATTATTCCCTATGGTACGTGTGGACAAGTATAGAAACAAAAGCATTTGTAAGACCAACCATTGCATACTATTACCAGAAAATATTCCTATCTACTCAAGAAAGTCACATCTGGAACAACAGCTGTAATTAGAGTCTCTACTTGGCTAAGTCTACAATAATCAACTGTCTTTTCCATGATTCATCTGTTTTCTTCACAGGCTGATTAGGAGAGTAAAGGCAGTTGTGTTATAAGTCCCAGCCCCACACCAGTCAATCCTCCATAGCAGCACTCTGGTCTATTGTCTTTCCATGGATGTGATAATGTTCCTGGTTCACTTTGTCCCTGTTAGAGGCAGTTCTAAGTGCTTCCATTTGCCTTTTCAGCCATAATGGGCCCATTTTTCCAGGACAGAGAACCAATGTAGGACTTCTACTGGACTTATAAATGTTTCTGTTCCAATTATACATCCCGAGACCAGAAAACCATACTAGACCCAGTATGAGTTGAATGGTTACTAGAAGTTCACTGATCACCTAACTCCACGCACCTCTATAAACACTGTGCTATTGGAATCTCCTAGAATCAATGCCGATGGGAATCCATCCTCTAATAGACACTTAAGGTTTGATTTCCTTTTCTTCAGTATCTAGTTATTCTGGTAAAAATATCGTAGGTAACTTTGGGGAAGGGTGGGGAAAAGATTAATATCAAAGCCTTTTGGTACTATAGCAAGGTCTTTCCTCAAGGGGACCTGGCCTCATGTTTCAAGGGGTTCTAGATCTAAAATATGGCTCAAGTCTGGATATTGATGGAGGGCTGTGATTTTGATTTTCTGTTGTTGATTCAAGGTGGCCTTGTTCATTCATTCTAGAATTTCTGCTTCTACTTATTAAATGAGAATGCAGCAAGTTTCTCATCTATTTCACATCTGAGGATAGTATGATTGATAATCCAGCACCTTATGTCTCCATGTGCTAGACCATTTTAACCATTATTTAGCTTACCCTGCCCACTACAGAAAGCATGTCCAGTTTGTCTTTTGTGATTCTGCACTGTCTCGGGGAACTGGTTAAACACATTGTATTTAAGCTACCAAGACAAGACGTTGTGGTTTCAATGGCAAGGTCTGGCATACAGAGAAGAACAATGGCAGTACAAGTTTGCTGGTACTCCTCTCATGAACTCATTTCCTATGGAATTATTGAAGGGCATGTCCTCTGGAGATTTTATATTACAAATCTATTCCAACATGCCAGTTTCCCCTGAGCTTTTCAATGTCTTCATTATCGTCAAGCCAAGGCATATCAGGCAATCCCCATTCAATAATAAAAGACCATTTCTTTAAGAAGGCCATTAAAAAAATCATATGTCAGCTAATTAGTCAAATAAACAATCAAGCCCCTTTGAAACAGTGTTAACTCCAACTAAAGCAAGACTCTCTTGTTGATGGATCCATATTGTTATAGTTTTATGTTCCTTCTAACATTATCCCCCTACCCTTAAAATGCATCCCCACAGTTATTCTCCAAACACATGCTTCTGTGAATTAGAAGATTCAGGAAGTTCTTTAGAGGTATAGAACAACTTGTCATTGATAATTTCTAGGGTCTACTGAGGCTTAAGCCTAGAGGTAGGTCTTAGTTAGGTGGTGATAATGGCTTCTGAGGGACATCACCATTGTTTTGCATGATATAATTTTCAAAGACTATAATTTCCAGTGTCAGTTACACTCACAGTGCAGAATTAATTGCCACAGGCAAGAGAGGACAGGATAATACTGCAGGGGCAGCAGAAGTGGTGAAGATGTATCTATGAGAGAGAGAGAGAGAATAAAACCATTAGAACCAGAGAGTTCAGTGTTCTCTGTGTTATTAGTGTTCTCTCACATATCTCTACTACAAGTTACAAGATCCCACATTTATATTGAGGATGGTTCTTCCTGCCATCCTGATCCCACAGCTGCCTTGCCCCAAATGAACACTCAGAGACTTATATTAACTATGAAACTGTTGACTGATGACTAGGATTTCTTATCTTCTAGTTCTGTCTTAATCATTAACCTATTTCTATAAATCTATGTGTTGCCACAAGGCTGTGGTTTATCTGGTAATGTCTGACAGGGTATTACTCCTCCAGCAACATTGAGACTCTGTGGTGGGCTCTGTCTATTCCTTTCCCAGAATTATCCTCCTCCTAGTCCCACCTCATTACTGCTTCAATGTCCATTGTCCCAACAGTGTTTTATTCATCAACAAATGAAAGAAACATATACAAAATTAAATCTCCAATCACTGTTAAGTAACCAGTACCCTCACTTTGTCTGGAGAGACGTTGTGAGGCTGAAACTTCAGCTTAGGTTGTAAAGTCAGTCACACTTCTGCTATGGGCCTGGGTTTGCTTTATTGGCAACTGGAGCCTTATGATTTCTGGAAAGATTTTCTTCCAGTGCACCCTTATAAAGCTTAGATTGATTGTATGAATCTGGAGCTGAGAAATTTTACCTCTGAATTCTTCTTTTTCTTTATTACTTTACCCAGAGAAACTAGGAAAAATCAGCATCATTATATCCCTTAGCCTTCTAGAAACGTTCAAAAGTTCTTCACCTCTCATAGGCCAGGGTGAATAAAGAATATCAAATGCACTCAACTCAAATAACCCTTTATAGCAGTGGTTCTCAAACTTGCTATGCCGTGACCTTTTAATATACTTCCTCAGGTTGTGGTGATCCCCAACCATATTTTCATTGCTACTTCATGAGTATAATTTTGCTGCTGTTATGAATTGTAATGTATTTGTGTTTTCTGATGGTCTTAGTGACCTCTGTGAAAGGTCATTTGTTGCCCCCCAAAGGGTTGTGACCCACTGCTTTAAAGGGTTCACATTATGAAATACACACTCTCCATACCACTGGGACACCATTTAGCAATTTCAAGTGTACTGAAATTGGAAAGTCAGATCCAGTTATCACCAAGCCCAATAGAGAAATTCATCCTCATAATTCAGATTCTCTAGAAACACCCTGATGGGAGAGGTCATTCTGTGTGTTTCTCATACTGGTTAATAATAAAGCACTGTTGGCCAATAGGAAAGGAAGATAGGAGGGACTAGGAGACAAGGAGGAAATAGGAAGTAGGAAAGAGGTTCAAGATGGAGAGTCTGAAGAAAGCAGTATGCAGCCGGCTCCCCGGTAAGAGAAATACATAGATCAGCAGAAATGGGTTAATAATATAGGCAGAGCTAGCCAATAAGAAACAAGTAACAGGGCCAACAGCATTGTATCAAATACAGAGTCTCTGTGTATTATTTGGGGCTGGCGGAGCAGCGGCAGGACAAAACCAAGCGGCAGGCAGAAAAACCGTACTCGTTATAACACCCCCGGAATTAGACAGAGTTATCAAGAAGAAGAGAACAGATAAAATGTGTACATGTTCTAAAAGGGAATTCACTAGACTTGTGTACATGATAGAGGCTGGGTAGTCTGATATGATCACCTGCATGCAGGAGGGAGTGATAATCCAGTAGCTGTCCCGGTTCTTGGAGCTGTATGCTTCAAATAGTCTCATTGTGGTGCGAGGAAAGACCTAGAATATTCTTGGGAAAGTTCTGGCCTTCAGTTCATATTGGAGGCCAGAGAAGCTGGATTCTTGGGCTGGAGAGATGATTTATCTTCTCTTACTAAGGAGTCAAGTTTGGTTCTGAGCACTTCACACATGGTGGTTACCACAGCTCCAGGAAATCTAGCTACCTCTTCCAGTCTCTATAGGCACTTGCACTCAAGTTCACACAACCAGTCACCACCACACACCCACACACACGTACGTAATTAAAAATAAAAATTAAAAAGAAGCTGCATTATGATGTCAGTGGAGGATGCTGGAGGCAGTGGTGTTGGCAATAGAGCAGCAAGGAGATACTTCCTCACTCAGGTAAACCATTCTGGAAATTTCCTTACCCAGAGGTGGCTCTTAGTTGATTCTAGACTCAATCAAAATGACAATCAAGGTTAATTATCACTGAGTCCTAAATGAGCATCAGGTGAGCCTGATGCACAAAATACTGACTTGAACTCTGGACCCAGTGATATCTGAATACTTAAGAAAACATAATTATTTCCTTTGGGAAACAATGCATAGGGCATACTGAATAGGGCAGAGGCACTACAAATACCCTAATACTGAGAATCAGGGTTAGGGGCACCAGCTAGGAAACAAGTTTCCAACACTCTGACTGACATCTTTTGTGATCTTATGGGAAAAAAGTCTTTATTTCTAGTTGCAAAATTTGCAAGGCCGAGCCCCTGCTTGCCATCCGTGACTTGGCAGCTGATGTAGGAAGATCATGAGTTTGATACCAGCATAGACTACACAGAGAGTTCCAGGGCTGTCTGAACAACACAAGATAAACTACCTTGAAAACTGTTAGTGCGGTTGGAATCCATATTATGCAGGCTCTTTGTAGAATTTGGTTTCCCATGACTGAGTGTTCCCTTCCCAATTGTCACCCTAGGATAGAATAATTTTCTGAAGTGGACTGTGACCAAAGTCAATCCTCTGCTTAATTCTGTTGAATGTTTTGGGTGACAACTGCCCTCAGGGCCTGGTTCGTGGAGAACATACTTTTCACCACCTCAGCTTACACACTTTGTTGTGCCGAAACTCTTTGCCTCCCAGTCTTTTGAACTGATTAAGGGCATGGTGACACTGACATTTTTGCCTGGGGCTAGTGGTTGAGTCACCCTTTGAAACTAACAGTTGGGTTATAATCCAAAGATGGCAACTGACTGGACCCAAAAGTTTCCACAAGGACATCATTAGAAATGATTTTTATTACTGGGTCTGCAAAAAGTGATGGGACCTTTTGAGTGCAGTTTACAGTGGTTGACTCCCGCCTAGGACCGGGAGTCGAAACTTAACATCTTCCACATTGTAATTTTCTACCTAGTAATTCAATATGAATATTTTATTGGCATCTGTGTTTGCTAAACAGATGTAAGCAAAGTAGGAAGGCTGGAAGATGAAGAAGGGGAGAGAAGGACACACATAGCGAACAGGGGCTTACATTCATAAACACGATGGAGACTTCATCCTGTGTTATGTGAAAGAGATAGGTGTCCTAGGACTTAAGAGATCTCCAGGTCAGATGGGTCATCATGAACAAAGAGCAGTTTCTGCTGTGTCTCCAATGGCAGCTGTTTTTATTGTGACTGTTGAAGAGTTGGCATAGGGATATGAAGTTTAAGAAGCACATTAGCAAATGTAGAGTGACAAAATTTGGTGGAGAGATTTGCATACGCACGTGCACACACACACACACACACACACACACACACACACTCAGGAGGACACTTGAATTGTAGAACTTTTGATAACTACAAAAAATCAACAGCCACTGGAGTTCCTGAGGGGTGTGCTGTGGGAAGAGCAGAGGATTGTCATTAATTTCTGTAACCTATGATAGTGCAATATGAAAGTGTTGTATTTTAGCTTAGAGTCCCTTTGGGAGTTGAATGACTTTTTCACAGAAAACATATCAGAAAACACTGATATTTATATTATGATTCATAACAGTAGCAAAATTACAGTTATGAAGTAGTAATGGGAATAATGTTATGGTTGGGGGTCACCACAATGTGAAGAGCTATTAAAGGGTCATAGAATTAAGAAGGTGGATAACCATTGCTTTAGATGAAGGAATGATTAGCTCTTTTGGTGTGTACTTCTTATCCTGGGGGAAGAAAATGAAAGTTCAAGTGATCAAAGCATTTATTACTATTTCTGGAAAATGTCAGGTTGAACTCTTCTTCTTTGGAAGATCTATTTATCTAGCATAAACAGTGATTATTTGTAGAATTTCTTTAACTATGTCCTTCATTGGTCAAACTGTTTTAAATTAGTACTTTAAACCTCAACTTTTTAATCTGCAGACTGGGGGAAATGTTTGAATTCTATATGTAATAGAAGTCATCCTAGAAAAACTGTAAAACATTTCTATTTTAATAATTCCTGTTATTAATATTATACATTGCCTTTAAAATGTAAAATGTGTATGTATATACATGTCATATGTTAAAATATTTTCACAATATATGTGTCATATATACACACATATATACATATACATGAGTCATATATATGCCATGTGGTGAAATATTTTCACATATATGTATCATACACACATATGTACATATGCATATATACATATATGAATCATATATATACACACACATGTATGTGTCATATGGTAAAATATTTTCACTATAGCTGAAGCAGCATTGGGTTCTTATGTTTTTCTTGGATGGAGCCAACATAGACTGAAGGAGGAGACAGGCCCGTACTGACTAGGCAGGAGGCTGAAGAGCTGGGCAGTAGCACCTGGCATTTGTACAGGTGGTGGTCTAATTATGAGGGTGCAAAATCTCTTCCAAACTCTTGCTGGGGTTGGAATCAGAGAGGAAAGGCTGAGTAGGAAAGTGGGAAAGTGGAGGAGGAAACCCAAGAGTAGGACAGTCTGGTCTCATCAAGGCAGACACAGGGCATAGTGATGGAGCAGTTCTGGGAGGAGACTGGAAATGCTCAGCAAACTTGGAATCTTAGCTAAAAGGAAGGACATGAGGAAAATAAGAAAAAGCCCTGCTATAGTTTAGGTTCCAAGTGTCTTCAAATAGTCCTATGACAAAGGCCTAGACTCAGGATGGTTTAATTTGAAGACTGGAACCTTGAAGAAATGTTTCTAATGGAGGCCTTTAGGTCATGGAGAATATGACTAGCCCTCCGGACTTCACTTGGCTTCCTAGATTAGTTGTGATAGGGTACAATCAGCATGGTATGTCTACAAACTATTCCTGCTTTGTCTTTTGTCTCCCGGCAATGAGGTATATATTGCTGCTGTGTCACATGCCTACACCAGGATGCACAGTTTCATCCAAAGCAGCCCGGTCAGCCAAATATCAGATGAAACCTCTAAAGTCATGAGACATGATAAGCTGATGATCTCAGGTGTTTGTTACAGTACCAGAAAGTCGACTAAGCCCACTTAAGTTGTGTGTGTGTGAATGTGAGGGGCAATGAACTTCATACCACAGTGAACTTTTAGGTCAACCATAGCAGGGTTTACTCTCAGAGTTCTCTGATCACTGGATAGGGATTCCTGGTAGGTTCTCTTGGTTGCTCCTCTGCAGTATCCCTAGCCTGTGTGGTCTTGGCCAATAGGAGGCCACTTCAGTGGTTCTGATGATCAGATTGGCTTCCTAAAATTGTTGCTGAGATCCTCCTGGTGAAATTTGTGGTGTGCTGAATGGCTGTTTCTCTGGAAGATAGAGAAGACAATTTTGTTATTATGCTGGCTCGTCACCTTTTTCAAGTACCTTCCCAACTTCCTATTCAGTCCACCTTAAAAACTGATGTGAAAATATATGTGTCTTTACTAAATACAGAGGAAAAGGGAACATGTTGGAAATAGAAAAAACCCTTTATAATGCAGACAAAGATCTTGGCATCCAATTGACTTTTTGTTTTGTTTTTTTTTTTCCTGAAATTATATGGTTTTTACCCAGACCAAGTAGACAGAACAATTTTGTAAAAATAAAAACCAAAAATCTAACTTCATGCATTTTCTACTGTTTCCATATGTATTCATATATCTAAATATGTATGTATGTATGCATACATGCATGCATGTTTATATTTGTCTGTCATCTTATTTTTAGATAAAGTATTTATTTTTATGTACTTTGCATATTAAAATTAATTATTATATATTTCCTCTGTACTAAATTGTCCACCTGTACTAAATTGTTCACCTTTGGCACACATTTAGTTATGTTTAGAAACAAAATATTTTTATAAAATTTCCTATTATCTGAAGGGAGTGATCTTACAGTGCCTGATCTGCTGTCTTCATCCATAGCTCCATTCTGTTTTTATAAGTTCAGTTCTTGTTCCTTAGGTTGAGTTTCCCAGAAGTAGACTACGAGGCACTAAACTATATCTTAAGGAAAGGCATTCAGGTAGAGCTGGAGGAAAGTGGGACTCTGGAGGAAGAACAATAGACATACCCCATCAATGAAGCCTTGCAGAATGGTTCAAGTTTATCTTTATGGGAGAATGTATATGGATCCTTGGAGTTGTTTACACAGGGTTCAAAAGAGTTGCAGTGTCTTTAGACCTTCCAGTCATTGATAAAGACGGTCCTCACCTACCAACCAGGGATAAAGTGAGGACAGGAGGATGGTAAGTGCCTGGAACTTCTGATTTTTCTTGTAGGTAAACACGTTCTCATTAATTTCTGCAGGAAAACAGTTCTCCCAACAGAGAGGTGGCAGGTACTAGCTTGGTCATAGGAAACCTGGAGTTCATGAAGTTGGAGAAATCTAAGTGGGTATATGTGATGTCTTGATATAGTCCAGGGGTGAAATGCCACCTCTCTGATTTGGTCCAACCTTCCCTCTACTGCTCTGCTGAACTCTGGCCTGCCTGCATCCTGCCTCCACAGGGGCTGGTTCTTCTGTGTGCAATGGGTTCCTTTCCCTCCTGACTGCCCCTTATTTCTTGGTCTGCCCAGTACTACCTGTTGTGTGAGGGCTTATCTATTGTGACTTTTCCTAGATCCATGAGTTTTCAGAACATCTCATCTCTACTTCTATTGTGGTATTGTCAGAGATGGTCTAGATGTTTCCTCTCTCTCCCTGTTTGTCTTTGACCCTGAATGGCTGTGCTGGGTCTATTAAAGTGTTTTCGTGAATACTGAGTACATAAATGAAAAGAACTTCAAGGCTCCATCCCTGACTCCAGGATCCTATCGTTTTCCTTGAGTCATAATTACTTACATGTATGTGCTAATTCTCTTGACCAGTTGTAAACTCTGTAAGGTCAAGAATCATGTTGGATTCTCCATAACAGTGATTAGTGTGAGCTTTGAACATATTGGGGCTTCAGATAATGCTAATAGTAGTTCATGAAAAGTTCTCAATGTTGACCTATCAGCTGCTTGGCCATGTAGTCCCAGTGCAGAGTGGGGTTCTCATTTTCTCCTCTTGTTCACACCTACTCCTTTGGGATTACACTGTTGTATGTGACTCATCTAAATGGTGGCCAAAACTTACAGAAACATCAGTGGTATGTGAATATACATCCTAAGTTCTTTTTTTCTTTTTACTTTTCCAAGTGTATCTTGAGGTTCCTCTCATCCCTGGGAGAAAAATCCTGAAATGTAAGAATTAATCACTCTTGTTTCCCCCTTGAAGCACCTCTCAAGTAATAGCTTGACATCACATCTATCATGTTTCTCTAGGATTTCTAAGGCCCATTAGGATTGGGGTGTTGCTAGAAACACAATACAGGCTGAAAAAGAAAATTCTCCTTGTGAATCACCGAGTGAATCAAAAAATATTTCATACATAGCAGCACTTGGGGCCTTGGGCTTATTGCTGTTCATGTTGCTAGCACATGATGTATGCTTCAGCCATGAAACGCCTGCTTGCATCCCTATTGGTACCCAATCTCTTCAGGTCTAAATCACTAAAGTGGAAAATAACCCCTCTGGGCTGTAACATGCAAAAGTAGATTTTTGGGGGGATTGGAAATCATTTTGCAAACCCTCGGAAATTTTACTTTGTCTAGATGCAAGGCAATAAAAATGAGAAGAATCGTCAGAGATGACAATAAGAAAGCACATGCTAAGTGTGGACTTCTTGCAGAGCCATGATTGCTTTTGAAAGACACGCTGTAGTGTACTTTCTCTAACCCCATCATCTTTTGCAAACTCCTCACCCAGTCTCCTTTTTTAAAGTGGTCCAAGGTAGAAAGTATTGGCAGCTGTGGACAAAGATTTCATGGAAGCAAAATATTAAAAAAAAAAAAAACTTATCAGAAGAAAATGCCCTGCTCATGGTAGACATCAAGGTACAATATGTATCCCTGAAATGCACTTTATGTGATTCTGTATATGTTAATATGTCAACATGTTTGTTAGTATTTTTTTTTCTAGATCTTTAAAATCTGCTTGGGTATTGTGTTAACTGAAACCACTTTGGGCTGCCTTTCCTGCAAAGTGAATTCTGTGCCTGTCATATAATGATCAGGCAGGGAAAGGGCCTTAGAAAATACCCATCACATCCTTACCACATGTCCCATGAAGGAAGAGTGAGACTCAGGAAGGACAGATAATTAAACATTTGTTAGAGACCAGACTTTGAAGTACCCTCTTTAGGTCTTTCTCTCACCTTGTTTTGCCATCTTGAAGCCATCTTTTATGAATTTATCCTTTTGTGTGATCAAGAACTGTATCAGGGACATAGAAAATCCTCAAGTATAGTTGTAACTGACACTGACATAGACAGGAATAAAAAAAATGTTGGTATCTTAGTTACTGTTCTGTTGCTGTGATGAACACCTTGACCAAAGCAACTTATAGAAGGAAGCATTTAGGCAAGAGCTGGTCTATGGTTTCAGAGGGTTAGTCAATGGCCACAATGGCAGGGAACATATAGAAGGTGCTAGAGGAGTAACTGAGATCTCACATTCTGAGCTGAAGGAAGTAGGAAGAGAGTACAGAGTAGACTTGGCTTGAGCTTTTGAAACCTCAAATTCCACCCCCCAGTAACACACCCTTTCAGCAAGGCCACCTCCCAACCTAATTCTTCCTAAACAGTTCCACCAACCAGGAACCAAACATTCAAATATAAGAGCCTATGGCAAACATTCTTATTTAAACCACTGCAGCTGGTTTTTGTAGCATGTGCCAAGTAACTCACTGATCATCCTTTATTATTCATTTATTATTTACGTATGTGTGTGTGCATAGATATGCATTTGTGTGGAGCTCAGTGGAGGTCAGAGGACAACTTGTGGATTCTCTCCTTCCACCATGTGGGTGCCAGGGATCAAACTCAGGTCATCAAAATTGGTGGAAAGCATTCTTTACCCATCAAGCCACTTTTCTCACCATATCCTTTTTTATGACCATGTAGCTATGTCTTTATAGGGCGAGGCTTCCAAAGATGGATCAATAGATTTAGAAGTTCTAAGGCACACTGAGGACTAACATAAGTCTCCATAAATAAGATCTCTAACCAAGAAACTCCAATTGAAAATGTGTTTAAGACAAATAATCCTTAATGTTGGTTTTGAAATTGCTTCCCTTGGAAGCTGTAGGTCATTGCAGGGTGATTGGTTTGGAATACGGCTAACCTAGTGTCTATGTTCAGTGTACACACTGGCCTTTATCCTGGAAGCTGGGGAGATGTGTTATTTATGCCTTTGCTATTCATGGTGAGCTGATAAAATGTACCTCAAAATATATTATCTAGAAGTCAGTCTCAGAAAGATAAGAAGGTTCCCGGTGTCCATAAATAGGTTCTTAAGCAAGGTGAAGCAACCTCAGCCTCAGGACATGCCACTCAATGTTCTTTTGGTAAATATTTGTAGTTGTGTGCCCCCAGGTACTAGCAAGAAGTCTCCAATAGTCATTAGTGTGTCCCATGGAAAATATGTACCAGTTTGGGTTCTGTTACCTATTAGTCCAGTGATCTTGAACAAATTATATAATATTTAAAATTTCAGTTTCCTACTGTTGAATATATGGACAATAATATCTAATTCTTGGGATAATTATGATGTTTTTACAAGGTAGCAAGTAGTCTCAAGTGTTTACTTATATAGAAGTTCCCAAAACCATAATAATAACAAATATTAACTTTGAGATTTCTACTTACCAGTATGGTCATGAGTATTCCATATAGTGTAGCTCAATTTAATAGAAAAATCTGTGGGATAGGCAATAGTTTTTGTTATAGTACTGAAGATGAAGAACCTGAGACAAGAGGAATGTGTGTAGAGAGGGACATGTTAAATAATTTGCTTGACTTCCTTTAAACCAGTAGTTTTATACATGGCACTCAAACTTTGAAGGATGCTCCCAGAGATGGGATTCTTAGAAAAATAGCAAAGGGAAAACTAGGAAACAGTCATATATTACTTACTTAGTAAATAACAAATCATTATTCATTGAAGACAGGAAGCCTCGTTTAACTTTAGAAGAAAATAATGGTAGAGGAGTATGTAAAGAAGAAAAGGTGGACATCTTCTTCTAGGCATCTTTGGGGGGATATATGTTTAGCTGCCAGGATGTGAAGTCAGAACCATACAGAGTAGAATATGGAACTGGAAAAGTATCTGGTTTGTATCCTACAGACTGGAGATAAAGAGAGGGAAGTGATGAGAAGAGGGCTAGATTACAATCACACCATTTGGAGACCTAGATTTAGCAACTGTAATTTCTTTGTTATCTAAGTATTTTGGTGTATTTTGTTTATACTGATTTGGGTTGGATTACTATAATGGCCAATGTAAAGAATCTTGACAGTTGACATCAATTGGAATACTGTATTACTTGCTTTAGTTATGAGAAGATGAAGGTGTAACTTAGAGTAGTGGTTTTACAGATAAAGACTGTAAAATAGAAAACAATCTCTACTGTGAGAAATTATTTTTGATAATTAGACCTTCGCCAATTGCAATCTTCTGAAGGTTGTTGATCAAAGAGCTGTTCCTTCTTTTTGTCGGAGAGATACATTCTTGACAAATTAAAATCTTAAAATCTCATTCTTCTGGAAATTTTAGTTTTAACATAACTCAAGAATGGGAAAAATGTTTCTTGTGTATTCATTTCAGGGGCAAGGATGATGCATCTCTTGGGACAGTCTTGAGACGTCTGGGGTTGTATGTTTAACAAACCATTCTTCAAGTCTGTGAGGAAACCCTTTTATTACATTAAGATTTTTAGAAATAAGCTAATTATTTCAATTACAGTTAATAATCTTAGGACATATTGAAATAATGCAGGGAGTTAGATGTTGCAAGTGTCCCACCACAAAATGCCAAGGGAGTAGCTTTCATGAAAGGCAGAGAGGACCCCATTACTGTTTTGAGATGCACAGAGTGCAGAATCAGGAATCTACTGGATTTTTGTGTGGCTTCCATCAAGGCTCAATAAGAAATAAAAACAACTAAGTTTAAATCTGGCTGAAGAGAGAGTGATGCCTGGACACTCTAAGCATAGCTATAGACCATACAAATAAAACTAAAGAAAGGCAAGAAAGAATTCTAAAAGGCAGAAAGACATTGGCAAACAGAAATGATCACCATGTTAAATGAAATAAGCCAGACTCACAAGTAAAATGCTACATATGTCCTTTCATATGAGGAATTTGGAATACGGGACATGAAAATAGAAGCCAAGGTATGTGTCGGAGAAGGGGACTAGGAGAGGATAGTGGACAAACAGGAAGACAACCATTAGATTTTCCCTGATAAGAGGAAGCTACATTTAGCTACACATTTAAATACATGCAGCATGAAATCAGGAGGGGAGGGGAGAGTCCAGCTGGAGGGAAAGGGAAAACATGCGAGGGTAAGGTGAGTGAATGTAAACAAAGTACATTAATATCAACATAAGAAATTGTCATATGGAAACCCATTTTTTTTGAATGGTAGGTAGAAAAAATAAGAAAAGGTCAGGAAGAAGTAGTGGAGGAGGGAAAAGAAATTGACAGAACAGACTGGCTCAGAACCCCAGGACTGGTGATGAGATGAGTCACATTTGGAATATCTGTCAAGGCCTGTAAAGAAGCCACATAAAATGTCTCAACAATCAGCCACAAATCCTCTTGGAAAAAAAAAAGCAAAGAAGTTCTACAAGACAGGTTTACAAGCAGAATTTTCCAAAAAGAAATCAAATAGAGGAGCCTCCTGGGGACTTAGGACTGTGCATCAAGGGAGCCTATCCTGGCAGACCAGCCCATCCAGAGTCTGCCAGCATCCTAGTGCACCTCCACCCAATGGAGGGGGAAAGCTTGGGCCTCTTTCGGGCCCACCTTCTGGTGTCCTGCTCAAAGCCTCCTGAGGACTGGGGACATTGTATGGGTTAACCAGTCCCAGTTGACCAGCCCATCCAGAGTCTGCCAGTGCCCTAGTCCCATGACCACTCCCTGGAAGAGGAAAGCCATCAGAGTATTGGATCTATTTGCACCCACTGGAAGAGAACATGGGTCCTGTACCCACCAGGAGAGGGAGAACAGACACTTACGTGCTAGAAGAATGGATATAAGAACACAGTCAACAACAGAAAGATCAATATGACACCACCAGAATCTAGGGACTCCACACAAGCAAGACCTGAAGATATCAACACAGATGAAACAGAAGAGAATGGCCCTAAAAGCAACTTCATGAAGATGATAGGGACCCTAAAAGAGGAAATGAGAGAATCCTTTAAATAAATGGAAGAAACGACAAACCAAAAATTGCATCCAAACAGTGCAAGGTTTGAAAGCTGAAATAGAGATTTAAAAAATACAGTCTGAGGGAATGCTGGAAATAGAAAAACTGGATGAATAATCAGGAACAGAAGATGCAAACATAAACAACAGAATGCAAGAGATGGAAGAGATAATCTCAGGTGTTGAAGATACACTAAGAGAAACAGATTCATCGACCAAAGAAAATCTTAAGTTCAACAAATCCCTAATTCAAATTATCCAGGAAATTTGGGGCACTATGAAAGCCTAAATCTAAGAATAATAGGTATAGAAGAAGGTGAAGAAACCCAACTAAAAGGTGCAGAAAATATATTCAATTAAATCATAGAAGAAAACTTTCCCAACCTACAGTAAGACATGTGAATAAAATACAAGAATGTTACAGAACATCAAATAGAGTGGCCCACAAAAAAAGAAAAGTATTCTTGCCACATAATAATCAAATCACCAAATGTACAGAATAAAGAAAGAATATTAAGAGCAGAAAAGGAAAAAGGCCAAGTAATTTATAAAGGCAAACCTATTAGAATTACACCTGAATTCTCAATGAAAACTCTGAAGGTCAGAAGGTCCTGGATAGATATTCTACCAACACTAAGAGACCACGGATGCCAACATGCACTACTACACCCAGCAAAGCTTTCAATTTTCAATCACTATAGATGGAGAAACCAAGATATTTCAACACAACACAAGATTTAAACAACACATATCAACTAATCCAGCCCTACAGAAAGTTCTGGAAGGAAAACTCCAACCCAAGAAAGTTAACTACACTGACAAGAACATAGGCAATAGATAACCCCACTTTACCAATAGCCAAAAGAAAAATGGGGGGAAAATCCCCATAAAATACCACTACCACCAAGTCCAAAAAAAAAAAAAAAAAAAAAAAACAAGAGTTAACAATTAATGGTCGTTATTATCCCTCAATATTATTGGTCTTAACTCGTTTATAAGAAGACACAGGCTAACAGAATGGATATGAAGACAGAATCCATCCTTTTGCTGCATACAAGAAACACACCTCAATCTCAAAAACAGATGTTACCTCAGAGTTAAGAGTTGGGAAAAGATTTTCCAATCAAATGGACCCAAGAAACAAGTGGGTTTAGCAATCCTAATATCTAATAAATTAGACTTCACACTAAAATCAATCAAAAGATATAAAAAAGATCATTTCTTATTCATCACAGGAAAAATCCATCAGGATGAATGTAAGGAGTACGGTTTTTCCTCCCGCCACTGGTCTGGTCCAGCCACCACACCAGCCCCAATTAACACACTGAGACTCTGTATTTGATATAATTCTATTGGCCCGTTGTTTCTTATCGGCTAGCTCTGTCTTATGTATTAACCCGTTTTTGTTAATCTAATATTTCCACGTGGTCTCCTTACCAGGGAAAGGGGCCAGCATCTTGTCTCCCCGGTCTCTCCATCTTGACCCCTCCTTACTACTTCCTCTTTCCTCCTTGTCTCCTAGTCCCACCTATCTTGCCTTCCTATTGGCCACCAGTTCTTTATTCATTAAACCAGTATGAGAAACATACACAGAATGACATCTCCCATCAGATGAAGTCTCAATTCTGAGCATATATGTCCCAAATACAAAGGCACCCACATTCATAAAAGAAACACTACTAAAACTCAAATTGCACATGAAACCTCACACACTTATAGTGGGAGATTTCAACACCCCATTCTCAACAGTAGACAGGACCACCAGACAGAAACTTAACAAAGAAACAAAGCAGTACGACTCATTTGGGTTTAACAGACATTTATAGAATACTCCATCCAAACACAAAAGAATATACCTTCTCAGCGCCACAGGGAACCTTCTCTAAAATCTACCCCATACTAGGCAATATATAAAACTTGAGAGAACAGAGGTCTGGGCCCTCTCTCTGGTAGGATGAGACCACGTGGAAATACTTAGATTAATAGAAATGGGTTAATATTTAAGACAGAGCTAGCCAATAAGAAATGCTAGTAGCAGGTCAACAGAATTATATCTAATACAGTGTCTCTATGTGTTATTTGGGGCTGGCGTCGTGGTGGGACCAGACCAGCAGGAAAAACCTACTCCTAACATTCCTGGGTTAAGGATGAAATAAAGAAAGAAATGAAAGACTTCCTAGAATAAATGAGAATGAAGACACAACATTTGCAAACTTATGGGACAGTTGAAAGCAGTGCTAAGAGAAAAGTTCGTAGTACTAAGTGCCCACATGAAGAAACTGGAGAACAGTCACACTAGAGAATTAACAGCACAACTGAAAGCTTTAGAACAAAAAGAAGTAAACACCCAGGAGGAGTAAATGCCAGGAAATAATCAAATTGGGGGGCTGAAATCAATAAAGTAGAAATAGAAAAACAATACAAAGAATCAATATAACAAGAGTTGCTTCTTCGAGGAAACCAACAAGATAGACAAACCTTTATCCAAACTAACCAAAAGGCAGAGAGATAACATGCAAATTAACAATATCAGAAATAAAAAAGGGGACATAATGACAGACACCGGGGAAATCCTGAGAACCTTCAGGTCATACTTTGAAAATCTGAACTCCACAAAATTAAAAAAATGAAAGGAAATGGACAATTTTCTGGATAGAGATCATTTGCCCAAATTAAATCAAGAACAGGTAAGCAATTTAAATATACCTATAACCCTGAATGAAATGGAAGTAGTCATCAAAAGTCCCCCAACCAAAAAAAAAAAAAAAAAAAAAAAAAAAAAAAAAGAAAAGAAAAGAAAAGAAAAAAGAAAGAAAAAAACCCATGGCCAGATGGCTTCAGTGCAGAATCTACCAGAAATTAAAAAAAAAAAAAAAAAAAAAAAAAAAAAAAAAAAAAACAGCTAATAACAATACTGCTCAAAGTGTTCCACACAATAGAAGCAGAAGGTTCATTGCCAAACTCTTGTATTGAGGCTACAATTACCTTGGAGCTCAACCCACACAGACACAACTTAAGAAAGCGAACCACAGACCAACATCCCTCATGAACATTGATGCAAAAAATACTTAATAAAATACTGGCAAATGGAATCCAAGAACACATCAGAGAAATCATTCACCATGACCAAGTAGGCTTCATCCCATGGTGCACCATATGAATATCCACCATATAAACAAAATGAAAAAGAAAAATCACATGATTATCTCACTAGATGCTGAAAAAGCCTTATAAAAAGTCCTACACCCCTTCATGATAAAGGTCTTGGAGACATCAAGAACAATAAGAACATACCTACACATAATAAAAGCAATATATAGCAAACCAACAGCCAACGTCAAACTAAATGGAAAGAAATTCAACAAAATTCCTCTAAAATCAGGAACAATTGGAAAGAAAGAAGTCAAACTTTCACTATTTGCAGATGATATGATAGTTTACATAAGTGACCCTATCCCCAAAAAAAAACCTTTACCAGGGAACTCCTACAGCCGATAAACACCTTCAGCAAAGAATAGTCTTAGAAGCAGTCAGAATGAACTTGAGGATATCACATCAGGTGACACTAATTTAAATGGCAGTAAATTGTTGATCTGAGACCACAAGAAAGGCATTAAATCCTGTCAAAGGCTTATGTCACTGTAACCTCTGAGCATAACCTCCACAGAGAAGAGAATAAAACCTCAAGGAATTTCTGATGGAAGAAAACTAGAGTAATTTGTTTTGATGGATCTATTCTTAAATGTTGGCTAAAGAATACCCTCAAATCAGAGGGAACTGTTTTTGTTTGTTTGTTTGTTTTGTTTTGTTTTAAATGAGTTATGCAGCAAAAAATCAGAAGCAAGAGGGTACATGACACACTAGCCTTATTATGAGTTTAGCAGATCAGACTCCATCAAAACAAAAATTCTATTGTCCTGAGCACATCAACTGGCAGAAATTGGCAGAGTGGAAAATAAGCCACACTGAGGTGCTGTTTAGAAGGAATTTGCTTCAAACTAAGTGAAAGAATGGGAAAAGTTTCTGTGTCAACATTAAATTTAAAAAAAGCATGAATGGATATGTTGATGTCTAATAACAGGTTTCAGAGCAAGAAAAATTGTTAGAGAAAAAGATTCACTACTTGGTGATAAAAGGATCAGTTCACTAGGAAGTTCTTGTGATTTTTCAGTGTGTACACAATCACAACAGATCTTGCAAATACATGATGTAGAGTTGGAAGAGGAGACAGACAAGCACTAAATTATAGCCCAATACCTTAACATTCCCTCCTGGTAATCAGTAACACGTATTGGTACGTCGTATGACAGTATGCAAAAGATAGAGCACACAACTTATCAATAGTACCTATCTGTCTGTCTGCCTGTCTATCAAGTATCATCTATGTCTATGATCTATCTATCTATCTATCTATCTATCTATCTATCTATCTATCTATCTATCATCTATCTATCTATCTATCTATCTATCTATCTATCTATCATCTACATTTCTATCTATCACCTCTCTATCATCTACCTACCTATCATTTGTCTGTGGCTCTGCTTCTCCCTCCAGACTGTTGACTGCATTTGTCCATGAGGGTGGAGGGAGCAGAAGCAGGGAACAGTGTAAGGAGTACGGTTTTTCTGCCTGCCGCTGGTCTTGTCTCTGCCACCACGCCATCCCCAAATAACACACCGAGACTCTGTATTAGATATAATGCTGTTGGCCAGGTATTAGTTTCTTATCGGCTAGCTCTGTCTTAATTATTAACCCATTTCTGTTAAATATAAATACTTTCACATGCTCTAATCTTACCAGGAATGTGGCATGCATCTGGTCTCCCCAGCCTCTCCATGTTGACTCCTCCTTACCACTTCCTCTTTCCTCCTTGTCTCCTAGTCCCGCCTATCTTGCTTTCCTATTGGCTAACAGTGCTTTATTCATTAACCAGTATGAGAAACAAATTTACAGAATGACATCTCCCATCAGAACAGGGTTCAGATGGCTGTGGGTATGATGGAGACAGCCTTCTTGGAGACACACTTCAGTGAATCACATCAGCTTTATTCTAGAGTATAAGGAATATATAGAATTGTGGAGCCTGGGGAAAACACTAATTTGCATTAAGTGGCACACTACTATGACAGGATTCGTATGTGGCATTGGGGTCCTAGAGCAGAGCTCTCAATGTAAGGCTTCTAGTAGGAATCTGTGCCAAGAGTCAAGCTAAAGATAAACCAGGCCTCTGGCTTAGAGACAGCTTTTAGATAAGGTCAGGTCTCTGGGCCCAGAGACATTTTCCAGATAAGGGCAGGTGGAGAGGATGAAGTTTTGCTAATGGAGAGAATCTCCATGTTTCCAAGCTTTTGGAAAAATCTGCCAGGCAAGGATAGATTGTGCCAATTGGCAAGACCCTCCAACATTTCTCTCTATATATTTATAAGTAAATACATATCTGGCAACTGCCCATGAAGGATCTACTAAACCATGCTACACCACAGTCTACAAAATGGACTCTAACACACATAAGAATTGAAATAATCCCATGTATGTTAATAGACCACAGTGTAATCCTGCTAGAGATTCAGAGTGAGTAGTCAATGGAAAAATCATTAAATATGTAATAAGCACTTCACACATTTTTTGAATACTTCATTCTTCAAAAAGGAAACTTCAAAGGAAATATAAAACACATTAAATTAAATCAGATTAAAATTATTAATTATTGTATTATCCATAGTATTATGCATGGCATATAAAGATATATGGTGCATTAGATATATATGCTTTATGTATTACATATCCAAAGAAGTTTTGAGAGGTAAGTCCAGTGCATTAAATGCTATGAAATGAGATGTGTTTTGGGTCCCTAAGCCCATGTTTGAGTTGGTGATTTATTAGAAGGGCATAGTCATGGTTTATGATGATGAAAAGGTCTCAAACAAAACCAGTAAAGAAGAGCTGAATGGATAAAAGTCTAGAGGAAGTGGACATAAGCTTCATGGATATGTTTGTTTCCTAGTTACACATCATGTTCTTAATTTATCCAGCAATGAACTGTGTCAGTAGTACAATATTATCTTGCCTAAGCCCAGGAGTCCAAGGCTTTCTTGTGGTTAGCCACAGAGGCAGCTCCGGGGCCCCAGGGGAAAGACAGTGGTTCATCACAAATGGCATTGTTTCTACAAACTGAATTGATAAACTGGCACAGTGTGGTTCAGAGTCCCAAGAGCTCAGAATGTTCTTGCAGTTAGAACATTACAAACTCAATCCCCAGGAGCTGGTGAAGACCATATCACAATAGGGGTTTTAAATGAGATTTATAAAGTTTAAGCAACTTGGGCTTATTAATTTAACTCTTTTCCCTATATGTAGGGAAAGATTTTTGAATCAATAGTATAAATCCCCATGCTAGGAGATTATGAAAAAAAGAGAGAGAAAGAGAGAGAGAACAAAATAAAGTAGAAGGTTCTCCAGAACACATGGGGAGTTGGGGGACAGTGAGTGGAGAGAGAACTAGGAGAAAGAGAAGGGGAGGAGAGGAAAGCATATGGGACTAGGAAAATTGAGTCAGGGGAGGAATAGAAGACAGAAAAGAGAGGGGAATGAGAGAGAGAGAGAGAGAACATAAAAGAGGGAGCCATTATAGGATTGAAGAGAAAACTGGACCTAAAGAAATGTCCAGAGACCTACAAGACTGACTCCAACAAACAATTTGAGCAAAAGTTGATAATGAGATCAACAACTAACTTATCCACCATCATGGAGCTCTCATCTAGTACCTGTTGGAAACAGAAGCAAACACCTATAACTAAACACTGAGCCGAACTACAATCCAGATGCAGAGAGGGAGGACAAGACCAGGTTGCAGAAACACATAAAGACAGCTGACCTGAACAAGGAGGAGCTAACGGGCTCCCAGACTGATAGCTGGGAATCCAGGAGGGGACTGACTCAGACTCCCTGAACATGGGTATCAGCTAGAAGGCCTGAGCAGTCTAAGGGACCTCAGACAGTGGAACCAGGATGTATTCCTGGTGCACAAAAGAACCTTGCAGGCCCATCCCCCATAGAGGGATACTCCCTTATCCTAGAGACAGGAGAGAAGTCCTAGTCCCTACTTCAAATGACTTGACAGATTTAGATGACCCCTCCTGGATGGCATCACCCTACATGTGGAGTGGGGGGAGGGTGGTCGGGGTGCACGTGAGGGAGGGAGGGAAGAAGGAAGGAAGAGGGAACTGGGATCGATATGTAAAATAAAAATAGAAAAAGAAAAAAAATCTTTGTATGACATCATAAGTGATGGATGTGAAATATGGAAGAAAGAAAATAATTGTTCTCTCCTTAAAAAAAGGAGGGGGGATAGAGAACAGAGTAGAATTCAGTGAAATTTAAAACAGGAAGCGAGGGCTGGGTGTGGCTTGGTGGTAGGTTAGGGCTAACATCTACGAGGCCTGCTAGACCTTCAGAATCACAAAAATGAAAATGGATGAAAATTTTGGAAACAACAGAGGAAAAAAAGGGACTATTATCCACAAAAGTTAACAAAACTAAGGAATCCCTATAAATACTGTGGAAGAGTTTAAAAGGCATAGATATTACTGATTTCAGAGGAGGAACTGTGAAAGAGATACAGTAGGAAAAACATTATGATTATAAGTTGCTAAAATAAAAGAACAGGTTCCCAAAACATAGACACTGTCAGAACTTAAACAAGACGAAATGGCCATTCTGCTTTAATAGCACAAAAAACTGAATTTCTAGTAAAAGGACTGTAGGTAAATGTATCTCTAAGCCAGAATGATTTCAGTACAGGATTATATAAATCACTGAAAGGGAATTAACACCCATTAAAATGTTTTATTAACCTTCTAAGAATTTCATACATTGTATTTTGATCATTTTCAACCAATAACACCTCCTTTTAACTTCTTGCAGATACACCTGCTTCTCTGCCAGTCCCCAACTTCATCTATGTCCTCTTTTGAAAACATGTGTCCTCTTTTGAAAACATCTATTTATTTATCTGAGTGTGGGCCATCCACTGAAGTGTGGTTGGCCTATCAGGATACATATCCTTTAAGAAAATTGACCATCCCTGCTCCAGAAGCCATCAATTGTCATATCTTCCTAACTTTGAAACCTTATACTCTTTGCATCCACTTTTGTGATGATCCCCGGAGCCTTGGGGAAGGGTATGATGTAGATAGCCCATTTGTGGTTGAATACTTCAACACACTTTGAGCAGTTGTGAGATTCCATGTTAGCAATCACCCCCTACACAAAGAAACTTCTCTGATATCAGCACCAATCCGTGAGCAGAGAGATACAATTTTAGCAAAATAACAGTAATAGGTTCCCTTTTTTTGGCCTGTGAGCTTCCCAGCCATGGATTATTGTCTAGTTTTTCAGTAACGGGCCCATGCTTCCTCCCATGGAGTGTGCCTTAAAGTCAATCAGAAAGTGGCTGGTTACAAGCATAACATTCATGCTACATTTCTACCCATGAGCCTGCCTACCTGGCCATGGTGATCCTTATTGTAGTTCTCAGCATTCACAGTTCAGTTAGATTGTTGATTACTCCATCACAACCACCAATAGTCTGCATATCACTTTTTAATACAATGAGACATCAGGGAGGAAGCTTTTTGGTCAGTACCTACTTCAATTATCCATGTCCTATGACCAATGTATGTAGGGTATTACCATCAGATTATAGTGGCCAGTGAAGAGCAGTGGCACCAGTCTGTATTGCTAGGAAGCCTTTGAACACCTCTGAGCGTCAGCTCCAGGAGGTATCCCATACCTGGCAATATGTCAACCTGTGGATTCTGGGATGAGCACACTCCCTGTGTAGGATAATTCCAATTAAATTCTACATTGTGAAAAACCCATGTAAATGTATATCTAGGGAGCTAATAGTATGCTTCCAGGTGGTTTTTTTTT
Organism: Phodopus roborovskii; assembly: GCF_943737965.1. NCBI lineage: Eukaryota > Metazoa > Chordata > Mammalia > Rodentia > Cricetidae > Phodopus > Phodopus roborovskii. The sequence continues at coordinate 11,091,965 of NW_026126469.1, forward strand.
TTTTTTTGCAGACTTCCTTAGCGTTAGCCTTTCCCCATCCCCTTCCTCCTCTACCTTATTCTTGCATTTGTTCCCTCTCTCCACTTAAACCTCCCTTACTCTTATTCCTCCTCCCCTTCATGTCTCCTGTGTTTTACTGTCCTTCCTACTTTAAGATGGCATAACATCTATAAAAAGTCACAGGATATTTATTTATTTATTCAAAATGTAATTACATAATTTCCCGTATTCCTGTCCTCATTCTATGTACCCCTTTCTACTTTTTGTCAAATATATGGCCTTTTTTCCTTTAATTATTATTATTGCATATATATGGTGCAAATATTTGGGTACATATGGGAATATATACATAAATGAATCCTTTTAGTGTTGTATGCATATTTACATTTTCAGTGCTAACTACTTGATTAGATCTGGGAAAGAATAACTATTTCTCTCTCGATAGTAACTGCTTTTGACTTTTCATTTTGGGGTAGGGAGAGGGCAAACAGGGTGGGAACTCAATAGGATAGGCCAGAGCATAGGATGTATAGACCTGACTGGGTCTGGAGGATGGATTTGGCATATACACCTGTGGAGGCTAGAGTTGGGAGGGATTTTTACTGAGGAGCACAGCAGGTTTACTTGTGTTTCTGTGGCATGTGGGAAGGCTAGGGAGTACCAAGTAGGGAGAGGTCTATGATATGATTAGTCTCAAAAGGACTGAGAATGGCCAAGAGTAGAATATATCCATTTAATTATTTATTTTAAACTTATTTGTGTGATAGTCACATGTATGAACTTGCATGTGCATGGATGTATTTGTACATGCATACATTGGAGGCCGTAGGGCTTCAGATGTCTTCCTCCATCATTCTGAATCTGATTTTATTTATTAAACTTTCACTTTCTCATGTGTATTTGTATGAGGTGTGCCTACATGTGTATATGGGTTCATATGTGTGGGGGTACATGTGTATTTGTGTGCACATGCATGTGGAAGCCTGTGTTGGCTAGGTTTTGTCAATTTTGACACATGATATGGTTATCTGGGAATAGGAAACTTCAACTTAGAAAATGCCTCCATCAGATTGGCCTGCAGGAAAATATTTGTGGGCACTTTCTTGATTACTGACTAATATGGAAGTACCAGCTCATTTTGAGTGTGCTGCCCTTGACAGAAAGTGTCCCTCAATGATGGGCTGTTACCCAGATTTACAAACCAAAGAAATTCTTTTCTCCCCAAGTTGTTTTTGGTTGTGTATGTATGTGTTTTTTTTAAATAATAGTCCTAAAAAGGAAATCAAGACAAGGTGTTAAGTTGATATGAATCTTTGCCAATCTTTCTTCCACATTCTTCAAGGCAGGGTCTCTCACTGAGCCCAGAGCTCTCTGATTTGACAAGTCACACTAGCCAGAAGTCATCTTATTTTCATTTATTCTTCTTGTGTGTGATCCACTGAGTTTAAAAAAGTTTCTTGCTTGAGTGTGGGTGGGATGTCATTTACTGGAGCAAGGGCAACCCATCAATGGCAGTACCATGGAAGACTATGTCATCTCCTCCTTCAACAACAGCTAATTACAAATAGTCTCTCAGAGGAGACTGGGGGCTTCATGGGTTCCACTTGCCCCCGTCCATGATGAAATGGTCATCCCAGTCTTGTTCAGCTTCAGTAAAGTCATGAATACAACAGCTATGTCATACCCATAAGACATTTCTCCTGCAGGCTGTCAGCATACTAAGGATGCCAATTTGCCCCCAGTACATCTGTAGACATAGTATCTGATGGGAGATGTCATTCTGTATATGTTTCTCATACTGGTTTAATGAATAAAGCACTATTGGCCAACAGGAAAGCAAGATAGGCGGGACTAGGAGACAAGGAGGAAAGAGGAAGTAGTAAGGAGGGTGAAGATGGAGAGGCTGGGGAGACAAGACGCTGGTCCCTTTCCCCTGTAAGAAGACCACGTGGAAATACATAGAAATGGGTTAATACTTAAGACAGAGCTAGCCAATAAGAAACTAGTACCTGGCCAACAGAATTATATCAAATACAGAGTCTCTGTGTGTTAATTGGGGCTGGCGCGGTGGCGGGACAAGACTGGGCGGCGGGTAGAAAAACCGTATCCATTACAAGTATCATTTCTGTCAGCATCTCAACAATTACTTTGTGGACACAAATAGTCTCATTACAAAAGTAATATGAAAATAATAGTCCCTGAAATTGTGCAAACAATTGAGGAAAAGAAAGCAAAGTAATCACCATACCTATTAATTTTATTTGGGATCTAGCATTCAAGGCTGTGTGGTATTGATGATAAGCTTAGGTCAAAGGAATGGAACAGGTAACTTAGAAACAACCAAGTAAATATGGGCACAGCAAAACTGAGCAGAAGTCTTCATATTCCTTTTCTCTCACTTGTGCTTATAGCATAAGTTAAAGTCAGCATTCCAAACCACTGTTGCAATTTGCTTTAATCACTGCAATTAATTGACCAGTGTAACCAACTGACACATCCTTACCATTCTATATGAATAGTTCATGGTAGGGAGCTTTGTGGGAGTTTAGTTTTTAAGCTTCTACACATGTATAATGATGAATAGTTTTGCTGGTACAGCCACCCTCTGGGCAGTACTGATCTTTCCATCTTTTGTCTTTGCCACACATTATCCACTTGGAGTCAGAATACCCGATCTTTTCACTCACCAGAATGCAGTTAAAGTTTTTCTTCCCTTGCTCGTGACTCAGTTCTTCATTTCTTTGTAACCTGTGTGATATTCCTTTGCCTGGAGTAGCACAGTTTATCCATGGAGCCACCTACATCTGTATCTGTTGCTTCTGAGGTTTGGTAATGACTAAAGCTATTATGAACATTTTGTGCATGCATTTGTATGCACATATGTTTTCAACTCATTTGAGCAAGTGCCAAGGAGGATGCCGGCTGGATCTAATGGTAGAGTACGTTTCGCTTTCGTAAGGAGGTGCCAAGCTGTCTTCCAGAGCGGGTGTGCCATTTTGTTTTCCTACAAGAAACAAATGAGAATCCCTGTGGCTCCATATCCCTTCCAGTATTTCTTCTCTGCATTTTGGAGCTTGGTCATTATAGTAGATGTGCAATGACTTCTCATCACATTTTTACTTTGTAATTCCCTAATAATTTATGATGTTGAATGTTTTTAATAGGTATGCTTGCCAGATATGGTGTCCTTGTGATGGGGTGTGTGTCCAAACATCTTTGACAATTTAAAGGATTTTTTTTGTTTTATTGTTGTATTTTAAGAATTCTTTGTATATATTGCATAATAGTCTTTTATCAAATGTGTTTTTCACAAATAACTTCTCCTAGCCTAGTCTTGTGTTTTCATTCTCCTAACAGTATCTTTTATGAATATAACTTTTTAATTATATGATGTCTAATTTATTAATTATTTTATTATAACATCCATAGATGTTGCTTTTAGTGCCATATCTTAAAAGCAAATGCCACTAACAATCTGTCATTTCATATTCTTCACCAACCATTTGAAATGTTCTCTATATTATGAAGTTGTATAGCTTTGCATTTCTCATATATTATATACTTTGAGTTAATATTAGTGTTAGTAAAAGGTCTGCATCTTAATTCATAAACCCTCCCTCTGATCATCCTTCCCTTTTTTCTTTTCTCCTGGCCTTTAGTCATAACAACACCATTCACTGAGAAGACTTTCTTTATTGATTAAATTGCCTTTGCCATTTCCCCCAAACACTAGTTGAATATATTTGAGTTGGTCTACTTTGCATCTCTCCATTGTGTCCACACAACTGAGTTTTCCATCCCACTACTCTTTTTGATTACTATCGCTTTTTCTTTAATAAGAACAGGAGTCTGATGGAATTACTTCTTCAACTTCATCCTTCAAGACTGTGATTGGTTACTCAGAGTTTTCATCTTCTTCATATAAGCTCTAGAAAAAGTTTGTTACTTTTCATAGGAAGACCTGATGGCATGCTGAATCTACAGATCAAAGTTGAGAGAACTCAGGTCTCACAAATGTTGATTCTTCTACCCATAAATATAAAAAAATATGTACAGTTATTAGTTCTTTGATTTCTTTCATCAGAGCTCTGTGATTCTTCAGTTTCTGTGGTTTCCATCATAAAACTCTAGTGTCTAATTTGTTAGGCTCATATTTAAGTATTTCATTTTTAGAGGGTACAAATGCAAGTCATATTATTTTAAGTTTCACTTGCTCATTGATGGTGTTCACTATATTGAATAAAACATTTTTACTAGACATTTTTTGAGTTTATGGTTTGATATCTAACATAGCTGATCATCAGTAGCCAGAGTTTATATTATTGAAAAACTAGCATCCCCAATCTAAAGATATTGTGGTCAAAGATACAGACCCAAGACACACAGCATGTGTTTGACTAGAACTTAAGAGAATTCTTGGGTAGCCATTTCTTTGGCCATTACAGGCACAAAATAGAAGGTAAGGTGTTGAAGAAAGCCACTTGCTAGAAGAGTGAACATCAAATTCTGGGTTTGAACATAGTAATGGAGAAAGTTTCTGGCTATAAACAAGCGTTGGATGTATGTATATAGTATATACACAGTACTACAGTACTTATCTGGAATCAGAGACCAATAACCTATGTCCCTACCTCTAACTTTTTTAATGACTATCTTTTAGAGGTTCAGCAGTAGCACCTCTTGTCAGCAGCAAAAGCAGACCCTCATCATAAGATTATTAAATGCTAATTCTAAGGGTTGATACATGCTGAAGATCAGTTTCCACCATACATAGCTACCTATTTTCCCCTTTCCAATAAGAAATTTATGTTAGCCATACAAATTTCAGCTAGATGAACTAATACTTTTCTTTTTTTGCTTAGAGAGAAAGACAATGTTTTGCAGTTGAATAGCCTTATCTAGTAAGGAATGGATGCACTGTTCATTCATTTTATAGTTAGCATTCTGTGACCATTAAATGTATGTACACAGTACTATAGCACTGATGAGGCTTATCTATAGAGATACAGGGGTGTCCACTATCACAGACTTCAGAGAGGCAGAAACCCTACCTGTGAGCACCAGGATATATCCAAAATACTATAATGACTCATCTCCTGTCTGCCACCTTTTGGCACACAGTGGCCCTTGGCTATTCAGAGGCAGAAATGGTGTGTTCATTGAAAAAACGATGAAAAGATTTTTATTTTTTTATGTTAGGAAATGATGTAGGGTATGACATGATGAAGAATCCTAAGGTTGAGAATCTGCTTATTGGCTTGTGTGTTCAATTCTATGATATTCTCTTTCCCACAAATGCAGTCTGTACCCTGTGAATAAGTCTCCATGGAGTTGGGTTTGGCAGGCTGCAGACTGAGTCTCATGTCTTCTCTTCCCATTGGTGTAAGCCTGGAGGATGACACGGAGCCTCAGTTAGTTGGTGAGTGATGGCTAGGGAATATGAAACCAAGGTAGCTGAATAGTAATGAGGAAGCATTTAATCTTCTTGCTGAACTTGATCCTAAATATATGGAGGAAGAATTATAATAAATTATGCATTGCTCAAGGTTTCTCTTTATCTCATTATGACTTGAGGAAAGATAGAATTAGCACAATATAGGTCATCACTTGGAGTAGCCAACTTGCTCAGCAATGTTCACTAATACCCTTCCCTCTCCTCCATCTCATATCCAGTCTAGGCTCACGAACTGAATTTACTTGTCATTTCTCTTTATTATCCTTTAGTAGCTGCACTTTGTCTTGGTAATTTTGGAAAGTAAAAATATATCCTTTTATTTATTTACTTTTCATTAATTTTTAAGTTACCATATAGAGTGGTGGGTCTTGTTACCACATTTTTCATGTATACATGTCATTATACTTTGTATTTCTCTTCCTCTTCCACTGCTTCCTGCTTCCTGGTCCCCCCTCCCTCCCCAAGCAGCCTCCTTCTCTGCTTTCATGTCCTGTGTGACACATTATCCCCTTTTCCCTCCCATAAGATCTCTTCCTTTTTTCCATGGTTCCTTTTCTACTACTATGATACACACAAAAACGTGTGCATATGCACACACACACACTAGTCTACATAAGTAAAAAAATGCAATATTTGTCTTTCCTAGTCTTGATTATTTCTCTTCACATGATGAGTCATGTTCCATCTATTTTCCTGCAAATGTCATGCTTTCTTTCCAGCTGTTTTAAATTCCATTGTGTAAATGTAACACATTGTCTTTAACCATTTGCCAGTTGCTGTGTGTTTAGTTTGGTTCCATTTCTTACCCACTAGGAATACTGCAAGCAACCAGCGTGAATGAGGTATCTCTATGGCATGCTGATTAGAGGCCTTCAGGAAAATGCCCAAGAATGGTGTAGTGCAGTCACATGGTAGTTCTATCCTTAGTGTTTTAAGAAATATTCACACTGACTTACACACTTAAGCCAGTTTCAGTAAATACTGTTTCTTAGTGTGAATTTGCTGATACTTTCTCATGGTAAGTCTGAATATTGTTCCTTTATGAACTATCTACTCCATGAAGTGGTAGTATATATTTTGGGGGTACCACATCCTGAGGCTCATGATGCCTATTTGTCCTTCATTCAATATAAATATATATATATATATATATATATATATATATATATATATATATTTCTAATACTCTCCTTTTAAATTTAGGCAATATTCTTTCAACTTCCTTATTCACCATGAAAGTCTTCCACTAAGATCCCCTGACCCCTGTCTGTCTGTCTGTCTGTCTGTCTATCTAACAATCTATCTATATTTATCTATCATCTACTATCTGTATCATTTGTCTACTATTATTTATTACCTATGTATGTATGTGTCTTCTGTCTATCCATCCATATCATTTATCTACTATCTATCCGTATCATTTATCTATTATCTCTCTATCTTTTATCTTTATCATCTACCTATCTCTTATTAGAGACTCATAAATTCTTACTATGTTATAATTAGCAATTGTCTTTGGTAATTTTGACACTCAAATTGTTTCATACATTAAACGATGTATTTCTTTAAGCGTACTTTTATGTATTTTACATGATCTGAAGAGTGTAAACAAATTTTATTATTCTCTGGAACAAAAATATTACATCTTGTACTGCCCACTTTCCAAGTTAATCTCTCCTGGGAGAGCTACCAGCTTCTTAGCAGAGTATCTTTACTTTCATGAATTTCTAGTCGACAGACCTGGGAAATAGGTACCTATCTATGTGGCACCTCAAGTTTATACTGTTGCCTTGAACCTCATTCTTTCTGTTTCTTGGCGCTTTCCTTCTTCCAAGAGCACAGCTCCCAGCAAGCATTACATCAGAGCCACACTCAAAGTGCTCTGTGCTCTGTGGTACAGTGGGAGCTGAGCAGCCAAGAAGCATTGGGATTTGCTCCTAACTCTTCTATTGTTCTTTATATGAAGAGTATGTAGAGAGGGAAGAGAATTGAGACTCACTTGAGTGGTTCTCCGACTTCTAGTGAGTTATGTCAGACAATGAGGACTGTTTTCAATTGTTTCTGCTGGTACTCAGTTCTGGTGTTTGTTTTTCCTTTCTTATCTCTGTGATTTAATTTTATGTTTTGAATGCATAGATCATTAACATGTTTCCACATGTCAAAACATTAAAAAAGTGTGTTCTTCAAGAACTGCACATTCCACCACTACCTTCATTCTGCATAGGTATGTTAGTTCACTTTTAAACATCTTTCCCATGTATTTCTTAGAAAAAATAAACAGAAATATGTTATTTATCTTTCTTTTCAATGCAAAGCATATACAAAACTATGTATGTTTGTAGTCTTTGTAATTCATTTTTATGCTTATGAGTGAGTTTGGCTGTTTTTCCATATTTTTTTATGCATTTTTTTCCTTTTGAGTTGCTTGGAGTCAAACCCAGGTAGATTAGCTAAGCATCCTACCACTGAGCTGTTACATCACTAAGCATTCCCCCTACTTTTTATTTCATTTTGTTTTTGAGACAGGTTTCTTTGTATAGCCCCGGCTGTCCTAGAACTCACTTAATGGATTAGGCTGGCCTCGAACTCAGAGATCCACCAGTCTCTGCCTCCCTAGCACTGGGATTAAAGGCATGCACTACCACCACTTGGTCTCCCTCCTTAATTTTAATGATTGTGTGTTGGGTTTCAGGTTGTAAATCATCTTTTCTTTAGTGATTTAAAAATACTGCTGCAGCTAGGGTCTGTGCTGATCTCCGTGGCCCATGTTACCACAAGTTGCCATAGGAACCATATGTGCTGAAACCTGAGGGCCATGCGGAGCTGGCACCACCCTTCACAGGCTCTGGGAGAAATGGCCCTGCCCCTCTTTGACCATTGCAGCAAAAAAGCTGGCACCACACTTCACCAGGGACCTGGGAGAGCTGGCCCTCTCCTGAGGGGGCATCTCAGAACCCAGACCTAACAGAATAAGCTACCACCCAGACCCATCTCTAGGGCTTTTGAGTTGTCTACGCGGGACTGACCCTGAAGAACCATAACCATATGGTCCTCGTGTCTCAGGACTATATCAGGATATCCTAGAGGAGTCTTGGGAGCCTCCAATATTGATGATGCAGCAGAAGCCAGAGGCCTTGAACCTGACCAACAACAACTTAGACAATGAATATTTGCAAGTAAAGCTGAGTGGACAAAAGGATATACTGCATGAAACAATGCAATTCCCAAAGCCACTAAGAATGAAAATGAGTCGGAGAGGCCAAAAAGATGGAGGTGTGAACTTTTGTTTGCTTGCTTGCTTTGTTTTGTTTTTAATAAGTATTTTTAATTTTTTTCTTTTGGGGGGGGTGAAGGGTGGATATGGAGGGACTGGGAATGAGTAGGATTGGGGTGCATGATGTAAAATTCCCAATCAATAAAAGGGCATGTTAAAAAAAATCCTTCATGCTAGGCAATGGTGGCACACACCTTTAGTCCCAGCATTCAGGAGGCAGAGGCAGGTGGATCTCTGTGAGTTTGAGGCCAGCCTGGTATACAAAGCGAGTTTCAGGATAGACTCAAAAGCCACACAGAGAAACCCTGTCTCAAAAAGCCAAAAAAACAAAAACAAAAACACACAAAAAAATTCACTATCATTTTAACTCATTGTTATGATAATGAGTCAATTTTTTTTCAATTGTAGAATTTCATCTTTTGTTTTCTAGAATCCTGCCTTCTCACTTTCAAAATTTGTCATTTAAAAAGTTTTGTGTGTTTATGTGTCTGTGGTGTCAGTGTGTGTATATGTGTGTGTGCGCGCACGCTGGGTGAAGATTAAAGGTGCTCATGCAAAGGTGGAGGCCAGGGAATAACATCCAGCATCTTCTACTGCTCTCAGCTTTCTTTGGAGAAGGGTCTCTGAGCTCAGAGGCTTACAGATTGGCTACACTGGCTATCAAGTGAGCTGCAGGATCCCTCTCTCTCACACCCACTTCCTCCTGAGCTAGGATTACAGATACCAGCCATAGGCCTTGGTTTTTGCTTGGGTGCTGTATATTTTAACTCACAGCCCCCATGATTGCACATCAGACAGTTTATGGACAGAACCATCTTCCACCCCCTGCCTTCTTTTTGTTTTTGTTTTTTGTTTGTTTGATTTTTAGAGACAGGGTTTCTCTGTGTGGCTTTGGAGTCTGTCCTGGAACTTGCCCTGTATACTAGGCTGGCCTAGAACTCACAGAGATCCACCTGCCTCTGCCTCCTGAAATCATTATACTGAGCTCTGTTTAGTTCACCCATCCTGCATGTAGAACCCTCCCTCATTGGTCTGTCACTCTGACTTCTGAATTCTGTCCCTGGGGCTCAGTAGATCTGCTTTCAGGTTCTGTCTCAGTGTACACTTTGAAGGAGACACCCCCCCCCCCAAACGATGGGGGCTTCCTCTCAGACCCTGAATCAGGCACAAACCACACCCAAACATCTGTTTTCACAGAGAGATCCTTTATTAAGCAGGGAAGAAAAGGGGAGGTCTGTGTTACAATGGGCTAGGATGGCAAAGAAAACAGGGGTAGCGCGGTAAATAAGGATCAGGATAAACAAATAGGCCTAATAGATGTTTATTCAGGGAGAAATAACTTACAACCTAGACAGATGAACACCAGGAAATTCAACCCGATCCTCTCCTTTCCGAGTCACGCTAGAAAGAGCGCCTTTCCTGGCCACCTCCGACCTCCTTCCACAGGTCACTTCCGCCCATGGCTCCACCCCCCAATGGGTGTGGTCAGTGCCAGAGAAGGACTATCTCACTACACAGGGGAGCAGGAGATGGGGAGCAGGACAAGGGAAGGGGGAAAGGGTATTTGCTCCAGAGGAGACAAGGGACTGTCTTGGAGACAAGGTGGTTTATATAGGCAAAGGAGGAGACTCCGGTTAGCATGAGATGTTTAATTTTAATTGGGCATGTTAATTAGGTGAACCAAAGGGAGCTTCTGATTGCTAGACTTTGGTAGTGAGCCTGATAAAGTGGCCAAATAAGGAATAAAACCTTGATGGCTAGCTTTAGTAATATAATCTGGTGGTTTTTAGCAAGGAAGAAGGAATGGAGGAAAAGGACAAGGCCTGTGAGAGCCACCTGTTGCTGTGTACTAGTGTCCTTTTACACTATATGTTATTTCTGAACATATAGATATGTTTAGTTTTAATCCCAACTATCAGATGAGGATAGTAACATAAATGGTTTGTCTGACCCTCCACAGTTAAAGAGTGGCTGGGTCTCTCATGCAGGCATCTTGTTTGTTTTCAGCCCCATGGTTTCCCTGCTCCCCCAGGAAGCCTTTCTGTTGTATTCAGGGTTATCACTTACATAGATAGATGCTAGTTCAGACTTTCTCTTTCAATTTAGACTGTTAGCCAGAATTCTTTCCTTTCTAAATGAATAATGCTATGAAAAAGGGTTCTACCTCCAGTATTTATCTCTAGGGCTTTGGGAGTCTATTCCCTATGGAGGGATACTCTCTCAGTTTAGATACATTGGGTAGGGCTTAGGTCCTGCCCCAAATGATGTGACAGTCTTTGATGATCTTCACCCTCCCTGAGGAGTGGATAGGGTGGTGGGATAGGGAGATGATGGGGGAATGGGAGGGTGGGAGAGGGAGGGAACTGGGATTGCTATATAAAATAAGATTGTTTTAATTTAAATGAAATCAATTTAAATTAATTTAAAAAGATAAAGTAAAAAAAGTGTGTGTGGGGGGGGAGTTCTATCTAAGTCCTAAGAAAAATGACCCCTGTTCCAGTTGTGCCCTGGGAATTAGTTTTATTTCTGGGATTTTCCTCTGTTGTGTAACTGTTTCCTTTGAGATAGAAACATTCCATCCCCAAGGAGTCTCCTAAAGAGCTTCAGGAAGTCCCCGAAACTGAGTGGATTCATTAGTTTCCTCCCTGCTAGTGTGTAACAATAGAAGCTGAGAGCCCCTCTAGGGTGGCAGGAACCTCAGAGGAGACTCTTGGGATAAAGCTGCAAGGGAGAGTCTAGACCCCCACCCCCACCCCCACCCCCACCCCTGGCCAGCTGCCTGGAGGAAGCACAAGCCAGCTGAACTTCCTAGTAGAACTCAGAGTCACTTGGAAAGGATACTCTACAGCCCTTTGAGCTGCCTGCAGGCTGTGCACTGAGCTCCAGGTTTTCAGTTTTGTGAGCTGTCATCCATGCTGGGGTGAATGCAGCTGTGAGTTCATTTCTACTCCTGTAAATAACCCCCTCACCCTTATGCTTTAGCAGGCCCAAGCACGGCAAAGATGGCTCTGATAGGTCTTGCCTTTTATCCCTCTCCCCCTTTCTAAACACCATTAGATTATATCCCCAAAGCTGGCCACTAAGGCCACTTCCTTCTCCTGTGTCTGACCACCAAGGTCTAGCTATCTAAGTATTGAAGTCCAGCATTCAAAGCCCCCTTTGGCTTACCTCATTAACATTCCCAATCAAAATTAACCACCTCATTCAAACAGGGTTTCTCCCTTTCCCTTTATAAACTAACATTTGCCTATGGGCCACATCGGTCTCCTCTCTATCCAGAGGTAGTCGTTTGTCCCTGTGGGGAAAATATCCCTTCACCCTCTCTCTTGTTCCTTCTCACTTCTTCCTTGTCCTCTGTCTGCTGTCTTTGTCTCTTATTCCCTGTCCTTTGTCTTCTGGAACAAATAAATCTCCTTTGTGCTGAGAACTTGGTATTGGGGTGCTGATTCTGGTCCTTTCACAAATTCCTGTGAGTAACCCCAGTAAAATTAATTGGTTCACCAAGTTGGACTTTGGTTTGTCATAGCCTCCCTATGTGGGGTAAGTAGACATGTATGTTGCATCTCCCCAGGATAAGTTTTATCACACAACACCCCCTAGAACATTAGATGGGCCTTAAGTGCCTTTTTAGCCCTGACCATCTCAGAGCAACTCGTTTGCTCTGTTCTTATCAAGCTGCTGATTGCTGATTGAATAGTATATTTGAAAAATATGCAAGTCTGTTACTTCTCCATATAAGGACAAAGAGGTTTATTGTCGTGAGCAGATGGCCAGCAAGTTTAATGGATTGATGGCCGCATATGTGACATTGCTAGGCCTTGGGCTTGATGGTCTCTTCTTTCCCTTTTGAAATGTGTAGACTATAGCTGTGAAGGATAAGACACTATAACTAAGGAAAATATGCCCCTCGACAGGCAGGAAGACAGCATCGGGCCATCTTGGCAAATCTACTACAGTTAGCACTGGGAGTGATGTATAAATACTTAGCTTCACAAATAAGAAGCTATACATTGCCACCTGATGAACTGATTGGAAAACAAATTACATTATGACATGCAAAAAACAGACAAAGAATTTTACAAAAGAATATATAAAATGGCCAATAAGCATGTGAGAAAAATTCATGCTGAAAACAAAATCTGCAATGAGATGATTCACTATAAATAATAGAAATCGAGAAGACTGACAGCACCAAATGCTGGTGGTGACATGGAGCAACTGGAACCGTCACACACTGCTGGGAGGAGTGTGAAGTGACACCACCACAAAGGGCTTTGCAGTTTCTTATAAACACAAATGTGCTCATGACCGAGCAATTCTACTCTGTTCATTCAGGACATATGAAAGCCCCATAGGAGGCTTAAAATATTTCTTGCAGTCTACCTAATAAAAATTAAAGCTTAGAAACAATGTCAATGTCCATATGACAACATGAGTGATTCTGAAAAATATGCAGACTGGAAGAAAATAGATGCAACAGAGATACATACTGTGAATATATTCATTTTAAACTCTAAGAACAGGGAGGACTAATCCACATAGCTGTTAGAGAAAGATGGTCTGGAAAAGGACACAAAGAGCCTTCTGGGGCAAGGAAGAGTGGGCATACAGATAAACAAAGTTGTTCACACTCGTGGAACTGCACAGCTAAGAACTGTGAATTAAATTTTTAATTAATTAGTGTCTGTACATGGTGCACTTGTGACAGTCAGAGGACAGCTCAAGAGATTTAATTATTTTCTCCCATAATGTGGTGTCTGAGAATCAAACTCAGGTCCTCAGGGTGGAGATGTCTTGCAGGTCCTTAGTTGTGCATTTTATTGTGTGTTCAGTGTACCTATGTTATAAAGGTTATCATCAGAGCAATGAACACATTCTAGAATCTGGAAGCTATAGCTTATGTCTATTGCTTGGTCTATTGCTTGGAACTGTGGGTTAGATAGTCATATCTAAATATTGATTTTTTTACCCCCCCCCAACACACATTAATTTGGAAGGCTGAGAAGTTATAAGTTAGCTTTATATATAAACAGCTCCCAGGGTATGATGGCTCAAACATAGTGTGCCTATGGTCGACCCACTGGCTCTTCCCAACAGAGTCACAGAGCTGTGCACTAAGCAGTCTGCTTTGGAGAGCTCTGTTGGTCTCAGGAGTACTTTGCCTAAAATCTTTTTTCCTTAAACAAAATGTGCTCCTGTAGTTAGGCTATCCTGAAGATAATGTTCTGAGTTTTTTACATATTTCCTTTTGAGTGAGGCAAAGTAAATTCCTAACCCACCCTAGCAAGTTTAAAATGTTTGAGATATAAACTCTTCCATTCTTTGTCTTTCTTCTGTACAGTTTTCTTTTCAACAGTGAAAGTTCAGGGATGCATGGAGGACAGAGATCTGAGGTTCTGAGTAAACTAGGCAGTGTTGCATAGCTAGGCACCGCTGGCTCTGAAGTCAGGTAGATTTGGACTTAAGTATCCCACTGAATGCATTTTTATTACCTCAGGGTCTATTTTTATTTATTTGTGTGTAATAATAAAAAGTATATTAGAAGTTTTGTGTTTATAAAAACAAAATAGTTCAACATGAGGGGCAGTTCCACAGTCATTATCAGTCACAGTTATTATTATAAGGTTACACTATTATTGCTTCTTTTCTTATCTGTTTTCCATACTAGATTATCAATTTGGTCATAACTACTGTATTTCTTAAGAAGCAATATAGTTTAAATATGTATGTGTGTGTATTTTTTTTGTTTTACTTTTGTGATCTTTTCTCAGTGTTAATACAATGAAAACATAGGATAATATAAGATAGAATAATTTAGTGATTGAGTCTTGGTCTTAAAAACATTTTGGCCTCTCTTGTCTTTAACTGATGATAACACACCCCTTATTTGGGTATTAGAACATTTAATCATTGGAGAGAGGAAAAAAATCCAAACCAGCAAATTTTTGTTATTGGCTTTCTATTTGTGAACTCAGTGCTTTGGCCACATCTTAAGACTTTAGTTTCAAAGCTGAAGACTTAGATGTGGACCATCAGGTGTTGTCTGTGGCACTTAACCTGCTTCATGCTACCTTAAGTTAATGTGTGGGCACTTACCCTTTCATTGAGATTATGAAAACATTATATGTGACACTTTTCAGCCTTCCTCCAATTTCCAACTCCAGATGTGGCCATGTGTACACAGTACACAAAGAAGGTATCTGTTGAATTAATGAGTCAGGAAAATCATCATGCAGTTGCCACCAGTCTGTAAGAAAGGGCTATTGTGTGGTAAGTGACACATACTGTTGGAGCTAGACAAGATGTAAACATTATCTGTGTCACTCCTTTAAGTCTGCACAGGGAAACAGAAGCTATGGCAGACTTTTAGATAGCGAGAACTTCAAGATGGTCATAGCTGTGAAAGAAGAGCTTAGGAATCCAACAGGGATCACTAACTAAAGCAATGAAGAAAACAAGAACCCTTAGACTAAGGGAAAGGGAGAGGAGATAGCTCAGAGGCCATGCTTAATCTAACAGTGTCCAGTAACATAAAGAAGACATGACCATTTCTGGAAATATCACAACCAACCCACCAAACAACCAAAAAATACCCCCTACACACACACACACACACACACAGAAGCATGTCTCTTCCCCTTGACACCTTGAAACTTTCCCACACTGCACTAGAATGAACTGAAGCTTCTTTTCCTAGTTGTCTTAGAGAAAGGAGGGGAAGGAGAGTAAACTGGCAAAGGACCTGTGTGAGCATCTAAAACAGACAGAGACCAAGTATTGAAGGATACACAGAAGTCTGAGATTTGAAGGAGCAAGGTAAAGTTTCTGAGAAAACACAACGTACATGAACATAACAAGAAACAAGAAATATGTCCTAGAATATTAATGGCATTAAAATTTTAGTTTTTATTTCTAAGGGGATGAATCTCCTTCTGCAGCAGCCATTGGAATTTGCCTAGAATTCCACAGGCTCAGTTTAATTCTGCGTTAAGAGCAAAGAATTCAGAGGGAGGTAAATCTCCCCGGTGAATCTTAGGTGGTTGTTTGATACTGAGTGACATAACTTGCCTGTGACGAGTAGAACCAATGCAGCAAATTACTCTCTAAGCCCATCATTGGTGAGTGACAGAGAGGACAAACAGGTAAAAACATGGAAGATCTGTTAATACATGGGAAGGTGACCTGCATGCCGGGACCTGTTCTGGAGAGGCAGATCTCAGTTAGGAGACCTGGTCCTTGCCTGGCATTCTCATTCTCTGGTTGTGTGATTTTAGACAGAACATTAACTAACCCCTCTAGTTTTGAGGAAGATTAACCAAGAGAAAGTAAAAGTGTGCACACATGTGCTTGGTATACAGGAGTGTGCACACATGTACACAAATACTTGACTTCGGTTTTAAAGTACATTTTATCCAGGGGAATGAAATCCTAGAAGTACACTTGGCATCTTGTCAAGAAGCCAGGCAGCCCTTACCTTAAAGTCTGTATGCACCCTTGTGAACTTCATCTATACTCAGCTGCTTGCAGAGCCCTCTAAAAGTGACTCAGTATCCAAGAAAAGACCTGTGACATCTTACACCCAAGCACCAGATACAGAGCTTCTATGGTGTCCCTCCACTCTCTGAAATTCAAATGGATTGACTCCATTTCAAATATTACAATTTATCTTGAATTTCTTAAGCCCTGAGAGGCAAATTCCAGTGGTTAGAATTTTATAAATTTCATAAATGCAGCTGTAGCAGTTATAAACTATGACTGGCACCTTAAAAGGCCAGTGGACCAAATCCAAGCATAGCAGAATATTTGACTGTTTAGTACTTCTCCGCTGGATCTTCACATGCGCAAGCAAGCATGTGCACATGCATACATGAACAAGACCTATCCATGTTTGTGTCAGTTCACATGAATTGGAGCTTTTTCACATTCAAGAAAGAGACAAGGCTTGTATGGAGACAAAGCATATGAGAAAGAACAAGAGAAAAAGAGAGCATGAGAGGTTTTCATCTTTTCCACTGTTAGGGTGTGGCTGTTTGTCTTTTAGTGGGGGTGAGGCGGGGTGTGGACCTGTTGAAAAATATTTCCTAAGCTTGTTGGCATAAGCACAACCACTGGGTAGCAGGTGAGAAAGGATGGCATTAGTTGGGGAGGGAAAGCGTTCCACATTGCTGCTGCCATGGAAGCCAGCACAGTCTTGGTGTCTGAGGCCTAGAAAGTTTGAATGGTTGTAGCTTGAATGCTAACTTCTAGCCATGAAAAGGGTAGCAGTGAGGAAGAGAACCCTCCACTAATGGTTTGTGGGCCAGAGGGAGGGCCTATCAGAAGCTGAGGAGGAGAGGGAGGATCAGGGATGTGGCTTCTTGATTATTGCAGCTGAATTACAACTTTGTTCACCTTGGGCATAGTCTGGTGTTGGAGACAACTGAGTGAGGTTAAGTGCCTTTGTTGTGAACCCAGAATTTTGCCTAGGGAAAGTGATTTTCCCTTTCTGGTTCCATATTTTGCATTTGGTTCCTACTAAGTCTAATATTATTAGACTCCAACACTTAATACTTCATTTTCAAGCAAGGAAATAATTTTCAAGAGCATATATGTAATTTCTATGGCTAACCCATGACAAGAAAAGGTAAGATTGCTTCCATATTCTGTGTGGTGCATGGCAGTTACAATTTGTCATTCACTAGCTGAGTGACTTGAAGCCATCTTCCAACTTAATGTGTGTATGATGGGCACAGAAAACCCTCAGCCAGTTTAAGAGCACAGGAGTCTGGAACATGATTAAGAAAAACCCAGAGGCAGATACTGTGGTTCAAGTTGAAGATCAGAGAAGCAATGCAGCCAGCCAGTAGCGCTTACCTCTACTAAGGCTGAAATGAAAATTCTTTCTTCCCTGACTGTAAATTGAATTCCACATGAGATCCTTTGCTTCTTCCTTTTCTACCTTCCTAGTGCTGGAATTAAAGCATGGGCTTTTTTACTTTTAGACTGTTCATTCTCATGTAGCCCTGGGTGGTCTTGAACTCACAGAGATCCATCTGTCTCTGTCTCTTGAGTCCTGGGATTAAAGGAGTGTATTACCGCTGCTTAGCTCTGTGGCTGTGGCTAGCTTTGCATTTTGATCTCCAGTGTCTTTATTAAATCACAAATAATATATTACCCCAGGAGGTACACGGAGGAGTGCATTAACTCTTACTGTGGATCCAATTCAATGTTATAATATGGAATGCCATCAACTCATGCCTAAAAATGTGATTCAATAAACCACACATATAGAAACACCAAGAAGTACCTGCAACTCTCGTCAAGAGGATGGGAAGCAAATCCTCCTCAAGGTACCTGCTGCAGAAACCCAGGAAAAGTCTGAAGACATGATGTTCCATAGCTGCCATGCTCCATAAACCTCCCACTCCAGGCTACACCCTCTCTTCTTTCCCTTCTGACAGGAATCCGAAGAAAGTCCAAAGGTCTTCTCTACCTTTGTTGCTCAAAAATTCCAACCTAATTAACGACTTTTGCTTAATTTTAATTAGGCTAAATATAACTTTTTCATTCCTAATCAGCCCCTAGGGAAAGCTATTCCTTAACTAAACTTTCTGTCTTTCCCAGAACTGTCATCTTTTCCCTAGATATGGCTCTTCTAGCACTGTATTTTTGGTCACATTTTAAAAATTATTAGAATTTTTCACATATTACATATTTTTGTTGTATTCTTTTCCCTCCTCAACATCCCCTGGCCCCCCTCTTCCTATCCACCCAACTTCATATACTCTCCTGCCTCTAGTAAAATACACACACACATACACACACACACACACACACAGAGAGAGAGAGAGAGAGAGAGAGAGAGAGAGAGAGAGAGAGAGAGAGAGAGTAAAATATGAAAGACAAAAAAAATTAAAAACTACACCAGGAAAGCATGGAATCCTCTTTGTGGGCCAACTATTGGGTATGGAGAGTGTTGTGATATATCCAACGACACTTCATTGGAGAAAATAATTGATTCTCCCTTCTCAACAGGTATCCGTTTCAAATATCTTCTTGGTTAGGGCTAGGACTTTGCTTTTCAGTGCTGGGATTTTGTCTGGTTTGAAATTTTGCTGGTCTTGTGAATTCTGTCACAGTCTCTGTGAGTTCATATATGCATCAACTTCAAAGAAGACACTGTTTCTCATGTTTACAATCTTTCCACCTCTTCTCTGACATATTACATGCATGGTATCAACTAAAGCTGATCAACCAAGGACTTGCTATAAACCATGACTAAAGAGCTGCAATGCCTGATCTTACTTGAATTTTGTTTATATGCCTAATACTTCTTTCCTTTTTATCTTTTTCACCCTCCCTCCCTCTCATACCCACTGACTCCCTCCCACCAACCCCCCCCCCCACTCCACAGGGAGGGTAATGCCTTCCAGGAGGGATCATCAAAATCTGTCAAGTCATTTTGAGTAGGATCTGGGCTCTCCATCCTGTCTCTAGGTTAAGGGAGTATCCCTCCATGGGGATGTGCTCCCAAAGTCCTTTTGTGCACCAGGAATACATCCTTGTTACACTGTCTGAGGTCTCTTAGACTTCCCAGGACTTCTAACTGAGACCCATGTTCAGGGGGTCTGAGTTTGTACAATGCTGGTTTCCCAGCTATCAGTCTGGGGGTCCATGAGCTCCCCCTTGTTCAGGTCAGCTGTCTCTGTGGGTTTTTGTATCCTTGTCTTGACCCCATTTTCTTTTCACTTCTCCCTCTCTGCAACTGGATTCCAGGAGTTTGGCTCAATGTTTAGCTGTGGGTGTCTGCCTCTGTTTCCATCAGATACTAGATGAGTGCTCTATGATGGTGGATAAGTTAGTCATCAATCTCATTGTCAGGGAAAGGCATTTAAGGTAGCCTTTCCACTGTTGCTCAGATTGTAGTTGGGGTCATCCTTGTAGGTCTTTGGATATTTCCCTAGAGTCAGTTTTCTCTTCAAACCTATAATGGTATGGTTTCTCTCTCTCTCCCCCTCTCTCTCTCTCTCTCTCTCTCTCTCTCTCTCTCTCTCTCTCTCTCTCTCATCTATTCATCTGACAACTCAATCTTCCTGGTCCCACAAGCTCTCCTCTCCTCCTCTCCTCTTTCTCCTAATTCCCCCTCCACTCACTGCCCCCTCCCAGTATGCTCAAGAGATCTTGTTCTTTTCCCCTTAGGTTCCTCCTTGTATCCTAGTTTTTCTGGCAGTGTGAATTATGGGCTGGTGATCCTTTGCTCTATGTCTAAAATCCATATCTGAGTGAGTACATACCATGTTCCTCTTTTCATGACTGGGTTACCTCGTTCAGGATGGTTTCTTCAAGTTCCATCCATTGCCAAGATTCCATTGCCCCCTCTCCCCACCCTTCCCCCAGCTGAGCAGTATTCCATTGTGTAAATGTGCCACATCTTCTTTATCCATTCTTCAGTTGAGGGGCATCTAGGTTGCTTCCAGGTTCTTGCTATTACAAATAATGCTGCTATGAACATAGTTGAACAGATGTCTTTATTGCATGGGTGTAGATCATTTGATTATATGTCTAAGAGTGGGATTGCCAGGTCCTGTGATAAACTGATTCCCATTTTTCTGAGGAAGCACCATACTGATCTCCAAAATGGCTGTACAAGTTTGCACTCCCACTGCAGTGGAGGAGTGTTCCCCTTTCTCCACATCCTCTGCAGCATAAGCTGTCATTGCTGTTTCTAATTTTAGCCATTCTGACAGGAGTAAGAAGATATCTCAGAGTTGTTTTGATTTGCATTTCTCTGATGGCTAAGGATATTGAGCACTTTTTAAAGTGACTTTCAGCTTTTTGGATTCCTCTATTGAGAATTCTCTATTCAGTTCTGTACCTCACTTTTTAATAGAGTTATTTGGTGTTTTGGTGACTACTTTCTTTAGTTCTTTGTTTTTGAAATCAGCCCTCTGTCAGATGTGGGGTTGGTGAAGATCTTTTCCCAGTCTGTGGACTGCTGGTGGAGTTTTTTTGGGTCACTTATTTAAACTATCATATCATCTGCAAATAGTGACAATTTGACTTCTTCCTTTCCAATTTGTATCCCCCTGATCTCCTTTTGTTTTCTTATTGCTTTAGCTAGAACTTCAAGTACAGTATTAAAGAGATATGGATAGAGGAGGCAGCCTTGTCTTGTTCCTGATTTTAGAGGAATCACCTTAAGCTTTTCTCCATTTAGTTTGTTGTTGGCTGTTTGTTTACTGTATATTGCTTTTATTATGTTTATGTATGTTCCTGTTATCCCTGATTTCTCCAAGATCTTAATAATGAAAGGGTGTTGAATTTTGTCAAAGGCTTTTTCCGCATCTAGTGAGCTGATCATGTGGTTTATCTTTACAGTTTGTTTATATGGTGGATCACACTGATAGATTTTTGTATGTTGAACCATCCCTGCATCCCTGGGATGAAGCCTACTTGGTCATGGTGGATGATTTCTCTGATGTGCTGTTGGATTCGATTTGCCAGTATTTTATTGAGTATTTTTGCATCAATGTTCATGAGTGTCTCTTTCTTAGTTATGTCTTTGTGTGGCTTGGGTACCAAGGTAATTGTAGCCTCATAAAAAGACTTTGGTAATGAACCTTCTGCTTCTATTGTGTGGAACAATTTAAGGACTATCAGTATTAGCACTTCTTTGAATTTCTGGTAGAATTCTGCACTGAAGCCATCTGGTCCAGGGATTTTTTTTTGGTTGGGAGGCCTTTGATGGCTGCTTCTATTTTGTTAGGGGTTATAGGTCTATTTAAATTGCTTATCTGTTCTTGATTTAATTTTGGTGAGTGATAGCTATCCAGAAATTTTTCTATTTCCTTTGAATTTTCTAATTTTGTGGAGTACAGGTTTTCAAAGTATGACCTGAGAATTTTCTGGATTTCCTCACTATCTGTTGTTATGTCCCCTTTTTCACTTCTGATTTTGTTGATTTGCATGTTCTTTCTCTGCTTTTTGGTTAGTTTGGATAAAGGTTTTTCTATCTTGTTGGTTTTCTTGAAAAACCAACTCTTTGTTACATTGATTCTTTGTATTGTTTTCCTAGTTTCTACTTTATTGATTTCAGCCCTCAAATTGACTATTTTCTGGCATCTCCTCCATGGTGAATTTGCTGTTAATTCTCTAATGTGACTATCTTCGTTTTCTTCATATGGGTGCTTAATGCAATGAACTTCCCTCATAGCACTGCTTTCATGGTGTCCCATAAGTTCGGGTATGTTGTGTCTTCATTCTCATTGAATTCTAGGAAGTCTTTACTTTCTTTCTTTATTTCTTCCTTGATCCAGGAATGGTGCAATTGTGCATTGTTCAGTTTCCATGAGTTTGTAGGGTTTCTGTGATTTGTGTTGTTATTGAATTCCAGCTTTAAAGCATGGTGGTCTGATAAGATACAGGGGACTATTCCATTTTTTTTTAATCTGTTGAGGTTTATTGTGTTGCCTAGTGTGTGGTCGATTTTAGAGAAGGTTCCATGTGGAGCTAAGAAGATGGTATATTCTTTTGTGTTTGGATGGAATGTTCTATAGATGTCTGTTAATTGGGACAGAACTTCTGTTAGTTCTTTTGTTTCTTTACTAAGTTTCTGGCATGTGGTCTGGTCTAGTGATGAGAGTGGGTTGAAGTTTCCCACTATGAGTGTGTGAGGTTTTATGTGAGCTTTGAGTTTTAGTAGCGTTTCTTTTACGAATGTGGGTGCCTTTGTATTTGGGGCATAGATGTTCAGAATTGAGACTTCACCTTGATGGACCTCTCCTGTGATGAATATGAAATGACTGTCTTCATCTCTTTTGATTGATTTTGGATCGAAATCTAACTTGTTAGATAATAGAATAGGTACACCTGCTTGCTTTTTGGGTCCATTTGATTGTAAGATCTTTTTCCAACTTTTTATCCTGAGGTAATGTCTGTCTTTGAAGCTTAGATGTGTTTCTTGTATGCAACAGAAGGATGGATTCTGTCTTCATATCCATTCTATTGGCCTGTGGGTTTTTTTTAAATAGGTGAGTTAAGACCATTAATGTTGAGGAAAGTAAGGACCATTGATTGTTAATTTTTGTTTGTTTTAGATTTTTTGTTGGTGGTGGTATAGTGAGTATATTTGCCCTGCTTCTTCTTTTGGGTTCTGGTAAAGTGGGATTATCAATTGCCTATGTCTTTGTGGGAGTAGTTAACTTCCTTGGGTTGGAGATTTTCTTCCAAAACTTTCTGTAGGGCTGGATCTGTGGATATGTAATGTAAAAATCTGGCATTAAAATTAAGGGGGAGGACCAAGTGGTGGTAGTGCACTTGGGAGGCAGAGACTGGTGGATCTCTGAGTTCGAGGCCAGCCTGGTCTACTGAGTGAGTTCTATGTGTAGGTGGGTCAGGAGTTCTATGTCTGCAACTCTGGATGATCCAAGCTCCCTTAGAGGTCTCTCCTCTGGCAGAGGGCAGGTGATGGCATCCAAAGATGAAGCAAGTGGGTCCTTAAGGTGGTCTGGCGTGGATAGGTTGGTATTGTGTGCTTAGAAAAGACCCAGGAAGTTCCAGAGACTCTGGCCCAATGCTCACTCAGAGCAGAGGGCCAGCAGGACAAAGGGTGGGAGGAAAGATGGGCTCTGGGTGGTATATGGTGCAGAGTACCTGGAAGGTACTAACCAGGGCCAGGATACAGGGTGGAGCAAGATGCAGAGATACCCCAGGGAGTTCCCAGGGAAGGATGTGTGTGGGGGGGGATTCAGTCTGAACTTGTTGCAGACTCACCTATGGCAGAGTGCCTGAGGCGATGGGATCCAAAGATGGCCTCAAAGTGGTCCCACATGGATAGGTGGGTCCGGTGTGCCCAGAGCAGTCCCAGGAAGTTCCACAGAGGTGGAGGGGTTGTTGGACCCACACTCTGGCCCAGTGCTCACCCAGAGCAGTGGGTCAGCAGGACAAAGGGTGCAGGGAAGGTGGGTTCTGGGTGGTGTAGCCTAATAGTTTTAATAAAACACATAATGTTGGTGTTTGACTCAGAACACTTGATTTCTGTGTCCATAAGCTCAAATGAATGTTGTGCGAACTCATGCATAGGTCTGCCATTCAACTTGATCTTAGTATTTGCTATTGCTATAGAATCAAGTCAGAGGCTGTGCATGGAAGACATAGTTCAGCATGGGTGGCAGCTCAGTAGTAGAGTACTTGCCTCCCATGTCCAAGGACCTGGTGTCAGTTCTCAGCTCCAGAACATACACACAAACACACACACACACACACACACACACACACACACACACACACACACATATACACACAAGAATACTTCCTTAAGATTTAGTATAAGTCATCTGTAAAAAATTACATGAAATTAGTTTGTGGAAGGATTTTGAATTATTTTTTATTTCCTTGAGAAATTATAAATTTTGTTCATGGTTTCAAATCTATTGGTAGAATTTGTAAATAATGTTCTATTAACATTTTGCAAATCTCCTTCCTGTTGTTAATAAAAAAAATCCATGCCAGGTGATGGTGGCTCACACCTTTAATACCAATATTTGGGAGGCAGATGCAGGTGGATGTCTGTGAGTCTGAAGCCAGCCTGGTCTGCAAAGCGAGTTCTAGGATAGCCAGAGCTACACAGAGAAACCCTATCTTGAAAATAAAGATAAAGAAGGAAAAATACATTATTTTTCATACGAATTAATCAACTCTTCCTTTCATCACAAAAATTTCAGATTACTAGTCTTTTCAAAGAAATACTTGTTAAGGGTTTTATGTTTTCATTTTGTATTTTTAATGCTTATTTCCTATTTATTATGCTTGTAAAAATTTGGGGTTTCACTGTTATTTTAAAGCATTTTAAATTATGTTAATAGTTAATTTGTTGTTCATATTTCTTGTTTAACTCTATTTACTTGTAAGGACATGCTGATGCTTTTTTTACATTGTCTACAACCTATCACTTGTGAATTTCTTGATGTCTGTCATTTGTAAATGGCTTTTTGTTATAGATACCACTTAGAAGAGGACCTTAATATTTCCAAGTGGATCATCTTGGAGGTGACAGTCATCCGTTGTTATTAATTAGTAACAGTATTAAAGAAATTCTGATATTTATGTAATTTTTGTTTTATTTTAGTGAACTATACTACCAATTCTTGTTAATATTAAAAACATGTAACAGACACACACACACACACACACACACACATACACACACACACCTAGTTAAATATATTCAAGCTCTAGTTTGCTTTGGGCTACGTAAAATGTCATTGAAAGAGATGAATTAAAATATTTCATTGTCTTTATTTAGAATCTGTGTTAATTGGGAGTGTACATTAATGATAGCTTTATTTTCATTGTTAATTATGTTGTCAATTTAAGTTACTCCTCTCTGATGCTTTAAGGTACCTTTCACCACCAATGCTGTTTTGTAAATTAACATTAACATATCTGCCATTTTTAACATTAACCAGACTTATATTTAAAAATGTTTCCAGTTTCAAGTTTCCTGGGTCTTTTTGCCTTTGGTTTCTCTTCTGTAAATAACACATAACTAAACTTTGCTTTTAATTAATACATTTATAGTCTCTGATTTATCATAGGATTAGGTATTCCAATCCCTTTTCCTTTGATAAATGACATTTTGCAGTTATGTCTCCAAATTCCTGTTTATGACAAGAGGCAGAGTACTATACTGTGCTATGGCATCAGTCTTGAAGACCTCACTCTGCCTTGTCCGCTGTTCAGTATTGCTAAGTTGCGTTAATTTTCTGATCCCAGTTTTGTTAAGAGCAGTTTTCCACTGGCCTGGTCCCACCACCGCGCCAGCCCCAAATAAAACACAGAGACACTGTATTAGATATAAAGCTATTAGCCCGTTACTAGCATTTCTTATTGGCTAGCTCCATCTTAAATATTAACCCATTTCTACCAATCTAAGTATTTCCACATGGTCTTATCTTACCGGAGAGAGGGGGCAGCGTTCTACCCTCTTTCCGTCCTCCATGTTGAATCTCCTTCCTACTTCTTCCTCTTTCCACCTAGTCTCCTAGTCCCACCTATCTTGCTTTCTTATTTGCCAACAGTGCTTTATTCATTAACCAATAAGAGAAACATATTTACAGAATGACATCTCCCATCACAGTTTGTTCATTAACAAAATAAGAAAGACTATAATGATATTTCATTTACTGAACTCTTTGATTTGATTTTAGGATCTTGGGGATTATAATGTGAAATATCCAAATGTGCTGGAAGAGTGAGCCAAGCCACCATGGCCATGTCGCTATGACACTATCCCCACTCCTGTTTATCAAGTCAGTCTTTATTTCCATCCATTTTCTTCTAGGTTGCTAAAAATGGTGCATCTTTTTTATTATAGCAATTATCTGTGTACATGAGATACATATTTTTCTTTTATTGAAAATACATTTTTTCTTACAATATATTCAGATTATGGGGTTTTCTTTCTCTACTCCTCTGAGATCCTCCCCACCTCTCCTCCCATGCAGACCTACCCCTTTCTGTCTGTGTTAGAAAATTAACAGGTGCTTGAGGAATGATAATAAACTATAGTAAGGTAGAACAAAAACAGAAAATTGGAATAGGACAAAACACAAAATAAACAAACAGAAGGAAAGGGGCCCAAGAAATGGTATTATAAACAGATATAGATGCAGAGAAACATTCTTTTGTGCATTCAGGAGTCCCATAAAAACACAAAACTGGAATCCATAATGTATACCCAAAACCTGTTTGGCAAAATAAATAATAAATAAGTAATCAAATAATAATATACCCCAAATCTTCTTGTCAAAACAAATAGATACATAAATAAATGTGTGTTTTTTTTTTTGTGGTTTCTTCCTTTCTCTTCTTCCTTCAATTCTTCTTCTTCTTCTTCTTCTTCTTCTTCTTCTTCTTCTTCTTCTTCTTCTTCTTCTTCTTCTTCTTCTTCCTCTTCTTCCTCTTCTTCTTTTGTATTTTAAAGAAAAAGCCCTGACCCAACATCTAAGAAAAGGAATTTCCAAAGACTCCATTTCATTCATTTTCTGTTGGCCATCTTCTGTGGCAGAGGCTTACCCATAAGAGTTGGTTGTTTACCCAATGATACTCTCTTGGAGAAAACTAATTTTTCATTAGCAAGTTATTATCAATTGGAAATAGCTTCTGAGCTAGGGATGGGGGCATGTGACCACTTCTTCTTTCAGTTCTAGGGTACCATCTGATGCAGACCTGTGCAGGACCTATGTATGCTGCCTCAGTCTTTGTATGTTTATGTGTGCATCAGCAAATGTAGAAGAATGTTTTTAGGAGTCATGTAATTGCTACATTCCTTTGTAGACAAGTAGTATTTGATTTCCCTCTAGGTTCCTGGGATATCTAGTCTCAGATCCTTGGTCATTCAAGTAGTGTCAGATATGGGCTCCATATCCTAGAGTTGCTCTTAAATCAAATCAGTTATTGGTTGATTACTCCCACAGGCTTTGTGCTACCATCACACTACTGTATCTTGCATGCAGGTAACCATGGTAGATCAGAGGGTTAGTGGCTGGGTTGGTGTTGATGTTTCTCTTTGGCAGTGCACAGAGTACCTTCTGGTGCCAAGAGCACTAGCCCTTAATAGTGAAAGTCTAGGCGGGCATTAGCTCTTGACTTTTCTGTGTTCAATGAGTTGCTGTTAATGGTATTTTTCAATAATAGGGCCTTACTGTAAGTGTGTGGAGTGCAACTGATAGCCTTTTCAATAGCTGGGGTTGTTTGTGGGGTTCACATGGGACCCTCTTCTGCCAATAACTCAATTAGATGTAATCCATTCCCAGTACTGAAGCTTCATTTGGTGATGAGAGACGCCCAATTGGGGTCCTCTCGCCCGTTATTTGGTATTCTCATTTAGATCATCTTCATATATGTGTATAATTTAGGAAGCTTCTACTGTATAGAGTTCCATATGACTCCTTAAATGGCCCTTAATTTTAGCTGTCCCTCCCCATATTCCCTGCCTCTCCCCATTTGATCCTCCCATTCCAGTCTCTACCCTATCCATCCAAAACTATTCTATTTCTCCTACCCAGTGAGATCGTCTCTCACCTCTAGTCCTTAAGTCTATACTAACCTCCATAGTTCTGTGGGTTGTACCTTATCTTTAGCTTACCAGCTAACATCCATTTATGAACAAATACTTACTATATTTGTCTTTCTGGGTCTGGGTTACCTCACTCAGGATGATTTTTTTCCAGTTTCACTCATTTCATGATTTAATTTTTTAAGAACTGAGTAATATTACATTGTTTAAGTATACCACCTTTTTTTATCCACTCATTGGTTAACAGGCATCTAGGCTGTTTCCAATTTTGGGCTAGTATGAGTACAGCAGCAATGAATGTGATTGATTAAGAGTCTCTGTTGTAGGATGAAGCATCGTATGTGGCCAAGAGTGTATAGCTGAATCTTAAGGTAGAGCAAATCCCATCTTCCTGAAGAACTGCCACACTGATTTCCACAGTGGCTGCATAAGTTTGCACTCCCACCAGCAATGGATGAGTGTTCCCTTTATTCCATGTCCTAACCATTTGTTTTTATTGATCTTGGCCATTTTGATTGGTGTAAGATGAAACCTCAAAGTAGTTTTCATTTGTATTTCTCTGATGGCTAAGGACGTTGAACATTTAACGTCCTTCTTAGCCATTTGAGTTTCCTCTTTTGAGAATTCTGTTTACATTTGTACCCCATTCTTAATTGAATTATTTGCTCTTTTGGTGTCTAGCTATTGAGTTCTTTATCTGTTTTGGATATTATCTTTTTTGGATGTGTAGCTGGTAAAAATCTTTCCCCATCCTGCAAGGGTTCTGCTTTGTACTGTAGATGGTGTCCTTTGTTGTGGAGATACTTTTGAAAGTTGGTCTTAGTGCCTGTGCTATCAGTGTTCTGTCCAGAAAGCCATTTCCTGAGCCAACAAATTCAAAGCTGTTTCCCACATTCCACATTCTCTTCTATAAGAGTCAATGTATTTCATTTTATGTTGAGGTCTTTGGTCCATTTAGAGTTGGGTTTTGTCCATTGTGATAAGTAAGATTCTATTTGTATTCTTCTACATGAAGCCATTCAGTTTTTACCAATGCCATTTGTTGAGGACATTCTTTCTTTTTTGGTATGTATATCTGGCTTTATAAAAATTTATAAAAAATCAGATGTCCATAGGTGTGTGGATTTATGTCTAGATTTTCAATTCTATTCCACTGATCAATGTATCTCTTGTTGTGCCAATTCCAAGCTGTTTTTATTATTATAGCTCTGTAGTACAATTTAAGGTGGAGAATGGTTATACTTCCAGGAGCTCTTTTGTTATTCAGTATTATTTTAGAAATCTTGGCTGTTTTGTGTTTTCATATGAAGCTGAAAATTATCCTTTTAAAAGCTATGGATGATTGTGCTGGACTTTTGATGGGGATTGCATTGAATCTGAAGACTGATTTTTGTAGGAGGAATATTTTTACTACATTACTTCTATTAATCCATGAGTGTGGGATATCTTTCCAGCTCCTGATATCTTCTTAAATCTTAGGGGTTTTTGTTGTTTTGCATATTAGTCTTTCATTTGCTTGGTTAGAGTTACCACGAATATTTTATATTATTTGTGGCAATTG
Organism: Phodopus roborovskii; assembly: GCF_943737965.1. Lineage (NCBI taxonomy): Eukaryota > Metazoa > Chordata > Mammalia > Rodentia > Cricetidae > Phodopus > Phodopus roborovskii. The sequence continues at coordinate 11,121,312 of NW_026126469.1, forward strand.
TGAAGAGTACTATTTCCCTGAATTCTTTCTCGGTCCTTTTATTATTTTATAGCAAGGCTACTGATTTTCATGAATTAATTTTTATTCCTGCTATTTTGCTGAAAGTGCTTATCAGCTGTAGGAATTTCCCACTGGAATTTCTAGGTTCACATATATGTACTATTGTTTTATCCGCAAAGAAGTATACTTTGCCACAATCCCTTCTAATTGGTATCCACCTTGATCTCTTTTGGTTATCTTATTGGTCTAGCTAAGACATTAAGCATTATATTGAATAGGTATGGAGAGAATGGATAGCCTTGACTTATTCCTGATTTTAGTGGAATTGCATTGGGTTTCTTACCACTTAAGTTGATGTTGGCTATGGGCTTGTTGTAAACTGCCTTTCTTATACTGGAATATGTTCCTTGCATTCCTAATCTCTCTAGTAATCTTATCATGAAGGAGTGTTGGATTTTGTCAAGGTCATTTTTTCATTTAATGAGATGACCATGTGGTTTTGTCTTTCAGTTCTTTTATGTGATAGATTTACACTTATAAATTTATATATGTTGAATCATGCCTCTGTCTCTGAATTGAGGCCTACTTGATCACAGTAGATGATCCTTTTGATGTGCTCTTGATTCACTTGGCAAGTATTTTGTTGGGAACTTTACATTCAATTTCAGGAGAGAAATTGGTCTGTAATTCTTCCTTTGTTGGGGTTTTTTTTTTTTTTTTTTTTTTTTTTTTTTTTTTTTGCAGTTTAGGTTTATGTTTTATTCCCCAGTGATGACACACTGATGCTCTGCATACTGATGGCACACTGCTTTCAGAGGGATGTGGCCCCACCCCTCCTCTATAAAGCTGAGATACTCTTTCATCTTCCTGAAGATATCAAGCTTTGTTTTCAATGTTTTCTTTTGATCTCATGTTGACACTTTTTTGAATGAGTTTATTTAAAATAAAAAACATTTTAAATTTATGTACATATGTGCGTGTACACATGTGTGTGCATGAATATGTGCATTTATGGGTGCACCTGCATGCGTACGTGTGTGTGTGTGTGTGTGTGTGTGTGTGTGTGTAGCCCAGAGTATAATTTTCCTTTCTATGGATCCAACTCATGTCAATTAGGCTTGGCATCAAAGCATTGTTACCCATTGAGTCATCTTGCCATCCTTTTTCTGAGTTTTTAAAGCTTGTATTTGAGTCTATGATTCCTATTTGTGGTATGGATTCCCTGTTTTTTTTTTTTCTTCTAAGTTTTTGCTTTCCAGAGTTTACTGTTTATAATAGAGGAATTTATAATGAAATGAAAGGGAAGCAATGTTCTTGTAACAATCACTCCCAACTCCCCAGTGTCCACAATGAAAAGTAGAACAGCCGAGTATAGATATGAGCTGGCCTGAAGCCCTTGCTCTGCTGGGCTGCAGGTTTGAGCTTGTCTGTTCCTAAGGATGAGGGTGAGGGCAGCATGCTGTGTGGGAATTCTCCAACTATTTCAAACTTCATAGCTGAAACTGCTTTTGTTTGAGGCAGTTATATCAAAGGCCTATCCCAATCTAGATGGAGGGAAACCATCATAGACCATAAGGATTAATATAAAAATAACAATACAATTATTAATTCCATAGTCACTTCATGCAAAGCAACATTCTAAGTTCATCACCATAATTTATTAATGGGTTGTTCTTCGTTCACAACTTTTTGAATATATAAACTATTTACTGTTCTTTTTTACTATTTTACTTTTTTGGATTTCTTTTGTTAAATAGAAGAACATTTTTTTTGTTTACTGCTTTCTTTCTTTACATTTGTGAGTAAGCTGGATGATGAAGTTTCAGACATTTGTCTAAATACTGTAAACCCTTATGTCACAGTCTTAACATACAGTCCCTTAGAGCTAAACTTTATATAATAGAAGAGAAGGGACATAGGAGAGAGAGGGAGATGGGGATGGGCAGTTGGCAAAGGTTAGCTGAGTAAAGAGTCAATGGGGAAATGAGTGAAGGTAACACATGCATATGGGAAATTTATCTGCATCTAATTTAGTTTTAGGTTTTGACCCTTCTTAAAAGATTCAAGAGCTCTGCAAATAAGAATAATTGAGCATGCCTCAACATTCAGGGAGTCCTGCTTGAAGGGACCTTACAGATAACAGCCAAGTGAACAGGAAGAATATTAATTTTGGTTTTCAAAGAAGTGGATTTTTCCAAGTTTATTGAAGAAATGCCACGTTCCCTGTTGCATGTGTTGTTTCTGTGAGCTGAATAAAATCTTCCCATGTATTGTGGGTGCACAGGAATTTAATGAACAAGATTTATCCAGATGCCTTACTAACATTGAACTTTCTTAATGCTAATGAGAAAGGAAAAACAGCCACAGAAAGACACTGGGCAATAGAAAAATCTTCTGAACTAAACCATCCAGTATACTTCAAAGACTTATTGATCTCAATGTGGAAACCAAGATATGTGTTACGTTGGGGTAGGTTTCCTCACTGGCAATAGGTCTTAGGTGTGTATGTTCTCACATTTTCTTCTCCTAGAGCATGCTTAATATTCAGTATCTTTGTATAAAGTCTTTTCTTTTAGACTAAAAGGGGAAATAGTGAGATCTGCACCCTGCCCACAACTGTTGCACTGACCCTGCCCATTGGGGCATGGGCACAGCTGCAGACATGACCTGTGGAGGCTAGGTCTGGGGTCCCATAACCCAGCTGGTGCTCTTGCTTCGTTGTTGAGTTGCAGAGAGCATCCAGTGGCATTCTTGGAGAGGGACCCTGCAGCTGTCATTTGTTTCAGGTGTAAGTGATTTTTCCCAGAATAAACATCATTCAACCTATACTGTGTCCCAGTGAATCTTAATTCCCATGTAATAAACAGCCATTTAAATACTGGAATCAGATGTAAACTTCTCATGGTCTTTTCTCCTGGGGATGTGGATGAATCATGGAAGGACAGGGGGAGCTCTCTGTTAGGGCTTTAGTTAGTAATTTCTAGTAGGCTATATTCTGGGAAAGCAAAACCCAAACTCTTAAAAGCAGTTTCTCCCTTCTCAAAAAAAGTAATTTGTTTTGCAAAGGACACACAATCCCAATTTCCTGAATTTATCAAAAGGTTTCCCGGAAAAGAGACAGGGAGAGAATGGATAGGGTCAGGCGGGACAGCTCTGGAACTCTGCCCTTAAGTCTACTTCTGTCTGCAGGCATGTGTTCATGTTTCAATTTATCACTTAGCTTTCTAAAAAATGTTGCCCCTAAATGTGCTGAGCTCCTTCTACTGTAGGCTTTGACATAGGCTCAACCTCAGGACACAGAACCACTCGAGTAAACAGAGTACTGAAATTCATGGTGTGTTCTATGAGTGTGTGGGTGGGGGAATGGGATGAGATTATCAAAAGTGGATCTCACTGGGCCTGAGTAAATGGATGAATGGTTGTTTGAGCCCTACGATGGGGGCAGCACTTTTTCCAGACCACCCTGGATAAAGAACTATTTCCAGGGATATTTGAACTTGCTTAGACTTCCTCAAATATTCCATAACTGCCCCCGCTGCTCACTCCACCCTCCTCTTTGCATCCCATATTTAAAGCATTGTTTGAATATGACACCATCCTATCTGCTCTATGATTCTCTACTAAATGGTGCTTCTGGAAATCCCAGGCTGACATGGGTGTCCCAAGTCCTGAGCTTTGAGCAGGACTTTCAACTTATCATCCTCAAGTCCTGCCACCTCCATACCATCCTATTTGAACCTTCAGTTTGTATCATATGTCTAATGCAGCTCTTTCAACTGTGGCACAAAAGATCACCCAGGCAAAATTAATATTTTTGTCAATGTCACTTGTACCGACAGCCAATCTCTCAAACAGGAAGTGCTTTCAATTTGGGTGATTTTGGAGATGATAGGTAGTGCTGGAGAATGGGTAGGTGTGAGGACTACCTAACATCCCTTGTAAAGGAGAAGAGACCTCAGGCTGTCATCCAGTCCAAAAACATCCCCTTTGCAGTTGGAGGCAGGTGCAGCTGTGGATGTCCCTAAGGTTGGGGTTGCAGGCTGGGCAACCTCAGGAAATGACTACCATTGGTTTTGTAGATGTTCCCTCACTTCATAGACATCATATTAGTCTTGTTATGTGTATTGATTATAGACTTCTTTACAGAGAGACTAGGGTACCGAGGGATGCAATTCTTCCGGCTGTTGTCTGTTGAGACAGGGTGATGGAAGAGAGGCCATATCAAGGTGAAACTGAGACTTGATCTACACTGGCTGCTGTCTCATTTGTCATGGAAGCCTACAAGTCTCTCTGAGCAGTGCAACAAGACTCCTTTTACCTTTTACTTGCAGCCCTAGGAGGAGTTGCTTGAGAGAGACTGGCAACATTCTGTACCAAAGACTGACATGATTTCTAATTGAGACAAAGAAGTTGTGGGGGAGGGGGTCACAGACATCTGTGACTCTGTGGCATATTCTTTCCATGTCTTTGTATTCAGTGTAGTTTACAAGACTTTAAGGAAAGCTTTAGGAAAGTCTTTGCTAGGAAAACTTGCCAATGATGGGTGGACTTGGCTCTGTACTCTGCATTAGAGAGGACCTGTGCTTCCTACATGGGCTCCTGGTTTTTCCTAGTGAAAGGATGGTGACCTCCTCAACTAAATTCCTACTGAGCCAAGCAGAGAGTGAGAATACAGACACTGTCTACAGGAGGAATCTTGAGACTTGTGTCGGAACCCCTATTTTTCAACCAGTGTCCTCATGTTGGGACACATAGATCTTAAGAGGAAGCTGTCTGGTGAAGAGAGACATAGAGTCAGTAAAGGGCATCTGGTTAGGGCCCAAGTCTGTATCTGGTTTGCACTTGGCATAAATCACCTGATTTAGCTTATATATCATAGGGAATGGGTAAGACAGAGATAAAACCAGTCATGGCTTACTAAGTCATTGTTTTCATGTGGGGATTCATCTGGCAAACATTTATAGAAGACCAGCTGGCTGAGAGAGTCCCTTCAGGAGGTGCTAGTGTGTATCTCACTCATGTCCAGGAGAATGCAACTTCACCTAATGCAGTCTGCTTGGTTGGCATCAATCCCTTCCTGTCTTCTACTTTTCTGTCCTGGAGGTTGAGTTTATAGTCATGTTTCTGAAGCCTTTATTACTCCCCTGGGAAGACTGATTTAGTCCACTTCCCTTTGCTGAGATTGATTTCAAGTAGCAGTCAGATTGTCTCTCCCTGTGGCACTCCTATGCATGGGGTGTCTGCTGATCTGCATGTCCTATCTTCCCCCTGATGCTAAGAGTGTGACCCCTCACAGTGTCTAATGCTCGTCTCAACTCACTGGATACTCAGTAAGTGAGCTTCACACTGAGTATCTTTCCTTCTTTTAAAAACAGGTTAGAGAGATGGTTCGGTGGTTAAGAGAACTTCTTGTTCTTGCACTAGTACCCCAAAAATGGTTCACAACCATCTACAACTCCACGTCTAGGCTTTATGGCACCCTCTTCTGACCTGCAAGAGCACTAGGCACACACATGTGCATATACATACACACAGGCAAAAGATTCTTTCACATATGAATAAGTAAATCTAAAAAATAAAAAAGCAAAACAGGGTAAACAGTCTATAATAGTAGAGCTCAAATATTTTTGCCTCAGTCTTTTTTTAAGCTTTAAAAGTGTTGTTGAGGCCAAAGGGCTTTTTCTTAACCATTTCATACCTATTCAAATTATTTATTTATTTTGGTTATTTGTGACCAGGTTTCTCTGTAGCTTTGGATGCTGTCCTGGAACTCGATCCAGACTGGCCTTGAAGTCACACAGATCCACCTGCTCTGCCTCCCAAAAGCTGGGATTAAAGGTTTGCACCACCATCACCTGGCATCCTATTTATATTTAAAATATCAGATATTTTGAGAACATCCATTAGTCACATAGGGTTTTGTTTTTAATCATGACATTATTTTATATTTTGCAAATGTTTTAAACTCTGAGTTATTGAAGACACTTCTCTTGTTTCTTTGATATTCAGTCTGCAGCTATGTTTTCTCTAATTTAGGTAGATAAAAGAAACACTTCCTTATAATTATTTGAAATTGGGAAAAGGTGGGAGTTTTAGTAATGTTTTGAGGTAATTGTAGGCAAGTTTCTTTGCTATTACACAAAAACTCAATGAAGCAAAGCTGCTTCAAGATAGGTTGCATCGAAACATCTGGAACCGGATAGATGGGTGAATATTTCCTATTCAGCTATATTATAGCTCATGAGTCCACCTTGCCTTGTAAATGAATATTTCCTCCATACATAGTGTTGTAACATTATGAATTGATCATTTGGAAAATAGTTACTTCACTGTCTCATGCCAGATTTTTGTATTTGCACCATTTATTCAAATATCCAAATGGTCCCCATTTCAATATAATCACCAACCTTGTCAGAAATGGTTTATGTATTTAGAGTCTATTCAAACTCTTAAGGTATTAAATACTCACATTCTGGTTTCATTGTGAAAAAAAAAAGTATCTGTAGGCAGAGTTTTCCTTCAGGACCACTGGCTCTGCAAGTAACCATACAGAGAATTATTATTAATTATGAACACTCATCTGATAGCTTAGGCTTGTTACTAACTGCTCTTACATCTTAAATTTACCCACATTTCATGTCTAGTTCTACCACATGGTGATACCTTTTCCAGCACAGCAAGTTCATATCCTGCTTCCTCTTCATCTGGCTGGTGACTCCACCTTTCTTCCCAGAATTCTTTTTTGTTTGTTTGTTTGTTTGTTTTTTAAGATAGGGTTTCTCTGTATTGCTTTGGAGTCAGGCCTGGAACTAGCTTCATACACCAGGCTGGCCTCGAACTCACAGAGATCTGCCTGCCTCTGTCTCCCAAGTGCTGGGATTAAAGGCATGCACTACCACCAATGCCCAGCTTCCCAGCATTCTTTAGTTTGGCTCTCCCACCTAACCTCTTTCCGCCTATGGGCCAGTCAGCTCTCTATTACAATGAGAGCAACTCATCTTCACAGTGTACAAAAGCAAATAAATTCATAGCAGAATACTATTTTATTGAAAATAGATTTTTTTTACCTCATATATTCTAATTATAGTTTCCCCTCCCTTAACTCCTCCCAGGTCCTCCCTATTCTCCCCAATCCACACCCTTTCATTCACTAGAATACAAGCAGGAATCTAAATAATATTAATAATTAAATAAAATAAAAACAAACCAAACCATTACAAAACAAACAGAAAAAAAGAGCCAAAGATAAGTACAAAAAACACATACAGATCTAGAGACACACACATTGGCATATACAGAAAGCTCATAAATCCAAAATTAGCAACCATAAAAAAAAAAAAACCAGTAAAATCAAGCCAACAAGCCCAGACAAAGAATTGTGAGACAAAAACAAACTCTATATGTAACCTCTGTGTTAATATTAATTTTAGCCTGCTAATCAAGAACTTAGCAGCTAACATCTACATATAAGCAAACATATATTATATTTATTTTTTGGGTCTGGATTACCTCGCTAGGATTTTTAGCCTCATCCATTTACCAGAGATTTTCATGATTTCATTTTTTAAATGTTCGAGTGCATTCCATGGTGTACATATTCCTAACTTTCTTTGTCCATTCATCTGCTGGCAGATATCTAATTTGTTTTTCATTTCTGGCTCTTATGCATAGAGCAGTGATGAACATGGTTGGGCAAGTTTCTCTGTAGTAGGATGCAAATTCTTTTTGGTCTCATAGACAAGAGTGGAATAGCTGGAGCTTGAGGTAGATCTACTCCCAGCTTCCTGAGGAACTGCCACACAGATTCCCTCATGGGCTGTGTAAGTTTGTAGTATTGACAAAACCACACATGTTTAAGTGAGCAACTGTCATTTGTTCTTCCAAGCCAATATGATGTTCTATGAAACTGTAGATAACTTGTACATCACTTAGCCTTGAGACAGTTATCTTTTAGTATGCCAATGTCCTTCCCATAGTTTCCACTTCATTATGAAATATTAAAAGGTGGATACTCAAAGCTCCCAATTTCATCAAACAAATAATAGCTGCATTATTAAGGTATTCTAAAGAGAAGGCCATTTTCTCCTTTCACTTTTCCTCCTGGTGATGAAGACAGCCCAGGTTGGTTTTGCTTCCTTGGTGTCCAGGGAGGCACCAGTAATTTGATCTGATGTTACTTTTACACACCAATGCAAATGGAACCATATGAAAAACAAATCAAATCGTAGCATCATTGAGAAATAGTTTTGACATTATGAATTCCCTGGATGGGTCTCAGAAATCCCCAGGCTCCCGGAATTACTTGTTGAGAAACACTGACTACACAATCGGCCACTGTTCCGCTGCTTGTGGCCATTTTAAAAGCCATCCTAGACCGACTCATCCCCAAGGCCTGAGTGCACTAGATATGCACTGAAGATTTGTGGAAGAGACAGGACCCCTGTGTCACCTCTTTCTGTAGACTTATTCTGCCCTTGGCTTAGACTTAATGACCTCGGTTCACCAGACTTCCCAGGGCAAACACTCGCTAGTTGGTTGCGTTTCTCAGTCATGAGGTACAAAGGGGAAAAGAGGCCAAGGTGAAGGAAAATAAAAGAGGAAACAAAGTGTGATAAAGCAAGACGGACTAAAAGAAGAGAGCATAGGAGAGCACAGTAATAGAATGGAAAATTAGACAGAGGGGTCTCAAGGGTAGTGGTATGGCAGAGTTCCAGGAAGGCCATGAGACAGATCTGGGTTCAGCAGAACCTATCTAGCTTGTTCTTTGCAATAGTTAGCATCTTCTCTGGGTCTCCTATTTCCCCTTCTGCAAAATGAGAGTCCTACAAGATAGAGAAAAGGACTAGAGATAGGCAAGAATACTACATCTCATCCTGGTGTCTCAGGCCTGTAATCTCAGTTTCTGGGAAGAATAGGACAGACAGGAGGGTACAAGGTCTAGGCTTCCTAGTCTGCAGACTGAGCTCAAAGCAAGCCAGAGTAGCCTTGTAAAACTCTGTCTTCATGTTAAAAGTATTAAAAAGAGAGAACTTGAGATAGTGGTTGAACACTTCCCAGACGTAGGCACAATCCCTAGTATTATGAAAAACAAAACAAAATTAAACCCATCTACAGATGGGTTTCCGGAATCTCTACTACACTCTCAAAATTGTGAGCAAAATCTTGGGTGGCTACGTTTTTCTCTTGTTTTTTCCCCCTAGGGCAGGGAGTGGGTTGTATTCATAGACACTTATAGGTTTCTTTACCATATACGATGAAGAGCCATTGGCCTGGATGCTTTATTCCTTGTCACCAAACATGATCCTTGCATAGAAAGAACCCTGTAAACTAACATTTGTTTCCCAGCCTTAGCCTTTGACTAAAGCAAAATTCAGGATGAAGTCTTTTGCCTCTGTAACTATTTCCCCTTATGAGAAAAAAAGTGGTATAGCAAACCCCTAAAATTCAGATAATCTTGAATTATCACATTGCAGTGCTCCGTACAGTGCAATGCTGGGACATTTGAAAAGCCAGTCTCCAGGGCCCCCTAAGCGTAGCTGCCCCCATCATTGCAAAAAGTAGCGGCTTCCCGCTGCATGCCTGAGCTGAAGCTCCTTGCTCTTCGTTTGTTGACTTGGTCCTAGGGAAGGGACAAACCTGGCCAAGTCCAGTGAATGGCCGGCAGTGGAAAACCAGCGCTACCATCTGCTGGCAGACAGGCCCGCTGCCCGCACCACACTTAGTCAGCTCTCACCAAGCAGTGTTCATTCCTTGCCACGGCTGTCTTTGGCAGGTGCTGGTTGGCTGGCCTCAGAATGCAGGAAGTTCTGGGTCATGGTGACCTCGAGATGTTGATGCCAGATGAAATATGCCCTGGAGGTTCTCCAGGGTCACATGGCGTGTGGAGCAAGAGAAGGCAAAGCTGCTCTTGTGCTGACAAAGTGAATTTTGGCTCCAGAATAGCACCCCTTGGGGAGTAGGAGGAGTTGTGGGTGGAAGAAGAGAGGGGACGCCATTCAAGCCAGACAGGGTGTGAAAATGGGCCGTGGGGAAATCAGTTTTTATTTTCTTATCCCATCCTCTGTAGCCTTTCAGGAGGTCATTTGCTCCAAGAGGTGAGGCATAGCCTGAAACCAGGGGCATAGAAATCCAGGGGAAAGTATGAGTGTGATTTTGTTGTTTGTGCGGCAAGGTGAGTAGACTTCTAACTCCGTACGTGTTGGGACTCAACTGGGCCAAAGTGGTGTAGGAAGTGGGCTTGGCTGTGTCCCTCAGTGGAAAGGAAGTTGACCATGGATGCTCACAGAAAGGCTCCTACCTGTCGATCTGGATTCTTCTCCACACGCTATATGGAAGAGCATTATACTTTTTCATTCCACTGGAAATCTCCTCACCTCCTTCATCAACGTTGGCTCCCATGGAGGGAGGCAAGCTGTTCCCCTTGAAGCTTACACCAGAAACCTGACCAGGCTGTCTCTTGTCCTACCTAGGCCAATGATGTCTAAATGCAATTCCAGTGCAGAGAGAAGAGCTTGGCTCTGTCCACTTTCAAGAATTAAGAATGAAGGGCCAAATGGAATTAGAGGAGAAGGAAGCAGCCAAGTAAAAAACAATATTCAGCTGGAGATGGTGGGCCTGATAAGCAGTTGATTTAAGGCTTGGGGGAAAAGCCAGGCCCTGGGAGCTGACGGGAGCCGGAGAGGGGCATCGCCATCAAGAGAAGACAACTGCCTATGATATATGAGTATCTCACTCTATACTACCCATACCTAACAGAGCAGTAAGCCTTGCCCTATTCTTTTCCAAAGACCAAACCACCTCAGAGTCAGTGTAGGGGGCAGACGGAAGGTGTGTTTCAGAGTCTGGAGGACAGAATCTGTCAAGAAAACCAAATGCATTGTCTGGGTGCCAGCTCCTGTCACACCTCCAAGAATATTTGCCCAGTCCCTCTCTATAGCTGTTGGTTCTTTTCTACCCCATTCAGTCACACTTAATATTTTGGTTCTAGTGTGTCTCAAATGGTTACATAACAAAGTATTTGGTAATAATAGTGACTAATATTTGTACAGTCCTTGCTTGCAAAGTTTATTGCCTTTGAAAACATTAATTTGTTTGCTCTCTGAAATGGCCCTGGGAAATAGTTAGAAAAAGTACTGACAGTTTGGTTTACAAGAGGCAGAATGGTGCAGACAGCCCAGACCTTTATCTTTGAATGGCTAAGATTTGGACTTAAGCTTTGTCATTGTCTGGTTATATGGGACAGAGCAAATTGTATGACCAGTGAAGGCAGTAGTTGTGCCACTGAAAAAATTATGTGCTTTTATCTAATTGTGGAGACTTTGTGGTGTCCATGAGGAGCTGCAAATTGGTAGAAAAATATCTGGCTCTGTAAATCAAGAAAAATATTATTACTTGGAAGCATTTTACTTTTAAAAATTTAAGATTTAATTTTTTCAAGTGTGTGTGTGTGCGTACACATGAATGCACACCTGTGTGCATGCACACATATGAATGTAGGTCCCTGTGGAGGTCAGAAGAGAGTCTCAGAATCCCTGGAGAAGGAGTTATTGGTAATTGGGAGCTGCCCAATACGGGTGTTGGGAACGAAACATTAGCCTTTTGTGAGAGCAGTATGTACTGTTAACTGCAGAATCATCGTTCTTTACTGCTCCTGGAGGCATCATATTTTTGCAGTGTTTGGAACACTGAAGAAATACCATGTTTTTTGTTAGTAATTAGTTGGGTGGTGGTGATGCTGGTGGTACTATCCCCCCCCCCAAAAAAAAACAACTTTCTCTCAATGTTTCTTTTGGAAAATTGAAGATTACACTCTCTGCTAGTTTTCTCATCCCAGTGCTTAGTGATCATGTCCTTTGGATACATATATTCCTCTGGACAAAACCTGTATTTCAGTTCTATGCTATGATGTGTCTTTTTTCTCTTTTCCTCTCCTGTACTCCAACTGTTTTCCTCTTACTCTTGGAGCTTGCCTGTCTATTTGTAGAAACAGAGGACTATAAGAAAGAGTTTATGTTTGGACAGCATGGTGCTGACATCCAGCACTGGTCAAGATGGTTGCACAACTATAGGGCTATGGATTAACACAAAATAACTAACACTAGACATCCTGGAAACAAAAGAATAAACTGTGGTGTAATATAATAATTTCTGACAGGATAACACTTCCTTTTAGTTTTGTATACACACGGCTTTGCCTTCATCAGCCTGCCTGTGTGCTGGTTTGTGTGTGTATGTCTGTGTCTGCCTTTATGTGATCTATGTGAGTGTGCTGTGCACCTGCCTGCCTAAGCATCATCCTCCTAGAGTGAATACAATATATCTTTTCTATTTGTGTCTTCCTCATTGTCTTCGACCATCTGGCCTCTCATTTCATTCTCGTTTCATTCTTGGCTTCAGACCTTAGACCTCATATCTGTTGCAGTTAGCAGGATTCGGCTGCATGGTAAAGGACTGAAAAGTGTTAGACTGCATCCCTGGGAAGGGCTCCTCTTGCTGGCAGAGGAGTAGAGCAGTTGTTGAGAAAGTTAACTGGATGTTTAACTGCATCAAAAAACTGGTTATAATATACTTTTTTCACTTTGGTGAAAAGCCAAAGTGGCTGAGTTGAGTAACTGAAAAAGCCAGTGCTGAGGACTGATAAAAAGAACCGCATGATGCTGATACACATCTCCTGGTGTCTACCACATATTGTTGGCAGTCACTCCTGCTGTAGTGTTCTACATACACACATGTGCCCTTATGGAATACCTCTTACATATCACAACATAGGGAGTGCATCTTTTTGTCTATAACACATAACACAGGAACAGACCATTAGAGATAAAATATCAATAAAGACAAAAAATAAGCAAAGTCAATATAAAACAGAAACCACTTTTTAAAAATTGTATTATTTTTTAAATTTTATGTGCATTGGTGTTTTGTCTGTGTGTACATCGGTGTGAGTGTTTCAGACCCCCTAGAACTAGAGTAGAGTTACAGACAGTTGTGAGCCTCCATGTGGGTGCTGGCAATTGAACCAAGGTCCTCCAGAAGAGCAGTCAATGCTCTTAATCACTGAGCCATCTCTCCAGTCCCCTAGAAACTATGTTTTAAAGGAAGCTTTCATAGTTAACTTTAACTGTTGACTTGACACAACCTAGAGTTATCTGAGGAACTCTCAGCTAGGGGATTACCTCAGCCAGGTTGACCTGTGTGCTTGTCCAAGGGGCTTTTCTCTTGATTGTTAATTGATGGAAGAGTGAATAGTGGTGTTCCTAGGCAGGGGTGCCCAGACTGTACAAGAAAGGGAGCTAACCATGAGTCTGTCAGCTAGACAGTGAGCAGAGTTCCTTTTCCTTTGTTTTCTGTCTCAAGTTCTTGTTCTGCTTGTATTCCATCCCTCACTTCCATCAACAATGGACTGTAACCTTTAAGATAAAATAAGTCCTTTGATTCCCAAGATGCTTCCGGCCAGTGCTCTATAACAGTGATAGAGAAGTAAACTAGACTAAAATTGGTACTGAGAATGGCTGGTTGTTGTGATGAACCTGGTTTGGGGGAGCATTGTAAAAGTGTTTGGAAAGGAAAATCTGTTGAGTGTTTGGAGGCTAACAGGCTGTTTTGTGGGAGCTTGGATGATAAGAGTGTTGAGAGAAATGAGGACAGTGAAGGCCTAGCTTGTCAAGTCTCAGAGCGAAGCAAAGACTCTGTTGAGAATCTTTGTGTGATATATTTGATTTAAGAATCTGATTTCTGGTCAGCTGGGGCTGAAGAATCATTTGTGATTGATGGAGACAGACACCTCAGAATGAGATTTCTTCATTGGACAGTGATGCTGGTCAGCTGGGACTGAATATTCAGCTATGATTAATATGAGATTAGCATCATTGAGGTGGTATCTCTTGAGAAGTATTTCTACTAGGTTAGCTTACAGAAGTTACTGTGCTGGGGTGGGAGTGGGGTGGTGGTGGGGTGAGAGTCTTCATTCAAAGTTGGACACTGAACTTGATAATGTGTAAGACTCTCTCATCTGGCACTGGTTTTGAAGGCACAAAAGGTATGGGATCAAGGGGGCCCTAGCTGACTTTTGGCACAGTCCGGCAAGGAGTCTCTGAAGAGAGGCCAGGAATGGAAATGATGAAAGTGTAGCAATATTTTTAGGGGGATCCCAGGGCTACTAGTGATGTCAGAAACATGGGACATCTACGAAGAACAATGGCTAGTGTCACATGGAGGCAACCTGGGACTTTGAGACAAACTGTGGGTGCTGTGGGTGTTGTGCTAAAGGAAGGGTGCTACCAAAGCCTTTTGCAACTAGGTTTCCAGTGAGTCCCAGATGTGACATTAAGTACCCTACTGCACTTCTGTTTTATATTGATTTGGTTGTAATTATGCCTTGCTTCTCCACCCTTCTTGGAAAAGAAAGCATTAATTTGTTTTTTATTTTACAGAAGCCTAGAGTTAAAGCATTTCAAAGAGACATGGAGCTTTCACAAATTATGTAACTTTTAAAAATTCTTTTAAAATTTCATACAATATATCTTCATCATATTTGTCCTCCTCCTTCTCCTCACAACTCCTCCCAGAGGAACCCCTCCTCCCTGCTGTCTCACTTTGTGCTCTCTTTCTTTTCTTTTTAGATGAGGCTATCTCACAGTAGACACGCTTACTATCTCTTTGTCCCTCTTCTGTGACGTTGCCTAAGCCTTAGGTGTAAAGGTTATATTGTAAACGTATTAATTAGGAGTGGCCACCCCACATTTAGTTGACTTCTGTTTTTTGATCACTTGTGACGTTCTGCAGTGATATTTGATACAAAGATATTTTGATGATGAAAGAGAGAGAGAGAGCAACACTTATCTGTGTGTGTAAGGGAAAGTACTTAGGATGCAGTTAGATAGTTTACTGGTTTGGGAAAGTAGATTCTCAAGATTCCCTGGCCTTATCATCTATAGGTAGTTGCTTAAGTTTACAGTGTTGGACATGGATCCCCTTTTAGTTAGTGGGCCTTAAGTTATGGTAAGATACTGTTGAATTAGGGCCAGGATATAAATGCTACTATTGCATCTTTTGGGAGAACTTGCTAGTCTGGCAGTTGTTGTACTTTGTAGGCATTACAGATGGGTAGGGCTACTGGTTCACATTTTTTCAAAGCGTCAGAATATGTAAAGAGTGTTAGAATTTGAAAGTTGTACTGTATTTTATATTTTGATAATAACATAAGCTCTTGGAGACAAACAAGGAAAAAAGTTATAGCTTAAGGTGATGTGTTTGTAGGTCAAATTGACAAGTGTAAGGGTTTCCTAGTTAGTTTTAGCTTTCAACTTGATATAGCCCTGAGTTATTGGAGAAAAAGAGCTAGCTGGCAGTAAGTAGAGTTACTTACTTACTGCAGTAACTAGAGTCTGCTCTAGGTTCCTACTTTGAGATCTTGCTTTGACTGCCCTCAGCAAAGACTGTAATCTGTAAGATGATATAAGCACATCCTTTCACAAGTTGCATTTGTTCATGGTGTTTACCAAAGCAACACAAAACAAACTTGGGCATCTGCAAAGATAAATATTCATGGAGCCTGAGAAAAAGATGAATAGCCAGTCCTCGGGGAAGGAACAACATGGAGCAGAACTAGGCACACCCTAGGCACACCCTAGGATCTACTCTTTGTCTTTGCATTTCTCCTTTATTTATTGTGCCAGCTCCATTCTTCTTATTCACTACCATGTCCTCCAGCTGGGAACCATAATGACCCATCACAGTTCTAAGCTTTCCAGAAGATAAAAAGAATGCTAGAAAAAAGTAAGGACAATGTCTTAGTTAGGGCTTCGAAGGGACACCACGACCCTGGCAAATCTTATAAAGGAAAACATTTAATTGGGACTGGTTTATAGTTCAGAGGTTTAGTCCATTATCATCATGGCAGGAACCATGACAGTGTACAGGTATACATGGTGCTGGAGAGGGAGCTGAGAGTTCTGTATTTTAATTGAAGGCAACAGGAAGTGAACTGGACATAGCTGGAGTACATATGAGACCTCGGAGCCCATCCCAGCAGTAATACACTTTCTCCAACAAGGACACATCTATTCCAATAGTGCCACTCCCTATGGGCCAAGCTTTCCAACATGTGAATTTATGGGGTTATACCCATTCAAATCACCCAGATAGCTAGGAAGATGAATCACATCCTCTGTGATAGCAGAGAAGAGACACTCCCTATGGTAGCACAATATACTGTGTTAGTATATTGACTTATGAAATGAATTGGTAGACAAAAATTATTCTCTTTCAATCTCTAGTTCCTCTGGAAGATGAGAATGACATCTACCTTGTACTGAAGATAAATACTAGAGTATTTGGCAGGTAGTAGACAACAAAGGCTATCTAAGATTTTTATCCTTCTTGGTTGAATTAAGGATGTAAATGAAATGAGAATTCATCACAACAGATATTTTACATATTTATTATTTTGCCCCACATTAATTAAAATAATAGGTTCATTATGATGTTTTCATGCATGCACTTTGGTCTATGCCCTCTATATTACCTCTCCTTCCTTCTTTTTTGTCTCCTCCTTGTAGAGTCTGCATATCAGAGAGATGATATAAACATTCTATTTTTGAGCCTAACTTATTTTGCATAGCGATGATCTCCAGTTCTCTCCAATTTTCTGTAATTGTCATGAGATTTTTATATATACTTCCCATTTTCTTTATCCACCACCTATTGATGTATACATGAGATCAATGTCTTGACTATTGTGAATAGAGATGCCTATGCATATATTCCCATTCTGTTCTGACTGTGATTTCTAGGAATGACATAGCTGTATCATAAGACAGTTCTATATTTTAATTTTGAGCAATATCCATTCTAATTTTCATAGTGGCAATATTAACTTAAATTTCCATTATTGATATATGAGTTTCTTTTCCTTACAGTCACTTGATTATGTAGTGTTTTTGTTTTTTGTATTCTTGGTAGGCATTTGCACCGTGTTTAAGATGGGATCTTATTGTGGTTTGACTTTTCATTTTTCTAATGACTAAAGATTTTACATTTTTTGTGTGTTATTATTAGTCACTTGTGCTGCTGCTGGTGGTCTTCCTCATTCTCCTTCTCCTTCTTCTTGTCAATTTACCCATACCTGTAATTGGATTGCTTGTTCTGTTGGGGCTTAAGTTTTTATTTCTTTATATATTCTGGGTATTAATCTTTTTTGATGAATAGCTGGTAAATATTTTCTCTATGTCTTTAACATGACTCATCACTTGTTGACCTGTTTACTGTGCAGAATTTTAATTTATTTAACCTGTTCCTGAGCTATTGGAGACACAGTCAGAATGTCTTTACCTGTACCTTTATCTTTCTTCAGAAATTTCAAAATTTCATGTCTTACATTAAGATATTTGATCTTTTGATTCTTGAACATGGAGAGAGATAGGAATCTAGATTCGTGTGTGTGTGTGTGTGTGTGTGTGTGTGTGTGTGTGTGTCTGTCTGTCTGTCTGTCTGTCTGTCTATCTGTCCAATTTTCCAAGCAACACATACTAAGGAGAGATTCCCCCCATCATTATATCAGTATGCTTATCGGATAGAATTCATACAAAACTCCATGGCTAGCTAGTTTTGACTATTTTCTGCCTGGTTCTGAAGCTTGATGCTCACACACACACATACACACATACCTCAAACCATGGAGTTTGTTTGGAGTTGGCATGAGGCCTGCCCTGAAGTGCATCTGATTTATCCCATAATAGTCTATTGGTTAAAACATATTTTTCCTTTCCCAGCAGGTATCATTTGCAGATAACTTCTGGATTAAGGGTGGGATTTTGTATCTAGTTCTTCCTCTCAATTTGGGATTCTGTCTTGTTGGAACCAGTGTAAGGCTTGTGCATGCTGCCACAGTCTCTGTGAATTCTTATGTGTATCAGTTCTGTTGTGTCTGAAAGATGTTCTTTCTTAGAATGACCCGCCACTTCTCACATTTAAAAACTTTCTGCCTCTCTTCTGGACTGATCTTTGAACTTTAATGGGAAGGATTTTATAGATACATCCCATTTAGAGATGAGTGCCCAAAGTCTGTCACTCTCTGAACATTGTCTAGTTGTGGGTCTCTGTGCTAATTCCCATCTATTGTAACCTTCTCTGATGAAGGTCAACAAATGCACTGATCTGTTGGAGGATGAGCTTGTCCAAGGAAGGGGAAATAGAATATAGGGTTATAAAGAAATAAAGAGGAGACTGGAATAGGATTCAATAGGGAGGGGAAGGAAGGGTGATGTGAAGGAGAAAATAGGGGGAGGGTAAGTAACACTAAAGGCTTTTTAAAAATACACATGGAAACCTACCACTGTAGACTTAAAAACAAGAACAACAAGAAAACAAAGCCAAACCTTACTTTAAAGGAATTTTCTCAGTATACAGCAAAACTGGGTAGACAGTGAAAAAAATTGCCATCTACCTTTGAGCATCTTCTGACTTTCATAACTTGATCCCTTCAAGTGGCTTCATGTGTATGGTAAAGGGGGGAGGACCTCAATGAGGTAATAACTTCTGAGTGTCTGAAGAACTCCACAGATTATATGATATATATATATTGTTTAAAGGCAAGATACAAGGTATCTCTGTGAAAGGCAAGAAACAGTGTATCTCTGTGAAAACTTGTAGTGTGTGGTTTAGTTTTGTTTTGTATGTGTGTGAGAGAGATTGGCATTCCAAATTATTTTTTCCTGTTAATTCACTACTTTATCCTAGACATTGCCTTTGAATCACATGTAGAACTGAAAGCAATACCCCACCTATAGAAATTCTGTAGAAATTCCATTTGAACCCCACCCTCACCCCTCTCAATCAGACTAATTGCCTTTGCTCATTTGCCTGCATTCAGAAAATAATTGAATCTTAGTTCACTTCTGTAGTACAACCAGCATCAAATGAGTAAGTCTATATATAACTATCAATGTTTAACTTTATATTCAAAGAATCTTCAATTTGTAACTGACCTACGAGTTTTCTCCCAGGGTCTGCAATTCCTGAACGTGTCATTATGTGTCCACACAGGGAGTCAATTAGATTTTGATTTGTTGTGGAAGAAATTTTCCTCACAGTTTTTGTTCACTTCCTTGAAAAGAGGTTATTTTGTATAGTTATATTCTTAAGACAGCAAGAAATTCTACAGGCTGTTTAAGATTTCTCTTTAGTCTTGCCAGCACCCTAACATCATTTATTTTTACAGAACAATTTATATAATGGAGAAGCCATGATCTGTGATACTTCACTGCTGCCATGTACACTCAGAGGCAACCAGACTGGCCCCCTGTCCAATGATCTGGGTACCTGTCACCCCCCAGAAAGTTCCTGCCTGGTGAAATACAGAGCTGCATTTATGTCAACCACAGTGTGTCCAAGCATTCCCAAATTGTGTGAGCTGTCTCTCTTTAGGACTGAATTATTTTCCTGTAGCTCAGTGTGGCCTTCGACTAACAGGATCCATCTGCATGTCTCTTGAGTCCTGGGATTAAATGTGTTTGCCACCACATCCTGGTTCTATGGCTAGCAAGTATGTCTGCTGCAATTAAAGATGTGTATCACCACTGCCTGACCTCTATGACTTTTGGCTAGCTTTGCTTTCTGTACCCCCAGGTAAGCTTTAATACTTCATAAATAACATATTGAGATGTCCACAATTCAGTGTCCTTGCACTTACATTTCACAAGCCTTGCTTAGCAAACCATCTACCCAGTCCCACACTTTTTATTATTGTTTTAGAATACAGTATCCTTTCTTTTTCTGTGTGTTTTAGAACAATTGTGCTGGATGATTCAGAACTTCTCTGTGTGTTCTCTGCATTCTTTCTCTACTTGGTTCACAGTTTCTCATGAAAACCATTTCTGCTTCTGTTTTCTAGAGAATTACAATTTCCCAACATAAACTTACCAGTGTCAAATCAATAGTCCATGTTTACGGGACTTTTATTCTCCAGGAACAGATTAAAAGTATGTTTTTCCCTTGGTGAGGTAAAGTCACATTGCAAGATAGGAATCTGTTTTCCTGACAGTGTTGATTCCTGTCCTAGATTCTCTCTCCCTAGATTCTCTCTCTCTCTCTCTCTCTCTCTCTCTCTCTCTCTCTCCTCTCTCTCTCTCTCTCTCTCTCTCTCTCTCTCTCTCTCTCTCTCTCTCTCTCTCTCTCTCTCTCTCTCTCTCTCTCTGTGTGTGTGTGTGTGTGTGTGTGTGTGCATGGACCATCCTGAAATCAGAAATAACTTCCTTCCATTTCAGACTCCTCCCCCAATCCAGGAAGCCTAAGAGAATGCAGTGTTTTGTGGAGAAGGTAAAATGTTAACAATATAGGATATAGACAAAGTGTTGTCACCAGAAGCAAACACTGGGATAATAGAGCATTCCTCTAAATTGCGTGCAAAGGATGAAAGCAGGTGGGAGGGCTGAGAGATGACAGCTAGTAGAGGAGGAGGGAGCTTAAAGAAGGGAGAAAAGGGAGGGGAGGAGCAGGGAATGGAGAGGATAGGAGGGGAGTGGGGGGAGAGAGGGGAAGAGCAGCACATAGAGGAGGAAGGAGAAGGGAAGAGGCAGGTATGAAGGGGAGGGAAGGGAAGGAAGGAATAAAGGAAAGGGAAACTAAGAAGGAGAAAAGGAGACATACAGGAAGATAAGGGAAGGGAAGGAATCAAGACAGATAGCTTAGTGGTCCAGAGAAGGTTCTCTTGCCTTCTGCTTCCAACAGTCTGGATAGAGAAGAAGCAAGGTCCCAGAGAGGAGAGGATTGCCTGGCACATCAGGTCCAATGTCAAAAGATGCAAAGCCTCCCTGTGAGAAGAATAGTCTTTTCCCCAGGCAGAATTGGGAAGAGGTATATTGTCCCATGTAGTGTGGGACTGAGCTGTGTGGGTCTAAGACTGGGGGTCCTTGGAACTGTGGTTCCACTTAGCATGAACTCTAGAAGAATCTCAGGAAGAACTGAGAAGTTTGCTTCCAGCCCAATAAGTAAAGCTCAGGAAAAATATAACAATGAGTTTAAATAATAGATTATAAATCATGCATGTACAGACAAAATAGCTGCTCACAGTAAAAAAAATGAATTCTTTTCCTTTTTAAAATATACTTTTCTTTAATGTTTTTTCATTGTTGTATTTTGATCATGATGGCCCCCTCTCAGCTCCTCCCAGATCCTCCCTGCATCCATACTCACTCAACTCATGCCCCCTCTCTCAATTAAAAAAACTTAAGGCAACATTTACATACTGCAAATTTTTCCTTGGGAGAACAAGTATGGGAAAGTTTTTGGCCCCAACCTTTACCTACTAGTCAATGCTCTCACGGCGCTAACTCCCCAATTCTGGCATCCAGGCATTTTCCCCCTCCTCGGTGGATTATTGCCTGCTTCACATCTGTGAATTGAGCTTCCGAAGGATACATGTGGAGTCATACATGTGACACCCTTGAGTTCTGCTTCTTTCCCTCGCAGGCACGCATTTGTGATTTAATCATGTTGATGCATACTTGGGGAGTTTGTTCCGTTTTGTTCTCCCAGCATGTGATAGTTTGTGTGTACCGCGGTTTTCAGCTGTGGGGGCCGGGACTGCAGATCAAGCTGTTAGCATGTGGTGGGGGTTAGTGGGAAGGGAAGTTTACATTTCACTTGGGTAAATGCCTAGAAGTGGGGTTGCTGCACTGTGCTGTGTGCATAGGTTTGTGAGATTCTGCCAAACACATCCCAAGGTGGCTGTAACAGGAATCTTAGCAAACTGTAAGGAATTTCAGTTGACTTAGTTATGTTGTCATTTGAAACACTGTTTTTCTTCTGTATAGTGATATGAACTTATAGTTAAAGGTAGTCAGGAGGCTGAGGCAGGAGGATCACTTGACTTTGAAGCCCACCCTTGACAACATAGAGGATCATCACTTCAACAAACAATTGTTATTAAAACCTGTTAGTAAAATTGTGTCATAGTTTTAATTAGTCTCACTTGCTTACCATTTTTATACTGGTGATGAACTGTCAGCTGAGATGTTTTGCCCACTTTCAAGTAGTTTTTAATCTAATTATTAGAATTTTTATTTTTAATATAAATTTTTTATTATTCCAAAGCCTTGCTCTCTTCTATAAGTTTTATAGTCTGTACATACAAGTTTAAAAGTTTGACTTCTATGGTCCATTTTACTGAAAGTTTTATATAAGATAGAAGGTATGGCTCTAGGTCTTTATGGGTTTGAACACATTCCAATCATTTGAACACCATGGAAAAGATCACTGTTTCCTCAGATGGGGGCCTCTGCTTCACTGTTGAAACTCAGTGGACCTGTTTGTGAGAGGCTGGACCCTCTATGATAGTGCTGCTGTCACTGTTCTACAGTGTGACAGGAAGTCCAGAAGGAGGTCCTGCACATCCTCCAGCTCACTTGTCTCTTTCCTGCTTTGCATTTCAGCTTTTACTGTTTTCCCTTTTCTACAATTCTGAATCAGCGTATCAAGTTCTTTGCATTCCTATTGGCATTTGACTCATTCGCTTTGACTCAGCAGGTCAGTTCAGGCATACTCAGCATGAAACAGTGTTGAGGCTTTGGGTCCACAGGGACAGCACACCTCTCCATGACTTAGGTCTCTCTGATTTCTTTCATCTTTTTTGAAATTTAATTTTACTTATAGAACTCTTGGAGATATTTCATAAGAAGCACACCTTCTTTAATGTAACACTTTATTTGGAGGTAAAAATCTCAGGCAGTGAGTGAGGAACAAGATGGCAAAGAGAATAAACACATCTAAAGTGGTTATTTATTGAGGCAGCCACATAGCAATAAAAAGTTATGAGTGATGGCTCAGTCATGTGGCTGCAACAGGAAGAGGCAGAGACTGGGGGTGTATCAGCTCTTCCCGGCACTTGTCATTCAGTAGTCAAAATCCTCATAACTGAATTCATTGTGTGATGCCTCCAGGTAGTGCCAGTTGGCATCTACAGAGGGATAGTTCCTAGGGAAGCCAAGCCATGTGATCACTTCACCTGAAGCATAGAAGACACCCTCTTCAGTGAGGAGGTGTTAGAGATGTATCTGGAATGCCCCACAAGCCTGCAAGCCAATGAAAACTTTCTAAACCATTGTTTTGAATAAACCCAAGGTTTGTTAACTGTGCCCCAAGCAAAGACACACTGAAAGAAAATACAGACAGCGAGTTAAAGATGATGCCAGACCTTGCTGTAAATATTGATCTGGTGGAATAACAAGGTCCAACAGTGAATATTCAACACTGAGAAATGCCAACAGAGTGGGTTTCATTGAAAATTAAAGCAGCGGGAAAGCATGACGTTGCATTGATGAGAAATGTCTACACCAGTGAGGGCGCATACAGCTACGACAATGCTGTTCTGGCAAACCCATAGACCAGCGGGGGTAACTACTGTGCTATGAATGCCTCTCACAACAGCACCTAAAGGCTGTATCAGTGTCAATCTCATGCTCAGCACAGGGCCAATGGGAATGGGAATGGGAAGCTGTAGGGCTTTCGTACTCTAGATAGAAGAATATTACAAAGAAGGAATGGCCAGATAATTGGGGGGTTTATTTACTGATGTTTCTAGAATGACTTCTTCAAAGAAGGCAAATATTTTCCACAGAAGAGTGCAGAGTATTGTCAAATGACTTTTCCCACCTGCAGGTGTGTGTGCTCCCACTTGTGTATGTGCATGTGCACACATGCACATGTAGGCCACAGAAAACCTTTGGTGTCATATTTGTCATGTATGTTGTGGGGATTAAACTCCACTCTTGATGTTTGCATAATAAGCACTTGACTAAGTAAGTTATGCCTATAGTCCTTTGAGACTTAAATTGAAAAACAAAGCCAGGCATTGGTGGCTTACACCGAGGGAGGAAGGAAGGGAGGGAGAGGGAACAGGGGTCAATATGTAAAATAAGAAAAAAATTATAATAAAAAAATTGAAAAACAAATTGTTTGGGTTGGCAGAATTTCACCATACTGGTAAACCTATAAAATAGGGACAGCTGTGACTCAAGCTCACACAATAATGCTTAGTGGTGTAGGGGTAAGTAAGATATGCCCGGTCAGTTTAGAGTTTCTGAACATGAGCACTATTAAGTTGTGATGGCCAGAGCCACAATCACAAAAGAGGTGATACTGCTTTGGAAGGAAGTCATCTCTTTCTACCGTGATTCTCTGTATTTTTCTTATTCTCATCTCTGTGTGTATGTTGAGCCAAGAAAGCTACAATTGAGTGTGTAAAGGGCTGATAAAGTCCTGAGTTGGTGTGTATTATTTGACATCAGCATGGCCATGTCAAGGACCCCAGAGGCTCAGACCTATCTATGAGAATGGCAAAGCCTTCCTCTGGTCCAAGTACAGGGGTTTGAATGATTGACCAGTGTGCATAAAATCTATCAACTGCAGCTTCCTCCTCTGGGACAACAGCAACCTGGACTTGTTTGTCTACAGAAACTCCCTACCCAGGCTAGCTAACTTCTCTGTGCTGTGCACAATAAATGCTGAGGTTCCAGGTTG
Source organism: Phodopus roborovskii (assembly GCF_943737965.1). NCBI lineage: Eukaryota > Metazoa > Chordata > Mammalia > Rodentia > Cricetidae > Phodopus > Phodopus roborovskii. The sequence goes on from NW_026126469.1 coordinate 11,145,828, forward strand.
CTGGAACTGTTGGTGCTGCTCCGTCCAAGTGAGCAGTCTGGCTTTTCTGTATGTGAGTCTGTGTGTCTGTCCTTTCTTCATTCCCCGGCCACCCTGGTCAGGTTTCCAGGGCCAGGCCATTCACGAAGTAATGCATATGGAATTCTTTAATGTATTACTGGTTGCTAATATTTTTCTCTCTATTTTTGACTGCTACAAGACTATTTAGTTGCAATTTTCTTTTAAGCATTCATTTAGCAAATACGATTTGGAGGACAGGTATGGCATGAGGACACAACAACAGCTATAACAAACCAGGACTGTGTATGACAAGGAATTCACAGGTAGAGGAATGCCAATGTTAAAACGTGTATTTATGAAATTGTGTGCCAAAAAAACCTTCCTATAACCCCAATAACCAGAATCAAGAATTATGTGAATTATGGCATTGTTAGTTATGCTTTGTACTTGATGGCATTATTGGAAAAATAAAAAATAAAATTGTGTGCCAGGCACAGGATGTGTGGTAAAACCTGAATTCACAAAAAGCAGGCACCCCTATAGCTTTTGCAGCTCAGGAATGTTTCTAAGAGAAACTGGTACCTAGGATCAGCTCCCGGGGTGAGTGAGAGTTCCGGGCTTAGTGGTGCTGGGGAAGTAAGAATGTTAACGGAACTCAGTTAATTTCATCTGGGTTATATCTGAGAGTCACAGTGGACAATGTCAACGATGTTGGTCAGAGTATTTGGTATTTTGAATAACTGTTTCTAATTCTGGCCTTATACTGACCTGAGTACAAATCTTAGAATCACTGCAGTTCGAGAGATGTATAGGAAATGGGAAATTCCAGATGAATAGTAAAGCATTATTCCATAACAAAGAAGCAAGATCACTTGTAAAAATCAGTGTTGAGTTCCTAAATTGTGTAATACTTGTGGGAGTCAGTTCTCTCCTTCAACCCAAGAGGCCCTGGGGATCAATCTCAGGTTGTCAGGCTTGGTGGCAGGCATATTTATGCATTGGACGATCTCACAGATTCCCTAAGCTTAAACTTTAAATATATCTTGAATATTCTGCATTATTTTCTCTTTTGTGATGGATTGGAAGATAAAGTAAACTTTTTGTAGCTAAAGAGGACCAGCGAAGTGAATATTTGTATTATGGCTAGAAGAACCACTGACCACTGCTGATCTTTAACTGACTGCAAAACAAATGGGATGTAAATATTTGTTGGGTTCAACCTCTGGCATTTCCTGCTGTTTTGAAATATTAGATAAATGTTTTACAATTTTTTATGCTGAGCAATATTTGTTTAATGATGCAAAGATGTATTACCTTCTTTTATGTTGCATTTGTTTAACTCTGAAGCTGTGTTACTTTGCCTGTCTAAAACACCTGATTGGTTTAATAAAGATCTGAATGACCAATAGCTAAGTCAGAGAAGGATAGGTGGGGCTGGAAGACAGAAAGAATAAATAGGGAGAGAAAAAGAAGAGAGGAAAGGGAAAAGGAAAAAAAGAGGAGGGCGCCAGGGCCCAGCCACATAGCGACCCATGGAGTAAGAAGGAAAGAAAGATATATGGATACAAAAGGGTAAAACCTCTGTGGCAAAAGGTACACAGGATAATTTAAGAAAATCTGGCTAGAAACAAGCCAAGTTAATGCTGGGTATTCATAAATAGGAATAAGTCTCCATGTATTTCTTTGGGAGCTGGGTGGTGGCCCTCCAAAGAGCAAAGAGTAAAAACAAGAAACTACATCCTGCCTTGTTTGTTCTTGAAGCAGATCCCAGTCTACCACATATACTATCCTTATGAAGTGTTATTGTAATTTTCTCTGAACTTGACAGAGTCATATAGTTCATTAAACAGTGAAAATAAAGAATCGGGAATCAAGAAAAATTTTTTGGGTTGTGAAAACAATTGAAATATATATATTTTTTTCAAAATATGGGTAATGAAGAAAAGCAAATGTGAACAATAAACATGTGAAATTAAACTTGCAAATGTCATTTTACAAGAGTATTTTATTCCCAATCATGTGATTTTTGTTAATAACGTTAAGAGCAAACTTGTCCCACGTTTCTCATTCACTGTGGGTATATACTATAATTTTCCATTTGTACTTTTTGATGGATTGGTCCCTTTAACTGAATTCTGTAGGAAATTTTCTGACTTTGTAAATCAGTGAGTTTTCCTAAAAGCTGCGAGGGTGTCTGTTTTTTCTGTGTGCCTGGAATTGTCTTGAATTGTCTCGACAGTCACATAAAGTGTCTTGTTTAACTTACAGTAGTGTATTTACACTGTTTCCAACCCCTACAATTCCCCACATGGTTTTATGCAGCATATTCTTGCTGTTCTTAAGAATACTTCTCATTATGTGGATTGCAAAAGCCAATACCAAATGCCAAATCCAAGTTTGTTACACAAGCAGTTTGGAAGGTCAGAATGATGTCCATGACACATTCCAGAAGTCAGCTCAAATTTTTATTTCCCCAAATGGCTTTACTTATGAAATCTGATTTTCATGTCTCCCTATGGTATCCTCCTGTGATCTGCTTTAATATTTCAAAATTTAACCAGTGCAAAGTCTTCTAGAAAAATCGGTGGATTTTATTTTTCTTTGAAATCTCTTAGAATTCTTTGAACATTTCTTCCTACAGGGTATTTTGCATAGAATACTACTTGGTAACTATTGAAAGATCTTGGTTTGGGCTGGAAATAAAATGAGGGATTGCCAAGTCTGATGTTGTATACTGGGGAGAGGAATGCTCCGAGAACTGTGGTGTCCTGACCGAGGTCACAGTTCAAGTGCTGTCATTACCAACAACACTGCCTCCGGTTCTGCACCTCACTCAACAGTTCACCTAGCCACACTTTATCTCGCCTGATCCTTGACCTCGTGAGGGAGACATGCAGATGCTATCAACCAGTTTCCTTTTTTTAAACACGGGAAAAATTGAGACCCAGAAAAAGTCAGTTATGCCGCCGAATTCCGTTGTTCATTTATGCCACAAATAGTAATTGAACCCCTATGTCTTCCAGGCATTGTTCTAGTTTCGTTCTAAAAATGGACCGAGGTGCTGTTCCCTGTTCCTCAGTAAGAACGATAGAGAAGACACTGAATGTTAATGGCATACTAAGAAAGCCTGCTTGCTGTCTCCAGCCCAATGGGGACTTTTTCCTACGCCTTTGTTAATCAATTAAAATAAATGAGTTTTCCGATGGATTCATTAATTCTCCTTTACTATGAAGAAATAATCCTTTTAAAGAATGTATCCTGCCAAGAAAGCAGAGCAAGAATAAAAAGAGGGCTTTGGAGAGTTACATAATTTTATGTGCTTGGGAGAATAGAGGGGGAAAGAAGTACATGTTTCTCTCCTCTCCAGGTTTGAGATTTATGATCGGTGTTTCAATAATAATGAGTGAATTCTGGGATAAGATATACGCTTGGTACTGTGCCTTAACTTGTGAGATATACACAAGTTAGTTCTTACAGGAAGCCCCGTGAGATTCTGTAATCCACAAGAAGGTATTCAGGGGACAACACAATAAAATAAAATAAAATCAAAGGGACCTGCTATCCAATCTGTTTCATTAAATATGAAAATTAAAATGCCTTACAAAGTACCTACTCATCCTCTCTCCTCCCAACAAACAAAAGCTTTGGTAGGCAGCCTGAAATTGCTCATCAAGGAAAAAGACCACACTCGGGTTTCAAATGGTCTCTTCTGAATGAAGCAATTAGTGCTAAAAGGAACATGCTGTCTCCTCAGGATTTGTAAGGTATGACATTCATTGTACTTGCTGGCACTCGATCAAACGTCTCCTTGGCCGAAGCAAGGAGGTAAATGGCTGGCTGCATAGGCTATTGACCTTGGGTAATCAGCAGGATTTGTCTGACTCACTACACAGGACTGTTCTTGGACTGGGTACGAACCTGAGAGGCACACCTCGAGTCCTCTCAGTTTGCTTTGCTACTGTCAGCAGGCCCACCCAGGCTGCTGTCTCCTGGAGAGCAGAAATATCATCCTGAGGTGGTTTAGGTTTTGAAATTCCTTAGAGTAACATGACGTAGTGCTGTCTTTGCTTGGGTGTATTTGTTCCAATATTCTGCCTTTCGCCCAGAATATCAACATCTCAAAGCTACCTTTCACTAACTGATCTGAAGCACCTATTAATACATAGGTTAGCAAGTGACATCATTGGCAACAGCTTAGGAAGGCTCTACTGTGGATACAAGAAGTTTCTCTCTCTCTCTCTCTCTCTCTCTCTCTGTGTGTGTGTGTGTGTGTGTGTGTGTGTGTGTGTGTGTGTTGGGGACTCTTCTGATGACAGCATGACATGAAGGCTTAGATAAAAGGTGCAGTGGAGCTTGGAAGGGGTTCAAAACCTCTCTTTGGTGAATTATACCAGCAGCACTCACACTGTGTTGTCTGGGCTCCAAGGGAGAGGAAGACAGGAGGCATGGCTGGAGTCTGGATTACCCTACTACCCAGCTCCCCCCATGTAAAAGACTGTACCTGTTGTTTTATATGTATATTTTTATTTTATATTTCTATGGCATATGCCTATCATCTAATCATTTTACTAACTTATTGGATGCTCTAATTCTTTTGATAACATAAGGCAATATCATCCTTTTGCATATGAGGGGCCTATCTTGCATGCACATATAACATTTCACAGCAGTGCTAACATTAGCACTCTGTATCTCTTCATCAATGACACCGAACTTGGTAACCGTTCCTCACTGTGTGCTGTAAGGTCAATAATGGGCATGGAATTAGAGAAATGCTTCTTGAATGGATGAATGATGGCCCGCCTTTGTAAAGAACAGAATACATTACTCCTTTTTTTGTTAGCTCGAAAGTTAAACTATCCTTGAATGGGAGCAATGATAGATCTCTAAATAGAAGCCTTAGTGATTTACTTAACATTACCCACCACTGTTAGCCGGTGGTTCCTGCCCTGCCCACTTTGAATCTTTACTGATACTGCCTGGTTTCCTGCTTCATGTATACACTAGTAGGTTTTATTTGCTTAATTAAGTTCTAGGCAACTACCTAAAGAAATGGAATCGGTGATTTTTCCTACTTAATATTTCCTTAGAGATGACATGGTATAAGGAGAAATATTATGTGTTCTAGAGTCACAGAATCGGGTTCAGCTACAAGCTAACCATGTTATTTCCGGCTTGATGACAGTTTGCTCAGGTGTCAAGTGAGGACAATAATTCCAGTTGACCTCATTTACATTTGGGGTGGGGGATCAAAAGAAGTGTTCTCATTGAAACTGTATGTTGAACTATAAAATGCCACATAAACAAAGGTGCTTATTACTCACTGGGCCTTAGGCCTGGAAGGCCATGTGATCTCCTTCCAGGGTTGTTTGTTTATGCTTGGTTAATCCCCTTTTCCTTCCTACCTCTTCTGAGGTCCACAGAGGTAAGGGATTGGCAAAGAAATAAAAAGATGGAGCTTTCATGTAAACATTCCCTCCCCCATGCAGTCTCTCTTTGGTCTTTCTATTTTTGTGTCTTCTTAGTCACAGGGCCCAAAGAGGGAACACCATTGGGACTCATGTGAGGATCCCGGGAGCTCAAGATCCTCAGATTTAAGACATGGCAGCTCTCCTGGGCAAACTTTTCACCACACCACTTACTGTCACGAGTGGTTTTATTACCTGTTCAGAAAATATTGTCAGGGGCCTGTAAAAATTCCATTTCTACCAAGAACTTTTGTTTTATTTTTAAAACATCCCTAATGATCAAAAAGATGTTTCTGCAAATCACCCAGGTGGCATCCTACCTCTGTCATCTCGAATCACGTCGACTGTCGACTTTCCTGACAAAGTGCAAGGTGGGTTTCTCGCGGCCAGTGCTGTGGTCCTGCTGATGTCTCAAACAGAGCCGCCTCATCACTTGGTTCACAGCAACGTTATACATAATTGAAGTTCTAGAAGCAGCGCTTTGCTGGCAGTTTGGGGGAATGATGCATGGGACAGAGAAAGTCCATTTTGGGCTATGAGTTGCTGACACTGGGGAAACTGTATGTCCCAGTTAAAAACAGACAATTTGACTGAAAAGAAATGTGCAGAGTAGAGCTAGATCTATTGTGGAAGGCTGCACTACTTACAGTATTGAAAACATACTGCTGTCATACAGAACTTTGAAGCTGGACTTCTTCTGTCTTCAGTCAATGAAACAGACAGGAGGCATAGCTCCTAGCTTTACTAATTGGTAGCTGGATTACAATGATGATGATCACTGGTTATTATAAGAGAGGGCATACCAATACCTGTGTGTGTGTTGTGAGGATTAAATGGGAACTTTTTATGAACCTGATACTCTTTTGATGTTGTAGCATTTTCCAAATGAGAAGTGTGTGAACATGGGTTCTAGAGTCTTCTATGTGTTGGACTTTGATTTCTCTGCCCTTATGTGCTTAGCTCACTGAGCTTAAGTGTCTTGTTCGTCACACAGGAACTTAAATACCAAATTTGTAGCCGAAGGTTTAAACATATATTTGAAGTATGTGTTGCTTTGTAGCTGGACTGAGGTCTGCACTCTACAGAGTGTTATTGGGTATTCTCTGATTCCTGCCGAACCATTGTGAAATAATGGGTAGCCAGAAGCACAGAAAGCAGAGTATGTTACTACACTGGGCAGGATGGATCTGAAGTCAGAATCCAAATTTTAGATTCACATCTGGCAGAAGTTTCCTCTTAAATACCAAATAAACTTAGAGATTGTGATTTCTGCTAGTAAGAAACTACATATTGAAGCTGGTTCAGGAGGAAATCTCCTCTTAGGTTCCATGCTGTTGATCCTTCAAAGTTTGTTACTTCCCATTATGCAAAGTGTTCAGCTCTCAAAAACATACGCTATAGAACATGTCTGACACACCTCTGAAGTGGGGAGAAGAGATATGAGAATCTCAAAAACAAAACAAAACAAAAAACAAAACAAAACAAAAACAACAAAAAACAAACAAACAAACAAACAAACAAAAAACAGTGAGTTAGAAAGCCATGGGAAGCTGTGTTCAGTAACAACAGATGGTGTTAGCAGCACAACCCCATGACTGAAACTCCTTTCTAACTGAAGGAAATATAGACCTATAGTTTAGAGTGTGGGAAGAGGAGACTATAGAGATCATCAGGATGAATACACACCACAGTAAAAAGAAGCCGTTGACAAAATCTGAAATCACACAGCAGCTTAGCGAAGTGGACTATGCCACTGCTCAGTCCCACCAAGGAGCTGGCTCTCTTGTTGCCCAGTTAGGAAGCATCACCTTTGCTGATAGACATCGCAAATGTATTTGCCATGAACACATTGGACCTTTGACCTCAAATCTAAAAAGCAGATAAAATACTGACGATTGCATTTATAATCCCCAAGAAAATGTGCTGGTCCTTTAAAAGTAATATGATAATATAGAGAAAATCAAACTCTTTAAGTAGAACCCTGGCATCCAGAGGCGATGGAAGAGGAAAGATGAAGTATGTGCCTGTCCAGAACGTGGACACTCAGCTCATGGGTTGGATGTGATTATATATGGCCCAACACAAAACTGTTAACTTACTTAAAACATATGAAAAAAATTGCAACTCAACTATGTGGTCCTTGAGGGTGAACTTTGTGGATGTCAATATTGCAACATGATCACCCAAAATAAATTTATACAGGCTCTCACTATTTGCAGGTACGTGCAGCTTCAATTTTACTACTCTGTTATATAATCAGCAGAAATGAACTGGCACCATCTGAGGTCACATGTGTTACATGTACTTGTGTTGATCCTTTGCATGGAATGCAATAACTGTCAGTAACATTTTACTGTTTGATGTTATTTTGAAGACAGTGTCAACACCCAAATAAGGTCCTTACCTCCAGATAAACAAGTATTCTTGTTTGATTGTTAAACGTTTCCCTACTTCACAATTATGCTTCATTTATGTTATTGCTTTTAACTCCACATATATTTGTGAGAATGAAGTAACTTAGAGTAAACACTAAACCCCTAATATGTGATGAGTATCATGAAAACTCATTGAGAAATCCTAACTTGCCTGAACCTGATATTGATGTTTTAATTTCTCAAATGGGATATAAAAAACCCTACTAGTTTTGTGTTACTCTATTTTTTATTATTTACAGTAAAATGATGTAAACATCAGTGAAGTTTGACTATTTAGATATGTTCATTTTCTTTATGAGTGTTCATAAACTTGGGACCTGATCAATGATTTGAGAAGACTGTCTGAACACATAACATATCAGGACATTCTTATCTGTGGTGGCAGACATCATAAAAGTTATATATGGACATGTTTATTTATATATTTATTTCTTGAGCAACAGATTTTGTTAGTTTTCGTGTATTGAATGAACTCCCTGACGCTTTGTTGTCCAGTGTGGCCAAGAGAAGCCAAAAGATAAGACATAGCAGCCCCAAGCATGAAGATGATCATTTCCTCATGGGATAGGGAGAACCTTCATTATTTGTGTTTCTTCAGCTTCAGTATCTCTCCAGATAAGTAAGGCAAAGCTAGTGTGATGCTTGGATTAGAAAAGGCTTCCATAAACTCACGTATTTAAATACTTAGTAGAGAGGGAGTGGCACTAGTAGGAGATGTGGCGTTGGAATAGTCCTGGCTTTGTTGGAGGAAGAATGTCACTAGTGGTTGGGCTTTGAAGGTCTGAGAAGCTCAAGCTATTTCTCTGCATGCTACCTATGGATCAAGATATTGAACTCTCAGGTCCTTCTCCAGCACCATGTCTGCCTGCATGCCTCCATGCTTACCACCATTACCTTAATGGGCTAAACCTCTGAAACTGTGAGAGAGTCCCAACTAAATGTTTTTCTTTATAAGAGTTGCAACAGTAATGGTATCTCTTCACAGCAAGAGAAACCATAACTATGATAGCTAGTGTAGGTGAAAAAACGTGTTTCATTCTTCTGTCTACTCTCTCATCCCTCCTCCTGAGCTACAGCACAGGATAGAAGGACCAATTGGCATCCTCATCTGCCAGAACCATCCTATGAGTTATGCTAGTTCTTATTTTACAGTGTGAATATCTGTAGGGCACCTGTATCATTGGGATGTTATGAAATATGGCTAATGAAAATGTCATACAAATTTTAAAATAAATTTTGCAAAAATTGAAATTGGACGAGAGGGAGAAATTTCCCAGGAGTCACATATTCTTGGTGAAATCTATTCATTGAGGTCACAAGGTTGGCTATTCTTTGTGCATCTTTCCAGGACATTAGCTGCCATGACATTTAAATGGAATCATATGCCATGTAGACAGGTTTATCAAATTTAGTTTTTAAAAAAAGATACCATACATACTATTCAATTTAAATTCAAATTAAAAAATACCATGTCTCAAAAGTGAGTGTGTCTCAAATAAAACTTTATTTTATTGCAAATTCAAATTTATCTGAGTCTTCTATATTTTATTTGGTAACCAAGGATATATGGTGCAGGGAAGGCTAATAAAATATACTCTGAAAAATAGTGGATAGCTTTTACAGTGCCCCCACATTCCTCTCCTTGTCTCATAGCAACAGACTTAATGTTCCCAAATTGTAGAGAGATCAAAGGTGAGGTGACAGTTCTCAAGCGACTTTGCTAAGATTGTGATGAGCAATGATGCTAGCACCAAAGCAAGGCTATTTTTTAATGCCTTATTTTGAAGTTTTAGGTTTATTATAACAGCGTGCATCTGCGTGGCCTTCTTTGGCTTCTCCTAATGTTAGCACCTCATACCTTACATACTCACGGAATAGAGACGGAGTTGAGAAATTGGCCTCAGGACACTAGGGCTCACTGTTGTTCACACTCTGTTCACGTTTCATCAATTACTAGGCAAATGTTTTTTCCCTCTTTGGATCCAATCCAGTCTTTATGTTGCCCTTTGTTTCCCCATCTCCTGCTACCGGAAACAGTCTTAACATTTTCTCCTATGCCACTATTGGGTTTTATGATGAGGACTAAGGAATCATTCTGCAGAATGTCATCCAATTTAGCTTGCTTCCTGTTCTGACATGTACTGGAAAGGGCATGGGGGGAGGGAATATATCCTTCTCAGGATATGTGCTCAAGTCTAATGGTGACATTAATTTTAATGCCTGGTTAGGATGTCCATCACTTGGTTTCTTCCCTGTAAATTACTCTTTTATTTTTCTTTTGTTTGGTAAAATTTTCAGAAGAGACAATGAGGGTACAAAAACATCTTGTTTTTCATAAACCTTTACTAATTAAGTACTTAAATCCTCAAGTACTCTGGTGTTCTGTTCAATGCCATTATCATTGTTGTGTCATTTTTTTTTTCCTGCCCTCATCACTGGAATTTTTTTTTTTTTTTTTGGTCAGAAGAAACTGTTGCTTTAGTCCTTATTTAAGCTAAATTATTTTAATTCCAAATATATGGTTCTTTTGACCAATGCACATATGGAGGAGTGCTTCAGCTGCAATGAATGTCTGACTGTGTCAAGTCACCAAAGATGAGAGATGAAGATAATTCACTTTGTTTGTATCGACTGAACGATTGCTTCTATATGGGGCATCTGGCCAAGAGAAGACTAAGAAGACCAGAAGACTAAGAAACCAAAGAGAAATAATGAGGATGCATGTTATGAAAATCATAGTAAAAGTTTTCAACTGTATTTTGAACTGAAAAATGGCTCTACTGCTGACTTTTTCTGTGAGTGCATCATGATGCGTCTGTGGGGCCTTCATAGTACTCTTAATCGTATACTATGTAGATCATCCTCAAATGGATGATCCTGTGGACATTAGGGTTTAAACATCACAGCCTCTTTCTCCCCATGAACAGAAAGAAGGGGCTGGTTCAAGATCAACTTTTCAGTTGCTTTAAGGTTCTGATTCCTTCTCACCTGGGAGCAATTATGAGGTTTCAGTCAATGTAAACATTGCCCCTCATTAATGAAATGAGAATTAACATAGATACAGACCTTGCTTCCAATGTGCAATCTGGGTGCTCACTGTCTCACTGGTCTGGAATAATCCCAGTGACCCAAATATCATCAGAGCAAATGAGATGTCATGTTAAAAAAACAAAACAAAGCAAAACAAAATTGTCTTTCTGTCTCTCTGGCTTTCTCTCATTCTCTCTCACACCCTCACTCTGAAAAAAATAAGCTAAATAACAGCATTAAAAAGAACAGCAAATTTCTTGGAACTACCTGGGGTGCATGTATGGATGAGTGGAACGTATCTTTCTGCTACGTGTACTGTTTAGGACACACCCCCTAATGCCACTGAGACATATCAACTTCATTACACTAACACCATAAAATCTATCAAAGGATCTAATTCTAGCAATGAAAGGCTTTTGATGGAGGTGGGAGCTGAACCCCATATCTAAGCACTCTACCATTAAGCTGTACCCTCAGCTGTCATTTATTTTCTTATGAAAGTGCAGGCACTGGCTGGAGTTTGAGGAGTAGGTAGGGTTTGCCTTCAGGAAGAATCTACATTTTTAAGAGGAGTATGTTGAGGTTCAGTGGCACAACACCACTTTTAGGGAGGATGGCAGTACTCAGCAGAGGTCTTGAAGGTTTGGCTGACCTAATGTGCCTGACTCTAGTGGACTTCCATTTCAGTCTTTGCCACATCATCTGTAGTCACTGAAATTCCTGAAGTGCTCCGCATCTGTAAGCAGAGTAACCACATACCCCGTGTTGTCCAAGCAGTTCAGATTTTTCACTTTTTTTTTTTTGTGCAATACAATAAGTGTGATTTTTTTCCACTCTCAAAAATCCTCTCACCTGGGTCAGCGTTTTCTGTGGAATATCTCAGGGAACCTCCAACATGGTCTTACTCCTTAAGGTGATAGCAAAGAAAACTGTTGACAAGTCATGATGTATATGCTACAAAAGATAACATGTAAACTTTTGTGCTTTCTAATATTAATTTCCATGTGTATGTATGTGGATACATTTTTCTTTTTTGGTGATCTGGAGAAAGCTTACAACACAACTACAAATTATTGTAATTTGGTTCTAGCTACATACATGTGTGTTTTAGATGGAATTCAGTTTACGAATTATTTTCTTTCTATGTAAAAATGAGGTCCATGCAAGACCAGGCTGCAGAAACACATAGAGACAGTTTACCCGAACAAGGAGGAGCTAACGGGTCACAAGACTGAAAGCTGGGAAGCCAGTATGGGACTGACTCAGGCCCCCCTGAATATGGGTCTCAGCCAGAAGGACTGAGCAGTCTAAGGGTCCTCAGACAGTGGAGCCAGGATGTATCCCTGGTGCACAAAAGGACTTTGCGAACACATCCCCCATGGAGGGATAACTGCCTTAATCTAGAGACAGGAGAGAAGCCCTAGTCCCTACTTCACAGGACCTGTCAGATCTACATGGCCCCAACTGGATGGCACTCCCCTACATATGGAATTGGTGTGGGGGGATGGGAGGGGAGGGTGGTTAGGGTGCAGGTTAGAGAGCAGAGAGGGGAAAAGGGAGGAAGGGAGGGAAGGAGGGAGAAGGAACTGGGATTGACATGTAAATTAATAAATTAAATTTTAAAAATGCTTTGACTCCAAAATTTAAGTTCAAGGACAAGTTACTGGGGAAAAGGATTTCTAGTTTTGTTTCCACAGAAAATGAAAAGCTGTGGATTCCTTCCAGACTAATACGGTTTGATCAAGCCAGACCGCCTGAAACAGAGTACCAGGTGATCCTACATTCAAAACAGCTGGACAAAGCAGCCTTACAGACTACAGCCAGGATTTCTGCATCTTCTTAGAATCCCGCATGACAGCGCCCCTTACCAGTAGAAAGTAGTTTGGAAAGAACGACGCCCAAATTTCCAAATATTGTCTATATATGTTTGTTTTCATTTAAATGGACTTGGTTATAAAAAACAAAATAATAAATAAATAAATAAATAAAAAGAAAAAAAATGAGGGCCATGGTGAGTTTGAGCCAAATTTATACCAGAGGAAAACCTTTAATATTAGAGTTGAGAAGTCTTAGCTGACATCTGTATTTTGAAGAAAATAAGATGGTGCATTTGGGACATGATAATAATTCTCAAAAATTGAACAACCTTATTATTAAGTGCTTTATGACCATAATTCCCCATTCAGACTACATGTAAGGGCTAAATCAATGCTCCTATAGTAAATTACATGGAAATGAAGGTGTGGAGGAAGTATGGTGGGTCCATCACCTCTGCCAAGGTTCCCTTTCTGATCCTTCTCATGACTTTGAAGTGTTCTGCATTGGCTCCAAGGCTGACAGTAAGGCAGTGATCTCTCTCTCTCTCTTTCTCTCTTCCCCTTTCTCTCCCCTATCCTCTCTCTGTCTCCGTCTCTGTCTCTGTCTCTCTCTCTGCTCTATGACATGGTGGTACCCCTGGCCAGGGAAATACCTGACTAGAAGTAATAGAGTGTCCAGCAATGTAGCAGTATGACACAGGAAGCTTGTCCACAGTAGATAGTCAACCTCTAGCTACTTGATCTCTAAAGTAAGCCATTCAATGGGACACTATTGTGTTGTGACTATGTTATGTGACTTAGGACAAGCTGCTTTCTCTGCTAGAATTTTCTGTTTCTTTGAGTGCAAAATGAACTTTAAGTCATCCATCCCATGGCAAACTCTGGTTCTGGTGGGCTTCTGGGGATGGTAAATTTCAAACTTGTATTCTGGAGTCACCTTGTCTGACTCAGGCTCTACTTTGCTCTTGGAGTAAACCCAAAGAAAAGGTCAATTTTGCAGACATCTTGAGCTTCTGTTCCAATGTCCTCATTAAATAACAGAAGTCCAGACTGGCAGGCCCAGGGGAATATTCAATCAAAGTGAAAAAGGCCAAGTCATTACTGGGACTCCGTCCATCATCAGACTTGTAAGCACAAGCATTCACTTGTGGGTGTCAGGCAAAAGTGTGTACATTCTCTCTGATACAGGTTACACTTGTCAAATGTGTATGACGCTTCTGACAATTCCCAAGACTGGGGAGAGAGAGAAGAAAGGAAAGGAAGAAAATTACAGCTGTGAATAGACTCTGAATAGGGAAGAATCCAAACAACCAGCCTCTGGCTTGGCTGGATGAGTCACGGCTGCAGTCAGACCACAAATACAAGCTCGGCTTCTCTGCTTAGGAGCTGTCTTTCTGTCTAGAGAGGAAACTCGGCTCTGATTGGAGATAATACTATTTTACAGACCTCAAAGCATCTCAGGCAGCTGAGCAGACAAGAGGGAGGGTGGGTAAAACTGTGTTCCAGGTGCTTCTCTGGAGAACCAGCCATACAGCTCTGATTTGAAGCAGTATAGACACACTTTCATCATAAGCCAAAAGCTGGTGGTTATTTTGTGTGTGTGGTGTTTCCTTCTGCTTTTCACTCACTCCTAGGGTCTGCATCTAATTTCTTTTCGACGTAAGTTGTCTCTCCATGCTCTGAGCTGACACTCTGAGGATGTCTAAGGAAGATGCAGGACAAGTACACTCTTCTTGATATTCTAAGAGGTAACCAGTGCTGAGGTCAGGGCAAACATGAGGCTGAGAGGGTGTGACAGAATAGGGAAAAATTCTGCTGCCTCCTACCAGGTGGAGAGGACAGTTTGGAGAGAGACCTCCTAAATTCAGACTTTAGCACAGAGTCCAGGTTTAGCTTAACATTTAGTGTACATGGGAAAGAGAAGAGCATGGAAAACTGTGATGAACAAAAGGGACCAGGTCTGTGGGGACTGAATACCAGCTTAAAGACCTGGGCCCCTATCCTGTGCACTGTAAACACAGGAAGAAAAGGGACTTTGAAAAGATGAGAGGACAGACCCTGGGGAGGGGAGGGTGGAGCAAAACAAGATCAGCTGAAACTCTTGTCACAGGGCAGAAAAGACTACTTATGGATGCTTGTCCAGAACAACAGAAAGCCTCTTGAACTTAGAGGGGTTCTAGGAGAGAAGGTGTCATTGATATATCTCAACCTCTAATCACTGGGGGGGGGTAGTAGCACTATAAAACTTTCACCATTATGTGCTTTAGTGTATGTTAAAGTCATTGAGCTGAGTAGATGGAACCCTCCTCCCCCACAAATAAACACAGTCAAGTGATTGATAGTGACAAAGGCAGAATGCCCACTTGTTACTTTCCTAATTCCTGTAATAAAATGCCCAGCTAAAGTGACCTAAGGCAAGAAGCATGTATTTAGACTTACAGTTCCAGAAAATACAGTCGGTTGTGGCAAAAAGTCAAATCAGAAAGCAGCTGGTGGCCATCTCCTTCTTTTCATTAAAACAGAAGTCCTAGACCATAGAATGGTACCTTCCACACTTAGGGTTCTTCACAGACTTACCAAGAGGCTTGTTTCCATGCCAACTCTAGAGCTGGTCAAATTGACAGTATTAACCATCACATAGTCCTGGTTTCTTTCTTTCTGAGTTTCATCTCTTGGAAGACAAGGATCCCTGCAAAGCTGAGCATCTGTGTGTTGGGCAGCTGTGCCCTGACTGCCTGTCTGAGCGTGAGTGAATCACCTGTTCGTACTGGTCCCTGCTTCCCTTGGGTGCAAAACGAGTATGTTACAACAGTCCAGCTGTGAATCTGGAACAAGAAATCCCTGTTGCCAATGCCATTTCTAATAAGCAAACATTCGAAGGCAGCCAACTGAGTCCTTCTAACAGTCCTGTGAACAGACTGTTAAGTATCATGGACCATGTCTTGCAGATGTGCTAACAGACTCACTTAAACAATACACAATGCTCAAGAGGACATAGAGTAACTTATGCTGTAGTCAAGACTCAAACCTCATCCACCCTGTTTCCAGGACAATACATTCTGCCTGCATCAAATGAGTGGCACTGATGTTTAGAAGTCCGCAAAGAAATCCTCAGTTTCCTGTGACTTTTCTTCCTTTTTCATTATTTTTATTCATGTACATATTTGGGGATGTATATTGCATGTGTGCAAGTGTCCATTGAGGTCAGATCAGATCCCATGGAGCCAGAGTCACAGTTAACTGTGAGCTGTCCACTATGGGTGCTGGGAACCAAACTCAGTTCTTCTGGAAGAGCGGCAAGTTTTCCTAACCCCTGAGCAGCCTCTCCAGCTTTGCTAGAATTTTTATTAAATACATTGTTTTCATTTTTTTTCCCTTTTACATAAAGCCAGGCCAACAGCAAGGGGATCATTTTAATGGGGTCACAGCAACATTTCACTAGTTGAATTCATTCTGTTAAAAACCACATCCTTTCATTGGAATACACACAGCTGTTGGGTTTCCTTTTTTGGTGAGAACCTCATGGCCAGCTGCAGGAGGCAATGCACTTGGATATAGCAAGCTGACAGAAACACACTAACTACATTCTTTTATTATTATTGTGAGTCTCTCTGGCCATTCAGCGATAAGATTTCTAGGTGCAATTTAATACCTGTCCAGTGATTTTAATGGTTTTCTTGTTAAGACATCACTTCAAGATCCTGAATCTGGTATTGTCCATGATCTCTTGACATCTCCAAATGCCTGTTCCATAATCAACTCAACAGTAAAGCCCCATGTTATCATCCCCAGCTTCTTCTCTTTCCTTCTGAGCTACATTCAGTTCAGCAAACTAAAATCTTTTTCTTTTACACCTATTTCTTTTGGGAATTAATAAGCCCTGCTTCCTCTTCTATAGCATCTCTGCATCCATCCTGCTTTGGGTACACTTGACTTTCTACACCCAGGTATTCTCAACTGCTCTCTCACAGTCCATGATAATTTTGTCTCCACTTCACATTTCTAAATAGGATGCATTTTCCAAACTTTCTGGAAAATACTGGTCCAGATGAATTGTAGTCCCCTCTCACCGTGACATCTGTCCACCCCTCTGTGTCACCAAACTTGTTATTTCCTCTTCTTAGAATGTCTTTCTTCCTGGCTCCTGCCATTGGGGAAAGCCTACAATGTTTCAGTTAAAATGTTTCCTACTCCCTGTAACTGCCCTTGATCTCATGGCCTAGCCCGACCCCTGAGCTTTTGGAGGACCACGAACATGACTTCATGACAATATTTAATAGCACATGTTATGTAAATTATGTCATCTGATAGCATTACACTGTGAACATGAGTCTATTATATATTTAATAATTTGTGCATAAATTACAGAAATATTTAATGTGGTTTTAGAATCACGTGCTGGTTGTGTGTTGTATGTATTTGAGTCTATCTGCCAGCAATTCAAGATTTCCTAAGAGATGAGAGCTGTGTGTTTCTCTTCCCTGTGAACCCAGTGGTCTGGAATGTTGACTGTCTTACTTCCCTACATCATGGATTGATTTAGGCAGACACTTGAGTTTATTGAAGCAAAGCAATCTATAGTTTTACACAATGTAGTCAGCCTGCTTTCTCTTTGTTACTACTGCCTGGGTAATATAGGAAAAAGGAGCATGATGGGGTATAGGAACATTGTCTGACAAAGATAGAAGACAAAAATAAATAAATAAATAAATAAATAAATAAACATAAAAACAAAAACAAAACAGAAAAGACCAAAAAGCCCAAAACAGACAACAAACAAAAAGATAGAAGACAAATGGTTTTAGTTATAGTTAAAAGTGTTCCAGGAAAGGGCTTTTGGGAAAGAAAAATTGAAGAGAGTTTCCTATATGAGAAACTTCCTACATTACCAAGCAGCTGTCTGTGAGGCTTTGTATTGAGAGCTATGGAGATATATGGGCCATCTAGGAGTCCCTAGCAGGTTGTTAGACTTACAACCTCTTCTTGCTATTACGTTCTTTGGACTGGATAACAAAAATACATTTAAGAATGTGAACTTGTCAGAATCTAAAGCAGAGAAGCAGCGAAACACCCAACAGGCAGGTACCCATCAGAACAGCAGTGACCCCAGGATGTGGTTAATTCTACCGTTGGTTCTCCTTTCTGGTTGTCTGGTGGAATCTTCTTGCCAGAGGCCAGTGGTCTCTGTCTTCCAGCAATTTGGAAAGTTGTGTCAGGAAAGTGGCTTTCTCTGAGTGCCATGTATAGTTGGGTTTATACATACCACGTTTCCTTAAACCACTGTCCTTGAGGTCAGGGATTTGATTGGAACAAATGTCAATTGCATGGATCATTTTTGACAAATTCTGCCTCAAGTCATTTTGCAGACCTGGCAGGACTATAGATAAATAGGAAAAATCTCAGGAAACAGTCACTCTTTGGGGGAAAATCCCTTTCCAACTCTACATTCCAATGGCCACCTTGCAAAAAATAAAACAAAACTTGTTTATTTTAACAAGCAAGTATAAGATTCCTCTGTCATGTGTTATGCCTGTCTACCAAGGGACATTTCAGGCCTTTCTTCCTTTGCCTCTGCTAAGACAACACACTGCTTTTCTGCTTAGGCCTCATTTGCATACAGCACTGGGCCACACAACTGATGAACATTTGAAATACACTTGCCAAAGTGTCTTCCAACATCTTAAAATAGCCAAGTAACTCTTCAGTTTGGGGACAGTCCATGAATTCCCCATCTGTGCAGTAATAACACTTTCCTGAGCACACCACTACAGAATTTACAGAGTGTTTCTTGTTTATTACCTTATTTGGTTTCTAAACAATATTCAGTCACTCGATCATCTTTGACGAGGGCCTAGCACATGCCAGGTGCTGGGGTATCAGCGGTGCTGCAGTTCTGAACAAAATGGATTAGCCAGCAATATAACAGGACTGAAAGTCTCAGGGACAGACTTCCTCTTTTCATATCTACTTATTTTAGAGAAACATTGACTTATGATTCGTTTCATTATTTTCAAAGAGCCAGAGCTCAAAGCCAGGCTTCCTGTTGCCAACAGAGACTCTATAGCTGTCAGCATCAAAGCCACCATGGACATCGCTGACACTGAACTACCCTGAGTTCACTCACTGATCAAATGACCTACTGCCCATTTTAATGTCAGTGGTGCAGAGTGAACCGTGTGTAAAAATCCAGCAAAGAAAAAAACTAATCATCTTTAGAAATATCCCAAATGTATGTTGGGTCAAGAAGAGCCCTTAAACCTGAACAGCAAACACCAGCAGCAGCCACATGCCACAGTGGCCCCCAGAAGTGTGTTCTAAGCTATACAAAGCACTGCTTGCTGTGGACATCGGGATCCAGCCGAGAACGGAACCTCATGCTGATTGGTCATGCTGCAGTCAGGTGTGAACAGGCTACAGCTTCAACTCTTGTCTTTACACAAATGATCAGCAAGGTTTTTCCATGGTGCCAGGTGGGCATGGAGTGGGCAGAGAGACAGCGAGAGACTGGGCTGAGTGCCTACCACACTTTATGCTATTGATCTAATCAAGCCATGTTCCCCATATCAAGGACAAGCTTGTGTATGTGTGTGTGTGTGTGTGTGTGTGTGTGTGTGTGTGTGTGTGTTTGTAGAAGACAGGATAGGGCTGGAAGTGCTGGTGCATTCTGGGAACACAGTGGGATGTTGTTGTGCTTCTCCTAACAGAGCCCTGTGTAGGTGTAGTGACCCAAAGTTGATGAATGCTTGGAGTTTAAAGTGTGTTGCCAGCTGATCTTGGAGGATTAGGAAAATGAACCCTTGTTTCTCATTCACTTTTCAGACCTTTGCATGTGTGAGGGGTTAAGCCTTCAGGGAGTCCCTAGAGGCTGATGTCTCTTCCACCTTCGGCCTTCAGCTTTGTCTCCCTTCCCCTTTCTTTCTATGTTGTTCCTAGTGGATGGGTGTAAATAAAAAGCACTGTACACACGTGAAAAGTTTAAACGTGGGTCGGAGGGTTTTTTTTTTTTTTTTTATCCCTAGTCTTCCCTGGCTACAACCTAGTCACATGGCCATACTTAACTACAAAGCATCCTGGGAAACCTAAGCAGGAAACATACTGTTTTACAAACTGTCTCTGCTATAGCCCCAAATCTGGAGAATCAGGACATGGAGAAAATGAAGACATTATACACAGCACAGAACGTGATGGGACTTGCCAAAATCTTCTAGAAGACTCCCCAACAGATGCAGCATATGATCAACAAGTCAGAGAGACATCTAGATGAGTGGTACCTTGTGGTCAAATTCTTAGAAGAGGGAGAGCAGGTGGATAATTCTAATTAAGGTGTACTTAGGTTTTTAAAAAATCTAGTCCAGCCACAAGAAAAAATGATCAAGAAATCATTCTAGCTCTGTGCTTACAATGACAGCAAATAGAAACTCAGCCACATGGACCACTTCTATCCTCACCTTCAGTGAGTACCATGGGCATTAGTTTATGCTGGCATCCAAAGTCCTGAGCAGACCCTCACAATAACCCCAGGAGGAGGCTAGACAATTATCCTTCCCCCTTTAGAAGTGGAAAAACCTATGTTGATAGAGGTTACCCAGGGCTACACAGCAAATGAGATGAATTTGCAACCCAAAGCCACACTGTGTCTTTCCACAAATACACAGATTCTCCTCGACACGGAGATGCTGACCACATGTCAGGAAGTTGACTCAGTTCCAGCTCTGGACAAGAGGCCAGGATCCAGCGACATTTCCCTTAATCACCGCCCTTCTGTCTGCCTGGCGGTTAGAAGCAGTGGAGCGCCTCCTCGTTCAGGGAGCATGTACATGTTAGCTGTCAAGCAGTGTGTGCAACATCTGACAGCCCTAATATCACTGTTTGTATTATCAGACAATTACCAGCCAGGCTCGTATTCATAATTTGACTAACAACTCGCGACAATGATTATTTTTCCTTTTCTGGCAAAACAAATATAGCAGCATTTTCTTTTGAGCATCAGCACTGATGATCCTTGGCATTCTATCAGCTTAAGGATTTTTTTTTTAAATGTTAGTCGTACTCCCCCACATCTCGCTAACTTTACAGTCCCCCATGGCATCTGTGTGCGGTGAACTGAGCTGTTGAGACTAAATGTAATTTGCAATCAAGCTTCTGTTAACATGGAAATGTACCGGCTGGCCTGCTGCAATATGGGTTCTCATTCTGTCTAGCATATGGTTGCATTAAATCCAGTCTCCAGAATGTCTCTTGTTACCACATTGTCAATCCGTGCAGAGCAGAGAACCCTAAAAAACCACTAAAGGAACATATTTTTGGAATTGGCGCTTCTATGGATCTTGACAAGAGCTGTCCAAAGACATACTTGGTTACTTGAAATGAACTAGTCCTGTCAGACCCATGCGCACATACTCACTGACACACAGCAAACTTGAAACTTGGTTGGATGGTCTATGGTCACAAGCACAGGGATTCCAGTGGAGGACAAAGGGGAGGTGACTGACTCAGTCCCATTAGTTACATTTGGGGACTATATCATTTTTCCTCAGGGTTTCAATATTCTAGGAATCCCAGAATAGTGAGAGTTGTAAAAGGCTTCAGCAGTCTTTATGGCTAGAAGCACAGGCTTGACAGTTAGAAGGTCTAGAGTTGAAAGCTGCCTCTCATCCCCCATAGCTTGGTGACCCTAGATATCTAAAGTTTTGAGTCACCAAGAATTTCATCCCAACTGAGGGTACTTGGGAGGATTAAGTGCCAGAGCACTAATCTTGCCTCCAGAAATGGTGGCCCTTTGAATTGTCACCTACATCCTCCTCACCATCTCCATCCTAAGACCACCTCTGTGTTTCTCACAGTATCACCTTCCTTTTGTTTGCTTTGTCTTTCTTGTCCTATACCCTCCAGTGTCCAGGACATCTGACCATCCTATGGTGTTCTGTTTATAAATAAAACATTTGTGTTTTCTTTAATGCAAATGTTTCCTCCCCCTTGAACAGAATATGTGGGTCTAAGCTGATGCTCTTTTCCCAGGGATTGCTCACTCTTCAAGCTCTCTCTGTGTAGCACCTGCCTTCTTTCATGTGACAGCATTGAGCACCACTGCAGGCTAGCATGGAATTGGTGATGTCTGTGTTGCACTTGTCACTGCAGCATGGGCAGAGCACAGTATCAGAACCAATGCAACATTGCCTGGTCCTGTCTGTTAATAAGTGTGAATTTGCCTACTTTCTTCATCAAAGCTACAGAATGAACCTATGTGCACACAAGTTCATATATATAAATGCACATATCCTTGGAATACTCAGAAAGAACAGTCCTAAATTAATCATTTATAGTTTAAGTGGTGGGATAAACTCTAAGCAAACAGGCTGTGGAGGGAAAAAACTTGGGAGACTAACTACCTTTGTTGTCTGTTATCCATCTATAATATAAATCTATGCATTTTTTTCAATAGATTTTACAGTTGATTCTCCAAACAGGAAACACATGCACAGAAGGAAAATAAGATAGCAAAGTGCAGACTTGCAATACTTCTCCATCATTTGAAGAGTACTTTGGGAGGTCAGGACACTCTGGTGAAAGTGTTCTAGTCCTAAATTCATCCATTTACTACAAAGCGGTGTATGATCAAAGCTAAGAAAGACCACCAGAGATATAGCCAACAATTTGTCCCATAACAGAGAATCTGGCAGATCTATTCAAGTCAATGAAGATACCAGGTGATAGGATTTACAAAGCAGCCAAGAGCAGGATGAAAGTGACCTCGTGGGGAGAGTACCTGGACCAGATTGTAAGTGACTTTTCAAAACATGTCAAGAGAGTGACACATCTGGAGATCTCAAAGCAATGCATGGTATGCTAATTTAGTAATGTGCTGATGTTATTTCTAAACAACTATTTCCCCAACTGGTTTGTAAGCTTTTAGAAACACGTAGAGGCATGACTTCGGTATCCCTGCACCCTGCCCAGCACTCCACCTCCATTTATTGCTAAACAATGAGATTTAATCTATTAAATTCCATTTCCTCTTTCACATTGTTCCCCACTCTGACATGGTATCTGTGATAGCTTTCTTGGAATCCTCTGGACCTTGATGGAGTGCCATGAGGCTTGATGTCAGCAGCTTTGGGAGGTTCAGAACTTTGTCCCACACGATACTGTGGAGTAGCTTGCTCCTCGAAGAGTTTCCCCCAAAGTGTGAGCGGATGAATCAGCCCACAATGAACATGAGCTTTAGCTGTTGGTGGCTGACTCTCATGGAGATCACAGAAGTCTGAGGCCATCAGGCTATTGGGCTCAGTGCTCAGGCAGAGTGGAAAAACTCATTAGCTAGGCTTAATTAAAGAACTTCCAAAGTCCTTTAATGTCAGCCTACTTCCTACCACCTCATTAATGTATTCAAAAGATTTTTACACCTTTAATGTGGGAATGATTTTCTTAATTCTCTCAGCACCAAAATGCCACAGAGTCGAGCTATTGAGCTAAAGAACAAACAGCACAATTATGTCGGTGGAAGTTGCAAGTCTTTGAACCAGTAGCATTTGGTGTTATTAAAGATGAGATTTTGGACCTGGTTTCCATGCTACCCAAAGGCAGGTGGTTTAGCACTATTGCAATTGCTAAGGCCACCCATCTTTTTCAGTGCATTGCAAAGGTTTTCAGAATCTTTCACATCAACCAGTAGATTCCCACAAGATGCTAATGCAGCTTAGGGCCAGGTGTTGTTACTTTCATTCCACAGGTGAGGATATTAAGACTCAGAGTCAAAGCGTGCATGGGGAGAGAGACAGTTCTGCACTTTTACGGTTGACAACAAGAATATACATCTCAAGCAAAAGTGGTGTGAAATACTGTCCTGCCAGGAACAAATAGGGGTCTTGAGAGGCAAAGCTGGTTTTGAGGGAAAGGTGGCAGATTCAGTTTAAGATTGGATTCATGAGACTGTCTGGAGCCCCCCTGAACAAGATGAATATAGTCTTGCAGCTGCCCTTGGCTGTAAATGCACCATCTCTTTAACCTGCTGCTGCTGGGCATGTTTGCTGAATCAAGATCTTCCTGAGTTAGTCCGAGATTATGTCAGTCCAAACTAAATATATATGTAGTCCATTGCTGGCTCTCCTATTCAGCAGAGCCCAACACAGCTGTAGATAACACTAACTCAATGATGTGCTTTCCTAACCTGTGTCTCATTTGATATCCTCAGCACTTCTGGGAGATATGAGCTACTGTCTGTCTCCTATCAGATAGGAAATGGATTCTGTTAAGATGCAGAACTTACACAATGATGAAGACAGCTGACCAGTGGCTGGGCTTGCAGTAGGCTGGTGACCTTACCAGGATCTACACCATTGTTCCCAGTGCCATTTTCTCAAGTCTCTATTACACTCGTCACTTTCTTCTCTCTGGGGCTTTCTTACCCTACCCCAGGGAGCATGAGGGTCCTACGTTCTCCTGATCAGATTCCCTGACTAGGAAACCTAACATAAACATTTAGATGCTCTTATGCATATTCTCATTATTATTATTCTTCCCATTTGTTCATGAGCTCTTGATATGCTGCTGGCTGTAGTCATACAGTGATTAGTGATAGTCACCCTCCGTGAACTTCTGCACACCTGGACATAACATGTTGGCATCATGAATAAGGTATTGCTTGAGGGGGTCTTCAAGTACTCATATGCTTTTTAGATGACCATGGCTTCCTGTCACTTTAAGGTATTTCTAATCTTAATTTAGAGATGAAATTTTTAAGGCTAAGCCTTTTCCTGGGAAGTACTTAGGCAACAGAGGAGATGAAGTACATGGAATGGTGATGAGACTCTAAAAACACAGGTGGTTGTCTGTCTATCTGAACATAGAATGTTGCTGTGGGTGTAGCTGGGACTGCTTCTCAGGGGCCATGGGAGAAGATAGCAGTTTTCTGGCCTCACAAGGGAAGGGCTTTGCTTCTGGTAGCAGGTTAAGTCAAGTGTAGTGGGTATTATTTTTCTTTATCTTGCCTCTTGAAAATTTGGAAAGGATTGTCATGCAGTTGACTCACAAACATTTTGAAGAAAAGGCACTGATTACTAGGAATGAATGTGAATTTGCCATAATCACCATGTTTCCTGTTGTCCTTCTCACTACAAAGGAAACTATTAGGACTAGGTTTGTCATGGTCTGCTTTGCTGGGACTGTGTGTAAGATGGTGAGGTAGGAGTAGGGTCCAGAACCTTCATCCAGTAGCTGATGGAGGCAGAAGCAGAGACTCACAACTAAGTACTGAGCAGAACTCATGGAATCCAGTTGTAGAGAGGGAGGAGTAATGAGCAAAGGGGCCAAGACCATGCTAGAGAAACCCACAGAAACAGCTTATTTGAGCAAATGGGAACTCAGAGACTCCAGACTGATAGCCAGGGAACCAACATAGGACCCAACCAGGCCCCATGAATGTGGGTGTCAGTTGTGGGGCATGGGCAGTCTACTGGGCCTCTGCCAGTGGAACCAGTATTTATGCCTAGTGCATGAATGGACTTTGGGAGCCCATTCTCTATGAAGGGCTACTTTCTCAGCCTAGATACATGGGGAGGGCGTAGGTCCTACCCCAAATGATGTGACAGACTTTGATGATCCCCCATGGGAGACCTCACTCTCTCTGAGTGGATGGGGGGGCGGGATGGGGGAAGGTGGGGGGAATGGGAGGACAGGAGGGAGAGGGAACTTGGATTTAGTATGTGAAATAAGACAGTTTTTAATTTGAACTAAAAAAAGGGTGGGGTCCCACATCACTCACTCACTCACTCCTTTTTTGTTATGAGAAGAAAAAAAAAAAAAAGGCTCTTTAGGAGGACTAACCTCCATGTCAGTTAGGAGGTCTCCAGTAAGGTCTAGAAGTTATATGGCCCACTTAGTTTGTGTTAATAACTTGATTATTTTAAGGAAAGGAATGAGCCAATCTGCAGATGACACCCAACTAAATTCAAAAGCTGGGAACATTGATCCATGGGTGTAGAGTGATGCTTTTCTGGGATGAGTAAGCTCTCATGTTCATTGGCACGACACAGCAGTGTGAATATAATTAACAACAATGAGCTATATATATCAAAGTAGATAAAAAAAGAGGAACTAGTAACATGAATGTGTGCAGCACAAAAGGTGATTTTCCTTTGTGGATCTCTATTCATTGTGGGTATCAACCAAATCATCACACTGTCCCTCATCAATAACTACAAATATGTGCCAATCAAAAAGGAGGTCCACGCACTCACACAGTGACGGCAGTAGAAAGAACGAAGAAATGGGCTTTGCTTGGTGACCTTGTAGGCACCCGCAGCGAGACAACTCTGAACAGGTGCTTGCTCTCTGTGTTCAGTGTTCCCTGCTGGAAAAGTGGTAATAGGTTTGTTTGATGTTTCAGAGAAAGACAAAAAGCCCAAGGGCAAGTGTGCCAGGGCTTCATACACATCTTCAATAAACGAATAATAATAATAGGAATGGTAATTAAAGAGTCATGTCTAAAATGACTTGGACGGTGTAAAGGGGAACTGACATTTACATAGCAAGGCAAAAGTGGAACATAACAAGTCAGGTGGCCATGGTACTGGTGACATCAGGACCAAACTTGGAATATTGAGTCTCAAAAAAGTGCCTATCTCATGACCAACTCCCAAAGTATATGTTAGTGAGAGCTCAAGTATCTGGGCACATTGGAAAATAAAAAAAAGAGATATCGTATTGATTTATAAATACCTACACACACACACACACACACACACACAGAGGGATTTTATGTAAATGAGAACATTGATATATTTTTGGGATATATTCAAATTATATTTGTTATTTACATTTTAATAAATAATATATCATATATTAAAAGATGTACTTTAAAATTGTTATCAGACATTGTTTTAAAGAATGAATTAAAGTTGGGGGTATTAAAAGGAAATTGGATGGCATTAGAAGCCTTTGTACAGCACCAGTTGTGGGAGGGTTTCATGAGGCTTTGTTTATGTATGACTGCTACAGAATGTCGGTTTTGTTGTGGGCACCGGGGCCAAATAAACGGATGCAGCTCAAATGTGCATATAAGATCTCAGCTGGGCGGAAAGGAGCCCTCAGACTCCCAGAGGTCATGAGGAAGACTTGGGGCTCTTCACAACCCAGCAGAGGCTATACCATTCAGAGAGGACAGCTGGAGCCAAGGTTAAAGTCTGAGATGTCCTAATATATTCTCAAAAGACAAATGCTATTTGCAGGAACCATTTCCAGAAAGGCCAAGGTTAGATTGTGAAGGCCTTGCAGTGCCCTTGAGGAACACAGGGACTCTGGCTCCCTCTTGGGTGGCTTCCGAATTACAGCTGCTGAGGGCAGCTCTCCATGCATCATGACCTCACCGAGGGCAGTATGTGCTCTAAATGCTGTGTTTCCATTTTCCCATCCTTAACCTGGCAGTTTATTAACTAAGTGAGTCTTGCTGAGTGAAAGACTCTATGTAGGCCTTACAGAATGAATGGGCTCTGGTCTGATTTATGGGGAGAGTTGGAGTCTTTAGAAGTTTCTGCATCTATGAACTATGACATTAAGAATTACTTTTGGGGAGCTGGGCCTTCTGCAGTGGACTTCCACAGATGTAAATGCCAGTGCCAATGGCTAAGACTTACTCTGTGCATTGTGCACAGATGGTCTCCTGAACACTCCTCCATCTGAGTTGCTTTTGCAGACAAGGATGCTCAGTCTGGCAGAGACAAAGGAACCCAGCTGCAGGAAGGAGTCAGGATATGTATGGGCCAGAATTTGACTCATGATCTACTTGACATATTTGTCTTACCCACTGTATAATCTATAAAATGGGGAGGGTACTTACTCAGAATCTCTCAATTCCAAGGGAGACCCCAGGCATTCTTAAAACTAAAAGAGTTGAGTTTATTTAAGAGGAATTAAGTAGTTTGGAATCTTGAGGTTTCGTACTAAAATATAATGTTTGCTTTAATAGTGGTAAAAAAAAAAAGCCCATAACTTTCTTAGTTTGGTTTCTGTTACTGAGATAAAGACCATGGCCAAAAGCAACTTGGTGAGGAAAGGGTCTATTTACCCAATGTGTGTATCCCAAGTCATAGTCCATTAACTGGGACAAGGTAGCTGAACACAGGCTCCCGGAGGCAGGAACTGAACACAGGCTCCTGGAGGCAGGAACTGAAGCAGAAGCCATGGACGAATGCTTCTTACAGGCTCGCTGCTCTTCCTGGCTCCCTCAGCCTGCTCTCTAATGCAACCCGAACCACCTGTATAAGGGCAGAAGATCTGGAGTGGACTGGCCCTTCTCCATCAACCATCAATTAAGAAAAGACCTCAGGAGCGCACCTCCAGATTACTCTGTCGGAACCACTTTCTCAATCGAGATTTTTTTCTTTCAGTTGTCTCCAGCTTTCATGTCAAGGTGCCAAAACCCTAACCAGGACAATAGGAGCTGGACTGTCAAGAATTATGGAAAGAGTAATTGCCACTTCTCCCTATTTTCTGCATATTGGTTACTATACCAATAGGTATTAAAGGTAGAGAAGATTGCAAAGTAGCAATAATAGGAGGAAAAAGGAAGGGAAGCCCACTTTACTCTAGGGCTGTCTTTAATCTGGAAGATCTACCCGGTGCTTCTGGTTTTTCCTTCACTCCTGTTGGTCTGTCTTCCATCGTTTGGGAACCCAGAGTTCAGCACTCATGAAGAGGCCAGGGATTCTGGGTCTAGGCTGATTCTCAGTTCCATCCTGGGGAGAAAACATAACAGTGTGGCTAACTTCTGGCTGACCAGCACTGTCCTCAACAGTGAGAAAGCAGGCAAATCCCCAGGGAAGACATCAGCTTCAAAATATTGCACATCCAGAGGAAATTGCCACTGCTGTTCACTCAACCAGCATTCTTGTTAATGGTAAGGGTCCATCAGTGAAAACAGTTACAAAGCAAATGTGTACGTCCACGGAAGAATATTGTTTAGACATTAAAGCTGGTTGAATTCTTGACTTTCAGCATCACAAATGAGTCTGGAGGGCACAGTTAAGTGAAACAAGCCAGGCCCAGAAAGACAAATACCGCAGGGATGACCTCACTCATTTGTGAAATCCAAACAAGTTGATGTCATAGAATTAGAGTGGGGAGTGGTGATCAGACAGTGCGGAGAGGAGCAGGGGGAAGCCTGTCCCAAGAATAGCTAGGGGAAAAGAGGACAGTCTCATTGTCTAAAGCATAGCTATGTAAAGGTGGTGAATAGTGGCCTGCGTATTTCCAAATACCCACCAGAAGAGAAGAATCTCCTCACAGTAAAGAAACTATAAACGCCTGAGGTAATAGATATGCTAAGTGCCACACTCTGACTATTACACAAAGTATTCCGGTGTCTAACCCATGTTTCACCTCAAAAACTATGTACATCTATCATATGTCAATTGAAAGCACAATAACAGAATTTAGAAGAAAAGTAAGCAGCGGGTATTTGGCTGGCTTTTGTTTGCTGCATGGATCTGGCAGATGGGTGTGGGCAGGAAGTTCGGGGACCTCGACAGACGCTGACCATCAGTGGGTGTTGGTGGCCATTCGTCCAAGTTGCTGAGGTGATCACGTTGTCCTTGTGAAGACCAAACCGGGAAGTCCAAATCTCTACATAAGGGAGGACAACAGAACATCCGGAGAGAGCTTTAAGAAAACATGGAACGCAATGGCCACCTGAAATTCTGATTCAGGGAGATGAATTTGATTGGCCAGACAAAAGGTTTCTTTCTGTCTTCAGAAATGTGTTTGTCTGTCTGCAAGGGCAGAGAGGAAAGGCAACTTGTTACAAACCCTTCTGCTCCCTCATGGTGGGTAAGGGACAAAATGTCTACACATTGCCATCTGGTGGTCATGATTTGTCACTGCAGCTTGAATCAGCTTCTTCACTTAGAGAAGGGCTGGCATGCTGCCCGCTGTAGCAAGGCAACAATGAAAAAATATGGTTCTCCGCCTCGAGGGAGTCACAGGCATAAATTGGAATGTTGACATTTTAAGTAAAAGGTGCAAGGTGGTATTGATATTGAAGCACAGGACGTTCAGAGAGGAATTCCTTCGAGTTGAGTCTTGAAACATCCCTTGTAGGTAGTAAGTACCACTGTGACAGAGAGGAGGAGGATCCTTCTAAACAGAGAGAAGAATATCCATGCCAGGCATTTGGGGAGTGTCACTAGTGCCTGATTGTTGGTAAGGAACGAAGGGACTGGACAGAGCCGAGAGAACAGTAATGCAGACCCCCAGAGCCTTGAAATACCTAACCAAGGTGTCAGGACTATTCCAGAGCTTTAAGCAAGAAGATAATGGGTTCAGATTTTGGCGACCCAAATGTGGGTCTCCAGTGGGTCATATAAGCTTTCCAAATGTTCATCAATGGAAACCCATGATCTGAAATAGATGCAATCATAGCAGTTATGATTAAAGTTACAGTTGGCAGGTGGAAAGTCATCCCAACGCTGTGTCCCTCATCCGTGATGCATGTGAGCACTATGACAAGTCAGTAGCTCTATGCAGCCACAGGCGATAGCTGCTGCTGAAGGAGGGTACTCTGCAATAATAGGATTACACCCTCTTTGATTTAGGAGTCTGCTAAGTCCAGTCCACAACATAGGATATTTATAAAGCAGGTCCGAGACCTCCTTATCCCCTCTTCTACAGCCATTCTAGATATCTAGTTTTATGGCAATCCCTATTTTATTGTCCAGTTTCCAAACACAACTCATATTCCCCAGTCCTAGCATCTAGCTTTATTTTGTGAGAGCAAGGTGGAGATCAGCCATCTCTTCAGCCTCTATTACGCATCCTATTATGCATCCTTTGTCTGCCACCCTGTGTATTAACTCACATTCTGTATCTGAAGCCCATGTGTCATCCCCAACCCACAGACAGCCTTTGACGTGGTAGGGAGAAGCGATGCCTTGCATCTCACCACTGTGCTCATTCTAAGAACTGCACTTTAGAAGGGCTCCAGAGCTGTCTGCTGAGTGGCTGCAAGGCTCCAATTTGCAGGAGTTTCTGTTTTGTGATGGTGCGTGGCTGCTGCATGTCCTTTGGCACAGGTGAGATACTTCAGACTGATATTTGTCAACAGGGGATGGCCTCCTGGTGGGCAAAGATGATTCCGTTCCCAAACGCACTTTCTGATGCAAAGCACAAATTTCCACCCACCAAGCAGAATTTCCTATTGCCCCTCCTGTTCCCTGTCTTTACTCACGCTTTGCCCACTCTCTCTACATGGCAGGGTCAGTTTGCTCTCACTTTCCCACATAGCTTCTCTGCTTCAAGGCTGTGTCCGGAACTGCCTCCTTCTTGCCATCTGGCCACTATCTGCCACATCGTCCCACCCGGCCCCCACCTTTCCTTGGAGGCCTTCACAGAGATGCCAACTCACTCGGTGACTTTTTCCTGTGCAGGCTCTTTTGCACAGTGTGCTCCATGTGGCTGAAGAACTAATTTGACAGTGACTCTTCCTGTAGGTTCGTTGTTATTTCCTGGAGAGCTCCTAGCCCAGTGTCTTTTTATATGGCTGCTGCCAAGTTCAATAAACATTAAGCAAGTGAATATCACACTTTACAGCTAATGCTTTGGGGCTGTTCTAGCCTTCATTGGAGGAGATGGGAATATAATTCAGACTCCTGCTTCTGATGACTAGAAGCAAGGCGGTGGAGCAGGAGACTCTGAGACTCTCCTATTCAGTCACTCCGCTCAGCTGTACAGCTCTTCATTCCCATGATTGCCTCCCTTCAGCAAACTGAACTCATTGGAGCAAGGAAAACAGTGGCGTGCTGTGTGTCCTGAGCCACAGAACATGATCAATTGTCTTTTCAGTGGATTTTCACTTATAAGGATTCATTTGAATATCAAAAGTATTTGGAATCTGTTTCTTCAAAGTCAGGTGGTTACACTGTTTTTTTTTTTTTTTTTTTTTACAAAATCTTCCTGGAAACATTTCAAGTGAGTGCCACTGAGGTGGAGAGGCTCACGGACATGGGCCTCCTGGCCTCCTGCTGCACATACTCATCCATCTCTGGAGTCCCTGAGGACAGATGGACAGATGTGAGTAGAGAGATGGACAGTGTTAGGTCATCTCTAGACAGCCCTACCTTGCCCAGGAATTACTACGGGGCAGGACCTCAGTCATTCCATCTGCGAAGAGGGAATGCTCTGATACACACCCCCGGGGTCCCAGTGTGGGAGGGGTAGAATGCGGGATGGGGAAACGGGGCTGGAGAGCAATGTGAAATGCAAGGAGAGCCAACCCTGTTCTGAAAGTTAGCCAAACTGGACAACAGTTGTCTCAACGTGATGCAAATGGTCCACACTTCTGAACTCTGGGTCAGCCATTCAGGGATACACGACATCAGCTTGCTATAACACCTTGTGTCTTGGGTGACCCTGCTCCCATCAGGCCAAGGTAGTTCCTCTACATGAAAGTATGTAGACTGTAGCTGTAGGGAGATGGGCATTCAGCTGGCAGATGGGATCAGTGTGGAGCACTGTTAGCATCCACTGTATGGCTCCCTCTAAGTGCTCCATGGGAATCCCAGCTGTAGGCAACAGAAACTTTGATGAGTAATAGATCATAAGAGGAAGGTACGGGGAGGAACAGAAGGCTAACTGATTCAAGAGAGGGCAGAAATAGATGTGGACCATGGGCAGAAGCCAAGGCAAGATCAGAGGTTAAAGAATATAGAGGACTTGGTCCTATGGGGTGCTTATATTTATGATTGATAGACTTGTACAGCATCTCACCTGGGTGCCATTGGGCACTACCATAGCCACTTTACTCCTTTTCTTTCCTGTTCACACAGCTGTCTGGACAGAAGCACCTGGTTAGCCAATTCTAGTTCCCGTGTCCATTAGTTATGGGCTGGAAGTAGAGAGTGATGTGTCTCTTCTGGATGTTGGGAAGGCATGGTATATCACCAATTCCACTTACCAAGATCACATCCTCAGAAGGAAGTTACTGGGCTGGGAGCTGAACAGAAAACTTTTGTGGATGGCCAGGATACCCTAAAACTTGCAAAATATGTTGGAACATCTCTTTTTATGGTTGTGAAAATGAAGTTGACAAGAAGTAACTTTATCAATCCATTTAGAGAAGTTAAGAATCTTCATTTGTTTACTTACTGACTATGTATTGATTCATTCTAGGTACTTTTAGGTGTGGGGCTCTACAGGGAGCAAGCTAGGAAAAAGGCCCTGACCCTGCACAATACACCTTTTTGTGTGCTGTGGGATGGGAGAGTGAGGCAGAGAGTGGAAGACAACTGGAAATCATGACGATTCAGAGGAGATGGAGATACTAGCAGGCAGTACCATGGAAGGAGTGTATGGAGAGATCTACACCACGGACAAGAGTCATTTTAATTTGGTTGTTAAAGCCAGTCTTGCTATGACAGTGACAAGAGAGTTACTACGTGGAGAGGTAAGGGAATGAGAATAGGTGATGCTGGGCAGATCTGGGGGCAGAGTGCTAGGGAAAGGAACAAAAGCTCAAGCTTCCCTAGACACCAGCTCACCTGGCACATTCAAGGACTAGAAGGGAATCCAAAGTGTGTGTGTGGGGGGGGGGATCAAAGGAGAGAACAGCAGGAGGATGTAAGGGGCAGGGACTAATCATGGGGACTTTGGAGCTCATAAAATGCTCTGAGTAGAAAACAGTCATGAGCAGACTTACATTTATAAGAGTGGGGTATGAGAAGGCAGGGACTCTGGTTCAGAGGTTACTACAACGAACACTATGGCATGGAGGGCAGTGTCTGTGGAGATGCTACAAAAATAACAAGTATGTCCCTTTGCATTGGGCTGAATTATTGCCATCAAACACGTCCATATCCTGATACTTGGAATCTGTAGGAAAAACAAGACTTTGTAGATGCAGTTAAATTAAGGATCTCAAGTTGGGGAGATTATTATGGGCTGGAGTGAACATAATGTGCTCTCAAGGGTGATTATAATGATTTATAGTGGGCAGGATAAGGAATCAACCTAACTGATCATCAGTGGGTGAAATGGATAACACAGAGGGGGAGAGGAAGAAGAGAAAGAGAGACTTATAGAGAGACAAACACACAGGGAGAGACAGAGACATACAGAGACAGACTAATAGAGAGGGAAAAGAATAGAGAGAGACAGAGACATAGAGAGATAGACAAACACAGAGACAAACATATAAAGACACACAGAGAGAAACAAACACATAGACATACACACACATGGGGGGGGAAAGGAATGTTATTGAATCATAAAAACAGAAGGAATCTTGTTATTTGAAATACTGAGGACAAGCTGGCAGGACAGTTTACTAAGGAGCAAATCACAGCTACTGGTACAGAAGGGCTGTGCAGAATGGCCTAGCTTCTGTGTGGAATCTAAAGTTGTTCGACTCATAAAAACAGCAGGATTTAGTTAACAAGCACTTGGCAGGTGAAAGAAATGAGAATTTTGTCTGTGGAGAGTGCACAAGCTGTGCAGATTTAATATCTACTATGATGACTTAGTTAAATACTTTAAATTAGAAAGAAAAGGGATCATGAGTTCTCTTCTTTCACAAACGTGTCTATGAGTGAAGCAATGAACATTTCACTTAGCTTGATTGTGGCAGTTATTACACAGGACACACCTAATCTCAGATATCACACTGTAATTCTTAAATATAAATGATTTTCATTTTCCATTACACCTCAATACAGCTGGGAATAATAATAAGAGTGAAGATAGCAGAAGCAATGAAGATGCTATACTACTGGCTTTGATGATGTAGGGATTACAAGCTAAGATAAAAATTTGGCTTCCGGAAGCTATAAAAATCAAAGAAATTGTTTTTCAGGTAGCATAGCCTTGTAGAGAGTTGATCTTCAAAACCAGAAGTAGAAAAAGTGGTCTTTTCATTCATTATCTTTGTTGTGATTTGTTATAGCACCGAGAAGACCCAGGCACATGCTGTCATATGGAGCAGAACAAACTGTGTTTACTGGCAACTGGCTATAGATGTGAGAAGGAGCCAGAGGTAATGATTCAAGTTTGTGAGGGAGGAATTGGAAGGATGGAATGTCTTCCACTTCAATGACATTGTCACAGTCCACCCAGCTAGGTCCCTTCCATTCAGAATATGGCAAACATTGATCTGGAAAATTGTAGCACAAATTAATGTAAACCCAGAGCTTCAAGCTGGGTTCAAGCTTCAAGTTGAAGATCAGAAAAGCAAAGCAGCCGACCACTAGTTCTGACTTCTATTTCACACTCAAAGGGCTGCTCTTCTCAGCATGACTGGAGAATAAATCTGCCATGAGGCCCTTTGATTTTTCCTTTTAGACCTTGATAGTGCTGGGATTAAAGGCATGAGATCCCAGGTGCTGAGATCACCTTTGTGTGAGCTGTTTCTCTTTAGGACTGGATCAATTTCATGTAGCTCATTGTGGCCTTGACCAACAGAGATCCATCTGCTTATCTCTTGAGTCCTGAGATTAACCATGTGTGCCACCACCACATGGCTCTATAGCTAGCTAGTATGGCTGCTGTGATTAAAAGTGTGTATCATCATTGCCTGACTCTATGGCTCGTGGTTAGTTTTTCTTTCTGTACCCTCAGGAAAACTTTAGTAAATCATAAATAATATATCACCATAGAAAAGTGTTCATGGGACACAACTCCAAGCTTGGTGACTGCATGAATTTCTTCATAGTCACCCCCCTGTACTGATTTAATGCCACTGTTGACAGTTGCTGTATGGCCTCTCTCTGTCATTTCTTTCTCTGATAGCTGTAGGAAGCAAAAGATTGGATAAGACTAGACAAGTGCATTTTATTTTAAGGCAGAGGGAAGAAAATATATGGACCATAGAAGTTATTTTTAGATAAACGGTGTTGACTGGAAGACACAGGTGCTCTGCTAATGGGATCTTTGGAATGAAGGACATGTTTCCTAAGACCATTACTTATAACGAGCATACATCTCTTAAGATTTTTCTTGACTGGTGACATGCCACTCTAGAGTGGTGGGAGGAACTGAAGGATCCCACAACCCTAACTCTCTACTTTCATAAGACCATGTTCTTTCTGAGGTTCACTATCCCCACTGTATATCCAGGATGCTGAAGCCCAGGTTTTCCAAGAGCCTAGCATGTCTGGTTCTTGCCTGTGTCTCTTAAGTATCTGTCAGAGGCTTGGGTGCGCTGCTCAGCCATCCAGTGTCTCAGCAATGACTATCTCTGGTTCCCAGGGGCAGACACTGACCTATGGCTGTCTTCTCTCCCTTGCTATCCTATCAGGCTTTATGCTAACCATAGGTTTTCCATTGTCCAGGCTGCAGTTGACAACCTTGCTTCTTTTCCAACTCTCTATGACTCACACATCCAGGAGGCTGAGCAAGGATAACAGACTCCTTTCAAGGGGGTCCAGGGCAGATGGCCTGTATCCTTTCCCGACCAAGTATGGAACACCAGACTCAGTGAGAGGCCCTGCACTGATGTGGAGCTCTGGGAGGTGGACAGAGAGGCCAGGACCTGGCCACCTTCTGTTCTTGTTCACCTAATGATGCTTTTATGGAGACAAGGAGAACAGGCAACATAAGGGAAGAAGAGATTAGTGCAAGAGACAAAGCAAGAAGCATCCTTGACCTTTTAGGAGGAAGTTTCCATGAAAATAAAAACAAAAACAAACAAACAAAAACCATTAGGCTGTTGTCACTCTAGTGGGGGGGGGCAATCCAGCTTTTAATTGCCAGCCTCCTAAGCCCTGGTGAGTATTTGAAACCTGCCAGGACTGTGTGACTGGAGTTCTAGGTCTGCCACTTCTGCTCCCTTCTGACTATAGCAGACAAGATGCATCTAGCAGCATCCAGACTGAATTACTTGTATTGAGTATTATAGGGTCAGCATTCTAGAAACAAACAAGGCTCATATAAGTGAACAAAAGGATGAAAAGCATGCGACTCATGTATTTGGGCACATTATAGATGTTACATCTTTCTTTGGGCTCTCAAATGGCCATACTGGTAAAACAATGATCCTGGCCAATATTTTTTTATCAACAAAGAATGAATATCAACATCATAGTTATTCATTAAGACCATTGGAGGGCTCTCCAAGGCATCTTAAAAAGGAAATAGTAACCATCATTATTTTCTGGCTCTTGAATTGTTTCCACCCAGTTTTCTTTCTTCCTTCATTCCTTCATATCTTTCTTTCTTTCTTTTTTTCTTTCTTTCTTTCTTCCTTTCTTTCTTTTCTTGTAGTTCCCCTGATAGTCCAATAAATATGGCCTTCTTATTGTTTGTTTTGGAAGAATAGAAAATATTAGAATGATGGTATTCCTGGGGAGAGCAGGCATCAGCCTTAGAAGGCACTCAGCATCATCACCCTTAGAAAATACTCAGCATTATCAACTTTAGAAAATACTCAGCATCATCACCCTTAAAAGATACTCAGCATCATCACCTTTAAAAGATACTCAGTATCATCACCCTTAGAAGGTGCTCAGCATCATCACCCTTAGTTGGTACTCAGCTAATCACCCTGAGAAAATACTCAGCATCATCACCCTTAGAAGGTACTTAGCAGCATTACCCTTAGAAGGCACTCAGCAGCATCACCCTTGCCTGACCGCAGAACCTCCTTACCCTCAGCGCATCTCACCCAGCTTGTCTCTTTGTTGGTCCTGCCTCCAACTTTTTGGTCAATAGCTCCATTGTCTTCTCTTCATGTTCTCTCTTCTGGGAATAAACTAAATGATCCTCATTTTCACTGCTAATGTTTTGCCTATTTCTTGGGAGCTGTCCTCAAAGGCAACCTTCTTATCCAAGAACTTACTTTTGTCCGTTTGTCTCAGCTTATAGACATTTTCTTCCTCAGAGAGATTGTGAAAACCGTTAAGGAAGTAAAGTTTATTTTCTCTAGAAATTTCTGAGAAGCTGGCAATGACCCCCACAAAGATAAAAATATGCTCTTCTCATACCATATTTACACCCCGTTGTCCTGGGGCTATGCCGTTTGCAGCTTACTTTTTATTTTATTTTATTTTATTTTTGTTCCAGCAATATAGTATTTTTACAAAATGTTCAGAATGGTAATTAATCTGAGCTATGCACCTAAAAAAAGATGAATTTTCTTGCCAGCTTATGAGAAAGAGATATACATGGGTGAGCCAATTCTGGGAATTACAGATTTTCTAAGAAAGGGTCTTTGGAATATGGCATATTCACCAAGTGATGGGAGAGATGGAGGTGGTGGTGACTCAGGAAAGGAGAATGTGGAGAGAGGATGAGGGTGGCATGGAGGATGAGTTTGAAGGAGCAGATCATTGGGAAGAGGAAAATATAATAATATCATAGCCTGCCTCACTCAATTAGACATGGCAGATAGGAAAGCTGTATCATCTGTGTCCCCATGTAGGAGTAGTGTGCTGCTGTATCCTAGTGTTTCTGTTGTTTCTCCAGCAACCTGATGTCACCCTTGATTCCCAAGTAATAATGATCTCATTCAGGGGCTGATGGGAGGCAATGAACTGAAATGCTCATCTTGGTACTGATAGTGCTGTGTGAGGTGAAAATAAAACTCTGGACATCAGACTGGTTTGTTTGGGTAGTGCAGGTTTATACACACAGCCTTTGTCAACATCTCTTGCAGTAGATGGGATTTGGAGGCAGTGTTTCTGTGAGGACTTAATGAGCTGCAGAGATCTACAGCCATGGATCTGTATGGCCGTTTTTGTAGGGTGGGGAGGGTAGTTTTATTATATATAGATAGTCTGTGATTAATGTCATGGTAAGTTGCAACATTCAAAAGGGATGCCATCACACAGTGACCCAACAGTTGATGTCTGAGTGGATAGGTACAGGTACACACACACACACACACACACACACACACACACACACAGAGAGAGAGAGAGAGAGAGAGAGAGAGAGAGAGAGAGAGAGAGAGAGTCAAATCAGTTACCTATTGGGGGCTGTTTTTACTTTACTTTCATTTGGATATTACTCAGTTTTTGGTAAATTTCAGAATTTTACTTC
Organism: Phodopus roborovskii; assembly: GCF_943737965.1. Taxonomy (NCBI): domain Eukaryota; kingdom Metazoa; phylum Chordata; class Mammalia; order Rodentia; family Cricetidae; genus Phodopus; species Phodopus roborovskii. Next base: position 11,184,594 of record NW_026126469.1, read on the forward strand.
TAATACGCTAGCTTGCCTCAGTCCTGACAAGGAAAATAGAGAAATTGTTTGCCTTGATCTGAGGAGAAAAGAGGGAAAGGATTTGCCATCCTTTTGCCTCTGTCATCCCCAAGAGAGGTACTGGGCATGATGGTGGCTACAAAAATCAAAACAAAAGAACTCCAGGGAAAGATGAAAGCTCCGAGGAAGAGTGTGTGTTCTTGGCTGCCACAAGTTCACCCCAGACCTTATCCAGGCATTTTCTTATCTAGGGGAAGGGGCTTTAGCTCAACAAAAGGAACATTCTCACTGATCTTCATATTAGCACCTCTTTCTCTGGAGTTTACTTAGAATTACTTCAGTACCCATGCCACTATTGCTAGAATATAAGTGAAGGGATTAGTTTGTGCCTTGCTGAGGTGAGGCTGTGTTATCAATTTTCACTATGGCTGCCTGTGAACACATCTTTCTTTGTCTCCTGTAGTCAGATTAATGGTAGCCATTTCATGGGACCATGGGGAGAATTTGGAATAGTAAGGAAGAGTATCTGCTCATTGACAGGCAAGTAAGAAACATCAATGTTAATTATTATAATTTGAAATTATTTTAACTGGATGTTTAAGATCCATGTTTGTAGGGCCACCTGTTGATGCTTTGAGGTAAGTGTACACCGTGAAATGTCAGAAGAAATGCATTGACCTCCTTAAACATTTGTCCTTTCGTTATGGAGAAACTCACATCTGTTCTATTAGTGCCCAATTCTACTTTTCATCATTGCAACAAGGTGCCTGAGAAGAGCACGTTGAAGGTGGGATGGTTTGCCTTGTCGTGTTGTTTCTGGGCCATGCTGAGGCAGTGTGTGTTATGAATCAAGGCTATAGGAGGTCAAAGCTGCTTCCTCTGAGAGAAAGAGAGAGACAGAGAGAGAGAGAGAGAGAGAGAGAGAGAGAGAGAGAGAGAGAGAGAGAATGAGTGAGCATAGGTCTCCTTGAAGTCATACCCCATGACCATATTCCTTCAACAAGGTCCCACTTCCTAATAGTCCACCCAGCTGTGTGCTTGGTAATAGTCCAGCCACTGGTTGCAGCACCATTGTCTGGGGACCAAGCCATCACCACAGGAACCTGGGAATGTTTGCCACCAGCACAATAACAATTAGCTCTTAGAAACGCATGGTGCATTGGCATCATTTATAGTTGCACTGCAGTTCAGCACACTGGGGCTTCCTGCGCCTGTCAAACTCTACTCTGGTATGCCTTAATGAACCTTTCCCACCCATCCCTCCCCACTGCTCTTCCCAGCCTCTGGTGACCACACCCACTTAACTGGTATGTGACACACGTTTTAAGATTCACTTATGAGTGGTACACTCATTGATAATTTGGTGTCTAACAAGTGTCATAATTTTGTGGTTAAATAATTTTACTTTCTTCCCTTTTTATTTTCCATTTGATGGAGGTTGACTTTTCTCTTCCATCAGCCAGTTCCAAAACAACCACATAGAGACTTACTTATTATTAATTATAAATTAATTTATAGGTAGATAGCTTAGACTTGTTTTTAACTAACTCTTATAACTTAAATTAACCCTTTTCACCTATGTACTGCCCTCGGCTTCATTTACCTAATATATGTACTTTTCATGTTGCTTCTTCTGAGTTTGGCTGGAAACTCCTGAAACTCCTCCTCCTCCTTCCTCCTTCCTTCTCCTTCTTCCTTCTTTTTCTCCTCCTCCTTTCTCATCCTCCTTCCTCCTCCTCTTCCTCCTCTTCTTCCCAGCATTCTCTTAGTCTGATTCTCCCACATAATTTTATTCTGTTTTGCTATAGGCCTGTCAGCTTCTTTATTAAACCAATTATAATAACATATATCAACACAGTGTAAAGGAATGTTCTGCAATTAAGTTTTTGGGATTATTCTTATCAGTGGTTCTCAACCTTCCTATTGCTTCCACCTTTAATACAGTTCTTCATGCCGTGGTGACCACAGCCTTAAAATTATTACTACTTCATGACTGTAATTTTGCAACTGTTATGAATTGTATTGTAAATATCTGTCTTTTCTGACAGGGAATCCCTGTGAAATGGTCATTCCACCTCACATGGAGTCATGACTGACAGGCTGAGAGCCTCTGATTTGTATGATCTGAATGCTACTCCTCTGTGAAATGCACAAATTTATACATTGTTTCCCAGTCTCTACATTACCTCTTTACTCTATGAATTGTTTCTTGTGATGGTGTGTTGTATTTAGTTCGATGTATCACTGTTTGCCTATTTTTGCTTTTGTCTCTAGTGCTTTATGTTTATGTCCAAAAATTCTCCATCCGTCCACATATCCTTATGGATTTCTCTTGTGTTTTCTAGCAGTTCTTTGGTTTCTGTAACATCACTATGGTGAAGAGGGAGGGGAACAGAAATGGCTCTTCCTGCACTACAGAAATCAGTATGCCCTGGGGAACTGTCTTTAAGAATGGACTACCTCCATGACCAGTGGGCTCACTCCACTGTGTCACCTCATGCATGCTGTCTGACTGCAACATGGAGGGATACTGTAAGAATCAAATGATGCAAATGTACCTTACAGCCCAGAGCCCCTTTCCTTTGCTTGATCTCCACATCCTCCTGCACCCCTCACTAACTGCTTTTCTCCTGCATCATTGTTATTGGTTTACATTCATTGCACACGGTGATAGAGACAGTTTCTTTTATGTGTACATGGACTTGGAATAGATTCATACTTCTTTCTCTCCCTCCTTTTAGTCTTTCTCTCTCTTCCCCTCCCTTCCTGATTCCTTTCCTCCCTTAGTTTCTCTTCTGTATTCAGCCACATACTTATGACACACACATTTGAATAAATGTTTCAGATTTTTACAAAATCTCTAGGATCACAAATGAGAGAAGGTTTTCAATATTTGTCTTTCTGCATCTGACTTATTTTGTTTAATCCAGGAGTGAGAAACATTAATAGTGCTAGAAAATAAATGCTATAGAAAAGTTGGGATTAGAAAGGATAAGCATGCATGATATGAACTACGATTTATTTTTTAAGCCGGAAAACAATTATACTGCAATGTAAAAGAATGGCAAGTTAATCAGAAGGAGGGAATGGAGAAGAAAAAGAAAAGGCTATTTTGCTTGAGTTAAGACATCATGGAGGCCAGCTATTTGGCTGTAGGCCTATGGCTGTTGGAACCACAGGTTTCTGGCCAAGTGTACAGTACTATGCATGAGTTCTGCCCTGTGGAGTGGGACTTAAATCCAATCAGAAAGTGGTTACCTACCCTGTTACTGCTACCGACATTATTCTGCACCTTGACAGAGGTCAGTCATTCATAGGTTTCATGGCTGGTTAAAAGTTTTGATTATTTTTCTCCCATAGTTGCATATGTAGCACATATAGCTAGCCACTACAATGGAATTTTCCAGTTCAGTGGTACCTTGATTTCTCTATGTGTTGTATACATTGTTTTAATGACAGATATTTGTGTTTATTCCAGATTTGGCTATTGCAAAAAGGGCTACAATAAACGTAGATGTTCAGGTATCTCTGTGGCATATTGCATTAGCTGTACACATAAGTGTACTTGGGTATGGTGGACTTGGGTCATATGTGAGTTCCATCTTTTTGTTGTTGTTGTTGCTGTTACCTTCATAGTGATTTCCACAGTAGCTGGTTTTAAATTCTTACCAGCAGTTTATAAAGCATTCTTTTGCCTGCATCTTTACCTCCTTTCATTGTCATTTGTTGTCTTAATGATAATTGGTCTGCAATAGAATTGTAATATAGTTTTAATTTTTATTTCCTAATACTTAAGGTCTTTATATTGATCATCTGTACTTCAATTTTTGAAAATGATGTGCTTATTTTATTGGCCCAGTTATCAGTTAGATTTCTCTCTCTTTCTCTTTCATTTGCCATTTTTCTTGGCTATGCAATCTTTTACTTTTCATAGAATCCTATTTGTCAATGCCCACTGTTTTGATGTGGCTCTATAGTTTAAAAGATTTTTTTTTTGTTTCAAATCCTGGAAGTAGACTAGAAAGGCAATAAGAATGTCCTCAGTTATATCCATTAGTTATTTTTTTCCTTCACTCCATTTTTCATGCCAAGGATGATGGTGAGTACTGACAGTCCTCAGAGTGAAGTCCCACTTTGGTCAGGGAATTACATAGTCTAGACATATTTCTTAGGCGGATGCTGCATAAGAAGGCAGTCAGGTCTGGAGGGGCTGGGTGAAGACAGACAGAGTGCATGATTGGAAATAGAGCAACTTAAAAATGCTTCACAGAAGAAGTAACTTAGACATAGAATTTGGGGGACTCTGGACCTTCTCTAAGTGGGGGTGACTCCAAGAAGAGACTACAGAAAGACAAAACCTTCCAAGAAAAGCAAGGACTGTAGATGCCTAAGAGACATATTTGGTGAATGGTAGCAGTTTAATTTGGCTAAGTATTTGATATGCTAAGGGGAATTATGGGAAATAAGGGTGAGGCATTATGAAGAGTTTGTGATGACAAGATAATACATTTGTGCTCAGTTTGATTTTCAGTGAGAAACACTGAAAATTCTTTGGAGAGGAGGGGTAAGTGATATGATAACAAAGACACAGTGCTCTCAGAATTCTAAAGTGGTCAAATTTATACCTGAATCCAGCAGCAGGCAGGTGGAAAACTTGTTCAGGTCTCTGATGGCTGGTGGAGGAGAGAAAGGTATCCAAGTTTCAGGCCCACAGGACAATAAGGAATATGGCACACAAGTAAAAAGTCTCAGCAATTAGTTGCAATCAGATAAATCCAGGATGCTCTGAACACACAAAAGTAGACAAATTTGGAGAGATGACCAGAATCTCTTGAGTTGTAAAATGACATGACATTATAGTGTCTTCATTGCAGGCTTCTTGCAGAGACTGAACAATATGTATTGGTAAGGTGTTTAGGATAGTCACTGATACATAATCAAAGCTACATAAATATGTGTTAATAATTTGAAATAAATATTGGAAGCTACTTGATCATACAGAAGGTCCTTATTACACAAGGCAGATTCAATACAAGACTGATATGGATTTTTTTCTTTGGGGTAACTCCCCCACTGAGGCATTGCTTCAGAGGGAGAACACCTTGCTTTCGTTGATATTTTAAACTTGATTTTGTTGTGTGGTAGCTTAGGTTTTCTTGTTCCAACCCAAGACAGAGCTATGATGAACACTGGTGCTATCCAGTGCATCGGGACCTCTGAGAATGCCAGGCTCGTTCAAGGGGAAGATGCGTTTGCAGCTCACCTTCAGCTGGATGGCTTCATAGGCAGCTGCTCCAATTGAACAAAATAATAAACCCCACAGGAAAACAAAGCACAGTGAATAATAGAAATGTTCCACTGGAGTTAAAAATGCAGTTAATGACCTTGAGACAGACACACTTCTGTTTTAGATCCCCAAACCCTAGAGTTAAGGAATCACACTTCTGTGTATGTTTCTGGGCCCTTTCCTTAGCTACTTAAATACGAATATTGTGTGTGCCTCCACTGAACACTCAAGCATCAGAAACACTGCTCTGATTGAGTTGGGGTGGACAGCTGTTAGTATTATGCTCTTGGACTCTTCTGATGTCAGCTCAGAAGTGCCCTGGTAGAACTTCCACTATGATCTACCTGAAATAAATGTATAAGATGACAGAGTTTGTGAATTGTCTGTAATCTGAAAGCAAGTTATGTGTACATTACAAATAATGTTCTTTTCACAATGAGTAAATAATATATGCTTAAACAAAGTTGAGGACTTTGGATCCTGTGTTAAAAATAAATGATCATTGTCTAATGTGACCATTTGCTCCTTCACATCTCTGCTTTCTAAATTCCTGGGGTGTTTGTTTTGTTTTGAACCTTTTGTCTTAAAGTGAGACATTTTTAATGCAAAACACAGTTTTGAGTACTTGCATGGGGAGATGTCTTTTTTAGTCTGTTTTTACTTTTCTAGTCACTGGCATTTGTCATTCATTTGTCATTCATTTTACCTCTCTTAAAAACTGAGATCAACTAAAAGGAATAAAAAAAGCTTCTGTTTAAAAAAAGGTATCTGAAATTTCACAAAGTATGCTGGCATCACAGCATTCCATGCATATTTAATCACCATCATCAAGACAGGAGGTTGGAGGAAAAAAATCAGGTTGTGATATTTGGGAACAGCAGGTGTGGGAAGGAGGGTGTTGACACTCTCTGCAAACGGATATGAAATGTTGTATGGCAGGTTCCCTCCTCACTCCCAAGTCACCTGGGGTCCCAAACATGCTTTAAGCAAACTCTAAGGAACTTCAACTTGTCTCTAGTAGACATGTCCTCTGCAATGACAGTGTATCCTTGGAAGCAGGGCTGGATTCTGGCAGATTCCTTCCCCTCATGACAGCTGTGGGCTTTCTTTTGTGTGGACTTTTATACAATTACTGATGTAATTCTGTCTCCATGGTAAGTACCTGTGTTATGTAAAGGAAATTGGGGCAAGTGTAGATGTCCAACTCAAGAGTGGATAGAGATGGTATGGGGTTGCCCTCAAAACTAGCTCAACAATGAGGAGCAAGGTGCAGATAAAAGGGAGGAGACACCTGTGCCTTCTGATAGCACAGACCTACGCCAGTGTTGTGGACACACGAGTGTCTCTGCTGTCTCCTTGTTGTTCAGGCTGTTTTGCTCTCCCAGCTTTTGCCTCTGGTTGTTGTATACCTTTTTCCAGATTTGAAATTTCAAAATGATTACCAGACAGGATGGAGAAGATGCAACACTATATGTCTTGAATGTTTATATACATAGTAACCCATTGGCAGGTCTCCTCTATAGGGAGATTTCTGGACCTACTTCAGAAGATGCTAACCTAGGAAATAAAGGCTATGTAATTAAGCCTTTATAAAGGCCTAGTAAATAAAGGCTTTCAGACAGATGGTCCAGGGACTGCCTGTACATCAAATTCCTTTAGGGAGAAGGTTGATTTTGCTCCATACAAAACAATGTCCTGCCATGAAGTCCAGGTTAAGAATGAAGTTGTTGGGTATCAGTTATGGGTCCAGACTTGATTAGATGAACATAGAAGTGTGCAAACTGCTTATGCAATAGGAACACAATCAGGGGTATGGCTGGTTAGGAACCAAGACAAAAAGAAAAGTGTCCTCTTTTTTTTTTTTCTTACATGACTTGGGTAGTCTGTTTGCAAACTAAGTCACATAATGAAGATGCAAATTTATAGAAATGGTTATTCCAAACCCTCAGAAATATGGCCTTGGCCTTAGAATTCTCCTCATTATGAGATATTTAATCTCTTCACATATGAAGTCAGGTGTCTGGACTTATTGGTGCAGTATAGATGAAATCACTGGGAGTTCGGATCTTCGCTGGCCCAGGACCACTACTGGTTTAGCCCCATCACTTCCCCACTCCTCAGTTATTGCAGAGCCGAGCCCTCTCTTTCAACTGCATCCCCCAGGGTCATTCCCAAGGGTGGAAATCAACTCTCCTGATTGGCTTGCTTTGCTGCTTTCCTGATCTTTCCAGGATTTAACATTGCCCTGAAAATTAGCCCCAGTGATAACAGTTGAATCTGACAAAGCAGAGAATGCCGACTCATCAAAACGTCCTCACTTTGGGCTGACAAGATGACTTAGAAGGTAGAGGACCCCATTGCTACTCAAGCCTAGCAACCTGAGTCCAAGCCCTAGAACCCACAGAAAAGGTAGAAGAAGAAAACTGACTCAAGCAGTTGTCCTTTTGACTGTGTGCACACAATATTGTATGCACACACATGCACCCCACACATACACACACCTTTACACATCTACACACACACACAGAAGCAAAGGGAAAAAGTGTTAAGAGACTATTTTAACATGCTCTCACTCTGGCTGGGCATTGGTGGTGCATGCCTTTAATCCCAGCACTTGAGAGACAGAGACAGGCCAATCTCTGTGAGTTCAAGGCCAGCCCGGTCTACAGAGTGAGTTCCAGGACAGGTTCCAAATCAATACAGAGAAACCCTGCCTCAAAAAACAAACAAAATAAAACAAAGCAAAAAGTTCTCACTCTGAATACATCTAAACCTCTTCATCTTGTAGAAAAGGAAGAAAACAGCTGAGAGGGAATCTTGTCATGGGTCCACTTGCCAAAGTACATCCCAGTGGTGTAGGTAGTGAGCCTCTGTCCTGTATGTAGATACAGAATGCCCTGTATCCTGACTGATGCCCTTCCTAATTTCCTTACTGCCTCCACATCAGATGTTGCTCTTTATGCATTGTATCTTACCACACACTCTTATTTACATCTTTAGCATTTGTTCACCTTCGTCCTTTGGCTTCTTCCTGTCAAGACATGTGAAATGACTAAGTCATATTGGAATCTTGCATAGATGAAATGTGCCAGTGAATCATTCGATTGTACTTCACTTCAGTTTTAAAACATTTGTGTCATTTTCAGGGTGTTTTTTTGTTTTGTTTTTTACTTACATATGGAGCATTAGTCTGCCGCTATACTGTGTCACAAGTTTTTTTCCATGGGGATAGCAAGGATTCTGAAAGGGGAAGTCACTGGAGAGAACTCAGGCTGACTGCTGGTGAGTGAATGTATATCCTAAGACTATCCAGTGTAGAGTGGGTGGTGTGCAATCTCCAGTGTGGAATGAATAGTGTTTTCATCTATAAAGGCAACACCTACGTGGGCTGCCTAAGGTCTACTTTCTGTTCCTATCTGGTGATGTTGAATGGCGGCATTCATTCCAAGTAACCCCCATTTCCTCTTGAGCCTCATGGGTAGGGAGGGGCCTGGGTGCTTAGCAGGAATAAGGAGCCCCACCCTGGACATGAGTCAGACCCTTAATCTACCCAATCTACCCAGAGTGGGAGGGCTCACAGAGGCAGGGCTTGTGGCACCTGTTCTGCCTTGACTTTTTCCTGAGATTTGTATTTGGAAAGAACGTTGAAAGCAAGTCTCTGCCTTCGTGAAGCCCTGCTCCCTGTCAGCAAGGGCTGGTGTGGCTGTGGCACTGTTGTCTTCTTAGTGCTTCGAGTCCTATAATACGTTGGGGAATAAAGGCACAAGGGTGGAGATAGGCCTGGGAGGCATCACAAAGCAAGAAGATAGTCTCCAAGAATGTCAGGATGGGCACAGCAGGGTAAAGCCAAACAGGGAGCAGGACGGAGATCTGGAGTTGAGAGTGGGGAGTGGCCTCAGCAGGCCACATGATAGTCAACCACTGACTTAAACCAGATTTGAAGTTGTCAGTCCTCCCCAACCACACTGAATAAGAAAATCATAGAACTCTTGCCTGGTGCTTAGATTCTGTGGATCTTTAAAGGATGTTTAAAGGAGACCTGATTTTTGCGGAAGAGAAAGAGTCCAAGAGACTGGAGCTGGGTCCTTGCACCCGAGGCCCTTGCTCTTCCACACTGGGCTCTCTCTAGCCCTCCACAAAACCTCATCACAGTGAAACTATGCTCTTTCATGAAGCTGGCATAGTAGAGGTTTGTATAAGAGAGGTATGCTATGTGCTATTGAAACTCAAATCCCCTGGCTTATAGCATTCCAGACAGCTCCAGCTGTTTGAAAAGTTGTTGCCAGAATCGAGACATCATTACATGCTTTGCTCTCTCAGAGACTATTCTGAAGAGAGCTATAGCTAGGGACTCAGGGCATGAGTCTTGTAGACAGGGTTTAAACACCCTTGTGATGTTTGTCTATGCAGAATCCTCCGAGTGGTCCCTTGGGTAGGGGAGATCTGGGAAGCAGGAGGTTCTGGGTTATACCTGCTCAGAATCCTCTTGTGTCTGTGTTGCCCCGGGTAAACAAGTAATAGGGCAGCTCTGCTAACCAGGAAGAGCACTGGCTGTGAGATCATCTACTTGCCACTTTGTCCCCTTCCAGAAAGTGACAGGAGGGCAGGTCTAATCAACTAGAGATTGCTAACCAAGCAACCACCCATTTGCATTCCTTCTTATGGACACTAGGATTGAAGGAGAGTGGGGAGGAGGGACCACAGAGGGAATGTTAGATATAACACCAAGAGAAATGTTCTCTTAATGCCTACCTTGGACCATGGGCAGAGCTCAATGAGCTCTTAATATGCCTAAGGCCATGAGTTCAAACCCAAGTTGGGAAGAAATGGCTTACATGCTTATGTGTGCTGAGGCAATGCTTCTTGGTGCGGGCCTGTGCATAGCCTGTAGTCTTTTTTTCCTGTGTAGTCACATGTTCTGTAAAAATACTACTTCATATTGATGTCCATGACTGTGATTTACAGAGCTTTTATGATCCCATAATCTCATTTCCTCTCTAACAGCTGGGGGTGGGATTTCCACTCTGTGGAAGAGAGGCAGCTGAGGCATGGAGGTGACTATGTTCCTTGCTCCTCGAATCAAATCAGTGAATGGCAGGCATGAGGACAGGGGCCAGGTGTCTTTCTTGCTGTTTTGTCTATTGTGGTGTCCCTTAAGGATATACAGTGCTCGCTACCACAGCCACTGGGAGCTGGAGTGTGACAGGATGTTAGCACAGATGAGAGGCACCAGTAGACACTGGAAACCCAAGACAAGCAACTGCTTGTCAAAGGTGCTTGCCCTCCTGTTAGTATTAGCAGTTGGAGCAGCAGAAATTCCATTGCTCTTACACTGATGAGGCCAGGGTGGCACCCAGCATCTCTCTGCTCTAACCTCTATTTGCCCCAGTCTAACTGGGGATGGTATTTGTAGGCAATTCCCCTTTATTGCCCTCTAGCCTTGCGATGTGGCCTGGGTAGCAGTTCTGAGAGACAGCCTGGAGATTTTATTAAGGGGAGGAGCATGAGTCAGTTAATGTGGCTTGAAGCATCACACAGAAGCCATTTACATCTAAGTCTGCCATCTGTTCTTGTGAAAATCCTAGCCTTCCTTAATCACTCAGATCCAAAGCCGAGTTCCCCTGTTTTAATGTCCCTCTTCTCCAGATGACCACAGCTCTATTCTGAACCCCTTCTCCACAGCACAGTGTTAATCTCCTCACATACTTCTTCAAAATCCTGTGTCAAATCCAGACTGTAGCTTTGTTCTCACCTTGTCTACTGAGGAAACTGTGGTTGGCCAAGATGGTTGCTCAGTCCATTGCTTATTGAATGAACACATGGAGTATGTCCTTTACATTGCAAAGGAAGTAAAAGACTTATATACTTATTATGACCCAGGAATCCGTAGCTGAGTGTACATTGTGTTCATTTTACTAAGAAAACTTTTCAAAACTCTAATATGCTCAGGACTTTGTTTAAACTGTTTTTTTTTTTTTTTTTTTTTGTTTATGCTTTTTTTTAGGGTGAATGTCTGTTATTATTTCTCTTAAAAGAGTGGACTCCTAATCAGACTCCTCACTATATTCCAGTTTTACCAGCCATCAAATAAACAAAATATGACTTTAACAGTTTGATGAATAAACTAGATTTACCATAGAAATTCAGTCCCATCCATATACCACTTTGTTCTCTGTTCAATCTTTCTCCAGAAATTCACTTCCTAGTGCCAGCCACCATTTGTTTTATACCAACTCTCCATGTAGAGCACACTTACTTCGGTTTCAAAATGTGTTCAATGAGTTTTCGCATTGGCACTGTGTGGTTGTCCAACCTTCACACTTGTGATGACAAAAATCTAAGGGAGGCAAAAATATAACCAAGAATCCATTAAATGAGAACTCAAGATTCATTAAATAGTTATCAATTGATCACTGTTCATTCAACAGCTCCTGCTACCTGCTGGGCATTGTAGGAGAACAGAATACAGCCTGCTGTCACTGTTTATAAGACACTTCAAATGGTACCCGTGCTCATTTCCAGAGACAGCCTTCCTTCCCCATGTGTCTTCCTCACTTCTGATACAGAAGTCAAGGGGCTCTCATTAATAGTCAGTGGACTATCTGGTAACTGATGTTAAACAGGGTCTTCAGAGTTCTTTGGTTTTAACCATTCAGAGCATACAGAAGGGCCAAGCTCCTCCTTGTCTCCTCGGCCAGATTTCAATCAAAGAGGAAGTTGGCAGAAAACTGCAGCCTTTCTTGAGAGAGAGGAGCTAGGTGTATTGTTGCAGAACCTGAAAGGCTCCGCCCACCAACCTGGTTCCTGGCCTCTGTCACCTCAGTCCCACCCTGTCAACATTCTTACTCCGATTTTGCACCTTTGTGAGGGAGCATTTGTCACTCAGCTCAGCTACAGAGGTGGAGTGACATCTGGGCATTCTCCTGCCGGGCTTCCTCTCAGTCAGCTCCACCTGTACTGGCCACTGTTTGCCATCTACCTCCCCTTGTCTGGGAAGAAAAAGAAGACCCTTGAGGACATCCCACTGCCAACCCAGGTAAGATCAAAAAGCATGTTTCTGGTTCCACAAAGAAACCCATCCATTTCTTTCTATTTGTTGACTGCTCCTGTTCCTAAGCTGGGCTTCTGGCCATGTTATGTGTTGATCCAGGCTCACAGCTTTGTATGTGAAATTCCTCCATCCTTCTCTACTGGACATGGCTGATGTCCACAAACTAGAAGTATCAGGCTCTAAAGTCAGTTGACAAACTCATCTATACTCATTTTTTCTTAAAAAAAAAATCATAGCTGCTCTGTGAGCTTGGTAGGACTGGCATAGTTGTTTGCATTCCGTGGCTCATTCTGAGGCTTGGTCAGATGAGGTGATATGTTCATGTATGATGCATTGGCTAAGAAGAAAATGGAATTTGCCTTTCCCTTCTCACTCCTCTGCTCTTCCCCCTCAGGTCATTCTCTTCACCTTAAAAGCCAAGAGAGTTGAAGGATCTTCTTAAGTCCTTACTATTAAACAAAGGGTGATTATGATTATGAAGGTTCTATTTGTTTGTTTGTTTTCCATGACAAGGTTACTCTGTGTATCCTAGGCTATCCTGTAACTCAGAATCCAGGCTGGCCTTAAACTCAGAGATCAACCTTCTTCTGTTTCCTGGGTGCTGGGATTAAAGGTATGCACCTGCACCACCATGTCCAGCCCTGTTTTATAAAGTTGAAGAGAATGAAATTTTATAACAGGTAGACCTCATCACATCCAGCTGTTTCTTTAGATACCAGGTCAAAGGATGAATGTAAAAGGAATGAACTTGCACACTGAAAAGTTACATGCAAATGTGAGACAATTGCAGAGTCCCATGACCAAACATTATATGGGGACTGAGAAACCCCATGAAAGAAGGGGAGGAAGAATTGTAGGAGTCAGAGGGCTCCACAAGAAAATGGACTCAGCTAAGCAGGGCTCACAGGGGCTAACAGAGACTGAAGCCACATTCTCGGAGCCTGTGTGGGTTTGTGCTAGGTTCTCTGCATGGAAATTATGGTCCTCTAGCATGGTGTTCTTGTGGGACCTCTAACAGTAGGAGTGAGGGCTGTCTCTGACTCTTCTGTCTGCTTTTGTGATCTTTTTCCTTCTACTAGGTTGTGTTGTCCAGCCTTGATATGAAAGTTTGTGTCAGTCTTATTGTAACTTGTTATGCCAAGTTTGGGTGATATCCTTACGAGGCCTGTTCTTTCCTGAAAGGGAAATGGTGGAGGAATGGATCTGGGAGTGGAGGGATTTGGGGATGCTGAGAGGAGTGGAGGAATGGGGAAGAACTTGCTGTGTGCTGGGTCTCTGTGGAAGAAGGTTGGAATCTGGGACTGAATGGCATTGTACTAAGGTCCAAAACAGCATTTGAGAGGCATGAGTCATAAATTCCCTGGAAAACAATACTTTTCAGTCTCACCGTGAGACGTGGAAAACAAATCTCAGTGATGATTAGGCACCCCAAATCCTCTCACAGTGACTCCTACAATTCCTCTTCCTTGTACAGCAGCTATCGTCACCTCTCTGTGTTTGGCACTTTTAAGAAAGTTTTATCCTGTGAGTGATCATGAAGTTGACTTTTAAGATGCTAGATTTAATGATCATTTCCCCCTTCATTCTCAAAGCTGTCTATCGGTCTTAGATATTGAAACATATGCTGTCCACCCCAGCCCAGTGTGTGAGCTCATTAGGAAAATGCTGATATTCAGTCCTGCAGGACCACAGCAATGAGTCCAGGAAGAGTCCTGAGGATATTAATCAATTGTCTTACACAAAATAAAGAAACTTTATTCCCAGAAATATGGCATGATGTCCAGGGCATTATGCCACCAGGCATCAAGAGAACCATTAAACAGCATGTACGTTGCTCATGCCTTTGCTGACATAGCATGTAGTGAATGATGTTGAATATCTCAGGACACCAGCTTGCTGGTTCAGTATGGGGACTGTGTTATCCTAAAAGATTCCTTTGATTATAGATTTTGGATAATTTCTATTCTGTATAGTGTCCAGTAGAAATGTCATTGTGCTGTGGAAATCAGGAGAAATTACCAGAGAAACAATATTTGGCCATGGTACATTTTTTCAAGCCAATGTTTGAGATTATTCTTTAGATATAGGGCAAGGGGACAGATAAGAAATGATGCTGTCCTTGCTTCCTTCAGCCAGTGTGGATTTTTCTGAGATCCTTTAAAAGAGCTGTTACCAGCTCATGGCTTCAAAACTTATGAAATAGTTGGATGTGACTCAATAAAACCTAATGGCAGGTTCTACTCCAAGAATTTGATTAAAGTAGAGATTATAGTTCAGCAGACACAGGTGAATCCAGTGTGCAAATGTATTTTGGTTGTACTTCAATATTAAGCAAAATCAAACAAGTTACAAGTATTTAGTGAAAGTATTTATGAAACACAAGGCAAATTTGTCATTATTCAGAACAATTAGGAGGGTTGATAATGCTGGATCCACATTTCCGGGGATCTGTGAGAGATCAGTCCACTGAAAGAACACCCATTCCTCAAAGCTGACAATGCCCATCTTTCCTTGCTGAAGTTCCCAAGTGTTTCAGTCTAATCTCTTGCAACCTCTTAAGTAGCAGAGTCTCTTAAATCACTCTCTCTCAAACGAATGCTGGCTGTATATGGTGGGTCAGCCCTCAGATGAGCGACAAGTGAGAAATGACATTAATTATTTGGTCCTGACTTCTGTTTATAGAGGAAGTAGAAGAAGAGACAATGACCCAGGGGTACAAACCATTGGGCCAGGTACCACTGTAGGCTATTTTCTTGAGCTAGATAGAAAGATTCAATAATCTGAAAGCTGAAGTATTATGCAAGATGACAGGGCTCCACCATAGTATCTCGGTAACCACAAATAGACAGGAAAGAAATCTGACAATTGCAGACAGATGCTCTTTACACAAAAGATCAATGGTACAGAAATAAGAAAAGGGATTGTGATGAATAGCAGTACAGAGGAAGTGACAAAAACTGCAAAATTCCCAAGAGTTTGGAAAGTGAGCCAATAATATATTTTATGGTTATTAATATTATATGGTTATTAATACAATTACTCCTTGATTGTTTCTGGTACATATAATGCTAATGAAAAGTATTTAGTGTAGAAGATTTTTGACATTTCTCTAATGGGACTTTCATCCATTGTTGAAAATTTTGTGCAGGGGAAAAAGCAAACAAACAACAAATCCAATAACACAGGGAGATAAAAAAAAAATAGTACAAAAGGAAGAATGCAAAGGCAGTGATTGCAGAGTCAGGAGAGAGTCATGTGAGTAGTCTGCCACCCTAGATACTTAAAAGGGAAAAAATTGTCATTTGACATGAACTTTAGATAGCTACAGATAAGAGTTTCTGGTAAGAATAGACTATAAACAACTTTGCAAATTAAGGCTGCCTGAAGTGTCTTTGAAGGCTAGAATGAGCAAACTGTGGCTATGGACACCTCACTGTGGCTGTGGGCATCTCACTGTGGCTGTGGACTGCCCACTGTGGCTGTGGATGGCACAATGTGGCTGTGCATGGCACACCATGGCTATGGGCAGCTCACTCTGGCTATGGATGACTTACTGTGACTGTGGATGGCACCCTGTGGCTGTGGGCAGCTCACTGTGACTGTGGATGGCACAATGTGTCTGTGAACCACTCACTATGGCTGTGGACAGTGCTGATAATTGAAATAGAAACTCTATGAAAATCAGAGTCTGCCCCAAATTGCCAGCTTAGAGCACTTGGATCACATGCAGCATAACAGGTTTAATGAGCATTGTCACCCTCATCCAGGCACAGAGCCAGGCTATTGAAACCCATAGTTTGTCTGTGACAGAACACCTGTTCAAGGGTACCTTAAATCTGCGTTAAGGTTCCTGGGAAATTAGCATGCAGAAACCATTCAGGACTCAATATTTCTAAATATAGTATCCAAGGCTAAGCAAGGGAGACAAGGTGGTAAATATACCCTTCTGAGAAATACAGGTGAGATTATCTGAAATAAATGGAGAAACTCTTAAGGGTGGTTTTTAAGGTGTGACGAGGTTTTTCTCTGCCCCCTAACATCTTGTGGATTATTTGAAAGTTAGAAAAATGGTGTTCCACAAGTTCCTCTGAACTTTTCATTGTGTGTGATTTGAGCAGTTGATGTTGGTTAAATTATCATCCTGTCTGGGAGGCAATAACTCTGTAAGAAACAGAGCAGGTTTTTGGATGGTCCTGCTTTGTATTCTTCTTTAGTGAAGGTCAGGAAGAAGCATGTGTGGAAATAGGTACGTGGTCCACAGCGTTCATAGCAGGTGGAATGAAGGTTCTTAACTTGCAGATGGCTGCACTGACCATGGAGCAAGCTGGCTGTTAGGCCAGGGCTTCCTCATTTTCCTGTGCATCATATGTGCATAGACTGCAAATGTCTACTTTAAGGGAGGTCAATGGCTGCTGTGACATAGAGGAAAAGGAAGTACTGGAATAGGATCTATTCACATAATGCAACTTTTGAGCATCTGCTAAGTTAAAAAAATGTTACAATCACATTTGCTAAAAGTCATTTATTGAATATTCTAGTTTTGGGAAACAGGGTTTCCTCTATTCTTAAACCCTGTAAGTACTTTTTCTGCTTTCAAGGAGGTGGGGCAGATGGAAAATGATATGTGTTGGTGGGTAAACTGTATGTGTGACGTAAAGAAGGTATAGGGTAGACTTGGGGGAGGACAGGCAGACATGTGAGGGTGAATGTACACATGGACAAGCACTTTGCTGTGTAGATGAACAGAATGGTTTGATTATTGTGTCTGGTTAACTGATAGGGAAATAATGTGGTGAGAAGTCAAGGGTGGTCCTGTGACTCTTCTTGAGTAGCAGGTGTAGAAAGGAATGGCTTCATCTGAAATGGAGATGGGCATGAATGGAACAGGTTTCAGAATGATTATTAAGGGCCTTCTTTGGATCAGATACAATTTGAGAATTGAGTAGTCAATGATGTGGAACTCAATGAAGGTGTTTCCTTCCTTCCCTATATATTAATTAAAACAATATCAGAAAAGTTAGTATAAACAAACATAAGAGGTTTATGGCTGCTTTCCAAATACTACAATGTCTTTGAGTTGTAAGGGTTGAGGCGGGCACACTCAGTGATGTACCAAACTGGAAAATGGTTGGCAGGAGCATCCTTTGCAAGCACAGAGGAGGATTTGATCACCAAAATCATTTACCATTTTCATCTTGTCGTAACAAAGAGATTGTATTCACTTGCAGTTTGTGTAGACAGCACGTTATCGTCTCATCTACATTCTAGCACATACCACACTCCTTTTCTGTCCACGCTCACTGCCCACTCTGGTTCCATAAGGACAAAAGAGGAGCTGAAGGAACACTCTCCAGAGCAGTGGTCCATACTACACAGTGGGCTGAGTCTGGATCCATGGTGGAGAAACAGGTAGGATGCTCCTCAGAGGTGGGGTCAGATATGCATGAGAACTGGATGGAGCAGTCTTAGAGAAACAGGTAGGATTCTCCTCAGAGGTGGGGTCAGATATGTGTGAGAACTGGATGGAGCAGTCTTCAGTGTTGAAGCTCGAGAGAAACAGAGAGGTTTGAAAACAGTGGCGATAGATAATCATCTAAAGGAGATGATGTAACATAGGGAAATTGGTACTAGCTGGAAAGGAAGTGTGTGCTGGGTGGGGGCTTCTCCTTTTTCTTAAGGTGAGAGAAAATGCTGGAAATATACTTGCAAAGGGATTATAATGTGATCAGTACCCAGAGATAACGGCATCTTATTTAGTATTTTATAAACCATGTGGCGCAGCTGAGAAGAGATTACCATCATATAATTCTTTCAATTACAGAAAAGCAGGCTCAGGAGCTTAAAGTCATCTGCTCAAAACCAACAGCAGATGGGATTTAAGGCCAAGTTCTGGAGACTTGAGTTTAAGGTTCTCAGGGAAGAATCTGCCCATATGAGTTTGGAAATCACTTAAACTTTAGAACTCTCTAGATAATGTCACTGAGCTACCATTGGAGACTCTTTTCTAACTCTCAGAGAACTTACACTTCCTAGCAATTTCTCCGGAACTGGAAGCACTTTTGCATAAGTGTGGGCCATTTGGAGCCCTAGAAAGAAACCAAAACTTAACATGGGGAGCACTAAAAATTCTCCCAAATTGGGACAATGAAAGCCTCATGTTGACCACCTGTGTGCTAGAGTGTAGAAGTGAAGTTGGATAGACTGATGCTCATGGACTGGCTGCCTACTTTGTCTTCTTCTAGAAGCAGATCTGTGTCTGCCATGGTCATCTTTTCTACATTTCCATGCTGTCTACTTAAACGCCAAACACACTGGTTTCTTCCCATACAGCTCCAATCAGTGCTTTAAGTCTACTTGAGTCACAGTTGGGCTATTATTGTTCTTTGTAAGGGCTGCATTTAATCATATGCTAGCTATTTTGACATAGACCTTCAGCTCTAGCATAGGAAGCTTTATACCACCAGGGGCCATCCTTCCAGTGGATCAGCTTTCTTTTATCACTGATGGTTCCAAAAAGCAACTTTCCATAAGAAGTCATCATCCTGCCCTTTAGCCTTAAGTATTTTTTTTTACTAGTGTCCTTTGTAGAAGAACTCCTGCATCCATAAGTAGATCAGTAAGTAAGTATGACTGTCTGTGGAACATCTAGAATGTTATTAATACACATTTTCCAGATATCTACTGCCTTAATCTATTCATTGTTCTATCATCCATCTTCTGACCTAATTCTTGGGCAGTGTACTACTTCTCAATGGCAAAAACTATCTGTATGTGCATTCCTAATTGTCACCTCTCTCTAGCATAAGAGACCTGTGCTTAGCCAAGAGAGGATGTTCCCCAAAATGTGTTTTAGTTAATTAATTAATTAATTGGGATGCTCTCTGACATCATTTAGAGTAGCACAAGGTCATTTAAAATATGTCAGACAGGGAAAAAAAAGAAAAAGTACCTAAATTCAGGACAGTCTTATATACAGAATTAATTAATTAGGCAAATCAAGTCTAAAGCTTCAGAAACCAACTAGTTCAATTCATTTTCCTCTTGAGTTAGGGAAGCATAAATTTGAATAATTTATGTTTATACTTTGAAAATCTGACATCATCATTAGACATGCTTTTAACTTAGGATTGTATTGTTGAAATTATTAAAATTTGCTGATATCATAAATATTTATTTGTGAGTCCATTTAGTAGATGAACTTTTGTGGTCAGTAAGACAAAATAAAAATACTAATGTCAAAAACTTCTATACAAGCCTACATACCTCAGGTTTTCAATCTCACAATATAAAAATGAAATTCTGTCTATTACTATTATTGTTTGTTAATTTGTGTTCTGTTTTGGAACTGGGTATCACTATGAAGCCTTGGATAGCCTGAGAACTTTGTAGACCAGATTGATCTTGAACTCACAGAGATATGCCTACTTCTGTCTCCAGAGTGCTGGGTTTTAAGGTATATAGCTTCATACCTGGCCAAGTACTGAAAATTTAAACAAATATTGGGTCAACATTTTTAAGTGATGGAATAAGGAAAGCAAAATAAAAAAAAAAACAACCAAACAAAAACCCCAAAAAACAAAACAGGCCTTTGTGTAATCTATGAAAGTTTAAGTCAATGGTCTTGGAGAGATAGCAATTAAGAGTGAATACTGTTCTTAACACATTTGTTGGGCAGGACACACAACCACTTTTAACTCCTGCTCAGGGTATCCAGTGCCCTCTGTTGGCCTCAGTGGGTACCCAGACACATACACACATAACTAAAAACCAATATTTTAAAAATATATGGTAGAGTTTGGAGGGGGAAAGGGAAGAGAGAAATAAAATTAAATTATACTCTCAAAAGGAAATTTAAAAATTTAATTTGTAAGTCATTTCAAGAAGGAATGCAATTTGGTCACAAATAAACAAACCCCAAAAGCAATGTATCTTGACTCATACTGTCTGTGTCTAGGAATCACTATCAGATAATAACTTAAAGTGTGTGAGAAGTATTAACTATAAGGATATTTGGCTTATAATGATATAACCAAGCAGCAGGGGACTGGTGTTAGTAATTCATAATAAAGGATAAGTTAAGCAACAATGTACAGCTGTATATTGTACATAGTCACTAACAATATTGTGAGAATGTATTAAAGTATAAACCTCTTTATTGAAGTATAAATGTCAATAAAATAGCATACAGTGATGGTCATGGCATACAACACGATGTTTTGACATATGTAAACATTATGATATAACTACAACAATTAAGCTAAAAGGCCAATAGCACATCTATTATGTCAGTGTGTGTGTGTGTGTGTGTGTGTGTGTGTGTGTTGAGCCATGAGAAAATGTAATATGTACCCTCTCATCAATTTTCAAGCATAAAGAACTTACTATTTATTCATTAAGTGATCAGTAACATCTAGTGCTCTGGAGAAATAAAAGGTAGAGAGACTTTTGGTCATCTGCCACTTACTCTGTGAGTGACCCCGGAAAAGTACTTACTCTAAGATTTTGTTCTCTAATCTGTAAGTGCAGTTAATTACAGGGCCTGTGCCACAGATCTGTGATGAGCTGAGTCACAGAACTGCCAAGGTTAGTACTAATTTCCTCCTGCAAGTGTAAAAAGTGGTATATGATGAAGTATTTACAGTAGAACCCTACCTTTGAAGTCGTTAAAAAAAAGTGACATTATCTAAAGGTAACAAAAGAAAACTCTGAGATTTATATCACAACCATTTGCTTTTTTTTCCCTGCATGGTGAGTTCAAGGACAGGTTTCATTTGCTCTCATGTCACATGTAGCAGTGTAGGAAATGTGGGTCTCTGTGATATTCAGCTCAGTGTCTACGTTCAGTGTCTATGCTCAGTGTCTACAAATGGGCACCCACTGCACAGCGGTTCTGACTCCATTCACTTGTTCTCATTGCTGAATCTCAGCCTCTTCTTCATTCGGCTACCACTGCAGTGGCTGGTAGGGGCAGAATGTCACTTCCCAGTCCTCTTAGCCTCTGTTTCTCCATAAATGGGACCCACTATGAGTACACAGTAGCAGCTATTCCTTTTAGAACCTTGGTGTTGGCGGTCTGTAT
Organism: Phodopus roborovskii; assembly: GCF_943737965.1. NCBI lineage: Eukaryota > Metazoa > Chordata > Mammalia > Rodentia > Cricetidae > Phodopus > Phodopus roborovskii. Next base: position 11,206,011 of record NW_026126469.1, read on the forward strand.
TAAATACAAGGCAGCTTAGTGGATGATTTCTGATACAGAAGAGCTTTTGTTTCCTCAGGAGAGTGGTACCTTAGAGTCGGGTGGTGGGCAGAGAGAGCTCTTCCCTAGGAGATGCAGGCTACTTCTCTGACACTTCTGTTTGGGAGCCTTCTCTTGTTTCCCTTGTACCAGAGACAAAGCCCGACTTTGATACTTCAATGTATTAATCTCTAACATTTTTTCTTTGATTATTTTGTATACTTCGGAGATTTAAAATAAAACCACAGGGTATAGTAGTATCATTTGACTATAGTTTTTCATGCAATATTATTCTGTGATGCTTTCTTCATGTTTAATTATCTCAGAGGTATGATTTCTACTATGAGTGTATATACACAACATGTATATTTATTTCTATTTTTTCTTTTTTCTTTTCTTTTTTTTTTTGAGACAGGGTTTCTTTGTGTAACCTTGGCTGTCCTGGAACTCTGTAGACTCACAGAGATCAGCCTGCCTCTGCCTCCTGAGTGCTGAGATAAAAGGCATGTGCTACCACCGACTGGCAGTCTTTTAATTTCTTTTTTATTTATTTATTTATTGTATATAACCAAGTCCATTTAAATGAAAACAAACATTTATAGACAATATTTGGGAATTTGGGCATTGTTCTTTCCAAACTACTTCCTGCTGGTAAGGGGCGCTGTCTTGGGGGATTCTAAGAAGATGCAGAAATCCTGGCTGTAGTCTGTAAGGCTGCTTTGTCCAGCTGTTTTGAATGTAGGATCACCTGGTACTCTGTTTCAGGTGGTCTGACTTGATCAAACCACATTAGTCTGGAAGGAATCCACATCTTTTCATTTTCTGTGGAAACAAAATTAGAAATCCTTTTCCCCAGTAACTTGTCCTTGAACTTAAATTTTGGAGTCAAAGCATTTTTTTTAATTTAATTTATTAGTTTACATGTCCATCCCAGTTCCCTCTCCCTCCCTCCCTTTTACCCTCTCTGCCCTCTCACATGCACTCTAACCACCCTCCCCTCCCATCCCCCCCCCACACCAATTCCATATGTAGGGGAATGCCATCCAGTTGGGGTCATGTAGCTCTGTCAGGTCATGTGAAGTAGGGACTAGGGCTTCTCTCCTGTCTCTAGATTAAGGCAGTTATCCCTCCATGGGGGGTGTGTTAGTAAGGTCCTTTTGTGCACCAGAGATACATCCTGGCTCCACTGTCTGAGGTCCCTTAGACTGCTCAGTCCTTCTGGCTGAGACCCATATTCAGGGGGGTCTGAGTCAGTCCCATGCTGGCTTCCCAGCTATCAGTCTGGTGGCTGTTAGCTCCTCTTTGTTCAGGTAAGCTGTCTCTATGTGTTTCTGCAGCCTGGTCTTGTCCTCTCCATCTGCATCTGGGTTCTACTTGGACTCAGTGTTTATGTATGGGTGTTTGCTCCTGTTTCCAACAGGCATTAGTTGAGGGCTCCATGGATAAGTTAGTTGTTGATCTCACTCTCCGGGAAGGGCATTTATGGTAGCCTTTCCACGGAAGCTCAAATTGTTAGTTGGCAGCAGTCTTGTAGTTCTCTAGACCTTTCTTTGTGTTCAATTTTATCTTCAAACCAATATTGGCTCCCTCTTTTATGTTCTCTCTCTCTCTCTCTCTCTCTCTCTCTCTCTCTCTCTCTCTCTCTCTCTCTCTCTGTGTGTGTGTGTGTGTGTGTCTCTTTCCTGTCTTCTATTCCTAACCAGGCTCAATCTTCCTGGTCGCACATGTTTTCCTTTCCTTCCCCTCATTCTCCTACCAGGCTCTATACTGTATGCAATCAAGTCTGGTTTTGATTAATTAGCATAAGCAAGGGACAATGATCACCACATCTTTGTGCCATATTTTCTGTGTAAAGAAATCCCAGAAGCGGCAGCTGGGTTATTACAGAGACTGCAGAAACAACAATGGCCCACCATGTTGGAGCTGAAGGAATAGACAGGGAATTTCATCTGGAAAAGGACCCGGTTTAGACTGTCTTTGAAGTGTTGTTTTCACAGCTTTCATAATGAACCAGACCGGAAGTTCCCGTCATTGCAGTGTTTCCTGCTTCAAAAACCACAGCACAGGTAATTGCTGTCTTGCCATATTTCCTTTTACTGCTACACATAGATGTAAGTTTATCTTAGCAACAACAACAACAAAAACAGACTAAAAGTTTTGATTTGTAGTGGGAGAAAGGCAGTAAAAATAAATATAATCCAATACCCTTGTTTTTTTAATTTGGTCTAATTTGGGAATTCCACCCTGGCCTGGGTAGAGTCATAGGCTAGCTGTTGGAGGGAATCTTGAGGGGAAGTAGTTGATGAATATCTTCTACATGAAAACAGTTTTAAAAAGGGATGCTCAGCGGAGAGAAACAGCATTTCCCTGAACTCAGATTTCCAGGCTGGTGCTAACCAGGGCCTTCTCCATCATCACTAAAGCTCCATTTCTTGGCTGGTGATTGTCGATGTGTTTCTCAGATAGATCAAATTGCTATCCACACCCTTCCAGCCTTGCCACCTAAAAAGCTGTGGACTGAATTCCTAATGTATTTTAATGTTCAGCTAGTTTTCTTTAGATCCATTAGTTCACGCAATCATTCCACTGCTCCCTAAGGCACATTTTGGATCCATGAGAAAACTGAAGTTGAGGGTTTTTAATTGTTACATGACCTCAGGCATCTGGTAAGTTGTGGAGCCTGGATTTGAGCCCAGCTGTATCAGACACTGGAGCTCTCTCTGCTCTGACATGCCGTCTCCTGAAAAAATTATTGATTGCCCCAAATGAATCAATTTATGTCTTCACTGCTTCTTGTGCATTATCTTGTGAAAGGGTTGGCTTAATTAATTCTCCCAACAATGGTGTCTTTAAATTGTAGGTGAGTGCTCTTGACACATAACCCACAAAGTTGCACTTAAAGAAAAAGTACAGACATCTTTCAGGCTCCAGTGGGGAAAGAGCTCAGCTCTATGGCTTTGCCACTGACGGAAGTGCAGCAACATGTTCTAACACTTAGAAACTGTTGATGAAGGAAAACTTGATGCATTACAAGTGCACACAGTGCCACCATACTACAGTGAAGATGTGTTTGGGGGGGCAATCTGACATTTTATTTTTTTTTTGAGAATTTTATGATATTTACACCATTTTTTTCCTCAAAACTTTCATTTCTCTAACTCCTTCCATCTCTCTCATTGCCTATCAAGTTCACGTACTCTTGTTCTTTAATTATTGTTGCATAGTTATATATAATATATATTATTATAGGTTATATATAATTCATAAATAGAACCTGCAGAGTCCCTTTGCTTCCATGTGTGTGTGTTTGGGGATGGCCACTTGGAATTAGATAATTTATCATGGGATTTATTTCTGTAGAAGACTTACTCTTCCTCTCTCAGCAACCATGGATTGCTTATAGCTTTTCATCTTGGGGTGGAGCCTTGGGAAACGTCTCCCACCCACACGGGTGTGTCAATTGTTGTTAATTGTTCAGATTTTATTTAAGAAACGATACTGTTAAGATTTCATGGGTGCAGGTTCCCTGTCTTATTAGGAGACACTCTCTCGAAGGAAATATCCTGGCCTTCTGCCTCTTATAGTCTTTCTGGCCCCTGTTTTCTAAGTCTTAGGGATTATATCGTAGATGCTCAACACAGTATGGAGAGAAAGGATGGGAGGCTTTTACTCTGCTTGTCTTGAGCCCGGCTGTGTAAGCCCAAAGCCTAGGTAAGGCCAGGGAACAATGCCTTGGTCAGCACTCTTGAACTGCTCTTTCTCCCAAGCCTAAAACATGGTCACTTCCACCTCTTCCTTCTTTCCCACACCCTTTCCTAGATAAGACATCTGCTTCCAACATTCATATTCTTGCCAAGCCAAGGTGTCCATTCTATCTGTAACCTAAGTTCTTTCTCAGGGGACTAGGTTCTTAGAAGTGTTGAACTTGTCTGAGGCTTAGTTTGTAATATGCTCATATCGTTTAATAACAGGTTTGGAACTTCTTGGCCTGCAAACTAATTTCACAACTCCTTGTGCAAAAAGCATTCCCCAGCACACATTGTCTTTCCTCGTCTCTCCAATGCTCCTTGATTTTATTTCCTGAAGGAAGTATATATGAAAGAATAGCAAGATAAGGTACTAATCTGACTTTTCAAGTATCATGCATAGTCTCTCTCCGGTATTCATTCTGGTCTTCTTCTCATTTTCGATGCTTTTGAGATTTTCCGAAGATCAAGTTTTGATATATTTTCTGTGTGAAACAGATTTTTCCATAATGGAGTGTTCTGAGGGAAGGAAGGTCTGTGATGGAAATGTGGGTGCTCAAAGAACAGAATTTTATATCCTCGATATTTTTATGAGCATGACTTTTCTCATTAGACATTCTTTATGCAATCCTCATGGTAAGAATTAGAAAATACAACAAAAGAGAAAAAGTCTACTGTCCATAGCCCAGAGAAGATTAGCATCAACATTTTGATAAACATAATAGCAAGTTTTCTCCTACATATTTGTAGGTTATCTTCATAAATCTAACATTATATCATATGGTGTGTTCTATTTTGTTGCTTGATTAAAAATAAAGTTTATTGAGGCCCTTTTATACAATTTGTATACTTTTTATTTTAATGGCTATATAATAGCCTACCTACACGACATTTAGATTGCTTTCAATTTCTGTTTCTGTATATTTATCATGAATGAGACATTCTTGCTAATAGTAAAGGGGAGTGGAATGAAGGATGCAATTGGACTTACAAAAGGAACATGACAAGTTAAAAACACACATGTGGATACAATTTATTTTGAATGGTCCTTTCTTTTTCATGTACTCAGTTATCTCCAAATAGCTAATGAAGATGTGGTAAGTGATTAACCCATTTTTTTCTTTATCATAAGTATTGAACCTATAGTTAGGAAAGACCTTTAGGCAGCAACCCTGAAGACTTCTGTGTTGCTGGGTGCTGAGCTGGAGTGGGCAAGGCCTTTGTTTAAAGGTTTTATAGCCACAGCCCTTCTACCCAGATGTCTAGCATTTCTTAATAAGTCTATCTGCTGATGAGGTTTGTGAGAGAAGAATCAGACACTGACAGTCAAATACAGAGATATTTAGAGCCTCACCTTGCCTAGTCAGATAGTCAGAGAGAAAAATCATCAACAGTGTGAAGCAAGAACAGCCCTTAGTATTTGAAGAAGGTAATCCTCCCTCATAGCTCATACATTTGGGAGACATGTCTAGTCATTATTACAACTCACATGTACTCTTATTAAACAAGAGGAGAATTACTGGCCACACTCTATAACAAGTACTTTGCCTGGCCTTTTCCTTCTCCTTACCTCTATGCCCTCTCAGTTATCGTGTGATTGATGTCATACATTTACAGAAAGCTTGACCCAAACCAAACATCATCTCTCCCTAGTTATCCAGCCCAGAAACACACAATCACAGAAACAGAGATGTGTGGATATCTTTGACAGATAGTCTCACTTTCACAGCCCATTTATTATGTACTCTGGCTGTCAGTGCTCATTTCTTTGTGATCATAAGGGGTTACACATAAAAAAATGTAGCTTTCTTTACTTTCTAATATTCTGTACACACTTATGTGCTCAATGCTTACATTACTCTGTTTTCTTATGTATGCTCCTTTGGTGTTCTTGAGATAAGGTCTTACTGTATAGCTAGGTTAACTTTGAATTTACTTTGTGGCCCAGGCCCGCCTCAGCATCCTAATCCTCCTGCTTCATTCTCCTGAGTGCTCTATAACAGGAGGCCACAGGTTTTTTTTTAATTATTATTATTGTTTTATTTTCTTACTGAGAGCAAAAGGAAGAAGCAGATGTCACCCTTCCCCTCGTCTGTCTGCCAGTGACAATCAAATGTGAAGCTATTTTTGGCTTCTGCTCCTTGACACTCTGCATCATCCACTTTTCCTCAACCATCCTAGAGAGAATCTGAGTGGCACTGTTAATGCAGAATTCCTCTCATCTCTGGATCTGTGCTCTGAGCGTCATTATTTCCACGAGAGCTATCTGTGTTGCTCTAGATCCCCAGTCATTTTTTTCCTTGGGTGGAACTTTCTAGACTCATTTAAATGTCCTGGCAGCTTGTAGAACAGGTTGGCTTCCAGCTGTTAACTCCCACAGGTGGAGTGGAAGTGGGTCCGGTCGCCTTAAAATGATACTATGCTCAGGTGATCTTAGAGCTAATTTGTCTAAAGTTCGGTCTTGTTAGCACTTGCCACAATAGCAATGGTGTTTCACCATTTCACTAATATTTTTTTCATGAGGGTACCCAACAATGAGAAGTTACCAGCATCTACTGTGAAAACTCTAGGATTCTCTTCTTCGCATTATTCCATTCTGTTCCAGTGCCTACTTAACTATCATCCATTGGTTATGGGCTAAACTTCTCCTCTCCCCTTCTGTCACTAGATCTGCTCTCAGGACAGGCACTGCCATTATCATTTGCCTCTCAAGGTGGTTTCAGAATGAAGCAAGTGTTTTCTTGTTCAGTCTATCTCTGGTGCTACAAGCTATATCTGTGGCATTCTCTGTGACTGAGTGTACTGTGCCACACAGGGTTCTGTATTCTGTGGGCATCCCTAAGGGTCAAAGAGAGCATGGACCCTTTCCTCACACAGCCACACTGTTCACAGAATCCAGGCTCAAGCAATGACAAAGAACTTGTTGACACAACATAATGGTATCTGGCAAGGAATCCAAATTGCTTTTCTACATTGCTATTTCATGACAAGTTTCTGGTAACAAGTATGCCCTCTAGGTGCTGGATCTAGAATAAAAGACCTCAAGTCTCTTGTCATGTCTGCCTGAATCACTTGAGGAGAAATATTCTCAACTCTTCTTTGCATTTTCCATCTTCCTTTGTTCATTTGTTTTAGTTAGAAGGATTTTTTTTTTGTCTTGCCCAGACTGACCTACACTCCTGGACTCTAGTCATCCTAGCAACTTAGCCTCACATGTGCTGAATCTACCGGTTTAAACTGCCCAAGAATGGGCAACCCTTTGCATTTTCTATGAAGACATCTCCTATTTGGTCATTTGTTCAGTTGATACACAGGAACACATCTGACATGTTCTGCTTGATACTAAGGATACCCGAATACTAATAACACCTTGTTGATGTCATTGAGAACTGTATGGGTGGAGAGACTGAAAAGGCTAAGGCCAATGCATGAGGAGCTACAGCACACTGAGTCATGAGCTCTGTAGGGCTATTAGTCTAAGGGACAATACTATGACAAGATAAATAAGCCCGAGATGTGATTAATTGGGGAAAGCTTGTATCTGCTTTCTGAGCTATGAGTAGAAGGGCAAAGGGGATCATGGCATGAAAGAAATGAGAAGGAACTTGTTGAGTAAATAGGACTAACAATGCTGAAACAAGGTATGGATGTTACAGAGGACAGAAGAGATGGACAGAAGAGAAACAGGAGATGATAAGACATGAATCTCTACAGGCAGGTAGCTGCTCAGATCATGAGCTGACCATTGTTTGGAATTTGAATATATGCAGAGTGCAGCAAAGAAGTTAAAAAGAGTATCACCATCTAATTTGTGCATCTGGAGCAGTTATTCTTTTATATAGTATATATAGGAGAGGATGAAAGGGAAGAATACTGTCTTAGTTTGTTTTCCCAGTGCTGTGACAAAATACCCTTACAAAAGCAACCTAAGGGAAAGTGTTCATCCCAATTCATAGCCCCATATACAGTCATTCCTACAAGACAGGGATGTCAAGGCAGCTAGGACTTATCCACAGTCAAGAAACAGAGTAAATATGTTTGCTAGTGCTAGCTCACTTTCTTCATTTCATGGAGTCCAGGCTATCCTGTCAAGAGAAGAGTCCTAACCTCAATCAAAATGCATTTTCTCATGTAAATTAAGATAATAAAGACAATCCCCATAGGTATGCCCATAGGCCAATCTCACACATGGTTCTAGATTCTGGTAAGTTGATAATGAGCCCTATGTGGTAAACTAGAAATCACAGCAATAGAAATGGAGCCAAGTAGAGAGTGTAGTAGGCATTAATGGGTAGGAAGGTAATGAGTCTAAGTAATGGATGGTAAGGACTGGGCAAGAAGAACAACTTGAGAAGTTTTATAACAAGGGGAATTTTACTATTTTGATGTATTTTCCTGGATTTGGAATTAAGACCAATACATTTATGGATGAGGTAAAAGTATGGCAAGTTTACTTTTGGCTATGTTGAGGTAGAAGTTCCTAGGAATCAGGGTGATTGACTAACAGTTGCATAGGTGATCTGCAGCCTGGGCAAGTGATCTGACAGGAGTGGGAATCAGGTAGTTGGGAGACTGCAGTTGAGCCATCACATGAGCACATGAGAGACAGACCAATATATCACTTGTTCTTTTCACCCCTGTGATAAAGATAAAGCACCTATACACAGCTGCTCAGGGGGAGGGGTGATTAATTTATGCTCAGGGTGTGAGAGGGTACAGTCCATAATGGTAGGGAAGGCATGGTGGACGTCATGGCAGTTCTTGGGTATAAAGGCAGGAGTGTGAGAGTACTTGTTCACACCTCAGTGGATCAGGAAACAGAGGGCATAGACCTGCATGCTGGTCTATATCCTAGAAGAACCACCATTCAGGAGCCCATTACCTCCAAGCCCTACCTCTTAAAGGCTGTACAATCTCTGGATACTGTTCACAGCAGTTGGAGAGCAAGTGTTTGAACAAGCCTATGTGGGGCATTTTATGCCAAACCATAACAGTCTCTATGAAAGAAACTATAGCCCATAAGTAAGAAAACAACTCAGAACCTGCCCACAAGTTCTAAGGAGCAGAGGGAAATGTGTGTTTGACACTGCAACGGTCAGCAGTGTCAAAGAACTCAGAGATGGTAAGGATTGTCCAGTGTCCACATTGTCTCAGTTTCAGTAAGAGCTTTGTTGAGATAATGTACAGGACACAGCTTGCTATGTGTTCTCATGCCAAAGACACAAGAGAGAGACAGAAAAGGTTACACTCATTTTTTCCCTCTTTTTGAGAAGGTTGGCTGGAGAAGACTTGCCAGGAGAAGCAAGAACATCATTAATTCCTCTTATGCTTTCTAAGGTCAAATGACCTCACTGGGCTCTTTCCTCCTGCCAGGTTATAGTCATCAGCATCTGTGTTTTCTCTCTTTTCTAGTCAATGTCTTCTATTGTTCTTCCTTAGACAGGATCATTGGTCCCTCATCATCAGTGTGATAACATCTTTATAAAAGAGAAAGGTCACCTCACCAATCCATGTATCAAAAGGCCTAATCTGATCATGGAACCCAAAGCATTTGGAAAATATCTGCTGAGAAGCATGAAGCCTCTCTTGGCTAATTCACTGAAGTATCTGATCCTCATGCCTGGCATGTGTTGGATGTCCCTGAGAGGAAGCAGTGGTTTAAATGGGATGTTAAGCAGTGTCTTCGAGACAGTAGCTCACAGTTTGCTTCTCTGGGGAAAGAGCAGAAGTGCTGAGGAGTCACTTACCATGGACAGACAATGGGTTTTTCTTACTCCTGAGGACAGCTAAACTTCTCTAGGAATCTCAGGTTGTGACTTGGAAACAGGGGCCTGAAGCCCCCTGTAACTTCTAATGTGGTTTGTGACCTGACTTAAGTCACTTCCCTGCTCTCAGCTCCGGATCTGGCCTCCTATTTGTAAAGTGACTGATGATGCTGATGGAAATGTCTATCACAGCCCTTGGTGTCTGTCATGCAATGCAAAATGAATACGTGCTTTTGAAAAGCAAATAGCGCTTTCAGCCTGCCATTCATATGTTATTTCTTGACCTTGGTGATGTGACATGGGTGGATTTATCTTATGATTTGTCAATCCACAAGCATTTCTGGTTGAATGCACACTATACTTTAGTGAAACATTTTTTTTTTCACAAAAATCTTTATTAAAGCAATATAGACTACAGTCTATTTCTCAAGGTCTTATGTGTCAGTTTTTCTTAGTGTATATTAATTGGTCATTTTAACTTCAACTACCCCCTCTTCTTTTTAAAATTTTATTTCAGAGAAATGCTGTACTGTCAACATTTGAATAAAGTCATTACTTTGAATTTCATTGAATCTGTATATGAGAACTCATCACTGGTTTAAGAGGGAGGCTGGCTTCCAGGAGCATCTAGCTATGGAATGTCTCTGCTCCTCTTTTTGTGTGGACAGAGTTAGGCTAGAAAGGTGGTAATCCACACATTCCTCTGGGTTGTTCTAATATTTAGGACTAGAGTTATTCTAATTTCTAATCATCTTCCTTTTAATTGAAAAAAAAAATCAACAAATTTAAAATCAGGACTCCCCAGAAGGGTCAAGGACACTACAAAAAAAAAAAAAAAAAAAAAAAAAAACAAAAAACAAAAACAAAAACAAACAAACAAGAACAACAACAAAAACACACAGAATCAACTAATGGGCTCCTAGAAGCTCACAGAACAGAGACTGAACTGACAACCAGGGAGCCTGCATGGGACTGAAGAAGGCCTTCTGCATATATGAGACAGTTGTGTAGCTTGATCCTCTTGTGGGACTCCTAACAGTGGGAACAGTTGCCTGCTGATGGGACCCTTTCCTCATACTGGGCTGCCTCATTCACCTTTCATAGGAGAGAAGATGCCTAGTCTCATTGCAAATTGATAGCCATGGCTGGCTCACAGCCAGGGGAGGCCTGACATTTTCTGAAGAGAAACAGAGAAGGAGGAGTGGATGGGGGTAGGAGACTGAAAGGAGAGGAAGGAGGGGAAACTGTGGACAGAATGTAAAAACAAAACAAAAAAATTTTAAAAATTAGAATAAAATCAACAAAATTGGGGCTCCTACTGTATTTGAAGAGAGAAGAGAGCTGCCCTGGGTCCGAGTTATCAGCCTTGTTTGGACCTCACTCCTTCCTTTTCACTAATATGTGAGGACCTGAGTCCTATCCATGGTCTAAAATACACTAGAACCTACATCTTCTTCTTGGCTAGTTCCTTGTCTATTGCTTTCACCCTGCATTTTTTTCCTGTTTCCCTTCTGTGTGTCCAGGATGGAAAGCATTCTGTTGATTGGTTTATGCTATGTTATCTTCATCACCACAATGCTACTGCTTTGCAAATATTTCATACAGTTACAAAGCAGGACACTGTTGCTGCCTGAGTAAAGTCACCCAACTCTAATCCTGGGTTATTGAAGGCTTTTTTCTACTTTGTTTTACAAATATTTTCTGCCAAATGTCCTCTGTCTAAAAAGTCCCTGTATAGGTCTGCATTGATATATACTTCTAGAATTTATATTTATTGCACTGAGAAGGGAAGAACTGGAGAGTCCTCGGTATGTAAGTAAAATAGATGTTGTATAAACACACAGTCAATAAGAGCCTGTTAGCTAGGAAGGAAGTGAGAAGTGGGTAGATGATGTCATATTGAACTGAATGCAAATAGGACTTACTTCTCTGTGACCTCTAAATCTCTAATTTAATGAAACTGTTGAGACAAATGGAATCTTTACAGTGCTGAACTTGACTCTGCATTTGTATCTTCTGGGAGGCAACTTTTGAGGCAGATATGGAGGGGTGAAGACAGACAAAAGGGAACATAGGAATGCAAGGAGGATTTCTCCTTTGCATCCTATCAGAGACATTTTCCACCAAGCATAACTAACTCTTCAAGGGTAGTACTTAGAGTTGGCCAGCTGACATCTGCTTATACATACTATATTATCTGCTACTCTTGGCACACATCTGCTTATATCTCACACCTCTGTCAGGAATGTCCACAGCCTATCCTCTAATGTTTAGTTAGCTCTGAGTGCCTTTCTCCACATCTCTCATTCTCTCCAGCCATCACTGACACTCTCTTCCCTTTCCACCATGTTTCATAAATGTCACTGTGGCTCAGTTATCAAGGTTGTCATTATTTGCTGATGCTCTTTCCTGTCCACTAGTCTGTGATCTTCTGCAGATGGGAGCCTGTGGCATGAGACAATGGAGGAGAGCTTTCGGTGTCATTGAACACTCATTATTCCCTTTATAGCACAAATATTGCAGAGAAACAAGCAGGCCAGCTACTCATCCACCATCAAATCTGTGTCTTGTCCATACCAATTACTGGGACATGGGGATGAGTGCAGCACATGGCCGGCTTTGGAGTTGCTTGTGGCTCACAACTGAAGATAGGAAAGAGAATAATGGTTCTAGAACAGTGTGATCAATATCAAAGTGCTGTAGCAATCCAGATTAAAAGATAGGCAGAAATACTCTCAAAGATATATAGGAAAAGGAATCTCTAAGATCAATATTCCTATGTCTATAAAAATCCAGTCACCTAGTTTAGAGAAAACCTCCTATCCATTAATGCCTTGTGAGAGCCTCAACAGACCTCTCAATTCTTTGCTACTTTTGGATGCAGGAATACATATAGATGTGATAGCCCCCCAGTTGTGGTATGATGGGACGACCTACTCTCCACTGTTGGTGTCTCTAGAAGCTCTGGTTCATGTGGGTTTCCAGCCTATGCAGAGGGAAGCAGAGGACAGTGCCCCAGAATCTCCATGGTGAACATCCAAATTGATGACCTTCACCATTGTCTCTTCCATGCCTTTGACCTCATAGCATTTGCATATCAGGAGAATCTCTTTGCTACCTCTGTGGGCTGATAACTGTAAAGTTCGGGATGATCTTGTAAAGTCCTTGAACTGAAAGGAAATTTAAATATAACTTGAGTGCCTTTGTTCATGTACTTGAAAGGATAAGGAGGAAGCTCCACAAAAAAAAATAAATGGATCTGTTTTCACTAAAATCGGTTTGGATACTGGATGCCCCATTCATTCATCTTGCTGACATCTTCAGTAGATCCCAGAAGCACAATTCACACACAACAGGTCTGACCTGTCTTTTTTGTCCAGACAGCAGACATGACATACTTGGTCATGATCACTGTGATTGCAGCTCGTGTTCCTCAGTGGCTCTCTGTTTCTCTTCTGTGGCAGCTGTTCTAAAATAGGGATCATCAGTCTCTGATTGACTCAGGAAGGGCTGAGAGAGTTGAGACCCTCCTTCAACTCATCCTTGCCCCAGGTCATGGCATCCTTGCTAGCAGGCTACCACTAATGTACAAAATGTGAAATTGTGCAGAATCATTTGCCAATACTCTTATCTCCACTGGCACAGAAGCAAGCTTGCTGGAGAGCTGCGAGGTGTTGGAGTATTGTTGTTTATCCACCACACATCCCTCGGCTGCTCGCACAGAGGCTCAGAAAGGCTGCACACATAAATTCACATAAATTACCTTTACAAAATGTCAAAATTAAAAGTGGATTTTTATTTTGGGGATGTGCCTGGAGAATGTTAACCCCTTCATGTAGATAGCTGTGGGAAGCACAGAGGACACCTTTGAGTGTAGCCCACAGCTCAGGAACAAACATCCATGTTCCCTCCCCTACCATACACACACCAACCTGTGAAAAATGAATTGTTCCACTAAACAATCTAAAGACATTAAGTCTGCCCCCAAGTATTCTTTGGGTTATGATATTGTTGTTCTGGGATGCCTATAATTTTAATTTTACTGTCTGTATTTAACTTTTTAAAATTAAATCAGTCACAAGTTCTTAAGAGACACATAGTCCCTCTGGGGTTTTTTCTCATTATTGTCTGAATATTTGTGACCTCTGCAAAATTCTTGTTCAGTGTTAATTCATGTGGGGAAGTATTAAGAAGTGGGGTCTTCCCAATTAACTATTTGAGCAACGGTGGAAAGGCTACTTTCTACTGATAATGCCCTTCCCTGATAATGAGACTGATGACTAACTTATCCACCATCATAGAGCCCTCATCTAGTAGCTGATGGAAACAGAATCAGACACCCACAGCTAAACACTGAGCTGCACTGGAATCCAGATGTAGAGAGGGAGGACAAGACCAGGCTACAGAAACACATAGACAGCGGACCTGAACAAGGAGGAACTAGTGGGCCCCCAGACTGATAGCTGGGAAACCAGCATTGGACCGACTCAGACTTCCTGAACATGGGTCTCAGTTAGAAGGCCTGGGCAGTCTAAGGGACCTCAGACAATGTAACCAGGATGTATCCCTGGTGCACGAAAGGAAAGGACTTTGGGAGCACATTCACCATGGATGGATACTCCCTTAACCTAAAGGCAGGAGGGAGGGCCTAGTCCCAACTCCAAATGACTTGACAGATTTTGATGATCCCTTCTGGAAGGCATCACCCTCCCTGTGGAGTGGGGGGGGGATGGGATTAGAGGGTGGTTGGGGGACATGGGAGGGAGGGAAGAAGGGAGGGAAAGGGAACTGGAATTGATATGTAAAATAAGAAAAAAAAAAAAAGAGAAGAAGTTGGGTCTTTAGTAGGTAACTAGGCCATGGGGCTTTGTCCCTTATAAATGGCATTACTACCTTTAAAAAGGGCTGGAGCTAACTAGCCAGGCCCTTTCCCTGTTTCTGTCCCATGCTAGGATACTGCTTAACCCTTCTTCATCTTGGACTTTCCATCTGGAACTATGAGAATAATTTGCTGTTGTTCTTAAGTTATCCAGCCTTTGTTATAGTAGACTGAATAGACTAATACAGTGGTAGGTAAAATAGATGGGTGCTACTTTTCAATATTACATTCAAGCTTAGATGTTAAAGATGTCAGTAAAGGGGAAATACAGTGACTGAGAGCCCACGTGATTGTGCAACCTCACTAGGAAGGCAGTCCAGAAATCTAGGTAAGAACTCTGAAGACAGAAATTTGCTGGCTTTGAGAAGAGGCTCATCAATGTACAGCTCTGAACTGCATCAGCATTTCAGGTCAATGTCAGTTTTGTGTGCTTCATCTGAACTATGATACATTTTTCTTATAGCTGAAGTGTTTTGTCCGTCCGTCCATCCATCCATCCATCCATCCATCCATCCATCCATCCATTTCACTGAACACTTGTGAGAAGAAAAGTTCCCAAGCTCACTTGATACACTTTTGACTCAAGTCCTCACCAAACAAATGTGTCTGGATACTCCTTTCCAGCTAACCCATTCTTGGAAAAGTTACTCATCCATTCCCCTGAGAAAGAAATGAGGTCTGGGATCAGCATGCTGCCCCTGTCTTTGATTTTAAAAGAGTAAGCAAGGATTGTATCAGATCATGCAGCTTCCATAGAGGAAAGAACTTCCAGGATAGAGTAGAACATGGGGAAATCCCTACTTGGAGAGAGTTTTATCACCTTGATGGTCAGAGTGGAGAATCTGACTAGCAGGATTGGGAACAGTGGGGTATAGACTTAAGTCAGGGAAGCACACAATCTCAGTGGGCCCAAGACCCTATTGCTTTAGAGGACTTTGCCATCGTAATAATATTGTTCT
Source organism: Phodopus roborovskii (assembly GCF_943737965.1). Classification (NCBI taxonomy): domain Eukaryota; kingdom Metazoa; phylum Chordata; class Mammalia; order Rodentia; family Cricetidae; genus Phodopus; species Phodopus roborovskii. The sequence goes on from NW_026126469.1 coordinate 11,221,378, forward strand.
GAGTTGAGGCTGAAGAAATGGCTCAGTGGTTCAGACCACTTAATCAAATCAGAGTACCCTGGTTTGACTCCCAGAAGCCACAGCCACCTGTAATTCCAGTTCCAGGAGACCCAATGCCCTCTTTTGGCCTTGGTTCCATCCTACAATCAGGTGGTGCATAGGAACTCATGTAAGCATGCACACATGCACATAGAAGTAAATTAATAAATTAGTTAAATTTAAGAAAATTATGGGTCTATGACTTGAAATACTTTATCTGGGCCCTGATATTGAGGAACTAGAAAAACTTCAGCCTACAGAACTGGCTGTGAGTTGCTGTGGAGAAACTGCAGATTGCATCCTTCTTCATGGAACGGTGGTGACTCCAATCCCATGGCTGCCAGAAGGCTTGCAAGGCTTCTTCTAAAGACTCCTCCGTAACCTAGGCCCTGCACATGACAGGTGAGTTCTGAACTTTGATTAGATTTCAGTGGTTAACGAATAGGGAAGAAGAAAGAACTAGAACTCTGGAGATGATGAGGGCCATGGAAGATGAAGGCCATGGAAAGTGAGAGCCATGGAAGGTGAGGGTCATGGGAGGTAACAGTCTTGGAAGGTGAGGGTCATGGAAGGTAAGGGTCTTGACTTACTTTTCTGATTCCAGAAGCTGTATGACCTTGGGCAGATCCTTTATCTCAGCAGTCTGTGCCAGTGTTTACAAAATAAAACAGTTGGATCACATGATAATCCTCTAGTCATAATTTATGCCCTACATGATCCAGAAATACTAGATAAAGCTTTAGAGAGATAATTGAAGTCTTGTATAGGTACAGTTAAACTTAGATAAAGATTTGGAAGTAACTTATCTACATATCATATATATTTATACATACATGCACACACATACATATATGAAATTAGCTTCAAATTTTCTAACAACTGAGAGATTCAGAGCTTTCATTATCCAACCAAAAGAAAGGAGGATTTCTTTGGAAACTGTTTAGCATTTATTCCTATATGTATTTAGTTACAGAAGCAGCAGCAAGGTTACTTTACTTAATCTTCAGAAAAGGAGAAATTCTCTCCTACCCTGCTACTTCGATGAATCGGAATCATTTTTATTCAAATGTCAATTGCTGCTTTATATTTTTTGGCTTTATTGCTGCAGCGGCTTCTTTGATGGTATTTTTAAAGTCTGCCCTGTATACAGTCAACTGATACTCAGAATCCACTAAGAATAAGCAATAGAGATTGTAAACCTTTTTTTTTTCCTAGGTAATCTCCACTACCCATATTCCTCAGAAGGAGTGGCCAACAGTGGCCACATTGTGATTTCTCTAAGCCCCGAGTGTTTAGCTCCTACAGTATTGTGCAGCTTCTTCTCGAGCACTAAAGGTTGAGATATATGTATTAGGGCATCTCACAGGAACAATGGTCCTCTGCAGTTCTAAGTGGTTCTCAGTAGGCTGTCGCCAGGCAAAATTCGCACCGCGAAAGCAGCAGATCATTTGATTGAGGCTGAATTTGTTACTAGTATTGATTTGGGTCCTTTTACTATCTCAGTATCTGCAGTGTTTCTAAGGCGATGAGAGGGCACTTTCTATTACCTTGGTAATCCTCGGGCTGAGGGCTCGGGAACCAAATAACAATGCTTCCTTAGGTACTATAAAGATTCAGGCATTGTGTTGGCCTGTCCCCATCTGGCAGAATTCCCTCAGGCAGTACCCTGGTCAACCCAGGGTTTCATGATTGCGGGTAGTATGTGCACATGTGCAAAGGACCCTTCAAGAGAAAGACCCCATTCACATATGCCCTCTTTCTGCTTTCTCTTTTCTACTCTTTTCTACTGTTCCTCTGGGGCTGACTGGACTTTTCCTGTCTCCCTCTTCTCTTCTGTCCCCCCCCCCCCCCCCCCCGTCTCTTTCTCTCAGACTGGACTTTTCCGTCTCCCTCTTCTCTTCTATCCACCCTCTCCTCTCCTCTCCTCTCTCTCTCTCTCTTCCTCTCTCTGTCTCTCTCTTCCTCTCTCTCCCTCTCCGTCTCTTTACCTCTTTTCTCTTTCCTTCCCCCATCTCTCCCCTTTCTAATAAAACTTCTTACTAAGTTCTGTCTGCCTGTCATGTTTGTTGTGATCCACTGCCTCAGTCACCCTCTCCTGCCATGGTATCCACCTAGCTGCCAAGGTTCCCCTCCCGCTTGATCCTAACCGGTACTTGCCCTCCTCTACCTAGAGTGGGTTAGTTGCAAGAGTTTTAGTCCTGTCCTTGGAGATTCCCTCAGGGTGGTTGCTGAGCCTTCCAATTCCAATCAGGAAGCCTAGCTCAACATTCCAAGGTTTATGGCTTTAAGAATGCAAATGCGGCTGAGAGTTTCCTCAGTTCCTGGATCTCAGACAGTTCCATCTCCTAGCGCTGCCTTCCCCAAGTGTTTCTAGAGAAGACAGCCTGAGGGAGAGGAAGTGGTGCTAATTAAATCCTCCCTCTGTTTTCCAGGCACAGGAGCCTCTAGCAGATGTCTGTTGTTAGGCGTGTGTTCACAGAGTGCACAAATACAGAAGCAGGCTTCCCTTCCCAGTGACACAAACCTTCCTTCATGGGAACTTTGGAAACGCGTTTCCTTCCAACACCCACTGTAAAGGAGGTGGCCAACCTGCATAAATAGAGTACAGAGTACAGAGCTGCTTCGAAGCCAAAATGCCTGTCCCTGTGTCTCTGTCTGTCTGTTTTTCTGTCTCTCTGCTCCCCCCTCCATACCTTTTATTCTCACAATAAAGGCCAATTTCAGCCTTTGGCAGTCTTTAAAACTTTACCTGGATAGTCAAGACAGGCATTCCTGTATCAGGAACCTTGGCCTTACTGTGGGCAAGCTCGACTTTCCTGTCAGTGCAAGAACTGCCAAGTATGCCCTAGATGGAGCTTCCCCATTCTGTATCCTCAGAAGGGTGTGTGTGACGGAATCAGGATTGCCAGGATTGTGAGGGTCAGCTGAGATGAAAGCGAATGTGAACTGCAGACGGCAATCTACCAGTTTAACCAACTGTGTTTTCTACTGAATTCAGTCCCCCCAGAGTGACATCCACAGTTGCCAGAGACAGTTCTGTTTACTCCCACCATCCTGACATAATTGCTAATACCATCATCTTATGCCAAAGTGCCTAGAGTTAGGTAATGCACTCTTGTCGCTTTAAGTGGAGAAATGTGAGCAAAGTCCATTTACCTCCAATAGCGTTCCAACAGCTGACCAAAGAAATGATTCCATCCAAGTTTACCTTAGCGGAGTTTATTGGGATTATTTACAGTAGCATAGGCAAGGTTTCATCTAACAGGAGTATGCTTGGCTCAGAAGCAGTGGCATCATAAAAGCCCACCCTAGCATGACAGCTACATCCCTGGAGCTCCTTGCACAACTTGCCAGTTGCTTGGCTGGCTGGAAAGTCCCTTCTCCTCCGCCAGCAATTGTTACTGCTTATAAACCCTTGGCCAAGAGCCCTGTGACTTTTTAACTTTCTGAGCTTCCCCAGCCTTGGAAGCTGTATGAGTGTCTCTCCTCCCTCCCACAGACAATGTTTCAATTAGGAGGAAAGGGCTCTACAACGCTGTGTGATAGTGCTATTTTTACCTCTCTTGAATGTTCTAGTTTGTCTCAATTTTAAGGGTGAAAATATGCTGGCAAACTAGGCTCCCCCTGCCCCCCCAAACACTTTCTGGCATTTCACAAGAACTGAGGAAATGGAATCAGAGTACCTTTTATTTGATTAAGAACAGAGAGGCAGCTCTGAGCCTGAGATATCATTCCTAATGTGAACTAGATGTGAAGCCTGCTTCCAAGACACATTAGTAGCTGGCCTCTTGTAAGGACAATTGGACAACTGGACAAACTACCTAGGTATAGGCACTGTCCTTATGTGGCTTTCTCACTCTGCTAGTAAATGGGGCACTAGATCAGGCAGACTTTAAATTGAGCCTGCATGTTCCTTCCATTTTGCCCGATTTTTTTTTAAAAAAAATACAAATAGAAATTAATTTATCATTTTATTTAAATACTTAATGATTATTTTGTTAGCACACAGAGACACAGAGACTGAAAATGAAAGAGGTATCAACAACATCATCATAGAGAGAACTACTTTTAACTTTTTTTTTTTCAGTTTCAAATATTGGCCATCCACATATGTATATGCACTTGCAAATATATGTGTAATAGTTTCCCATGTCCATGATTGATTGTAAGACAACTGAACATTATAGTTCATGTATGATAGCTTCCTTGTTCCATAAAATGTATTTTGGTTACCTTTCTATGATACTTCATATTTTAACAGCTGCATTATGTTTGACTCTAAGGCATAAGTTTCATTTTGCCAATTCTCCACTAGTAAATACTGGTTATATTTTAATTATTTGGTATTAAATGCAAGGTTATGTGAATGCTTGTGTTATTATTTATTATATATAGCATTTCTCTACTAGTCATAATTGTAATTGCTACAGTTCTGAAGGGAAAAGTATCTGAGCAGCCAGGAGACATGGAATATCACAAAATCACACTGCACAGTAAGCCTCAAACAATAGACTTATTGGGAAAGATATAGCAGGGTGGCTGCCTCTGCTTCTGTAAGGAACAGCAGGGAACTGAGCAGAAGGCAGGTTTATATAGGGCTTCTTGGGAGCAGAGCTTTCCAGGGTGGAGATTCCCAGGGTGGGGATTAGTGGGATTTCAAGTCCTGAGTTTGGAGAAAGCCTGTGGATTGGTGGGTTTTTCAGCTCAATGATTGGTGGGTTTGGGTAGGTTTTCAAATTGGAAACTCAGACCTTTTATCCTGCAATAATGGTGTGATGAGAGAACTTACATACATGTAATACATACATATAATCCATGTATTTTGTATGTGGACCTGTCTTTAGATATTTTTGTAAACTGTTTTCTTAAAATAAAATTTTTGAACTGAAGTATTTGATTTGAAAATAAGCCAGTTCCAGGTGTCCTGTGTTAGCCAGAATTCTATTGCTGTGAAGAGACACCATGACCACAGCAACTCTTATAAAAGGAACTTTTAAACTGAGGCTTGCTTAGAGTTTCAGGGGCTTAGTACATTCTCATCATGTTGGACAACATGGAGGCCCATGGGCAGACATGTTGCTGGAGAAGTAGCTGAGAGTTCTACATCTGGATTCACAGGCAGGAGAGAGAGAGAGAGAGAGAGAGAGAGAGAGAGAGAGAGAGAGAGAGAGAGAGAGAGAGAGAGAGAGAGAGAGAGACATGGGGCCTGGCTTGGGCTTTTTGAAACCTCAAAGCCCACCCTCTATGACACACTTCCTCCAACAAAGCCATGCCTATTCCAACAAGGCCACACCTCCTAATCCTTTTCAGGCAGTGCCGCTCCCTGATGACTAAGCATTCAAATAATGAGCCTATAGGGGCCAGTCTTACTCAAACACTGCATGCCCTTGTACCAATCCCCGGAGCTGATCAGGAGCTATATCATCATTGCTTTTCACTTTTAAATATCAACAAGGCCAGGCAGAGTTTTAGACAAAAATGCCAGGAAATAACAAGGAGGAATTACCTGGCAGTAATTTCATGCTACATTTCCCTGGTTCAGATTATGTTCTGGTATTAATCTTGAGGGAGTGGAGTGGCTCACAGGCTTCTTTTCTGTGTCCTGGGAGTTCCTACTTTTCTCTTCTGGTGAAGGCCCTGTATAGGATAGCATTTAGATGTCTGTGCTCCTGCATTATCCACTGGTGCTTCTGTTTGATCAAAGTGTGGCTGTTTCCCACTAAGAAAGATCTTCTAGTATAGGTCTAGAACCTATACTAGAGGTTATAACCTCTCTTTCCGTAGCCAGGTGACAGATGATATGTTTTATCCACTAATGAAAAGATTGCTTCTTTTTGTTTGTTTTAGGCTAAAAATGTCAACAATAGGGAGCTTTGAAGGGTTCCAGCCAGTGTCTCTGAAGCAAGAGGGAGATGACCATCCCTGTGAGACTGACTACTTATCCACAAACGACGGGGACTCAGACAAGAAACCAGGACCAAGGAAGATTTCAAGACAGCTGAGTGTGACTAAATCAACACTTTACCCCAATCCTTATCACCAGCCCTATGCTTCACGGAAGTACTTTGCTACACGGGTAAAAATCACTATTTTACATATTGTTCAAATTTTTCTTTTGAAATTGTTCTCTTTTTTTCTGTACTGAAGTTTTCCAAGAGTTACAGGTTTTACAAACTTTTTGTAATAGTGGCTGTAATGCTCATGTAGTTGTCCTTGCCCCCATTGTACTGATGAACGGTGTAAATTCAGACAAGTCAAGTTTCTGGTTTTTATCTCTCAGACAGCCTCAAGGAGATACAGTTCTGGTAGCCTCTCTACATCTGTGTGTATGGTCCTCCACCGATACAGAATCTGGCCTCAGAGAACAAATGTTTAATGGCTAGAGAATCTCTAAGATGGTAGCTGGATGGTAAAGCAGTGAACTCACTGTTTAAAAAAGACATAGACTGTGAAGTGGAAAGTGTTGCTGAGGTTAAGCTGAATCTCAGGATGGATGCTAGGATATTGTTGTTGTATCACGGGAACAACGGCTTGAAACTCTCAGTTTGTAACCACAGCACAGGGCTCTGAATTCTTATCTGAGCAATGGACGAGAAAAGTAAATGGATGAGGACAAGGCTGCTGAATATTAGTGAAAAGTACTGGATTTCTTGTCTCTTTGTTTTTTATGTGTTTGTTTGTTTTTGTACTTACTGATTTTTTTTTTTTTTTTTTTGTAATCCTCCGAAGTTCTTATTATTAGAGTAGCCATAATCCATGGGAGGAAAATTAGGTGAATGTTAACTATGACAGCAAAGACAGTTCTCATGAATACATGGGACACCTTTTTGTTGAAAAATAACCAACCCTCCCTCCCTCCCTCCCTCCCTCCCACCCTTCCTTCCTTTCTCTTTTTTTTATGTGTGAGAGTGTTATATACCAGGACAGAGGACAACTTTTGGAAGTTGATTCTGGCTTTCCACTTTGAGACAGGTTCTTTCTTGTTGGGTTTGACTCTGCTCTGGTCCATACTCCAGGCCAGCTAGCTTGAAGGCTTCTGGCCAGTTCTAGTCTCTCCACCTCCCACGGCATAGTAGAAATGCTGGAGTTACGTATGTGCCCCCCCCCACTGTGATTTCTGGAGACCACACTCAGGTTCTCTCATTTGTGTAGCAAATACTTTTATTTGATTAGTCATCTCTCTAGCTCTTGGGAATATATTGTTTAGTTCGATATCATAAGTAAGTGGAGGTCAACAATTCGAGACTATTCACAAAGCTTAGGGAATCTTGGGTTGATGGCTTTAAAGATATATACCTTTGTTTGAGATAAAGTTCTAACTAAAGTAACTGAATGTGTGAGTGTGTATGCATATGTGTGTATTTAAACATTATGTAGACTCCTATGTGCAAAGCACTTTGGTAGGTGCTATATTATCTGTGTTTGTGTGAGTGTGTTTTGCATATGTCAAGCATATGGTCTGTTTTCCAAAATATGTGAACTTTATTGAATATGCAAAGTTAAGTTGAGATGGAACTGTAAAAGGAAATGTAAGCATCCTTTGGAGTTTTAAGATCTTGATGTGGGTGGTGACAGGGTTTGATGAGAAAATACAGAGCAGTGGTGCAAAATAGTGGCCTAGTGATGGGAGCTGGTGCAGCTACAAAAGCAGGCTAAAAAGTCTATGCAGAGTTCTTTCCGTTGCTTGTGATGGTAGTCCTGAAGTTGGCAAGGGTAGAACAGTTGGCTCTCTAGAGTAGGAACAGGGAATATCTTCATGGCACAACTAAAATTTATCTTGGCAAAGTAGAGCTTATGAGGAAAAATTAACCTCTACCACCAACTATAATCTTAATAACAAGTCACATTTAGAAGCTGTGCCTTTGCCAGTGTATCAGGGATGGGAGAATCTTAGGGAGGAAGTCAATGGTAATGGAAGGAAATGCTGGTATTCATGCTGCCCATGGCAGCAAATGAGCCAGGGCAGTAATTTCCTTGACCATGCTGTAGTGCATAGTGACCTGAATTGATCTTCAGCAAATGAAGCAGCTGGTTTCATGTCTGCCATTTGAAATTAGTGTGTCTTTCTCTGTGGCTAACTCCCATTTGGAAACAAACAGGGAAAGCAAAGCTAAACCATGTAGTTCCTATTTTGATGAGCTGACCCAGTCCTAAATCTACTACATGTATCTTAAGACATTTACAGCATCTTTGAAAAGTTGTGGCTTTATACAACACTGTGAGGAGAAAACAGACTATCTTTGATTTAAGAATAAACTTATAGGAGGCTAGAGAGATGACTTGGTGGTTAAAATCATGCCTTGCTCTTACAGAAGATCAGGTTTGGTTCCCAGCACCCAGATGGTGGCTCACAACCATCTATACCCCCTGGTCAAGGAGATCAGACTCCTTCTTCTTATTTCCACAAGCAGCCAGTACTTCACATTCTGTATTCACACACATGCAGGCAAACCACTCATATACATACGATAGAAATAAATCAGTCTTTTTATTTAAGAGTGAACAAGTTTCAGGTCAATGAAATCACCTACGTTCAAGAGCTTCAGTAAGGTGCTGAATCCACTGCTCTTTCTAGATGAAAGTTACAATTTATATAGATCTTTATGTGATGGTACCCTCTTCGTCAGACCTAGAGGAAGTATATCCAAGTTCTCAAGAATGTCTGAGGACAACTGTCTTGTGTAGGAGTAAGGCCAAAGTGAGCCTGAGGATGCTTTGTGAGCTGTGAGGGTGAGATTTCAAGGGCTGTTCCCCCAAGCCTTCTCCTTGTCTGGTAGCCCTGCTATGCTTCCTGCCTGCCTACTAGACAATCAGTGTTTTATTCCTCAACCAATAAGAGGAACATATATACAGAAGGACATCCCCATCACTATACTGCTGAAGAAGACTTCCTCTTCCTCTTCTAGCAGCCCTCAACTGCTAATAGCTCCTCAGCTAGGGATGGGGCTTTGAGAGCCCCTTCCCTTTCCATGCTGGAATGTTGATCGTCTTGATCCTGTGGAGGTCTTGTTCAGGCAAGCAAAGTTGCTGCGATTCATGAGTGCAACAGCCCTGACATTTGCCAATGATGCTATTTTGAAACATTCATCCTAATTTTCTGATTTTTTATCTTAACACACCCTCTTCTGCAATGTTTATTGAACCTTGTATGTAAAGGGGATTTGATATATGTATCCCATTTACAATTTTCTGTGTTAACTGCTATCTTACTGCAATAAAATATCCATCTGATGAGGAGTGAGAGCTATACTTTCTTAGTTCAAAGATTAATATTTAGAAGATAGTTTGGTACTATGTACCTTTCACAAAGTATTATTTGTAGGGCCTTTAACCTTCCTACCCATGAGTTCTTTGCTATGTTTACAGGCATGAGTTTCCTCCCATTGAGCAGGAGGAAACTGTCTTAAATTCAACTAAGAATCTGTTGGCTGTCCCAATAACATTTATGCCACTGTTGTCCCCACTGCATAGTCTAGTCTTTATTATTTGCTGCTGAGTAAGACAATTGATGGATTGTTTTCCCTGTCAGTCTACAAAGCATCTTCTAGTTCTGTGAAAGCTACCCAAAAAGGAAGAAGTTTCAAGGTCAGTATCAGCTTGGTTTCTCCAAGTCATATAACCAAAGTGATGCTTTTAGCAATAAATAAGGTCTTATCATCAAGTTCTTGTAGGTGACCAAGAGTAATGTCCTCTGTTGTTTTGTGTGTTTCTGGGAACCCCCTATCCAAAATTTCAGTAGGAAGTATTCCATACTTAGCACAGGGATTTTTGTCTGATTACCTTTATATTCTGGGATGAACATTATCCCAACAAACATTTTTTGAAAATAAATAAAAAATGATCTAGTTTTACTAGTTTGTAAATCAAATCGAAATGCTTTAATTGTTAGACAGAAGTGTGTGTGTGTGTATACACATATGTGAGTCTTAATTTACTCACCTGTAAATTATAAAGTGCAAGTTTTATAAAGAACCCTGAATGAACTAACTTTGTCAATATTCATAGAGTATATGACACATCTATAAATATTTCAAACATTGTGATTTTCAGTCCCTCCTCTGTTATTTTTTTGCTTATATTCACAATTCTATCAAAATGGTTATAAAAATGGTAACAAGGTGCCTGTGACCTCACCATGATCTCTAGGGTGAGAAATAAATGTTGACACAAGGGTCTGTAGTAGTTAAGAGGAGACTGGCCGACTTTCTTAAGGAATAATTAAGTAAGACCATAATACTTGAAGTTTCAGATGTGTGAGAGTCATCATGAAGTGACGACTTCTTAGATATGAAGTGAGATCTCAGATGTCATGGTCCAGCTGGTGAGCAGATTCTTCATTTCTATAAACTTCTTGCCAATGATGATACTCTCTTGCTGTTCAAGTTACTCATTTTCAGTAACACAATAGGGAATGAGATTTTACTTTTCCAAGAGTTTATTAAACAGTGAATCCAGGGCTAGAACCACTTTCCTGACTACCTATTTGTAGTACTGTGATTCCCTGCCACAATCACAAGCAAATCAACTTATGCTAGGCTAAGAATTTAAAGTGTATGCATTGCAAATTGGGAAGATCACTGAGTGAATGAGCTGAAGAATTAGTTGCTGAATTATTAAGAGATTTTAGGATCATCACCCAAGAAGTAATTTGTTGATTGAAAAGTTAGAAACTATAAATATGTAAAATAAAAGTCGCTGTAACCCACTGTTCAATAGTAACTAAAAAATGTATTGCATGTGCTCTTATACATTTGTGGGTGGATATTTTTTGGTTTTCATATATAATTTCTATATATAATCAGAGTTATAACCTAAGTATTTCATATGGCCACAATATTTTTGTGACATCTTTTTTAATTAGTTTTATAGCATTCCATATTGGGGATATATACTACTACAATATGATTTACTTTAACTGAAGATTTAGACTGTTTTCTGTTCATACCATTGATCTGAGAATGAAACATCCATTGGCTTTCTGTGATGGTATGACATACAGTTTTTTTGGGGTGTCAGAAACTGACATCAAAGGATGTAAGGAAAAGAATGAATTCTATGAGTTTCAAGAGGGATTTGCAAAGAAGTGACTAGCCTGGAAACAGGAATTCTTGACAAATAAGTGGTAATTTATCACACACCAAGGAACTAGATCATAAAATAAGTTATTGACTTCATAAACCCCTAATTATTATTATTATATGTGAAATTTATGCCGCTCTGACTTAATTTAAGGTAGCTCTTCTTAGAGACAGTGGGTCCTGGGGAATATCCAGGCAACATCCTAAAGTACCTCAAAGAATTATTCCTTGTTCAGGGTCAATCAGCATCCCTAGAATCATGTCAGGACTGGGAAATGTACCTGCAGTGCAGGACTCCTGACACTGTCACTGCACTATCCATGACCTTAGGACATGAGTGAGAGGTACCAGAAGTGAAAATCTAAAACCCTTGCTCTCAGTCCACTTGCAATGCTTTTCTCTTGTTGTAGTGTGCCTGCTATTATTGCTTAGATATATCTAAAAAAGACCTCATGCCTTCTCTGAACAAAAGTATCCCTCAAGGCTAATAACTTGAGGTATATTATGATAATCATCTTGGTTGTGGAGACTGATGTTCAAAAGCAACTTTTTATGAAAAGAACAATGCCTAGCCCACATGGAGAAAGATATTTTTAAACTCCCTGTAGGGCTCTGTATTTGCAGATACCTTATCAGAAAGTTGAAAGCAATTGGAGATGGAGAATTATCTCTAAATTTATACTAGAGAATGTAAATTACATACAAACTAATGGGACTAAAACTATTTGATCTTTTAATATTTAATTAATGGTTCCCCATGGCCTTTTTATAGCCTGTGTTCTATTGTGAGCAGCGAGACTTTAATAAGCAGGTTCAGGACTTCCCATTGTGTAGTGAGATGTCATTGCTTCCATGACACTAATTTGGCTTTCATTCTCTCTCTCTTTTCCTCTTCTCTTGCTAGAGGGTTCCCGGTGACTTGCCCTCACATTGGGAACAAATACATTTATTAGTTTTATTGTTATTGCCTTGTGAACTTCCATTTAGTTTAGAAAATAAACACCTCACTGGGTATGAGGCTGTTCTGCTGCCATTGTATGAAACTCCTTGAGGACTGTTATAAAGATGATTTGTTCTTTTGTGAGAGAAGAGCCACAGCAATGATGTGATAAGGTGAATTTTTATTACTTTTTTCAAGGAAATAAAAGTTTTCATTTAAAGATCATGACCAATCAAGCTAATTTTCTTACTTCTGTGTTCATTGCAAAATGGCCTCTTTCTAGACATCATAGTAGCCACAGAAGGAATGTGAAAACCAGAGCTTCTAAGATCAGCCTTTCCTGATTTACTGGTTTTTCTTTTTGTAAACAAGGAGCTTATTACATGAAAAACATTTACAAAGTCAAGGTTATCTTTTGGACCTGGGCTAGTCTAGATTATGGAAATGAAAGGGAATAAACATACAAGTCTTTGGAATTCCCCAAGAAATTTGCTTTGCCTGGAACTACTTGGGGCTAGAATATAAGAGACAGTAGAGTCACTATGTTATGTAAGATGATGTATTTGATCATAGTTTTCTATTTGTCTTAGACTATAGTCACAGAGGTAAGTGTGTAATTTCATTAAGCATTTGATCCCACTATGGCAATTTCCCTTTTATTAAAAATAAACAATAATAAGAATTATGGTAAAGCCTTCCATTATTCAGTATTTGTTACTATTTAATGTACAGGGTCTCATGGTATCTCTCAGTAGTTCAGTTATAGTAATTACTATCAAAACAATCTAACAAACTAATAAACTAATGAAGAATATCATGATGACTTACCATGGATTCCAGAGAGCCATAAGGATGACTGAGATTAAGCTTTGATATTTAAGACATGAAGTGCCTAAATATTTTTAATTTTTTATTCTAAAATATTAGATTTAAATGTATTAAGTAAAAATTGTTAATTAATAATAATAAAATTAGAGGAAGCACATTTCTCTGTTGGGCTACATTTTGGTCTATATTCTCAGAAAGGGTGTGAGCAATGTTCCCACTGTAAAAACAGAATGGTGCAGACAATGAGAACACTGACAGAACTGTAGAGTATCAAAGCATTCCATAAATAACTCACTAACTTTTGGTGTTTAGCAATTGAAAAGGTATACAGGAAGGTGCCACTTCCATGTCCTATTTTTATCTCATGTTTTCCCACCCTACAGAAACCAACATCAATATATTTCATAGACCTTGTATGCTTTCTTCAGCTGTGTGTCAGCAAAAAGAAATATACTTACTCCACATATTTCTGCATAAGGAAGGTGGCCCACCTTACTCTCAATTGTTTTATTTTTTCTTTTCGTTCATCAATATACTTTATTACTTCTATACCTTCATCATATTACATTACCTGAATGTATTCTATAACACAGCACCCTCCTGATCAGCATATTGTATATTATTCCTCATTTATTGCTCTACAAACAAGGCTGCAAAGAGTTCCTTAGCTATGCCATTTTGTATATGTGCAAGAATAGCAGAAGAATGTCTTCATAGAGGCATATCTGGATTAGATATTGATCATTCTTCATTTTGATAGATTTGGAAATTGCTTTTGGTATGAAAGATAGTAAGGTTTTAAAATTTTATGCAGTATTATATTCATCTCACATATTCTTGGTGAATTACAAGGCATAAAAACATTCAACAAAATGCTTATTTTAGGGTTATTTAATTACACTCTGATTCTACTTACTCTTTTTTTCTGAAAAGAATTAGTTGCGTTGCTGAGTTATATTTGTGAGGCTAAAATTATGTCAGGAAATTATGAGAAAAATACCAATGTTGAGTCATGCAAGAGAGCATTATATTTCATAAGACTGAAAAGTGGGCCTGGGAAAAATCAGCATTCCTCAGAGGGACTGATGTTGAGCAAAGGGAGAATGGCCAGGAGGTTACCAGGAATTTCCTCCTAGGGTAGTCTGACTGCTTCCCATGTCCCTGGAAATGAGTGACATCAGTAGAAACTTGTCTGGCAGCAGTGCCAGGCATATTTGACCAAAACCCCAGAAGTTGTTGATTTGATGACACATGGCCTTCAGCAAGCATGAAATGCCAATATTAGCTTTCTGACCAGACTTAAGCCAGCCACAGACAATGACACTGAAGGGAAAAAAAATCATTCAGTCCAGTAGCTGACTGTTTGGCTCAAGGAGAAACTTGCTAAAAATGATGGAACCAGAATCTTTGGCTATTGTTGTGTGATATTTTGTTTGTGTTCTGACAAATAAAGCTTGCATGGAGTCAGAGGGTGGAGCTATCCACTAATTAACCATAGAGGCCTATACAGAAAGGAGACAGGAAGTGATAAGGCAGTGGAGAGAGGATCTAGGCCTTTTTGGACAGAAGAATGAGAGAAGTAGGAAGCAACTGGTGGTTTCTCCCTATTCTCTGATCTTCCAGGTTTTTACCCAGATATCTGATTTCTGGTTTTTATTGTTAAGATTAATTTGATTTATGCTTCAGGCTATAAAATCTGTGATCATACTCTTGAAGATGTATAGAGCTAATTAATGGTCATCAGTGTGGCTCAGAAGGTTTGGTTTATTTCAGTCCACTAGCCAGAAAGCCAGGTAGATAGCTCACACTGAAGAACTAATTATTGACAAATCTTGTCATTCACTTCACTTCAGGTATTATACCATCCATCACTTTGTGGATGGCTTGGGCTGTACAGAAGGAAACAAGGAGCTGGTGTGTAGATAAAGTAATTATCTAGCTCAAACTGCACCATCCACACATGCCTCATCTGAAGCACCATTATTTTTCCTTGCCTTGATCCCCCTATAAGACAGTGTGCATTCTTGGAAATTCCTGATGCATTTATGTACCTGTCCACTGAGTTTCTGAAATAACTGGCCAATTATGTATCCTGGGTTAGGATTCTTTAGGCTCCCTGATGATTCTGGTGTATAATCAAACATTGAGAGTAACTTCTTAACAAGTACCATCTCCATACCAACAACAACATCACCTGGATCTGTGTTAGAAATGCAGGTCACAACCAAAGATAGCTGAATAAGAAACTGGGAATGGTCCTAGACATATTTCAACATTGCTCTGATATACACAGAAGTTTAAGCATCACTGGACTAGGGAGGGTCTGAATTTGCTAGAACAGGTATCAATCCGTTTCCAAGTAGAACTAGGCCTGGATGTGGGAACACTTGTTTTATGAAAGTTAAGACACCAAGGAGAGAGAGAGAGAGAGAGAGAGAGAGAGAGAGAGACAGAGAGAGACAGAGACAGAGGCAGAGACAGAGGCAGAGAGAAAGAGAGAAAGAGAGAGAGAGAGAGTTGAGCTGCATAGTTTGCCTCATTGATGCATTGATGGTCAGAGCATTGAAAGAAAGTTACATTTTGAGTTTTACCAACATGTGGTTTGGAATCTGGGAAGGCAAAACAAAACAAAACAAACAACAAAAAAAGATATATATATATATATATAGTCCCTCACAGAAGGGGAAAGGTACAAGACCTCCTGAGCAAATTGGGAGCAGTGGATGCCAGACTGAGAGCTGGGAAACCAGCATAGAACCAACCCAGACCCTTTGAATGTGGGTGTCAGTTAGGAGGCCTGGGGAGTCTATGGGGCCTCTGACAGTGGAATCAGGATGTATCCTTAGTGCCTGAATACTTTTGGTCTGCACCATAGAGGTAGCATTAAAACAGAGTTCAAGATCAAGTTCTCTGCCATTCAGTGAAGCAGAATATGCAAATGCAAGAACCAGGTTTAGTCTCCTGGAGAAGGAGAAGGAGGAGGAAGAGGAGGGGGAGGAGGAGGTGAAGGTGCTGGCCATTCTAACTAATCAAAACCAGAGTGTGTTCACTTTTCTCTAAGTGAAATGCTTTCTTCTGTCACTCAGCCCGGGGCCATTGAGACTGCAGTGGAAGACCTGAGCAGCCACATTACACAGACTTCTGGAGAGACCATTCAAGGCTTCTGGCTCTTGACAGAGTGAGTATATGACTGTGTGAACGGAAGTGAAAATAAGTTTCTTGCTATCACTGGAACCTAGGGGAGATAAGCATTTTAGATGAACTCTTCTGGAATTTGCATTATTGATTTTTTTTCCCCTCCTGGAGAGTGGTCCCTTGGTTGAATGGATACATTTGATTCCAACTGTGATCTTTCTACCCAGCCATCACAGTCATCATGGACTCAGGTCTATAGGCTCAGGGCTGTGTCTGCTTTCAAGGATTATTGGAATAACTTCCTAAGTGCTCTGCTTGGATCTCTCTGCATAACAAGTATGCTCTCTGTAGTGCTACTGGCCAGCTGTTCATTTCATTCTCAGTGCAGTGGAAAGAAATAGTAAGAAAAGGGACAGATGAAGTCTAATATATAGTCTGAGTTCTACGTATGGTGTGGACAAAGATCCTAGAGAAATCATGCATCATAAGGAAGGCAGGCCACTGGGGAATGTTAGGATGAGAGCCAAGCAAACACACAAGTCTTCATTGCTCATTAATACCATTCTTTCCCTTTAAGACTTCCCTTAAAGTAAGAGCTTCCCTTGGGAATGCTACATGGAGATAATTACTTTTCTACCCCTGCTAGAAATTACACATATTCAATGATACACATAAAAAGGCAAGGGGGGGGTCGTCTGTCTACTATAGAACCTATTATGTTATGTGGAAATATGTTTAAAACACCCACATGGATTCTTTTTTTTAAGTCATCAAGGCTTTGTGTGTGTGTGTTTTAAGATTTATTTATGTATTATGTATACAGCTGTTTGCCTGCATATATTCCTGTACACCAGAAGAAGGCACCAGATCTCATTATAGATGGTTGTCTGCCACCATGTGGTTACTAGGAATTGAACTCAGACCTCTGGAAGAACAGTCAGTGTTCTTAACCTCTGAGCCATCTCTCCAGACCCTATCCACGTTGATTCTTGATGGGTTCAGTGAATATTGCGTTCAGGTTGGGGAACCAGAATTCCAGTAACCCAGTGGTCCTCACAGGTGAAGGAAGACGTGTGTAGTCTTTGCCCCTTGAGCAGGGCAGCCTCTCTGGCTGAGTTTCCAGAAGGAAACTGTTGAAGCCTAAACCACCCAGGCTGGAAAAATGGGGTCCCCACAGGCATGATGAAGAATCAGATTCCCCTGAGAGTCAACCGGACTGGTTACCAGTTTTCATTTCTCTTCCAAACACTTTTCCAGAAGTGAATGAAAAGAAACTTTTGAAAACTAACTTTTTTGTCTTTCTTTTTAATTCTTTGTGTCTTTATTTATAAAATGAGACTAAATTCATACCTGAAGTGATTTTGAGAGCATAAAATGAGATTTTACTGTAAAATTTTCACTAGTGCCCTCTTCTAGTCGCAAGCACTAAGTATTGGTGAAAAGTTAATTCCTTCTTCCTCCTGCTCCTCCTCCTACTTATCCCTTCTTCTCTTCCTTCTCCTCTTCCTCTTGTTTTTGCTTCTTCTTGTCTCCATCTTTCTCTTATTTTCTCCTTCATTCATTTATATCTTACCTATCTTGATAATTTCTGAGCTAACACCATGAAAATGGAAGCCTATGATTTAAACTTTTCACTAACTCATTTGGACAAATCTATTCCCTTCACCATTCTTCAAATGGAGAGCCATGTTGGACCCATGAAATGAAAAGTCTGCTTTGGTTAGGAAAGGGTAAGCACTTGGATTCTGGAGAACTTGAATTCAACATCCCAACAATATTTACACCAATACTAACATAATTGGCAAACATTGCAGACTATGACTTAATTTTCTATTTACTCGATTTGTAGACTGTCTAAACTTAAGGCAGTGGTAGAAAACACGTTAACTGTGCAGATAAAACTCAGGTGGGCCCTGCCTGCAGCTCTTACACCATGAAAAACTAATGTACTATTAGATTGCTATTTGGTTCACAGGGGCCACTTTTTCCATCGGTGAATGAAAAAGTTTACTATAAAATTTTGGAAAGATTTCGAAGGTAGAAGCTGTGTGTTTGCAGGGCCTGTTCTTGCCTTGTGACTGAGACAGTCTTCCCTAGTTCTCCCCTGTCTTGCCTATGCTGTAAGGTAAGAAATCTTGCCTCTCGTGTAATAGCTTGCTGTTTCCCCTGTCATAGGAGATTAATATGTCACCACCACAGAGGGGAAATCCTCATTATTTATCATGGGGCTTTTATTGAAGAAAGCTGTTGGAGGTGAGAGGGAAAACTGATACCGGACACAGCCAGGCTTAGTGGATCTTTGTACTTCATTGCTTTTGGTTTGGGCCTGGAGAACTGATGAGTTGACTGGGTCACTGTTTAGAAGGCAGCAGAGTCCTACTTTATTGAGGAAACATTCTGTAAGAAACACTATAGGAAGCAAGCTTACAACCCTATTAGATGCAACCCTAAATATATTCATTCATCACTTACAGAGCTAGGAACTGTTTCGAGAGAAAAAAAAAATGTGTCTGAGAGAAAAGAGTGTCTACAGTGTCCATACAGAAAGGTTGAGTATGTCGTTGTACACATAGATCTAGACACCCTCATCAGAATGGGAAGTAAGTCCAGTGTGACTGTCTCTTGTAGAAGGGCTTCTATTTGCAAAAGGAACAAAATGTGTTAGTAAATCTGTCTTCTTCATTAATACAGGTGAGTCCCTATGGTAACCTAACTTATATGTATAAAGTATTCAGTAATACTAGAAGCAGGAGTTTGACTGCATGTGGGAAGTGGATGTAGACAGTGGCCAGAGAAGCTGGGAAGTTGAACAAGAGAGGAAGTTATAAACTCCATTTAGATCCTAGATTTGCTAAAATATCACAAGTACTTGAGGGTGAATGTTAGGGTCCAGGCTCTCAGCCATCCTTTTAAGGAGATTGTTACCCCTACACAGTTACCAAGACAAAGTAATGGTTATTTCCACCTCTCTTTCCTCCTTCTTGGCTCTTCTGAAAAAGAACATTTAAAACAATGTATACATACTTTTAGAAGAGATCCATTAAGCTAGTGCCAAGAACATCTTGACACTTGGGGAGTCTTAGCCAGTGTGGCACGATGGCAGTGGAGTCCCTTCAGTACAGTGTGCTCAGACAACACATATGCCTATAGCATTGTGAGAGGCTCTTCTCTCCATATACAAGGGTTAATGATGGGAGAGACATTTGTCATGGCTAAATGAGAAAACCCACTAATGGTGGCAGGGGCCAAGCAATTCTCGATCTTTTCACATCTGTGAAAAACATTTAGAATATGTTTCATTACCTGCTTATCCCCAGCCAGTTTCTATCTCGGGACTTTGGTATGGAAAATACATGAAATCGAATGAACTTCCCGTATCATGCATACAGAGAATAGAACATGTGGAGTTAAACAACACCTCCATTCTCAGAAATTCAAGACTTGGGTGTGCATCCTGCTTGTTAGTTTCTGTCACAACAGCTGCACAAACACAAGTAATATTTACTTTTTACATTTTTATTTTTTCCAGACAGGGTCTTATATGTAGGGAAGAATAAACTTGAAACAATGGTAGTACTATTATTATTGTACCAAAATAAAGATAAGGGGAATTGCTGGATTTATTTTAATCCCCCTCCCTCCACGTTCAAAGATGACAGGTATACGGCTTCCACGTATTTTGCTAAAGATGCCTATGTTTTAAAAATTGCATTTAATTGAACACTTGAAATGTAGCATACGTTGTGATAAGTGCTGTCCTTACATTTACCACTGAAAGGATGTAATCCATGCAATCTCCATGATCTCTAAATGGTGCCACTCCCAGGACTTGCCTTGTATTGTCCTAGATGTCACATAGCTTTGAAAGTCACTAGGTGGCATAGCTTTTATTTAAGCATTTCTTTTCAAACCACCAGTGAGTTCAACACAGAATTAAGTGCTTAGTATCATTCTTTAAAAACCAGAGCACCGAGCTACTTTGACTAGAAAGACATGAAAACATCCATCACATTATTTGACCAAGGGGGAAAAAAAAAAAAAAAAAAAAAAAAACAACTCCACAACATTTATTTTCTGTAGCATTTTGAAGTGTCCTTCCTCATCTAGTCTCCACAGTAACAGTCAAAAAATAATAAAAAAATAAAAAGGAGGCATTGTCTGTTAAGATGGTGAGTCCAGGCTCAAAAGAGGACCCTGGAGTTATAGTAGCAAAGACAAAGGTTCTGTTGTAGGGCTAAATACTCTCAGTGTTGTTCTGAAGTCCACTAATGGACAGAGGCCATGCCTTTTGTGTGGCATCCCTTTGAGAACCCATCATAGTTCCTCCAGCAGAAACATGCTCAAAAAATGAGAATTCTGTTTCTTGGCTTTGGTGGGTTAAATGGAAGTATGCAGGTCACTCCTGCTGACTTAGAGAATTTCTTCAGACTGCTTCATCCAGATATTTAAATAAAACAAAGCCAGGACCATTTAGATGGCTCAGCACAGGTAAAATCTAACAGTATGAATTCAATCCAAGAACCCACATGGTGAGTAGGAAACCAGCTCCTTCAAATTGACTTTGACCTCTCCATACAGGCCATGACACATATGTGCGTGTGCATGTATGAGCTTGCGCGTCGCGCGCACGCACACACGTACACACACAAAACAACAACATAGAGAATTTTAAGTAAAAATTTAAACAAAATAGGGTATACTGACTTATTTTCTGTCAACCTGACACACTCTGAAGTCATCAGAGAGGAAGGAGCCTCAGTTGAGGAAATGCTTCCATGAGATCCAGCTGTAAGGCATTTTCTCAATTAGTGATCAAAAGGGAAGGGCCTTACCCATTGTGGGTGGTGTCATCCCTCGGCTGATGGTCCTAGGTTTTATAAGAAAGCAGGCTGAGCAAGCCAGGGGAAGGAAGCCAGTAAGCAGCACTCCTCCATGGCCTCTGCATCAGCTCCTGCCTCCAGGGCTCTGCCTTGCTTGAGTTCCCATCCTGACTTCCTCCAATGATGGACCATGATCTGGAAGTTTAAACTGAATAAGCCCTTTCCTTTGCAACTTGCTTTTTGGTCATGGTGTTTCATGGCAGCAATAGAAGCCCTAACTAAGACACACGACTACTCTTCGATCACGTACACAAGTGCCCTGCTTTCCCAATGGTTGACTCTCTGGACCACATCCATGCACAGAGCTGCAGGGTATGTGGCCTCTGTCATACCTGCTTATCTCAAGCAACTGGCAAGGGCAGGGCCATGTGAGCTGCTGGCTTTATTTTATGGATGAAGAAATTCAGAGATTAAATGACCTGATCAAGGGCAACCACTTACTAAAGGCCACAGGAGAGCCTGACTTAGTGAGGGTCTCCCTCCCAGCCCGTTGTCTTTCCATTATACTGTGCTTGGTGCCTTTTGTGATTTCTCACACTCCTGACACAGGGATCACTGTGGCTTAAATTGGTTGAATGATCTCTGTGCCTGCTTCTCCTTTCTTTGTTGATTGTCTTTTGTTTGCAGGGAAGAGGGTCAGAGGTTCACTGAGAAGGATCAGAGACCTCTTCAACTTTCCCTGCTCTAGACTGTTCTTTGCGTGTGCTGTTCATTTGACTTTATTTAGTCTTTGCCCAGAAACAACTAAAATAGTTGCATGCCTGTAGGGGCTGGTGAGTGATGCTGATGGACTAAAGCCAGCCACACTTCCATTTTGTCACAGTCTAATTATGTTATAAGGGTTACAAAACAGCTCTGTAGTGGAAAATGCAGCTAGCAATAATTAAAAGGGACAAAGACCAGAAAACTGGAAATTGTCAATTTCTAATCCTTTATAATCACAAAGGACTAAAGGATATAAAGGCTGTGCAAGTTAAGTTAACACTGTAAGTTGCTTCTTTTGTTCTATTTGCTTTCTGTTCTCTTTCATGGATTTTGACTCCTAGTGCCAAACATGTGGTCCACAGGTAAGGACACCTGAAAGCCTTATAGCAATGCTGATCCTTAGGCCTCACCCCAGACCGACTAAACTGGAACTTGCATTTTTACAGGATTCCTTTGCACACTAAATCTGAGAGGCATCCATCTCTACCCATCTTATACTCATCATCCATGAACTTTTATGGGTCCATCTTGCTTCTTTTGTGCTCTCAATGTCCTATGAGTCATACACTCACTCCAGCTCTATTTCCCATTTTCTCCCTGTAGAAATGCCATCAGGTTTCGCATCTCCCCAAATTCCTAATACTGTCCTTTGGCCTCGTGATTGTCCTCATCTTCCTTGTCCCACTGTTCCTTTTCCTGTCCCGCTGAGACCCTGAGTCCATAGAGCAGTCCCATATTCATTCATCTAAAATAATCTCATCTCCTTTCCTTGCACATACTTTCTATTACATGGTTCCACTCACTATGCACACTGTGGTGATAGCATTGTGGTACAGTGCTGTTCATCCTTAGCACAGTTGAATGCTACATGGCATGGCTCAGAACCCACTATGGGCTTGACTCTAGTTTAATTCTGGTAGAGATCTCCACTGACACCATCAGGGCCCATAGAGGACCCGTTTTCAATCTCTAACGCCTCCAAACACTAGAAGCCCTGGAAGACTTGCTTTGTCCTTGGGTGAAAGTATCCAAGCAGAAAAGTGCCTCAAATCTATCAAGATCTTAATGACCTGTGGCAGAACTCTGGCAGTAACAAAAGCAACCTCTGTTGCCAGAACACATTTGTCCTGGTGGGTGTTTTCAACAGCCACTTAATTAAACACATTGCTTTTCTCTACACATTCTCCATGGTGGCAACCTCATCCAGATAGCTAATGTTCCTTGAGTGACCTGCATTTCAGGACAGTGAGAGCATTTAGTTACTGCAGTCACAAATGTACTTGGGAGTGTTTGTGTTCCCATGACTGCAACCAATTAGGGAGAACTCAGAAAAGAGCCAAGAGGCAAACGAAATGTGATGCTTCTAACTGCCCAGCTCAGTTACTTCCTACTGATTCTGCTTTGTTGTTCATGTCTCTTATGTTCAGTGGGTCTCATCGACAAAACAGAGATGTTAAAAAGCTGTCTCACGGATTACATTCCCCAAATCTCTTCGGTGCTCACAATAACTTTTGTTGCATGCTATGTGCCTTATAAAAGTTCTGTTAGTACTCGCTAATAGTCTTTCATTCATACATCAAGTTATTTATTTTTCTGAGCCCTTTTCATAAGTCAAACTCTTCTGTAAGTGCTGAAAAGTCAACAGCAAACAGTTAAAGTCTTCCAGTTTTTCTGAGCTCTCAGTCTTAAGAAAGAGGACAGATAATGAAATCACAGCAAAATATGACACTCACTGATATCTGTCCCACACATGAATGAATCTATGACCACTCACTGGGAATCACTGCCTTGAATAAAGGGGATGGGCAAGATTAAAGAAAGAGCAAAGATTAAAAATCCCAAAAATGAAACTGAAACCAAACAAACACAAAACATGACTGGACATAAAGAAGCATTATTCCAGAAGATAGAAAGAACATTCGCAAAGTCCAGATGTAAGCTCTGGAAATAGTGATCAGTTCCATGTCTAGGTTAGACTGCAGCATGTTGAGAGAGCCTGGGAAAAGCTAAAGAAATAGGGAGAACACAGAGATCAGAATAATTCTGAGTACACACTTAAGCAGGTGAATCGTCTTCTCTTATGATGCCACACACTGGCTATCCACAGGCCATTCTCATCCTGCCTGTGTGTTAGACAGGACATGTGCTCCCGGGATTGCAAGAGCCTTACCTATGCCCACTCTTTAACTGTCCCCTCACCTTCCTGTTGGTGCAACAGCAAGTTAAATTCATCTCTTACTTACTTATGAAAGCCAGTTATGCATCTCTTCCCACATGTGTTCCCTGACCTCTCCTTGGCACCTTAATGCCAGTCATGGTAATCACTTAGAGTAAAATCATAGCATTATTATTTTGAGCTTGTTTGATGTGTACAGTACACCATTGCTAGTATGCTTCTTTCATGACCCCTCAAGGTATTTTTCTCCCAAATGTTATCAAATGGGGTATTGGCATTACTAGGAAGACATTTGGCTCTGGAAAAAAAAATGCCCAATTTTTATTTAATTTTATTTAATTTTAATGATTTGGACACCTACCAATACAAGTTTCTCTAAAAAAATAAGTAAATCTTCAATCTTACTATTGCGGTTGCTAACACTTATGAGATATCACAATTGTTACTTTTAAAAGTGCCATTGTTTCCTATGTATAAAAACACTGCCTGATTCATAAGCAGTGTTCTGGAGGAATTGTCTGTCTTTCACTGGGTCCATCAGCTGTTACAATTGTCTCGTCATAGGAAAGGTAGGGTAAATAAAAGAAGAGTAAGCAATGTAAAAAAGGAAAGGAAAGGAAAAGAAACCACTTCTCCAATGGTCTATTAGTAAATGTAGCCTGACTTTCAAAGATTTAATATAAACAATAAAACTTGAGTTGTAAGTAAAGAAAATGACCAGGAAAAGAGGGTAGTTATAATGGGTTATATGGTTATAAGAAAACTCAATTCACTAAGAAGACATAGCTATCTAAGTATGTGGAGCCAACAGAAGAACTGAGAATATATGGAGAAAGCTTAATACAACTGAGTTAAACCCACAGATAACAGAGATCTCAATATCATTCTCTTGATAATAGGTATAATTGTATGGAAAATTACAAAGATCTAGAACAACTCGCCAACCAACATTGATCAGAACCTTGTCAACATTTTATAGACCACTCAACCTGATAGAGGAACATAGATTCTTCTGAAGAATATGTATCACTTGTGCTGTGATACACCAAATCCTGAGCCACAAAAGCAATGCCACTTAATCCAAAAGAAGTAAAATCATCTAGACTGGTTTCTGCCTGTGTCAGTTGGAGGAGAAATTAACATCAGAGAGATTATGCAGGATAATAGCTTGGAAACTAATGTACTTTGCAGTCATCTGTTACGAGTTGGTTTTCCTGCCGACCTGGTCCCACAGTTGTGCCAGCCCCAAATAACACACAGAGACGCTGTATTAGATATAATGCGGTTGGACAGTTACTAGATTCTTATCGGCTAGCTCTGTCTTAAATATTAACCCATTTCTATTAATCTTAAGTATTTCCACGTGGTCTCATCTTACTGGAGAGAGGGCCCAGTGTCCTGCTCTCTCTGTCCTACAATTTGAATCTCCTCCTCCCTCACTCCAAAACTTCTTTGTCTGCTAGTCCTACCTATCTTGCTTTCCTATTAGCCAACAAAGCTTTACTCATTAACTAATAAGAGAAACATATTTACAGAATGACATCTCCCATCACACATTAGTGCATTGCATTGAAGGGATGCATAGCATACCTTATGTGGAAAGTTGTAAAACTGCCCACAAGGGTACTTAAAGATATGGCAGGGAAATTGCCAGAATCAACTGAAGAGGTTTCAAGCCTGTGATCTAAGATTTCACATCAAAGAAATCTGGGCTGAAGAAAAACAAATCCAAAGCTAGAAGACCAAAGGAAATAATGGAGACAGCAGCTGCAATCAATTTAAAAAACAATAGAGAGAATAAATGAAACAAAAAGTGTGTTCTCTGGAAGTATTAATTAATCTGACAACTTTTAGTAGGATGACAAATAAAAGAAATACTGCAGAATTACCAACACTGGCAGTGAAACTGGGTGGGGTGGGTAGTGGTGGGTATGGGAGAATAGGAGTGAATGGGGTGGGTAGGGGTGTATGGGGGTGGGTGATGGGCAGGTGGAAGGGTGTGAATGGTGGTGTGCCATTATAGGGCTTGCAAATCAAAGAAATAGTAAGGAATCACAGCTCACAACTCTATCATATAAGTTGAAGAACTTATATTTTAGCTTAAACCTCATAAAATACAAAGGCTCAATGAATACAAAATATCCTATAACCGTTAAGATATTCAATTTTTAATCAGACACAAAAGACATGTTGAGGCTAAGCTTCTTCACCAGAGAATTGTATTAGTTTTTTACACACACAAAAAAAGTGAAAACCAAGTTACCTTTCCAGAAAATATGAGAAGGAAACACCTTCGAGACAGTCTGTGAAGCAAATGTTACATGCTCAAACAAGGCAAGGATGCTAAAAATAGAAAAATTCCTCATCAAATACTGATGCAAAAAATTCCTGAAATAATAACAAATAGAACCCAGCAATGTATAACAAGCATTACACATTGTGACAAAATGGATTTTGTCTAGGGTTTCAAGGAAAGGTCGCCACTGAAAAAAATCTTGAACTATGTACTGGAACATAAACCATCTAAAGAAAATCCACCTGACCATTTCAACTAATCTGGAATGAGCATTGAACAAAACTAGCCAGCCATTCTTGATGAACAAAATAACCCTTAGAAAGGCAATGCAGAGTGTTTCCTCTGTATGACTGAGATAGTTCTAGAAACACTACCACTCAACAAGATAAATCTAATGCTCTCTAAGATTAGGGGGCAGGTATGGGTGCCCCTTATTTTCTCTACTGCCATTCAGCCTAGTAATGGAAGTTTAAGCTATCACAACAATGCAAGTAGAGGAATCAAATAGAGTACATATTACAATTTTTTATGTCTGTGGTCTTACTACCTTGAACACTCTTGATCTCATCTAAAAATCCTTATATGCATATGATATGACTGCATATATGGATGATGACAAGAAACACACAGAAAACTCTGAGAACTAATAAAGATTTTGCCAGATTTCAAGACACAAGATCAACATGTATAAATCAATGCCTGGTATGTCCTCATTTAGCAAAAGAGAAGTGAAAATTAAGCTAACAATATAATAAAGTAATCATGCAAACAAGAAGAAACATAACTCACACACACACAGGACTTGTGTGCTGACAACTACAAAGCAGATGGAAATTCAACATTGGGAGATGCCAAGGAATGGACTGACACATTTCATTTGTGGACTGGAAGATTTGTCATAGTCAAGATGTCAGTTCTTTTCCAATTTGATGCACTTGTTTAGCACAGTTACTATCAGAATCTCAGCAAGAAGGTTTTGTGGGAAAACAAGCTTACTCTAATATTTTTATGGAAGGCTAAAGAAGGTGAAAAGCTTGAACAATTTCTGTAATAAACCAAAGCGCTGCTTACTGAGAAACAGTTTTCCTAGACATATTGTGAGTCTTATTTTTTGTATTTGTTTGTTTCGTTTTACATTCCTGACCATAGTTTCACCTCCATTTCCTTCTCTCCTAGTCCCCTCCCCTGCCTCCAGCCACTCATCACCTGTTTCTCTTCAGACAGGCCTAATGAGGCTTTTTCTTTTCTGAATTTAAGCCAACTTTTTATTAAAAATATTAAATACAGACTAAGATGGAAGTTTGGTTAGGACCATTACCTGGAAATTTTCCAAGTAGGTGGCCCTGAGATGCATGTTAGCTGAACTTATATGGGCAAAACCCATAAGCCACTATATTTTCCCATGAAGCATTGTTGTTAGTTTCCAAGAATTCCAATTCCCAGAATCCTAGGAAGTTACCTGGTCCTTGAACCAGTGTTATCTTTTAAGAGCTATAATTCCCAGAATTCAAGGTAGTTACTTGTTCTTTGGGGAGGTGGCGATTATAGGTTAACTTTAGGTCTAACAGTCAACCCTGGAGTTGTATCTTTAACTCTGTGATGGGTACCCATTTACATTTAGATGCAATAACCATTAGCTTAATGGTATGCAGATAGGAATTATCATTTGGTTATTGTATCAGTGATGTAAGAGCCAAGAGTAATTAACAAAAGCAGAAGGGCCAAAGGCCCTGTGATGGATAATATCTCTCTATTCTGCATAAAGCAAGCCAAATGGTATATCACATTGTAAAATCATTTTAATTAATTAATCTATCTGTTGAGAAGCCGGAGTCCATTTTTCTGACATGTCAATTGGCATTATAGGTAACCTTTCACTCCCTATGTCAGGGAATTTCATTTTGACTTAGCCTTTTTCAGCCTGTTATGGGGGCAGAGAAGATTTTCTCTTTCTGTAGCCACTTCCAGCTGAAAAGGGGCATTGATTGTTGGGTCTCAGGAAGGCTGAAAGACCAGTCAAAGGCTGAACAATGGGGCATTTCTCTGAAGCATCCGTGTAGATGATTCTGATGAAGGGACAGGGAGAAGTTCACATCAGCTTTAGCAAGTCCAGAGGTCAGCAGCTTGTAGTTTGCAGGTGCTCCCTCAGTGTCTGTCCGCCACATGGAATCCTGTTGAGACATTGACTAGGCACTAGGATTTAAAGAAAAAAATTACATTTGGAACTTTTTTTGTTTCACCTGTCAACAGTTGAATTCAAGCCTTATGACTGATTTCTTGAAACTTACATGAATTTTAGTTTACTAAAAGAAGTATAAGTTCTAGACATATTAGCATTTACCATTGTACTAAAATCCACATTGTAGAAAAACCAGGTAACAGGCATCTGTAAAACAGCAGGAACAGCTTGGTGTCATAACAAAGGCTGTGGCTTTGGGTTAAAAGCCTGTCTGGAAAGCCTGATATACATTTTAACCCAATGAAAAGCACCTTTAAGTCTATATTTAGAAGAAAACCAAAGGAAATTTAAAATCTTGAGCTTGTGACCGAATAGTAAGTACTCAGTGTTCTATAATCTATCAGAACTCTATTTATGTTTAAACCTTGAAGCCTTGAAATCACAGCATAACAATTTCTCTTTACAGTTTGTATTCATATATTTTAAATAATTTTATGTGACCCTTAGACCTTACTTAGGTTTTTCATCCTCAGACCCTATATAATTTAGAACAATTTTTATAACATCAGAACTTAGACCTTATATGGTCTTTAATAATTTACCAGAGACATACATAGTTATTAGAGAACAGTCATTGTTAAGCATGTTCTTTTGGTGAGAAGTTCACCTGAAGCCTGTTTATCCTTCAATATGAAGCATGTGAAGAAGGCAAAACTGTATTTTTTTTTTAACAAGAGACCTAGTAGCTTTAACTAACTAATGGACAGACTAACAAATTATATAAGGTGGCTTTGGCCTTGGGGAAAGGAGTTGTTAAACTGGCAAAGCTATCACTAGCCTAGTTGTCACACTCCATCAGAGATTTGAAAAAGACCAACCAAAATGATAGACTTACTGGCTATCTAGGCAGCTACCCCAAGTTTCTCCAAGGTTGTTGGGGGTAGAGGTCCCAAGGCAGCATCAGTCTTTGGCTACCAAGCCCAAAAGACCCCTACCCCAGACTTTCCTGTGGAGTATGAACTTGAGGAGACTGGCCTACCTTGTCTAGGAAGGTGGGGCAATCAATTCTCTAGTGTCCTGCTTGTACACAGTCTGGACAGCACCCTGGCAACTGCTGAGGTGCAGGCAGTTTTTCACCCAATGGCCAGCTTTGTCACATTTCAGGCAAGCTCCAGGTGTTCTTCTGTGCCCATCATCTTTTGGGGGAGAGATAGGGGTACTGCCAGGAGCTGGCATGTCTTTCTATCATGGAAAGCTTTTTTATTAAACATTTTAAGTGCCATATTTTCAGATCTCTGAAGCATTTGGAGACCATTATCTGTTAAGTATATCTAAACTAAACAATTGTTTGTTTTAGGTTTAACTTTTGAAAACATATATAAGAAGGTAATCTGAATATATAACAAATACTTAATCAAAGCTCTTTTAATATTAAGATAAGACTTTTAATTCAAAAGCACAGTTCATAAAGAGACTGGGATCTTTCCCCATCCTTACATAGTGTACCATATGGAACGTAATAGTTCCCAGTTCCCTGTATGATATGATTTACCAAAATAGCTAGTGCATAACAATGCTAGAAAACAGCAAGGTTAGACATTAATCTTCAAATTAGTGTCTATTAGCCTGAATAGATCTTAACTAGGGAGAGATATTCTCTAAGCTAGTGGCTCTAAGTTCTTTATTGGATTGCTTAGGTGACTGTCTTACTGTATTATAAGATAGGAATATCTCTGTGTCTGATGTTTAGCTGTGGTCCTAATTTTTAACCCTTTGTTTATCTACTTATGAAGATCACATATTAACACAGACACTTTAGTAAAATACTGTGTACATTTTAAAATGTCCCCATATCCTTATAAATTGAAACTTTTTAAAAAGCTGATTGTTTTAGATATCGGTTTATTTAAATTTTCTGTAAAACTCTAAAATTTCCTTTTAAAGAAGCTTAAAATATTTTGACTGTGTTCTGGTAATATCAAAATTAAATACCATTTTCATTTTAAGAGTGAAAACATAGAGCACAACCATAATCTGCCTAAGGCAAAACCAAGTTCCCACAGTGTAAACAATCCAGTATCTTTAAAATCAATACTAAGTCGATTATTTTTATGTTATGAAGTTTAGCACTAGCAAGTTATGTTCTTGAATATCAAAGCATTGAGTGGAATCTTTAATACCTCACTTAACAAACATTGTTTTAAATCCTATCTTTTATAAACTATCATTCTGGGATCCATAAGCTCTCCCTTGTTCAGACCAGGTGTTTCTGTGGGCTTCTCCAGCCTAGTCTTGACCCCTTTACTCACCACTCTCTCTCTGCAACTGGATTCCAGGAGTTCTCTGATCTTTCCTCAACTCAAATTTGTCTAATGAAAACTTACAGAATATTCTTAGCAAACCATGGACATTCTCCAAAATAGACCTCCTTTTAGACTGTAAACAAATTATAAAAAATATAAAATATTAAATATTTTCTTATATCTTATTAAATAATAATGAAATAAAAAGCAAGCAAAACAATAGAAACTATTTTAGAGCACAGAGATAAAATAGTATACTATTTCCAAGTGTGCAGATGTATAAATTACTTCATATGATATGAGGAATAACTTAAAACATTTCCCCTAGACTAAGAGATGAGAGGACTGTGCTATTCATTCTTCTTTAATGTTGAATTCCTTGCCAGAACAAGAAAGCTGGAGGCAAATATAGGGAGGGGCACAAACCAGGAAGAAAGAACTCAAAATATCCCTCTGAGGATCATAAGATCCTATTGTTAAAAGAGCCTGAAGACCTCCAGATAACTCCAGATCCAATGAACACTTAAAGCAAATTAGTGGAACACAAGTACAACATACAAAACTCATTGACTTTATATATCAATAATGAACACTGAGAAAGAAATCCTGGAAAAATTTCCATTAATAACAGTCTCGTGGACACATACCTGGAAAATTTCCATGTGATGGTCCTAACCAAAATTCTATCTTGGTCAGTATTTAATATTTTTAATAAAAACCTCCTTAAATTCAGCTAAAATGTGGTACTGATTTTTCTGACGATTTCAGGATTAACACATAGAGGCCCCAGTGACATAATTCCACCCCAAATTCTGAAGCTAGGCCTTTTATTCAGGCTCTAGGGACTCTTCAAAGTGAAAAGCCATGCTTGAAAAGGAAGTAGCAAGAATTTTTAATGGAGGCTTCTTTTTTGTTTTTGTTAAGTTATAGAAAACTTTTTAAAACTCTATGATACTTTTCTTCCTGATTTTTGGATTCTGGTTTCGGGTTACCCTACTAGGGGTGAAGGAGATCTGATGAGTACCACAAAATCCATCATCCAGGGCACAAAGAGACATGTTATTTCTGATTTTATTTATGATTAATTGGGAGTTCAGCTAGAGCTACCAGTTGTTTTTTACCTGACTTGGACCTCTGATCACACGCCCTATTGACACTGGAGACCAGATCCGCAAAGTGCCAATGTTTAGACTGCACAACAGAACCAAGAACACTCAGGACATTGGCAGCCAGACCTAGAATTTGAAGGGTCCCAATGTGGGAATGTCAAGCAGTTCAGATGTTTGTAAGGAGGTGACTAACAGCCTTCTATCTATTATGGCAATTCCATGATACTAGGGAACGGGCCCAGTGTGGAGGTCAGGGAAACCCAGACTGTCTCAGCCTGAAGTGTACCTAATAGAGCTGTGGAACAAAGAACTCCAATTGTTAAATATCATTATCACATGCTTCCTTTGTTGGCCCTTTGTTTATCTGTTGTTTATGTGTCTAGTCTATGTGTATTATGACTTGGAATGGCCAATGTGGAACCCTTGGGTAACATGGAGCTGCATGTTCCACAACCAAGCTCTGCAGATGAAGCCCCACCTCTTCCCCAGGAAAACTGAATTCAAAAGCTCAGAAGGTACTTCTTCCCTCCCTCCAACCCTGGAGGAGGTAGGAAAAGTTTTGCTTATTTTATATGTATGAATGGATCTGTGCCTGTAAGTTTTGTTTCACACACACAGCTGCACAAATTACCTCAGCTGAATTAAATATGTAACTGTATGTGGCCACTGAATGTTTGTTTCTGACTGGTCTTGAGTGTGTGAGTGTACTATGTTCTCTATGTCTTGATTATAGATTAGTGTTTTATTGGGTATAAAAGGGCTATAACATCTGTAACAAAAAGTCCACTTAAAATTTGTAACGAGATTAGCATCACTCTAAAGACACACCTGGCTTGCTGCCATCTTAACTAAGTGCAGCCACAATGGGGATTTGAAGAAAGAAATTGAAGAAGATACCACTAAAATAAACGTACAGATTCAACACAATCACCATCAAAATTCCAACACATTCCTTTACA
The DNA here is from genome assembly GCF_943737965.1 of Phodopus roborovskii. Classification (NCBI taxonomy): domain Eukaryota; kingdom Metazoa; phylum Chordata; class Mammalia; order Rodentia; family Cricetidae; genus Phodopus; species Phodopus roborovskii. Next base: position 11,254,005 of record NW_026126469.1, read on the forward strand.
GAACTCAAAAGGACAATACTTAATTTCATATGGAAGAGGAGATAGAAAGGAAGGAACTACCTGAGGATGGAAGGAGCTCCATGAAATGCTGTATTCTAGGCACAACATGGCTATTGTATTCATGACACTACCACATCTATGACTACCTCAACAAGACTTGTGCAAGATCAAGCCAGTCCAAATTATAACACACATTATGGAAGAACTTACAAGGCCTCACCCCTGACTGAAGACATACGCAGCTGATAATTAATAGAAGAAGAATCATTTTTTGGATATATAGCCAGTAGTAGGTGGTCCATGCTCCAGTAGATGGCTTCATATCCGTAAATATATAGCTGGAACTAAATGGATTTTGTGGTATTAAACAAAATTCAAGGATATTAGATTAGGGTTGCTATTGCTGTGACGAAACACCATGACTACAACAATTCTTAAAGAGGGAAAAAAATTAATTGGGGTGGCTTACAGTTTCAGGGGTTTAGTCCATTATCTCATGGCAGGATATGCAGGCAGACATGTTAGAGAAGGAGCTAAGAGTTCTACATCTTGTTCCACAAGCAACAGGAAGTGAACTGTGTTACTGGAAGTAGCTTGAGCATAGGAGAGTTCAAAGTCCACCCCCACAGTGACACACTTCCTCCAGAAAGGCCACACCTACTCCAACAAAGCCACATCTCCTAACAATACCTATACTATACTCCCTATAGGGGCCATTTTCTTTCAAATCATTGGTGTGTGTGAGGAGATTCAGAGGGAGCTGAAGGGGAGAAAAGGAGAGTAGATATGACCTTTTATAAATGTATAAAATTCCCAAAGAATAAAAATAAACAAATATATAAATTAAGTAGATAACATCAGCATGTGGTAATACATTCTTATATATAATCCCAGAATGGCATAGTCTTGCAACTCTTTGTGGGATTTCTCAACCATGTTGCACATCCTCTTTTCCAGGTTGTGAATGGATATCCTTTCTCTATCTCTTTATTTGAATATTTTTAATGTTACTGATAATTTTTGAAACTGGACTTATGAATTCCTTTTCTGGCACTTTAGCCATGTTAGTAGTGCCTTTGGGTTTGGCTATTGAGAAGTCTATGCTTTTTCAGATGTTATTACCTTGCTTTCTCATATTCCTTGCTTTTTCATACTGTGATGTATATTTCTATTGGGGTAGATGTGTCTTTTAGGTTTTTTTTTCCAATTTTCTCACTCTTATTTTTTTTTTAAGTGGGAAACCAAGCTTTCTCTTGGGTTTGTGATGTCCCCACCCCCACTCTCCCTATGCACACAGAGGGAGAAAGGAAGTAGTGAAAACAAAGACAATTTGATATTTGACAGTAAAACAGACACCAAAATGTGGTAAAAAAGGCAGCTGGAAACATCAACTACATCTCTAATGAGGCTAAAAAATATGGAAGAAGCTAGGGCACTATTAGAATGAACTAAGTTTTTAAAAATTATTAAAGTTAATGTTTCGCTTCACATTCACAAAGAAGCAGAAAAGTTCTTGGTGTCCCTAACTTGGTCTTTCAAGTCCCATTACTTTTTATTGTGGAAGGTTAGGTCCTTGGCCACATCTGCTTGGAGACAGGAGCTAATCCCTGTCTGTGAACCAAAGAAACAGTTCACAGGAATGGGCTAATCTGTATGGAACAGATTTCCCTGTGTTGAGGATTTGAGGGGGAAGATTTGGACCTGCACAGGAAGCAGCTGAAGGTTATGGGCAAGGTGAAACTAAAGAGAATAAATAATGACCCCATGTGGCAGGACCACTCCAGTCAAGACAAAGCAGACAAGTATAAGAGATACCCAGAAATTTGGACAGAGACTATGTTTGAAAGAGCAGATCTGTCCACCCTTGGCTCCTTGTGGCTCTCCGGGTCCCATGGAGGCCAACTGTGCTGTGGTTTCTATTCTTGGATTTCAGTAGGATTCCCCATGTATTTTGTAGCATCCACCCTCCTTCTGGGTTTGACTGGTTTGGATTGTGTTCTCTGTACCCAAGAACTATAATTAATAGTCTACAGCAAGCAGATATCTTTCCCTTTTCAATAAAAAGGAAATAGCACAAGAGATGAGCACATGTGTTCTGTTCTTCCCTCCTTCTGGCTCCTCACTATGAGGTCCAGTTCTTGGCTTCTGATCAAATGAATTCCGTAAAGAGAATTCAGGGGAGAAGGGGACCCTCCAGGGGTTGGGCCTCTTATGAGGTCCTGGTGTGCTGTAGATGACTTGAGTGATTTAACATCTATTCATTAATTTGGGGGCGGGGGGGGGGGGAAGGAAGAAAGAGTTGCATGTTCCCAGGTCCTTTTCTTTTGTGTAGCTATTAAAATGCTGACTTGGTGGTGGTAGCATTGTGGGGAGAGCAAAATTGACTCACAGTGTACGAAACATAAGAGGAAAAAGAACTTGCTGAAATGTATACTGTCTGGGAGAGCCATCAGAAGTATTGAACACGCTGTTGTCTTGGTCACTTCTTGCTAGGTTCATGTCACTTTACTGAGGCATGGTTCCTGAATCTGCAAAGTAGGGTGTTATAGGCATGTAATGTGAAAAGTACTAATAGTTTCAGAGAAATTGTGATAGTTTCTGTCCATGGTAAGGTTCTTGCTTAAATTCCCTGCCCCTTCCTTGTGTCCCTTGCTGAAATATCTCTCAGGGATTTTGCTGAATCTCTCCACTGTTTGCTATTCTCATGGATATTCTCTAAACTTTGCTTTGAAACTTTTTTTATTTTATGCATATGAGGATTTTGCCATTGTGTACTACATACATGCCAGGTGCCCATGGAGACCTGAATGTTATCACATGAGTGCTGGGAAGTGAACTCAGGTTCTCTACAAAGGCAGAAAGTACTGTACAGTACTGCTGAGCCATCTCTTCATCCAGTTTTGACTTCCTGGAATGTAAGTGCAGGAAGCATAGAGTTCATTTGGTTTGTCACTGCACTTCTAAAGCCCATAACTGAATGATTTTGCATTTGGGGATCAGTAAGGGTAAGAATTATTTCTGACCTAGTTTACTGGTATTGCTTCTTAAAAGAAATTCTTTATCCCATGTAGCAGGAAGTTCGATTGCAAATCGATAGAAATCAAATTTTCTTTTGAGCCATAATCCTGAGCTATTTGCTGCCTCGTGACTTCTGAGTTGTGCTCATATACTAGGCTGCTGTTGGCTGGTCTGGTCAGGGTATCTAAATGGATGGAACACACCTGCTTCCATTATCCCTCTTACTTATTGTGTTCCAGCTGTTCAACTTCTAACCTTTCAAAGCAGCCCATACCAGCCACCATTAGTGGGAAATTCACCATGGCTTATATTTGAATTCAGAACTAGAGTGTGACATCTCATAGAATGGAAATAAAAGCAGCCATGCTAGACAAACATGCAAACATACAGAAGTTTGCCTTATGTGTATAGAATTAATACATATTCTTTTACTACTTTTAGGAAGTTTAAAATGGGTATTTTGTATCTCTGAAAAAGATTGACAGGCTTGAGATACTCTCTTTAAGTGAATTTGACTTAATCATTCACTAATTGGTTTTTGAATTCAACACATGCTTCAACAATTTTCAAGGGATTTGGAAACTGTCTCCTTCATTGTGATTGTGTTACTAGCCAATTATAATTAACTAATTCATGTGTGCTTTGTGGTTCATTGTGTCCTGCGTAGGGAGCATTTCTTTTCCTCACAACAACCCTATATGGCTCTTAGGTAATATGACAGTGTCATCTTCATTTGGAGACGTGGAAATTGGGTCTCAGAAAGAAAAAGGGATTTTTGCATGCTCTTAACACCTGGCACATGGCAGAGCTACATCTTCACCCCTGGGCCTGCGTGACAGAGAGATGGTCCCTCCTCAGGAACCAAGTGATTGAAGTGGAGCCAAAGGGGGGAAAAATGCTTGACTTGTGGCTACAACCCAAGCTCCTAAGAATTTTGACAAAATTTCTGCACACATAAAAATTGTCTTCAGCAAAGGGACATGAGGAAAAAAAATAGATATTTATAAGCCAGTATCTCTGCACCAGGCTAGGCTGGGACTGCGCACAAAGAATGAGGGTTCTTTCATCTTAGCTTTCCTGGCTTATAACAGCGAGGGACACATTCTCTGGGTTGGGAAGAAATACTTGGAAATTCTCCGATGCATTCCAACATAAAAGGTTATGTAAATGCACAAATCTTTCAATGCTACCTAAAAATCCCCCAGGACTCAGTTCAAAGAGCAGCTATCAGGTGGGCTGAACATTTTAGATATGACTCCAGTTCCTCAAGCAGGTGCTGAAAGTGTTTGGTTCACTACCATGGCACAAGTTCTCCTCAAGCATATAGCACCTAAAAGGTATTAGGTGCCCAGATGCCATGCCCATTCTCCCGAATCAGACATTTTCTGAATTTTGATTTTGATTTTGATAATCTCATATGCAACATAGGGCTTGCTGTTCGTTCTGGTCTCTGTCTAGCCAGATCTCTGGATCATCCCTCACGACATTCTTTAAACACAATGCCCTTGTAGCTTTGACTTTCTAGATGGCTTCAAGTACCTTTCTTCAACAGAGTGGTTATTCAGATGTGTTGGCTGGGTTGGTAAGATGGCTTAGCAAGTAAAATTGACCATCAAGAAAGTTTTATCCCTGGAATCCTTGGGGGGGGGATGACCCCACAAAGTGTCCTCTCAATCCATACATGTACCATGCCACATGTGCACTCATTCATACATACAACACATAAGTGCATTTAGTAATTTGTTAAGCATTGGGCAGGTTACTTTAGCTCTCTATGCCGTGGTGCCTCATTTGTAATGTGATGGTATTGTGACCTTCCTCACAGAGTTGATCAAAGTCTACAGGATGTAATCCCATGTGAAGCTCACAGAGAAAAGCTTATAAAAAAAGGAACATCAGGTAAATGTTAACCGTTAACCAGATGTCAATTGTCCATTGTGCAAGTCTCCATCTCATCTATACTGCTACCTAACAATTTGCTTGTATTTTGTTCATTATCTTATAAGCTTCTTAGGAGGCAGGGAACATGGTAGAAGTCTTCTTAGTCCAATACAGACAAACATTCTACAGACCTACACAGGCACTCAGTAACCATTACTGACTAAATGAAGAAATTTAATGTCCTTTCATAGTGGAAATGGTGGTTTGGTAATGTGGCAGCTCAACACACGTTGAGCACACGTTAGGCACACGTTGGGTGAATGCTGGTTATATTACTTGCAAGTCATCTTTCTGTCTTGGCTAGTTTAACATAACAGAACACGATACATTAGAGAGGTGTCACAGCAGACTTTTTTCCTTAGATCTAGAGGTTCAACATCTAAGATCATCATGCCATTTGATTGGGTCAACGTTCTTGTCATTAAAGGTCTTGTTTCTGGCCAGCAGAAGCAGCTTCTTGGATTGTGCTTGTGTGGAGAAAGAAGACCATTATGTTCTTCATAAGAGGTGCTCACTCTACCAAAGGCTCTCTTCTCTCACAACCTCATCTAAATCTAACCATCTCCAAGGTCCCAACCCTTAATGTCAGTGTTGGAGACAAGGATTTCAACACTTAGATTGATTCAAACAGGCAGCACAAAACAAGTTTTTTTTTTTTTTTTTTTTTTTTGTACTTCAGTTTACTTATCTCTACTTGTGAGGGTTGTCTGGTGAAGATTATATAGCATCTGACACAGTGTTTGATTACATTTCTTGGTATTTCCTCTCTCTCTCTCTCTCTCTCTCTCTCTCTCTCTGTGTGTGTGTGTGTGTGTGTGTGTATGTTTGTGTGTGTATATATATATATGTGTGTGTGTGTGTGTGTGTGTGTGTGTGTGTGAGAGAGAGAGAGAGAGAGAGAGAGAGAGAATGTGTAGTGGCGGTACATGTGTACGTATGACTTTTGAAGCTAGACTTGTTTCTCGGGTGCTATCCATTCATTGATGTTGAGATTGGGACTCTCCTGGGGCTAGATCTCCTCAAGCAGGCCAGGCTGTCTGGCCAGTGGCCTGTCAGAGTCCCACAGATCTTCTTATCTCTACCCTAGCATGGCTGTACAAGCATATGTCACACCACACAGCATTTTTTTTTTTTTTAATGTGAGATTTGGGACTTGAACTTGGGTCTTTGTGCTCGCAAGGGGAGCAGTTTACCAGATGAGATATATTCCACTCCCTTTCTATCTGTTTCTTATGGCCATCCTCCATCTGCCCAATCTTAGGTACCTGTTAAAAAAAACACTCAAGAAATAAATGCTCCTGAGTTTCTTCCCTTACAAATGTCATCCAGACTTCTCAGTGTGTGTTTCCCAGCACTAAGATCCCCGCCAGATTGTTGAAAATGGCATGCTTTAAGGGAACCTTCTGCCAGGGCATGGAATAGATGCCAGAGACGCTTTACCCTTAGCCCTGTGGGCAGCGGACAGGGAACAATGAGACCAGTTTGCCACTGTGGATCTGAGTTACCTTTATTTAGCCACACCATACCATCTGGAACTGTGCAATTCTTTCTTGTATGTGTTCCTTTTCAGACATAGAGCTGTGTGCATGCCAGGGCAGAAGACCTTCTCAGGACTCCTTATGAGGAGGATAGAGCTGGGTACATGACTGGTAGCACAGGGTAGTGAGAAAACACAAATGAATCAAACGTAGCGAGGTCTAGAGACATGGGAATAAGAAAAGTTTGTGGTATTGGATTTTTAATAGGAATCCTTTGAGGGTATCCCATTTTAAACAAACCAGACTGGCTTAGAGAAGTACTAACTAGATGATTGAATGAAGTGTTTGTGGGCGAATTAGCTCAACAGTTTGCAAGACTCCACTTAACTCAGGGTTGGGGTATGCTTTGCTCTCCTGCCATGTAATTTTCAATTGTTTGTGTGTTTGAACAGCAGCCCCTGGGTTCTAGAGAGATTTGGATTCTCTCTAGAACCCGAGGCTGCTCAAGGAACGTGTGTGGAATGAACAATTCAGTGTTTTCCTCCTAGTCTGTTGACTCTGGGCTAGCTAAGATGTTGTGTCCTTTTCAAGGACTTGAGCAGTACACTTGATTTGTTCTGACAGATAATAACTTTATTCATAATTGGGGCAAATGCCTGTACTGAGTGATAGGTAAGCATGGGACTCTCTCTCTCTCTCTCTCTCTCTCTCTCTCTCACACACACACACACACACACACACACACACACTCACACTCACACTCACATACACACTCTCTCTGTCTCTGTCTCTCACACAGAGGAGAGAGAGAGAGAGAGACCTTTCTAGAAGATCATTCACAAGAACAACTGAAGTGTCTGGGGACACCTGCCTAGGCTGCAGGAAGGGTACCCGGGATGACCTGGTAACTTGCAGGATTAGTAAAGCCTGTCATTGCTAGTTCGCTGTTGCCCTCTGCTGGCGAATCTTGTCATCTCGGGGGAAATTGGAGCTGGAGTAAGGCTTCTCCATCTGTCAAAAAGAAAGAATTTTGGATGATGGTGTGGTGCGGTGCCAAGAAACCAAGGTAGAAGTAAGGGGTGCCAGGGACATTGGGAGATGGGTAGTGAGTTTCTGTTCATTCACTACACATTCCCCTCACTTGCTGGACTTTGCTGGGTCCAGTACAGAGACCCAGGTCTAAATGTGGCATATGAACCTCTGTTCAAGATGTTAGGTGAGTCCAACACAGAAATAAGCTGTACTACAGAGACACTGTGACTAAGGCCACAGGAGAAGTACTGAAAACGGCTTGGTTTTCTTTGAAGCAATGACATCCACTGGAAGAATAAGGTTCCATGCAACAGATAGCATATGAGCTGGGAACTTGAAGGGTAGTTTTATTTTCCATCTTTTAATTCAATTTAAAATTGTTTATTTTATTTGATGATTTCATAAATGACCACACTATGTTTACATAATTTTGAGCCCCCCCATGCCTCCTATGTTCCCTCAAATCCTTCCTTTCAAATCAATGGCCTCTTCAGACAGATGTGTGTGTGCAGAGTGGGTGGGGGATAGTGGAATCCTATTAATGCTGTCCTCATTTGCCCGTGTCTCGGGTGAAACCTTTAGGATTAGGATCTGCTTGCTAGGGAAAAGGAACAGTGTCTCCTTCCTTCAGCAGCCATTGTGTGGCTGGAGCCATGTTCAATTCCCTCCTTCCTATTGGCCTCTCAACCGGTGTGGTCCTTGCAGGTCCCGTGTGTTGTTGAGAGCTCATGGGAGTAGCATTTCTGTCATTGTTATGAAACTGTCGCCCTAGTCCTCAATGTGTCACACTGTTGCTCTTCCTCGGTGTGGGCCTCCCTCCCTCCCTTTCCCCAGTTAAGACCTCCAGTAGTTTTTTTCATCCCCACCCCTTGGACCACTTGTGTCCTGATGCTCCCTGCTCCCCTCTATTGCTCCCTACCCCAGTGGTCCCTTTTCTCGCTCCTGGATTCCATGGTGCTCCAGGTTATATGCTCAGACCCAAAGATTCAGAGCCAGGTTTCACAAAGAACAGCGAATATGTAGTGTTCATCTTTCTGGATGTGCGTGGGCTACCTCACTCGGTATGTTTTCTAATTCCATCTGCTTACCTGGAATTTTACTTTTTTATAGCTAAATAGAATCCCCTCATGTACATGTACCACATTTTCATTAGCCATTCATTAGCTGATGGGCATCTAGGCTGCTTCCATTTCCTAGCTATTGTGAATGCAGCTGCAATGAACATGGCCAAGCAAGTGTCTGTGGAGTAGGATACTGAGTCCTTTGGGAATATGCCAAGGAGTGCTGTAGCTGGCTTATATGATGATCTGCTTTAGCTTCTGGAGAAGTCTTCACACTGATTTCCATAGTAGCTGCACCCGTTTGCAACTTGTCAGCATTCTTTTTCTAATCTTAGCCACCTGACTGGGGTGACAGGAACTCTCTAACTAGGACCGTGCATGCTCAGGCATTAGTCCCCCAAATTCAGAAATGGGGAATTCTAAAACAAAAGCCTCTGCACTGCAAAGGAAACCATCAGTTCTATGAAGAAGTGGTCCATGGAGTGGGCCTTGTGAGCCATACTTCTAAAGAGGGGAATACCCAGAGCATACAAAGTCCTTAAAAAAATCTGCACAGAAAGCTCTCAAAGGAAATAAAAATGGCTAAGAAATATCTTTTAGAAACTGTTTAGCAGCCTTATCAATCAGAGAAACACAAATATTTTCTAGTTTTGAAAGAAATTATTTTGTTGGCTAGGTAGGCAACTGTCATTAAAATGTTCGTTATGCATGCATGAGGACCTGTGTCTGTACCCCCGGAAACCATGTAAAAAACTGGTTATGGCTGCAAATATCTACATTCTCAGCACTAGGGAGGGAGAGACAGAAGAACCCCGAGCTTGTGGCCAGTCAGTCTAGCCAATCTGAGGGCAATAGTTTCAGTGAGAGTCTCTGTCTCAAAAGTAAGTTGGAGAATCAGTGGGGAACCCCTGACTTTGACTTCTGATCACCACATGCAAGTACATATATGTGTATGTGCCCATGCCTCATATCCTCATATACATGCAGTACGTATGTATGAATGTATCTATCATCTATCTTTATATATTCATATGCACATATATACACAAGTGTATGTGCAGTTATATATGCACTATTTATATCTCTATATCTCTGTATACTATATCTGCCCATGCCACACAAAGCATATTCTCTTTATATATGTGTGTATATGCATATATGTTTACATGTGTAAATACATATATATGTATAAATGTATGCATACAAAACATATATAACGGTTAGTGCTTAGCACAGGAGGTGGAATGCTACACGTGAAGAGGGACTCCAGTGAATGTAGGCTGCAGAAATGGATAGAAAGTTCTCTCCCAAGGCAAGGTGCCTGCAGTGCAAGCGGGCCAGGCTGGGAATCATGTGTGTCGGGGAAGTTTGGTAGAGAGAGCAACCGCTGCAGTGGCGTGTAGGGTCACAAGGGCTCCTCACAGAGGTATTTGACCACATTTGCATACATGCTAAGGTTTCTTTGTTTGGGGGTGTCACTAGGGAGAGAGCAAAAACTATGTCTAGATTGGATGTCTTAATATTTGTTTCAGGCCTTTGTACATATGGCCCTGTTATGTGTAACATGCCCAATTTCTGCATCTTTAAGACAGGCATGATTGCACTCACTCTAAAGGGTTATTGTGGGCAATAAAGGAGAGTGTTGATGTCCCAGGCCTGAATAATCTCCCTGAGCTCTGCAGTTCTGTGCAGCTGGTATTCCTTTTCTTGTGTCTGTTATTATTGCCCCTCTAAACTTCAAGGGCATTCATTTCAGGGCTATGTGGTTCAGTGTTTGCACAAGTTCTTGAAGAACTGAAGATATGACTGAAGTTCAAAGAAACACCACCACCTAGGAGCTGGAGATGGTGGCCTGAGCTATTTATAGGCCCGAGTGTTTGCTTGAATTCAGACATTCTGACATGTAAATTTTGCAGAGTTCGTGTCAGAGCAGAGCACTCTGTGTTCCTAAAAAGAATCCTCCTTTTTCCTGGAATCCTTTACCTTTAAAATACATCTCATTATGAAGTGCTGAGATTTTCAGTAGAACTATTGAACCAAAAGTTGCAGGTTTTTTCTCAGACTTAAAACAAGTCTGTTTCATTGGGCAGTCTTGTATGCCACACTGCAAAGTAGTATTTAGAGATGTTTATGTAGAAAGATGATAGGACACCTCAATCTTTTCATTTTCCTAAGATGGAACCTGTCAAGCCGACTATCAAGATCTCTCTCGCAGGAGAGAAGGAATTGAATGTTGAGTGGGTGAGACTCACTGAACCAGGACCGGGTAACACCGCTTGGATTCCAGGCCGTTTCTTTCATACTGTAACTGTGATTTAACTTTGTAGCAGAATGACTGTAGCTCTAGCCTCCTTTGGGGGCTGTGGGCAGATGGAACACCAAGAGATAGAATGCACAGTGGCTGTTGTGCACTGGGCTCCCAGTCAATGCTCAGCTTCTATGCCCATTCCTCCTAGGTTTCCTCATTCATGCTTTCCCAATTCCTCCTCCCATGAATGTGACTTTATTTCCTCTTACCTATCTTCATACCACAAAGAAGATGGCATATATCCAGTTACCCGAAGTCCCTTAGTGAACTAGTCCACACCAGTAGTAATCACTGAGAAGTTAACCCTTGTGAAGTCATTTCCCATAATCCTTCCTCAGAACAGTGAGGTAACTATTGTGTTCTTTCAAAGACAAGTTATTTAACCTAAAGTTATAACTCTAGCCGTACAAGATTACTAAGTGATAGAAATTCATCTTTCCATTCTCATAGTCATTTCCTCCAAAGGACCCAAAATCATTGACATCCATTTATTTGCTCAGACATGTGCATTTTTATTTCATAAGCACATACATATTTCCTCTTATATTTTCATATAATTAGGGTTGATGGCCCATACTTGCTTGAACCATACCACTTTCTGTAAGCAGTATTTATTCTGTGTGGCCAATGTCCTTATGGTACCCAGTGCTAAACACTTTTGTACATCATTCCTTCTAGAAATTAAGTAGATTAAAGAAATCATATAATGAAATTAGTCTTGATGAACTTCTGTACAATTGAAATTGCTATTCAGAATGGAATTCCTAGAGCTTTACATTGGGTTTTATACTTTCACTGTCAAATATATTTATGTAATTATTATCAAATTACATGTAATTATAACCATGCAATAAAATACAATTGATTTGTAATATGTTTTTAGTAAATTTAAGATTAAAAGTAAATTGTGTTGCTGTATTTGGGAAGAGAAAGGGTTAAGCTGCTTCTGGACAACCTAACAAGGTGACAGGCTTACAAAGTAGCTTAAGAAACCCATGAATTTGAACCATGACTAGGACATTGAGTGTTTCTGCTGTAAGATGACTCTGGGCAAAGGCCTGGCAGTATATGGATGGGTAATTTGTCTTAGGAGCCTTGGATGTGACTGTGACTCTAAGCTACAGGGAAACTGTGCAATAAGGTAAAGGAGGCAATGTCATTCTATTCACAGTTTAAGAACTGCACCATGGCTCTACTGCTCAGGAAATAGTTGGGGGCAAAATGTCTGTCCAAAACACGTAACCACTAGGCTGATTACATGTGGTCACAACTCAGACATGAACTGATCACAAAACAAACATGTCAGCCTTTTTCTAAAAAGCACACACTAAATTCTAGTAAGTCATAAAGTCTCTTTAAAATTAATTTACTTTTATATGCGTGCATATTTTGCCAGCATGCATGTATGTGTACCATGTATATGCCTGGTTCCCATAGAGGCCAGAAGAGGGTGGCAGATTTCCTAGAATTGGAATCACAGATGGTTGTGAAACACCACAGGCCACTGAGAATCAAACCCAGTGGTTTTCACTGCTGAGCCATCTCTCCAGCCCCGTAAGTCATAAAGTCTTGCATCCTGAAGTATCTATACTGACAAAAAGTGCACAATATGACCGCTCACTCTTAACCAGAAAGCACTGTGGTATTTTTTTCTTGTTTTCTTGCTGAATTCTTAATTCAGTCAAAGCACTCCCTGTGTGCCTAGAAAGTCTCTCACTTTGGGAGTGAATCTAATCAGTGAGCACTTACCAAGCATCTGTTTGCTCAGTTGCTTAGATCATGGTGGTCTCATTTAAGTCTCTGTTTCATCTCACTAGCAAATGGTTCCTGGAGATAGGTGTAATCTAGTTGTCAGTGAGAGGATTTTGTGGTGCAGCCTGAATTAGGACAATGACATTCCTGGTATTCTTGGAGGAGAACTGCTTCATGACCATTTCTGGGAGAGCCAGGAGGACTTGAAGTACAAATTGGTTGTAGACCAGGATGATGCAGTTGAAACCTAAGATGATGGTTTGTCTCAAATGGGGTTATCTAATGGGGTTATCTAAGTTATCTATCTTGAGCTCTGTGGTCATAAGACATTTATTTCCCTGGATTCTTTATCCTTCCCTCATCTCTTATACCCAGGGCAAATTGGTGGACAGAGGGTGGCAGTAGGGTTTTCTCAGTTCCCTTTTCTGTGTATAGTGAATGCTGTTGTTTCTATTTGAGAGGCCATGTAATCATTTCTTCTGTATTTGTGCCTACAGGATTGATCACTGGAACAATGAGAAGGAGAAGATCCTGCTGCTCACTGACAAGACTCTCTTGATCTGCAAATATGACTTCATCATGCTTAGCTGTGTGCAGATGCAGCAGATTCCTCTGAGTGCCATCTGTCGCATCTGCCTGGGCAAGTTCGTCTTCCCGGGGATGTCTCTGGACAAGTGAGTATGATGCCTTGGACTTGGAAAAGCTATGAAGCAAGGCAGATATTTGCAGGGAAATCAATTACATGGTCAATTACATAACATAATTTGGAAAAAGCAAAGAAGAAGGGAAGTCCTACCATTAAGCTCATGAAAGTATCAAGTTAGCTTCTAATCTATATTAAGCACTAGAGATGTGATTTTAAGCAAATTGGTAATTAACAATGAGAACCTAAGTAAATAGCTAAATTATTCAGGTAGGGAAAGCTATGAGAATACAGAGAAGTTCCCACTTGATTCATAGGACAAACAATTAGAGATTGTCCTGGAGAAGCACTTGAGCTAGTATTTGTTGTTGGGTAGGAGTTACCCAGACAAGCAGAACAGTATTCCAAGCAGTAGGAACAAACAGCATAGCCCCAAAGAGTAAGGCAGGATTGGAGGCATGCGATATGGTTGGTGATTTAAGTTGCTCTGTAAACCAGATGGACAGATGTCACCATAGTCAGGAGCTCTGTACATTTTCCAAACTCCTCCCTGAAGCTCAACAGTCTCAGGCCATTAACAAGGGGCTAGGTGAGGTCAGCAGATGAGAAGTGCTGACCTGGGTAAGCTGTTTCCTTAATCTTGGAGAGACATGCATTCTACGGTCCTCTTATACATTAGCCATAGGGCGACCATCTTCATCAAAGGCAGAAGGTGAGCTCTTCACATAGAATTGTGAGCCTGCAGAAGGCACATAGCTTGCAGAAGGTAGATACCACTTTTTGTTGTTGTTTTTGTCCATGAAGCACCTGGCATTGGACTTGGCACATTCTCAGATCTGAGAACTCAAGCACCTTGAACAAGCATGTGGTTTTTCTTACCAAGCTTTCCATATCAAAGAGATACACTCCATCTGCTCTTTTCATGGATGCAAGAAGTAGCTAATTTGTTTAGTTTATTATCTTTCAGAACAAGTAAGTTTTTCAACAATGTATACACATTATATTTAAATGTCACAAAATACTTATTTTTAAGACCTCTGTTTTCCATTCCTGCAGACCCTCTGTCTAACATTCTTTACATAGACACCAGCAATTTGTTGCTTACTTTTGAAGAAATTTTCAGGAGATATGAAACAACAGTCTCTGTGTAAAAACACCTTTAAAATCGACACATTTGCAGATCAGTTCCAGCCTCTACTACTTCAGAGTGTTACTGTTGAAACCTACTTAGCTAGCTTCTCACCGACAGCTGATGGGCAGCTAGTACTTTTTGTAAATATTCTTGCCTGTGTGACTTTGCATAAGTGTACAAATATGTCTGTAACCCAGAGTTCCAGGAATGAAATTTATTAGGTTAAAGTCATGTGGATCTTGACTCACAGAGATAGCCAATGCCCACCAGAAAATGTGTAAATGTTGATGTAAGAGGGCATCCTTTTGTACCTAACCTCACTAACATTATGTATAACAAAACATTTACTTTCCCAGTCTGCTAGATTAAAGAAAATATTTTTGCTTAATTTACATTACAAGAACGAGGACGTAAATTTTTCTATAAAATGCTTTTTCCTCTGTTTTTATTTATTTATTATTTTTCTTAAATAATTTTTTAATTACATTAAAAACAATCATCTTTTACATACCAATCCCTGAGTAAGTATCTGTCATTTTTGATTTGTTAGGCTGCTTACATGTCAGAGAATAGCGTCTCTTTGCTGTGCATGTTGTATACATTTGCCCTAGTGTGTCACCACACTTAAAACTTTATGTTATTTTATGACCTTTGCTTCTTAAGTGTCAGAGTTTCCCCTCTTTCCTGATTTTGAAATTTGTCATTTCAAGGAAGGCATTATGTGTGAAAGAATTATAATGTACATTCCCATGTTTTCAGTTCATAAATTCATTTCTAAACATGGTAAGTTGCTATTTCATCTGAAATTTGCTTGAGTAGGGCAATAGATAGTCAAACAGCTAAAATTCTCTGTATTGTTTGTTCAATATTCTACCTGTCCCTACTGGTTCAAAATGCACCTGCATCGTATATTACTTTCCTCACACATCTCTGGGTATTTCCACAATTTTTATTTCATTATGCTTACCAAAGCACAGTGCAGTTTTAATTATTCTATTGAACTTTGTGCTGGCATGTGTGAGGTACATTAGTCTATCATTCTTACCTTGGTGTTGTCAGCATTTAATATATACACCTTTAATATATGCTGTCCTCATACATTAAGTTGAGTAATATTCTATTCTTTATTTTCTAGAAGAGTTCGTTTATGAATGATGTAACATCTATCTTGGATGTTTAATAGCATTAACATGGGAAATATTGACATTACTAGGTTGAATAGTTTCTTAAATACATTTCTTTCAATAATATTACATAATTATATTTTCTTTGATTTACTTTAATTTTAGGGAACTGTGTTTTTCAAGAATTATTGGGCTTGTTGGGTTTGAAGGTATAAAATTATTAATAGTATTCTTCATTTCCCTTTGATGTCAGTAAAATGTGTTAGTAATATTTTCACTTCCTGCAAAGGATGGTCTATGTCCTCTGTGTTTCCTACTCATCTATTAATTAGCTTTAGAAAGACACACCTTTTGTCCCCTTTAGCTGTACTTTCCTATTGCTTGATTATATTTACTGGATTCTGCTCTTTTCTCTACAATTTCTTTTACCCGCCTATTTTAGGTTCTGCTTAAAGAACTCATGTCCTTCATTTAAGACCTATGAGATTTATTTTGTGGACTAAATTGCTATATATCTTCTTGATGGTACCAATTTTATGTGTATGTTGACTGAAACATGAATTAGGATCCTGTACCTGATAATGTTAACTTAACTATTTACAACATGGCTAAATTTTATACAGTTTTACAACATTTACTCTATTAGTCAACTTTATTGCATCTGTGATGAAATACCTTAGAAAACCAGTTAAAAGGACACAAGGATTCACTTTGCTTCATGTCTCCAGAGGATTCAGTCCAAGTTCTCTTGGACCTATATGCTTGAACATCTGCATAGGGGGATGTAGTTCATGAGGGGCAGAAGCCAGAAGAGAGAAAGCCAGCGATTAAAGTCAGGCAGTCATTAGTTCTCTTCCTCCAGTAGCCCTGCCTCCTAAACTATCCAGGGACCACATGTTTAATAAATGAGCTTTTGGGACATTTTGGACACAAATCATGACAGCATCTAAAAGAGGTGTTAAAGTTTATCATTGTCCAACAGTTCTTTCTTTAGTTTTGTTAAATTTTTGTTTCATGTTTTTTTTTGGTGTGTTCTAATATATATATACACACACAATGATAAGCATAATTTCCTGATAGGCTTTGTTTCATTATTTAATTTTCCTCTTTAAAAAATATTTTCTGAAACAAAAATTAAATTTGTGTGTCTGTATGAATTTTTATTTAATTTTTAAAACAATTGTTTTTTTAATATAAGATTTTTGTTTTTAAAGAATGAGTTTATGTGCATATGTGCCTATAGGTGCCTCAGGAGGCCAGAAGAGGACACCAGATCTCTTGGAACTAGAGTTACAAAAGGTAGTAAGCCAACTGATGTGGGTGATGGGAACTGAACCTGGTTCCTCACCGTGAGGGGTAAGTGCTCTTAAATGCTGAGCTACCCCTCCAACTTCTCAGTGTTCCTCTTTATCCTTGGCAATGCCCAATGTCTTAAAGATCAGTCTTTATACAATCATTTTTATACCTGATTTTCCCCATAGGACATCTTTTCATCTGTACTTACCAATTCTCTGTATTTACCACGTGTTTCTTGTAGCAGCCCCATAGGTCACACAGTTAATCCATTCAAATCTTATTTGCCTTTTGATTGGAATGGTTGGTCTTTTCACATTTTTGTGATTTTGATATGATTAGCTACCTGTTACTTGCTCCCAAATTTCCCTTTTTATTTTTGGTGCCTTTGCTTCTTTTTTTTTGTTTATATTTTGATTAAATATTTTTCTCAACCAGATTTCAGTCCATCCTTTGGCTTTCACTTAGAGTGTGTGCTCTGGCTGCTGTGTGGGAGAGTTCATCAACTGTAACATTATCATGGATGGGCAGGGGAATTATTATTTCTGGGAAGCTGTTCTGTGTTATGTAGAGTGTTCATCAGTATTCCTGGACGCCACATCTCCATTTGCCACCAGCCACTGGTTCATCTCTCTGTAGCCTTTCCCAAAATGCCACACAGTTTGGAGCTACATAATAGACTTTCTGGATTACACAGAAATATTTATTTTAGATTACTCTATATGTTTGGTGTCTTGGTGGATCTTTGAGGATGATCATATATGCTCTCATTTATTCTATAACTTTCTTATTATTTCTATGACTTACTGAAAATGTTATATTCAAACAGCTAGAATTTTTTCATTCACAAATATTTGAAGATGATGCTTTTGTTTTCTGAGTTCCAAATTTGATAAATGATACTTAGACACATAGCCATTGTATTTATATTTTCTCTCTTTATCTATTTATTTAGTAAACTTTTTGGCTACTTGATCCATTATGGGCTAAAATAGAAGAATTACATTTTCCTGTTAGTATGGTGATTGTTACCTTTATTAATTTACATTATGGATATGGATAATGTGTTGTTTAATGAACAAACTCTTGTAGGAGTTTAATATATTTTTTATTATTTAATATATATTTATTATTTTTTTATTATATTTTTATTATTATAAACTGCCTATTCTGTTGAGTCTTCAGTCCTTATGTTTTTTAAAGACTTTTTGTGTGGTTCATCATTCCTGATTTTAAGTTTCAACTCTCTGAATTCACTTTGATTTTTATATGTATTATCATTTAGTGCTTAATTAGATTTCATCTTAAATCCAGCATGGAGGTTGTTTGCAATGAATATTTAAGTACAGTTGGACAATAGCCATGGCCTCAGTGCTCCTATCCTTATTTATCACTATAATGTAGAAACACCTTACCATGTTGTTTGTGTTTACATTGTCTCAAACTCAATGGAGTTTGTTTTGTTTTTTCTTCAAATTTGCAGTTGTAGTTTGGGTCCCTTTTTCCTGTTGATTGCTCCAAGCATAACTGAATACCATATTCTATTGCTTTTATTCACTTCTTCTCATCATCAATTTTAATACATTGTGCTTACAACAAGCACTATTACTTTAGTGGTTATTTTCTTGTATAATGCTTTCACTTGACATCCTCTCTTAATTCACACCCAAGCCCACTTTGAAAACTCTGAGACCTATGCATATTTCCTCAAGTCTGCCATCCTCCACTGCCGCCCCCCCCCCCCCCGCCTTCTTTCATTAGTTTCACCAAACAATTCCTATTTTTATGGACTATTTCATTCACTCTACCATGAGGCATCCCATTACTGCCATTGGGAACTGATGTAACTGCAGGCCTCCTAATTAGCCTCTGTGGTTTTGTCCAGCATTGGGTCCTGCAGTTAGAGTGAGAAAGGTTGGGCCAGCAGCCTGCAGCTGTGCACCAGTGTTACACATCTGGCTTGAAGGGGTTCTTGAGTGAGCACTGTTCGGGGCATTTTAGCAAGACTTCCACATCATAGTGATGGGTTGGGAGCACAGCTGTGGGTTCCACCCTCAGTTTCCAGCTGTTAACTTTATTTCCTCATCTTTTAAATGGTGCAGCCACTCTGCATCATTAACAACCTCAGTGTTAGTTCGGTTCTAATGACCGGTCAGAAAACACTTTGTAATATGCCCCCATGGTTATCAAGTGTTCACAGGCTCTGATTTCTGTCTAGATTAAAGCTTTTGCTAACATGGAACTAAGTAGATTAATTTGATTGTTATCTTTTCTTCCAACCCAGTTGGCCTTTCTCAGGTATTAAGTCACCATTATTAGGTCAGAAGTGAGGCTGCAGGAGGTAGAGTAGGAGGCAGGGGAAAACCAGCAGCTAAAAAACAAGACAAATGGATGCCTGAGAAAATCCTGGCAGACCAGAGAGTCCAGCCTTAGAAGAGCTTATAGCTAAGAACAGAGGAGGAACACCAATCCCCCCTATCTGGTGTTGCTAATGCTGTTTGTCAAGTGTAACAGTCACTGTCCACAGCTAGGGATAAGCAAGACTGGGTGACTACATTTTATAGATAAGAAAAGTGAGAGGTTCTGGGTCCAGACACCATCAGCTATTACCTACTATAGTTGGGTTTAAAAACCTGTTCTCTCTCTTTTAAAATTCCTCTTTCTTTTTTAATTCTCCTTTCTCCTCTCTTCCCTTCTTCCCCTCCTCTTTCCCTCCATCCTCCCATCTTCCTCTGACCTCTTCTGCTGTTAAAAGTAGGAACTATGCCTACTCCTCAGCCATGCAGACCATCAGGATTGAGCAGGACATGTGCCAGTGTAGCCATATGCTGGTTTTTATAAACAGTTGTTTTGTTTAATTCAGGTGTTTCTCTGTGTAGCCCTGGCTGTCCTGGAACTCTCTCTGTAGAACAGCCTGGCCTCAAACTCAGAGATCTGCCTGCTCTGCCTTCTGAGCGCTGGGATTAAAGGCGTGCACCACCACACCTTTTGTGTAACAAAAAAGAAGGGGTACTGGCAAGAGAAAACTAAATACTGGAGATCACGCATTTGTGAGATGAAGGAAGAGAGTCTCTTAGATTGTGCGTTCACCACAGACAAAACCGGGAAGTAGTCTGATCTTTACGATAAGAGCCCCAAATGCTATTTCTATCATAATTAGATCAATTCCAAGATTTTAATTGAAAACTAATTTCCATAATTGTGTTGTGTTTATAACCTGCCAGAAAAATAGGTGGAGGGAAGACTGGATTTTCACTATATGAGCAAATCCTCCCACATATTTCTATGCCATTTGAATCTGGACAAATCACTAGAATTTTTTTTTTTCCTTTGAGACAGTTTGGATGTTTGTTCCAGACTGGTCTCAAGCTAAACATTACTCTGACTTAATTTCTGGAACAATGGGGCTGCATTCATGTAGTTGACATGACTTTAATTCTAAGGTGCCTCAAATTCTGATTGATGAAAAATCACAGATTAAACCCTTACAGGCCGCCTCACCTCTTAGGGTGCACTAAATGATCAGCATGACAGTGTTTTGTAAATATATTTAAAGATGAGAAAACCCATGTTGACTTTTCACCTCTCCTGCTTTCAAAATATGTTCCTAGGATGCTCAGGAAAGTCAGATTCTGAACTGTCAGATGACTGCTACTTCTGGAAACAGAGGGTGGAGTCATCTGAGACTCTGAGATAGGTGCTTGCCACCTTCGGAGCCTTCCTTCCACCTTTGCTAGCATAGCACCTAATGCTTCTCTCTCTCTCTCTCTCTCTCTTTCTCTCTCT
Organism: Phodopus roborovskii; assembly: GCF_943737965.1. Lineage (NCBI taxonomy): Eukaryota > Metazoa > Chordata > Mammalia > Rodentia > Cricetidae > Phodopus > Phodopus roborovskii. The sequence goes on from NW_026126469.1 coordinate 11,274,573, forward strand.
CTCTGTCTGGCAACCCACTCTGTAGACTAGGCTGGCCTTCAACTCAGAAATCCACCCACCTCTGCCTCCCTGAGTGCTGGGATTAAAGGCTTGAGCCACTACTGTCTGGCTACACCTAGTTCTTATTCTCAAATGCATTTTACTTTCTGAAGGGGCCATTTCTTTCACTCTGTTCTGAATGATCTGAATCAAGTTACCTGAATCCACTGCCTCAGTTTCCCCATTTGTAGATCCCACTGGAGGTGGGATGTTGTAGTGCCAGTCTCCTGGCCTGTGCTGAGATTTGATGAGCTAAACTCGCACAGTGCTAGAACACTATTGTAAAGCACAGTTTTCCTGTCCTGAATGCCTGCTCCAGGTCATGCCAACTGCCTCCATATTACCACACAGAGACTTAACATTATTTATAAATGATTGGCTGATAGATCAGGCTTGTTACTAGCTAACTCTTACACTTGAATCAGCCCCCAATTCTTATCTACGTTTAGCCACGTGGCATGGTACCTTTTCTCAGTATGGCATTGCCATCTTGCTTCCCTGCTTTGGCAAGCGGGTCTCTGTCTGCTCTTTGTCTTCCCAGAATTCGCCTACTCTGGTTCTTGAGCTCAGTCTCTTCCTGCCCTGCTATTGGCCAATCAGCTTTTTTCTTAACCAAAGAGAGGAATACATATTCACAGTGTACAGAAGGATTATCCCACATCACAGTATGATGAACAAGCATTTGAGCGACAGAAGCACATGCAAAGGCTTGGCGGGACTTTGTCCTGGCCAACTCTCCTGATATGATTCTTGTCTTTGCTGAATCTCATTTTGCCGAAGTGACAGTTCCTCTAGACCTCTAGACTGCCCTATTTCTTTGTTGTATGGGCGCTCTCACACTCACGTGGGTCTCTATTGGCATAGCAACTTTACAGAAGCCGTTCTCTTTTGTGAACTGAACAATTTTTACCTAATCAATTCCTCCTGTGAAAAATAGCTCTGAAGAGGTTTTCTGCTTGAAAATATTGTTGCTGTCACAATGATATGCCAGTCAAAACTGAGCAGAGTTGCCCAGGTCAAGATATGTCTTCCTGCAAGGGGAGGTATACAGGTACATATCTTTGTGCTGTTTCCATTTGCATAAATAGGGATTTGTTCTCCATAGAAGCCAGGCAGGCCTGAGGAGCTGGTTTCTGTGACCAGCACCAGTCTGGTCTTCGGAGCTACTCATGACTAGAGGAATTACTCTGCCCCTGGAGATGTGGGGTGAGCATATAGAGGAGGGAAGGAAGACATTCCTAGATACTCTTCTGTCCTCTCAGCCTTGTGTTTATGAACCCAAGGAGCTGAAGTCCAGGGTGATGCTCCATGCCCTCAGCATTCTAATTTGGCATGTCTTCCTCAGCTGAGAGCTTCAAAGGGATTCTGCTCTGGGTAAAATCGGCTCCCAGCCCAGGCTGATTCTGCTGGCTTCGCGTCTGTCAGTGTGTTCTAATCACCGTTCTAAGTGTGGTTCCGCGGAACACCTTGTAAAATATTTTCCTATTGCTCCAGCAACATCTCCTGTCTAGACAATGTAATTATGAACACAGAGCAAATAGCTGAAGTGTAGGCCGCCCCCAAGGGTTGCATAACTCCAAGAGCAGGACTGGGAACACAGAGAGAAGTGTGAATGCTGTTAGTTACTTTGTGTTGACCTGACCAGAAAATTGAGTGTACTAAATGAATCTGAATAACTTTTAATTAAAAAGAAATGATCTGATGGAAGCTGCTATTTTGTTGTTTTCTCAAACTCCGGGCATTAAAAGCATGAATGTACTTCCTTCTAATCACACCTTCCCTCTTAGCTTCAGAGGTGGTTTGTGGTCATTGCTTTTATTTTTTAAAGCCATTTATTAATTTAGAGCCAGCAGCATTTGAAAATCAAAAGTAGCTCTATAAATGTAGTTCTTTCCAACTAGTGTTTAAATTCTGTTTGGTGAGTCCTTCTTGAGATCTGACTATAGTGTATGTATTGTTGCAGTGGGTATCTCAGAACGAGAAGATAATCTCTGCCTCTAGGATGTTTAGCTTCCCAGAGAGGCAGATCAGTGCATGCCATATACATGCTTCCAAAGAAAGCTTTGGTTTTGAGCTCTAGTAGTGAGCCAACTTGTCATGGTCACAGGGGAAAGGAACAGAATTTCTAGTGGGCAGAACAAAGAGGTCTTAGGAAGTGGGTAAAATAGACAGGCCCATGTAGAGGTGAGTAGGAGTTAGAGGCAAGAGATCATTCTAGGAGGGGTGGATAGGTGATGCCTGGATAGTGTGAAGTGCCAAGTCTTCCATGTCTGAGGACCCAGTAGTTTTAAAGGTTTGCTAGAAATTTCTGAATGATCTTAAATGGTAGTATGAGGAGTTTAGAGTTTAGTCATATTCTGGCCTGGTATTGAGAGTTCTAGGGGGAGGATACTGAAAGAATTTATATTTTTCTTCTAGAAGATAAGAGTAGCAACAATATGAGAAATGGTTTGAAAACACACACACACACACACACACATGAGAGAGAGAGAGAGAATGAGAGAGAGAGAGAGAGAGAGAGAGAGAGAGAGAGAGAGAGAGAGAGAAAGTGGCTAGCCAGGAGATAAACTCCTTGATAGTAGGGTTTGAAAATTACAAGGATTTGTTGGGTGGAAAAAAAGGAGAGCTCAAGTATGGGAAGACGTGGCCAAAGTGGAATCTCTGGCATGAGATCATGGGATTGGATTTTTGTGGTGTGGGTAAGAGTGGAAGGAGGTTCAGAGGTTCAGAGAAAGCTTACAAGTGAAGGATGCACTTCATGCCTATTATCGCAGTGTTTGGAGTGCATCCTAGACTACAGCAAAAGATGGAGGTTGAGATAGCTATTACAACTGAACCAGAACTCAGTTGTCTAAACCTACAACCATATTCCTGTTTCAAAGTCCCTTCTACAGGCTCTGCCAGGCTGCCAGTGGTATAGAAAGTCCCTGTCAAAGAACACCACTCTCACACTCAGCTTGCTGTTGGCAGACCAGGCCCTCCCTGGCAGTTGACAGAGATATCAGCTTCCCTACCATTTGTGCCTTTCCATAACACCACTGACAACATGGCTGCTGTCTTCTTCTTGAAGAGAATAAGAGACGGGTTGTGGGGGAGAGGAGCTGAGTATGATAGGAGCTGGGGTTGGTAGCTTGATCCTAAAAGGAACATCTCATTATTTCTATAATACCTTGCATTTTTCTAGAGGCAAGGCACTAAACCAACCCACATATAAAGGGAGGGTGTTACCCAAAACATACAGATCAGAAAGTAGGCATTGCTGGAGGCCATCTTACAGACAGTTGCCCACTTTCAGGACACTAGGACCTTTATCAAAGATGTTGATCTAGGCTGGAGTACTGAGGTTGGAGGTAAGGGAAGACTTCCCTGAAGAAGGAATTCTGGTGATGGCCATAAGTTAGGGTGAAGAACATCTTGAAGAGAATATTCCAGAAAACAAGAAGAATATACACAGAGCAGAGAGGGAGCATGAACCCTTGAGGAACTGGAAATGTTAGTGTGATTCCAGTTTGCTAAATACAGCCTGAAGGTCAGTCATGGTGATGAATTTTCTACTGCTAAATGTGGCCTGAAGGACAACCATGGTGATGAGTTTTCTGCTCATGCTCTGAGAAGCTATGGTCACATGAGAGTACCTAGGACAATCCTAACTTATGTGCTGCTCGTATTGGTACTCACAAAAGAGTGGTGAGGTTTCTAGTTAGAACAAAGTGGAAAGCCCATATCACAAACTATGGGGCTGCAGAGAATGGGTCTGATTCAGAGTACAAAATGAGGAAAATGACCCACTTACCTCTTAGGGTAACTACTGCTTGTGTAATCAGGGAGTGTCCATAAATCAGCCAGGTTCCATGGTGGGAAAGACACTATATAAACAGCTGTCTTTCATATGCATGAAGGAGCTATGTGAAAGACTTCAATGAGACATCTGGATGTCATGGCATAGGACTTCAAAGGTCACTTCAAATACATAAGTGGTGCTGGCAGAGTACTGATGGCGGTTGTGATGAGTGTTGTCATGGGGAGGCCGGTGGGGTGGGTTAAGTGTTGTTCTAGCTAATTCACTCATTACGAACAGCTGGGCCTTTTAATCCTAGGCGACTGCTTACAAATGCAGTATAGGTCCTCCACCTCTGGAGAATGAGATCTGAATTCTTGTTCCAATTCCCTCTTCAGTCTGCTTCATGGCTTCCTCTTGCAGTCTTGGCTTGCTCCTGTCTAACATGGGAAGGGTTATATGAGGGTAATGATAATTCTCTGCCGTGGCCCCCAATCGAAATGTTAGTCACGTCTAATTTTTTAACTTTGTCATGGGAAAAGAGAACAATGACCAAAATCCATTCTTGGTTTCCTTTAGGAATGTTTAGTGCTGCAGGGAAATTGTACACTTGGGTATATGCGCATTTATTGTACCATCTAAAAGGGAAGGTGAGATGGGGAGGGGAGACAAGACAACACTGGTACTTTCTCCATTTGACTCATATATTCCTTTTCTGTTTTTCTTCCCCCTGCTCTTATGAGTTCAAACTCTCAGCTCCAGTCATGTAATTCCTACTTTTTTTCATTTTATATATATATTTTTTTAAAGTTAAAAACACATAGGAATTAGCTTGGCTAGTGTAGTTGCAGTGCTGAGATGGCCAAGGTAGAATTCAAGGCCACCCTGAATTACAAAATGGGATGCTGTCTCAACCCTGAACAATTACAGCAATAGCAAATGTAGTTAGATGTGAAGTAAGCTCAAGTTTTCTCCATTTATGTATATAGCTGATAGCTAGACTTATCTATCCACTAGAGACATTAAAGCATTGAGAAGACAAGCTGAGAAGCTAAAGAACAGGGTTCAGGGAGCTTGTCTTTCTCAAGGATGGTACCCCATTTTCTCATTCTTGCCTTTTGTGAATACCCTTCAGTGTTAATTTCTTTTCTCTTGTAAATTGGTAACTATGATAACAGGTCAGTCCATAGGAGCAGGATAATAAGTCTGGAGCCACTGAACTCTGAAAAGCAAATCCAAAGAGTGTTGAATTACCCGGGAGGCAGACAGGCATGGGTGTAAGCAGCAATAAAACATGTCACCAAAGTGTTATAAGATGTACTTTTCCCAAGTTTTCAAACTAAGAATAATAGAAAGAAGTTAGTTTAATCTCAACATCCATGAACATGCTCTGCCATGTAATTTAGTTTGGTTTGTATTTTGATCTAGGCTTGAATATCAAGGATGGCTACTGCCTTTTCTGAGAGTAGGATCAAGGGTCCCCTCTTCTGAGGGATGGCATCAAGTGAAAAAGTCATGGCACAGGAAGCCCCTCTTCTCCTTCCATTTGGATAAGAAGCAACAGCTTAGGCCTTCTTTGCAGACTGCTCGCAGTAATGATCATTTTATTTTATTTTATTTTACCACTTTTCTGCTCTGTTAGAATCCTGAAAAATTTATTGGCACACCTTTAACTCAGAGTGGGAGAAAAGTATGTTAAACATAGAAGATAAGGTGTTGGTGCCTAGAAATCTCCTGTCTCCCTTTCTGGGAGAACCTGAGTCACTGAGGCACCCATATACCTAACTGAAATACCACACCAGTGGTTCTTAATCCTTTAACAAAGCTCCACATGTTGTGGTGACCCCCACCATAAAATTATTTTATTGCTACTTCATAACTGTAATTTTGCTACTGTTATGAATCTTGATGTAAATTTCTGATATGCAGGATATCTTATATGTGACTCCCAAAGGGGTTGAAAATCACTGCACTATATAATGGACACAAGGTATCATGGAGCCAAGCCTTCTCTTTTGTCTAAGTTGTGTCCATTAGAGTGGCTAAGGATGCCCTCTTCCCTTCCTCTCTAATGCAGGACTAAGGCCATCAGGATAGGAGCAAATAGGCATCACCTTCATACTTCTGCTTTGCCCACTTATCTTTCCTTAGAGAGAAATTACAGGCTGCTTCTTATAACATGGGAGCTCTATATCATTTGAAGTCTGTGCTAACCCTCACTAGCATATTTGGAGAATATGAGTTCTCCAGTTCCTGAGTGTGGGGATGATAAGGTTACAACTTCAAATGCCAAATGTCCATGTGCTTCACGGTTTCACAGAATAAGGCCTCTGCTTCAGATCTGTTTCTTATTGGTTTTGCTATACAACTTTCATGAAGAGCATGTCCTTTACATATAAATGGAATTAACAGTATCTACCGCGATGGTGTGTTTGGATTACCTAAGACCACGTGAGTGGTACCAAGTGCTTGTCTGCTATTCCACATGTGTTAGTTTTATATTGTTTTCCATTCTGTTTACTTTACTCCCCCCCCCAGGAAGATGGCAATGATTCCCCAAATACCCTGTAGATATAACAAAATACTAATAGGTAGCTAATCTTGAAAAGCTGCTTAGACCCAGAGCAGGGAAGGCACCTCAGGTCTGTGCTGTAAGTTTAGTGGGGGAGGGATGCTAGTCATTCACTTCCTTGGAGGTCTGCTACTCTGTTATTAGCAGAGCTGGAGTCGGGGTTCAGATGGCAACATCAATGTGATGGGTTGATCTAAGATACTTGATGCTCTGTTGGTGAGAGAGACTATTTCCTTCTTAATCAGGAAGTTACATGTAAAATTTCTCAGAGAAACATGACAGTATGCCCCAATTCAGACCAACGGGAAACACATATGAGCCATGATTTTCAAACCACACAGCCACATAAAACACTGGCAGCTCTATTTTGGGACATTTAATAGTTAGGGGAAGCTGGTGCTCCCAAAATGTAACTTATGAGCACGAACATTTGGTGATAAATATCTCTTGAGCATTATGGTGGATCATAATGGTCTGTGAAATCCCAAACAATATGACCATTTTACCAACTGGAAGGCAGGGGCAGGTGGATCACTGTGCTTTGAGATAAGTTGGCATACATAGCAAGTTCTAGGCCAGGGCAGCCTCTTGTGAAGCCCTGCTAAGCAAATAAAAGTTGTTTTGTTCATTTTGTGTGATAATTGCCATATGTTTTCTTGGTGAATTTTCTCTTGTCTTTTACAGTAAATTAAACTTTTAAGCACCTAGATCCCAGAAACAAGGTTGAGCTATGGCAACTTCAATGTGATTATGCAAAAATGGAAGACAATAGCCTAGTAGTCTTTGTAGGGGATAAGAGATGAACTATATTGGCCCTGTCCTCAATCAGAATGAACTCTCATTGCATACTAAGAGATAAATATGAAGCAAGAGAATTCTCTTATGAGACATAACTTGATAACTTGTAAATGAAAAATGGAAGAGAGAGATTGCACAAAGACCAGGCAATCCTGTTTTAGGGCTGAAAGTTGACAGATGAGTATATTTTGATGTGGAAGAGTGATGTGGCTCATTGAGGAGGAAAACTTGCAGAAGAGATGGCAATCCTGTAACAAGTTGCTTAGGAAACCATCTCCGGGTCTCCTGGGTAACTGGAATATAAGCAGAGTGGATAGAAAGAAAAGAGCCTGTTCATGGACTGAGCAGAGTGTTTATCTTGATTGGCTAACTTGAGTAAAATATTTTCAAGCCTGGAGGCTTTGCACATCTTGTGTTCCTACAATGTGTTGCATACCCTCTTACATGGCAGGCACGTTGCTACGTGCTCAGTGCATGGTAAGTGTGTAATTGGAACAGGGTGGTGTGTGGGATGGATTAGACCACTGAAAAACGTACCACCAGGACTTTGAGCAAGTCCAGCCTAGAGGTGTTGGCAGGAGAGGTTGTATATAAAATCTGAGCCATCACTCTCTTAGAGGCAATACTGACTGAATTCAATGGTACAAAGTCACTGGAAATTTGCTTAAATGGGTACAAAATCTGAAACAGAGTTGCCTTGGGACTTACAGACCTACCATCCTCAACAGAGGTCAAGTTGTATCACAAACTGTGATGACAGGCAACAGGGGATTTTGTCACGCACACCCTGACTTTGCCTTTGGGGATCTGTGCCAAGAATGCCCTGGACTTGATCTTGATCCTGGGTGTGGCCCTGGCCACTCACTCATAATGACCAGAGAGGCGTGTTGACAAGGATGGGTGGATGGTAGAGGATCTCTGAGCTATTTCTTGGCAAGCTATTGTGGGGAAGCGTTCCCCAAATGCCACAATCCTGTTATTTTTGTGTAATGGACTAAACCCAGGTGCCCAATTGGACAAAACCACTCCCAATTTCTTCCAGATAAATATTTGGTTGCCAAGAAGTTATATTTAAATGAGAAATACCTCCGTAGGAAGTTGCTGCCTGAGGATTCCTACAGACATCAGGATTCTGCCCCTCCTGAGGAATGCATGAGGGTACCCTAAATCTACCCCTCACTAACTGTGTGTTCCGAATACTCTGCTTTGTGTGTTGAATAACAAGGGCATATTGGACAGAAAGCATTTCTTCTGGAAAGTGCTCCTGGCCTCCAGCAGCAGGGCAGTCGGGACAACACCTAAAGCACAAATGGAAGCCTCTGAGGACTTGGCCTCAAAGGAGAAAGTGGTTTCCTTCAGAGCTGACTCTTCTTTAGCAACCCCAGAGTCCAGAATCTTAGGTCCACGTTCTCTTGAGTTGTTCGTGCTTGTTTATCAGCATTTAAGTATTGGTTTTTTTTTTAATCACTCATGACCAAGTTACTATCCTCTTTCTGGGAAGAAACTCTTGTTTTTGTATTTTCCTTCACTGGGTTGAGACAGCAATGAAATCTTACGTCGGTTTATGTATCATCTGTCATTAGAAATACCCCAATTGTGTTCGCCATTTCTTGTCAAAGAAAAGCACACAGAACAAATGAGAATAACACATAGAAAAGATGAGTACAAGGCTGGACAGAAATCATAATCCTAAGTAAAAAGACTTATTCTAACTTTCTGGGAGAAATATCAGTGTTTTAGTCCTATCAATAGCCATGCTAATCTCATGTTCTCTATAACAATGTCTAGGCTGGAGGTCATATGTTATAAACTGAATGTGCTGGCATGTGCCTATAATTCCAGCATTTGGGAGGCAGACACAGGATTGTAACACCCTTACGGCACACAGTGCATTCCAGGCTGTGTAGTGGGACACTGTCTAGAACACAATAACAAACAGAGCAAAGCAATGACTCTCTCCACGGTTTCCTCAACAATGACACACAAACGACTTTTGTTTTAATTCTTGACCCTTCCATTGGAGCTATACTAATATTCACTGGCACAGATCACTCCAGACTGCCACAAACCCTGGGGCTAGTAGGGCTTGTTTATAGGAGAATCCTCCCTAGAAATGGTAAGGGGCATAGAAATGCTTGGCAGAACATCAAAATTCAGGATTTATTGCTCCAGATTAATTGGAGGAAAAAAAATGTTTAAACATGACATGCTGCAATTCTTCCAAGGTACCATTATTGTAAAAAAATGAAAATGAATGATAAAAATTATGAAAATTTAGAACTGGAAGGAATTCCCTTACTTTACAGTTAAGAGGTGAAGAACACACACACACACACACACACACTCACACACATACACACTCACATACACACACACACACACACATACTCACATACATTGGATGTGAAAGCTGACATAGCTACAGAGGTTGTCTGAATGCTAGCAATTTTTATCATTCTTCTCGTGCTTTCAGCACACAAGGGTGTGCTTTCTGGGTGTGTCTAAGGAATGGCACATCACCTGGATGGATGGGGAAATGTGGAGTTTGAGAGTTGGCTTTTCATAAGTGTGTTCTCTTATGCTGACTTCTCTTTCCTTCATATTTTTTTTGTAGAGCAAAGAAAGTCTATCTATGATCTTCAAAGTATCTCTCAGAACTAAAATTCTATAGTTTAGAATCATTGCTGTTGTACTCTTGCAAAATTAATAACATGACACTGTTAAATAGAGAACTGTTGCTTTAACGGTAGTGTGCCTGGAGTTAGGACTCAGCCTGAGCAGTTAGGAGCTTTGAACTTGACCCCTGCCTGGCAATTAACCCCATACATCCTCCTAAATTATTGCTGGGAGGAGTCTTTCTAAAAACAAATTTCCATGTTACTTCTTAGAATTTTCAAATAATAACTTCCCCTTTAGACGTAGCATGTGTAAAATCCATGTAGTTACCCCAGCATCTGCTGGGTGGCAGCAGAAATGCTCCAGCAGTGCCCTGTGAAAAGTGCAGGAGGGTAGGGCTGCAGGAGTCTCTTCACACTTACTGCTTTACTGGACACACACACACACACACACACACACACACAGAGTCATAAAGAGATGCATGCATACATGTATGAGTGCATATACCACATACACCCTACTCTCTCTTTTTCTCTCTCTCTTACGCGTGCACGCACACACACACACACACACACACACACACACACACACACGGCAGTGACAAAATGATGGTTAATTTTGAATTATAAAATCGAGGCCACTTGCTATGAATTCACTGTCCGAACAGTACATATTGGAACGTTTGAGTCTCTTTTTTGCTAGGCTGTGTTGGCTGATTCTGACCACACTAAGAGAGTGCTTTCTTTGCATAAACATTCTGAGTTGCTTCAAAGGCAAAGGGCAGTTTTAGATTCTAGTCTACAGTGTCATGATGATCCTATAAAGTTGATGTGCATCTTTCAGCAGTAGCCAACTCCTGGCTTCATTTAGGGTAATGGCTGCTGTGATTATAGCTGTTTAGAGTCCCACACATAGTAGGCATCTAACTGAAGCTTGTCCACATGCACATAAAGAAATTGTGAACTTCTTGCTCTTTTGCTAAAGGTTCTTGGTTGTTATCAATATTTACACGAATCTACCATCAAGTAGCTGACTCTCTTGGCATTGCTCATCCTCTACATTTAGTTTTGTTTTTGTAATTTTTACTAGTTATTTCAGAATTTCATGCAACATATTCATCTCCCTCTCTCAACTCCTCCCAAAACCCTCACACTCACCTGACTTTTTTTTCTTCTTCTTCTTCTTCTTTATTTTGAACCCATTAAGTCCAATTTGTGTTGTCCACATATCCCTAGTTATGTGGCCTTACACTTGAGTATGGTTGATCTACCAGAGGTTGTCCTCTCAAAGAAAACTGTCTGACTGTTTGTCCACATTATTTACATATAAATGCCTTTCCCCCAACCCCAACATTTGTGTCGTAAAAACTCCCAAAGATGGAGAAGATTTTAGATATTATGTAAGACCCAAACAGGCAAAGCAATTTAGGTAAACTTAAACTTTCAGACACACTAACAACTAATCAGTCCCGATTGCTTAGAAAAATGCATGGACTTCATCACAAAGCTAGGTGGTTTTGCCTGCCGATGTTCATTTCCTGTGAGTCAATCTAAATCTAATTAGTAAAGAGAAAATAATAACAACTTTTCAAGGATGTCCAACAGTGTAAACAAGCAATTCTATTAGACAGCTTCATGGTTTGCTTGTGTCTTTATTTTTAAGCGCACTGTTATGCCTAGTCTCTCACATCTGGTTTGGACTCTAGCTAGATCATGTGTTTTACAATTTATAGCACAGTTAACTCACCCCACCTGACACAAAGTACACCCCAGTCCTTGATGGGCAAACAGTGCAATCAGTCCTTTAGAATTTATTCACGTCACAGCTAACCAAGTTATAGCATGCTTTTCCCATATGTAGTTTAAGCATCTATTATTATGTTTGGGATATGCTTTGACTTGTATTGCCAAACCTGTGTAATTAAGTGTTATATTATAGTGGGCTCCACAGCATTGGGCAATGAAATGAATTCTGGCCTTGTAATCAGCTGAATTTTGTGCCAACTCTACCAGGCCCTGGCTCTGTGATAGTAGGAAAATTTCCTTTTGAATTCATAAAATGATAGTTCAAAAAACTAAATGGAGTGGACTGGTTTCCAGATTTTATTTGTGTTGACTTTCTTCTGTGAATGCATCAATGACTCCTGGTCATCATCTATGACCTTGTTGAGTATTGAGATCACTCTTATAATCAAATGAGTTCAATAGTGGATGATTAAGATGGTTTGCCAATCATGGACCTCTCCTGCTAACTGTTATTTTTCAATTCACTGCTGAAGCTCAGTTTGAGTCCAGTAGCCACTTCAGATGTGGATGGACCTGGGAACAGTACCACCTCCTGCAAGAAGGTGGCGCTAGAGACTCTTCTCTTAGAGCAATGATGAGGTTGATGGCCTGGAAAGGAAGAATCACACAATAGGTAAACTGGAGACAACTCAAAGCAGGCTTCCCTCCAGTCACATGGACAGGTGGTCACCCAGCCTCAGAAGACTTCTGGTGAAATAGAATTCACTGTCCTCATTTTCCTGTGTTGAGTGGAAATGGGCTTTTCTAAGTCATTCCTACCTTGTCTTCTCTACATGGAATCAGGAGCCAGGCCATTAACTCAGTATAAGTTCAGTTCTCATAGTGTTTCAAGTGTGCCACAGCTGAGTTCTGGAGAGTAACATCTGAACTATTCCTTTTCCAGGGCAAACAGTGAGACTGGAGAAGTGTTGAATGTGTTGTTTATATATAGCATGTGGCTACTCGTGATGTGGGGAGCATTGCAGGGGTATAGAGAGCTGTGCTCACTCAGATGAGACAACAGGGACAACACTTCAAAGACCCAAAATTGGAAGAATGTTCACTCTCTACTTCGCTGCTGTCCTCCTTGGGCCGATTGCATTCGTAGGGAGTGACAGGAAACATGTTTTGGGGAGTCAGAGGAAAACTGGATACGTCAGTTATCAACTCAGGCTTGTTAACCATTGTGCCCTGTGCAAGGATGGGAGAAGTAGGCAAGTGATGTAGGCTGTTTCATCCTCGCTGCCTAATTGATCTATTTCTCTCTTTTTCCTACTATTAGCCTAGAACAAGTTAGTACTGTATCCTTCCTGGGTCTTGGCTTTATTGTTCCATGTACCCCATCTTCTATGACATGGCCCTCTACTGGGGGGCCCTTAACTTGTGTCTGAAATATTTACAGCTCTTACATGAAAAGCACTCCCGAGAAAAGCTACAAAACTTGCTAACGTGCCCAGGCACATTAGAAGTTGCCCCCAGGCTCTTTCCATTGGCCGGCATAAAGATGATGAAGGTGGTGTCTGCCCACTCCTATGTGGAAATCATGTTGTATTTGTCTAGAAGCCAGAAGGAAAAAAAGAATATATGTTGAAAATGGCCTGATGACAGCCTATTTTGAGACACAGATGCCTTGCCTCTTCAAATCTTTTATTGCAAAAATTCTTAGAGTTGGGAGTTTTTCATTGATCTGAAGAGCCTCCTAGAAAGGGGATGGACATTCCTCAGACCTAGTTTAGCTAGACTGTTTTCTTGCAGCTAATGGGAAACAGAAGGCTACTCACAACCACTGGAGTGAAGCCTCTTAACACTGAGATATGGGATCCAGCTTCCAAGTCTGGTCACAGAAAAGATTCTTTTCTTTAGGATGTCCTAAAATGTAATTGGATGTCTTCAAGGATAAATTTCGAGGTCGAAGTTACAGTTGAGTGGTAGGGGGGTGTCTATTTTATGGAAGTCAAGACCACAGCTGGTTGAATTGCTTTTGATTTGCAATGTTTATCAAGCGTGTGGTTTGGAGACTATTCATGGTTCCTGATAGTGTCACTGAGAATTCTCTAAGCCCAAGGTGCTGAGGGTGTCTGAGCCAGTTGTCCACTCAAGAAAATACTTGAGAAAATCAATCTTCCCCTCCCCCTTGGAAAAAAGGTCTGTTTGGCTTAGTTTTCATAGTTTCTGTGGTCTCTTGGCTCTGTGCCTTTGGGTTTGTGGTGAGGCAGCTATGGCTGAAATGCTTGGTGAAGAAAAAGCTACTCAGGTCATGGTCACCAGAAATCAAAAAGAGGAGAGGTAAACTTCAAGAGCTTATCCCCATGGTGACCTAACTCTGTCTTACTGGATCCACCTCAAGAATGCTTCACCACATCCTAGCTTTGCTTCAGACTACATCTGAGCTTTTACCACACAACCCTCCAAGAGCACAATGAGTATCCAGACCAAAAGACAGGGCACAGATTTTCTAGTGTATTTTCAGTTAATATTGATCACTACTTTAATTTCTTCTTTAAAGAAAGAACAGCACATTTTCTCAACAATATACCTGGGAAATTTAGTGACTATTGGTATATGTTGAAAAGTAAAACCATTATTGACTCTTACAATCATAGCCCATAAATGACTAATTTCTCAACTATGTGCTAAAGTGAAGGGGTTGCATGCATTTATGTTGTTTTATTATCCCATGAGGAAGAGAACAGAAGACCTGTCACCTGTGGGGAGGTCCTGGGCCTTACCTTATTGGCTGCACTCCTCCAGATCAGCCCTGTTCTTGACAACTCGGCTAAGACATGAGGCAGCATGCATAGAAATACTATTTGAAGCTGGGTTCAAACAAGTTCTTCAAACACAACAAGCATGCACTGAACATGAATATATCTAACTCCCTGCCCGTGACACCTAAGTGACATGACCTTTGCTATTAGTGGTGTAAAGGCAGAGATATTTCAGTGATGTGGCAATGTGTGCTACCAGGTACAATGCGATTAAGGCAGTTGAGGGGAGTTGGTATGAGGCAATAATTCAGTTATAGTACATCTGAGCATCATGAAGGAAATAGAGTGTGGCAAGGCACTGGGGATTGGAATTTGATGAATTGGGTAGTGGCAAGGGCTTGTCTGCTTGGAACATGGAGTGAGAATACAGTCAGATGATGGTGAGAAAGAGTAGAGAGTCTCAGGGAACTCTGAGCCAATTGGGTTTCTTGGGACAGATGCACACTGAATGATAAGGGTTAGAAAGGTAAGAAAGGAGTGTCCAGAGGCCAGTGTAGCATGTTTGTAATGGCAACATTTTATTCCTTCCTTGTTTCCTTCCTCCCTCCCTTCCTCCCTCCTTCCCTCCCTTCCTCTTTCTCCTCCTATCTCCCTCTTTTGACAAGTACAATTATTTTGGTACAGTTATGAGAGTCGGAGGACATTTTGCTTAGATAATGGAAGGGGGTCTTGGCAAGTAAGTTTTAAGCACTGGAGAAGGCCTTCCCAGGCAGAGGAAATTAGAAATACTCTTCTAAAAAGACTGGTGAACCAGTTTGTAGATAGGTAACACAGGCTACTAGGAGGAATGACTGTGGGGGTAAAAGAGAATCAGGTGGGAGCCAGGGAGAGTGTGCCAGCTGGGAAGCCAACATGGGAAAGGGGTATACAGGACAGAGAGTACGTCCTATTAATAGAAACAGTGGAGTGCCAGAGTGGTGGCCCTGTGGGAGAGGGCCTCCCCAGATCCTGACTTCACGCTGGAAGTAGAGACAAGATTGAGAGCTTCAGAAAAGGAGAAGCAGGAGAAATGTTAAAAATAAGACTGGAATTCTGGTATGGAAGCAAAATGCTTTTGTGTAGAATGTCAGGAGAAACTGGCATGAGAGAAATGTACTAGAGTCTATGATGAGTAACTACAGTGAAACAAAATAAATGGATCTATGCAAAATCATGCCATTAGCAAAATGTCCTAGCTATGGTGTTATGATTCTCCTCTCTTTACTTGAAAACTGGAGTTAATAACACAACTGTCAGATACTATCTCAAGATCTCTTTGAAGTATTGATGTCTAAATGGTTCTGTTTGGGACAAACTTAGTTGACCACGTGTACTTATAGTAAAGTATAAAGACCAGACACTCTGAACAGTTCCTGGCCTCTTCCTTGGCTTGGCTCATGACTTTAAAAGTAATACCTTGGGTTTATTTATGATGACAGGCCTGACACTCTGCCTGGAATGTACACATGCTCTCCCTGAAGCAAGCTGCATCCTTGGGAAGAGACCAAGGGAGGCAAGATTCTACCAAAATACCTAATTTTCATTTCTTTCTCCTTTCTTTTACTGCTGGAGTACAATTGGTGATTACTGGACCACATCTCTATTTTTAATGACCCCCACATGCTACAGAGATGAATCATGGAAGCTTCCTCTCCTTGCCTCCTTATTACTTCATTTCTAACTCCATTTCTGTCTCCTCCATAATTGCAGTGCTGGGTGAGACGCTGCTTGAGGAGGAATTAGCTGAACTGTGGTGGTTTGGCAACAGAAGGGTGGAGAGGAAGCAACAGGGAACAGAAGACCTGTGTGAAATAAATGTGTAGTGTGTGGCTTTCTGCCCAACAAAGGCCACTTCCCCTACCATTTCCAGCTTTTCCAAGGCTTTGAGAGCATGTGTGAGATGGAGGTCACTTCATATGCAGTACTTACCCAGACATAATTATCAAGCTATGAAGGAAGAAATTTAAATGTACACACACAGACACATGGCATCTCATACTGTAAGATCCCAGGGAAATTTCAAACCTACATGCATATTTGAAAAATAAAACAGTATATTAGAGAGGCGGAAAGGGGGAGGGCAGGGGAGAGATTTAAATGGTCTCATAGTTGAGTGTCAGAAACACACACACACACACACACACACACACACACACACACGGTAAGAATGAGGGAACACATGAAGCATGACTGCTTTTAAGACATGTTTCTCATTAAGGACTCCAGCCTCACAAAATGGGTCCCTCATTAGAATTTTATAGTAGGCACACATTTGTCCAGTGCAGAACACAGGAGAATACATAGAGCCTTTGTGGTCTTTAAGTTTGAAAAGCCAACCAATCAATTAGCCATATCTATTGGAAAACATGCATAGTCGGCTTCCAAACACAGCACCGACATAAACAATGAGCAACAAGCTTGGGAATAGCAAGCCACAAATTAAAAGCCCTCCACAGCTTCACTCTCCAAGTCCATACTGCTGTTGTTTTAGGGAACATGCTCACCATGGGACCCTTACTACTCCTCAGGTAACCTGCTTTGTTACTTATGAACTATAATTCTTTCAAGTGTCCAGGCTACAGGGCTGTAACCTGAAGGTGGCGGGCCTACAATATCACCACACTTTGCAAAGCAACACTTGGTTAGTTGGTCCTTCCCATTTTCTTTCCTTTTGTCCTTTCATCATCCCCTACCTAAAATGAGAGGGTGGACCAGAAACTAGAGCTAGTATTCCCTGCCAGCTTCAGTCATCCTATGGTCAGTGTTCTCAGGAAAATTGTCCATAGGATAAAGTAAAATTCAACAAACTAAATCATAAGTCTGAGGTCAAGGATGTTCTTCTAGATTGGATATCAGTAAAAAAATTCCCCTAATTGAGATTGATACTAAATATATTAGATTTTATGGACCATGAATAATCTGTTGCATGACTACTAAAGCCCATTGTATCAAAGCAATTATAAACAGTGTGTTGATCGGTTGTGGTGTCTATGTCCCAGTAAAGTTTTATTTGCAAAAAATAAGCAAAACTTGGCTTGTGGGCCCCAGTCTGACGTCTCCCCCTTGAGTGAGTAGATAGTTAGCATAGTGGAGGCAGTTCTCTAGAAAGGCTTTACATGGTGCTGTTCCAAACTCTACATGGACACCAAACTCTTCATGGTAGAGATAGTAGCCAGTGCATCTTCACATTTCCAGTAATCAAGAGTGACTGGTGATATATCCTGTGACACACATAGGATGCAAAAAAAGTGGGCAGCATTGCCTAATGGTTGAGCTTTGCTTTTGGAGTTATATAGATTTTTCTCTCAAATTATAGCTCATTAAGCTTCTATTTAGGGGAATTCTTAGAAGCCTATGTGAATTTTTAGACTTCTCTGATTTTCCTTCCCTTCCCCTTCCCTTCTTTCCTTCCTCTTCTTTCCCCTCCCTTCCTTTCTTTTCTTCCCTACCTCTCCCACTTCTCTCTCTTCCCTTCTCTTCTGATCTCTGTCTTTGAAAACAGTCTCACTATGCAGACAAGCCAGCCTTGAACATCTGATCCTCCTGCCTCAGCCTCCCAAGTCTTGAAAGAACTGGATTCAATTGGCATAAGATTAACACAATGTGTCTTACACAGTCTTCACAGATCATAGAAAACCTTACTGATTAAAAAGAAAACCAAATGAGTTCTGCCTCTGGTGTATGAAGTGGGTTGGTGAGGGGGAACAGTGAGGGTGGGGATGGCACAAACAGACTCATTAGAGAGGTATGGTACTGATTCCCATTCAGTTTGTGTCTTCTCAGAGGTTTTCACCAGCCTGTGTTCTGCAACTTTATATACAGAGCAGAGATGATTATGTGACAGGCACCTGTGGACAATTACAGAGGGATGGGAATGAACGGAGGGCAACCTGGTTCCGGTCGTTCAGAAGGGTGGGGGAAGAATGGAAGGTGTCCCTAAGTAAAGCAATCTGATAGATTGAAGGTCTATACCCAAAAGAACCATCAATGTGAATCCGTAGTCTGTCCCCATTCTCTGTGGTTGGTAATGTGTCTGTTACAGATAAGAAAGGCTAATTATAGTCCCAGACTGCCTTTCACTACCCAGGGCTTGCTGGTATAACATACAGCTCACACAAGTACCAGCTGTTTGCAATCCAGATTAGGAGAGAAGACACTTTGGGGGACAAGATGCACACTATTTGGAATTCAGTCCGTTTTGTACAAGGGGGGGATGCGTTTAAAGGTATGAGTGTCACAAATGAGAGAAGACTCAATTAACTTAACACACCTTGATAGAAAGTAAGGACTTCTCTCTTTTTTTGTACAGCCTGCCCACGTTTTGCATCTCTTCACTTCTGAACTTTAACCAAGCTCAGAAAACTTGTATGCATTGTCCTGCACCTGGCCAGTGAAAATGTCTGCAGTTACCATGAGGCTCTTCTGGTCACCTTCAGAGGAAGCTGATGATGGGGGGAGGGACTTCAGGGTTGGTGTGAAGCAGGAGCCCTACCATGACTGTTTTTGTTGTTGTTTTTATTAACTCAAGGCAGCAGCAGGTCAGCATCTCTGAGGTCTGGATTCAGTACCAGGAACATGACATTATCTATCTGTATCCTAGGGAGGCAATACTGATGAATGGAGATGGTATGAGCTGCCTCCCCTCCATTTAACCAGCTTCATCATGGATCTTCTCCTCCCTAAAAAGTTGTGTTTCAAGAGAGATTTGTAGCTCTAGGGATCAGTGATGCCCACCTCTATCCCTGTTTAGCTATCAACTTTAGGTATTCAATTTAGCCTATAGGTGCCGTGTAATAGAACTTGGTAGTAACCAGGTATATAATATACATCAACACAGCCAGCATTTTATGGGTTAGTTGTTAATTTTAAATTCATATTACAAATAAGGAAACTGATGAACAGAGAGGTTAAGTAGCTAGTCTGAGGAAACACAGCTACTAATTGGTAGACCTGGGCCTAATTAAACTCAAGAGTCTAGGCCCCAAATCTGTGTTGCTAATCAGTATGCAATATTACTTCTCACATAAGTGAAAGACTGCTAGTTAAAGAGACATTTTCTTCACTGCTTTCTCCCCAATGGGAAGTTTTTTCTACACTATTGGCTCTGCATGTGAAACCTGGTATAGCTTCATCTGTCGTGTTATCGTGACAATAAACATGGGTAGAATGTAGAGATAGCAAAGCAGGAATAGAGAGCCAAACACAAATGAACACTTAACCGTTGGGCCAACAAGCTCATGAGCCAAGTTTGTGTGAGTTCGTGTGTATGTGTGTGTGTGTGTGTGTGTGTGTGTGTGTGTGTAATATATATATATATATATATATATATATATATATATATATATACAGAGAGAGAGAAAATGAGAGAGACAGAATGACAGACTGAGGCAGAAATACACATTGTGATTTTTGATATCTTAATTATATGGTACAATTTTACAAATATAAAATCAAAAGGTAATTAGTATTTTTTTTTTACCTTTCTATGTTTCTGAATGTGAGCCAAGCCCTCCCCAGCATGTTTTCCAGAGGTCTTTGCTTGCTAGACAGCTATGTTTTCTTCTCAATAACTCTTTCCTAGTATGACCCATTTTCCAGATTAGATAGCTGCTAGTTTTGTTGTTTCTCCAACGAGTGGCCAAGAAAGATACTTATGCTTTTTAAAATGGGTTCAAACGTGGGTTGATTAAGTATTCTCACCCAGGGGATGTCAGCAGACACTGCAGTCCTGTCCAAAAACATGAAGCAGAAAGTATGGCATTTTAGGTGTCAGCCAGTGGATGCACTGTGTTGTTTTGGGTGGTGGGTCATCCAGGGGCTCATGAAGTCATCTCTTGAGGGCGTTTGTTGGTTCTTTCAACAAGCTAGGCCATCGTTGGCTCCTACTTCCACACTCTTTTCAAACACTGTATCTGCCTGGACATGCAGCTAAGGAGTCAGAGTCGGGGAGAGGGTGCCACAGGCCAGGTCCTACCTACACCATTTGTTTTTTCTCATTCCCTCTGTCTCTTCTTTCCTCTCTGATCTTCTCTCTGCTTAGCTTTTCTCTCTCTTTCCCTCCCTCCTTCTTCCTCTCCTCCTCCAGTTTTCTCTCCTTCCACTCTCCATTCTTCACTTCCCATCCTCCTCTCTTCCTGTCTTTGGTAGCTGGCTTTAATGAAACAGTATTTTCTGGCTTCTCTACACAATTGCCTAAAGCACTTTGAGACCACTTTCCCCTCCTCCCTGTTTTGATTCCTCTGCACAGGCACACACAGCTGGTCCCTTTTCTTTTTGACTAAAACCACAATCTACTCAGCAAATCACTGCTTTTCGTTTTTGTTGGCTGGAGGGGGAAGGAGCAAATAGGCAAGATGAGGGTTTGCAGCGAGGGGGATGGGACGATAATGACAGACTTGCTGATAATTAATATTTTCTGTCTCTTGAATAGTGAAAGTCTTGTCCAAGTCCCCCAGCCAAACTCAAGTTAAACTCTTGGTGTGTGGGTTTAAGTGCTCTGAAGCCTGGCATGCTGGGGCTGGCTCAGAAGGGGTGATGCTGTATGTGTGGAATTTGTGGTTCTCTTTTATTGTTATTACAGAGTAAACCGTGCATATCTGAAAAGGAAACTTTAAATCAACCCACTCTGCATGGTAAATTTGTGTACTGGGTCTTCATGACCTAGCTCATCATCTAGATTACCAGAAATTTTATATAATCATTATTAAAGGATTGGTGATACTGTGGCCACATGTTTTCATTTTTTATAAAACACTCGTTATTTTTGCCTTGGTTTTTGTTGTTGTTGTTTTGTTTTGTTTTATTATTTATTTATTTATTTGCAAGAGATGTCCCAAAACTGGGTGGCTGGTAACAATTTCCAGACCCATTAGGATGGCTTTCAGCTTTGCCAGAGTTTAGGCTAGAAATTCCTCCCACATGGCTCTCTGGTTCTATTCAGTTTTTTTTCTTTCAAGAAGCCAAGGTACCATTTCTTATCAGTAATAGAAATTAATGAATAAAACAAGACTTTTCTACAATATGATTTGTTGGGAATGTTTGATGCTGTGAAATTAAAGTGCTTTACTTTTCAATGAATGTTTTAATGGGAAGTAGCAGAATACATTTACAGATATTTTCAACAGTTCCCTTATAAACAGCAATGGATGAGATGAGTGGGCTCCTGAGAGCTAAGAGAGAAGGCTGGGGCTGAGGGTCACAGTGCCCACACCTGTTATTCGATTCATAACATTATGAACACCAAGGGTGGCCAGACATCATGACCTGAAGGTTTTGTTTAATCTTCACTGTAACTCTCACAAGGAAACTTAACTCTCTCGTTTTGAAAAAGGAGAAAAGGTCAGACATACAGTGACTGCATTGCTTGTTTAAGTCACAGAGTGGGTAAGTAAAGCCAGGATCCAAACCTGAATCTTGGATAAGATCTGTAAAGATCGAGGTAGAATGGCCAGCACTTCACATTTCTCCACGGCCGTTTTCATGCTATATAGAAGAACAGGTGTTTGGAGCCAGCCCCTCCTATGCCTGTATAGCGTGACCTAACAGGCCAGTGGGATTGAACGAAGCCAGGTGCTACAAGAAATGTGTGTACAAGCAGTTCTGTCCAGGTCCCCTAACTTTGCATTAATGTTTCTCTTATTAAACTAGAAAAAAATGACCTGCCCATATCTTCTTTTCCCCGAGTCCTTTCTCTCCCTTTCATATGTCTTGCTTTTTCTTAAACTTTATTGTTTTCTTACAAAGCTAGTTTCACGCTCATTGAGGATGTGCTGTTGGTCTCTGGCTTAGGAATTATCTCACAGGGTCTAGAAGGCCTGGACCCATGCCAATGGGCCCATGTTGTATAGAGTCCCATTCTAGAGACACTATGCAGTCTCTCTGGATGCCTGAGGTGGAAAGGCCCTTCCAGGACATCTGTCTTGATGTAGTCAGTAGAGCCATGGAAGCCATGGAAGCAGGACCAGACTGCACAAGACTCAAAATGCCTTTTGTTGATGACTGTTTTGAGTGTATTAGGCAGTTGTGTGCTATGACTACCCAAAAGAGAAATGTTTCCTGAAAATTTTAGAGCATGGAATTCTTTCTTTGAAGCATTTCTTGAATAACTATTACATGTACTGTACAACAGCAAATACCTGCTATCCTTATAACAATTCTTTAAGACAGGTATTAACTCTATTTTACCAACTTAGAGGTCAATTCATTTGCCCAAGGGCCTACATTTCTAATAGCATGTTTAGTCTGTTTGGAATTCCAGTTTGTACCTTTGTGACCACAATGGCATGGTCTTTTTAGGCAATATGGCTGTGGATGGTCTCCATTAATACCTCTCTGATATTTTATGCATGATCATTTCTCCTTTTAAAGCCCCATGGTTTCTGCCTCATGCTAGGGGAGCTTAGCATATACCATCCAGCCATGTTGATATCCCTGCGTGTGGCTGAGGACTCTTCTCTTGACTCCATGTTCACATTGCCTCGTTGCTCACTATGTTGCAGGCATATTGGCTTTTGGTGTTTTACATCCAGCAACATAGCTAATACTTGGGTCTTGGCTTTGGCTCTCTCCTCTGCTTACAGGATTATGCCCCCTCCCCTCTCTTTAGATTTCTGTTCAAATAGCATCTTAGTGGAACCATGATACTCCTTTAGAAATAGTCATTTTCCCCTTCCCAAGGATCCTTGTGCTTTACAATGTTTAATTTCTTTATGTAAAATATTCCTTAGTTAAAATTTTCTCATGCTTTGGCTGATTCGTGTGTGTGTGTGTGTGTGTGTGTGTGTGTGTGTGTGTGTGTGTGTGTGCATGACACAGTGCACCTGTGCATATCATAGGAGGACTTGTGGGAGTCAGTTCTTTACTTCTGCTATGTTAGTCCTGGTGATTAAACTCAGTTCCTTAGGCTTGGCCTAAGGTGTTTTCATGTGCCAAGCCATATGACTTGACCTCTATTGCCTTTTATATTTGTGTTTTCTTACTCTTCCAATGAACCAGAAGGTAAGAACTAGGTCTTGGTTTGATTCCCCACTCTGTCACCACTGTTTTGAACAGAGCCAGCCTAGAATAGGGACTCAGGAAATAGATCGTAAAAGCATGTGAGTGAATGCATATTTGACCCAGGTCATGGGAATGCATATTTCTCCCAGGTAGGACCTGGGAAAACAAAGGCTTAGAGTCACTACTTGAGAATTGAGATGTGGGAGTTAGGCTGGAAAAAGACTTCATCAAATCCTCAGATTTGAAGGATAGCTGTGTGCAAGTGAAAGCAGAGGCCTGTCATGACCTCTGGTCAAAGACAGAATATTGGTTTGGCTGTTGAGAGATGCTCAGTTACTGGAGACTACATGGCTTGTATGGAGAGAAAGTGATGGCATTTTCTGTCCTGTGTTGTTACCTGCTAAGACAGTGGGCCTTCTCTCTCTAGTGGGTATTGGAAAGGACCCCCGCAAGCATACAATGGCTGTCCTTTTCACTTCAGTCAGCTTGGAGAGTGAAGTTCTGAGGACTGTATGAGGCTGTGAAAACTAACAGCAGTTGAAACAGTTCTTTGCAAGAAGGTCAGGGCTGACTGCTGCTGACTGCTCACTGGGGCCAACAGGACTCTGCCTTTCTTCAGCTCTCCATTCTGCTGCCTTTTATGGAAAAACCCAGGGCATTCATGCTTATGCCTCACAGGGTAAGATGGCATTGCACCTCATGGTCTCATGGTTGTGCATCCCGCACAGGAAAAAAAAGGGAGCAAGAAAATTGAAAGGATTTCTTTGATGGAGGTTTTGCTCTTTCATTACGGAACATTGTCCTGGGGAATTCCTCATGTCTCTTATTGTTCAGTGTCTTTGGGCATCTCCAGGCAGAGCAATCATATCTGGCTCCTTTTGGCTTTCATATGAAGGCAAAGACAAGGATGATGTGAATGTGGTAAATGTTATTTTGGTTGAAGAACTGAATTAATATGGTCCATAAGAATCACAGCACATTCATAATGAGTGGTTGAAAATACAGTAAGGAATTGTACCTAGGATCCTGAATATACTGGATAGGTATGTGGCTATGCAGAGTAGAACACTCCTGAGATATGTCTCTCAATGTAAACACACAAAGCAGAACTCGGTTATTTTTCTCTTGTCTTAAATGTCTTGTCACCAATACAAGATATGATTTATCAAGAAAGTAATTTAAAAGGGAGTGTGTGTGTGTGTGTGTGTGTGTGTGTGTGTGTGTGTGTGTTTGGGGGTGGTGTTACCAATACTGAAAATGAAATTCACAATGGTAATTATGAGTTTAGTATGAGGGAAGTTAGCATTTTAGTTCTTAGATAGTATTTTAAGTAGTATCAGAAACAGTGAGATGAGAGAGCAAGAGATAGAGAGGAGGAGAGGAGACAGAGAAACAGATACAGGCAAAGAGATTCCGAGAAATCAATGCATATATGTTGTGAGTGTGTGTGTGAGAAAGAGTGTGTGTATGTGTGTGTAAGAATTCATGTGTGTTTGCAAGAGAGTGTGTGTTTGTGTTAGACTGTGTGTGTGCCTATGGAAATGTGTATGTATGTGTCAAATTATGTAAAGATGTGTGTGAGTATATGTGAGAATGTGTATATCAGTGTGTGTGTGAGAGTGTGTGTGTAAAAATATGTGTGTGCCTGTGGAAGTGTGAGTATATGTGTGAGTTCATGTGAGATTGTGTGAGTGTATTGATAACGTGTGTGTCAGAATGTGTGTGTCAGAATGTGTGTGTGTGTGTGTGGGTGTAAGAAAGAACATGTTTGTGTATATATGTGAGAGAGGGAAGATGTGTGTTTGAGTGTGTATACATTCAAACTTCAGCTAAATAATAAAGGTAGTTTCCACAGTGTCTGGATTTGGATCAATAGTGTGGTTGCTTTGCATTTTCAAGTGGGGAACATATTGCATGTAAGAAGCAGATGCTGTTTGTGATAAACTAAGAGCAATGCCTATACATTCTGATGAGTTATTTCTGGAATGTGAAGTGAAACTTCTTCGAGAAGCAAAAGGTGACTCTTAGGGTCAGCATGCAACTCCAGGAAAGGGAGCTTCCTGAAGCACGTGGGATGAGCAGCTAAGTTGTGTAGTACTCGTCGTGAATTTAAGGGGTGGTTTGCTTAGTTTGGGGCACAAACCCCATCAATCTCATAGTCAAGCAAGACTCCCCAGTAATGGAAACATATTTGCAAGTGACCATGGGTCTTTGGATGATGTCAATACACTCTGTTCTAGTGTCTCCTGTCTTTCTTCTCTGTTCCCTCCTCTGTCTTCTTAGGCTCAGTCCTGTGCAAAACAAAACATGTTGAGTCACTACCCTGCAGTTTCATTAATTGCAGTGGACTTCCGTATCCGGCAGAAGCAAATTGCCTGAGGAATTACTCAGCCGTTATCTGATCTATCCACAAGCCACTGATTCGTGCCTAATACTCTGAATTTTGAAAATAAAATGAATTAAGGTGGTTTTAGAAAAGATTTATTTCACCTTGTTGTGTTGTAGCAGGGTCTGGAGGTGGCTCTATATGAATCTGAACACACTGAGACCTTTTCAAAAGCATTTGTGGAAAGTTCTTCCTGTATCACACAGTAATATGCTATATCTCACCGGCTGAGTATGGGTGCTAACAACATCTGATTGGACCTTCAGCAAGGTCTGGGGCCCAAGCGATGGGAAACACACTACACCTGCATTTTTTCCCTTTGGCTGTCTCCACCTGTTTGCCTCACAGGCATCTCAAACACAGTATGTCACCTTTCCCCAGCTTTTGCTTCCCCTGCAATTGGCCCCTCTTCTGGAGACCTTATTTATGATGATGGCCTCATTATCTTCCCAATTATCCAGGCCTGAGCAATCCATCATCTCTGAAGTGTTCTTCTTATTGCTGTTAATCTAATCAGGTTGTCAAATGGTGTCAAGTCTCTCTTTGCCCTGTTTCTGAAATCTAACCCTTTCCATTCCCACTTCCAGGCTCCCAGTAGATATCTTTATGAATTCTACCTTCAGTGGTTGTCATGGTTTCCTGCTTTGTGTTTCTACTAGGTGCTCACGTGCAGTGAGTGATTCAAGGTCACCTTCAGCCATTTACCAACTGGCATGAGAACCTTGTTGGCGTTCTCTTTCCTTTTGCCTCTTTTCACCTCTGGGTTGAAGATGGTGATAGTTTGTCTTCTGTAAGTTTGTGAGGACTGGAACTTTAAACTGATGCTGTACCTAAGCACTAAGTAAATAATTAAGCTCCATAAAATTTGTAGATCATCCTAACTCAAAGTATCTACTAACTTCATGTTCATTCAACTTAACACAATTAGATTTTCTACTTAGAAACTGCCTGGGTCAGCTCATCTCTGTGCTCAGACATTTTTAGTGATGCCTCATTATCTACTTAGAGTTCACAAACTGGATGACAGACTATCTCAGGTAACAGAGTTGCCACAGCTGCTGTGAGAGACCGTAGACTAAGAGCAGTGTATGTACCTAGAGCTTACACTTTGATTGGTAAATAACTAATGTTTTGTAAGGTTCTTTTTATGTTTCAATCCTCCATTTAAGTCCAATTCAGTAAAAAAAATAATTTTAATGACAAAATTGGAGGTTTCCAGTTAATTTAGTGTTTCTGTCCAGTAACCTAGATCCTATACTGGTGGGAATATTCTAGTGTCGAAGTGTGAGAATCATTAATGTGCAACTTAATAGCTTGATGTGCAAGACTTTTGCAATATGGACCCAACCTACTTTTCTAGTTTTTCCATTCCTGGATTCCAGTTATATAATTTATAACCTTATTAAATCAGACATGCTGATATTCCCATATGCGTCTCATCTTTACTCTGTCAGAGGGGAATTATGGTCCCTCCCTTTTTACCTCTGCTAAAGCACTTCATCATGTCCTCATTACGTTGTGAAGTCCAAGTGCTGGATGGTGAATTAACAGGGAGTGATGAAGAGGCACAGGGAAGATAGCTTGAAAATGTCTGCCATTGAGTACCTTAATGTAGAAAATGTTTTCTTAAGCCTTGTTAGGAATAAACAGGACAAATAGGCATATTTGCTATTAATGAAACCAGCAATTAAATGAACATGTAGTAATAGGCCATTTGTTTCTTACAGAAGGAATAACATCTTGTAAATGAAAAACATCCCCCACATGATTCCAAGACAGATATACAGTCATGTTTATGGTGAAGTTTAGAAGATGGGTGGGGGCCAAGTCAGAAAACCCCTCTTTTGAAATGTTGAGGATGAGTGCTGATACTGGGTTACTTAGGTGTTCCCCACACCAGTATGCTTTCTGAGAGCTTGTGAATGAGCAGGAGAGTTAAGATGGAAAGTCTAAAACAGTTGCTAACCCTTTATCTAACATCTACAAATCTGCCCCACCCTTCCATCATCCAACAAAACAGAAATGATAATGGCAATATCATTAGGTGACCTAATTACTTCTGAAAATGCCTTATGAATTATAATGGTTCCCATATCTCTGAGATGGGGATGATAATGTGTCTCTTCATTGGGTTGTTATGTGAAAACTCAGTGGGAAATCCTGCAGAGTATTTACAAGGTGTCAGGGACATGGTGTCCAAGAAGGACTCTCATCTTTATTTCATCATCACTACTATTGACCATGCTCTGCATCAATAACAGGGTAGAATTAAGGATATCATTAAGTAGCAATAGTAGCGTTTTGGTTTTGGTTGAGAATAACTTGTGATTCAGGGATAGCCTCTTTGCAACTTCTTAGAAGCTGCTTTTTCTCAGGGGCTTGTCCAGTCATTATTAACACAGGCTCTTACAGCTACCTTTTGTTTATGCAATGTTTTGTTTATTTCAAAAGGCTTTTATACTTTTCAGGTTACTTTATAACCTCCTGAAAACAACCTTGAATATTAATTAAGCAGGCAAAAGCCATGTCTGCCAACATGGACATGGAGAAGTAAAGTGCCTCTTTTTGGTTAGAATCATAGGATGTCCCTGATGATAGCAAAAGACTCCTCTTGGAGTCTCTGAGGACATCCTGAAGAGCTCTGGCCTGCTCTTCACTCCCTGACTTCAACTTAACTTAACCAAAAGAGGTCACAGGGCCACACATGCTTTGTATTTCTGGTTCTCTATATGACAAGCAGCATCCAAAGCAGGGGTGAGACATGGTGACTACTTCTTGAATCCACTTTGCAGAGATGCAAAAACATCTTCCATGTTCTGCCTTGATGATTCTTGGTATGAAAAAGAAGATACTTGCTTATTTTATTTTTTTATTTTTTATTTTTTATCAGTGAAGGCACCCAGACAGTTAAAACTTATGTAATTGCAACATTTACACAAATAGTAATACTGATTATCTCTGGGTGGTGGAATCAGATGTAATTTTCCTTTTAGTTTTCTTTTTAGACTTACTTGAGCTTAATACATATTTCCCCCCTTCCTAGAGTATTCTCCCCACCCCCACTATCCATTAAGTTTCCCACAAAACAACAATATATTGGGTTAATAAACATTTGACATTATGCATTTGAGCCCCTATATATGTTTCCATTTACTGCTTTGGCAACTTTGGGAGCATCTTTCACCTCCCTGCTTTGTTATCTAGGGGTAGAAATAATAATATGTAAGGGTGGAGAGATGGCTTAGTGGTTAGACCACTTGTTGCTCTTGCAGAGCTAGCTCCTGGGTTCAATTTCCAGTACCCACATGGTGGCTCACAACTCCAGTTTGAGGAGACCTGTCACTTTAATGTGACCTCCGTGGTCACTGAGCACATATACAGTTACATACATACATGTGGACAAAGCATTTGCACACATGCTCTAAAAATAAAATCATTAACAAGGAATTAACAACACAAGCCCATTGCTCCTTGGTTTGTGAAGAAATTATAAAGAAATAATTCAGTGTAGGGACAGTGACCCATAATAGGTCTTAAAGAAGTGGCTCTGCCTTCATCAGTCAGAACTGGTGCACACAAATTTGCAAAAACATCGAAGCATAGCCTTTAAGGTGACATTTTATCTCCAATTCTCAATTTTTCCCCAGGTGTCCTTTGATGACTGTCACACACATGCTCTGCAATGAAATGCTTCATAGCAACAAGCAAAGATACTTGTTTAGACTGTCCTAGGAGCAAAACTGCAGGGACTATTTCTAGAGGTGATCCCAGAAGTCAGGGGACAATGAAAGGGTTTCTGCATTTTATGCTAGGCTGCCTTCCAAGACAGTCTGGGACACAAGCATTTCAGGGTCAAATTTCTGTTCATCCTGGCCTCGTTTAGATCACTCCACCTAGCAGGAGTGGAAGCCTCTGTTTCAGAGTTGGGCTCAGCTTAGGTCTTCTCTAATTGGCTTATGTCATCTTTTAGGAATTCCTTTTCTTTAAAGTTGGCAGCAAGAAGCCAGATTGTGGGGAGATATTGTGTGCCACCCTTATCTGCTTCGTTGTTCCCCAGGTTATAAATGAGGTGATGTGCAGGCTGCTCTGGCATTGTGCTTAGCTTCACTGCCAGATTCAGCAAGTTGCAAGCTGGGTCTGTGGGGAAGGGAGACCCTCAACTCCCCATTTTCACCTCCACAAACTGGTGACAACATGTCTGATGGGCAAGCCACTGTCTTCCTTTCTGTTGAACTTCAAATTGAGGGCTTCCTGACCTGGATCTTGGGTAACTAAGCTGCTCACTCACCCTGGAGGGGTTTGGCAGAAAAACAAGGGGAAGGAGTATAAAGAGAGGAAGCTCATGTGTCAAGGATGGGATTGCAAGCACCAGAATCCTCTAGTTTAGCAGGCCCAGAAATAAATCCCTCTCCTCACCCAGGTGCTCAACAGGGAGATGCTCTGGCTAGGGCGCTGCTGTCTTCTTTCTTACAGTCTAAGAGTGAAAGCATCAGTGGCAGAGAGAAGAGTTCATGACATGATGTTTTAAGGCTAGCCCCATGTGAAGATTAAAATCCTGTTGTCTTTGACTCTGAAGTCTGTCTTTTGTACTGTAATCATGTTCCTAATTCCGGTCCTCACACTCTCACCAGAGGCTGCTCTCTGGTCTTCCTTCGTTTATCTTCCCTGCTGTCAAACTCTTTCTCTTAATCTTTATAATTCAAAATCATAGTCAAGATCATATCTCTTCCCTCCGTGTGGTGGTTTGAAAGAAAATGGCCCCCAAAGGTAGCAGCACTATTAGGAGGTGTGACCTTGTTAGGGTAGGTGTCTTCCTGTTGGAGGAAGTGTGGCACTGCGGAGGTGGTCTTTGAGGTCTCTTTTATGCTCAAGATACTGCCCAGTGTTCCAGACAACTTCCTGTTGCCTGCATATCATGATGTAAAACTCCCAGCTCCTTCTCTGACACCAATTCTGCTGACATGTTCTGCCTTGCTTCCTGCCAAGATGATAATGGACTAAACTCTGAACTGTAAGGAGCCACCACAATTAAATGTTTTCCTTTAGTTGCTATGGTTATGGTGTCTCTCCACAGCAACAGAAACCCTTACTAAGACACTCAATAAAAGCCTTGCCTTGTCTCCTGTAGTTTGCAGAATAATATCATAGAACAAGACAACCTGCTTAGACTTCCCTCATCCTTCAGTTTCCTTCCTTCAGCCTTCAACATCCTCAGTTTCCTAACTCCAACCTTTCAGTTGATATGTACCATAGGTTTAACCACACTAAAACATTCAATAGTTTTTATACAAAGCTTTCTAATTCCTTCTGCTTATATTATGTGGGATGTGAAGAAGAAAGAAATGGGGTGCACGGAACTGGAAGATCTCCCTATCCATTTACCTTTCTCACCAATGGATATTCATGGAGTGCTGGAATGAATTTTAGGGTGAAGTTCATGTTCTGAGAATGACAATAGAGACAATTAGGTATCTAGTATTGTGTCTGTGGTGATAAAACATTGGGGCTAAGAAGGAGAAGAAAGCTTTTTTGAAAGCAATTCTAAATCATGTAATAACCAGACCAGTGGCATAACATTTCCACATGATACATGAAATAGCTATATTCATCCATAGGGCTTACTTTATTCCTCATGCAGAAGAAAATGGTTAAAAGACTGATCTGGAGTGATAAATTGACGTCATTGAAACATTCTGTATTTTGCAAGATGCTTGTAGAAGATTTGTCTTGGAAAAGGAGCTGTAAGTACTATAACTTACTACTAGCATGCAACTCATGATCCCTCTAGACACATGATAAATGGACTGAGTTTCCTGAGGGGGGAAATATAAGCCTTGAGGTCCAGCAGACCAAACAATAAATATTTCAGGAATTTAAAATGGATTCTATGAACTTTAATTTCTTTGTTAAATACAGAAAATAATGTTTGATTCATAAATTGTTATGATGTATGTGGGCAGTGATTGTAAAGCACTGGGTTAATAAATAGCCACTATGTGTCTTATCATTCCAGGCCATTACTCACCACATACCTTTTGCTGCGTGCAAATACAGTGCATTGATGCAGAACATGTATGCTTGCTTTTCCTATCACTTCATTTTGTATGTTATTCCAATTGATTGGGGGTAGGGTGGGCTTGGAAGGTCCTGGTTATTAAATATTTCAAGCTTAAAGAGAAAGCTTGTTTTCTTCCCATTTAGGGAAAGCCTCAATACTAGGCCTCATAGATTTGGCTTTGTAATTTGTTCTCCTCTCTGTGGTAGTATTCTCATAACCTTTGGATGGCCTCTTCTTATCCATTAGCATTCAAATCGATGGTGAATTTTTCTAGAAATGACTGTTCATCAAGTCTACTGTGTAATCTCATCATCTGCAGTTAGTTAGTTTCTCCTCTTGTGGCTTTTCCCCTTCTGTCTTTATCAGAATGTTATTTCCTAATAGATGCTGAGAAAGCTGACAATAGAAGATTTCCTTGGTCACCCATGGTAAAGCTGCCTAGACTAGTATCTTGTGCATAGTTCCATTCTGTATACTTTTTTCTTTGTTTCAGAAAGGGTAACAGTCCTAGCTGTCCTGGAACTCACAGAGATTCAACTCCCTCTGCCTCCCAAGTGCTGGATAAAAGGTGTGTTGCACCACTGCCCAGCCAGTATACTTTGTTTAATGTTGTTGAATAATAGTGTTGGTGAGCCAATTATATTGGCCAATAATACATTACTGGCCAGATTATTGTGACAAATTAAATTATCACATATATTAGCTAATAATATTATTGGTTGTTCATTACTCTTTTATGTCTTATATGGTTTTGTCTTTGTGGCTGTGCATGAGAACATGTTTTGTTTACTATTGTATTCAGCACTTACTTAACCTAAGGTCTTGGCTGATTCTCAATTTAAAAAAGTCTTCATGTTTTTGACCAATACATTTTTAGGAAGAATCTGCTTTGTTCTCCTAATCTAATTATTAGTTTCTGCTTCTGTAAAAATATGTGAGCTGTGGTGAGTGTGAGAAGACTTCATTTGTAACCAGAGTATGTACTGGGGGTTTGAAATGTAAATGATCAAGCCTTCTCAAGGATACACATTTGCCTTAGGCATGCTGCACAATTAATTAACAGCCATGCTCAAGCGCCATCTTCTTGGCTCTTACCCACCCTTGGATGACACTTACTTTGTGAAAAGATTAATTTGCCAGATATTGAATTATTCTGCCACTTCTTAATGATGATGTGAAAGGATGGCTTATTTGTTTTCATTTTCAGTGATAGCATTAGTTGGTCTTTGAACATGTAAGCTATTTCTTAAGTTTTGACCAAGAAATATACCTGTGAAGTGGGTTGAGCTCCCATCTCTTAATTGCAGGGGCATTTCTAAAATGCTGGGACACTTTGTGATGGTAACTGAGTGCCTGTCTTCCCAAGACAGTACTCATTCAGTGCTTTTGTTTTTGCCTTGAGCACTTAGCCTAAATAAGTCATCAGGACGGGTTGTTTGTTCTGTCTTACAGTTTCTGATCAAAAGCTTCCTTATGAAAGATCAGCTGCCAAGTGTGGAATTAAACTATGAGGTGCATTTTCCATGCCGAATGCCTCCCAATGTCAATTAGAAAAATCAACTTTTCGCAACGTACTTAGCAGCAGCAGGTGTGACAGAGTCTCAGAAGTCCCCCACCCCCAGCCCTGCTGCTGCCATACTTACCTTTGCTGTAAGAAAATCCCATCTGGGAGTAGGAAAAACAGAAGTTAGAAACTGTTATTTGAGGGTGAATTCCAGGTGAGATCCAGTGTGGTAACTCACCAACACAATGACTGCTGTTGTTGGCTAAGGGGGTAGGTACTCTGCCTACAGAAAGAAGGGGGAGGCTGCCGTGGCCTGGTCCACAGTGATGGGCTCACTGTCAGGGTATTGTTTTCCTTTCTTGATCATAGATCTTAATAAGGACATTGGAGAACTAAAACACATACAGACAAGAACAGCTAGCCAGGGAATTTTTCCTCTTGAGTGAAGAGGAGTTGAAATAATGAGGTGTTTGTTATGACTGTTTTCTAAAATAAGTCATGCACACACATACACACACACACACACACACACTCACACACTCACACGTGCACATGCTCCTGAATGTAGAGAGACTCTATCAAATATAATTATTTCACTTTAACGTTTAATTGATTTTCAAACACAGATATCAAGATTGTAGACTAACATCTACTGCTAGAACTTCTGCACAATGAAGACCCAGACTGTGGGCCCACATTTCACACAGCACTGCTTTGCCCTTACTGTGCCTATCCACACAAGGAGCACTTGGGGACAAGGGGCTTAGCCCACCTCAACCCCAAGTTGCTACATCTAACTATTTGTTCTTAGATTCAATGGCAACAGAATGCCTGGGAATGTAGATGTACAGATCTAGAACTTTCAGGACCCATGGCATATCAACTAAATCAGAATCAACAGTTCAACAAGTCTTGGATGATTTCAATACATATTACAATTAGTCAAGCATTTCTCTAGACCAGTGGTTCTCAACCTGTAGGTAATGACCCCTTTGGGGGGGTCACATTTCAGGCATCTTGCATATCAGATATTTACACTGTAATTCACAAAAAATAGCAAAATTATAGCTATGAAGTAGCAATGAAATAATTGTATGGTTGTGGGTCACCACAATATGAGGGACTTATTAAAGGGTAGCAGCATTAGGAAGGTTGAGAACTGCTCCTCTAGACTATGCTCTGCCTGTCTGAGAATCCAAAATCCTCTTCCCCGACAGGCCTGCATCTGCTTCCCAGGCCTGTATGAGCTCTTTGATAGTTCTTTTCAAACAAGACAATATTGTGCTATCATTGGATGTACACTTAGGCCTGAGGGGTGATTAAGAAGTGTTCTTTTATGGAGTGACCCTGTGATGGTGCATGGAAACATTAGCTGATAATTTGGTTTAATCCACGAAGGCAAAAGCCTGCCACAGTGAGGAACAGACCCTTAGATTGGAAGAAATACTCAATACTCCAGTTCTACCTTTACTCTATTGACTTTATCTGGGGAGAAATGCATAGCTCAGTGCCCATAATAAAGCCTCAAACTCATGCACAAGACAATTGCTATTGTAGCACAATGACAATCAAAATCCCCAGTAAACTTTAGCTCACTCTTCCCCAACAAATACACACTATGGAATATAGGTGAACCATTTCTAGTTTGCCCTTGAATTTGTTTTTTGTACATAGCTTAGTATTTTTAAACTCACTTTCTTCTTCCTCTCTACCCTATCAATTTCTGAACTGGTAGGCTTGGAGCACAAAACCTGGCAGGGGTACATGGAGTTCTCATTTCCCTTGGGTTCACTTTTCAGTTTGGCTAAAGGGGAGCTTCAAACCTAAAATGACAGGTGGCCAGCACTCTACATACAGGCCTGTGGGCAGGTCACATAACAGACAGATGTGACAATGGACTGGGAGTCCTTAGTGGCTTCTCGAATATAGTATTGTACATTGTAGAAATGTTTAATGTTGGATTGTAATCTGTATTCTCTGGATTATAGCTCTTCTTTCATGACATGAGAGGACCTCATAAAAAGCATGGGATATTTGTTGACTGAATTTTATCTATAGTTGGTAGAATGCAACCACTTTGGTAGGCAGGGAAGAGAGTGCTGACCATGGCATTCTTGTAGGACAACTAGAATGATGCTAGTTGACCATAACCAAGGGAAAATGTCCAAAAGTAGATTACATATGTGTTAGAAGTTAGAGATAATAGGGTGGAGACATGGCTCAGTACTTGCTCTTCTTGTCGAGGAGTTGAATTATGTTCCCAGTACTCACATGGTAGCCCACAACCATTCAGAATTCCAGTTCCAGAGGATCTGATGCCCTCTTCTGACCTCCTAGGGCACCAGGTATGGACATGATGCACATATTCACATACTCTTAAAATAAAACAAATCTTAAAAATAAATGAATTTCGAAATGAACAGTTTTGCTTTTCCCACAATTTGTATGAAATACCACACATAAATTTAATGAGGTAAATCTGTATATCACATGTAATTTCTTAAAATGTATTCCATTCTCTTTCCTCCAAAGTAAGAAAGGTAAACTTGGTCTTGGCTGTGGGAGCATCATGTTCAGGGAAGTACACGGAGAGAGAGACTGGTATTCTGATTTGTGAGTGAAGCACTGAAGTTTGCACTCTCCTGGCCATACCAGTGCCTTTCCAAGGGTTAGCCTGAGACCAGAAGGCTGGGACCTCTGTTCCCTGACTTCTTCTGTGTGGGATCCATATCATCTACTTTCAGAGTCTCTGGGAGGGAAATGGAAATATGAGACTTGGAAATATTTTTTTTTCCTCAAGAGATTCCCCCTTTAACCTAGATATTATGTACAGGTTAAAATTTACATATTTAGGGTGCTCCAAATAAGTGAATTTTCAGATAGAAGATAAAAACGAACCCAAATCTGAGGCTCAAGTGATTTATCTAATGTACCAATTAATAATAAAATGAATTATCCCAAAATGTTTCCCCCTTTCTGTGGCATTTTCCTGGTAGCCTGACGTAGAGCTATCCTTCTTCTCTTGGTCTGGCAACCTCTTGGCATACAAACATAGTGTTAATGTGACATGTGAGGAATCACAGAAAACTACTTTCAAATTGTCTCTGAATGCAATCATTATGTATGCAGGGGAATCCAGCACCTTCTCTGTGTGCATTTCTCTAAAATGCCTACCTTTTGTAAAACTGCCATAGAGTTTTCTCTTAGTCACCTTAAACAACCAGAAAACATCTATACCATTCAGAATGATAGGGTAATGCAAGATAAAAATGACAGCATCCGTACCTCTCTAGTTTGAGGAATGAGCATCAGAGTTCATTTGGGCACATTGGACAGCTGGATGGTATGTTAGTAGTAAAATGTTATCCAAATTATCATCAATATCTTAAATACAATATTTAGTTGTAGTTCTGAGAAACTGTGTTTTTGGATATTGGGAATGTATGGCAGAACTGAACTTAAAATGCCTTGAACTTTAGGTCAGAAAGGTATTTCTGATCTCACAGGCAATCCAGGCCCTGTGCCTGTTTCTTCAGTTGTCTGGGTTAAGCTGAGTTGTACTTAGTCTTTGCATCATAATGCTACTTATCTGTTAAAAATACAGGTTATTATTTCTACACTCAAACAATACACACCCTATGGAGTAGGAAATTTTGAATGAAGAAAAATAATTCCCATGTTGAATCAAGAGTGTTAAGTTTTAGTACAGAAACAAACAAACAAACAACAAAAAGACAAACTAGGAGGCTGGAGCAATGGCTCAGAGGTTAAGAGCATGGGCTGCTCTTCCAAAGGTCCTGTGTTCAATTCCCACCATGCACATGGCAGTTCACAACTGTCTGTTACTCCAGTTCCAGGGGATCTGACACTGACATACATGCAGGCAAAGCCCCATAGCCCCATGTACATTAAATAAATAGATTTTTAAAAAACTTAGTGTTTTTATATTTTAATAAAAGGCAGAGGTTGGGGTGGGTTCAGGGGAGGAGTGGCTACCAATAAGATTGGGTACTCTCAACCTACTAACTTCCTCTGCTGTGGAGGATGAACACCTTCCATTCTTCATTGTCTTGTTGATGGAAGACCATGGATTGTTAGAAGCTGTGGGATTAATTCATCTGTCAGTTCCAGCTCTTGCTCCTGGAAGACTTTGAACCTTAGTTTCACTGTGTGTAGAACAGAGGCTGGAAGCCCACCTTGTGAGCTTCCAGTGAGCTGTAGAGATGATGGATGTAGAAATGTGACCCCTTGCCTGGCAGTTTGTCTTTGCCTCATGCTGACATTTATTTATTAAACACGCAGGTTATTATAACCGCAGTGAAGCAGTATAGACCCTTTGCAGTAAAACTTCTTAAGTTAAGGAGAAAGATGTCCTAGTTGTAGTGAGAGAGCTAACTTTCTAGTATATTATAAAAAGCATTCCTGTGCTTCTCATTCACATCCAATGCCAGCACAGTGGACTGGCAATAAGCTCCTATGGCCAGGCAAGTTTGCTTTCAGGTTTGCAAGTAGAAGAACTAGAATTAACTATGAATCCCTGCATGTGGTGGCCTTACTTTTCCACCACTTCGGATACAGTCCAGCTCCAGACCTGCAGTATGCACATTGCTGGGAACCGGTAACCTCTCCTGCAAGTGTCTTCTTGTTATCTAGCATTTGCCATGTGCAGACTCAGCTCAAATCAGTGGAAAAAAAAGAAAAGAAAAAAAATGAAGTGAATGCCACCTTAGCCTCAGAAACATGTGGGCACTAATTCCAGTAGCTCAGTGTCCTAAGTGTTTCATATGCTCTGAAGTAATAGCAATTTCACAAGGAATGGCGGGGCATGCATATAAAAAATGTTTGTATTCCCCATAGCACAGTCTAACCAGTAAATATTGAATGCCCATACTTCAGAAATTGTACTCAAAACTTCACATTTCAACACATAAAGTTTATCTTAGAGTAAAGTTATCACTATCTTTACTTTTAAAACTGGAAAGCCGGCTACTTGTTATATATTGTTCAGAGTTTGGCAGCCAGAGACAAGTTTCCTCAGTTAATTAAACCACTCCCCACTGAGGCTTCCATGTTAGAATTAGGCTATGTTAGATGATTCGCTGTCTTGCTTAAGTCCTCTAAATTCCCATCGCAAACTTCTACAGACTTCTAGAGTTCTGGCCTGTCTCCCTCCAACTGTTTGTTCAAAAGTATCCCAACTGGAAGGAAGTATTATCACATAAAGGCACAAATTGTAGCTCATGGTGTGTTTTTTTGCTGTTGTTGTTTTGTTTTGTTTGTTTTTCTTATGTCGCTTTCGTTGGTTATTTTATCTTCAATTAACTTCAGATTATATTTTTAAAATGACTTTCTCAGATTTTCTAAGTCTTTGTTTTCATCAACTACCAGAGAAGATGTTCTCTGTTTTCTAAAGCCTACATTCTTGCAGGCTGCACAGCCTCCAGAATGCTTGCCTAGGATCTGGTATAAAGTTGAGAACAGCAAATCATCTTTCAACATTGCATTGTAAGAGCTTGCTCCTTTCTCTGAATTCACATTACTGTTTTATCCAGAGAAATCTCCCTTGTTCTTATGAAGACAGGTTAGCAATGTAAATATTCCTACTTGAAATAATAGTTAAATGTTATGGGACTAGCTCTGTAAAATACTTGGAGACATTACAGAATGTCAGGCTTGTTGTCCAGAAAATGACATTGCTGGTATTTGCCATAGAATGACTTCAAGAATGTCAAAATTTCATGCCAGTCCCATCAGTAGAAAGGTGTGTGTGTGTACATGTGCATGATTTTCTGTCTGTGTCTGTGTGGTACATGAATATGGATGTATGCATGGATGAGTGCACGTGTGTACTCAAGCATGGGAAAGCCAGAGATGGATGCCAACTGTCTTCTTTTATCACCTTTTATCTTCATTTTTGAGATAGAGTCTTTGGTGATCCTGGAACTGACTTACTTTGGAAGACTAGATGACCAACAAGCTCCAGGGTCCTTCCTGTCTTTTCTGTGTGGTTAGTATTATAGATTTGTGTACCTTAACAAAAAACTATATATCTCCATATTAATTATTCTACAAATCCTTTTAGTAATAACCTTCTCAGCAAATGAACTCATCCTATTTTATATTTTATTTGAAGCAACCCTAATTCCCACACTGATTATTATTACACGATGAGGAAACCAAACTGTAGCCACACTCAGCTTTTTTGGTGGGTCCTGAATCCAAAGTCATACCTTCATGCTTTTAGTATGAAACACTTCACCATCTGAGCTACCTCCAATCCAAGTCATCATTGCTAACCCGGCACTGTAGCTGCAGACTCTAAATGGGCCATGTAAGTACTCGGGTCTAAAAGAATTACAGACCTTGTCTTTCAGCATCAGGGTCACTGGACTAGCTCTCCACTTTAAAGGCACGGAGAAACTCAAATTTTCCCCTTGAAACATTCATTTCCATTGGAGAAAATGGCCTGAAAAGAGGGATTTAAAAAAAAAAAATAGTCATTTGCCTGTAACTCCAATAATAATAGTAACTAGGTTTCCTGTTAGGAGTTTTAAAAAAATTCCAACTAGAAAAAGAGAAACTCTAGTCAGTAATGTGGATAACGGCAGGAAATGGTAATGGGTTGGTGTAAGGAGAGATAGCTGACACACAACCAATAAACTTAGCAGTCAAGAATCCTTTAGACTCTGGATAGATCATCTCTCTCTCAGTGATTGGTAGCCACTTTCATAGAGAGCAGTGCTAGCCCACATGCTAGTCCTTTGGGGACTTCTAGTATCACCAGGGAGCCTGACAGAGTCTATTCTCTGTTTTAGTAGCATTAAAGAATAAGGGTAACAGGACACAAATGGTGAATGAAAAAATCCCTTCTTGGCCAAAACCTGGGGATTGGGACAAATTTTACTAAGTGATTTAAGAACTAATTATTTTTAGAATCATCTGAGAAAATAAGTGAACAATTTTTAAAACAACTTCCTTCTAAATAATCTACCCACATAAATTCTGAAGGAAGATAACAAAACAGTACTTCTGTGTCATTTAAAGAAAAGGAAAAAGTAGGCAACCCTTGGTCCTGGTGGGTCAGACATGTTGTACAGTAGAATCCCTCTGGACATGATCTAATCTAGAGCTACCATTACTTTGTAAGAAGAGAAATGGTGACTCAGAAGTGTACCCAGGTCCAAGCCACAAAGGAAGTTACTGTGAGATTGAAACCATTTTTTACTGATTGCCAGTCTAGAGAGCTTATTATCCAAAAATGCAGCATTCCAATAACAGAGAAATTTGGCAACCACATTCATATGTACATTTTAACATTGTGGATCATAAAAACTTGGGGTAAACCCTCGGTGTGGGTTTTACACTTCTTCTCCATGGACCCTACTGGTCAGACACAGCTCTTCGGAAGCAGATGGACAACCTTTGTAAGGACCTTCAGCCTGGCATCTTGGTCACTTTTTTTTTTTTTTTTTTTTGTAACTATTCACTCTCACTTCCTTTGATTTCTGCTTTTTAACACCTTGAGGTCTTCAGGCCTGCAGTTAAAGACCATCTTCAGATGGTTCTAAGCAACTGCCTGAGAACATTTTACACTCACCAAGCAGCCTTTTGGTTTGTTCATTTGACTTTTGTTTAGCGGGTGTAATACAAAATTTGGACTTTTGGCACAGGTCCTGTTTTAGAAGGGAAAAGAAAACAAAATCAATACTCTGAGAGACAGTATAATGCCATCAACCTGGTTTTATGGATGGATACCTGGGGAGAAGGTAAGGGTTCAAGACATCAAGTAAGATAGCTGCCAGTCAGGCTGCTGGAGTTCCTGGAACTTCTTACCATGTAACCATAACACGTATGAGGTTGCCTATGACACTGAAGTCCTTCTGAGATCACCACTCAGCTTTCCCTCCAGTAACACCACATACAGCATTTCGTGGTTACCTATGCCAGTAAATGGTTAATCTGACAGAGCCCAACTCCCTGAAGACTTCTGGGAGGGAGCCAGGTGAGCAAAGAGAGTAGATAAAGACAGCACCTGCCCATGGGCTTGGAACAGCCTAGGGACACTGAGAGAATGTAAACACATTCTGCAAATCTCATTGTCTGACTCTGTGCCAGCGTCTTTTGGGCTCTTGTCATGGAAAATATTTCATCTGAGGTCATTCAATGAGCAAGGGAGACTTGAATACCCACCACGATGCCAACTCGGCCCCTGCTTTTGTCCAGATTAAATAAGCAAGGGACTAACATTTCATGGGGCTAGAAGATCTACCTTTCAACAATGAAAACTGTAAGGTAGGAAAAAGGAGACAGGAAGAAAATAGGCTGGGCTGTTCTGCTCCTGCTGCCTCCTCCCCTCCCGCCTCCCCTGTGTTTGTTCACCAGTTACTTACAAGCACACACCCTGCGTTTAGAGTAAGAGTTAATATCTGTGCTTCCTCATAAATCTCCATTCAGTGCCTCAAGCTATGTTTTTAATTCTGTGGTACAGCTTTGAGATTTGAGATGAGTGGAAAGGAGGGGCAGCTGACGAGGTAATAATGGAAGCTGCTATTTCTCATTCTTCAGAGCAGTCTTTAGCTCACGCCTTTGCAGAGACTCTTGGAAGGCCAAGGTAGAAGAGCAGGAGTCAGGGAAGCTGGCTGGGCTGTTCTACGCAAAAATGATGATGGCTTCTCCCCCAAAGAAAAAGTCATGGAATGAACAAATTTTAAACCAGAGAAGGCACTGGTAGGGCATATTTCCTAGTTTAGGAGGAGGGAGAGGAGGCCTTCCTGGAAAGACTCAATCCTAAGTAAAGAGATGCTTCCTTCCATTCAACCTGGAGTTACTTTTTGTACTTAAGACTTATTTATGCACATAGTCCTCTGGCCCTTGTGGGGGTAATTCTTTTGTTATAAACTCACTTCTTCAGTGTGCCCACGTTTTGGTACTCTAGAAGGTAAACCTGGTTGGCTGTGCTGGCTGAAAATTGTAATTGCCTAGGCTTTCTTCCCTGCCAGTAACTGTCTTTTAGAATCCTGAGTCACTGAGTAGAACAGATAGTTAACATGGCTCTAAAAAGAACTGAGGCCTTTGAAAATTCTAGTTCTTAGGGTGTGTGTGTTTGTGTGTGAGTGAGTGTGTGTGTGTGTGTGTGTGTGAATATATGTATGTATGTGTCTGAGTGTGTATGTGGGTGAATGTGTGTGTGTATATGAGTGTGTATATGTGAGTGTGTATGTGTGTGTATGTGATATGTGAGTGTCTAGGTGTTTGAGTGTGTGTGTGAGAGAGAGACAGAGAGAGAGACAGGGACAGAGAGAGAGAGAGAGAGAGAGAGAGAGAGAGAGAGAGAGAGAGAGTATGATGTGGAAACCATCCCAGAAAGTTTCTTCTAACTTAAGAAGTCTAAGATCCTGAAATTGATGATCACAACATATCACCAAGTTCTCTCATGAAGGGAGTTGCTCTCTCGTGGAGCTCTTGCTCTGTTTTGGCCTGTTCCTGTGAGGCTTTTAAGTTTTCCAGGAGCAAAGACCATTTCATCTTTCTTCTAGAACTATGAAAATGCAGGCCCGATCCAGGGACTAGAAAGTTGTAATGAGAATCTTTCCCTTCTGTCATATTTCTGTGTGCATGTGTTGGCATGGAAAGATCAAATGGTGGCCAAGCTGGCTCAAGAGATCATCTAGTTTGCCCCCTGGAACATGGGGTCTGGGTCCCCTCTTTACCTCCAATTGCACTTACTTAATGTTTTTAGTAAGAGGTGGCACTGAAGACAGACTGTAGGCACAGGTTAGGTGACAACTTCTAAGCAGCCTGAAGACATTCTAAACCCTCTTGAACACCTGAGGAGCTGTGTTCGTTTCATCTAAAGAAAACAGAATTGAGAGCTGGTTTAAGCTATCCATGGGGAGGTTAGTCTGGAGAACTTAAGTTCCTGGAATCATAGACACCACACTAGGACTTGAAAAGCAGGTGGAGCACACAGGAAGTATTCCTGGGCACAGTCGGTGGAAGAAAAAGGTAGATAGCTTTGACAAGCACAGCCTTCTGAGACTTCCTGTGTGCTGAAGATCTCTCCCTCCTATTTGTTCCAATTCACTAGCAGTTTTTGACTTGATGCCCTGATTAAGGCTGTTTTTTTGTTTCCTATAATTACCTCTATCAAGTTAACTCCAAAGACACTATTGTGTCTTTTGACACAATAAATTTAAATAAAAGTAAAATTTAAATAAAATTTAAAAAACTGAAACATGCATCAAGCTTTGAATGTGTATTAATTGTATAATGTCATATATAGCACACAAACCATTTTTTTTTCAAGTATTCTTGAAGGATTTATTTATGTATGGGTATATCATTGTGCATGTATGTGCATGTATGTGTGTCAGGCAGATGGGGCACTGGAAGGGGGCACCAGATATTTCTGAGCTGTAATTGCAGGTGGTTGTGAGCTATCTGATTTGTGTGACATGATCACAGTTTTTATATCACACCCAGTTCTGACATAAGTAAATGTCTCAAGTCCCCTAAAGAATGGATGTAAAGATCATACAATTTTTATTGTATGTACAAACATATTCAGTAGATGAAATAAATCAGATTCCAGTCCACAATGAGATTCAGAAAGGGAAATATAATTTGTCCATAATCATACCATATTGAGTCACAATCCTGACTGATATAGGGCTATTGACAAGTTGTTCATTGCACTTTGTTCTCTATTTTATTAATTTGCATTATTCTCTCTATGAGCATAGTTACTGTAGCATGAAATACTTTGGGTTATAAAAGTATGTTTAGTCAGCACAGATTTCCCAAAAACATCAGTCAGAAGAGTAGCAGACCAAAAGCTTTTATCATAGTCCTGTTCTATAGGGTCTGGTAAACATCACCTTAAAAACCACCCATGGAGTGGATACTCACTTTTCCATTTCCTTCCCAACTTTGTAGCAGCTCCTAATGTTCTGGAAAAGGCCATCGCCATGGTCAAAATGATCAGATATTTAACAATAATATCCTTCTTGAGTTTTATGCTTGACTTTCATTTATGGCCTTCTTAAAGGAAATGAACA
The DNA here is from genome assembly GCF_943737965.1 of Phodopus roborovskii. NCBI lineage: Eukaryota > Metazoa > Chordata > Mammalia > Rodentia > Cricetidae > Phodopus > Phodopus roborovskii. Next base: position 11,318,909 of record NW_026126469.1, read on the forward strand.
AACAAGTGTATTTATTAGGGAAGCTATCTTGAGAGATAGTTTTCATCCGTTTTGGATAAACAAAACTACCCTTGGTGCAGAAGTTGACATACAGAGCAGTAAATAATATTCCATTGTGCAAGTTGTTTTAATTGGCTCAAGCCAGAGTGCTTCATAAACGAGCAAGCATGCATTCATAAAATTTGGGATTTATGTTAGGGCAGGGAAAAAAAACCTAGAAAAATACAAGGGTATGACCAGAATCAATATAACAGCTGAGAAGGTAGAGCTTGAAAAGGGAATTTCAGAGGACAGAGGCTTGCATCAGATTTTCTCCCCCCCCCCTCACTCACTCACTTTCTTTCCTTCTTTCTAATATTTTTTGGGCAAAGGATTAAACAGAAATAACACACACACACACACACACACACACACACACACTCTCTCTCTCTCTCTCTCTCACACACACACACACTTTGAGTTTCAGCTTTCAATCACCAAATATCTGAGAATTGGGCAGCTTTCCTTTCTTTCCTTTTGTATGACACAGCTTAGCATCAGCCTGAGAGGTGGGGCTGTATGAACATGTGTGAGACTGTTTACACTCATTTCTGTATGGATAAACTTTCAGAAACCACACGATATTCCCAAAGGAACCCTCCCTTAATACAGGAAGTGACAGCTTTGGGAAGGCACCACATTTAATCTCTGGGTTTTCATTCTCAAAATCCCAGGATTGAATTTCTAGAAGAAACGAGCTGAAAGGGGTGCTTCATGGAGCTGCTTAGAATTTCAGCCAACTTGGTTCTAAAGCTGGTTGAATGCAGAGCATTTGAGTTTGGCTTAACCTCCAAGTGCCTTTCCACATCTAGAGCCTGCTTAAACCTCAAACCCTAAATTCCAATGGACACATTGAAGAAAAGATGCCGAATACCTGCCAATTCTATTCAGTGTAGTCACACTCTTCACCATGACTTCAAGCTTCCTATTCTTTTTGACTTTCCCTTGCTTTGTCTTTGTATTTAACGGACCCCCAGGCCTGGGCTGTCAGACCAGGCCTTCCATCTGCACATTAGGAATCAGGATAGAGGTTAGGGATAGAAGTCAGCAGAGTCTCTATTAACATGGGTGTGTCTCTTAGTGCAGCTTCATCAGGTAAGCTCTGTGCAGGGAACAGAGGACAGGGAGACACAGAAGAAGAGTCAGTGACTTAGGAATCTGAACATTTTGAATGGTCTTCCTCTGTCTCAAAGGTTGCAGATGTCCTATCCATCTTATGTTCTCGCAGTTCTTCTTCTGTTCACTTCTCTGTTTAAATGATGGCTTCTCATCTTGTCATCTCCTCTGTCACTGAGACTGTTTCTCATCCTTACCTTCCATCACCAAGATGTCACCATGAGGCAAGCTTCTGTATATTCCAGCACTGGCTGTTGGCCTGAGCACCAGGGTCACATTTCCATATGGATTCTCAACAACTTCTTGGACCTACCCTGTTTGAGGGCAAGTCCGTTTGTTTACATTTCTTAACAGTCTGATTTGAAGTAAGCCACTCACCTCGTGGAAATAGACTGATCAAGTGGAGAGTTACAGTCTTTTGCTACATTTTTCTTGTTGATTTATGTATGTAGTCAAACTTTCTTGTTAGCTTCCAACCCCCAAATAGTGATAGTGAGACTTATTATTAATATTGAAATCTTGGCCTTTAGCTGAGGCTTGTTCTTAACTAGCTCTATAACTTACATTAACCTGTTTCTCTTTATATATATATATATATATATATATATATATATATATTTAATTTTATATAACAAAGTCCAATTAAATGAAAACAAACATTTATACACAATATTTGGGAATTTGGGCGTCGTTCTTTCCAAACTACTTCCTGCTGGTAAGGGGCGCTGTCTTGGGGGATTCGAAGAAACCTGTTTCTCTTAATCTGTGTTCTGCCACATGGCTTTTACCCCTTTCCCACTCTGTATGTCTTACTTGCTTCATCTCACTGATGTCTAGAGTTCTTCCTTTTCCCAGGAAGTCCCACTTATTCTCTTCTGCCTAGCATTGACCATTGAGCTCTTTATTAAATGAATCAGAAGGTGCCTTTCATGCAGTGTGATCAAATATTCCACAACATATCTAACAGAAATGTCCAATCTAATAAAAATCTCCTCCCTTTAGGAGACCAGGAGAAGGCCTTAGGATTTGCTGGGGGAGCACAGAGGGGCAGACTCTGTTGTCACGCTGGAACCCATGGTCCACAGAGGTTCCCTATACAACCTTCACTGAGCACCCTATGAAGTACACCAGTGAGAAGTTCCTTGAGATTTGCAAGGTAGGTAGTACCTTGTCCCATATTAGCTCTTTTGGTGAGACTGTGCTTCTAGAACAAGTTCTACCTTAAAAACTGTTAAGACCTGAAGGTGAGTAGATAAAAAATTTAATGCCTCTTTAAACACTTATATGAAAAGTATAGTTATTTCATAGATGTCATAAATTATATTTATGTAACCATAATGTGCCTCTTCCTTCTTGATATCATCTTTTAATAGAATATTATAACAAATTACAGTACTTATGTTTGACTAGCTATATTTATTACAAGATGGTAAATGTGATGTTCTCTATATAGGTTCATCTTAGTTGCCTTATTCTGGGAAGAAATGTGGAATAGTGTGAATTATGTTTTTTTCGTACTGGCTCTGTGATCATATAATATGAAGTCATTTATTTCCATGGGATGGTGTTGGTGGACTGAGGTGGATATTCAGATCTCACGGAACTGTTATCCATTCAAATGGACAGCATGTCCAAATGCTCCATACATCACAAAGTCATCGTGTTTCTTTTTATGCCTCCATTTTTATCCTTTCAAGGAGACATTTAGCTCTTTGGGGAGAGGAATAGTGCTATTCTCTCATTGCTTCTAGTAGCCCACAGAGGGGGAGCTCTTTATGAATGGGAACAAGCTTAAATAGTGAATAAATCTTAAGATGTTAAACCGTGGTTGGCCTAAAAGCAGCCACCCATCAAGAAATCATTCAAGCTCAACATTTCAAATACTATAATTCAAACAATTAATGTGATTTGCTATAACTTCAATTGGGTTAATCTATTTATATATAGATGAAATACTAAAGTTCAGGGACACTTTACATAGTTAGAAAGTAAACCAGTGGGAGTTGAAAATTTGGTGAAAAATCAAACTATTGTCACAAAACCAAATACACACATGGGTGTGTGCACATAGACTCAGGATTTGTTGTCTTTTCTGTACTTTTTTAGTATTTACCTTAACATGTGCCTTTTACTTTAAAATATTCTAATTCATTTAGTAAAATTTAAAAACTTGACAGTGTCTGGAGTCCTGCATGTTAAAATTCTCACATTAATATACACATACTTATTTATACAAGTACATCTGTGTGCTATAAACAAATAACTGTTAAGTGCCCTTGAGGTAAGCTGTCTGTGATTAAAAGCTAGATGGCGTGTTATTTCTCCCTAATGAACAGATACATTGGCTGTGCTATGCTCTACTCCCTGGAAAAGTTGGTGATCCTTTTGGGATTCATGCAGGTCTCCTCAGAGGTCATAGTTTCATGGTCTCAGCCTCCAACTATTGCAGACACTGAATTAGTACAAGGATCATGTTACTACACTTCATGTGATACCCATTTCACAATCCCCCAACCAAGCCATCAGCAGAAGCTCCTAGGCTGACGCTTTACCACGTAAAGCCAACAAAACCAAAGTGAAAAGCAAGACCAGCACAAACCCACTTCCACTAAGCTAAGCAATAGGAACAGATTGGGGGCGGAGGTTGTTGAGAGACAGAGGGAGAGTGTGTATTTAACTAAAGTGTCCATCTTCAAATGTGATAGCAGTCCCCTCCTGTTCAAAAGTCCTTATGAGTAAAAATGCACATGCCTCCATCATACTTTCTGTCCTCTTCAGCCCACACCCTCCCCAAACTCCCATTTCTCATTGTTATTATTAGTTGCAATGGAAAACATTTATTAAGATACCTGTTAATCCAGACTAAAATGTAAAATAATGAATTTTCTCATGGGAATTTTCTTTTTCTTTTTTTTTTAGAGGAAAACTGTTTTTAATCACTAAAATGATATATATTTTTGTGTTAATAGTTGAACTTCACTATTAGCCAATACAAATACTTAAGTGACTTAGTTATTACACATGTCACTCCCTGGGACAAGCCTTCTCTTGTTCCTTGTACCGGATACACTAGGTACTTATTTCTGAATGGCCTTTGCTGGAAGAAGTTCACAATGAATGATTAAGGACTAAGTTCTGTGTGTTACAGAGAAATGCGATGGCTTGATAGTACTTTGTTTTAGTCTTCTACATACAGATCATACAGATGCAATCAAATATTTTTTTCAAAGAACATGAAAGGTGAAATATTAAAGGGAGTTTGAATCATTGCCTAAGTATTTATGAATGTAGTTGCTAGACTAAAGCACTGTGTTTAGCAATAGAACTTCCAATGAGAGTGTGTGTGTATATGTGTGTGTGTGTGTGTACATGTGTGTAAAATTATAATGAATATTAGTTGATTTTTAGTCAGTCATATTACTGTTGAATGTGTTTTTTTTTTTTGTTTCTTTATATGAGTATATAGAAGATTGACAGAATTTCTCATGGAGCAAAGAGGGAAGTTTCTTCAAGGAATAGAATGAACGATGACCAAAGGGGACATTTCTTAGGGCACGATCTAGAGGGATGAGTTTAGAACATGGTTAGAAAAACCATTGCAAGATCATTTCTTTTTAAATTATTAGTCAAAGGTCTGTCTCTCTCCTTCCTTCCTTCCTTCCTTCCTTCCTTCCTTCCTTCCTTCCTCCCTTCCTTCCCTCCTTTCTTCCTTCCTCCCTTTCTTTCTTCTCCTTCCTGGCACCAGCCTGGAACTTTCATTTGCTAAAGCCAATTCTTATTCAAAGATCATCCCAAAGGAAGCTCTCTAGGAAAGCAAATGGTCTCCATCTGGGATATGATATGAGTAAACCTTTGACCTATGTCCCCAAGTCTTAGCTACTTTTTGTTGTTGACTTATATGTTATAATAGTATATGTTAGTAAGGCTTATTCCAGGACTGAGTCTGATTAAGGCTTTGCTATACAAACATGGTATAGGAAATTTGAATAGGTTTTCTTAGGTGAATCCTGAATATGGCTTATTTGAATATTTTCATGGAATGAGCTTTTTAAAGGGTTGAGATAGTTTTTCAATTTCTCTTATTAATAACATAGAGGAAAAATAGGAGAAATGCATAACTAAATCAAAGTCAAGAAGCAATTCAACTTGGTTTTGCAAACATTGTGGCACAGGGGAGAGAAACTATGAAGCTGATTACACAATCAAAATGTTCAAATTACTTATAAGCTAAAGAAACAACTTATTATTTTTTTTAAAAAATATCAAGCTCATACTTTCCCAGAGTATTTCTCTTAGAATCTCTGCATTCAGCTTTAGTCCCTGCACCTGGGAGGGGGGTGAGGGCAGAGGCAGGCAGATCTCTGTGAGTTTGAGACCAGTGTGGTCTACAGAGCTAGTTTCTTGACAGGCTCCAAAGCAATACAGACAAACCCTGTCTTGAAAAAAAACAAAAGAAACAAACAAACAAAAAATAATCTCTGCATTCACTGAACATTTTCTGACACCCACAGAATGCTGATACACTTATTGCTAAGGACACAAATGTAATGAGATAATATTTGAGCCATGTGCAAGGCAGTGTTTGTCAGAAGCAACAAGTAAACATGCAAAGATTTAAGAATGGAAACCAATGGACTAAAATGCAAGTTTGATTCCAGTGAAAAAGAATGGAAGTCAATAAAAGTATATATACTGTCCACAGAGAAAAAGTAGTTTAGCTGGTGTGTAACTTTACATAGTTCCCAAATATGAATATATATAATGACTTAGATAGTAAATATAAGAGCCCAAGTAAGTTGTAGTAATAGTAGAGAGTAAGGACATTTTGAATTACTCATCAGGGAGTTAATAAAAGCACACGACTGATATGATGCAGAAAATGACAGAGAAGTTAGGCTGAGGTAGTTCCTGGGTGGTTAGATGGTGATGACCTTAATCTGAATGGTAATAACCATAAATGTGAGGAATTAGTTTAGCTTATGAGATATAATGCTTGAAACATCTATAAAGTAGTTAGATGGTTAGAACTTTTGGTCTGAATTGCCATAGAGAAAATTGAAGTGGAGAGAAACATTTCAGATCAGATGATCCTGTACTAAGGCTGAACTACTAGGGTAGTTTATGAAGGTACTTGAGAGAGAAGTATTAATATACACATGTGTTCAAACTCAAGTTTATGCTATCTGTAAACTGTACCTACTAATGTCGAGTTTCTATCATGTGTTACCCATGAGCAGTGTGGTCACTTCCACATCCTGCAAACATGGGGTTCAAACAGCTTCTTTCCAGAAGTCCACCATCCCTGCCTACCTTGGATTTTTTTCAAATCTGCACATGTACCATACTCTGTACTACTCACATTACACAACGCTGAGAGTGTAAGATCCTAGATTATTTCACCATTAACATACTTGCATAGTACACAAAAATAATCCCACATGCTATATCACTTTATTGCTTGCGGTATGAGTGATATTGTCATGTAAATCAACTACCAACACATCTAAAATAGGAATAAATATCTTCTTTGTAAAAGTCAGGACACTTAAGCGCAATGATTAAGTAAATGAACCATACATTAAATGAACCATTCATTTATACCTTAATAGTTACTAATATTCATGGAGCTGGGTATAAAACTAAAGGACTCTCTTCCTCTCTCTCTCTCTCTCTCTCTCTCTCTCTGTGTGTGTGTGTGTGTGTGTGTAGTTTTCAGAACACAGAGTTGGAGTTGATAGGATGAGAAAGAAAGAATAAGTGGGGCATCGTGTGTAGAAAAGAAACTTCTGTCCCATCCTCTTTGTTTTCTCTATACACTTTGGATTATCCCCATTTGCAGGGTCTGTACAAAGCAACGGAGAATTCCAGAGAAAATGGGCATGGATACCGTGCATTTTGACAAGCACTGTAGCTTGCCAAAAGGTTTTACATCTTCTGTATTGGATGTTGATTTGCTCTTCATCACAGGGTGCCTCCCTCTCCACAGAGAAAGGTTGAAACCCATGGCCCCAAGGCTAGGAAAACTTGCCAAGCTGAGGAATGTGGGCCTGCAGGCATGAAACCTGGCCTCTTTGCCCAGTATAAACAGGAAGCAAGTGATGGTTGTAATACAGAAAACTGAGACTCTAGGCGGGAACTGCTGGCAGACAACACCTGAAGCAACCAGGGGCCCAGGCACTCAGCTGGTAAATAATTGCTGTAAAGTCAAGAACACTACACCCCTCCTCCATGAACACTACCGTGCATGCTTCACCCGAACCAGCACACGGCCCCTGTGTAACTGGAGTTGTTAAAACTTGACCCTCTGTTTTTGAGACAGAAATAAAAGCAGGAGACAGAGGTGGGTGTATAAAAGCTTTTAGACAAAAGTATGTGGCTGGTGGCATTCATATCAGATGACACAGCGTTCCTGTCACATAGATTGAGTTCAGGTGCTTGAAATGCTCAAGAGCCAGCTTGGGGACGTGGCCTTTTGTCTGCCACTCCTTTAAGGAGCAGTTTGTCTCTGTAAGCATGCCTCCCTGCTTTGAGAATGTTCCAGACATGACTGAGAATGAATTGTATCCAATGAAATGCAGTGCATTGAGTTTGAAATAGTGTCAATATTTTCTTTCCAGCACTTAGATTCTGAGACCACAGGGGATTCTCAAGAAATGACGCTTACAATGAGAGCTGAAAAAGTGTTCAGTAATCCAGTTTGACAAACTTTGACCTCTGAGAAGGCATTACATTAATCCAGATAGTCTTGGCAAATGGAAAGGTTGAGATAATTGTGCTTTACCTTTTAGGAGACTGTGATTTCTTGATGATGATGCTGGTAGTGATGATGAAAGAGCTAATATTTATTGTTTGCAAGAAACAAACTACTTGATGTTTTTTGCAGTGATTCTAAATACCAGCCTTATCTCTTTGCATGTCCTGGCCCCTACTGTTATATATGAGCACATAACCATCCTCTCTCTCACTTGTTTTACCTATAAACTTGATATTATCAGTATGCTCATTTTTAGGGGAGGCTTAATAATTTACCCAAGGGCACACAGCTGTTGAGTGCCTTGTTTGTAACTTAACCTCTATCTAGTCCCAGTACTCCAGGTTATATGCATTGTGTAGCTGAGTATTCTGTAGTTCAGTGAGTCTTTCTTAATGAGATAGGGTCTTGGTACACAGCTGAAGCTGTCCTTGAGCTTTTCCTCCTCCTGTCCTATGTCTCCTGAATGTTGGGATTGCAAACATGTGCCACCCCATATTTTAAAAGGAAGAGGCTTTGGATTGCTAAAGGATATTTAGCTATGTCTCCTTTTGATTGTCCCAAAATTCTAGAGCTAAGGCAAGATAAGACATTTTAAGCAAAGGAAACATGACAAAAAAAGCTACAAATTACAAAGCTATATGAAATATTCTTAGATAATGAGTAAGAATATGTGGAATGTAAAGTGTGTGTGTGTGTTGTGTTTGTATGTATAAATGTATGTATGTATGTATGTATTATACGCATGCATGTTGTCAGAGGGGGAAGGTTGGAGGGGGATAGGATGGGAACAGATATTAGAATAAGACTTTTGTGCAACAGAAATCCTATAGGTGCCTGAGGGATAGATGTTACAAAGTATGTTGTGTACTTAAGCTGTAAAAAATATTCTCCCCCATAGTAAAACTACATTTGAGTATCAGGTAGTAATAGCTTTGTGATAGCTTACTATGTAAAGGACATGATGGGGATGTCCTTCTGTATACATGTTTCTCTTACTGGTTGATGAATAAAACACTGATTGGCTAAGAGCCAGGCAAAAAAGTATAGGCAGACCAGGGGAAGGCTGGGGAGAGGAAGGCAGAAAGGGGCTGCGGAGAGACACCATACTGCCCAAGGAGTAACATGCTGGATTATGGGTAAGCTACAGCCTTATAGCAATACATAAATTAATATAAATGGGTTAATAATTAATAGTTAATAAGAAGCCCTAGCCATTGGCAAATAGTTTTATAATTAATATAGCATCTGTGCATTTATTGGGGCAAAGCACCTGTGGAACCAGATGGGACAAAAACCTCCACTTACAAGGCCACACTTGCAACTCCGCCTCGAAAACCTTTTAATATATTTAAATGGAGATATCAGTGAAATGCAATAGAAAAAAGATATTATTATTATTTTAAATTATTTATTTTTATTTTATGTATGTAAGTGTTTTGCTCACATGTCTCTGCACACCATAGTGCTGTTGGATGCCAGAAGAGTGTAGAATTCTCTGCAATTAGAGTTAGAGATGGTTGTGAGCCACCTTGTGGGTGCTAGGAACTCAACCCAGGTTCTCTGCAAGAGCTGCAAATGCTTCTAATTGCTTACACATCAAACACTTCAGTATTAGAAGAAAAGAACATTTTTCATTGGCTATGCAGGGAGGCATCAGGCAAGTGGGAGCCTTGAACTTGGTTTTGAAAGATGAGAGGAAAGTGAAAACTACAACTTACTAACTGCAAGTTAGGTGGCAGTTCAATGATTTCGTTAATACATTTTTTTTTAAAGTAAAATCTGACTCTAAGTATAGTGAAAGGAATAAGAATATCCCATTGATTTGAGTGAAGGAATTGGAGCAGATTACCTGGTTGGCTTATATATATTTTTTCTCTAGCCCAGAATCACCTATTAAACCAACATTATTAATACTCATGCCTATTCGCTTTTCCCAAGAGTGATTTGTCACTGAATTATAAGCACTCATCCTTATAGCCACATGAAAGTGTAGTTCTCACCTCTCATCAAAGTAGCTTCTTCTTGGAGTTGATGGAGACTTTTACAGAGACTCACAACTGGCCAAAATGGAAAGATGCTCAACCCCAGTTCAGACATCTGCAACACAACCCACACACCTAGGGTTTGGGGAACATTGAGAAAGAGGATCAGAAAGTCTGTGAGAGCCAGCTGACCAGGATGCCTGGTTCCAGTGAGTATCTTTTAGACATGGTAGGAAGTGTGCATGCATGAAGTTTCAACAATATGGTTTCCTTAACATGACCTGCATAATGATATCGGTGACATGCTGACATGGATAGGAGGAAATTTAGACAGTGCTAAATGGACTCCATAAATTTTGTGTGTGTGTGTGTGTGTGTGTGTGTGTGTGTGTGTGTACATATATGTGTATGTGTGTGTAACAATAGTAATTAAAGAAGAGGTCATGAATTAGGAGGAAGGAGGAAGCATGAGAGGAGTTTGGGAACTATGGGGGACAGGAGTGATGCAGATGAAAAATTTGTGTATGTAGTTCTCAAAAAAGAAAAAAATAAAGAAAAGAAAGCCAGTAACAGAAGTTCCATGTTGCCCCTCAAGTATTATGCTTAAGGAGCATGGTTTGAAATTAGGGGATTCAGTATTTTCTGTCTGTACCTTTGTAGTAATGAGAGGCATGGATTTTTCCTAAGGATTTCCATGGGACAGGATGGGGGCTGAGCTGGAAGACATATCACCGGTCTCTCGTTCTTTTCTGACTTGCTAAATCTCAGTTCTTCCCGTGGAAATATTGCTAATCTTTCAAGATTGCCTGAGGACCTCCTTTTGCCATGGTTCTTCACATGTGTTTCTGCCTCTTTTCCTGCTGGGTATAACGAACTTTTCATTACTACGGCAGGTGTATTTTGTCGACTACATAATAGTCAGTTGTCTTTGAGGGTAGCAGTTGTTCATATCTGGCCTTCAGCATTCAGCAGTGTCCAATAAGTATCCAATAAATATCTAATTTGTAGTAGACTATGAGCAAATATTGGTTAAGTTGATTCTTGAATGTTGTACAAGTTATGAATAATGAAAAACAAATAAGGCAGATAATTTTACTATGTGTATTCTTTTTTTTGGCTGAGTACTATATTAAAGGTTAAACAAAAGCCATTCCAACCTTTCTGAGGAGTCATTCATGTTTAAGACGTAAGAGTTGCTGCCCCCAACAGAGTGGTCTACCCCATCAGGTCTGACTGGGTCGGGATGTTCAGGAGCTTCCTGGAATCACTAACTTTATGCTTTTCCTTTTCGTTCTTCAGTTGTCTGGGTTCACATCGAAGCTTGTTCCAGCTGTCCAGAGTGCTCACAAGAATTCTGCTGGATCTGGAAGAGGAGAGGAATTGATGGTGTTAGCCCAGCCTATCCTGATTGAGACCTACACCGGGCTCATGTCATTCATTGGAAACCGAAACAAACTTGGCTATTCCCTTGCTCGGGGGAGTATTGGCTTTTGAGACTCTTTGTTGCAAAGTCCATCATCTGTAGATAACTGATGTGTTTAAATCCACTACTTTCTTTTGGATTACAATAGTTACTTTCAAATAATATTTAAATGACCGATTGATTAGTGTTTTAAGATGTCTAAAATCTTGATTAGACTGGTGGACACTTGAGGTCTTATATGAAAGAAATCACATTTCTGTAAAATCACACTAGGTACTTCTGAGCTTATGAAATGTTATCTAATGAGCACCTACTTGAAAATCTCTGGACAGAATCCCCATGCTACAACTTAAATTTAAATTTGCTAACATTTAAACTTTTGCTTTTCGGTTCCTCACATCCACAGGTACTTTCAGCATTTTAGTTTTCATGCCCCGAACCCTGTTTTATTCTCATTATGCTCTCAGAGCTCCAGTATTCTAGCTGCCATTTATGAGGACATTTTAGTCCCTAGTGCCATCTCTGATATTTATCCCAAGATGCAGGCTCTGCCTTTTGTCTTCCAGTCATCCCTATGTCAGTCTTCCAATGCTCCCTTGCATTACACATTTTCCAAATCCAGATTTCTCTGGGCTATTTTGTATAATCCATCCCTGATACCTATCAGTTTCAATGGGTTAGACTTCTAAGCCAAATGCATCCCATTGTAGTAACGCATGGCTATGTGGCATAGTATTGTATCCGATCTTAAAATACATTCTCTTAAGACTAGAGGTATAACTCATTAGCATAGAGTTTGCCCAAACTGTACAAAGTCTTGGGTTTGATTCCTAGCATTGAAAAGAAAAAAAAATCAAATACCAAAAATCACCCACAGCTTCTGTCTCAATTCCTTCTTTCACTGACGGTGTGGGGCCAAGTCTTCAATTGTTAACATGGTCTCTTAATTAGGATCCCTCCTTGCAGGCTTTTCAATTACTCATTCACCTCACTGTCAGTTCCTAAAGCACAATTTGTTCATAGTACTTTACAGTTGCTCAATACTGTTCAATAGCTCGTTCCATTTTACAGCATTTTTTCAAGTAGATTTTAACAGCATATCTTCTCCTAGAGAAATCTTTTGTCAGAGTATGTATAGGACACAGAAAAAGCAAGAGTCCTGTGGTTACTGTGGGGCTGGGACTGACTTTCTGCTTTATTAGGCTCACGGTCTCACAGACTTTTGAGGGCTTGATTTCTTAACACTGTCTTATTCATTTCATGCTCATGTTTTTTTCCTTGTATTTCTTCTTGTGTCCTCCTGACTTAGCTCTGACTTGGAACAACCCAGGACAGTATTTCATTTTTTTTGTTACTTCCTCTTTAAAATTGTAAATCTTACATTTATTTAACTTAATAGCCCTGAATACTGGTCACTGGAAACATTATTACAGAAAGCTTTTGCCTCTCCTGAGACCCAAAGTTGAGATACTTGCCTTGATGCTAAGGTTAAAAGTTCCAGCTATTTTACCTCTTGGCTCCTCTGAAGTTTACTTTTACACTGCTTTTTTTTTTTTTTTTTTTTTTTTTTTTTTTTTTTTAGAAAGCTTTCTTCCTCAGAGGCAAAGACCTGGGAACAGGCAGTTATCAAATTGGTACACACATTCAAAACCAGAGCTTGAATAGCCCTCATTTCATTTTGTTTACTTCCATTACTATTTTATTCCTCCCTTCATCCCTCTTTGTCACACCTACCTCTTCCCCCATGATGGCAAATATTGTTCAAGTCCCTAAGGCAAGGAACTTCTATTGAGACAGTGAGAGGAAATGTTGAAATCCTTAGCTGTCCTGTCAACAGTAGTGGGATGAAAAGTCATTCAGTTGCTTTGGCAGCACTTCTGAAGCAGGCATTATTGGCAAATTATTTTAATATTGTTGCCTGAAAATCCCCATATGCCTCCAGGCAGTGGCATTTACTGGCAGAAGTCTCTGAAATGCCCAGCTTATTCACTCGAGTTACCATTTAAGGATTTTCCTGATGATAGATGTCCCTGTGTGTGTCTGTCCCTTCTGGAAAACTCAGTCAGAAGTTCCTAAGTGACGTTCTATAAGACACAGTATAGCATCTTTAACTGAAGCTACCCAAAATGGAGGACAGGAGGGCAGGCTGTTTAATGCTGAGATCTGGTATCTGTTTTGCCTATGATGAAACCTGCAAACCTCCTCTAAAGACATTTGGACAGGGTAGTTGAGTAGCTAATAAATGGGATCTACAAAGCAGGGTTATCCACTAAGTAAGGGGACTTAGGAATTTGAGTATCATTTCAAGGTAAGAAACAACATCTATCTTCTCTGTGTTGAATATTCAGACACTGAAGGGTTACTTCTTGAAGAATGGAGCCCCAACTCACTTGATACAAAGATGACTAGAAACCATGTACACTAGGAATGGCATGGGTGTAGTACAATATCTCAAAAGTTGATATTGTCCTTAAAGGTAATGGGCCTGTTACTTGAAAACTAACTGTTGCTAAATATTCAGGTAATTAGAGACCTGTTTTGGAAAGAACTGGATCAGTCCTGTGAGTTCCCCCCAAAATTACTTTAACCCTCCTAATACTTAATTTTCTAATATCCAAACAGGGGACTGTTTATGCTTGTTTCTCAGATGTGGAGCCCCAGTTACATGGTGTCATTGACACAGAAAACATGGAATTTTACCTATATAAAGCTTCTTCTGTTGAAAACCATGGGACAGCATCTGGGATAACTCAATTAAGTTCCCAATGGGAATTTGTTCTTTGTCACATGAAGCTGCTATTAGCTGATATGTGGTATTCTCACTAGGTTCTTTGTCCTTATGCTCCACAAACCAGAGGAGCCTTATTGGCTTTTTCTAGTCGTCACTCTGGAGTCTGAAATCTTCACTAACATTCCCAAAATGGGAATCATCAGTCTAATTTGAACTGAACTGAATACAAGAACCTTCAAACTAAAACATCACCAGAAACCTGTGATGCTTGGTGGTCTTTACACCTGGTCTTTGTTTCTTCCAGTGTTTCCCAATACAGAATTTCTAATAAGGCTTATTTCAGAATCTGCTTGAATTCCCATTGGCAGAACCCTTATAGTCTTCTAATGTTTTTCAGAAAAAAAAATCTACTTCTATTGACTTAAAAAAAAGCTGTGTTCACCTGCCAGCTCTTTCACTTAAAAACATGAGGACTGATATAGGATAGATTAACTGTCCATGTCAGCATGAGGGCATTTGGAAACAAAAGTAAGGCTGTCACATTTCTTAGTTTATGAGGAAGGGCTAGTAACTGTTGATGGAGTAAGTTTTTTCTGCCCGCCGCTGGTCTTGTCCTGCCACTGCGCCAGCCCCAATTAATGCACAGAGACTCTGTATTTGATATAATGCTGTTGGCCAGGTACTACTTTCTTATAGGCTAGGTCTGTCTTAATTATTAACCCATTTCTATGTATTTCCATGTGGTCTTACCAGGGAGAGGCGACTGGCGATTCTAACTTCTCCAGACTCTCCATCTTGACTCCTCCTCCCTACTTCCTCTTTCCTCCTTGTCTCCTAATCCATCCTATCTTCCTTTTCTATTGGCCAACAGTGCTTTATTCATTAACCAGTATGAGAAACATATATACATAATAACATCTCCCATCAGTTGGACACTTGGGTGCCCAAGCTTGTGCCCATCCTTTAACACAGAAAGAACAAACTAGAAACTGGCTTATGTGTTGGCTGCTTCCAGATCCTTTGCTTTGAGACCCAGTTTCATGGACCCTTTGTTGAAATATTACTCAAGGAGCCACTTTACAGAGCCCTGGGGCTAAGGAAGGCTAGAAACCTGCCAAACCAATGCTTTCATTTCATAGAACATGAAGCATGGGCCTAGAAACTAGAAAAAAATGCTTAAAAAAGATAGTAAATTCTTGGCAACACTGGAATTGGACTCAATTTTTGAGTTCCCATTTTTGATCTGCTGCTTTGTCCAATAAAGCACCTCCAGTCCCAGAGACGATTTCATTGTGATCCTTGTATCACACAGCTGGGTTAATTCTAAAGTGAGAAAACAATAGGGCACAGTTGTTTGGTGGGGGGGATTTCCAGAAATTACCTTTATTTTCTTAAAGGCTAAGGTCACTCATGGAACTCTCTGACTTCCTATCTGATGAAAACCTCCTAACAAAGCTGCGGAAGCTAGCAGAGCCAGCAGATGTTTTCTGAGGTTGTTTTACCTCTACCTGGCATTTTGTAGGGCAGCAGAGAGAGGGCAAAAGTATTAAATTTAGGCTTAAAAGCTCCTTAGAAATTCTTTACACACAAGAGACCACGTTAGAGAAAAGACGATGACTTATGCCAAGGGGAAGAAAGAAAGAGGCTAATGCCTGTGGTTTTCAAAGGTTAAGAACAACAACACACACACAAAAAAAGCCCAAGTATTTGCACAGGGATGAATGCTTCCTGGCTTTTGGCCAACAATTATACAAGGGCTTGTGCCCACATCCTGTAGCTGTGGTTTAGGGACGCTGCTCCTGAGTGACTTCTTATGCTCAGTGACAGGAAACTTTAGTCACCGATGTGTAAACTCACCTTTGGTCTGCACCTCCCACAATGAGCTCCAAAGACACTTTGGGGACAAGCCTCCAGATTTCCTTATAGATACTGATCCCCTAAGGAAGAACTCCATTTGAAAGTGATTGTGGCTTGATCAATAGTTATTCTGTCTGGTTGTGATAGTCCCTTAAGGTAATTCTGCAGCCAAAAGGGGGAAGTATGGTATTGTCTATTAGACTCTTTTTTTAGCCTCCAAACCCAAGGCAAAAGGTAAGCCACATTTCAATTCAGGGATGCAGCCAAGATGAAATTTGATGCATGAAGCCACGAGGCTGCTTTCCTACCTGTACTCGATGCCTCTTATGCCATTTCACACTGAAGTCAAAGGTTTCTTACCAAATATTTAAAAAGTCTCCATTTCAGTGACATCAGTTGGAATGTGTAAGCTTGGATGAATTCATCTGAACGGATATATGAAGTGTCTTCTTGTTGCAGTATGCGTTTGGAAATGTGTTGGAATAGAATTCTTCACACCATCAAGTTGTTTCCTATGCCATGTCCACAGTGCTATCCCATGCAATCCTGAAGTTCTTTTCCTTCCTTACGCACTCTCTTCCTTCTTCAAGGAACATGTGAAACTGTTTGAAAGGGGCCTTGCAGGTTATCTTGCTCAGCCTGCTGCTTCGTCCGAGGAGACATTCAAGCATTGCAAGATAACTTCTGCACAAATGGTCCTGGGTATAGACTCCTCTACCCCTTCACATTCACCTCTGTTTCTTTGGTTTGCTTTTATTTTTATTATTATTTTCATACTTAGAACTGTATCCAGGTCTCCAAGTGGGCCAGGAAAGTGCTCTACCTTTGAATAGCTTTTTACCTGTCTATTTTCTAAAGCAATTTATTCTACCACTAATAAGCTGTATCAAGATGATTGCTCTGACTATTGGACTCACATTTCTTTTTGGAAGTGTATTGTGACAGCATCATTGTGGAGCCTAGGATGACCTTGAGCTCACAGCAATCTACCACCTTCAGCATCCTGAATGATGAGATTACAGCCATGAGCTGCCTTCCTAGCCTAATGTTTTCAGCTAGGACTTTCTTTTTTCTATTTTCAGTCTAGAAGATAAAATGGGAAAGAATATTCCATCATAGTGCTCCTAGCATAGGCAGAAAGCTTCATCAAGTCCTAAGTAATCTCTACCAGCAGCTAACTGAGGAGTGGTTGGAATCAACTAGCTCTTCCATCATCTTCCTCATGCCAGTTCAATGGCAGCAACTCCCACTCTGATCTTTTCTACTGATAATAGCCACTGTGGGGTTGCTCAAGTAGGTCAATGTTTTCCCTCAGAAATGTGCTTCACATGTACTCGAAGGAAGACTCTCTAGGTCTCCTCAGATGATCTAGATCAGTGGTTCCCAACCCCTGAGGGGGAATCAAAAATGACCCTTTCACAAGAATCACCTACGACCATCAGAAAACATATTTACATTATCACAACAGTAGCAAAATTACAGTTCTGAAGAAGCAATGAAAAAATTGTATGGTCTGGGGTCACCACAACATGAACAGTTATATTAAAGGGTCACAACATTGGGAAGGTTGATCACTGCTGCTCTTGAGGCTGGATGAGAAGGTTTCACAACTAAATCACTTTAGAGTCCCAGTTCCCCTAGACTTTTGGAATCATCCTCTGCTTTTCACCTTCATTGATAAAACTTCCTTTGGTTCATGTTTTAGGTGATTAACATACCAAATGATCAGAATTCTTAGTGCCTCAAATATACCAATGATAGAATATTGACTGATTAAAAAAATGCCAATATTCTCTTGCGCAGCATGGAATTTCTGACCTAAAATATTTTCAGTGAGTTCCTATACAGTTTCCAGTTTTCTATTGAAATGAATGGCAAAACTTTGAGGTTCACTGGATATTTTATATCCTTTTGAGTCTTATTTTAAACTTAATTTTTAGGAGTTGATTTGTGGCATAAGTCCAGAGATAATGTTGAATAAGAATGGACAACTACATGTTAGATCATATATGACCATGGTGGTCCAGGATGTGGGTTTGCTGCTTGACTGCATTAATGCTTCCCTAGTACCTGGTGTAGTTAGAGATGTGATGCTCTTGCTCTTCCTTTCCCCTTCACTTGTGCTCCTTGTTAGTTACTGCCCACTTGATACAATTTAGAGTTGCCTGGAAGAAGGGTACCTTAAGAAATCACCTCCATCAGATAGACCTATAGCAAATGTGTTGGCCATTTTCTTGGTTTAATTACTGATGTGAGACGACCCAGGCCATGGTGGGTAGAATCATCCCTGAGCAGCTGGTCCTGGGGCTGTATAAGAAAACAATCTGACAAGCTGAACAAGACAGTAAGCAGCATTTCCCCATGGTTTCTGCTTTGGTTCCTGTCTATAGTTTCCTGCTTGTCTTTCCCTTAATGATGGACATGTGGCACCATGTAAACTTAAATAAACCCTTTCTTCTCTCTAGGTGCTTTTGGTTGGAATGTTTTATTACAGCAGCAGAGAAGCTCTCTCTCCCTATTACTAACATCTTTAAAAGCAGTTGGCTTTTAGGTTTTAGGAGGACCAACTTCCCTATATTCTATCCCTTAGAAACCTTGATCATCACTGTCCAAAATGACATCATGAGGATATCATGTTGATAGAACCAGTTGAGCATGAAGCAGCAACTGTTCTAATGCTATAATGTGCTATGAGAAACAAATATAAAGAAGCATCAAAAAGTTATACTAGGTGATCAGTGACATGGGTCATGGATATACATATCCCCTAAGATGAGTGATAGGTTGCTACATTGCATTACTCAGAAAGAGCTGCAGTAACTATTGGGTTTTTGTTTTATGTTTGTGTTTTGGTATTTTGGAGACAGCAGGTACCTCATTTGAGTCTACTGATAGACATCTATTGACCAAGTTCAAAAGGCTGATGCTTAGTGGAGACCAGACAAGGACAGGGATCTAGAGTCAGGCAGTGCTGGTATGTGTGATGCTTTTCCACAGTCCCATATAGCTCATCAGATTAAAGATGCTTGAAGTACCTGTGGCAAATAGAGAAACTGCATGGAACTACTAGACACTTCCTCTATGTGACTCCCTGGATGGACATGGGGATTTTAAACAGGCATTTGCAATATAGCTAGATAACTATTTTCCTTTCATGAACAACTTTGGGGTTGCTGTTGAACTCTGGTAGGGAGCATTGAGCTTCATCCAGCCTAATGTGCTGTGCTGTGCTGTGCTAGATACTTCTGGCCCCTATAACCATAAAGTTGGGCATGCACAGTGGCAGCTATCATCAGATGGAGGAGGGGTAATGTAGGACCCCATGGGGAGATTCTAGTGAGCAATACTCTGAGGGGAAAAGCCTTACAGATGGTTCTGCAGCATCTACCCAAATTGGAAACTTGTGACACTTATTTCTGTGATACCAGAAAAATGTGGCAAAGGAAATTTCTTCTAGAGGGCAAAAAATGGAATACTGTTTTGTCTGCCTCATGACCCCTTTCTGTCTTACAAATGATGAACTATAAAGTTTGGAATAGTACTATTAGCCCATTACAGATTTTCATACATCCAAACGCCACCACAGTCTGCTTAGGTTCAGACATGACAGACATGACCCTTATTCTTCCATTCTGCTTATATCAGATTGTTATATAGCACAAATACTTTTGTTATTTTAAACATTATTTGTTGCTGTTTTCTTACTTTATTGAGACAAAGTCTCACATGGAAGTATAGACTGGTCTTCATCTCATTATGTAGTCCATGTTGGACTGGAACTCATAACAACACTCGTGCCTCAGTCTCCCAAATGCTGGGATCATAGGCATGGGCCACCACATCAGCATAGCAGGAGAATTTGAATAGATGGAAAAGCACTTAGAACTCCAGCAGACAAGAGGGGACAAAACTTTAGGCTGCGATTATAGCTAGAACCGCCCAAACAACACTGTACAATTGGCCCACCACCAAGTTATTAGCTGTCTCTTCTATAGGCAGGAAGCTGGTTAATCATGAAGCCCACATGGCAAGGGATGGCCGCAAGTTCACATCCCCTCCTATGAACTAGCACATAAATAAAGCCTTGCTTCCAAATGCATCTCCAGAACTATCCCATGCCAGTCTCAGTTAGATAGCACATGGTGCACTCTGCTCCCTTCCTCAGAAGTTCTCCTGGAGCAAGACCTGGAAAGGGCATTTCATTTCTTCCTCTTCATAAGAGTTGAATACATTATGAATTATTTAATGCACATGAGGCAATGTGTTAGGGTATTTACATTGAATATGTCAATGAATTCTCCATTAACTTTCTTGAGAGCATAATGTGAATTCTGCCTCCACCATCCTGAGATGATAAAGTACCAATACCAAAAGCAAACAAACAGATAAAACCTTGACAATGATGGTGCGGGATTTGGAAGAAAAGACTGGCTGAATTAGAACATAATCAGATCCAACATCTGGCTACAAGAAATCTGGGAATTGTAAAATTAAGCTTTCTAATTTTTGAGGGGGAACACTAAAGCAAAGTATGACCACAGGTTGGGATGACCATTCTAGAGAAACTACAGCCTCTCTTAACACTAAGATAGCTCTTAAACTATTCTTGTCCTGCAGAGTGAGGATGTCTACACTAGCCCAGCCATTTGCTCACATCAGAAATTCAGTAAATATATGTTATGATGCTGATGTTGTGGGTATTTTATTACTAAATTGTTTCAGTAGCCCAGGCCTAACGTTCTACAAAACCACTGTGTTTTGGGGTGTGGATTTATAGAACAGTGGCTTAACACAGGCCTTCTCCTTGATTTGAGAAAGAATAATATTTTGTCCTCACCAAAGCTCCTTCTATTCTTCAAAGACTTTGTTAAGACATAGCAAAAAATGCATAACAACAAAGGCACATGTTGTAGCTTCAGACAGCATGATTTTTGTTTTGTATTTATATTTGTTTGTTTTTAGGGAAAACCAATCAGGAATGGTCATTTGTTTTTTTTATAATATTTTTATTTAATTTTATATAACAAAGTCCAATTAAATGAAAACAAACATTTATACACAATATTTGGGAATTTGGGCGTCGTTCTTTCCAAACTACTTCCTGCTGGTAAGGGCCTCTGTCTTGGGGGATTTGAAGAAGATTCAGAAATCCTAGCTGTAGTCTGTAGGGCTGTTTTGTCCAGCTGTTTTGAATGTAGGATCAGCTTGTCCTCTGTTTCAGGCGGTCTGGCGTGATCAAACCACATTAGTCTGGAAGGAATCCACATCTTTTCATTTTCTGTGGAAACAAAAATAGAAATCCTTTTCCCCAGTAACTTGTTCTTCAACTTAAATTTTGGAGTCAAAGCATTTTTTTTTTTTTTATTTTACATGTCGATCCCAGTTCCCTCTCCCTCCCTCCCTCCCTCCCTCCCTCCCTCCCTCCCTCTCTCCCTTCCCTCCAGCCCTCCCTCTCTCCCCCCTCCCTTTTACCCTCTCTGCCCTCTCACATGCACTCTAAAACCCTCCCCTCCCATCCCCCCACCACAATTCCATATGTAGGGGAATGCCATCCAGTGGGGTCATGTAGTTGTGACAGGTCCTGTGAAGTAGGGACTAGGGCTTCTCTCCTGTCTCTAGAATAAGGCAGTTATCCCTCCATGGGGGATATGTTTGCAAAGTCCTTTTGTGCACCAGGGATAGATACATCCTGGCTCCACTGTCTGAGGTCTCTTAGACTGCTCAGACCTTCTGGCTGAGACCCATATTCAGGGGGGCCTGAGTCAGTCCCCTGCTGGCTTCCCAGCTATCAGTCTAGTGGCTCTTAGCTCCTCCTTGTTCAGGTAAGCTGTCTCTATGTGCTTCTACCGCATGGTCTTGTCCTCTACATCTGCTTCTGGGTTCTAGTTCGACTCAGTGTTTATGTATGGGTGTTTGCTCCTATTTTCAACAGGCATTAGTTGAGGGCTCCATGGAGAAGTTAGTTGTTGATCTCACTATCTGGGAAGGACATTTATGATAGCCTTTCCACGGAAGCTGAGATTGTTAGTTGGGAGCAGTCTTGTAGTTCTCTCGACCTTTCTTTGTGTTCAACTTTATCTTCAAACCAATATTGGCTCCCTCTTTTATGTTCTCTCTTTCTGTCTCTGTCTCTCTCTCTCTTTCCTGTCTTCCATTCCTAACCAGGCTCAATCCTCCTGGTCGCAAATGCCTTCCTCTCCTCCCCCTCATTTTCACCTACTTCTCTCTCCATTTGCCGTCCTCCCCCACTTCACCTGAGCTCTGGGGGACTTGTCCCTTCCCAGTTCTGTGAGGGACTTTATATGAATCTCTTAGAATACACCTTCTATCCTAGTTCCTCTGGTGATGTGAATTATAGGCTGGTGATCATTTGCTCTAGTTCTAAAATCCATATATGAGTGAGTACATACTGTGTTCCTCTTTTTGTGACTGGGTTACCTCATTCAGGATGGTTTCTTCAAGTGCCATCCACTTGCCTCTGGCTAATAGCCGGTGGAAGAGCCAGGATGGTCATTTCAATGATGTCTAGAGTTCATGCTAGTAGTGTGGACGTCCCCCCCCTTTTTTTTTTTCTTGAGGCCTCTTGGTCACTAGTCCACAGGGACAAGGGACAGAAGTGATGACAGAGAGCTTTGTACAGCCTGAAAGCATGGTGGAGGTTAACACTCTGGAAGATGACTTCAGTGAATCAGATCAACTTTATTTCAGAGCATAGGGAATCATAGGATTGTGTATGGTAACTGGGGCATACTCTGATTTACATTAAGCAGCACACTCCTATAATAAAGTTCCTAGTGCAAGTCTTAGTTATCATATGTGGAAGCATGGTCCTATAGTAATGTTCCTAGCACAATGTCTAATTACCATATGGGCTTCAGGGGAAAAACTTCTTCCGGAAACTGTTCAGGGTCACACTAGAGATAAGTCAGGAATCTAGGCCTAGAGACAGTCTCCAAGTAAGCACTGGTAGAGAGCAGGGCTCTTTTTGTAGGGGGTGAGGGAGTGGGAGTCATCCATGTTGCTAAACTTGGATAGACCTGCCAGCCTATGGTAGACTGCAACCTGGGAAAATAATTTTATGTTTGGGGTGATCAGAACATAAGGGACTGTATTAAAGGGCTGCAGCATTAAGAAGGTTGACAACCACTGATGTAGAGGAGTATAAGCATCACATGTGACATATTTGGCACCATTGCTGCTAGTCTCAGCCCATGAATTGTCTAAAAATGTATTCTTGCTTCCTCTACTCATATTAAATCATTGACTGCTTATTTTATTACCATGTCCCTCTGAAATTATTTTCTTTCAGGAACCTAAGAGCCAAGACTGTTGATGCAGTTGAGTTCACTACTGCACCAATGAGCATATCTTGCCAGGCCAGTTGTCAGTGAAGCTCACAGGGTTTGCAGATGGGGAAAACTACTGATTGCCTTTCTCCCCAGCAGTGTACATTGCACCTTTCAGCACCATGAAAGCTAACTGTTAGGTCTGATGTTTCTGAATCGGCTCCAGCTTGATTTTTTCCAAGTTCCATGACTCACATATATGGTTTCTTCAGCAACATGGTCTTGCTATCCAGTTATGAAAAGAATGACTTCAAGAGCATTGGCAATAGCTTTGAATGTTTGGGGTGTAGACTTCACTGACCCATTCAACTAAGTCTTTTTGAATTCAGTGATGCAGCAGTGACCCATTTCCTTCCCAGCACTGGGCTTTTTGTTTTGTAGCAAGTGGTATCTAAGGAAGCATTGTAACCATGTTATAGTGTAGCTCCACTTAAGCTTATGAATTATTTTGTAAATGGTTATGAATCATAATGTAAATTTCTGACATTTCACATGGTCTTGGATGATCCTTGTGAAAGGGTTACTTGACCTTCAAAGAGGTCACAACACAAAGGTTGGGAACCACTGCTCTATATCTCTGCATGTATCTTCAGTTCTGTGCCTCTGCTCAATATGAACTTCCAGCAAAAGGGTTATCTTCAAAGTACATTTTTGCTAAAATTGAGCCTCTCTCACCATCCCACATAATCTTTTTCTGTTCCATTATTCACCATTCCCCCTTTACAGCACAATCTTCATTCTATCTCTATCTCCTCTCCTTTCATAGCACCTCTCATGGTCCTCTAATAATTTACCACTCTGATAAAGTGGTCCTCATCCAAGAATGCAGGAATGACTTCACACAGGTGTCTCAATAAATGTAGTCCACCGCATGAATAGACTCAAGAATAGAAAGTACATAGTCACTTGATCGGATGAAGAAAGGGCTTTGGACAAAATTCAACATCTTTTAGTCATAATAAAACAATATACAAAAATCCCACAGTCAAAATTATGCTAACAGGGAACAATTCTAAGTATTTCCATTAAAACCATGAATAATACAATGATGTCTGCTCTCTTCATTTTTGTTCACTACAGTGCTTACAGTCTTAGCTAGAGAAATAAATTTAAAAGATCAAGGGAATACTAACAGAAGAAGTCTAAATGTCCTTATTGGCAGATAAACTGATTCAGTTCATAAAATATGCTAAAGACTTTGCCAGAAAATTCATATAGCTGATAAAACACATTCAGAAAAAAAATCAGGGTACAAAATTCATACAAAGATTCAGTAGCCTCTTCTCACATATCAACAAAATACATGCCAGGAAAAAGATCAGAAATAATTAACCTCAAAAATTATCTTTAAATAAAGGAAATGAAATATGTATTAGCCAAGTAAGTGAAAGACTTGTATAATGAAAACTTTAAGACACAAAAGAAAGAAATCAAAGAAGATACCAGAAGAGACATGGAAAGAATGCCCATGTCAGGAATCTATAGTATTAATATTGTGAAAATGACCACCTTTTCCAAAAGCAATCTACAAATCCAATGCAATTTCCAATGAAATTCCAACTCATTTTTTATAAGAGTTGAAAAGTAATCTTAAGTTACATTCTTCAGTTGAGGAGCATCTAGGTTGCTTCCATTTTCTTGGTATTACAAATAATTTTGCTATGAACATAGTTGAGCCCATGTCTTTGTTGCATGTATGTGGATCATTTGGGTATATGCCTAAGAGGGGGATTGCCGGGTCCTATGGTAAACTAATTCCTATTTTCCTGAGGAAAAACCATACTGATCTCCAAAATGGCTGTACGAGTTTGCACTCCCACCAGCAGTGGAGGAGTGTTCCCCTTTCTCCACATCCTCTCCAGTATAACTTGTCATTGGTGTTTCTAATTTTAGCCATTCTGGCAGGAGTAAGATGGTATCTCAAAGTTGTTTTGATTTGGATTTTCCTGATATCTAAGGATGTTGAGCACTTTCTTAAGTGTCTTTCAGCCTTTTTTGATTTCCTCTATTGAGAATTCTTTCTTCAGTTCTGTACCCCATTTTTCATAGGGTTATTTGGTGTTTTGTTGGCTAGTTTCTTGAGTTCTTCGTATATTTTGGAGATCAGCCCTTTGTCAGATATAGGATTGGTGAAAATCTTTTCCCAGTCTGTGGGCTGCCATTTGGTCTTGTCTACTGTGTCCTTTGCCTGACAGAAGCTTCTAAGTTTGAAGAGTTTCCATTTATTAATTGTTTCTCTCAGTGTTTGTGCCCCTGGAGTTATATTCAGGAATCAGTCTCCTTTACTGATTCAAGGGTACCTCCTACTTTCTCTTCTAAGAGGTTCAGTGTGGCTGGATTGATGTTGAAGTCTTTGATGCATTTGGACTTGAGTTTTGTGCATGGCAACAGAAATGGGTCTATCTGCAGTCTTCTACACACCATCATCCAATTGTGCCAGCACCAATTTTTGAAGATGCTGTCCTTGCCCCATTTTATTCTTTTAGCTGTTTTGTCGAAAATCAGGTGTTCATAGGTGCATGGGTTAATATCAGGATTTTCAATTCGATTCCATTGGTCTACCTGTCTATTTTTATGCCAATACCAGGCTGTTTTCAGAACTATAGCTCTATAGTAGAGCTTAAAGTCAGGGATGGTGATGCCTCCTGAAGTTCTTTTACTGTACACGGTTGTTTTGGCTATCCTGGGATTTTTGTTTTTCCATATAAAGTTGATTATTATCCTTTCAAGGTCAGTGAAGAATTGTGCTGGGATTTTGATGTGGATTACATTGAATCTGTAGATTGCTTTTGGCACAATTGCCATTTTTACTATGTATATCCTACCTATCTAAGAGCATGGGAGATCTTTCCATTTTCTTGTATCTTCTTTAACTTCGTTCTTTAAAGCCACAAAGTTCTTATTATATAGGTCTTTCACTTATTTGGTAAGTGTTACCCCAAGATACTTTATTTTGTTTGTGGCTATTATAAAGGGTGATGTTTCTCTAATTTCTTTCTCAGCCTCTTTGTCATCTGAATAAATTAGGGCTACTGATTTTTTTTTTTTTTGAGTTTATCTTGTATCCTGCTAGTTTGCTGAAGGTGTTTATCAGCTGTAGGTGTTCCCTGGTAGAGTTTATTAGGTCGCTTATGTAAACTATCATATCATCTGCAAATAGAGACAGTTTGACTTCTTCCTTTCCAATTTGGATCCCCTTGATCTCCTTTTGTTGTCTTATAGCTTTAGCTAGAACTTCAAGTACAATATTGAGATATGGAGAGAGAGGGCAGCCTTGTCTTGTTCCTGATTTTAGAGGAATCGCCTTACACTTTTCTCCATTCAGTTTGATGTTGGCTGTTGGTTTAGTGTATACTCCTTTTATTATGTTTAGGTATGTTCCTGTTATCCCTGATTTCTCCAAGACCTTTGTCGTGAAATGGTGTTGAATTTTATCAAAGGCTTTTTCAGCATCTAGGGAGATGATCATATGGTTTTTCTTTTTCAGTTTGTTTATATGGTGGATCAGGGTGACAGATTTTTGTATGTTACCCTGCAACTCAGGGATGAAGCCTACTTGGGTATGGTGGATGATTTCTCTGATGTATTCTTGGATTGGATTTGCCAGTATTTTATTGAGTATTTTGCATCAATGTTCATCAGGGATATTGGTCTGTAGTTTTCTTTCTTATTTGTGTCTTTGTGAGGCTTGGGTACCAAGGTGATTGTGGCCTTGTAGAAAGAGTTTGGTAATGAACCTTTTGTTTCTATTGTGTGAAACAATTTGAAGTGTATTGGTATTAGCTCTTCCTTGAATTTCTGGTAGAATTCTGCACTGAAGCCATCTGGACCTGGGATTTTTTTGGTTGGAAGGCTTTCGATGACTGCTTCTATTTCATTGGGGGTTATGGGTCTATTTAAGTTGTTTGTTTGTTCTTGATTTAATTTTGGTAAGTGATAATTATCCAGAAATTTGTCCATTTCCTTTGAATTTTCAAATTTTGTGAAGTACAGGTTTTCAAACTATGACCTGAAAGTTGTCTGGATTTCCTCTGTGTCTGTTGTTATGTCCCCCTTTTTGTTTCTGATTTTGTTAATTTGCATGTTCTCTCTCTCTGCTTTTTCATTAGTTTGGATAAATGTTTGTCTATCTTGTTGATTTTCACAAAAAACCAACTCTTTGTTACATTGGTTTTTTTGTATTGTTTTCCTAGTTTCTATTTTATTGTTTTCAGCCCTCAAATTGATTATTTCCTGGAGTCTACTCCTCTGGGTTGAGTTTGCTTCTTTTTGTTCTAAGGCTTTCAGTTGTGCTGTTAATTCTCTAATTTGACTATCTTCTGTTTTCTTCATATGGGCACTTAGTGCAATGAACTTCCCTTGTAATACTGCTTTCAAGGTATCCCATAAGTTCAGGTATGTTGCGTCCTCATTCTCGTTGACTTTTAGTAAGTCCCTAATTTCTTTCTGTATTTCTTCTTTGACCCAGGTATGGTGCAATTGCACATTGTTCAGTTTCCATGAGTTTGTAGGGTTTCTGCAATAGTGTTGTTGTTGAATTCCAATTTTAAAGCATGTTTGTCTGACAAGATACAGAGGACTATTGCAATTCTTTTGTATCTGTTGAGGTTTGTTATGCCATGTAGTATGTGGTCGATTTTAGAGAAGGTTCCATGTGGAATAGACAAGAAGGTATATTCTCTTGTGTTTTGATGGAATGTTCTATAGATGTCTGTTAAACCCAGTTGAGACCTAACGTCTGTTAGTTCTTTTGTTTCTTTGTTGAGTTTCTGATTGGTGGTTCTGTCTAGGATCCAGCCTACAGGAACTCAGAATGGTCCTGCAGAGATATGTTGATCTGTGGGAGGGGCCCAGAACTCCAGTAGAGGACTGGCAATGGAGTCAGAGACCAGGCAGGTGGAAATTGCAGGTGGTCCCATGTTCATATTCAGGTAGTGTGCTCAGAGCAGCTCCAGGAAGTTCTCCGAAGGTGGCTGGATTTTTCGAAAAAATTCTTTACCGGCTATGAAACTGAAAGAGTGTTAATATGAACAATATACAAGGAACAATCAACAACAACAACAACCAAAAAAAAAAAAAAAAAAAAAACTTAAACCTAAACATCAAGAAAATGAAAGGCCTAATTAAAAATTAAGTCACAAACTAATCAGAGTTCTCAAAAGATGAAGCATAAATTGTTAAGAACATTTAAAAAATATTAAACATCTATAGATATCAGTCAAATGAGAATTAAAACTACTTTGAGATTTTTGTCTTAACATAGATTGGCTGTGATACACAAATAACAAATTTTGGTATGGATTAGTGAAAAGGGAATACTCATTTACTATTGGTATGAGGGCAAAGTGGTACAACCACTAAGAAAATCAGTGTGGAATTTTCTGGAAAGGCTAGAGATAGATCTCCCATTCAATACAACTATGTGGGCATATACCCAAATGACTCTATATCCTCTACCAAAATACTTCCTCATCCATGTTCATTGCTGCTCTATTTACAATAGTTAGGAAATGAAAACAACCTAGATGTTCCTCAATGAATGAATGCATAGTGATACTATGGCAAGTTTACACAATACAACAGTATTTAGTTGTTAAGAAAAATGAAATCATGACAGTTGCAGGTAAGTTGATGGACCTGGAAATGATCATTCTGATGGAGACAAACCAGACTCAGAAAGACAAATACCATGTTCTTTTTCATATGTGGGTATTTGCTTCAAACTTTAGATATATGTGATTAAATTGCAATGGAATCTTTACTTTTCTTTTTCTTTTTTTGAGACAGGGTTTCTCTGTGGCTTTGGAGACTGTCCTGGAACTAGTTTTGTAGCAATAGAATCTTTTGAGGTAATGGAAAAATCCAAAGTTCTTCATTCTATGTTGTCCACCCCAGGCTCTGGAAGCCAAGAAATATGGCAGGTTTGGGTTAAGGAATTAAAATTTTTGCATTATAAGTAACTTAAGTTGATATTGCCACATATGTCTAGCTACCCTATTGAGAAGCATAGGTGTGAAGAAAGGAGATGGTAAGGTAATAAAATCCTGATATGTCAGAAATGCTGAAGAAATAAAGATATTTCTGTAATCCTTCTTAGGATGTTTAAGAAAATACAAACATTTTTGAATTTCATGGTTTTTTTTTTTTGCTATATTTCATCAAATATTTAAGATCAAATGCTAAGAAGATTTTGTGTTCAAAACCCACAACTTTTCAACCCAACTTTCACTTCTACTCAGTATAAGTCATTTAAAAGTTATTTTTTCTTGTTCTTTGGATTACTCTAATTTTTGTGAACTATGAAACTATTTCTATGAATTCATTTGTTTACAACAGACATCATTTACTAATTTCCTTCTTGAGAGAATGACTACGTTTGTTTATATCTTACACTTCTTTCCTTTTCCTTTTCTTATTTTCACATTTGTTAGTATTCATTACAACTATAAAATATACATTTCTTTCTACTCATTATCAACTTTATTTGCTATCATTTCTCCCATTATGGAGATAAATACCAGTGAGTTGAAATTAACTTTTCTCCTGTAATAGTTTTTTGTTCTTTGCCTTTTGTTTACCATATTTGCTTCTATATTATCCAGATTATAAAGAGCTGTCTTGTGTTTTGAAATCATGGTGTCTCAGGTTCATCTTCACAGTGGTTCTCCAACCTGTGAGTCCAGACCCCATGAGGGGTTGTCAGAGGATCTTTCCATAGGGGTTGCATATCAGATATTCTGCATACTAAATTGTAGATGGACATTTCTTTCCCACCAGCTAATTACCAAATAACTGACTAAGAGACTGAATGTGCAGTATAATTGCTCAGCCAGTATCTCAGGCTTATTACTAACTAGAACTTAAAACTTAACCCATTTCTTGTAACCTATGTGCTATCACAAGGCCCATGGCTTTTGCCTCTATCCCATTTTGTATGTCTGATTCATTTTCTGTCATCTGGTGACTCTCCTGACTCTGTCCTTCCTCATTCTATCATTCTCACTTTGTCTTTCTACCTAACTTTATTCTGTTCAGCTATTGGCCAGTCAGCTTGTCTATTAAACCAATCACAGTGAAATATATTCACACAGAGTAAAGGAATATTCCAGAGCACTACATATTTACATTACAATTCATAACAGTTAGCAAAATTACAGTTATGAAGTAGCAATGAAAATAATTGTATAGTTGGGAGTCACCACAACATGAGGAACTGTATTAAAGGGTCAGCATTAGGAAAGTTGAGAACCACTGAAATAATGTCTCTAAGGCCCAGTGATGGGAGCTGAGAAGGAGGCAGGTGGGCCTGGAGTAATTTGCTCATTTGCTTTAGTTTTTATCTTATTATTATTATTATTATTATTATTATTATTATTATTATTATTATTATTTTAGTCTAACACAATGACATCTTGCCTATGCGAAATTAACTAAATTTCTAAGACCCAGAAAACATTTGTTTTGCTGTAAGTCTCACAAAGATTCACATCTTATTAATCTGTCTCTCTCTTTCTCTTTCTCTCTCTCTCTTTTCCATTGAAGGGAGCAGGATACCGAAAACTGATATATTGACCAAGGTCCTACAAGTGAGAAGTTGGAAAGTTGAGTCAGTTCTGTTTATCATGACAAATACCACACATATGGTTTCAGTATGATTTTCTTAACCATTCCATTCAGCTTTTTAAAAAATGTCATGGGTTAGGTTTCTTGTTTCATAGTTACAATCCACACTGTGTGTTGCAGCAGAGAAATTTGAAGCTTGTGTGCTGTGACCACAGTTTCTTTCAAGGAACTCTAAAAATGCCTCTAGGCATTAGAGTGCTTCATGAACCAAAGCTGACAAATGCTTAGCTATGTGAAAAGACCTAACTGACATTAAACTAACATTTACCAAGCACTTACAGGCTGGCATCTGAGCTAAGATATTTCCTATGCATTATCTTGTTTTATTCTTCCAACAACTCTCTATATATAATTAAATAGTTCAAGTTCCAATAATTTATCACTATGATTGGGCTACATCTTTTCTAAAATGAGGGAGAGTAATGATTTGAGCAGCAAACACATCCACATATAAAATGAATGTGGTAAAAAGGAAAATAAGGTTAGGTAGGTGCTTTGGGATTGGGGGAGAGGGATAATGTACAAACATAACTCGGTGAACAATAGTCATGTGTAAAGAGGCTGTGCTTCTAAAACCAGCAGTTCAATTCACCCAAGCAGATTGGTGTTAGGGGGACCCCCCCTCAAGTATGAGCATGCCAATTCCTTATGTTCTTCAACATTGTCAAACTTCAAGGAAGATACTGTTGGAGCAGTCTAAGGGTGGGCTTTGAATGCAGATAACGCTCTAGAAGGCTTCTTGCTGTTCTCTGTCATCCTGAGATCAATGTGACTTCTTCACAGTGACATTTCACGAAAAGGAAATTCTACATTCCAGAGAGCCTAGACCTTGCATCATGTAGAGAGAGCCTTTCTATGGGAAATACATTTTGAATAACAACTAAAGCACACAATTGAATATGTTCAAGACAAAAATCAGTCTAACTAATTGCAAAAAAATATAAGCCTGAGAAAAAATACAAAATATCAGAATTCCTGAGGGAAAAAAACCCACAATGACTTGATTAAATAATAACATAGTCCTATAATGCTTCAATCACACTCATTTTTGGCTATAGATTGGGTGATGACTTGTGTGTATGGTGATTTTTTTAAAAATAGCATTGTCTTTTCAAAGGAAGTCCATTTTTTATTATGTAGAGGGAGTATACAGACTATGATGCTTGTGTGGAGATCAGAAGACACCATGAAGTTCTAGCCTTCCTCTTTAATGTCAAACCTGGGCTTGAGCTCAGGCCTTCAGCCTTGAGGTAAGAACCTTTACTCAAGGAACCATCTCTCTGGCCCTAAAATACCATTTTCTATTAAGTTAAAATAGTTTAATGTTTTCTCAGCTAATTTAAGTATATTTTTATAAAATTATTATTGGGAGTGTGGTGTGTTTCAATCAGCTTCATAATTTATTATTGACAATATTTTAATCAATTAAGAAAAATTCCTTTTAAATTCAAGAAAATGTAAAATTTCCTTGATACATTATTTAAATTTTGAAAAATTTTTCACAGGATACTGCCTGATTCTATGTATTTTCAATCTCGTTTTTCTCTGTTCCTTTCATGTGCTACATGCCTGGGGCACATTTGTTTCTCCATAAGGTCCCAGCTTTGGTCCTGTCCTTTGAAATTCAATGCCATTTGGTGGTAGAAATATTCTTGGAGGCAGTCAATCCTAGGTCAGGGGAATTAATGGGGAATTACTCTTATCCAAAGTAAGTGGTAACTATGTCATTTTGCATTAACCAACTCCCACCAAATGCAAATCCACTTAACTGTCCTGAAGCACACCTCATACATGTTATCACCAGCTGGAGAGCAGAGCAAGGGAGGGGAGAGCGACTGGCAAAAAACCATGTTTTTGATCAATAGCTGCTGAAGTGTTTTAATGTCAAATTTTAATAAAAAAGGATGACACCCATGGGGTACACTGTTCCGCTCCCTTCTGTGAGCATCCCAGAAGAGATCTTGAGGGGACATTTTCTGGAACTTTATTATCTTTTCAGTAAATCCACTGAGTTCAGGAAGGTCTAATAAATTAAGAGGGCAAGACACTAATTCTAGTCCAGACTTTTTCTCTAACTTGTGATGTGAGCCTTGGGCAAATTACTTACCTCCTGACCCTCAGTTATTACTTTTAAAAATGTTTTGAAAAGATAACCCCAAAGGGCTTCTCTGTCTGACATTGAGCTCCATTACAGGACTAGCCACAATTACAAATCTCCCCAGAGCATGGCCTGCTCCTACTGACTTGGCACACCGTCATTTCCACTCCATGTTGGAAGCACTCTTTTAAGGATACAGTCAGATAGCAAATTTTAAGGTAGACTAGAATCGTCTTCCTATGGAGTTTTGCTCTTTTGACATCCTAGTGACCTCCGTTGGTGTCTCTAAATGATTGACGAGGAACTTATCTCCATGGTGATCACACCCATGGTGCCTAGCAGCTGGAGAGCTTAACCCAAACCTGACACAGCTTCCTATCTCGGGTTGGGCATCCATTTAACTGAAGCATCCAAAAACAAGACTTGATAGCTATGCGCTTTGGGTCCTGGAAGGGATTCCAGAATAGAGAGGGTGGGAGCACGGTGAAAACACTTATCTTGGCTTCCCCCACCCCCATTAGTAGAAGTCTCAAAAACTAAGTCCTAGTTGAGAAGGAACATTAGTAGTGAAGGAGTCATGAGGGGGTTTTGAATACTAGATGAACTATTTCCCAGTGGATTTCAATTCCCAAGACTACTTGTTGCAGACCTCATATAGTCACCCCATGTCTTGCCTGGCCCATTATACTAAGCTTGCTACATCTTCATTACATTAACTGTCCCTCATTAGATAACCATCAACCTTGTTTGTTTCCGACTTTCCTCATCTAGTGCCCTCTTTTGCAGACCTGTCAGTGCCTGACCAAGATCCCTTTGCTTGAATGGAGCGCCATGACTAAGAATTAACAGACATTCACAGCTGTGAGATTGGATTCAGGCAGAGAGTACATTCTAAAATAGAACTCGGCCACAGAGGGCATGGAAACCTGCCCTGCTCCTTGCTGCCAGGGAATGCAGCCCTGAAGCTTGGGTTTTTCACGCCTCAAACTCATTAAACTCCCAGCCTGAATTTCACACATCACAACCCTCCAGAGACTTTGGCTTCCTTCCTTCAAACAGAAGGCCCCCTTTTTCCTCAGGTGGCTTAATCAGTTCTTTACCAATTTGTTCTTGACATTGTTGTTCATCCTAAGTGCCAAGGTCTGGGCAGTGGGGAGCAGTAATGTCCCTGTAGAAGGCAGAATGTTCTATTAGAGTCACTGGGTTGTTGATATATAGAGTTGGAGTGGATTCTGGAAATCATGCAGTTCTATTAGGGTGGTCCCACAGTTTGGGTAAAAAAGGGGCAAAGTTTACACAGTGGTCTGGGTCATAGGCCAGAAAGTGAAAACCGACTCCATACTTTGTTTCTTTGAAGTCACATTTCTTAGCACTGAATAATTTAGTGATGACATTTAGATTCTGTAGGAATAGACAGCTAATATAACCATGGAGCCTGTTGCCTCTATCTTTTGCTTGCTTTGTAGAGTACAGCCTGGTCCAAGTGATAGATAAATAATTATCCAATGTTAATAAGCATCCTAACATAGTTTTTGTCATCTGGATCTCCATGTACAAACATCAAAGTTCATAACTAAATACAAAGGTGCACGGCCTTTGGAGATTGCTATCTTTGGTAGAGTGTGACGTTAAGAGAAGAAACAGAAGACACTTTGCTTAGGTAGGGTTCTAGCACAAGAGATGGAAACCCTCCTCCCACTATTTCTATGCTGTGACCCCAGGATATAGTAAATGAGGGTTCTCATTCTTAAAAGTATGGGGTTGTAGATGGTAGGAAGAGGAACCAGTAGTTAAGTTAAGATTGGGTTGTCCCTGCGAGTGCTTAAGTAGCAGTAGCAATCTGACAGTTCTAAAGGACGAGGAAGAATTTTCCATGCCCACAGTAAGCATCACTCATCCAAGAGGAAAGAATGGTGTGTACCCAACATTGAAGGGAAGAGAGCACTGGCCATGCTTGTCACTCACTGATACAACACTTGTTGGCTGGTGAAACAGCAATCCAGAACTCTTCTCAGCACAATGGGATTCTCAGCCTGTGACTACAGTTCTTAGTGTGCATTTCCCTAGCAGGAGAAAACACAAACAGGACTTTTAGATTCTGGAATGACTGCCTTTCCTCCATTGAAGGAGGATCCTTCTACTTGCTGATATTTGAGTTCAGGCTTTGCCCTTTGCTAGACTCACACTGAGGGACTGGTATTCTGGAGTCTCCATTTGTCTGTGTGATTCATCCTAGAGTCATATATCATCTATATCTATGTCTATGTCTATGTCTATGTCTATGCCTATGTATGTCTATGT
This sequence comes from Phodopus roborovskii, assembly GCF_943737965.1. Lineage (NCBI taxonomy): Eukaryota > Metazoa > Chordata > Mammalia > Rodentia > Cricetidae > Phodopus > Phodopus roborovskii. The sequence goes on from NW_026126469.1 coordinate 11,354,179, forward strand.
CTATATCTATATCTATCTTTATATCTATCTCCTGGATGTTCTTCATCTTACTAGATGGCACATGCCCCCCCAAGGTGTTTGGGTGTTGTGTGTGTGTGTGTGTGTGTGTGTGTGTGTGTGTATTGCCTGCATGTAGGTATGTGAAAGGGGTATGTGCCTGGCCCTTGAGGAGGTCAGAGGAAGGTATGAGACCCCCCCTGAACGTAGAGTTTCAGATGATTATGACCCACCATTTCAGTGCTGGGGAACAAACCTAAGTCATCTGGAAAAGCACCCAGTGTTCTGGGACCAATAAGCAATCTCCCCAGGCCCTAGATAGTGTGAGCTTGGAGATGGTCAGAGCAGCTGACTCACTAGGACACATATGTGGTTTGTGTTTCAATGTAGACAAAGCCATTTGGTCACATGAAGAGAAATCAATTATTCTGTTGATGACTGAAGGATTTCCTGGGACATGAAGCTCTAGGTGAATCGGGACAGCTAGTCATCTTTCTTCTGTGGTTACAGTGGGGTTTCTGCAGACAGTAGACTGATTTGAGGACTGAGTCTTAGCTTTGTTGTTACCATGTATATAGCCTTGAACAAGTTATCGTGAAGCTTAGTTTCCTTGTTTATGAATTAAAAACAGCAATGATTGTGATAATTGTGTTCTAAAGGTGTTATAAGTACTAAATAAGTTAATGTAGCTAGTATTAACTGTTGCTACCAGCAGAACATAACAAACTTATCTTCACTCACTTAATTCCAGTTTCCACAGCCAATCTTTTTTACAATGGTTTATAATGGTCAGAACAGGATATGATTTTTGTCCACTTATATGCTTACATACTGTCTTCACAGGATTTGAGCTTGTCTTTGGTACTATATGCTTGTCCTGACCTTAACATTTTTTTTTGTTTATTTGTTTTGCATTGCTTGATGAATTGGGCCATTGGATACCATGTAAACCTGTGACTGAATTTTGAGAAAGCATAAAGTTTGTGCTGGTTATTAATTATTAACATTGATGTGGGTTGTCCTTCTGTGTAAATGTTTGTCCTATTGGTTGATGAATAAAACACTGATTGGTCAGGCAGTAAGATAGGTGGGAGCAGGAGACAAGGAAAATTCTGGGAAGTATAGGCAGAAAGGAGTCAACATATGAGCCCAGGAAGAGAGGACATGAGTCAGGCATTCCCACGTAAGATAAGACTATGTAGAAATACATAGATTAGTAGTTATGGGTTAACCATTAAGACAGAGTTAGCCAATAAGAAGGCTTAGCCACTGGCCAACATTTTCATAACTAATATAGTGTCCATGTGTTTATTTGAGGCTGATGCGGCTGTAGGACCAGGCTGGTGGGAAAGAGTGCTTGTTATACATTATTATTATTAATCAACTTGAAATGAGTTGGAATGCCTGGGAAAAGGAAAGTTTAGTTGAGAAAATACCTCCATCAGGTTTGCTATAGGCAGATCTGTGGGAGCATTTTCTTGATTAATGAATGATGTGGGAGGTCCAGCCCACTCTGAGAGGTGTCACTCCTTAGCAGGTAGTCCTGGGTTCTATTTTTTAAAAAGTATAAGCAAGCCAGTAAACAGTACTCCTTCATCTCTGCTTTAGTTCCTACTTCTAGGTCCCTGCTTTAGGTTCCTGTTCTGACTTCCCCTGAATGATTGACTATGAGGTGTAAGTTTAAGATGAAATAAACCCTTTCTTTCCTAAATTGTGTTATCACAGGGACACAGAACAAGCTAAGGCAGTCCTATTCCTTGGGTTCTTCCAACCTCTGCTCTACATGGCAGTGGGTAAACACTGGGCTCTACCCCTAAGCACACCCCTGCATGTTGCTCAGTCTTACTCTCTTGCTCTCAATTCCTAGTCCTCTAAATGAGGAGGGTGGGCAATGGTCCCCAAGGTCTTTTGTATGAGTGGCAGCACCCTACTACACACATTTTTGTTGGCTCTGTTTCTTTTTCTCCAGCCAAAGAAACAGATGAAAGTGGTTGAAGCAGCTCTTCATGTATCTAAATCTCTCCTACATTAAAGCTCAAAGTTCTGAAGTTTCACACAAAGGGTAGTTTAGGCCCTGCCTTCTCTAATTATGGCCCATTAAGGCCCCAGATCCCTCCTGTCTGCTGAATGCTATTTAAAATTCTCCGTGGCAGTAGCCCTAGCCAAGGACACAAGCTACTGCACTCACTTTTGTTGATGTTTATGTTGAGAAAGCAGATAATCCTTGCTGCAGTGACATGTTGATTGAAGCAAGTAAAAACCGAATAAGGTTTTAGAATTCTAATTGCTGACAGATTCATAATGGTGTGTGAGGCCTGCTGTCTGCCTGGCTGGCCCTGGTGCTCAGAGCAAAGTGTGAAGTTGAAGAATATATTGTTCCTGGTATGAGATTTCTCAGCCTCCGAATGGTTTCTGTCTGAATGGAGGTATGGGGGAGGTAATGGGGTGAAAACATCCATAGTACTTTAAAAGTAGGAGGGACAGGACCATCAAGAGATGGAAGAATATTCTAGGGGAAGACACCTGAGGAATTACCAGGGAGGGGTGACCTATGTTACAGGGGACTCCATACTCAATCTCGTTGACTCATCTGTTAATGGCTGTATAAGAATAAAATTGTTTATAGTTCAGTGTTTCTCTGGTTTTCCCGAAAAAAATTAAACTGTATCCAGGTATACACATAGTAACCAAAGTATATAATAGCCAAAGAACATCATAATGCCCACAAAACCAGAGTATTTTTGCCACCAACCCATGGGCAGCAATCACAAGCATGCTTATGTGTCTATGGAACGATAAAAAAAGATTATGAGAATTTATAAACATGAGTGTAATACTAGCTATTGATGGTTCAATAAAGATGAGTGTGACTAGAAGCTTAGAAAACTATTTCCAATGAACTATATAATTTTAATTTTTGTCCAACTTTTGAGCTAAATATAATATGAACAGTTTTAATTGCAGATGGTGGCAAACAGGCTTTAGAATAATCACCTTTTGTGTTTCTATTTCTCTAAACTTAAAAATGACAACAACTATTATTGTCCCTGAAAACCTTAAGATTTTGTGGCTTTGTAAGATAACTCTTTTGAATGCCTGTCCCTTTCTTTCATAAGAAGTACCTTTAGATGACACTAAAGTTCCCTTAAATGTCCCCATCAATATTTGCTAAGATAGTAACAGGGATGGTTAAGTTGTAGAGCAGGCAGAATTTATTTCAAAACAGCAAGTCACAAGCCAGACCTGCAAACCACTTCCAATGTCTAATACTTCCTATGGACACATGTCCTTAGATATGTATTTTAAAATCTAATGTTTGAGAATCACTTCCACCATTGGACTTAGTAAAAAAACACCTATCTTTTTTTAATTAAGAAAAACAGAAATGGTTATTTGGGAGAAAGAGTGAACTTGGAAAGTGAAGTGTAATTTGGAGATGGAATGATTGAATTTTGTTCTAGTATATCATACTTTCTACTAGGGTAGTTTTGGTCAATGCACTTAAAACTCTCCAGCCTTAATTTACTTATCCGTAAAGTCACTGCATGAAACTAGGTGAACCTTTAGAACTCATTTGGAAAACAAACAAATAAACAAAGCCAAATGTATTACTTGTAATAGATTTGGTCTAGGAGAAGAGCTGTGATGGTGAAAGGGCCAGGGATGAATTCCACAGGGCTCACAGTGGTAACAGAGCCTAGACTAGAGGTGGCCAGTGCTCAGGAGGCCCAGCAGCCAAAGGCCACAGCATGATTTCCAATCCTTCCTTTGAATTCTTCTTACTTCTCTTTAGCACACCCTGTGTACTGCTCTGCACTGTGTTGCCCTGGACTTCTAAGCTAAGGCTGTATTCTGAACACTATTCTTTTGACACTCTCGTTCTCCCACTGGCTTTGTGATCTTTTATGCCATCTACATTGAGCCCCAGCTTTCATTTGGCATAGCAACTGGTTTTTTGGGTTTTTTTTTTTTGTTTTTGTTTTTGTTTTTTTTTGTTTTGTTTCAAAAGCAACTCTGAAAAAAAACTTCTCAAAGTGTTGGTGTTGAAAACTCTTTGCAACATGTAACTTAGGGTATTTAATAAATAATCCTTTGACTAATCGCTTTAGGGTTAGGGTTCCGGTTAGGGTTACTCACTCTCTCGTTGTTATTATAGACCATACTTACTTACAAAGCTGTACTCCGCTTAAAGCAAAACATGGAATGTGTCTCTTGGTAAAGAAACTTTCATTCTGAATTCCAATTATGTTGTGTCCCTACATTATCCTGCCCTCACAGCAATTTGACTTTTCTAGAATCATCATTTAAATGTGTTCTAACTGTCCTGTCCCACCGTAAGTTGGAGAGAAGCTCTGGGAACACTATGAGCTAATAAATGGACAGTTTCTAGATTAAAGCAAACACAGAGACAATGATTAAAGAGTTTCCACTCTAGTAAAGTGAATAATAAGCACTCAGAGACTGTCTTTGGATAAAGATACCTGGGGGCATCTTTCAAAGTCCACTGAGTGGCCTTGGCTGGAGCTCTTCAGGAAGAACATACCAGCAGTCATTTGTTCTCCATATTAAGGAGACAGACTGAAGCCACGATTCAGGCTTGCCAAGACTTTAAGCCCACGGTTCCAAGAAGTCTAAGAATTCTGAAGCGGAGACCACTGGGTTATGTTCCCAGAAGGAATTGCCAGTCCAAGCTAAGACAGCAAAGTGGGGTGCCTGGCAAGGAATTGCCCTGCAAGCTGAAGACAGCAAAGTGGGGTGCATCTTTCCCCACCTGTGGCTGAGTTTGGACAATTCTGACTTTCCTTCCAAAACCGGCTGGAGTGAAAGTCCACAAAGGGACCTGTTGGCTGCTTCCAACCCAGTGAACACATTTTAGCAACATTTTCACACTGAGTCCTGTTGCCAGCTTTTAACACCTACCTTTTCATAGCTGTTGACTTTGCTTTAATGCAACACCTCACCCTGATCAGCTTAAAGTGTAACTGACAGAGAGAAAGCAGCCTGGATTACTGTCTCTGTGGATGGGCCATAAAGACAAAGGCTGATGACAGTGACATGAGTCCCTGGTGCTGTTACCTGATGCAGTGACAGTGTTGTTTCTGGAAATCTCTGGAGCTTGGGAAACAGGACTGAGGAGGGAAAGGGGACAGGGGGAGAGTTACACATACACCTCCCACAACCATATTCTATTCCAGGTAATTGTGCAACTCTGTTTCTTGTCTTTCAGGCTATAAGAGCCAAGGGACAAAGCTGAACTATCTTGATTTTTTTTAAACCTACTAAAAGGACATCCTGTATTCTTCCTCAACTAAAGGCAAGAAACCTTCCAGTGGGGGCAGGCCAAGGTGATGTGGTCAGGAGGATCGCTGTTGGAAGTTGAATTGTTTTCTTTTTTCTTTCACTTTCAGGGCCATGCTCATTTCAGCTCTGGACTCAAAGTGCTCTGGACTTAAATTCAGACTCCTCTCTCTAACACTGCACATTTGCTGGGCTCGGTGGCACATGCCTTTAGTCTCAGCACTCAGGAGGCAGAGGTAGGAGGAGCTTTATGAACAGCAGGCCAGCCTGTGGTATACAGTCAGACACTGTTCCAAAGAAACAAAACAAATAACATGTGGTCATCCTCCTGCATTCTGCTAACTTGCATTGCCCTCATCTCCCAGAGAAAAGAAAACCTGTTTTATAGGATGGAGTTAAGGACTGACTGAAATGACTCAGGTGAAGAACTTGTTGCAGGGATAAGTACATTCTAGCACAAGGCTGTTAGCTATTGCTGTAGTGGCCATGGTTACAGGCAGCTGATGGCGTAGCCCATCAGAATCCTGTGGCCCCTGAGTAAGAAAGAGCTTTAATACAGAAAAGGAAGGGGGCCAAGTTGGCCCTCTCACACAGAACCACAACTAAGGGCCTTCAGAGAGTGCACCGCTCTGGGTTATGGCTGCTTCCCCTCTCCTTGGGGTGTGGCCGAGAAGACCTTTCTGGCAGGCACCCCAATCCTTTTGAGCTCCATTCTCAGCTACTCCCCCTCTGGATCAACCTGCTTTCCTATGCCTTTATTTGCCCTACCCTGGTTTTCTGAGCAACTCATGCTCTTTGCCAAGTTCGAATGTCACACCTACCCACTCTGTTTGCCCCTCTAATTTTATTGCAGTTCACTCTCCTTTCAGTTTTATTCAATCAATCCTAGGAAAGCCCAGGCCAAGCTGCACTTAGGTGGTTTTCATTTAGGAAGTCCCAAGTTTGAATTTCCTCTCTCCTTACAATCTTCTTAGCTGTACTAGACGTGGGCTTTAGGATCAGTAAGGGACTCTCTTCTCCTGCAGTTTTATGCAGTTTCCAAAACAACACGAATGCAATTTGTGGCTTTCAGTAGACGCTATTGCACTGGATAGATGGTTTCTCCCTACCTAAAGAAAAGAAAAACTTCTATTCTGCTGCTAGCTTCCAGAAAACGAAAACTGTGATACCTATAGGTATGCTTACAAGTCAACACCCCTGATCCAAAAATGAAGTAAAGATAAATCGGGAAGGCTGTGATTTCTCAAGAGACCCTTCTAAACATCTGACTTCACAGGATCGGTGCTTAGGAAAGATACTTGTCCTATGGGAGGCCTGGAATACCAATGACTAGAGGGGGGGGGGGAGATTAGCGCATTTGCACTGAGCAAGGGATGCAAAGCAGTCTGATTCCTGTCTCTCTGGGTAATCCCCCTTTCCATTTTCTCATGATTGTCTACACTAGAATTTCTTAATCGTTCAGGGGGCTTAGAGTGTGATCCCTTGAATGTATAATTATCTCCATTATTCAAAACAGAAGGAGACTCGTGCCAGCTCGGGGGGAGGGAGGAATAAAAATAAAAATGTAGCCTGCAGCAGAGAGTGAACCCCAACTTTTCCCCTTGTCAACATTCTATGGTTTCCCCAGTGTCCACACCACATAAAATATCCCCAAATCATGTTACAGTGGCAAGATGAGAATACAGGCACACAGCACGATGCTCCCAGCAAAAAGTTCAGTGTTTGGTTCAGATGTACACAGAGGGCACATCACATCTCCCCGTCACACAGTAGGATGTATGCTTGGAGAAAGTGAATTGGTCACACATAGCTTCCCAGTGTCTATCAGAGGTTACTGTCCCCTGTCCTTGGGTAATGTATTGACTACTTCTTTTCCTGGAACCCTTTGAATAGAGGCCGTGGCTCTCAGAGCATAGTCTCTGCATGACACTCTATAGTCCCTGGGGCTCTCAGGTTATATAGTAATGAGAGAAACCCTGAGTGGGATTAAGGTGACTGGATTCTAGAACTGTTCATGTTATATAGCAGCCATGCGATGTTGAGATGGAACATCTCTCGGGCTTTAAATTTGCCTATCTTTGAAAGAAGGCACAGATTTCTACTGTGATCATCACTATCTTCCTCTACAAGCAGGTGGAAAGGGAGTCCTTCCAGGTATCCAAGTTGCGTGGTTTCTGCTGTGCTTATCCCTTTTTGCTGCTGGACAGGATCTACAGACAATATGGGTTCCTGTCCTGTGTCTCAGTGAAACTATGATAGCAACATTGAAATCTGGAACTTCATATGTGTTTTATGAATCATAAAGTATTTTACTTAAAATTGTCTTCCATGTGTTTACTTGCTTCTTTATTTGTGTGCATGTATGTATGTACATATATATGTGTGTGTGTGTGTGTGTGTGTGTGTGTGTGTGTGTGTGTGTGTGCAACTTTCTCATTACTCTGCCTTATTGTCATTGAGTTTGGAAACTGATGACTGACTAGACCGGCTTGTTAGTAAATACCAGGGATCTTTCCTGTTTCTGCCTCCCCAGTGTTGTGACTCTGGATAGAGGTCACTGTGCCTGGCTCTGTTGTGTGGGTCCTGGGGATGGAGACTCTATTACTTACTCATGATGGTATGACAAGTACTTTTCTTCACTAAGCTATCTCCAGAGTCCCATGCTCAGGCATGGGCTCTGTAGAATCTGGTGATGGAACACATTTTATCAACGATCAACTGTATGGTTCTCAAAGGAGGACCTCTAAAAGACAACCGGAAGTAGGGTAAATACACGGCACTTTCCCATTGGTCTCAATTCCCTTTTGTAACAATGTTTACTTTGAATTCCACATGCAATTAAGTCTCTGTGTGTGTGTATGTATGTATGTATGTATATATATATATATATATATATATGTATATATATATATATATATATATATATATTCTCAAAAGGTACTTTCTTCAGAATTTTTTGGTTTTTGTTATGGTTTCTGATTTTGCTTTTATGGTTTTTCTGAGTGTTATCTTAGTGTCTGTATGTGTTTCTTTTGCTTTTTCAAACTCTTTTTTTCTGTTTGTTTTGTTATATTCTAGTTGTTTTTGCTTTATGTTATTATTATTATCGATGCCTATTTGTATTCAAATGATAGAGAGAAAGAATATGGATTTGGGTGAGTGAGGAAGTAGGGAGGATTTGGGAGGAGTTAGGGGAGCTGAAACGATAATCAGAATATATTGAATGGGGGAATTCTATTTTCAATTAGAAAAATGATTGAGGAAGGTTTTTGGTTTTAACTACATTCTTTGTGACCCCTGAAGAACATTGCAGCTGACCCTGGGTTCCCGGGTGTCTTCTGGGCAGTAAGGGCTGCGCTTTGTTCATTAACTTTCACTTGTTCCTGACCATGACAGGGATCGGGGACATGGATGGATAATACAAAGGAGGGGCGTGAAATCATTTATATGGCATTCAGTTTCTAAATGTGCCATGAATATTTTTTTTTCTGAGAAAATCTACCTTTCTAATCCCCTTTGCTGATATGAAAATGAGTTTGCTTTACCTGAGCTCACAGTAGATGTTGGTAAAATTGGAATGTGGAGGAGAGATGTTCTGGGAATGTAAGAAAAAGATAGCCTGGCTTAAATCCTCATCTTCCATGCCTCTTGACTCCTTGGGCCCCTGAAGGATTTTATTTTTCTGACCATCACTCTATTCTTGCTTATGATGTCATATCCCCCCCACCCCCAATTCCGACTGTGCACTCTGACCTGGCCCTACTCTTGGTGCTTTCCTGATTCTTCCCAAGTGACATCTAAACACTGAGATGCTAGAAGTCCTAGGGGAATGAAGCAGTTTTTCTGTTTGGAAATGCATTTCATGAATCTGGACAGATTAGTTGCCTAGAAGTATGGAGTCATATGATGTTTTTGCTCTATAGGAGATTAGTATTCAAAAACAAATAAGTAATGCATTTAAATGCAGATTTTTCTTATCATATTCCTCCAGATCCTGATGATGGATATAGCATCCTAGACTATGCATCTTTCCTGCCATCAAGTCTATAGCATTCTATTTATGTTTTACTTTTTCTGTTTTGATGAGCTTGTAAGATGTTTTCTTGTTAGTGGAAATGCTTATCTCATTTCTAGTTCAGGACTCTCCTCTCAAACCTCATGACCTCAGTGTGGCTTGTTAGTGGATAAGTTCTAATACATGAAAGGAATACATATAAATGTTTCAATTTCAAAAGCCCAAGGCAGGACTGAAACCTTCGAATGGAAAGCTGTAGGGCTTGTCCAAATTTGGGTAATCTGAGCAGCAATAATGAAGTTTGTGGTATAGATGGGTTTTGGTATATAAGTAATAACTGATTTTCATAGAAAGCTTTCATATTAACTCTGCTTGGTTGAAAATATATATCTGGGGGAAAGGTGAGTCAACTGTGCAAGTTTATGAAGGGCTTATGAAGGGCTCATAACTTATGTGAGAAGAAGAAAACCCTTTCTGCTCGTTGGTTAACTTCTTACATAGTGAGAAGATCATCTCCTCTGCTCATTGGTTAACTTCTTATGTGATGAGAAGACAGTCCTCTCTGCTCATTGGTTAACTTTTGTGGCTTACATGAGAAGACACTCCTCCCTACTCAATAGTTAACATCCAGGGGCTTACATGACTGTTTAGTAATCTTCTTTCAGATGGATGAACTGAGATGGAAAATGAACTGGAATCATTGCATGAGTAGATTCAGACAGTATCATACGTGACATGACAACATGGGTGGCAGTGAACAAAGACTAATACAACATTTTATCTGCAAAAATAAATATATGCCTTAGTAAGTAGAGACTCCAATCCAGATATCCAGAAAGCAGCTCTTCCTCACTTCTGAGGGCTTAGGACAGCAACCAGAAAGTGATGGGGAACATATGGCAAGACCTTTGTAACATCTGGATTAGCCAAAACTTTTGAGGTGTGACATAAACTAAAACTAAGATTTGGCAATAAGGCAAAGGGAAAAGTTCTATTTAAGTGACATTTTACTGATGGAAGTGGATAAGAATGACGAATAAGCACCAAAGGAGAATACATTAGGAATTAGAAAGTTCTACTGAAAAAAAATACTTTGAGAGAAGATTGCTGGAAGGGAATGAATAATTTTAAATTCAGTTAAGGTATCTTTAGCTCTCAGAGGGAAAAACCAGAACTATGCCATGGGTGGGGATGATGAACATAAGGCTGGGAAGTAGTTGCACTGTTCTATGTGCCTGAGGAAGTAAGGGAGGGCAGGGAACTTGTGGCTTCCTCAAGTAGCGAGTATAGGGATGCCCAGGTGAGTTGTTCCCTGTGTATTCAGATGCAGGGCACAGGAGGCACTTACTTTGGGCTCTTATTCCCGAGATGGGAAGGCTGCTGCGATGTAAGCAAAGGGAGAGCACGATGTGACATAGTGTGTAATAGGATCACTTTAGATGTGTCAGTAACCTAGTTATGATCATGTGGATCAGATTGTTAGAATGTAGATTCATATAAATGGTCAGCTTCTGGATTTTTGGAAACCAGGCATGTTTTTTATGTGAATAAATGTGGGCTATGAGAAAAAAAATGAAGTGAAAGATAACCTCAAAAGTTTGGCAAAAATGATTAGAAGAAGAGAGTTACCATTTACAGAATGTTCGGTTATGAGATACCAAAACTTGATCTGGAACAACTTATGGATGAAAGGAGCCACAATCTGGTGCAACACATGGAAAAGGGCCAATGAGGAGAGAAAGCAGCTCAGCACAGGAGCATTCCTACCAGTAGCTACAAATGCAAATCTCTCAGCTAATACTAGCATAGTTCCAGATGTTTTCCCCAGTATCTAACACAAGCCTCTCAGAGCTCAGGTGCATCCTTGAAAAGAGACAGCCAAGAAGTCCTAGTTAAAACTGAAGGGTACGAAGGACTTCAAATATTGACCAATTTTTCCTGCCATCAGAACTGAAACTTAAGTAAGTGTTACATAGTAGTGAGGTTTGGGTTCCTCCATGTATCTTTGTTTTCTTAATTAGCAGTATTATATGTGCTATAATTTTGTTGTAATGTGTATCTTTTGATATTAAAATATATCATTTCCCCTTCCCCCTCCAACCCTTCCCATGTACTCCTCTTTCTGACTTTCAAATTCACATCCTTTATTTTTTATTTGTTGCCACACACACACACACACACACACACACACACACACACACACACACACGAAATTCCAAAGTATATAAATACAACTTAGTCTGTATAATGTTACTTGTATGAATATGATTTTAAGGCTGACAACTTGGTAATAAATAATCAATTGTTAGACTCCTCCCTGGGGAAGACTATTTTTTCCTGCTCTGAGAATTCCTTAGTTTCTTGTAGTTATTTGTCTAGTGTTAGACTACATGAGATTTCTCTCTTCCACTAGCATCCATTGGAATTTATCCCTGTTCAGGTCTTGTTTAGGGTGGTGAGGCTTCATGGATATAGCTTCTCTGACATAGGAGATTCAATCTCATAGAATCATAGGGTTTTCATTGACTCACTAAAGACCATAACTATAATCAACTTGAGGAAAGTTTATAATTCAACGGCAGTCTGTCACCATTCAGGACAGGAATTCAAGACAAAAACCTGGAGACAGGAACTGAGGCAGAATCCGTGGAGGAGTGCTGCTTCCTGATGTGTCCTCCATGGCTTGCTCAGCCTGCTTTCCTACTGCATCCAGTACCACCAGCTCTGGGATGGCCCTGCTCTCAGGGAACTGGGCCCTTCCATACCAGCCATTAATTAAGAAAACTCCCACAGGCTAATTTGGTGGGATTCCCTTTTTTGAAATGCCTCCAGTTTGTGGTAAATTGACATAAAATTGACCAGTTCTTGTGGAAAACTTCCTGTTCTTCATTCTTTTAAAATCTTCTTGCCTCCCTTCTGCAGTGATCCCTGGGCCTTAGGTGCAGGAGTTGTGTTATGTGTGTATCAGTTGGAGCCGGGCACCACAAGGCCACTTGTTCCCTGCATTTTGATCCATCATTGCTTCCTGTAATGATTTACATCTCCTTCAAAGAGAAGCTTCCTTGATGAGGGGTGAAGGCTACACTTTCCTATGGGTATAAGAGCAGACATTTAGAATGCAGTTAAGAATTATGCTGGTTTAGAAAAGTGGCCATTGCTAGGTTCTCCCCCAAGACCCATGACTTTACTAGTCCCAGATAGTTGACTAGGTTTCAAGTACCAGGCATAATTTCATTCTTGTTGAGTAGACATAGCTGTGGGTCATTGCTAAGGTATATATGCCACTACTGCCCCCGTAGGGGTACTGGTGCTCTGCCAGTCATTATTGTGGTCTACAGGCATCATAGCTGAGTAGGATCATTGTTTGGTTCCTTTTTTTAGATGCTTACATGGAGACTTCTGGCTCCGTGAAAGCTATTCCTCAGGGAGGACATTTTAAGGTCAGATCCAGATTGGATCTTCCAGGTTCCATGTCTACAGCAGGTGGTATCTTTAGCAATAGGGACTGGCCCTGGGAGGTGATAAGTGGCATCAGCAATACTCTACAATATTTGGGAAAATTTGGACACAAGGCTAATGAACAATTCAAAGGGTTTCTTATTTCTGATATTGGGGTTTTTATTAAAAAGTCTATGCTTTTTGGGGGAACATTGTCAGCCCAGAAGGGAACTTTTTCTTTAAACTATAAGTATGTATAGCCTTATATGTGTTACATGTAATTTTAGGTAAATGGACAATAATAATTCCTTATACTTTTTCTGATATTCATATTGTTATTTTCCCCTCCTATCCCCTTCCTAATTAAAGACCCCCCTCACATTTTCCTATTCCATCCTATATATCCCTTGTTCCCTTCTCGCCTCCTCTGCATTGCTTCCTGAACCATGGTTTCCCATTTACGTTTCTCATTTCTGCAGTTATTCCAGATTATACACTCATATAAAGATTTGGGGATAGAAACTAAATGTTGAGAGAGAACATGCAGTTTGTCTTTTGGGACTCAGCTTACCTCATTCAACATGATCTTTTTCAGTAGTGTCTATTTACCTGAAAATTTTATGATCTTCTTTATCTTTGCAGCTGACTAGCATTTCACAGTGTATATGCACCATGTCTTCATTCTCCAATCCAATTCTCAACAGACTATCTAAATGGGGAGATAGTAAGATGTGAATGTAAGGCCAATGAAAGGGTAAGCTGAGAGGGACATTTGAAAACAGAATAAAAGATGTAAACCAGAGAAGGAGAGAGAGAAAGAAAGGGCAGGGAGTATACAATAATTTTCTATTTTTTGTTTTCTGGATGGCCACTTATGGGTCTAAGAGTCCGATTTTGGGTGGCATTGGCCATCAGAAGCATGCTTAGAGAAATGTGACTCAAAACCCAGAGGAATAACCTGCTGAAGACTCAATGAAATTCTCATTTTCAGCTTCATACATTTAAAGAAAAACATGTAAAGAAGAAATTATACATGTATTTTGTAGCCCTGAAGGATGGGCTCTGACTCATATGGAAGTTGCAGGGAAAGCTTTTTGGCAAGGTAAAAGAGCCAATGTTGTCAACAATGGGTGTAAGCCTCCTCTAAGTGGCAGAGAGCTCTGAGGAGGAGGTCTCACAGCAATTGATGGCCATTTGACAGGGACCTACAGGACGGATCCAGCATCAGGTTCCTTCTACTCCTGACCTTGCACTGGCCAGCAAGGGCAGGATGATGAAGACTATGGTGGCATCTATGAAGGGGATGGGAAGGAAGAAAAATAAAAACACAACTCAAAAAGTGATTTTTCTGCTAATCTACATTTTCAAAGAATAATGACTACATAATTTATCATAGACATCCACTGGCTGATTTGACCAGAAGACTTGGGTTTATTTTTAATACAAGGATGTAAATATTGACTAAATAAGTAAGGGATAGTTTGCTGTGTAAAAGGCTTAGAAGAGTTCTCAATCTATAAACACTCAAGGAAAGGACAGACAAGTGTTTCTAAGAGAGATTTTAGGGATCAAAAACTGGAATTGAAGAAAATACCACAAAGCTGAATTTTACTGTGGGTGTCATTTTTCAAATGTCTCCTAATTACATTGCAGAGCCTGTTTGGAAAGGGCCAAAATATTAGTGTGCTTAGCAGTTATGTGATTATTGTCTCATGAAAATGTCTCTTGGTTTCAGCTGACATCAACACAGCAAAATTACAGCTCCTGTTCTTGGGTTGGCTTCTAAGGCTTCTAGCACACAGACTACTCAGTTCTACTAAGGCATATGCAAAACTAGACTGGGATCTTGCCTTGACTATGCAGTATAGCTCTATGAGTTTTAGAGATTAAGTCTTAAGCGGTCCTATACCCCAGAATTTTTTGTACTCATTCACTTAGCAAAAGCTTTTGTAGTACTTATTATCTAGCATTAGTCACTGCGGGAGGAGAATAAGCTAATTGAGCAATGTTCTGTCTTCAAGGAACTCTTATGGAAGGGAAAATTCAAAAGCCAACAATAAGTGTATTGTAGATGATATGTTTCAACAGAAGTATGATGGGGCAGGGACATTTGGAGACTCCTGATGGCTTATAAAGACGAAGCTTTAGAGACACCAAGGTGATACACAAAGGGGAGGAAGAGAGATTGGGTCTGGCATAGGAAAGTGCATTTGAAGGCCTGAGTGTGAAGTAGGAATCAACAGTGTTGCTTCTGCCCAGCTAGAGAAAGAAGTAAATGCTGTAGGGAGTCAGGGATGAAAATTTCAGCACATTTGAGGTTCTTAAAAGGATTTCAGAAAGGACCAGCAATCTCAAAGGACCTCAGGTACTAAGAGAAAGATTTAAAATTTTATTCTGAGAGTCATATGAGATATTTACGGACTTTCAAACATGCAGTGTCAGTAAGAACACAGCTTTTATGGAAATATGAATAGAAAATCAAATGATACAGGAAGTCTTGTAATGAGAGAAAATCCCATGAGGATGTAAGGTCAGAGATAATCTGAACCATGTTGCACCCTGGTACTCATCGCCTCTCATTTTCAGTAGGTTTCTTGGAGATACAGTTAGAACTTCATGCACCATGTAACTACCATGCCAGACAAGAATCAGAAGACGTCATCTTCTTCATGTGGTAGTGGACCTCCTCCTGTCCACCTCTAGATTTCTGTCTCTATAAATACTTTTGCCTCTTTTAGGACTTCAGATAAGTTGGTCCACACAGTATGCATTTTGGAGACTGTCTTTTTTCATTCATCATCTATTCCGTTTTTAGATTTATCAGTGTTGCTGTGTAAATTATTTTTTATTGTGACTCTATGGGTTATGACACAAATTATTAAGCTTGCTGTGATAGTTTGAATATAATTGACCCCAGAATTGCATAGGGAGCGGCACTATTAGGAGAGGTGAGCTGGTTGAAGTAGGCATGTGTAGTGAGAAATTCACTCCCCTCTGCCCCTTCCCTCATCCTCCCCCCCCCCCAGCATTTGTAGCTCTGATCACACCCATTTGGGTGTGGTCACAGGTGCAGACATGACCTGCTAAAATGATTGAATTGGGGCTCAGAAGCCCCTTTTAGGTCTTGGAGAGTATCAAGGTGGCAGGGTCTGCATCCTTGGGGCTGGAGCGACACTATACTCACTTGTTTCCTGTGTAAGTTATTTTCTCCTAATACACTCCACTCCATCTTACTGGTCAAGCATCCTGATTTCCATGTCCAGTAGGCATGGCCTTGTTATAGGAAGTGTGTCACTGTGGGAGTGGGCTTTGATGTCTCCTATGTGACCCAGTGTGCTACAGTCCTTCCTGTTGCCTTTTGATCAAGAAGTAGCCTGCACACCATGTCTGCATGCTCACTGCCATGATCTCCTCCATGATGATGATAGACTGAATCTCTAAAAATGTAAGCCACCCCAGTTAAATGCTTTTCCTTCATGAGAGTGACCATGGTCATGGAGTCTCTTTACAGCAGTAGAAACCCTAAGATATTTGCTAATGGAAGGTAGAATCTTTAATTATTACTAAAAAAAGAAAATCAGATAGACCCTGTGATCTGGGTACACAGTAGGAAGTATAATGTGTTTCAACAGCTTTATAAACAATTACGAATTTTTATGAAATAATAATTATCTTTTTAAGATCTGTCATATAGCAATGGTCAATGTTTTATAAGGTATAAAGATATTTGCAGTAGTAGTTTAACTTTAAAATAGCTTTTGGATTTATTCATTTTATTTTACGTGTGAAAGTTTTGCCTGCATGTACACATGTGGACTGTGTGCATGCCTGCTGTCGCGTGAGACTAGAGCAGGGTGTTGGATCACCTGGAAACTGGAGTTATACAAATTGTGACCTGTGGGTGATGGGAATTGAACCCGGGTCCTCGATAGGATCAAAGAATGCTCTAGACCACTGTGCCACCTCCCCAGCTCCTGCAATAACAACATCAAAAAATTATTCACAATTGTTCCTCCAAATGTTTCCTCCATTCCTTACAAGGCTTAGCTTTGTGTCCTTGTCTCTTATACTTCTTTTCTGCCGAACATTTTTAGCTGGCCAGTATGAAGCCATAGGAAGGGGTGCATGTTTTCATGTACCCACAGCCTTATCCAAAAGGCGTGAGTTATAGATGATATTTGAGTATGCTACATAATTATCTGAAAGCTTTGGATAATACATAGCTGACAACATTGGCCTTTTTCATTAATAATTTTGAATTTGGAGATAATATTTTTTGAAAAAAATATCAAATAGTGGCTTGCTTAAATGTTCTCTCTGGATCCAGTGCCACCTCATTATCAAGTTACATGTTAATCAATTACCCTTTCAATGAGTTTTATTGGAGTCATCTATGTATCCTTTTAAGTGGTCACTGTAATTACTTTTTTGTTTTACAGTTGATAGGAGTTAGCCACAGGCCATGCTAATGTCTTCCACAGAGGAAGCAACAGCAGCTCCAAGATGCTCTGCCTGCATCTTGGCATCTGCACTGCCCAGTTGTCCACATGCATTCCCACCACCGTCGCCTGAATAGCTGCTGCAGCTGTGAATTAGACATGCTTTACACTGCATGCACTATTTGATGATAAGAGTCAAAATCAAATGTGCCAAGAAGAAAATTTTGGCTGTTTTCATTATTATGAGACCAGTTATTTGTCCACTCAAGTGTTTATAGAAGTTTTCAGGCAAAGCACTTCTAGATTCTGGGCTATATGAATAAAAGAAGGGGCACACCTTTCCCAGACTTTTTTTGATCTAATAAGAGAAGGAAAACAATTTAGTAATAATAACAGTGCATCCTGTTATTTACAGCTGGCACCATGTCAGGTGTTCGGCAGTATTTAAATCCCACAGTGGGCATGTCAATGACCTTCCTGTGGTAGAAGAGGAGCTGAAAGGCTTAAAAAATCAGAAAACATGGTCAAAGTAGAGTGACCAATGACAGAATTAAGGCTCAACTGGACATGCAGTCTGGAACCTGGTCACTGCACTGCTTACAGAGACACTGTAGGTACCAGAGGTGAGTGAAGACGGAGTCCTCCGGGAAGTTTCTGGAAGAATGTGGTCAGCCAAAACAAAATGCTGTCATTCACTAACTGTACTCCAGATTTTCTCACGTGACCCTGCTTTTGCCACGCTTTCACTGTCTTTCAGTGCCCAGGTCACGTGCTACCAATTTCCTGGCAGTCTTCCTGAAACCTGTTGTCCAAATCTGTTTGTCTTTTCCCTGTTATTCGAGCCCTCATTTCATTTAGCCTCATGTCAGGGTCCACCATTGAGTTCTATGTTCTCTTTGAAAACATTGGGCTCTTGTGTTTATCTCGCATGGGCCATGGTTGTTGTTTGCTAGCTAAAAGAATGGCTTCACTTCTCAGTGTATCTAGAAGCAAGCATATTGGAACCTGTCACTTTAGCAGGAGTTTAGTGTTTCTGAGGAAGAGTTGAAGATGGAATAGTTTCTCTTTCCTTAAATCATCACGGTCTTTCCGCTCTGGCGTGTGCTAAAAACACTGTTTTCCCCTTTGTTCCAGTTTCGCTCTTTTCTCCACAGAAAAGTCAACTGCAATTAGACTGTGCAAAAGAAGTTGTGGTGGTAGGATTTGTTCGTAAATACGATAGGACAGCATACTCCTAGTAGAGCTCCTGCGGAGGGAGCTTGAGTACATCTGCACTGTCTGCAGTGCACAGCTGTTTTCTTCAACAGCATCCTGCTTTCACTACACCAAGGATCTGTGCTCTTTGCCATGTAGACACCAGTTCTTCTGGGTACTTGCTCATTCTATGTCTCAAACACTGGCTCTTGTCATTTCTTTGAACATTTGTATAAGAGGGTAAACCAAGCGTCCAAGACCATGGAATTCTAATTAGCACTTTCAAAAACTCACTTCTCCAAATCACATTTATTAAAGCTACTAGGCTTTGCCTATACATTTAGAATTGAATTCATAACAGTTTCTCCTTTCATATAAGAGAGAAAACAAATATCTAAATTAAAAAAAACCCTACTGCTATACAGGAAAGGAAAATTCTTAAGATTCACAATGGTTAGATAGTATGCAAATATACTTTCAGTTTTCCCATCATCCACAGAGGCACAGGACCAGGACAATTTCATCTCAGCTGGAGTAGTAAGTTAACTACATGCAACTCCAAAAGCTTTGTCTATCCCGGGGTCTCAGGTCTGGTTGCCTCACACATCCCCCAACTACACTGTGGGAAGGTAGAATGGTTCCGCAGGCTGGGGAGATAGAAGGTGGCGGAGAAGTGGGGGTTATTTCAGGTCTTGAATGTCTAAGCCTTCAATGTCTGCGCTCCAGGTCAGACCTTCCTGTTGTGAAACACTGGAGCAGTTGTTGCGGTCTGAAGATAAACAACATTCCAGCAGTTCCCCCACGGCTCCTGGAGGCCTGTGCTTTTCCACAGTTCCCTGACCCTGCAAACATGCAGGAAGCCAGCCTCGGTGCCATACCTGCAGCAGCACACACAGCAATGGCTTTGTGGTCTCCGTGCTCTTAAAATAGATTATGGTAATGTGTCGAGAGTGAGTCCTCTGTACCTCTGCTTGCTCATTAAATATAGGAAACACTAACATCCTTTGTGTAGCGTTGGAAGCCCAAGCTATGCTGATTGGAGGTTGGTTAAGAACAAGGATTCTTGGGCCTGATGTGCAAGGTTGGCATCTTCATTAAAGACTAAGGCTGAATTAGGGTTATATAAGGGCAGGTTTGAAAAGCAGATGCAAGCTGTTAGCAAATTCAACCCAGCCTTCTTAGGAAAGGGTTGGACCAAAGGTTGATATAGCCAATAGAAAAAGCATTTCATCCACATTTCCCATAAGTTTTAAACTCTTCTAGAGGTGGGTGTGGTTTTAAAGAGCATAAAACCACAACAAATCGAAGAATAGCTCAGACTTGCCTTTCCCTTATGATTGAGGGTGGTTGTGTGATGATTCATGGACAAAGAATGCCAACTCTGGTCCCTGGCTTAGGCCTACCTGCAATACCACCAGGGATGACAATTTCATCAAAACACATTCTCTCACTCTATATCACTTTCTGTAGTTTATGAATTCCACTCACACCTAGTTTTATTTTTTTCTCCAGATTAATGTGTAAGGTGCATAAAAGCCATTGTACTAACCTCATCTTAGTGATAGAAAACTAAGGCTTTAGAAATACAAAATAATTTTCCCCACAATCTAAGAGTTGCCACCATTGTATAAGCAAAACAGTTCAATTTTAGATTATATTATCTTTCAAATATATATATATATATGTGTGTGTGTGTGTGTGTGTGTGTGTACACACAAAATTACTTGAATGATTGTATAAGGGGTAACACAGAGAGGTAGACATTTAACATGACTCTTAGTTAGTCAAACTTGTTTCCTTAAACACAAACACACTCTCTCTCTCTCACACACACACACACACACACAACTCTCTCTCACACACACTCACTTTCTCTCACACACTCTCATACACACACTCTCTCACACACACAAACATACACACACACACTCTCTCAAACACACTCTCTCACACACACATACACACTCTCTCTTTCACACACACTCTTTCTAAACTCTCTCTCACACATACATATGCACACCCACTCTCTCTTATACACACACTCTCTCACACTCACACTCTCTCACACACATACATACACATTCTCACACAAACACACACACACACTCTCTCTCTCACACACAAATACACACATACATACATATACACACACATACACACACACACACACACTTTATAGCCTTCTGTGTTTGGCTGGTCACCATTACCCTAGAGTTTGAAATGTAGTTTTTTGTTTTGTTTTGTTTTTCCGGTAGAATCCTCTGTTGGAATGATGGCCTCTGTACTTTTTGGATCTACTCCTTCAATTGTCATCATCTGCAAGGTTTAAGGGCAGTTATTTATTTAGATTTTTATAACAATACTTTATTGATTCTTTGGGAATTTCACCTCATTTACTCTAATCCCACTCACTTCCCAGTCCCTCCATGTCCCCTTATCCCTGCACTCCCCCAAAACCCTCAATCAATTATAAACAAAACAAATAATAAAACGAAAAATCTGCTTCTTTCCTCTATCTTTCCAAAACATCTTCATTCCTCCTAGTGGCATTGGGTGCTGCAGTGTGTGTGTGTGTGTGTGTGTGTGTGTGTGTGTGTGTGTGTATTATATATATATATATATATATATATATATATATATAGTCCGATCAGCCCCACTCATGCCACCCACAAAATGTTAATTGCAATGAGTCACTGGTCTGGTTCAAGTCCTCTGGTACACCATGCTCACTCGACCCTCATCAAAACTCCTCTTAGTTATCTTTTGTTGCCCTGTGTCATAGGGATTTTGTGATTAATAGTTCTTCAAAATCAGTCCTTTCACACATTCCAGCAGGTCATATATGGGGTCGATGTGAGGGTGGGACAACCCAAGGCCCAGGATGTGGGACTGGGTGGTAGCTGAGCTGATTGGTCCAGACCACTGGGATCATTCTCCTCAGGGAAGGGGCAGAGCCAGATCTACTATGTCCATGCCATTCTGGCCAACTCTCACACTCCCACAGTGAAAGGTGGGGCCATCTCTTCCAAATATGGAGCCCAGCTCTCTCATGTCGGGCATGGACAACTCTTCTTCTTTAGTGTTCAGTGGGCAGGGGGGTAGGACTAGTTATCCCAGGGCCAGTGAGTGACAGGGCTCGCTTAGTATGGCCTTGAGATTTCAATGCATGGTTCCTATGGTCCCCTGTGGCAACGGGCCATAGACATCATCATAGACCCCAGCTGCAGCAGGACTATGGATACAGACATGGCCCTTGGCAGCACCTTGGCTCTGTTATTACCAAGGCCCCAGTGGCAGCCATGGCCACCCAGATCAGTATGGCCCTTGTGGCAGCAAGAACTTCAGACACCAACCTAGTCTCAGGTGGCTGTCCAGACCCTGGGCATCAGCACAGCCCTTTGTGGTAACAGGAGTCACTCATCAACACAGACCCTGACTGATGCAGGGTTATGGACCCCAACATGGCCCTAAGCAGCAGCTAGGGATAAGGGAAGGTATTTCTGAAGTGGGTAGTAGGAATGAAAAGCACTGGAAGGGAATTTCCTTTCTGATTCTTTACCTCTAGGTATTTAAGGGAGGAAGAGCTGGACACTAGACAAAGTCCTTTGAGAATTCAGGTTCCCACTGACAAAATGAGAAAATTACACAATGAACCTTCTTCACCCTAGTGCAGAGAAGTGGCCCTTCATAAAGTAGCTAGCACAGATCTCCACAGATTTAGTACTACACTGGTATTATTTCTTCCTCCCTTAACACCAGTGTTCCTAAAAGGGGAAGCAATTATACTACGTCATTTTAGTATTGTGTCTTTTGACAACCTAGACTCTTCTTGGATTTGTTGAGATAACATGAGGGCAAAACTGATAAAGTTTCTGTAACCTGATATTAAATCTCTCTGCAAATGCAATAAATCAGATCAGGGCGAATTACAGCCCAGGTTTTAATTTGAGTAAAAGACTCCGGGATGGTCTTGGTGGAAGGAGAAAACCACAAGGGAGAACCATGTGGCAGGCAGGGAACCTTCTTAAATAGCTGGTAAGCATGGGCTTGAGCATTTCAGTGGGAGCAGCTGGTCCTTGGAGTGCTTTCTCAGGGGCAGGGTCTGAAGAGGACAGCTCTAGGGGAGACCTCCCAAACAAAAGCCTACTATAAAAAGTTCTATGAAATAAAAATACAGGTTTCTGGGCCTATAATAGTCTCCCTTTTAATAGGATCTTTGTTAATAATTTTGTCATTTTCTTCCCATTAGAACCCTAATTCCATTGGGTAGAGAGTATAGTGTACCTAGCTTTCTTCCTCAAAGGAAAGGTTGATTTATCTGTGACAGTTCATGCACTGGAAATTAACAAACAGATGTATAAAATGCCAGAGCAAGCCATGCATGCCACGTAGGGATTTGAACTTACAGAGCTTATATAATTGATTGATCTAGTTGATGCCACTAACCAGCCAACTTCATGACAAAGACATCTGTGTTAGAGATGGGGGAAAAATGACATGTGAAGTAGCCACCATGGTGTGAGAGAGCAGAGTTACAGGCCATGGGTCAGAGGTCTACTAGAATTGGTGACTACATCTCTAGATGTCAAGTCATTATTTCATTAGTGCCTATCAAGTCCCTCTATCAAGGGATAGAGAATAGATTTTTCTTCATGTTAAAATTACTTGCCTTCAGGCCTAAATATCTAAAACTTCTCTAGACATATGCATACTACAGTTCAATAGCTTAATGGTTTGAAATTATTTTCCCCATTCCTTAGATGGCATATATGGCAAGAGACTATTTAAAGTGGAAATAGGGCTGGGGACACTGCCACTGTGCACCACTGATCTGTGGCTGGGGTGTGTGCTGGACACCATGAATCTGAATGTATGAGTTTGGAGTTTCTCCCTGTAGAAAAAGCTGCTCTGGTGTCTAAGCTATTGGTGCTGCAAATCATACATTCTCTTGTCGTAGCTGCTGTGTTTGGAGGCTTGGGCTTGCTAGTAACAGAGCATGGGTCCTGTGGGATCCCGATGGACCAAGGTGTGAGAGATTGATGCTTAACTCTGGAAGCTGAGCTGTATTATGCACGAAACAGACACACTCAGTTGCATGCACAGTGGGCTCTCCTATTAGGCTTGTTACACAGAATTCATACTCCACTGTCCATGCTTCTGATTCATCAGATCTGATTGCGCTAGGATATATGCATTTCTTCCTCAGTGACATCTGTGCTACCGCTCCGTGGTCACAGTGAGTCACTGGCATCAGCATATTATGTTGTTGCACATAGTGGCATCTAGTCATTTGAATGGAATATTAAGAATTCTGGAAGCTCTGTCAGTGATTGTTTACCGGGTGAGGACTTTGGCTTTCCTCTTTGGGTCAACTTGGGTCTGTAATAATCTGGCCAGTCCTTAGGAAGGCATCTGATATTCTGGTTTTAATGTAAACACTTCCCACCTGTCCCAAGTATGTGTGCCCTTTTCCAAGCACTTCACATTTGTGACATTGGAGGAAGACTAATCTCCCTCCTCCCTCCTTTCTCCCTCTTTCCTGGCCTGCAACTGTTCTGTTCACAGCTGTGGTTGTTTCATTCTGTCTGCCTCTCTCTTCTCATACCCAGCCTCTCACCCTGCTGCCATTAAGATCAAAATACTCTGTTTTTATTTATTTACACCACAGCTGTCAGTGTTGTGTCTGGGTCACTGTAGGGCAACTTGCAGGGAAATGTGATCCAGGAGGAACCCTTATATCTGCAGATACTCGTAGTAACCAGTGTACACATGGTCAATAATACACACCTTCCTCTTCGCCCAGAGTGCTCTAAGGATGGATGTCTCAGGACTGTGTGTTAGGTTGACCCTAGGAGGAAAGAAGATTAGTGGTCCTTGCAATTTATACCAGGCCATTTAAAAGTATTGAAAAAGCCTGAGAATTTAGAACTTTATCACCAGAAAAGGGACATTTTTTTTTCAATGGTAAGAGCTCTATACTAAGTGTCACAAAACTGAAGTTTTAATTTTGGTTCTGTCACTAACCAGATGAGGGACCTTGAACAACACCCCCTACACACACACACACACACACACACACACACACACACACTCACACACGCACACACATGCACGCACGCACGCGCGCACTTTCTTTCTCATGTAGCCTTGGTTGAAGCCTGGTTTTGATGATTTCCCATCACTGCTCTTCAGTGTATTTAATGTTATAGAATTTTGAAGATTCCACCAAATGTTTGAATCCTGCGGTTGTCCTACATGATGGTCTGAGGTTGGTTATAAGGAAGTTCTGAGCTTCTTGATGGAACTGTAAAACAAGAAAGGCTAAGACGGATATCAGGACACTTGGATATTGCAAGGAAGTCAACCAAGGAGGCTTCATAGCAGGTAGCATTTGATGAATGATCTCAGAGAAGCAGACTGATGACCAGCAATCCCAACAGGGGTGGGAAAGCACTCAGCCAGCCAGATATATGAAAGGAACACCCAGCAGAAGAACTAATGTGAAACAGAATGAAAGTGATTAGATCCTTTCTGTCTTTGCAGTGTCCTTTTCCTCCGGTCTGTCTCCTGAGAGAAAAACCAACTTTGAGGAGAGGTAGCTCAGAATCATGTAGAATGTAACATGATGTGTGAACAATAAGCCTGGTGAAAACCTTTAGTTAAACCACATGGAGTCCTGACATTGTTAGATAGGCATGCTGAAGGCACATTCATACATGAAAAATCTATTTGCTCTGTTTCTCCGAAGAACTTTGGTTATTGCATTGATTTTTTACTAACTTTCCATAGTATTTTTCATTTTTGTGTTGAATATAAAGCATATATACATATTTTTCTAGGGCTTTGGGACCCACCTCAAAAATATTATGCAAAATACATACAGTTATTCATAAGATAAACCAATATGTTTAGGTAATACCCAATGAAAAACATGTTTTAAACTTCCTATGATAAAAAATATCTTACTAAAAATATATGCAATGTTCTTTCAGCAAGTATTTGTTGATCAGAAATTGCTAGGCTGGAGCTCTCAAAGGGATTAAGAATGATTTAATTAAAGTGTTTCATTTTATACAAGTAATTAATATAATTCACCCAACAGTTCAAAGTCAGAGATTATACTAATACTAAAATAACTCACTATTGCTCTTCTTTTTACAGAGCACCTTTGTTTAGCTAGTATAGGACTAAGACGATCTGTTTCCACATAAATTTCCCAAGCTCAAACACTTTATACTCAATTTAACTCAAAGATAGGTTAGCATCAGATTTTAGTCCAGCAGATACTATGCCAAGACCTGCTGTCACAACTTAGTAACAACAGTTAAACATTTCCATCTGATATCTGAAGAATATCTGTCAATCAACAGTATTTGTCAGTATTGCATGGAGTCTTATCTGGAGTCCAAGAGAAATCCTATTAATACCTTTCTGGGAGACTACAATTTCTCCGAATCTTCCTGTTATCATTAGTTAAATGAGGAAGCCTATGTAGGGGCAATTTCTTCCAGACTTTCAGATCCCATAATTCTAACTCCAATATTATGCAAATATTCAGAGTAATGTCTTTAAGATGGATCTGATTATCACTAAGGTATTTATCTGTCATACAAATTTTGATTTGCATGTCGTTGTTCATTGATTGATATGCTTAGCATGTAAGTTTTGTGCTTTTCAATCTTCAAATGTGTATATATTCTCATCAGTATACAGTGGTTTGGAACATTTGCTTCCAAAAAACTGCCATGTAATAAAATGTAGGAAAAAAGTCTTATTCATGTTAGTCAAATCACTTAAAATTGGGCAAAGACCCTAAGTACTTTTGTGCTTCTCTTTATGAAAGTGACACAATTTTTGTTTTGTCATCCAAAACACTGTGGCTCAGCACACAGTGAGAGGAATTTGGTGGCCCTAAAACACCATTGGAGTGCAGACTAAAATTTCTTCCTAAGTGGCTTCAAGCTGATGGATTACTTAGTGAATTCTTTCCGTCTCCAATTCTCATGATTCTGCAATAACTACTTCCTGAACATAAAAATAGGCGGCCAGCAGGACAGAGGAATGGTGGCTGCCTTCCACCAGGGAGAAAAGTTCTCTTCTGTGTGAGTAGTTCACAGAGCTGCATATATCACAATTCTCTACCAGGTTCTCCTCTTCCTCAAGAAGAATAGCTCTTAGTTTCTTTTAAGTTGCTTTACTTCTGAAGGGTTAATATGACCAAAAATACTGAGGTACTCTGGACATATTCTCAGATGTGAAAGGTGCTCTAAAAATATGGCTACCCTTGACCTGCCATCAACAGCTTACTCCATCCTTCTCTTTATCCTACTCCACCCCTGTATCTATCTTCAGTAAAAGTGGTATCCAAATATAAAGTAGATGGGTTGCATCCCATTCCACAGGATCTTGACATTTCTGTACTTAGAAGAGGATAAAGCAACACTGTGCTTTAAGTGGCCTAAACAAGGGCCTCAGAACAGCTGCCCTCACTTCCAGCTGGATCTCTCAGGCCTCAGGGATGACAGGAGATCAGGGTCACCTTGACAAATCCTCTTTTCGGAGTGTTTGAAAATCAGAGGTACATATTGCTTAAGGCAAAAAGCTGGCAATGTAAAACAAGACAAAAGCAAGGTATCAAAATAACAAAAAAAAATCTGTTAAAAAGAAATGATTCATTTGAAATGTAGCACTGCAAGGGTGCAATGGGTACTAGTCATGACTGTGAGCATCTTCTGTCTTTCTGCAACATATTTAAGTCAGCTTCTGTCACTTACTTAAGTCAGCTGCTTCGGAGTATATTAGTTCTTCAACATTTGGAATGGGGGCAGTTATTAAAAATAATTCATGTAGATTTTGGTGACAACATTCAGAACATAAGATAGATGTGAGCATAGATGTTTGGTTTGGAGTAGAGGGCTTAAAGTAATAATGGATGACTTAGCAGTTAAAAACAACATAAACAAACAAACACTTCATCATTTTCTTACTTTGTACCTGACCATTTATTGAGACTGTTCTCAAATATGTTTGTCTTCTTTCATTCAGTCATTACTCCATTACTACAAATTAAGGCAGTATTAATGTCTTTGTATAAATATTGGAAGCAACACTCATAAATTATATTAACCAGGTTTACATAACTAGGTAGTAGTTGATTAGAGGCAGTATACAATTTTACCAAGGGTATATTATTTACATTATTTAAAAGATATTTCATTGGGGCTGGGGAGATGACTCAGCAGTTAAGAGCAATCGTTCTTGCAGAGGACCCAGGTTGAGCTTCTAGCACCACAATCACTTGAAGCTCAAGTTCCAGAGGATTTGATACTCTCTTCTGACCTCCAAGGACACCAGGCATACACATGTAGCACATACACACATGCAAGTAAAAGCTACACACACACACACACACACACACACACACACACACACACACACCAGAACACAAATAAAACATTTCATAGTAAAAAAAAAAAAATGGAAAGATAAGCTGATATTTGTCTTCTACAACTAGTACTATCTTAGCCATGATTACATTATTCAGCTAAAGCAGATGTATTGACTTATAAGGAAAATGGAGTGAGGCTGGCAGTTAGCTGGGGTAGTGAAGAGGTGCCCTTGTGAGTACAAAAACTGAGGCTAGATCCCAGAACCCACATAATAAAACCAGGAATGGTGGCTCAGACTTGAAATCTCAGCACTGAGTTGGTAGATAGAGCTGGGAGGACCCTGCAGCTAAATGACCACCTAATATAGCATACTGGGTGAGCCTCAAGCCAATGGGAGAGACCCTGCCTCAAATATCAAGGTGTATAAGTCTTGGGAAATGACACCACAGTTGTTCTCTGGCCTGCACATACACATACATAAATACATATGTGTACACATACAAACATACATGCAAAATATATACTTAGTTACATACGTGCATGCATACATACATCCACAACAGTAGATTACAGAACATGGTGATTTTGAAAGACTATTCTTTTGAACTTTTAAAAATACATCTCTTAAGAGTGAGTCAGAGATGAGATGATTTGCCACCACTGTCCTCTGCCTCTCAGCAACATACAGCTGATCACCATGTTCCGTCCCTCTGTATTAAGCGTGCATATAGGACATGAGTAGAAGAGGTATGCTTCATATCTAATTCTGGCAGGTGGCAGGTGCTTATGAAGGAGTCTTCAGTTCAGATAAAGGATGTCATTAAAAAAATTCACACATGAGGTTTTTCCAAAGGTGAAAAGATCTGGTGGTTTCAGGGAAACACTTTAGAGGATGAAGTGTGAAGATTTATGAAGATCCTGCCTACAGATTTTAGTAGACTTGGAGGACATTTTAATCAGTAGCAATGAATAATTGAATAATGACTTGGGTTTCAGCTCAATTGTCTGGAAAGTAATTGCTACAATCACAGTTGTGTAAAATGTGTGAATGCAAAGTAAGTACTTGATGATATCTAGGAACGGGCGGCTTTCTATGGCAACAGTATTGTTATCACAGTTTAAAGAATTCTACAGCCTCCTAAGTATCCTATTACAGGGATGTTTGCACACCTATGCTTATTACCACTCCTTTCACAACAACAGGTATATGGAAACAGACTCAATGAGGATATAACTGAGCCCCAAGTCAAGGGATATGCAAATATCACCAAATCCTGTATCACTTTGATTGTTGTAACCCATTACAGGTGTGTGTGTGTGTGTGTGTGTGTGTGAGAGAGAGAGAGAGAGAGAGAGAGAGAGAGGGAGAGAGAGAGAGAGAGAGAGAGAGAGAGAGAGAAAGATTCCTCATATAAAGTAATAGGGTTAGACAGCTGTGTATTGCTTGCCCCAAAAGCCATACAGGAAGCAAATGCCAGTGTAGAGATAATTGAATCACCAATGAAATCAGAGTTTAGCTATTGTACTGGCTGGTTTTTGTGTGTCAGCTTGACACACTCTGGAGTCATCTGGAGTCGTCAGAGCAGAAGGAGCCTCGGATGAGAAAATGCCTCCATGAGATCCAGCTGTAAGGCATTTTCTCCGTTACTGATCAGTGGGGGAGGGTGCAGCCCATGGTGTGGTGCCATCTCTGAGCTGATGGACCTGGGTTCTATAAGAAAGCAGGGTGATCAAGCACTCCAGTAAGCAGTACCCCTTCATGACTTCGGCATCAGCCCTGCTTGAGTTCCTGGTCTGACTTCCTTCAGTAATAGACTATGATGTGGAAGTGTAAGCCAAACAAACCCTTTCCTCCCCAACTTACTTTTTGGTTTTGGTGTTTTGTCACAGCAATAGACACCCAAACTAAGACAGTGCCCCCGTCCCCAGGTTTGTGTTGCTCAGGGCTACCCAGGAGCAGCAGAGGAGCAGTGGTGACACAAGGGGACCTCAAGGCCATGGAGTGACAGCTGGCTGACTGAGTGATGGCCTGTGAGGACAAAGCATGGAAATGGCATCACAGGTGTGGTTTTCAGTGGAGGAGTATATGGCAGCAGGTGTTTCCTGGAGATTTGGAATGACATATGTCTTTCATGTGTACATACCAATTTAGGAAAACAAGGATAGATGTAAAAGTTGATCAATGTTTGGTATCTACTACCTGGTGAATGAAGATCTAATATATATTAGACTGAATCATAAGAATAAAGAAAATCAAACTTTGTAAACCTGTACATTCACACTACAGTCATAGACACAATTATAGAATGTCCCAGAAACTATATGATTAGTTCCCCCACATTTAAGAGACTAGATAAAGCTTTAAATGTTTTTCCTTTGCTTTTCTTCTTCATTGCCTCCATCATGTTCTACTCAACTCAGTTAAATATTTAGAATCTTATTTTATTTGCTAAAAGTTATTTCTTAGAGAAAAAACTCTGAGTTAGGCCCTGGGTTCTGTTAGTGACTATTTAGATGAAACTTTCACTCTAAATCCACAGTCAAAATCTTTCTCAGACTGTCTTTATAGGCTTTGAGAATGTCCGAGCATGTTGGACTATCCTGAGGAACTTCATTAGCTGAAAATAAATGGGGAGAATTCATGACTCATCATAAGAAATAGAATTTCTCTGAGATTATGGACAGAGCTCAGTGGACAACGCATGCCTCATGCAAATGTAAGGTCCCGAGTGTGGATATCCCAAACTCAGGTAAAGCCAGATGTAATAGCATACATCTGTAATCTAAATACCTACAGCAAAATGGGAGGTGAAGACTGGGGAATACCTAGTATGTAAGGGCCCAGATAGCCTGGAAAATTCCATGATGAGCAGCAAGAGACCCTGTTTCAAATACAATGGAAGACACAGATGGATACTTGAATTGTCCTCTGATTACATACATATGCCATAGTAAAAACATGCTGTCTCACATACATACACAAGAGTATGCATATTCACATCATATATTCACATAGGTCACACACACATAAAACTTAAATAGAATTTCCCAGGCTGCATTAGGGATACAGTTGTACTTTATTTGTATGGAACTACCTGAGAAATCACAAATTAATGCATTTTAAATATCAAAGGGTACAATGGAAACGATTTAGTGTATTCTTCTGTGTCTTAGAAATATTGATTTATTTAATTTTAAACTGCCTAGTGGTAGAGCCTAGATTTGACATTTGTGCATTTTATTTGTGTTTCTATCTTCCTTTTCTTTCCAGTCTCAAACACAGATTTAGTACCAAATAATGTGAACAAGTATGTAAAATCTCCTACAGTAGCTTCATGAGATGTTGTATGGGGGCAGCCATTCATCATTGGTATATGCCCAAGATGATTGTACTAGATTATGCAATACGGACAAGGTTTAGGTGATGTTTTCCTTAGAAATTTTTTTTAAAGAAAGTTTTAAATGCAAACTGAGAAAGAGCCCCTTTCTAGAATGGTGCTTGAGTTGGGCCTTATAATTCAGGTAAAGTTTTGTCAAATTTTGCTTTCTAGGATGGGGAAAGATTTTTCCTACAGGAAAAAAAAAATACAATTAAGAACAATCTTTTCAAAATAAATTTTTATTTAAATTAAAAACAATCTTATTTTACATACCAACCCTAGTTCCCTCTCCATCCTGTCCTCCATGCCCCCTACCAATCCCCCATCCACTCCCCAGAGAGGGTGAGGCCTCCCATGAGGGATCATCAAAGTCTGACACATCATTTGGGGCAGGACCTAGGTCCTCCCCCATGCATCTAGGCTGAGAGAGTATCCCACCATAGGAAATAGGCTCCCAAAGCCCATTTGTGTACTAGGGATAAATACTGGTTCCACTGCTAGAGACCCCATAGACTTTCTAGGCCTCCCAACTGACATCCACATTCAGGAGCCTGGTTCGATCCTATGCTGGTTCCCTAGCTGTCAGACTAGGGTCCGGGAGCTTCCTCTTGCTCAGGTCAGCTGT
Source organism: Phodopus roborovskii (assembly GCF_943737965.1). Classification (NCBI taxonomy): domain Eukaryota; kingdom Metazoa; phylum Chordata; class Mammalia; order Rodentia; family Cricetidae; genus Phodopus; species Phodopus roborovskii. Next base: position 11,385,954 of record NW_026126469.1, read on the forward strand.
TTCTGTGGGTTTCCCCAGCATTAATAAAAATCTTAAAGAAAGAAATATACCTTGGTTAATTTCCAATATATAAATATTTCCATGAAGGTGGAGAGACCTGACATTTCAAGGCAAAGGTCAGATTTTTCAGGTGGACAGGGCTACTAAGTAATTAGTACAGGGTGCAAGGACTGGGAGAATGAAAAAACACTAGGGATGTTCTCTTGAAATCATGTCAGTGTTTTAAAGGAGGTTTAAGTCACTAAAGCTAAGTCCCTGTTGGCAAATGTTGATGTGTTTCCATATAGCATACCTAGAAGTGACAATAGTGTTGGCAGGGACTTTCTGTAAGTCTTCAGGGGATAGATGAAACAGAAACCAGCTTCATCTGAAGCATATTTTTAGAGTTTGTATTCAAGTAGGGACCAACATGTATGAGTGGGAAGGTGCTGGCTTTGGGCCATAACTTAGACATGCCATGGTAATACAAGTCAAAGTGATTGAAATAGTTTAGAATAAGCCATTTGCCCATAAGTACTTTAGGGCTGGGTGAGGGCCTGAAGCATTCACGAGTTTGCATTTCCACAGTGACAGGAGCAGCTGAAATTGTCAGCTGTAACTTCTCTCCTGAGGGCTTATTTTAATACTGTCTTACTTCCACAGTATGTGACATCTAAGTTATCATAATGAAAACAAATAATAAAATGTAAAATCATAGGAGGCTCACTTCAGCTTAGGGGTTTTGTCAGCAGCACCATCTTGCTGCCTTTGTGTCTGGATGGCATTTGCTGGGAACTATTTAGTAAGTTTATCATTCATGCCGAGGACATAGGGCTACACATTTAATCTGTATGCTTTTCCATGAGAATAGCTGATCTTCTGGAAAATTTTCTCCTGTGCTTACTTAATTGGTATATATTATAAATCTTTAAGATCATTGGCACTGGAATCTAATACCTAGATTTAAATTTTATTTCTATTACTTTCTCTGTCTGATACCTTGGCAATCCTTTAAATTAGCTACATCTTAGTTCTCTTATCCATAATGGAGATATAATAATAGTAGCTAAATCACTGGTACATTTTGAGTCTTAAGAAAATGAAGTTTCATTAATTCCTTCAAGAATTAGAATTGGGGAGAACCCTGGATAGACAGCTTTGTGGGCTAACACTATTAATTTTAATTTCAAAAAGTGAGATTTAAAGCATGACATCTTTAGCACACTTCAAATCTTTGAATCTAAAGTGCTTTATCTGTTTAGTCTCAAACACCAAATTGTGTTATACTTTCATATGTGCATAACATCAACACCACAACCATTATACAATTAATCCAATGTGCTATTGCAGAAATTGTACCAGTCAAATGTTCTCATGAATTCTGGACTCATGAGGAACATAACTCCCTTTAATATCAACACTGAGAGCACAGGAAAGAAGATTACTATTGTATGAATAAGTTGTACAAGAATAGCATAGAATTTTGTAGATATTTCCTATATAGGAAAAATACAAACAATGAGTTTGGAATTAATAAAAACAAAAATAATATTATTAATGAGAATTTTAATATAATTACAATTTTAGACTTACAGTTCCTGATCCATATTGCTTTAAAATGTTTAATGCACATGGGGATTAGATAAAGTCATAATCACTGTAGAAGTTATTAACATTCTCATAGTACAAATGGATCTCTTAGTACTTTATCACTAAATACAGATGACTGGAAGATAAGATTAGCTAGTGTAGTCTTGGACTAAATAAACAATTGATCACAAAGGAAGCTATAAAAAGTCAGTGTCATCTGGATAACACTCTTGTTGTTTCTGAATTTTAGATTATCAATAAGTTAAAAATAAATAAGTAAATTATAAATAAACCAGAGGAGTAAATAAAAAAAATAATGTACAGAAGAAAATTTACTTCTCCTACCCAAAATAATACATGTTTAAACCTGAAGAAACATTATAACTTGTGAGTTGATGAGCAAATCTCACATAACCTCTATGAAGAAAGAAAAAAGGAAGGAAGAAAAAGAAAGAAATCAAAGTAAAGAAAGCTCTGAAGGAAAAGAACAAATTGTAAAACTCAAACTGTCAATAAGTATAAATAGGGATAAAAAAGTTTGTTACTATTTACTAAACATTTAACACTTAACAATCCCTACATTTGTTCACTGTCTTCTGTTTATTTGAGTAGATTTGGAGACATATCTTCTATAATTGTGTAGGAATGATCTTGATTTTCTTGTTTAGTTTTCTGATTCCATGTTAAGCTTTTACAAATAATTATATATGTGTCCTCTTACAGATGTGGCCTCTATCTGGACATGATCACATAGTATACATACACACACACACACACATACACACACACACACACACACACACACACACACACACACTATACATCTGTAATACTAGCATGAAGGAGGTTGAGGAGGTAATCCTGGGTTGTATAGAGAGCACCAGGCCAGCCTGAATAAATCTGAAGACTGGGTCTAGTTCTCTAGCATGCTCAAGGCCCTGATTTAGATCTCTGTTATTGGAAGGAGAGAGGGAAAGAAGGAAAAAAGGAAGGAGGGAAGGAAGGAAGAAAGGAAGGAAGAAATCAAGGAAGGAAGGAAAGAAGGAAAAGAAAATGAATTGGACTGTAACATCAATGAACAGGTAATATCTATTAAGAGTATAAAGGTATAAATAGCTAAGGACTGGAAGAGATGAAGGTTCTAGCCTGGGGATCTGACTTCAATCCTCGAACCTACATAAAGGTAGAACAACTCACCTGAGGCCACAGAGTTGCCATCTGACCTTCGTATGAGCATAAATGGTGTGAGGACCACACATGAATCATTCACACACAATAGTAAAAAATGAAAAAGAATGTGGAGCTAACACTTATAAACTCAAGTTTCATATAGTAATGTAGACATATCTCAGAACTGTAACAGGCTGTTAATGCAGAATAGACTGCAAAAAAAATTGATGAATAAAAGTCAAAGAGAGATTAGCAAGAGTGAAAAATGGTATTGAATTAGTAGGAAAACTAGTCATTTTAATAATATGTGTAACGTTTATCTCCTTAAAAACACACATACAATATTTGAAGAAGTAGGAAAGAATTGTTCCACCTCCAGTTGACCAGGGTATCTAAAATCAAGGCCCAGACCATGCTGTGTTCTGGTGACATTCAATTCTAAGTCATGATAGACCAGTGTCTTCAATGTCTCTTGGAAAATGGTTTTTGATCAAAGAACTGTACTGTCAAGTGCCAACCTCACAGAGTGGCGGGCATGCACTCTTACACAGCAGAGCATGCATGGAGCACCCTCTGTGAGGCAAGACCTAGTGTTAAAACCTAGCTAGTCAAAGACTAGGCAACAGCCTGGGGAGCAAAGGCGTCACGTGTAAAAGAAACAAAACAGACTGCTGATAACCAGTGACAATGTAAATACAGAATCAATGTCAGACACCACTGCTAATTATGGTAATGGGACAGGGTAGGATTTTACTGGGGAAATCAAGAGGAAATTAAAAGACACAAAAAGCTGGAAGAAGAGTTGATTGATGAAATGCTTGAGTTCTCACATACTCATGTTTCCAGCCAAGTAACTAACACACAGTCCTGTCTATATCCAAAGAGCACAGCCAAGAAGCTTCCCTTCTGGAGCAAACTTAGTAAGCTTTACACTTTTCTTTATTTTTAACTTTTGATTTATTCCTTGCGTCTTTCCCATCATGCAGCTTGATCCCATTCATCTCCCTATCTCTTCGTATATACCCACTGTCTTGGCAACCTTCCTCAACTCCCCCCACCAATTTTTTTTTTTATAGGAGAAAAGAAAAATGGAAATCTAGTTGTAGAAGTTGCACTGTGACACAGTGAGTCACACAGTGAGCCCCTTTGTCCATATGTCTTTACCTGCAAGTGTTCATTGCTCATCCCTTGCAGCAATGAGCAAGAGGACGGGCCAGTTCTCCTGCTTTCATGTCCTCGGGGTCAGCTCTCCCACACATGGACCATCAAGGCAGTATTTCTGTGATGCCTAGGCGAAGTGCAGAGGTCAGTCTTCCAAGGGCTGCAGCTGGTGAGGTACAGGACAGCTCTCCTACTCTTATGATCTTAGGGTCAGCTCTCCCCCTCAACTCCAACATAGAAAGGTAGGGGCAAGAGGATTCTCTTCCCCACCCATGTCACCACATGGCAGATGAGGGGCACAGCAAGATCACTCCTGCTCATGTTCTTGAGCTGACTTACCCTTGCCCTGTAAATAGGGTCTGCCCAGACGAGGTACAGGGCCTGCTTTCTTGAGTGGGGCATGCTTTTTGGATCCCATTCCCCATGGTGAGATGTCTTGCTCAGCCTTGATGCATCAGGAAGGGGACTGGTCCTGCGTCGACTTCCTGCTAGGCTTTGTTGACTCCTCATGAGAGGCCTTACCCCTTCTGAGGAGTGGATGGAGGTGGGTTGGGGGAATGTAGGGGGGCGGGAAGAGGTGTGGGAGGGGGAACTGTGACTAAAAATTAAGAAAATAAAATTAAATAAAAAGGAAAGGGGGAGGGTCAGCTCCTATGTCAGCTGGAGGTAGTAGGGGGGCATTTCCCCTCACTCCCACGACCACACCACAGACAAGGGAGATGGTACCAGATATGCCCCCTCACACCCTCAAGACTGGCTTACCATTGCAACTGTCTATAGGGTCACCTCCCCAGTGCTGCAGCTGGGGAGGGCTGGGGAGGGAGGGGTTGGCTCAGGTCTCCCACCTGCTGCAGGTGGCAAGGGAGAGGGGAGGGGGGCATCTTTCCCTCACCGCATGGCATGACAGGGGCACCACCTACTCTCATTCTCATGCCCTCAGGGCCAGCTCCCCAAGCACCTACCAAAGGGGCCCCCTCCATTGTGCTGCCCAGGTGAGGTATAGGACCCTCTCTCCTGAGTGCTTCAGCCAGTGATGGACAGCCAGTGTTGCAGCCAACTCATTACAGCCCTATTTTCTCGGCCTTCAGTGGTATCAGAGGCCATGGACATCAACAGAGAGCTAGGCTGTATCAGAGCCATGAACACAGACTTAGTCCCTAGCAGCAGCCCAGATCCAGTCATCACCATGGCCCTAAGTGGCAACCAAGCCACCCACCTCAGCCAGTTCATGTCTTTTGCCTCCTCAGATAATTCCTCTGTCCACAGGACACAAACCATCATCATTTTCTCCTATACTGCACCATACATGTGCTCACCATCATAGTGCCTGTATGCCTAGCTGTGCAAAGTGCTTCATGTGCCATGTTTTCTCCTTGGAGTCTGCAGTGCAGGCCTGCACTTGGGTCTCCTTGTCCCACTCAGTCCATCATGGCACGGGCAGGACCATCCTTCCTCATCACAAAGAGATCGCAACACTGCCCAACCATGCCAGCTTCTGTTGCTGCTCAGAGGACTCCTTCCTTTGCAGAGTTGTTGCTGGAGCCCTCTTGTAGGCTGGGGATAGAAACGTCTTTTAGAATTTTAAGTAGAGGCTGTTGGCAAAGAATTGTGCTGTGTCCTTCAAATATGAGTGAGGAGGAAATAAAAAGTAACAAACTTGGTATCTTTTGTAGGGAAAATTTCAAACAGCATAGCATTCAGGCTGTGACATAGTTTCTCATTAGCATTAGCAAGAGAGAGGGAGGGAAGGAAGAAGGGAGAGCAGGTTTGGTGAGTAAAGTAGGAAAGTTTAAAGTTGTCATCAAGGCAAAGGTGGAGAAAGTCCTTGCCATTGTTAAACAGATCAACACTGTTAGTGTGAAACCTACAATGTTGCACTCAGACAATAGAAGGGGAACTTTGGACCTTGAGACCTTCAGCTTAGAGACACAAATTCATTTGAAAGGAGAGCTCATAACCTAAGAATGCCTCTAAGTGGGTTGCCTGCTCCATCACCAGCATCCAGCAAAGTTCCCTGCAGTTCAGACATGGGGCTACACAGATGTAAGTGTGACAATGGTAGAAAGACTCTAGGACTGGTAACAGCACTTGGCAGCATGTCATCATGGTGCTAGTTTTGTAAAACCGCTCAATTCAAAAGAACCAAGGAAGCCTGAATCAAGCGTCCAGAAAGTGACTGAGAAGTTAGGCAATACAATACTTGGCAGGCAGGATCAGATCCCCTACAAGGAGAATCTGAGAGGCCACAGTGTGCAACCTGGGAAGGGAAGCCTGCGTTGCAATTGTGACTTCATGTATTGGAGATACCAGGAACATGAGTACCAAGAGAATATGTATGGAGTTGGCCTTGCTTAGCAGAGAGTCTAGAGAGGTCATGTATGCTATTGGCATCATAACTGTTAATTTTAGTAATTTTTCAAAAGTGCTCACGTTGGGTTGTCTTAGTATTGTCTAGTGATTTCCTTTATTCTGCCTATTGATTTCTGTTCTCAGTTTTAAATCAACTTCAGACATGAGTACTGTTCACATCATTTCCATCCCTCCCTGGCTTTCTTTCCACCCTTTCCATGTTGCTCCCCTTCCTCTCAAGTGCATGACCCCTTTTTACTTCATGTAAATCCAAGTTTCCAAGTTTTATTGTTTTCTTTCTTTTTGATGTTAAAAAGTATCATTAGTACTTCTTATAATACTGATATATTGACATCAAATTCTATCAGGGTTTGTTTCTTAGGAAGTATTTACCCTTCACTTTTGAATAATTTCATAGGTTACAGAATAATAGAGTGATAGGTTTTAAATCTCAATGTTATAATATTTCTTTTATAGTAATAGAGCATTGTGATATTTGCTTTACAGTGCTTTTGATCTCTAGCATTTCAATATTTTCTTAGAAATTCCATCTCTGCTTACATTAATCTTTTGTCTATTAAAGCCCATGGCACATTAAATCCCATTTTAAAAAATGATTACTTTCTATTTCTAGAACACCTGACGTATTTGACTATGGTCTGAAGACTGTTCAATCTCTTACACTATGAGTTTTATTCTAGAGTGTCTTGTAAAGTTTTTTTTTAAGTAGACAATGTAAACTGGGTAAACAGAACTTCAGTCAAGCAGTAATACCATGTGACTGTTTTATAGACCTATTGCCCCATAGTCACTCTGTGGTGATCCTGAATTGTAAGCCTGAACTTCAAACACCATTCTGGGGACTTCCTTCCTCCCTCCCTCCCTCTCTCCCCCCTTTCTTCCCTCCTTCCCTTCCTCACTCTCTCCTTCCCTTCTTCCTGCCTTCCTTTCTTTGTTCCATGCCTTCCTTCTTCCCTCCCCTCTCTCTCCATCCCTCCATTCTTCTACGCTTTCCTTTCTCCCTCTCTCCCTCCCTCCTCCCTTCCTTTCTTTTTCCTGTTGGGTAGAGCAGAGCTGGAGAGGCTACAATTGTACATTTCTCTTCTCTTATGAGAAGTTGTACAGAAGCCTGGAATTTGCTCCGTTTCTCAAGTGGTTAGAGTTGGACATTCCTACTCATACCCACAGAGTTTTCTGCTCAGAGTCATAGATTTCTGCTTGGTTAAAACTGGGATTCTCTGCATGCATTTGTTTTTCTCTGAAATCTAGAGGTGCATTGTTTATAATTCTAGTTCTCTGTTTTTATTTACAAAGAATTGATGGGTTTTTTTTTTTTTGGTTTGGTTAGACTTTTTACTTACATGCACATATGTGCATTGCTTGACAACTTCTAACCTTTTGAAAAGATAAAGTAGAAACTTGATCTCTCCTCTTAGAGATATATTATTTATGATTTATTAAAGTTTGCCTGAGGATTCAGAAAGCAAAGTCAGCCACAAGCCATAGAAACCAGGTACATATCTTTAATCCCAGCAGCCATACGCTAGGAGGTGGTGGTACACACCTGTAATCCTAGGACTCAAGATTAAGAGGAAGACAGAGCTCTCTGAGTCTAACGCCACCCAGATCTACACAAGATTGATCCAGTCTTAAAGAGAAACAGCTCAAACAAAGATGATCTCAGCACCTGGGATCACACGCCTTTAATCCCAGCATTAGGGAGGTGTATAGGACAGGAGCAGGTGCATAAGACAGGAGCAAGGTCTCGGTATAGGACATTCATTCTCCAGCCACATTGAGGATATGAGAGATTCATTCTCCAGCTACACTGACAATAGGAAGACATTTAGTCTCAGGATTCTCCAACCATGCTGAGGAGAGGCAGCAGGATCAGCCCATTCAGCCTGAAGTAGTGGTGGGAACTAGTGAGTTTTGATCAAATCCAACCCCATTCATTTCCCACCAACTCCTTCCCTATCTATACTGTCTCTTTTCTAAACAAATTTTGTTTTTAATCCACTGAGTCAATTTAGTGCAGTCAATGTGTGCATGGGTATCCTAGTTAATTTTCTATTGCTGTCCTAAAACACCATGACCAAAGCAACTCATAAAAGAAGGCATTTAATTTAGAGTTCACAGTTGCAGATGGATAGAGTCCATGATCATCATGCTGGGGAATATGGCAGCAGGCGTGAAAGCATGGTTATGGAGCAATAACTTAGAGCTCCCATCTTGATCCATAAGCACAAGGCAGAGAGAGCTAACTGGGAATGGTGTGAGCTGCTGCAACCTTAAGGCTCACTCAGAGTGACATACTTTCTCTAAGAAGGCCATACCTCCTAACCTGTTCCAAATAGTTCCACTAACTCAGGAACAAGTATTCAAACTTATGAACCTATGGAGAGGCCCCTGAGAGTTAGCAATGCTCCCGAAGGTCCTATGCTCACTATGGCAGCTTAAATAAGAATGGCCTCTGGCTATTACAATCTTTACACTTTCTCTTCTGTGATTCTTTTTTGAGCCTTAGGGAGGAGGGTTTGATATAGATGTCCCATTTAGAGCACTTTTTAGACTCTTATTTTCTGCATATTGACTGGTTATGGGTCTCTGTATTAATCACTCACTACCTACTGCTAAAAAGAAGCTTCTCCCAGGACAGTTGAGAGATGCATAAAGGTTAGTAATTAGGGGGCAGATTATTACTATGTCCATTTATCAAAAGAAGTCATAAGTTCTCCCCAAGACCTATGACCTATGTAGTCTTAGGTTCTTGACTCAGTTAAGGGCACCAGATGTGAGTTTCATCTTTAAAGCAGACATCAAATATAATCAGAGAGTGGCTGATTACTCTCATAATATTGATGCCACTGTTGTCCCTGTGGGCATAGCTTTCTAAGCCTGACATTGTGGTAGCTCTCAGGGTTGAATGTGGGTAAGACTGTTAATAGAAACTTTCCCCACCTGGTGCGCATAGAACCTTCCAGTTATGAAATCTATCGGTAGGAATGAAACGTCAATGTAAGTACCATCTAGACTTCTCCATGTTCAGTGACCCAAGTCTGTAGTATTTTTAGCAATAGGTGCTTATCACCAAGTTTTGAAGGGTAACCAGTAGCATTGGCAACAGGCTTTAATATATAGAAAGAAGACTGTGGGAACCACTAAACAAAATCTTGAAAAGACATAAACCATGCTTGGCACTGGTTTGTATTTGTTACTTTATGATATCTTGGAAATTCATTGTTCTGTGTTGTAGGGTAACTCCATTTGAAGTCCTTGAATAGCTTACTAATGCTATTCAATAATAGAAGTTAAATCTATCTAGATTTAATTTATTGACTGTCCAATGTTTAATTATAAAAATCAAATGAGATAATGATATTTAAGGAATATTTTTATGATATTAAAAAACTACCTAATGTTTTATCACATTTATATTTCACTAGCAAAATATTGAATTTCCTGCAATGAATTACATTATTGATTATGTCCTTCAAGCTTCATTTCATGCATTTGGTGGTGAGTGACATGGGGGTAAGCTTGGTTCTAACCCATGGAGCAAGAAAATGTCTTAAAACTGATTGTAGGACTTCTTGTAGGGAGAAGTTTAAAGAAGTCGGTATTATTTTAATTATTTCTGGTGGATTTTCTGTTAGTTGTAAAGAAAGGGATCTCAAAATGTTACAAAAAACAGTTTAAACATACTCATTACACATGTTGATTTTATTTTATGTGAAAGTTGAATAATAACATGAATTCTTAAATATATTTTATTGCTGTCTGCTCATGGTTAAAAATTGATTGTGACCAGTTCTGGGAGAAGTCCTGAGGTGGAGTTAGGGCCTGGCTTCTTATGGACCTTCCACCTGTGTCAGCCATGACTGTAACAACTGATTTAGAGGTGAACTATTGACAAGCACCTTTCTAGTGACAGAGCGACAAGCGGTGCACCCAGGAGGATAAAAATGATCCAGCTGTGAACTCTTATCTATTCCACATTTTCAACTGGAGAAATATTTACTCAGGCAGGTGAGATGAAATCTCCTTGAAAGGCACCAAACTAAAAGTAATATTCTTCAGAACTAGACTAAGTAACTTGCTTAAATCAAGTCAGTACACCATAGCATAATGGCATGGGGTGGAGGGAGCGAGAGAGAGGAGAGAGAAAAAAGGACAATAAATTGTGCCAAAAGTTTAAAAAAATTGAATTATACTTTTGCTTATGTATATCTATTAGTGTGTGTGTGTGTTTGTGTGTGTGTGTGTGTTGGGAGGGGTATGTTGGAGAAGAATATGTGTGTGGGTGTGTGCCTGGAGGTCAGAGGTCAACTTTTGGATTTGGTTCTCTCTTTCCACATTTAGGCAGGTCCTACAGTCAAAATCATGTCTCCAGGCTTGTGTGGCAAAAAGCTTTACCCAATAAGCTGTGTGTCCTTATTCTGAGAGGTTAAAGAAAGCATCTTTTATCCTCTTTAATTCTCCTCTTTATGTTCCTTGTCCAGGGGGTGGTATGCATATACAAGTTCACACATTTGCAATTTTTTATTATGACAATTTTGCTAAGGAGCAGGCTGAAATTCAAAAATGAACCAGAAACATGCTTAGGAACAGTGTCCTTAGGAATACACTTTTGAACAATATTGTTAAGTAGTATTATTTAAAATAAAGACTTTAATTTGCAAGACATTCTGAAATCTATGGGGCATTGTTTTCTAGGAACAAGCAGACATGAAATATAAGAGTGTTATTTAGGGTGCTGGCTGACACAATGTGTCTCTCTCCAGAGAAAGGGAGTATGAAGAAGTTAACAGAAATATGTCAGAAGCAGTGTTTAATTTACGGGATTAAAATCAGACAGTGTAGGCTTATTTCATCCCTTCTTATTAGCTTGGAGGTTTTTGAGCTTCATTTTTATATCTCCAAAGAGCCCGTGATAATAATATGAACAATGGGATTTTTTTTTCTAAAAGAACTTCCGGTGGCATTACCCCAAATGACTAAAAAAAAAAAAAAAAAAAAAAAAAACCTGAGTGTATGGAAGTGCAGTTCCATACATGCAGTGGAGGGAACACACCACCATCTTCTACTCAACAATAGTGCATGTTAATAAAGGGGGTCTAAAATACAACTGACTCAGAATGGCTGTGTGCTAGGCTTTTGGTGAACACTCTCTGTTTAAGAGGGGAAGAGGATGACTGAACATTTGATCTGAGAAGTGTTCTGTTTACAGATTTGACTGATAGACTTTCGTTCTTGCTATGTACTATTACCAAAGGAGACATTATCTATAGGGGTCACTTTATTTTTACATTCTCAGTTTCTTCCATGAGTCACCTACTTCTGGGGGGAAATCGCATACAGCCATCTTTATAGAATCTTAGAAGACACAGAACTCAAATCTACAAGGCCCAGGATCTGTTTATAAATGTTAAACTTGGATCACTCTGATTTTTTTATAAAATCAAAGCATTTTAAACATTTTGGAATTGCAGAAGTGCTACATTTGGGGTTAAGTAAGCAGTATGAGCCTTAGCTATGTCATATGTGAAATGAAAAGGTTGGATTAGGTCATTTTAGAAATCCCCTGCATTTATATAAAGGTATTATTATTCACCTTTAAACAACTATTGTTTAGATTTTTGTAAATAGTTTTTGGAAGAGTCACAGAACAAGATAAATATTTTTGTGGTTGTTAGAATGAGGAGATAAAATTGGTAAAAGTGATATCTGGGTGTCTTGTGATTTTTCTTATTGTCTCGACTATCTTGCAATTTTGTTCCTAAATTCTCCACAATCATGGTGTCTGAGGATACCTGGGGCATGAAATGCTGAGAAACGCCCTCCTTCTGAGCATTTCTCAGATCTCTTGTTGAGGCTTCTTTGCTAGTTTTAGGAAGTTCAACATAAAGATGAAACTAAACCTACTAAATGCTTTTGTTCTCAAATGTTAGCCCTACCCCAGAGCCTCAGACAAAGAATGCCTTCCCTGGCTTCTTTACAATAGAGACGGATTTGACTTCACTCTTTTGACTTGGAAAAAAAAAATACTTACATAAAGAAAGCATAAAGGGCATTGGAGGTCTTTTTATTCCTGCCCTTTTCTTGTGTCTGAAGGTCTGGTGTTTCAGGAGGAAGGGAAGGATTTCTGAGCCATAGAAAGAGAACAATATGGCCACAAACCTCGGGGCCCTCAGCCAAGAATTTCCTCTAAACCAAAGGTGGGGATGCTGATGACAAGTGCAGGTTGAGAGCTGGGCCTAGAGAAGTTATTCTAAATGAGATGCATTGACCCACACTTCTGAGATCTCCTAAGGTCCACATTCATGCTTTTCCTCCCTGTTTTCCTGCCCGACCTCACAAGACCTTCAACTGGGATCTTCAAGTTTCCATCTCCAACTTCCAAGAGGCTGAGCTAATATTTCCCAGAAGTTCCAGATTGAAGCACATTTACCTACGTGCATTGGTTTTTATTTCAGTCAGTTCTGCCTTTATTTATCTACAGTATGGTCAGTGCATTAGCATTAAGCAGCTTTGTGTGGTATAAACCTGAGTAGTGCCTTGCATACATGTCATGATTTCGAGTCTCCTTCTCCTGCTGGTTGGGATATCAGTTCTGACCCACTGCTCTGTCTCTGAGGTAGAATGTGACTGGAAAGTAAGAGATACAAAGAAGATGCAGTCTATGTTATTCCATTTGCTTGGTAACTGAAGTGACCTTGCCATTGTTATATCAGGAATGATACACATAGGCAACATAAACACACACCATGCACTCCTTCCAGGACTTTTCAAGGTTCAGTTTACCGCTGTAACAACATTGTATGAAGTAGCCTTTTTGCATGTAATCCTCTCACATTTTTCTATAATCTTTCTGAGAACAGGAGCCACCTTATTTGCCTTTACAGACATATACATTCATGCAATAAGCAACTCTTGCATAATGAACAGATACATGAATAATAAAACATTTTCCCAATAGAGCAAGCTCTTTTCACAATTTCCACTCTTTGGAGTCCCCTTAGTCTACCTGTGCCAAATGTACCCTGAGTAGAGTGACTAATCAAAGCTACTTCAAGTCCCAGGACTCATTAGCAGAATCCCTGCAGGGTGAAACCATGCCCTTCCTCCTTCCTCACCTAGTCATGCTCACAAAATGTAGGAGCTTTAGTCTAGCGCCCAGAGTCCACACCCTTCTTTAGACTGTTCTTGGCCCCTTAGGCACAAAGTGTTCCAAAATCTGAGTCAGCCCTCCCTGCCCATTTACACGCTTGGCTACTGTCCAAGACTAAGATAAGAAACCACCCAGGTGCTATGCCTCAGAAAGCCAGCAACGTGGTGGTCTTGGCCAGCTGAGACCAAATTAACCTATTACAGAATGAAGGAGGCCAGACCCCGCTGGGAAGCAGGATCTTCAGCCTGGTGTCTGTTTTAATCGACTATCGGTTATATAAGACTCTGCAAGGCAGTCTGTCTCTCCTGTCATCATCCTGGAAGTGAGTGGGTTTAGCCAAATAACCTTAGAGTCTTCTCTAATTCTCAAGACCCAGGATGTGAAATGGAGGGCAGGCTGAGCATTTCCTGCTCCTTAAAGAGTAATGGCATTTACTTGTCTATAATAGCCCCACTCCTAGAGGCAAAAGGGACAGTTCAAGCTCACTGCCAGTAAGATTTGCAATGCACATAAGCCATTGCCTTGGTAGCCGTCACACTGACGCTTAGCTTGTGCCATCTCAGCAGAGCCAATTCTTTAGGGCAATGCTATTGTAGTTCTAAAAAAGAGACTTGGCCTGGGCCACACCTATTACTTAGATGAGCAGCAGATGCTCTGTCTTGAGTAGAATACATAGTTGCACCATTTCCTCTGCAGTCTGCCTGAAATACTCCATGACCATGCCTTTCTGTGCTGTGGGCAAGGTGGAACTGAACAGCAGTTCCTATGGAATGGATCCTTAAGAATAAAACTCAAACTGCAACAGTACCCACTCATTACTCAATGTGCACTGCTTCGAAGATATGTGTGATAGCTTCTTTATTATCATTTTTCTCATAGCCACTTTGTTTAAGCAGCATCTTTGCCCTTACACTAAGGAAAAAAGTATAGTGGCGTTATAATGCCCTTTAGACAGAATTTACAAACTGGCTGAGTAAAACTAGAAGACAGTCATAATTCATCACCTCTGTGGAGGATTTTAAACACATAAAGAATTTTGCAGCATCATTCAATGTGGTTTTCATTTGCTGTAGCAGCTGAGCAACGCCTTTCTTGAAGTTCCCACTTCCAGGAATGAAAGCTGGAGGTGGGGCAAAATGAATTGATGGTATATCATCTCACTTGACCTTCAGTGCTGGCCCTTCCGAGCAAGCCGACAATGTGCAGTGGATTCGTCATGGTTCAAGTGTGGCTTTGTATAGGAATGTGCCACAAAACCAGGCCCTGTGGTGAATCATAGAGTGTGAATGTGAACTGGTGATGAGTGTAGGTGAAGTAGGAGATAGTGCAGGGCTTAAGCAAACTCGAAGGCAAAGGTGGGCAAGGGAGCAGCATGATGATGATGACGATGTGAGGGCTTGTAGGCTAAGCGTGCTAGCAGTGCAGAGTCGCTCATTTCAGAAGCAGTAGAAGCGATCGTGCTGGGGTGGGGAACCCGCAAGGATTTTTGTGCTCCATCAGTGTGAACCTTGGAGAGGATCTCACTCAGTGAGGAGCAGCATGGGGCTGCATTCTGCCTGAGTACAGGGCCTTACCTCCCTGGGTTCCAAGCCAAGTTCTGCATTTCTTTTAACACAACTGTCAAGTCTTTACACAGAATAAATCACCCACAAAGTTTACAAAGGAGTTATATGTGTGAGTCTTTAGAAGAAGAAAGGTTCTGAGTAAAGCCGGGATTGTTGAAAGTGACAACGGTCATTTTGTCATTAGCTCAAAGCCAAGGCCTAGAAAACTCAAGCTTGCTGTTATGTTGTCAAAGATCAACTCACAAAGACCTGTGGATAAACACCCCTTACAGGAAGTAGAACTCAACTGATGCTTTGATCTCTCAGTTTAATTCCAGATGTCAGTAATTTGATAGATGATCAAGTTAGGCATCCTTTAGCAAGGCCTGTGCTCAGCCGGCTACCTCTGCCAGCATCAGTTAGGGCACTCTCTATTAGTCTTTGAACATCTGTTAATTTCTACTGATTGAGTCTCCTAAATCTCCCCAAGTTCAATTCATTTCAGCCCCACTTCTATGCCCTACCTCCTCTCCTCTGCTAACTATTGCAATAGTGTTTTCTTATCAACCTGTTCCAACATAAACTGGGCTATTGAACCATTACAAATTTTAAAGTAAATTACTACATCCTGGAAAACCTTCTGTGCATTTGTAATGCAGGACAAATCTCCAAATACTTTATTTTCTTCTTCAAGGTCCTTGCTGCTTACCAGTCGGTCATGCATTCTTTGGCCATGCTCAATTACTTGAAATCCCTTAAACCTGGCTCATTCCCTGAAGCCACAATGTCTCTGATTATATTGACTGTGTCAGTTAGATTTTTCATGGCTAGGAGATGATGCATCTGAGAAAAGGAGAAGTAGTTTAAAGAAAGAAAGATTGTTTTGGGTTATTGGATTGAGGGGTTTGACTCCACAATTCCTCAACTCCATTGCTGTGGTGAGTTGGACCAGTGCAGCAGAGAAGCATCATGGAGCAGAGTAACTCAGCCTATGACACTAGGAAACAGAGAGAAGGAGGATGCAAGGCACATATAGCCCCTGAGTGACCCACTTCCTCCAGCTTGATGACCTCTCCAAATAATGTCACCAGATTAGGACCAAGCATTTAATTAATTAACCCATAGGAGAGAGCTCAGGTTCAAGCCATGACAGTGTCCCTGTCAAATGAGCATTTATAATTGGCCTTTCTTCTTTTGACTATGTCCATTTCAGTTTTTAATAGGAATATAAAGAGGAAAGGTTATTATAACTACGATTATCTATAAAGGCCTCATAGAAAAGAACCTTTGAAAAAATCATCCCCAAATCACTAGGTGCCTTTTCCCTCCTCCAAGGAATACATATTTTAGTTTTTAATTTTTATTATGTTGCTGAAATTACATATAATCATTATTAGTCAATCAATTCTGGGAAGTACAAAGAAGAAATTTTAAGAATTCCAACTACTCAAAAAACAACCATTATGGCATTATTTACATGTCATTTTAGATCTCCCTAGACAGATAGATAATCAAAACAAATTTATATGTAGGTGGACAGAATAATTGAAGCAATTTTAAATGTTACATTCACAGTTTTATAGAGCACTAAATATAATGTACTTGAAACGGATGGAACTGAAGATATTTAGCAGGTGCCTAAAATGAAATCTAAGGATGTATTTCTGTCTCCCATGCTTTACTGGGATGCACGTTCACAAAATAACATTTAAAAAATATTTGTAAGACATCTGTAAGTTTACCTAGTCAACATCAATATGCTCTGCCTTCCCAGCTAAGATAATGTCTATACTCATATTCCTTATGCTTCTTCAAATCCGTTTGCCACTATTATGTACACTCTACTGTGACCTACAGGACTGATCACTGATTGGATTGGCCACCAGGATAGCAGAGGGGAAGAATATTTTCTTGGGTAACCTTCTCTTTTGCCCTAGTTAGCAATGACTCTCACTTAGGCTGCAGGAAGCAAGTCACAGCTCCAGTAAGAACCCTGTCCTACAGCAACAGGTCTTCGAGTGTGGTGATTGTCTCTTCCCCTGAGCTGGATTTGATATTTCATCATCTCTCTTTGGTTAACCTCAATCTTGTCCTCAACTTTGCAGCTTGTTTTTCACTAGGCATTCTTCGGCAACAGTGTGCCATCTGTTTCCTGCTTCAACTCTGGCTGACATGGTACCTAATGACTCCTTTCTATGAAAATCACACTTCCTCTCAACATTGAACCAGAGATATGTAGACTGTGGCTTTTCCTGCTGCCCTGATAGATAGCTTGGCAATTGTAAATACTGACTTCAATTTCTATTTATTCATTTATACACTTTTGATATGCCTTGACTTCCCAATAGGGAATATGAATAATTTAGCACCCCTACAGCTTCTAAGAGAAAGCATTTGTCAATCAGACAAAGAGAGGCATCTGGCAACTATTAATAGAAAATCATCATGCTGAAACTGTTTTTGACCTTGGTTCTTCATCAATATACTTTCCATTCTAGCTGAAGTTTTATCTTGATTACACATAAACACCTATAGAATTAAAATATTATTTTGAGAGTAATTTGTAGAGAACATCACAAGGGTTTTCCTCTCACATAAACACAAGATGTGTTAGTTGATAAAAGTTCTGTGGAATGATAGTACTGTGAAGTCGGATTGTTTTGGAGAGTTATCCTTCAGATGACTGTAGCCACAGTGATCCGAGAAAACTTACTTGAGGCAAAGAATTAGAAACAATCCTTTTTTTTTTATTTTCCTACATCAAAATCGCAGGAACAGTCACATGTAATATAATATGTACATATATTGCTATGGTACCCGCCAAATCACAGTCCATGTGCATCAGACCTGAGATGAAAATTGACTATACAGAAATATTAATTCTTTAAATTCTTAAGTTTTTGCAGAACACTTGTGTTAGAAAGCTATGTGACCCTGATCTGCTCCCTTATAGGCCTCACCAATACCATCTTTGCATCAAATTCCTTAAAGTTACTCTATCCTTACTTTAAAATTTGCTTATTTTGACAATTGCATACATGGATACTGGAATTACACATCATCTCTACCCTCCTCTCCCCTTTGCAATTCCTCATTTTCCCCTCATTTGCCTAGAAGAATCATATCGCTCTGCTGGGTGGGGCCTGCAAGTCTCTTCAGAGACAGGACATTTGAGCTGGACCTGGACAGCTGAACCCCATCTCTTCATTCACAGAAAAACCGAAAAGCACATATGAAGAGTAGAGGAGAGAGGGCTGGCTACAGTGGGTCAGGCAGAGGGATGTGAGCAGAGATTCTGGGATGCCAGGTGGGTCTCTCTGGGCCTGGGACAGGCTAAAGAATCTGCATGTTGATCTAAACCTATTGGAAAACATTAAAAAGTGGGTGTGCTGTAAATAATTAAGACCACAAATTCTTGTCTAGAAATTGTAGGGCAGATTTAGTTTCAAATCTCTGTTCTTGCCATTTGCCTAATTACCTCACCTGAAAAAGAGGTATACATGGTTATAATTCTTCAAAGGACTGTTACAAAAATTAAATAGTGTAATGAAAGAAGAAATAATTTTTTCTCTTTGTAATTTATGATAGGCCAGGTAGATATTTTCTCAATTTTTGCAATGTTGAGAATAAGAGAGATTCAAGGAGGTTAAGTGATGAGACCAAATTTACACCATGACAGTATAGTCAGGAAAATTAGATACAGAGAAATACTTGGTTGCACATATAACCTTTTTTAGGAATGCCATATTAAACACATTTGTGGGCTGAGGACAAGGCATGTGTGGCCATTGACGTCTCGGGACCACAAGGAGGAAAGGGAAAGATTTAAAACTTCTCATGTTGGTTATAGCATCAAGCCAATAAACATTTCTTTGTTTATAAAAATTTTAAAATCTCCCTTTCCCAGCCATAGTACACATCTCTCATGGCCTGCACCCCCTGAGTCTGTGGTGTCTGAATCTTGCCTCTTGGCATTCATACTTGTTACTTTGCTGTGTTTATGAGATTCTGACTCTGAGCAGTCTGTATGTTGTCCTTAAGTTTATTTTAATGGATGATAATTGGGAGAGGTTTCATGAAAGAGTCTTTGTAAACTACTCCTTGGCATTGTGTTCAGTGGCTACTGTTGGGCTGAGCATGACAGGGAACTATTTCAGTCGTCTGTATCATAGGCAACTATCTCACTGTTTTCCATGTTGTTCTTTGTTCAACTGAATTTCTGTGTCTTTGTGATAGAGTTGGTTGTTTGGAGAGCATCCTTTTATTCAGCCTGAGTCATTCTTGCATCTGTTTAAGTATATTTTTCATGTATTTAAATAAAGAGAACAAGAAAACTAAACAAGAACAAGAACAAAACCCTTTCACCTTGATTTTATTAAGAAAATTTTATACCCTGGTAAACCAACCAGCTGTTTTTACTCTTAATTTGAAGAGCTGAACAATTAAATATGAGAAAATACAAAAAAAAAATGGATTTGTGAGAATGTACATCAAGGAATGACTTTGAAAGATTGAAAACAGTATCTAGCAATCTTTAAATTTTAGAAGGCACCAGAAGAAAGAAAGGGGAGCTTAGGGAGACGGGGAGACAGAAACAAAAATACTGGGCACTCAGCCCCACCCCTTGTGATCTCTTTCTGTTGGTGTGACGATGGTCTTATATAAGGTAATTTACAGTGTACACAGTGGTTGCTGCAAGGTGATACGTCAAGGTGGCAGGAGAGTCTGGACAAGGCTATGGTATCTCCTGACCCTCAAGTTACCAGTGGGGTGGAGATGATTATGCAACCCAGTCTAGACATCTGCTGTTGGAATTCTAAACCTTGCTCTCTGAGGGACTGGTTCTGCCACCTTCGAAAGTACACTCTTGCCCTCACAGAGGTCTCATTCTGTTGTTGTTTGGTTATCCCAGCACTCAGGAGGCAGAGGCAGGTGGATCTCTGTGGGGTTGAGGCCAGCCTGGTCTACAGAGCTAGTTCCAGGACAACCAGAGCCATTACACAGAGAAACCCTGTCTCAAGAATAAACAACAAAAGTATCTTATAAGTCTACCTATCTTATATTTAGGTTCTTTCTATTGACATGTACCCTGATAGCCTCAATTGTCCTCACTAAAACTGTACTTTTAGATGGTTCATTACTATTATGGTTTCCTCTGGAAGCAAGTAATGAAAGCTGAAGATTACTTTAATGTAGCATGACTCCTAGAAGATATTCTGGCCTTTAACATAGCTTGGTACTAAATATGTTTTATAAATTGAACATCTAAGTAGCATCTTTCCTCAAAAAGTTCACAAGGGCTGAGCACAGAACACGTGTGGCTTTTGATATCTCACTAACCACTGCAAGGAGGAATGGGAAAGATTTAAAATATCTCATATTGGTTATAGAGTTTTCATTCCTAGTAAACATGTTCTTACTTATTAAAAAATTGGAAATCTCTTTCAATTTACAACTGTGTGTATGAGCTTTGATTATAGAAGGCCTCTGTATTACAAGCCCTCCCTGTGGGTTATGATACATCTTAATTACAAGCTTTCAAATGAAGTGTTATTTCCACTTGTAGTTTACACCTGGGCTGTTTTGGGGTTGTTCATAATAAATGAACTAATAAATGAAATAGGTTGTTTGCTTTAATTTTTAGCATTTTAAAAATTTTGGGTGCAAATTCACATAAGAAATGTTACTAATATTGCCAGCCAAATAGCTTAGAGGGTAAAAGGCACTTGCTGCCAAACATGGTGATCAGAGTTAGATTCCCTCAGCCCACATGATAGAAGAAAAGAACAACCTCCTAAGCATTGACTTCTGGTTGCCATGGGTGTAGTGTGGCACATGTGTGTGGACATATACACATATGCCACAAATAAAAATATTAAAAAATAATTATAATCAACCTAAATCAAATTCAAAAGGTATCCATTATTGGTCTAGAATTCCATCATTTTCCAATAACCCATGCTCTTGCATTGAGAGACATTTTCCACATCTGGATGGAAGCTATTCTCCCTATAATTGATTAAGTCAATTGATCTCTACTTGTTGTCAAAATCTTCCAGTAACAGTTTTGTACCCCTTCGAGTTTGTATCCTTTTCTGTCTCTCCAGGGCATTTAGAAGTTATCCTGGGATAACATTTTTGAAGCATTAATGCTGTAATTTTTAATTCTAATGCTTCCTGCTCCAACCCTATTCAGTCTGCTAAGCATCTTTCATATGATCCCAAAGAAGTGATATCACTGTATGAATAAAGTACAAAATAAATACCTATCCTTGGCTTTTGAGGTTTGAAAGCCGAAAGGTATTCCTGAGGTCAGAAGTCACAGATTTGCATAAATAGAACTTGGGATAAGACAGGTAAGATTCCCATACTGGAGACTTGCAAAGAGCCTTATATTGTGGAGAAAAATAATAGCATTGGCATGGGTGTGGGTGGTGGGAGCTGAGTAAGCAGGAGGTCAGGATACAGGTAACACCACCAGTAGCCAAGGGTCCCAACCCAAATTGTACCACACTCAAGTTCAGGCTGTTGCTGGCTGGGGCTAAGGACCAGAATAAGAAGTTTCTTACACCAACAAACTGGCCTGTAGTTCATCTTGTCCTGACCTACTTGACCTTTGCTTGCCTCACCCAGGCACATTCATTTTAATAACCCAGTATATTGATAAACAGCCTAGATTGGAGGGCTTTATCTGGATGAGCAGAAGGGTAGAATCAGTGTGGGAAATGAGCTCCCGTCCCTCTTTCCATTCTTACTTATTAGTGAATGGAACCAGCTCTGGATCCCTTGTTAAAAATAATAAGAACCCCAAGTAAGGATAATGTTCCTAGTAGATTCTTTTAAGGAAAAATCTCAGAGAGTTGTTGACTCTCCATGTTCATCATCCTCAGTGTTTAAGGCATGGCTGTAGACTTTTATTAAGTTCCATAAGACTGGAAAGGTCTAATGTTTACTTCCAGGATGAACTTTCAATCTTAAAAAATATAACATTGTAATTCATTCCATTAGTGTCTGTGTGTCAGGGGATGGGTGGGGGTGTTTGCATATGGGACAAGTGCAAATGGAGGTAAGAAGACAATATGCAGTAGAGACTTCTGTCTTCCACCATACGGGACTCAGGAATTGAACTCTGTCTCCCAAGGTTGGTGGCAGAACCCTTTAACCACTGAAGCATTTTGACATCCCAATACTTCTAATCTTGCCCAGGATAATTGACCAAAAATAGAGATTTTACTTCTTATTATTCCCTATTGAGTAAGGAATCAGATAGATATGTGAACCTATGTCTCACTTTGTACAATTAATATGCAGAAACAGATATCTGAAAGTATTTTGAGCTTAACTAATTTTAATAAAATATTCAAATGCAAAGACAAAAGCTTAACAAACAGAACAAAAACTCTAATAAACACACACAAAAATCTTGGGTAGCCAGGTCTCACTGCTTTTTCCAAAGAACATTCATTAACGAGCCCTTGGTGACTTAAGTATGTTTTCTTTTTCTCCAGAATAGGCATATGCTTTACAGTGTGCTTTTCCCAAGTGACACGAGTTACTAACTTGACATGTAGGCAAGCATAAACAGGACTTCGAAACATTCGGCACATCCAGCATCAAGTATGGAGAACTCCCTGTGTAGAACTCCTCCAATCACAAGATCATTGATGAAAACACGCTGTCTCTATTGCTCTGAAATGATGGGGCCAGCTGCATTACCAACTTCAGGAAATGGACTGAAAAATAAAACTTAGAATCCGTGGGCACTTCCCAGTGACTAGGAGAAAATCCTGACTTCCCCAAAGTCCAGCTACTAGCTTCCATTCTAGGAATAGCAGTGGTAATGCAAAGAAGGCTGCCTCAATGCAAATATCTCTGCTAAGGTCCCAGACACCCAAGCACCTGTCCTGAAGTTGTACAGAGCCTGGAAATGGGCTAGTTTGAAAGGTGATGCTCTGTACAAGTACTAGGCAAGCTCAAACTAGACCAAATCCCCACATGGAAAGGGGAGATGAACATGAAGCTCCACCCTTAGCTAAGAATCTATTGGCATGTGACAGTTGCTGGGTGAAGGAGAAAAAGTTTTCTTTAAGAGTGTTGCCCCTGGTAAACTGACCATGTGGTAGAAGGTCACAGATCCCAGAATACATGAACTGTACAAATTAAGCAGATGAAGAGATGGGGGGGGGGGGGAGGAATGAGGAAAGGAGGGAAAGGGAAAGGGAGAGAAAAACACAGTGTTTGGTGGTAAAGAAGGTTGTAGATCTGTAAGGAGTTGAGAAAGGGGTGAATGTGATTAAAAACTAAACACTGAAAAGTGATGTTCCCTACAGTTGAGTCTTGAGACCACATTGTGAACTTGGGTCTTTACTATGAGACCTTAACAAGTTCTGACCCAATGCAGAGTATCCTGTCCTTGTCACCAGGACCAATACCTGATTATTTTTTGTTCAATATTTAATTGAGCTATGCTTGGATTTTGCTAAAAGAAGGATAGAATAAGTGCCATGAAGGGTGTAGTGGCATTTCACCAGCATTCATGAGGAGAAGTCAAATTTCAAAATTTCATCTCTCTGATTTATCCTGTTTCCTCCCCAACTATCGTCTTTAGTTTCTTTGGCTACTATCATTAATTTATATTTTAAATGTATATTACTAGATTAAAGCTTTTTTCTCCATATATTTTCCTTAACATAAAAAATATTTGTAATTCATGCAACTAAATCTAATGTATGGACATTGTGTGTAAATCACTTGGTAGGTTTTTTTTTTTTTTCTTTCAACAGTCTATGATGTTTAAAACTAACAGGTGTTGACTTAAATACAAATGGAAATTGTTAGCCAAGACTTCCAAATTCTCAGTAGGCATTCTCTTGCAGATTTGGACAGATTTTCTGGCAAGTTATCATCAAGGAGTAAGTGTAATGCCCTCACTACCGTCCTGTGATGGGATGTGGGACCATGTCAGTGGCCACCGTTTTTGCCTTTCCACCTGCCTCATGAATGCTCACCAGCATAAAGGGTTTATTACACCTCTCTCTCCTGACTAAGTCTTTCCCCTTGTTCCAGCTCTTGTGTTACATGAGCAAGAATATTTGGCCAAAAACTTTAAAGATAAATTAGCTTTCCTTTGACGGTTCAAGGAAGATCTGTCACCATTGCTCAGTCGGAGAAAGAAAATTCATCACATGTATCTCTTCCACATGTATTTTACATTCCAGTACTCTTCCTGCAAGAGTACTGAGCTCAGACAGTGCATTTCATGAAGTCGGCCTCATCTATGCAGTACATTACAGTTACCACATTCAAGAGTCGAAAATGAAATACACAACAGGACAATGTTCAGCATAAATAGCCACAAACTAACCAAGTGATTACACACAATGTTAATCATTATTTTTGCTCTAGCTGTAATATTTTTTGCTCCCTAAATATATGGATTAGTATCAACTGTTATTTCTATGAGTTTTTTATTGTTTGTTTTGTTATCATAATCCTTCTGATACTATGTGGTGGATGCTATACTTCTGGGTTTCTTGTTTTGTTTTGTTTTTGGTCATAATGCCTACATTTACTCTTATATTTTCTATTTCTTCTTGTTCCATCACTTTACATTTTTACATTCTGAAATCTTTCTTTAAGTTTTTTTTTTTAATGGATCTTCTAGAACACGGTCTTTTGAATTACTTAATTGCTAATTTATTTTTACTTACTTTTCATAGATGTAATGCCTTTTAAAAAATATAATGATATAAATAAAATATGAAAATGTGACCCTCAGTTTCTGTGTTTCTTGCATCTGGTGCTACTAGGGTTAAGATAAAATGAGGCAGCCCTTTGCTACATGTAGATTTCTTCTGCTTTCATAAACCTGAGCTCTCTTCCCACTGAACTTTTTAGAGATGGAAGTGTGATGATAAATGTACCCTGTGCTTATCAGTTCTTGCACAATTCATGTCTGTGTGCTGGCTTGTAGGCTAGAAATAGCCTTTGCATGAAGACATTTTCAAGTACAAGAATAAAAGTTTGTTCTAACATGAATTTACCAGCACCTGTTTCAGAAGCTACAGATATCCTATCGCGGTAAATAAGGATCAGGATAAACAAATAGGCCGAATAGATGTTTATTCAGGGAGAAATAACTTACAACCTAGACAGATGAACACCAGGAAATTCAACCCGATCCTCTCCTGTCCGAGTCACGCCAGAAAGAGAGCGCCTTTCCTGGCCCCCTCCGACCTCCTTCCACAGGTCACTTCCACCCATGGCTCCATCCCCCAATGGGTGTGGTCAGTGCCAGAGAAGGACTATCTCACTACAATATCCCATGATTTTTTAAAAAGAGAATTGCTGTCTAGTATTCAAACTTCGGAATGGAAGTACTTTCCAGAGAGTTCTAACTTCTGAATCTTGTGATGTTGACATTTCTAGTTTCTTCCAGAAATATTATCCTTTGTGAATATCATATGCAGGTTTTGTGTGCTGTGTTTCAGTCATCTGTAAGATAAAATATCCCAGAAAAATTTTTAAATCTTCCGTGTTCTTGTTGTTATTTTTTGTTTGTTATTTAATTTGTATGTGGTTATTTCTACAAGATTTCCAAAGAAAGAATGAAGAATAGTCACAGCTTCTTTTTTTTTTTTTTTTAAATGATTGGTGTATATTCATCTTATATGCATTGGTGTTTTACCTGTATGCATGCCTGTATGAGGATATCAGACCTCCTGGAACTGGAGTTACAGGCAGTTGTGAGCTGCCATGTGGGTGCTGGGAATTGTACCTGGGTCCTTTGAAAGAACAGCCAGTGCCCTTAACCACTGAGCCATCTCTCCAGCCCTGTATACATAGCTTCTTACTGTTGAACATATAGTTTAAATCATAAGAGGCTTCCAGGCTCCGTTGTGATGCGAGTGTCTGCAGTGTGGGAGATGAGCAGACATTGCTCTGTAATGTCTGTATTATTTGATGTTTTGCAAAAGAAAGATTATCTGGAGGGAGTTTTTGAAACATACGCTGTATTATTTTTGGTTGACCCTTTGTAATTGTGTGCATTTATAGGTGTGATTCTTTGGTAGCTTGACAAATGTGGAACGATTGAGGCAGGGCATTAACCATTGAATTGTGGATTATCTATTATTCCTTCATGATGAAGTATTTGAAACTTCCTTTCAGTTACTGTGATGTGTTCAATGCATTTGCATCGACCGTAGCCACTCTATTGCACAATGTCGCAATCTGTACCTTTAATCTGTGTGAAACTTGGTGCTATTTGATCAACAGCTCCCCATTCCTTTCCTTGCCATCACTCCAGCCTCTGATAACTATTATTCTACCTGGTAATTGTTTGATTTCAGCGTTGCTAAGTTCCACACACAGATGACATAAATTGAAATGTCTTCTTTTCTTAGGTGACTTTTGTCATTAAATAGTATATCTCCCAGTTTCACCCACATTGTCACAAATGACGAGATTTCACTTACAAGTCTGAATAGTATTCCATTGTGCGTGTATGACACATTTCCTTTAAACATTCATCTATTGATGGATACCTAGGTTGACTCCACTTCTTTGTACTGTGAATAATGTTGTAATAAAGATAGGCATGCAGCTCACACTGACTTCAGTTCAGTGGTGGGACCAAGGGATAACAGGATAGTTTTGTTGTCAGTTTTTGAGGAGCCTCCACACTATTTCCCATAATGGACATAATACTTCACACTTTGCATAAATGGAGGCCCATTTGCCCTGCTCTTTGTCAACATTTTTTATCATTTGAGATAAAAGCTATCCTAATAGTAGTCTAATTGATTTTAAATATGCATTACCCTAATGGCTGGTAAGTCTGAATCCACTTTATGTACTTAGTAGCCATCTGTGTGTGAACATGTTCATGGTATGCACAAGTATGTGCATTTGTACATGCATATGTGTGTGTGTGTGTGTGCATACATGTAGAGGCCAGACGTCAGCATCAGTTACCTTTCACAATTACTCTCAACATTTTTATCTTAAAACATACATTTACTTGTTTATCAGTTTTGTGGGCTGGGGCATAATAAAGTGTTTGGAGGTCAGAGGACAAATTATGGAAGTAAATTCTCTCTTTCAACAATTTGGGTTCTGAGGATTGGACTCAGATCATCAGGCCTAGTGGAGAGTACCTTTACCCATAGAGCCAACACACTGGACCCTCTGCCTTATTTTTTGAGATAGGATCTTTCATTGAGCCCCAAACTCACTTTTCTACTTGGCTAGTAGATGCTGGTGCTCCCCCTGCCATGCCTACTTTGTACGTGGGTCCTGGGCATCTGAACTCATGCATGTGCAACAAGCATTTTGTCAACAGATCTGTCTCCTCAGCCTCCTCGTTGGCCATTTCTGTTTTCTTTTTAAGAGGATATCAGGGCAGAGCCCACGTTGGCTTCCTAATCAAGTCGTTTGTTTTCTTGTTGCTGAATTGTACGGGCTCCTTTTCTATTATTAACTCTTTCCCCAGCTCCTGGCTTCCTCTTCTACTTTCTTAATTGTCTCATGTGCAGAAGCTTTTCACTAACTCCATCACATGTGTATGTTTTTTTGCTTTTGCAGCCATATCCTACAAAATAATTTCTTAGTAAGATGTCATTGAACATTTCCCTTATGCCTTTTTTCCCAGTTAATTTAATAGCTTCGGGTGTTATGTTAAGTCTTCAATGCATTTGGGTTTTTGTGCGTGGCATAGGGCAAGGTTGTAATTTAATTCTTTTGTGCATGGCTATCCAGTTTTGCCAATATTATTAATTGGAGAGACTGTGCTCTCCCCATTGAGATCTGTTGGTGCTGTTGTCACGGATGATCAGAAGTTTATTTTGCTAAAAACTACTTGTTTATATACTTCATGGAGGGCACCGGATAAAGTGTGCAGAGGAGGCTCAGAACACATCAAGGGTTTCCCGAAGCTTTACCAGATGTAGTGGAGGCCAGTCCACAATTTCTTTCCCTAGAACAAACTCATTTATTTTTATGCTGTTCTGTTATTTGTGCTGGATGAACACTTTCCCAAGTATGGGCAACCCAGGATAATGCAAATGTCTCTTCTACATCACATCATACAAATAATTTCTATATGCAAGAAATCAATAAATTGATGTGGCATCCTAGAGTGGATTCTTGACAAAACAAGTACTATAAAGAATTACTAAGTTCAAAGTAATGTATGGAGTTTAGTTGCTAATAATAAATGAGTTAGTTTTTAATTAAGACAAATAGTGATAGTGATGTTTGGGTAAACTGGATGAGTGATATACAGGGTCTCTCTAGATAATTTTTCCTTGTTTAATTATTGTGTTTATTATTTTAACATCTTTTTAAAACTTCATGAATATGTATAATGTGATCATATTTCCACCTATTGCCTTCTCTTATCTCCCCTCACTCATCCTATCTCCCACTTCCCAACTCTTTTCTGACTTGTTTTCTGACCTGCTGGGATTAATTAAGGTTGTTTGTGGGGTTAGAATTATCTACTGAGGTACGGACAATTTAAGATTGGGTACAGTATTAAAGAAAGTGATGTCCTGACCACACCACACTCCTCCCGTCTTCCCCATCCCCCTTAGCAGCAAGTAACTGGCAATAGCTTCTGGTAGCTATCATGAATTCTCTGTCCATCTCCCCATACATGATGGAATGTTGAAGGACCCAGTCTTGTGCAGACACCCATGGGGCCTGTTCCTGATGGACAGAGTTGTGTCATATCCAGAAAACATTCATAGCCCCCACCTGTGCCTCTTAACATTCTTCTGCCTCCTCTTCTGTGATGCTTCTTGAGCCTGAGAGACTCAAGTATAAACATGATAAAGAGATGATAAAGATGTTCTGTTTAGGACTGTGTACTCACCAGTCATTTATTCTCAGCCTGTTGAACATTTATGAGTCTCTGTGTCAGCCACTGACTAATGCAAATGAAACCTCTCTTCCTATGGCTGAAAACAGCACTAGGTTTGGCTGTGTGAACAGTTAGATGACTTCTTGGCTGTACATCCATTTAACAAAACATCAGTGGTAAATTTCCCCCAAATTTCCCCCAAAGCCTGTGTCCTCTCCTTTGTGTAGGCCTGCTGTACCAGGGATCATGCTTTCCTTTATGTTCAAGTGACTTCACAATATGGTATCACACGAACACACAGTTCTGTTCCTTTGTTTTATTTCTTATCCATGTTTTCCCGAATAGCCAGACTCCAGCTTACATAGCAAATATTGATAAATTCTCTGACATGGAGGTAAAAGATTCTGAGGATATATATATCCCTGAGCCATCTCTCCAGCCTATTTTTTTAATTTACTAATTATGCATTATATTCCCACTGTGTGGCACAGATACTTTTACACTTAATGAAAACACCTAGATAGTCAACAAATGCTGCATGCAAGATAAGTGTTGAAGAAAAACGTTGTGTCAAATATGAAGGTGCAAATCTTGTCAGTAATTTAGGACTGTAACTGTCCACACCCCTTCCCATCTGCCCTCTAATCTGACCCATGTAAAGAAGAATTTGTAATATTGATCATCAATGTTGAAGCAAAACAATCTGCATTAAGACATTGTAAAATATAGAATGGCAATCAAAGTGAGTTCATATACTCAATGAAAATTAAATTTAGCTTTCCTGCGTGCATCCCCTTAAACACTTTTCCATAAGATGATAATAAATAACAATACAAGATTTTAAAATACTTTTTTAAAAAATTTAAAGCCAATTTTAAAAAAGTTCTAAAGCTGTGAGAATTCCTCAGAGTTCTAATTCTACATTTATAGAAATGTGTTGATAAATAACAACTTCACTTTTTAAGTAAAGCAGGTTTATTCATTTTAATTTCCATCGTGTGTCATGCTTGTTCTCGGCTTTATGGCTGTTCCCTGTATCTTGCCATGTGCTCCCAAAGAATATAATAACTTTTCACAGCTCATTTCTCAATAACATCTTATAATTGAGAAAGCATAGTGCTGAAAAATCCCCACCCATACTTTCAGTGAAGCCTGTGTTCCTTCTGGAACATCTCAATCTTCTCCTTTGCTAGAAAAAGTTACTACTCCCTTTTAAAGCCATTGTCTGTGCCTATACATCAGTTATGGCCCTGAGACATGATGAAGTGAGACTGTCAAAACCACCCAACAAATACTTGTTGGCTATCTCCTATATTCAAAGGCCCAAACAGATGTAGCATTAAAGCTTATCATGCGTGTTAGCAAACATGTCAGTGGAGTCTCAGAGAAATCTAGAAGTTCTGATTCTGGAAGATAAAGGTTACTAGTATTTCCTAGAAGGAAAGAATGTGTATTGGAGATCTCCTTAGGTCGAAGTCATAAAATCGAGATCTGAAATGAAAGCTCCTGAGAGTAGATGAGCTACAGCACAGCTGGTTACTGAGGAAGTCCTGCTGTGGGTGGTAGAGATGATAAGACACTGGTGCAACTTTCCCGATGCTTCCAGTCCTCAATAGGCAGGATATGTGTGTGATTGTGGCCACTTGTAGCAAAATGAGGGCTATCAGGAAGCAAACAGAGATTTCAGGTTTTGAAGAGCATTCAAAGGGGAGGAGAATCTATCCAGGAAGCTGGTGGAGACTGCATGCCACAGGAAACATTGAGCAGGTTTGAAAGACAAGATGGATTTAGTTTTGGTTTGAATGTTGTGCCATTTTGTGTATATTACTTTACTTCTTTGATTTGAAATGTCATTACATATACAAATAGTCACAGGACTCAAAGTATGGTAGTAGTACAGTTATCTTTGAGGGTCACCAAATAGCCTGAATCTTTTAAGTCAATGGTTCTCAACCTGTGGGTCATGGCCCTTTGGGGGTCAAATGACCCTTTCAGAGAGATCCCCTAAGACCATCAAAAATGCAGATATTTACATTGTGATTCATAACAGTAGCAAGATTACAGTTATGAAGTAGCAACACAAATAATTTTATGGCTGGAGGTCACCACAATATGAGGAATTAATTAAAGGGTCACAGCATTAGGAAGGTTAAGAACTGCTGTTTTAAATCATCTTTTTCCCTTTTTCCAAAGGTCATTGTATTCTGAATGTTGTTTATTATTATTTTTGCTTGCCTTGCAGTTTATGTCACCAATCAATATAATGCTTAACTCGGACTGTTTCAATCTCTATGTAAATGAGGTCATATTAACTGTAGTCTTTTTTTGGCATGCTTTCAAATCATGGCTGTATTTGCAATCCATTTGTATTGATCTATGCAGCTGTTCATTCTCCTGCATATTTGAGTCACTGCTGTATTACCAATTTCTGCTGCAAATTCTGCTTACCTGAACAAGTATGTCTGTCACTTCTAGTTGCATACACTCTATATTTGCTTATGTTCACTAATTTCATACAGGTGTGGAAAGGCTTAACCCAAACACATTATTGCACTGATAACTAACATTGAGTTGAACAAGTTTTTATCACAGTGGATCAACAATCTACCCTCCCCACGTGTAAAAACAGAGTCCATCTCACACAGTTATGGCCTCAATTCCATAGCACACAATGATTGGCACATGACTGTTGCCTGATATTTCTGCTCTTCAGGAAAATGATTAAGGAGTGATACTTAAGCAAAGTTAGAGAGAGACATACAGAGTGTTTTAGGGGAAGAAACAACTTTTTCTTCCAGGGGGAGGACACATATGAGTGACTTTAGTGATAATAAAGAGAACACTGTGAGGCAAGATTATTACTTTTTGTACTTAAAATGGAAAATGATGTTATTCTCTGCCAGACCAGACACTTGTCATGATAATTATTAAAGTTAATTGTACACATCAGTGAGTTGGGTTTTTTTTTTTTTTTTTTTTTTTTTTTTTTTTTGGTGATATTCCATTACACACACCGTCATGTACTGGTCATACCCAAGCTCCCGTGCTCCCTTCCCTCCTACCTTTCCCACCCCTCCCCATTCCCAATTCTTCCTTCTCCTCAGCCTTGCTCGCCTCCTTCTTCTCCCCATCCTGTTGGTTTCCACATATGCTAGAAAATGTTGCATGCTCACCTTTGTGTCTTTTTATTTTACTGAACAGGATGACTTCCAATTTCATCTATTTTTTTTCTGCAAATGACAAGATTTCATTTTATTGTGTGTATTTCATTTTTTATGGCACTGGTTTAAGATCTTGGCAGTTACCAATAGTGCTGACTCAATGTTTTGGCTACTGTGACGACTGCTATAATAATCCTGTGTGTGCAGGTATGTCCTTTGCATCTGGACCTCATTTCCTTTGATTTTATGCTCAAGAATGGTGTAGCTGGATGATAAGATACTCATGTATTTAGCTTTTATACAGAACCTCTGTATTAATTTCCACAAATTAATTTCCACAGCCCGGACTGTGATATTTCTACCAACAGTGTATAAAAGTTCCTTTAAAAATATTATTTAATTTATTTTTTATTTTTTCAAAACCTTTCAAGCATTTGTTACCTCAAAAATGGTAGCTGTTCTGGCTAGTAGCAACTGTAATTTAAATCTCATATTTATTAACATTTATAGCTGAAGATATCAGGCATATTTTACATATGTATTGCCTGTTTGTGGGGTTTTTTTTTTTTTTTTTTTTTGTGACCTGTTTATTCAGATCTTTTGCCATTAATCCAATCACAGACTTTTTAAGTTTGATGAGAGCAGTGGTGTGGGAAATGAGGATACTGGGTAGCATTCGGTAGTTTTGCTGAAGTCGTCTGAGAACAAACTACAGTGTTCAGTTAAGCCAAGTGTCTTGGTCCCCAGGACACTGTGTTGAGAGAATTCTATTCTAGGGAGTATTAACCACATGGCATATTCTGCTTCCACTGAACCAAAGATAAGTGGCACCTGGTATTATTTTGACAAAACAGGACTGTCTCTGCACTTGCTCCAGCCACATGGGGTAGCTTGATTCCTTACCTGAAGCTTGCAGTGTGACATGCAGCTTAGAAACACGGGCAGAAAAGGCAGAACCAAGGGTAGACAGGGAGGGCGGGGCGGGGCTGGAGGGGAGGGTGGATGCCTGCGTGTTGTTTTGTTCTAATATTATTGTCTAGTCAAGATCCAAGACACTGTCCCTCTCTCGTTGCTGTGTACTCTCTGCTTTGTAACTCAGAAGTGTTTACCATGACGAGCTGTGAGCAGATGGACTGGAAAGAGAAGAGAAACTTGACCCACCGAGATGTCACTTAAACAGCTGAGGCCAGTATTTCACCAGATGCCCAAGCGTTTAACCCACTGAGGGCCCCGTGAACATAGCATTCTTTTTTCACATGCTAACATTTTAATTGAAAAATTTTTAAAAATCACTTACCAGCAGTAAGTATGAGATAAACCATATTTTATACTGAAATTTTTATTTAATATCTTACTTGATGCAGTCATCTATCCAGAGAGAGATCGATGCTCAGGACAAAAACAATATTAGCTGTAAATTACTGGTGAGGGAACTGAGGCTTCAGTCGTCCAAAGTCACAGAGGAAGAGCTGAGAACATTGAAGGAGTCGGAAGTCAGGTAGAACTTTCTCAGCCACTGAGTCACATTTTCCCACTCAACAGAATAAAAGGTAATGCCTACAGGGAATAAGGTTTGTGTCACCCCCTAAGAAGTTAGAATTCATGTAGGACTTGAATCCAGGGCATCTTATTGCATCCACAAGATCTCTTCTACTAGACCTGTAGGTTCCTGCCTACACAATGTTCCAACATGCCTGACTCACTAGCTGGCAAAGCAGCAATCCAAAGTTCTGGCTGAAGATGAAGGGGAAGTGGGACTTCCATGTTCTACCCAGTCATCCTGTACAAGTGTATCAAGCTTCAAAAGGCTGACTTTTAATAAGTAAATGGCTTACCTGAAAGATTGGAATCTAATGTTCTTGGTAATTGTAAGAATTGCTTAACTTCTTAACCCCCCCCCCTTTTTTTCAAGTTCATCTCTTTGATATTATCACTCTACCAACATTAAGTTTAAAAAATCATATTTTAAAGTATTCTTAAGGGAAAGTGAAGAGTTGAAGAAAATAATAGAGAATGCAGAACAAAACAGTGGGGTGGTTAAACAGCCAAGAACTAAATGTCAACCACATTACTACTTTGAACTGTGTAATCTTTAATTTGTTTTCTAGTGTTAAAGAGACTCGCAGCCATCTTATCTACCTGCTGGGCCTCTAGTGGGAACCAGTGGTAAACAATTGTGTTTGCTATATAAATTTAAATCTTATCTTATAAAAATATAAAGTAGCCTTAAAAATGACATTTCTCGGGCACTTATCCCTTGGCATAGCAGAGCTTAGGTGTTCTGGGCACTGTGTCATGGTTTAGCATTATATCTTCTCAAAAGTAAATACTGTGCAGATACTTGTCAAGTAAATAACTACTATAAGAAACTAATTACTTCAAGGCAAAAATACATGTGCAGGAAAAGGTACGAGTTTATTTCAGGTTGCATCTCAGCTCTTTTCCTATTTCAATTTCTTGCCACAAATATGGTAAATTCCCTGGGACCTATAGATAAGCATGCCCTGTATTTTTGTTTGTTTGTTTTTAGTTGGGTTTTTCTTGGGTTGAAGGGATGGTTCTCAAGAACTAATGGTAATTGATCTTCCATTGTTCATAATGACCAAACAACCTTGAAGGGGGCTATTGGGTCCTGCTTGGGGTCTATGCCACTGAGATCACCTATGATCTGAACATTACTCCCCTGAATCTTAGGAGCATAGTATGTCCTAGGATCCCCAGCTCCCTCCTGGGGACACCAGCGTCTTTCAGTTTAGAACCAGGAAAAACATCTATTCAGGAATGAGCCCTGTGTTAGTGTCCTGGATGGAATTGATGATGCTCTACCTTCTGACAATGTATTAACTCATTTAAAATTCTTAGATTTCTGAGGTAAGCAGTACTTATACAGTTTAACAGAGGAACAAATGTTATGTAACTTGCTCAAGGATATCTACCACAGTAGAAAACTGTGTTTGAACCTAGAGACTCTGGTCAATCGTGAGAATGGCTTACAAGATTTAGCCACATGGCTTCTTCTAAATTGAAAACCATGACCCAGCCTATGAGGAGGGCATATGAAGTTTTGGTGTGTAGATAGGATGTTGACACAAGATTTAGAGGACTAGAGATGGAACAGCTGCTGAGTTGGACTCAGAGCCTTTACTTCAGGAATACAGGCCTGGCTTTGTGAATCTACCCAAACACCCATAGTCATAGACTGAAGAATGAGAACCTACTACTGCCATTGTCCTAAACAAATGTAATTTCTAGTGCCATTAAAAAAAAATGTATCTTCATACCCACAAGGAAGTTGAGCTCTCAGCCCTCAGAAAAGAAGTTTCTTTTTGCAGCAGCCAGAGAAATTACAGAGATCTAGAATGGGTCAAAATTCAGAAATGAAGTGACTGTGGGGTGCCCGACACATGCAGTTCCTAAACTTAAGGCTCCTAAAGCATCCTGGGGGGAGGGTAGGAAGAATGTAAGAGGCAAGATAGTGTTTTCTAGACAAGAAAGAGATATTGCAATCATGATGTCTCCAAATGTAACATGTTTTAATAGTGAGATTTGTAAATTATTGTGGAAATCAAACTTATTTTGCATAAATAGCAACACTATGCTCAACTTTTATTTTACTTTTAGGTTACAAGGGAGACAGGGCCACACTATGTAGTCCTTGCTGTCCTAGAACTCACAGAGAATTGCCTGCTTTTGCATCTCAGGTGCCAAAATTAGTGACTTGAGCCACTATGCCTGCCTCTGTCTTGTTGTTAATGCTACCTTAAAAATATTTCCATTTAAGATATTTATTCTTGGGTATAACTGAAAAGCTCAGCTGGGAGATCATTGGATTGAAGGCATTTATTCTTGTGTTAAGATTGCACTGTGGCCTTACAAGTGCTCTCAAAAATACTGAAACTTTCCATTGGTAGGCAGTAATAACTATGAAGCTGACATCTATAGTTTCTTGTAACATTTTCAGAATATTTCTTCTAAATAAGTGTTAGGAAAATGTTTTCCAAAATGAGATATAGTGCTTTGTTTCCATAAGCTACAGATAGATGCATACATGTGAAATGTAAACGTTTATGATATATAATAAGCTAATATTTCCATAGAAGGTAGTTCTGCAAGAGTGGGATGAAAGAAAGAATTTTGGGGCTTGATTTCTGAGAATTACCAGGAAACTTCCAGGAAGAACCAAGTGTTTTTTTGAGAGACATTAATATAAAGTTATAAATTTATAATAGAATCACCTTTCAAAAATAACCCCACTTAGGATACTGAGGCAGGGAGATAAGAATTCAGGGTCTGTTTAGCCTATATTTAGAGATACTGTATAGACAAGTGGGTAATCAAATATTAATCAGTTATTATATTATATATACATTCATCATTGCTTATAAGAAATAAATTTCCAGGTGTGACTGATTATAGTTATAAGAATAAGACATTTTTGAGGAGGAACTATCTTATACTAAAATGCAAAATAGCATCTTGAAATATTGAAAATTCTCTCCTAATAAAGTATTACATGGAGGAAACAGAAGGAATCTACCAAAATATATGTAGAACAGTATTTGTGATGTATATGTAAATGTTCTTCCTAAGAACCCAAGACAAAGCTGTCTTTCTTCTTTTGCTACACAATACTTCCCTATCTCACAAGTCAATTTGGTTTCTATATACTAGAATTCAAAATGAAGGGACATTTTTATTGTTTCTAAGGAGAAAATAATTAGTGCATTCTAAGTATATTTACAGGTATGTATTGTTAGTCTAGTTGTTCATAATTGAATAAAAAGGAAGAATGAGGACAAAAGATGGACATTATATGAATTATAAAGAGTAAAATTGATATACCTCTACAGAAAGCCTTTTGGAAACATTTTTAAGAATTTTAAAGTATGTGTATATATAGGTAATTGGTGATATTTTGACATAGCAATAGTACTTCTCCATGTTCAAGATCTAATGCAGGGCAAAGAAATCACAAAACTCCCGACAAAGTGCCTTTAATGCAGAAGTTCATCTCTTCTCCAGCTGAGACGCTCATTGCCCAGTCTTCTGTCTTGAATTGGTAACTAACCTTACATCACTTTGAATAAACAGCACTCTTTTCTTGTTTGTTTGTTTTTCAAGACAGGGTTTCTCTGTATAAACTTGGCTGTCCTGCAACTCAGTCTGTAGGCCTGGCTGGCCTTGAACTCACAGAGATCCACTTACCACTGCCTCTCAAGTGCTGGGATTAAAAGCATGTGCCACCACAGCACTCTTTATAGTGTATTTTAAAATATTCTATTTGCTTTTCAAAATAAAAGGAGTCCTGTATTTACACTTCTACTTAGTAAATTGTCTGACATATAATCAACCTCCACTAAAAAAAAATATAAATAAGTTCATTATGACAGGTACAAGCATATCTATCTGTCTCAGGAAGGCTGCTGTGGGGTCAGGTCTGTCCCAGCATCAGCCCTATCAGTCTTGCCCAGGAACTTGTACCTCTGATTATAAAGAACCTCAGTGGAGACAATGAGAACTCTAGTATGAGGCCTGGGGTGTGGCTTTAACTAAATTAACATCTTTGCATATCTGCACTCTTTTATTTTGTATTTGTTAGTATTATTTATTTGATTTATATATATTTTAAGTTACACAACTCATCTTTGCTTCTTTGCAGGCATCCCCTCTACACTTCTGGTACTTCTGATACATGCTAAAGTTCTGAGAACCATAGGTTGACAGCAGTCTAGTGACAGAGAGAGCTGTGTGTGGCAGACAAAACACTTGTCTTCTATAGTCCTTACCGTCACAGCCTGTGAACCCCACTGAAAGCTGGCAGAGACTAGAGACTGACACCATAGGACTAGCTGCTGTGTACCAGCTGAACGGAGGAGTGAATGGCTAGCAAAGATTCTCCAAACCATCCATTCGCATTCTTAACAGGCTCTTCCAGGACTATGGGTGGGCGGAAGGCAAAGCTTCCTGGAAAAGGTCATGGTATGAATTTCTAAGGGAGGGAGGTTTGGCTTCTGAAAGCTTCTCAGGGATGCTTCCACCATACACGTGGTTAAGGGGCCAACTCCTTCAGAAGGTTTTAAGTAATCCAGGCTACCTAAGGAAAGTGAGTCTCTGGCTTCCCTGATGAGTCCTTGTCGTTTCAGTGGCATGTCTGAGAGCAGGCCCTGTCTGTAGGAATAGCCTCTAATCTGCCTCTGGCCCTGTCTGCATTTATAGCTTCTCATTCACCTCCAGCTCTTCTAGCTGGGTGAGGGAAGGGCAGCACTGTGCTGGCGTCCATTTGTGCTTCATTCTTTGAATGGTATGTAGCTGGGATGATTTCTTCCCTTTAAAAAACAACAAACTTACAAACAAACAAAAATTCACCATGATTTACAACTGTGTCTATACACTGGAAATCACGTGAGATTTTTAAAATTATAATTCATACATAAATCACATCCTCTAAGAATGGACACTGATGCAAGTTTCGAAAAGGTTCTCAATGAGATTCTTACGAATAGCTTGACCAAGGAGCACTTGGTAAAAGGCCCAATGCAGGATCCCATCAGTGGCCTTGAGGCTCACATCCAGTTAATAGCTACACACTACCAAACAGCTGCTGAGTGCAGGCCTCTGGCAAATGGTAGGGCTAGAATTCAAGATCCCTCTGACTAAAATGCCATGGTTCTATGAAATCCAGATCCTCTACCAGCTGGGACAATGATAATCCCTTGAAACTGTCACAAAAAACCAGATGCAAAAAGGTAAACACTGAAGAAGGAGGAATTATTAGGGGTAATTATAAACTGGTAAGAAGGAAACTGAGGCACGTAGGAGAGGATTCACTTAGTCAGTGAAGCAAGGTTCCTAGTGCAGCCTGGGCTGTCTACCTGAAACTCTACACCGAAGAGAGAGTGTCACTCAGGTGCAAATGTTCCGCAAGACTCTGGGGAATACAGTTACTTCATTAGTGCAGAAGCCACCTAGTGTCTTCTTTATATTTATTATTTTCTTACACCAGCCTTTCAGCGAAAGCAGACCTGCATTTAACTAGTTGCAGAACTGGGAGTCAATGGTCCAGCTCTGGAAGATCCCCCAGGAGATGCTCCAAGTGAAACTCCAGTCTTTCAGGCAGCACCTTACTGAAGTAGTTATGCTCTACTCTAATTTTCTGATCTGCCTGACTTTCCAGAAATCAAATGCTATCTCTTCCTGCTTCCACCATCAAAAACAAGAGACACCTACACTTAAAGAGTGAAAAGGGAATTATTTTTGAATACTATCTTGCTTGCTCAAAAGAATGCTTGGTTCTGAACTTGGCACATCGTATGGGAAATTCTACAGGATGGTATAACTTGTTTTGAGGTTCATTCTGCAAAATGAACTCTTTTCTTTTGAAAGGGACAAATACAGGCAACGTGGGATGAGCTTCTGCATCAGCTTTCTCAGTGAACTGGACACTGGATCCCCTCTTTCTTGGGAAAGCTGGGTGCTGACTTCCTGAAGGGCCAGGTGGCCTTGTCTTTTGTCAGCTCTCCGATGAACCTGGCCTATCCCTTCCCTTCTCACCCCTCTCCACCCCAGTTATTGAAATCTGTACACATCCTCACCCTTACACAGTGTCACTGCCTTGTGCCTAAATGACTTTCACCTCCGTATTAACATGGCTAATGCCTTTCACCTTCATATCAACATGGCTAATGACTTTCTTCACGCCAGATCTACTTTACTTTGTTCTGGAATTCTATGCTGCCATCTCTTAAAAAAATTTTTTTTGCATGTGAGTTTATGTGTGTGAGAGTGTGTTATGTGTGCATGTTTGTGTGCACATATGTGCACAGCTGAAAGCTGGAGAAAGATGACTATCAGGTGTACTGGTCCAACACTCTCCCCTGAGAGGATGTCTCACACTGAACCTGGAGTGAGGTTACAGTCATACTGAGGTTACAGGCATCACTTGAGGACACTGGGGTCTGAATTCGGACCTTCAGATTATACAGCCAACATCTTATCCACTGAGCCATTGCACCATCACCTTTCATGCTATTTATAATTATTTTTACTCTTATCTCCATGCCTGTCTACTTATGAAATACAGTACAAGAAAACCCCAAACAACAATAAAAAGCTTCCTTTTAGAAACTTTACCATGTGTTCTCAAAATAATTTTGAATTATTCCTTTCATTATTATAATTTATTTTTCATTTTCTTACTATAAACTCTGTGACAACATCTTATTTATTCCCTGCCCATTTCAAATAATATTTTATATGAAGAGGAGATACTGAAACACATGAAGAGCAATGATGCTAAGATATGCAATGCAAATCCCCTAAAGGTGGTGCTGGTTATGATGGCAAGTTAGCCACTCTGGTTGATTATAATACTTCTTTGTCTACCTACTGAGGGAAGCACCATGCAGTGTTCACTCACTTAGTGGTATACCCCTTTCTGGAAGAGGGCACTCCAGCCTCAGGATCACCTGCATCTCATGTGGCTTCAGAAGACCATTCTGTCACTCTGTGTGCCAGCAGTGTTTGAGTCATGTAGCAGGCATGAGCCTACTGGTTATGCACTTGTTGGTAGATCTAATCTGACACAAACACGGCTTTGTGGCTGGATGCTCAGTGTCTGAGCATACCGACATATCCTGGCTTAGTGGGATTGATAAGGTCAACAAAGGCAAGAAATGAAAAAATGGTAAATCTGAAACATAGATCAATTCCAGTGTGTCTGAATTTTGACTTCTACAAGATAGCACATAACAGGAGCAACTTCCCAAAAAGGATGATTTCATCTCAAACCATGAAGTTATATCTCGAGTTCCTCTTCAGGCTTTTCTGCTTGATATCAAGCAGTGGCAAGGGGCCTGCACTATTTTTCATCAAGTCAAGGCTACATCCATGGCTCTTTCTCACCAATAGCATTCAACACTTCTGATACTAGATAGAGCTGAGAGATGTTGGGGACAACAACTGGCCAAGAGATTTCATCCATTTGACTAACTGACTTTACTGTGTTTGGTGTTATGTTACCTGGAAAGTACCTACATAATGAATTTCATACTTCTTTGCAATGTATCTATCTTGATCATATTCACTTCCCACCCATATTTCAACTCCCTATGGACTCTCCTAACATATCACCCTCATAACTTTTTGTCCTCTTGTTTTACTGAGTTCAGCCAATGCTGCCCATATGCACATGGGTAGGGAATCATCCACTTGGGCATGGACAACCTACCAGTGACCATTTACCAAATAAAAGTGATTCTCCCTGGCTGGGGTTATTGTCACAATTGTGACAATGCAGTGTGATGTTCTGTTCTGCTTTCCTCAGTACAGTTTGGTTTGGTACTGTGTGCTTCCCTTCTGTTGAAAGCTGTATGGTTCTACAGTTCTAGCTGGTTCATTTCAGGTCTATTCAGTTCC
Organism: Phodopus roborovskii; assembly: GCF_943737965.1. Lineage (NCBI taxonomy): Eukaryota > Metazoa > Chordata > Mammalia > Rodentia > Cricetidae > Phodopus > Phodopus roborovskii. The sequence continues at coordinate 11,427,357 of NW_026126469.1, forward strand.
ATTCAGTTTGCTTACTTTAGTTTATCTCTGTTCTTCATTTCAGTTTTGTGTTGGAGAAAAAGATCTCTCCGGTGAGAGACAGCCATTGTTGGAGCACACAAATTATATCCATAACCAATCAAAATACCATTATAAACACACACACATGCACACATGTGTGCATATGCACATATATACACAGATGTATTAATTCCATCATTTCTGTTCCTTTATAGAATTTTGATTAATAAAAATATAATTTTAAAGATAATTTTAACACTTATTTGGAAATTCAGACCCTGTCAAAAGAGGTTCCCAAATATAAGGAAAAAAAAATGATCTTCTATAGTTGAAAGTAGCGATTTGAACATGTTTAAATCTGTTTAGATAACAAAAACTTGCCTTAAGAAAAATACTTTTCTGATTGGTGTCATAGCTCTATTCTGAGAGGCAACAAGTCAGTTACGGCACACAGCCACCTCTGAAGTGCCAAGGCATCAGCAATGGACGGGTTTGAACTGAACACACAGTTCCCAGTCAGGTCACAGGGACTCATTCACATCCGGAAAGGCACTCAGATTTCTCACCTACATAAGATCAGCCGTCTGTTCTCAGACTGCATGGAAGGAGACCATCTCCCAGTTGCTTTTCTGAACAGTGAGTATAACTTGGCCTTCTCACTTCACATCGTGTGGTGCCCACACCATTCCTCTCCTGAACAGCAAGAGGAAATTAGAAACAGACATTGGACACTTTGGTTTTGACAGAGGAGGCCATATAGTGAGGAATCGGAAGCACTGGGGTGTTTGTCATGTAACATATGTGCAATAAATTTCATGTGGAGTAAAACCAAAATGTCTGGGAAAGTAGTATAGAGTATCCTCATTGCCTCAGTTTCAGGAAGAATTTGCACAGTGGATCTAAAAACATAGTAAACAGACATGAATTGGTGATGTACAGCAATACAGTTTTGAACTTGTATTATCTAAATCAGCATAAATGAAAGAAATCCAATAGGAAAATCTATTTGCAGCAAAATGTCTGAACACAATGCCTGGATATGCAAAGAGCACTGACAGTAAACTTTAAAAGGGATAGATAACATGATGAAGAAACCAGTTAGCTGTTTATATATACAAATTATAACAGAATAAAACCAAATGTTCATTAACATATAAAAGATTATTCATTTAATTAGTAATCAGAAAAATGCAAATGAAAAGAACAATTCTAATACCTTCTCAACTGTTCTGGGGGAAAACGTGTAAAGTCTAGCGATACTTTGCTGAGAATGTGGTATGAGGAATAATCTCACATATTTTTAGTGGGAGTATAAATTTGTTGGCATTTTGAAAAACATGTTTGGCATTTTCCGGTAAAATTGAAAACATGAATAACTTATTATCCAGAAATTCCTCCTCTAGGTATATAATCTAGAAAACATCTTGCAGATAGTGACTAAGATTTATTTACAAGACTGTGAGTATCAGGATTTTATTCTTTGTCTCAAATGAAAACTCACCTCAATACCCAACAACTGTGGCATGGGTAAGTGGTAGCATATCCACACACTAGGAAAGTGAACAATGATGCAAATGAGAAATCTTTACACAACTCTAATAGATACACCATAGAAGCTGACAAAGAACCTGGGTATGATGACTTGCTTATAGGCTATACCACATTGTCAAGGAACTCTTGGATGAAAGCAGATAAACCCTCCATGAATCACCTTTAGTTCCAGCACAGTACCTGGCTGTGACCAGTGACTTCAGCTACTAAATCAGTACTAATTCTTTGATCCCTGGCTTCCCTGTATCTGGTTTTTATCATCTCCAAGCAAGATGGTTGAAATGTCACTAGATATCATATTGTGGTATCATGGTCTCGTTCCTCCTCCTTTGGTATTAAAAGACCTGGAAGCCTTCTCCATAGTTTCACTGCCATCAAACTCTTAACCACTACATATGGGCATTGTTAACCATCCCTTCTGTAGTAGGAATGAGATTAGCTCTCTGTGATGGAGGAGGGCTGATGAATAAATAATTAGCATACCAGTAAGCGAATCTCAGGTCTGAGATTTTGCCTACAGCTGGTAAATGCAAAAGCCTCGGTTTTATGCATGTGGCAAGACACACACATACACACACACACACACACACACACACACACACACACACACACACGTATATGTATATGTATACATATATATGATTTATATAAAAATTAAAAATAGCAAAAAGAAAATGCTTCATTGAAACTCATTTTTCTATATATTATTTTTAAAACTAATTGAAAATTGAAAATCAAGAAAAACCTTGTGGCAAAGCCATGCATAATTATTTTCCTGATGGTTACTGTGACTTTTATAACTGCAGGTTGTCCATGCGCCAGTGGAGTGAATGAAGACAGGCTGGTAAGACAAGAGAGCTTAGATGAAGTTCGCTCCTAAGGAAGGCCAAAACGGCAAGGATCATGGACAGCGTGGAGCTCAGTGTGAAGTGCTTGCCTAGCACACATAAAGCATCATATCTGACCACAGGCTCTGCAAACAATTAGCATAAAGAAATATTGTTCCAGAACAAACACTGAAAGGAATCATGAGGCATCTGCAGACACAGGACTTCAGAAGCCTGGCTGACACATTTACAGAGGCTGCTTAATTGTCATACCCCAATGTCCTTAGAGAAAGTTTCTCCTAAGAAAATATTCTTTGTGAACAGAATATTCCATCTAGAAAGAAACTCTCCAGTGAATTGAGGTATTAGTATTTTTGTTAGATAGTCTTTGGCTCTTGGAGGAATCGTTGGTTGTCCAGGTGAGAAAAGTTCATTAAAACTGTGTATGTACATTTCTACATAATATAATTACATGCATTATAGGTTTTCTGTGTGTTGTTTATTTTTGAGATACTATTTTAATTACTTTTCTCCCTTCCCTTTCTCTCTTCATACCTTTCTATATATCCTTCCATGTTCTCCTTCAAACTCACAGCTTCTTTTTACATCAATTGTTATTGACATATATATGTCATGATGTACTGAAGGCTCCAGCTAATCCTTGTTCAAACATGGCAATCTTTTCATAATATAAATATGGGGGCGGTGGAAGAGTCCTGGGAAGACAGCAGCTGCATGTACTACTACTCTGCACCACATCCACGTGCAGAGTTGTGTCTGGGCATTTAACAATGTGTTCTCTTGCTGCCTTGTCATTTCCAAGTTATGCAAGAAGTGTTTCTCTAGTAGACCATGTCATATGAAGACAAGAGTAATTTTGTGCTGTAAAGGTGATGTCTGAGAAGATACTGGGACCATACTCACCTCATACATGATAAACTACTGTGAGTGATGCTGGACATGTCTTTGGGGGCACAATAAGCCTGTCTATGCATTAATCTCAGTCAGTATTAGCAATTCCGAAATCTCATTGCAGACTTGATGCTTTTTTGGAAGGTGAGTGGCTATATCAAAGCAAAACCAAGCCCCATTCAACTGGATCCAAATCACCAGACAGATTTATCAGCACAACAAAAACCTTGTTCTAATTAGTTTTTGTCAAATTGACAAAAGCTGAAGTCATTTAGAAAGAGGGACCTCAACTGAGAAAACTGTCCCCACAAAACTATGGGCCATTTTCTTGATTAATGATTGATGTGGGAAGACCCAGCTCACTGTGGGTGCCACCTTTGGGCAGGTGTATTAGGAAGCAGCCTGAGCAAACCATGAAGGGCCAAGGAGTCATCATGGCTTCTGCCTCCAGGTTCCTGCCCTGACTTTCCTCAGTGAAAGGGACCCAAGTATTACAAGATGAAACTGGCCCTTTCTTCCCCAAGGTGCTTTTGGCTGTGATGTTTTTATCAAACAGTAAGACAAGCCTCAATAAGTAAAATACAAAAACCTCATGTCATTCCATGAACTATGTTGTCCTTGGTTCTGATGACCTTCACATAAAGGCAAGAAATTAAAAAATGAGAAAAACCGAGTGTGGTAAGTAGCTCATTATGCAAGTATTATGTGAGGCCATATTGTTAATAAAACTACTTGGAAGAGCCCATCACAGTCACCAAAAGAATGGTGTCATTTTATCTTCTGGCAGTATTGAGATAGAATTCTCTCCAGGGCCTTCTGTTAGGGAGACTGTTTCCATTGAAATTAAGTACATTGTGAGGGAGGAGGTTGGGGAGGAGGGGACAGCTAGATGATCAGATTACACATTTGCATAAGAACATTGAGAGAAGTTGCCAAGTAAAAGCAAATCCATAAGGAAGAAAAGTGATGTCTGTTACAGTAGCAATGGATTATTGTTTTTACTTTTATTAATGAAGCTCAAAATTTTGACTCTGCCACAAATGGATTCAAAGGACACCAGTGAATGGAATTAACTAGAAGTTTCATGTTTCATTCTAGATGCATAGGCTGGCCACAATGACCAGTTTCAGCAGAACAAGAGCTTAGTAAATGTCAAAGACATCTCCATGTCCATGTTTTAATCCTGGAGGGAAAGCCATTCCTTTGGAAGTGGTTTGGTTCTCCCACTAGCTAGGCATGTGACATTAGGGCAACATGTAGACACTTCTGAGAACCTACTTTTAACACTTTGGAAAACAGGACAGAGTTCTTCAATTTATAGATTGGTCTTGAGAATTTATAGATTGGTCTTGATATGAAGGTACAAAGCATTCAAAACAAGGCTGACATACAAGTATTTCTCAGTGTTTCCTAATGTTTACATGGGAGGCATTTATAGCTCGACTTCTAATTGGTTTTAATAATAAAAACCTGGAGTCAGATATAGGGGATAATGCTGGAAGATCAAAGGATCAGAGCAGCAAGGCACCAGTCCTTATCTTTACTAAATCTTCAGACTAAAGGGGTGAACCTGTCCCTAAGAATCCTCCAGCTGAGTGCAATGAGCTCCTGTCTCTTACTGCTTATATTTCTCTCTGCCCAGCCAAATCACTCCTGTCTCCACCTCCTAGTGCTGGGATTAAAGATGTGGCCCACCACAGTCTGTCTCTCTTTCTCTTTTAGTTTAGGTGGCCTTGAACTCACTGAGATCTGCTTGTCTCTGCCTCCCGAATGCCACTACTACCTGGCCTTTATAGTTAACTAGTGGCTAGCTCTTCACTCTGATCTCCAGGCAAGCTTTATTTATTAAAGCACAAACCAAATATCACCACAGGAATTCTTACATTTTGCTGCAATTGCCAGATCACTGAAACTCTTAGGTAATGATTACTCTTTAATTATTCTCATATTAGTTCATGTTCAGTTACAGCAAAACACCTGATACTGGGTAATGTGCAGAAGAAGATCAACTTGGTTTTAGTTATAGATCTGGAAGATAGAAGTCTGATTGGTTCAATCCTTCTGGTCGCACATGCCTTCCTCTCCTCCCCCTCATTTTCTCCTACTTCTCTCTCCATTCGCTGTCCTCCCCCACTTTACCTGAGCTCTGGGGGACTTGTCCCTTCCCAGTTCTGTGAGGGACTTTATATGAATCTCTTAGAATACAACTTGTATCCTAGTTCCTCTGGTGATGTGAATTATAGGCTGGTGATCATTTGATCTAGTTCTAAAATCCATATATGAGTGAGTACATACTGTGTTTCTCTTTTTGTGACTGGGTTACCTCATTCAGGATGGTTTCTTCAAGTGCCATCCACTTGCCTGCGAATTTTAAGATACTATTATTTTTTTCTGCAGAGTAGTATTCCATTGTGTAGATGTGCCACATCTTCATTAACCATTCTTCAATTGAGGGGCATCTAGGTTGCTTCCAGGTTCTTGCTATTACAAATAGTGCTGCTATGAACATAGTTGAACAGATGTCTTTGTTGCATTGATGTGAATTCTTTGGGTATATGCCTAAGAGGGGGATTGCTGGGTCCTGTGGTAAACTAATTCCCATTTTCCTGAGGAACTGCCATACTGATCTCCAGAAAGAGAGAGAGAGAGACAGAGAGAGAGAGAGAGAGAGACACAGAGAGAGAACATAAAAGAGGGAGCCAATATTGGTTTGAAGATAAAGTTGAACACAAAGAAAGGTCGAGGGAACTACAAGACTGCTCCCAACTAACAATCTCAGCTTCCGTGGAAAGGCTATCATAAATGCCCTTCCCGGAGAGTGAGATCAACAACTAACTTCTCCATGGAGCCCTCAACTAATGCCTGTTGAAAATAGGAGCAAACACCCATACATAAACACTGAGTCGAACTAGAACCCAGAAGCAGATGGAAAGGACAAGACCATGCGGTAGAAGTACATAGAGACAGCATACCTGAACAAGGAGGAGCTAAGGGCCACTAGACTGATAGCTGGGAAGCCGGCAGGGGACTGACTCGGACGCCCCTGAATATGGGTCTCAGCCAAAAGGTCTGAGCAGTCTAAGAGACCTCAGACAGTGGAGCCAGGATGTATCCCTGGTGCACAAAAGGACTTTGCAAACATATCCCCCATGGAGGGATAACTGCCTTATTCTAGAGATAGGAGAGAAGCCCTAGTCCCTACTTCACAGGACCTGTCAGATCTACATGACCCCAACTGGATGGCATTCCCCTACATATGGTATTGTGGTGGGGGGGGTTGGGAGGGGAGGGTGTTTAGAGTGCATGTGAGAGGGCAGAGAGGGTAAAAGGGAGGGAATGAGGGAGGGAGGGCTGGAGGGGAGGGAGGGAGGGAGGGAGAGGAAACTGGGATCGACATGTAAAATAATAAATTTAAAAAAAAAATGCTTTGACTCCAAAATTTAAGTTGAAGAACAAGTTCCTGGGGAAAAGGATTTCTATTTTTGTTTCCACAGAAAATGAAAAGATGTGGATTCCTTCCAGACTAATGTGGTTTGATCACGCCAGACCACCTGAAACAGAGTACAAGCTGATCCTACATTCCAAACAGCTGGACAAAACAGCCCTGCAGACTACAGCTAGGATATCTGAATCTTCTTCAAATCCCCCAAGACAGCGCCCCTTATCAGCAGGAAGTAGTTTGGAAAGAACGACGCCCAAATTCCCAAATATTGTGTATAAATGTTTGTTTTCATTTAATTGGACTTTGTTATATAAAATTAAATAAAAAAATTATATAAAAAAAAGAAGTCTGATTGGTAGCTACATCATAACAAGACCTCATGAGGCATCATAACATCACAGAAAAGTAGGAAGGCAGGCCAGTGAGAGAGAGAGACTCATAAGGGGCATCTTGCTTTGTAAAGACACCATCTCTTGGCAATGATATGATCCTGTAAGAATCACCCTGTCCTATGAGGGCAGCATTTACTCTTCCTGAGAGCTCTGCCCTCACAACCCAACATCTCTTATAGCTACCAGCAGCCAACACCTCCCCATGAGGTGACACTGAGGACCAAATTCCAATAGTTTAGAGGGATGAAAGCATTTGCATATTTACAGTAACTTATTTTCTATTGATACTATAAGATTAAAATGCAGAAAATGACTCATATTATACGTTAGAACAGATAATATGACATAGGAAATGAAAACTTACATAAAATTGTAAGAGATTGTAAAATTAAATGTTTCAATATAAAATTGAAGGAACACACATGGAAATTATGCATAGCTGACTAATGAACTCAACCAACTCCTTGGCTCCCAGTAAATGTCATAGAAAATAGACAAATTATTCCCAGATGCCAGAAACTATTTCACCCAATGGTTAGAATATTCAAGTCCTAAAATAAGACACAGACAAATATCTAAGAAATGAACTGCAAATGATCAGTGCCATTGCTAAACTGAATAATCCTTGATAAGAGGCCTCAAGACTGTTTCATTTGTTCAAAATCTGGACCTGTGGAAGGAGTGCAGTGGGAGGTAAACCTGTGAGGTAAATGCACACCCCAAGACATCTCTCTGCCTGCTGCTTGCCTGGCTGGGTTGGCTTTTATAGCTGGGAGAGGGGAAAAATGTAGCAATTTATCACTGTGTATCTAACAGTTTTAGTCTAACAGTTTTGAATAAAGTTTAAAAACTACACTGCAAATGTGATTGTCTTTTCCTCACAGTAACAGTAGCAGGGTTCCATGTTTGGTTAATATTTATAAACAAATCATGTAACCTGTGGTAAACACTCATCAAGTAGAGATGAAGCTCTGGAGGAGTCCAGGCCCATGACAGTGTCTCTAACTGAAGATACTCAACAATAAACGGGAGCCCCTTCCTAGTCCTGTAACTTTTGATCCTTTCTTTAGCCCTTTCTGACCAACTACTCTAGACCTGTTATTTCTATTTTAAAATGTGCTGGTACTTATCTTTCATATAATCCCTTTAATAAAAGTGTTTAGCCACCATTCCATATGAAAGACTGTTATTAGTTTAACTATAAATACAAAGTCCCAGTGTTTAAGCTACACATTAAATATATTTGTACCCACTATGGGGCTTCCTTTGCCTCTATCTTTTAGCTAAACTGCTGCTGGTGACACACACGACCTGGACTGTATCATCATTCCCATGATGCAACAGAAACAAGGAACGAGGAACCGATGATACAGAACTTGAGGTTTTGTGATGGGAAAACAAGTCGTTCTCAAGGAATTCACTGGTTGTTCCTTCTAAAAACATCCAACTTTCCCCATGGGAGAGGTTTTCTCCTTACAATTATCTTCCCTGTAGGAGCTGTAATAGACCAGAAATACCTAACTGCACTCACTTACAAAAGTACCAATTCCTTTAGTCATCCATTAAAACAGAATCCCTTATTGTCTTCCCCATCCTCTCTTCTAATGAGGAGAGAGACTGGTTGCTGAGAAAAGTGAGTTGGTAGACATGATAAATGGACCAAGACAATGGTATTACACTTGTTACACAATTCAGTATCTCCTGAAAACAGTTGCTATGGATTAGTTATTTGGATCCATCCAGAAGTCCTTACACAGATAAAAGTAAAGAATACACTTCCTGTAATGACTTTCACCTGTTGAACTGTACCAGTTGAACTGTGGTTCATGGACCGAGCCACATGGGTCTCTGGGTGCTTTAGCATTGTAATTAAAAAGCTATGGCTCAATTAAAGTCTGAGTGTCTCAGGGAAGGCTGTTTCATATGGGGGGATTTTGGCAACAGTAAACTGTGGGCTGTGATGAGCCAAGAGAGCTGCCCATTGCAGTCTTAGAATTTATCTCTCCTTCCTCATGCTACAAGCTACATACCTCCCATACAGTTCAGCCTTGGTCCATTGACTTATGTCTGGGAATGCAGTTCAGTCATTGCTCACACAACAGCAAGAGAATTCTTTCTCTTCTTTGCTCCTTGTTTTCTCCTATATGAATACCTACAGCCAAAGATCATGAACAAGAAATGCACCACCATTTGCATGTGGTAACCAAGAAATGAACTATGAATGTCCACAAATTTAGAGCTAAATCAATGGTTTTATAACTTGAGCATATATATCTAGAGTTCTTCTGTGTACTAATGTTTTGAAAGTCTTTAATATATTCTCATGGTGTTAGGGGTTAGCCCATTGGTAAATCCCTTGCTGTGCAAATGTAAGGATTTGAGTTTGGTTCCCAGAACACACACAGAAACATGAATATGCTATTACTGGATATTTGTAAGCCCAGTACTGAGGAACCAGAATCAGGCAGACTCTAGACCAGCCAGCCTGACTGGGGAGCCTCAGGTCACAGTGTGAGACCCTGTTTCAAAAATCAACAAGGCTTCTGCAAAACAACACATGGCATCAAACTTTAACCTCCACTGGCTATACACATACATGCATGCATACCCCCTACATACATAAACATATGCCTTCATACACATGGATACATATATATATGTACATATATGATATTCAAGTAAATTTGCTTACATAAAAATATATTTAAGTGAATATATGGTCTATTTGTATGTGTATATATAATAAAATTCAACAAATTCCTAAAAATTAGCATTTTACTCTTACATACAGGAAAAATACAACAAAATAAAGCAAAACAAACAAACAAACAAACAAACAAAAAACAAAACAGACCACAGATATTTTTTTAAAACAGGGAGAGAGATGTACTGCATGCTTATTTCCTAATATCTGTTGAGAACTTAATATTGAAAAAAAGTGCATGTTTACTGAAATTAAACCCATAAACCTCTGTTAACATCCGATTAACAAAGTTCTTTCCTGAGGGTAGGAGGAAGAGTGAAGGGAGGGAGGGAGGAGAAGCCTGAAGTCTGCTCAGATGTCCTGCTAAGTGGAATCTGTCTGAGCATGCTGTGTTTAAGCTGCCAAACATCTATTCTCAAAGAAATACTGGGCTGCTGGTGCGAGGGAGGTGGGTGAAATCAACCTGCCCAATTCTTTGTGTCTCTCTCCCTCCTCCACCTCCATTGTGCAAGAGAAAGTTTAAACCATCTTCCTGTCAGGTGGAAGGTGAGGGTAAGCACCAGGTGGCCATGTCTCTGGTCCTCATCCTCAGGGTGCAGCTGCTAGGTCAGAGGGCTGGCCAGGCCTTGGCCCAAGGCACAAGCTGTCCCGGTTCTGAGGGCTGGCTGGGCACGGTGTGCTCACATTGTGTCCAAAGGCTTGGGTATTTGGACTGAGAAGCTGGTTTCTTGTGCTGTGGGGTTGAATGGTTATTAGGAATGCATGGAACAAATGAATTCTTTGGCAAGAGGAATTTTACCTGGCAAGGTCAAGTCAGAAGCCCCATGGGGACTAGGACTATAATGAAAACATCTCCATGGGGAACATCACAAGGCTGTTCATTCAGTTCAATTTAGCCAAGAGATTATAAATTAGTTGATTCCTGCCTGTGTGCCTTATGATGGAACAGGCAAACAGGAGAAGCTCTACGCCTAGGCATAGTACCTGCTTGGGTGACAGGTACATGAATTCTATGCTTGATATTATTTTTATCACAGGCAAAGTAAGGCCTGGGTTTAAATGTGGAGAGTCAATCATCATATAATATTTGAAGATTAATACTACTTAAATATAGGTATCTACCCAACCCTTAACCGAGTCACTAATTGTGTTTAGAATAACACTAGACAAAGGGCACTCTAGATATCAGGATAAATAGATTTCTTTATGGTTCAGTGTCTTACTGAAATTTGTACTTTGAAGGAAGCTGCTTCTTTACTCTGAACGTCATTATTATTATTTTTTTTTTCCTAAAGCTCCACCTAAAGCTCCACCTAGTTCTGGAATTTTCACATCACCATGAAGCTTTTTTTCTATGAAAGTCAGTGAAGGATATCCATGCTGTAGCTGGCTGTCTCCCAGGTGAAATCAAAGAATGGAGGATACATACAACATCTAAGCTGGCCCTGGAGTTCTGCCTTATCCTTTGTGACTGACTTTTCTTTGAGATGTCCCAGTGCCATGCCACTGAACCCACACTGCTATTGAGGTATTTTTCTGTGTCAATCTCCCCCTGTGATGCACGCTGACAGACAAGCAAGGATGAGAAATGTAACACCAGCAGTGTGCTTTGAATGCCCGGAATGTGCTTGACAGAGCCTCTTGACCACTGATCTATCCATTTTCTCTCAACTTCACTGACCACCATTCCCTGTTTTCTTCTGGTCTAGCTGGTTCCTTCTCATCTACCAATGACCAAGCCCATCAACAAAATAAGGCCCTCATTTCTGAAAGTTTATCTGAACGACATACTGATAAAATTAGGTGACAGACAATCATTGTCTTTCCCCAGGAGGAAAGTACAACAACCCATGGTGATCTGAAAATAACAGATGTCTCATCTAATCAATTGGTAATGGTGGGGGAAGAGAGCTCTTATTTAAGTTGTAGTTTGGAAAACGGACTTGAGTTTTAATGAAACATGGAAAACTAGGATAGCTGTAGTGAGTGAGCAATGTTTCAAAGGCATGTGTGTATGTGGGGACAGGTTTGGATAATAGTACACAGTTCACATAAATAGGAAAACAATAGACCTACAACAGTTGAAGAGTGGGATTGCAGAATGCCTTGGATACCAGTGTTTAGAAAAGATGGATGGGTGAAGGCTAGCAGGAGACCCTTCAGTGGGTATGAACAGAGGTGTGACATGGATAGAAAGGAATATGAGCCTATGACATAGCTCAGGAGGCTCATGATAAGAGATGGCAGCTATGGTGGAACACACTTTTAATCTGGGAGTTTAGGAGGTAAAGGCAGGAACACCTGGAAGTGGAGGTCAACCTTAGCTGTACAGCGAGTGCAAGGTCAACCTGAGCTCCATGAGACCCTGTCTCTTCTGAACCCCATGAAAAAAAAATGTTAAAGTGATTGTTCAAGTAAATGATAGTGAGATCTAAATTTTGTAAATCAATCATGAGAGTAGAAAGTCTCTTGGCCTTGACTATTGATTAGCTGTAGAAGAAAATCATTTGCAGGATCAAATTACAAAGGCACATGTTGCCGGGGTTAGAAAGCCAAAGAGGCTGTGGGTCATACTGAAATTCATGGACACAGTGGAGATGCTGATAGTCAGCTAGATAAATGAGAGATGAGCTGAATCCTACTTCACGTTTTCGTCCTGAGTTGATGATCCACTGTCACTGTTAGGAGGTGGCTGTGAGGGAACAAGCACAGCTTGTATTGAAGAATGATTAGCAAAGACTGGGAAACTTCCCATGAAAACTTCCCTTGAACTCTGCTTGGTTTGAAAACCACGAGCAGAAGCCCAAACCTGTGGCTTCCTTGGATCTCTTCACATGAGAGAGCTGCCCATTCCAAAGCCACAGCAGTTCATCTGCCTCTCAGTTTCACCACAGGCATCTGACTGATATCACAGTCAGCCATGGAGTTCAGTACTGCCTCAGAACAAGTCTGGGGTGGGGCACTCCTTGGGCTCAGTTTGCCTTCTCTTCAAATAGGTCTTGATCATGAAACTGTGACATCAAAAGTGTGGATTTATCTTTGTGTTCTGTAGAATCAATCCCTTATAAGCTATCAATCCAGAGATCATTATTGTATGGAGAGTAAGCATAAATAGAGATGGACCCCTCAAAGGAAGACTAGGTCTCAAGAGTAGGCGGAAGATTCCAAAGGTCACAGACACAGTGTTGAGGTCAGACCTCTGAGTTCTGCTGTCTTTTTTTTTTTTTTTTTTTTTTTCCTCATCAAAATGAATTCCTCTGTAAAACCTCTGTATTTTAAGCCAACTTGATAATGCACAATATCTGGTAGAGAAAGGTCTGATTTCTTTCCTTTTAGTTTTAGATTCAGGCTTGAAAGCACTTTGGAAGCAGGTGAGGGCTTAAGGGGGTGACACAAGGCTGAGTTCAGTTCGTGTGAACTGGGCTATTTCACTTGCTGAAACTTTGGGAAGGTATTCTAGAAGATCAAGTGGTAGGTCACAGGGTCCCTGTCTGCTTGCAGTGTCTAGTCAAAATAAGAAAAAGACAGACAAACAGCTAGGGTAAAACCAAATGAGCATAAGTGCATAGTTTGGGCTTCATTTATTTTCTGGGTGGATAGAAAGCTGGGTTTCCAGGATTTGGCACCTCTAGTGCCATGCTAAGAGAGAAGAGAAATAGGTACCTCTACCTGGGCCTTTCCTCCATAGTCGCAGTGAGCTTAGAAAATAGTGCTTTAAAAGGAAAGTAGAACAAGGAGTTTTCCTCAGCTGTCATTAGCCACCCTCAAACACCAGTAGCCTTAACAGTAGACTCCAGGAGAGGCGGATAGAAGCACCCAGAGCCAGCACACCCAGGACAAGAAACTGCAGGGCTTGGGAGGGTCATTGCCAAGTGGTGAGATGAACCTGATAGGGTTCCTAAATAACAGTATGCCCTCAGCCTCAGGCCTGACTTCATGCTATTCCAGTCGTGTGACCAGTCTCCTCCACGGATCTAAGATAACACTTATCACAGCCGGCTTTGGAATCCGGTTGCTTGTATGTGTTCCTGCTTTCGGCACTGAATGTGAGTGCAATGACCATGACTTACTCAACTCTATGCCCCAGAACACTTGGCATAGGCCCTAGCCCTCGGCAGATGCCCAGAAATTGTGCAGAGCTGGTTGGAATTTTGGCAGGGCTCCCTCCTTCTCATTGGTAAACCTCATGGGTCTTCTTGCCTGATTTGCAAAGGGTAAAACCTTTGCAAATTTCATATTGGAAGGCCTGAATCTGATTTTGGAGCCCCTGAGTCTAAAAAAAAAAAAAAAAAAAAAAAAAAAAATAGAACTGTGATTTCCTTTTTCTAGAACTCTGGGCCAGTCCATTACCCCTTCCTCACTCATATTTCTGTGGGTGGTTAGAGGTGTGAAAATATTCACACAATTCTTGATTTTGTTCTTTCTATTATTTTTGCATTGTTAAGTTCAACTATTAAATCTTTTTACTCAATTTCATTTGCTTTATGCTGATCCTTGATATAATGCTATTATACCATGTTCTAAATGTTAACAAATTTATTGAAAAGATACCACGGTGAGATACAAAAGAACAAGCCTGGCACCACTGTTAAATGAGAATCATCACGTATTAGCTGGCTGCCACCTTCTAATCACCGAGTAAAAATCTTTTATAAGTAGCAGGGCATTTTCCCCTTTTACAATCCTTTGCAATTTTTTAAGGTTTTAAATTTTTAAAAAAACTAATTTGTTTTTGGACACTTTCACACACATACATAACTCATACAGGCCACTCATCCCCCATGTTCTCCCAACTTGCTTCTGAGTCCTCTACCTTCTTCTGTCCTTCTCTACAAATCTGTTTCTCACATCCATTCGTTTTGTTTGTTTTGTTCATTTTGTTCTGTGAGTTTAATCATGGCTGTGTGGCACCATTGGCTTGCAGGTGTCTGTTGGAGCTTGATGGGGCTCAAAGTGAGCACATCTGGTCTGGCGTTTATGGTTTTAAATTCACAGGTTCACAGTGGGGAAAGCCTGTTGGTGGCTTTTCTCCCCCAGCATCCTGCAGAGCACCTTATGGCTCTTTGAAAAGTAGACGATGGGAGGGGGTGGTGGCTCAGTCTCAGCTCCTTTTCTTTACACATTGTAACCGAGATGTGTGTGATGTCTTCAAGAACAGGGTACCATCCTCAGGTTCCGGTGGAACACCAAGAGGACTGACAAGAATTCCTATCTCATATTTGGATTGTCATAGAAAGAATCAACTTGAGGGTTAATAGAAAGTTCTCTGGACATCTCAGAGACAACCACTGTTTACCCTCCCCATAAAATATGACTAGTAACACTTTATAGTATTTACAGAAAATTAAAATGTAAAACAGAAAGTAACTGAAACAGCACTAAACAAATCTAAAGACTGCCATGTTATAAAATAGCTGAGATAGAAGCCTGATAGCTTAATCTTACTCTGAAACAGAAGATGAATTGAAACATGTCTTGATCTCACTGGCTAAAATTTCAGTCCCATTTGTGCACAAAGCTTTGCCATTTTGTGGTTCTTAATCATCCTAATGCCGTGACTCTTTAATACAGTTCCCCATGTTCCCTGAGCCTCAACCTTAAAATTATTATAATCGCTGCTTCATAATTGTCATTTTGTTGTTATGAATCATGATGTAAATATTAGTGTTATCTAATGACCTTGGGTGACCCCTGTGAGTTGTGTAACCCCTGAAGGGGTTGTAACCCACAGGTTGAGAGCCACTGCCTTAGAGCAACTTATTAAGCTGTAGGTCTTATCAGTTCAGACTTAGTTGCTTGAAGAATTAGAGACACTATGATATAAAAGAAAATCTACCGTTCCTTGGTAGTTCATTGATTATTAACTCAAAGAGCCTTTCAAAGTAGTGGTCTTCACAAAGATGTCATGAAAACTGTGTGTTCTCATGTGTGGTCTGAAGAGATTGGAAAATCTGTTGTAATTCAACCTGTACATATTATCACATAACAATAATTATGTAAAAATATTTTTGAACAGTAATTACTTTTGTACTAATGTATTACAAGACATAAAATAATTTTGGAAATATATGAATATAGTTATCTCTTTTGCCTTTATCTATACCTGAGTTTCACCCCACTCAGCCTGAAGTATCAGGGAGAGAAATTACAATTGTGCCTATTTTAGCAGGAATGCAGGGAGAAGGAAGTTAATCTTGCTTTCCAGAGGCAAATCCAACACTTTTTGTTTTTGTCTTTGTTTTTTGTTTGTTTTTGTTTTTGTTTTTTTGTTTGTTTGTTTTTTTTTTTTTTCCTTTTCTGGTTTTTTGAGACAGGGTTTCTCTGTGTAGCTTTGGAGCCTGTCCTGGAACTCACTCTGTAGACCAGGCTGGCCTCAAACTTACAGAGATCCTCCTGCCTCTGCCTCCCGAATGTTGGGATTAAAGGCGTGCACCGCCAACACCCGGTTTCAAAACCAACACTTTATGTTCACATGAAATAAGTCTTGTTTACAGAGAAAAGTTTCCTCTACTCTCCCTTCTGGTTTCACAAAGTCTGAATGACTTGGTGGCAACATTTTGCTTCCGGGGCAGAAGGTGACCAGAGCCTGGTTTTGCCCAGCCCATTAGATGGGAGATATCTAACAAGTGAGATCAGATATCAAGCTCTGCTTCCTCATCCTGGGGACACACTATACTATCCCTGAAGAGACAGGGAGACAGCTTTAGAAGAATCTAGCTAAGCGTGGAGAAACCCAAAGACAACCAAGATAACAACCTGCTCTCAAAGTCAGCATGCTGGAGCCCATTGTCAGGGAAACCTCCTGACCAGTGCTTCCACCAATACTGTCCCCAAACACTGAGACTGTGATGACCCAGGGAGGACAGTGTGCCAGAGATGATGCCCACAGCATCCTACTCTTGCTTACAGTGCAACAATGGGCCAACACTAAAAACACGAGTGCTGTGGTGTGGATGTGCCAAGTAGTTCTTTTTGCTCCTTTTGTTGCCTTTAACTCCTTTCACATAATTTATCTAGTTTTTCAAATTAGTATGCATAGTGTTAGGTGTCATTATGGTGTTTGCAAACCAAATTTGCTTTTGTTGATTCTTTCCCTACTCCTGTGCCCCTTTCTGTGCCCTTCTGCTGCTACAGCCAGCCTCCTTTCTACTCTCCTGCTTTACATCACGTTTTTTTGTCAGCCCCTTCCTATTTTTCTTCTCTTGTCTCCTTTCATAGCCAATGCTAGAGGTGGTTCTTAGAAAAAAAATTGATGAGGTTGTCAAAATCTTTAGTCATTTACTTCTTAAATATTTCAACATTTTGTTGCCTTTTTTTTTTTTTTTTTTTTAGACAATCTCAGTTTCTAGACCAGGTTGTCCTGGAGCATCCCATATTGTCCATCCTTCCAAGTACTGTACATGCTGGGATGCATAGCATTGACTTAAAGAATTAATTTATAAAAAGAACTGAATGTCCTTTAATGGGAAGCTTTGTTCAATGAAATAATGAGCATTTTGTTTACCTTTCATTTATTGTTGACTAGAGTTTAATCTAAGTATTCATAGAAAATAAAACTTACAAACAAGAGGAGTTGAATTATATTCCTATAAACACAAAAGCGAAGCAAACAAATACTAAAATGAAAGGATAAACTGTAAAAACCACACTTGAAATTGTTGAGTGGTTTTAGATTATGTAAAATTGCTAAGACTTTTAATGAACTTCCTACTTGAATTAGATCAATTTATATTGTATTTTATACTAAAGACAGTAAAATAATCCTTTCATTTAATAAAGGCTGGGTGAAGCTTTCAAGTAAAGAAAATGGGAAATTTATTTCCTTAGTTTTGGCTTATAAAAGCATTTATTAAGGAAGCATTTTATCCAAAATAAAAAGATTATGCTTGTGAGAAATTCTGAGCTATAATATCCATATCATATGAAATATATTGGAACAAAGAAGATCTTTCCTTTAGTATGTATTGTATTGAGGCTATCAAATATTTCTACTGTTGAGTCATCTATAATATAATATCTATAAGAATTAGTACAAATTGTCAAGTACTTCAAATTGATTATAGAATGCAACTATAAAAATAATTTCTCCTACTTTGATATTCACAAATTAATTTATAGAACAAATTTCTAAGTTTGAAAAGTAGATTTTGAAGGGGTTAAAGAGATGGCTCAGCAGTTAAGAGCATCGGCAGCTCTTCCAGAGGATCCTAGCTCAATTCCCAGGAACCCAGCAGCCATCTATAATGGAATCTGATGCCCTCCTCTGACATGCAAGTGTACATGAAGATAGAGCACCACATACATAAAATAAATAAATATTAAAAAGAAGGAAAAGTATATTTTTGATTACTTTATCTTTGATACCTTGATATATTTCATTAGCATGTGAAAATACAAATTTGTAGTTATCACTAATTTCTCAAAATTGTCCCGATTAAACTCATATGACCAACTATGTTCTCTTACTGAGATATTACATATAAAACAATCACCAGGAGTAAAATAAAAACAATTTTATGTGAGTTTTACCAAAGTTCTAAAATTAATATGCTACTTGATAGAAAATATGAATTTCTTTTTATTTTACATTTTAAAATTTAAATATTGAGATCATACTATTTTATAAGGAGTAATTATGTTTAGAGAAAAACAAACAAATCAGCCAACCACAGAAGAGTCTGGACCTTGCTTTTGAGACCACAGAAGCCAGTGTTCTTCATCAGGGTTTAGTCCCTGCCTTTGGCACATGCACCCCGCCCACATCTGTCAAAGCATCAGCTGGGCAGGATGCTCCTCTTTAACCTCTGCATCCAGCCAAGGTAGCACTGACAAATGAGGTCAGGCTCAGGGGTTGAAGAGAGTGAAGCATTTTATATTTATATCCATGGACACACACTCGGGTGTATGTTCCAGTGACTTCAAGGGACTTTCCACAGCGATGGGTATCCTGTCTCTATGGTGAGATAACTCTGCTGGGCACAGAGAGTTCTCCACACAAACCACTAGGGGAAGTGCTAGGTCCCAGTATGTATAGCTCCATGCTCACTAACATTTTTCTCTCTTCTGTACTATTTGGTTAATACAAGAGTAATATATACAGGTTTTTTTTCTTAATTTTTGGTAGAGACTTTTGTTTTGTTTTCCTGTCTATGTAGCTTGTAACTGCTGGCTCCAAGTTTCAGGATGAAATATATATATATATATATATATATATATATATATATATATATATATGTACACACACACACATACATATACATATATATATATATATATATATATATATATCAGCTTGGCATTTATGGATGTGCATAATCGCTGCTCTACACATATTGGCTTTCTTTGACACTTTTCCAGAAACAAAGCTTCGTGCTCATAAGAAAAAGGCAGGCAGAGCTAATAAATGAAGACAGATACGTTTATAGCATCTTTAGTAGTTTATATACTAAAGATGACCAATTTAGAATGCATGTTATAAGCATATCATTTTGCATTACCTTGGAATTCAGGTAACAGGATTATGAGGAAACTAGTAACACTGCTACCCTCAATTTCAAGGCAGAAGAATGAAACTTAACTCAGATAGATACAATAATATTTGATCCAAAAGCTGCTGCACATTTATGAGAATAAATACAAATATCACATGTGTACTCATGTTTTTGTATGTGTGTGCATACACATGCAGGCAGATAGCCTATATGTTCCCAAGGAGGACAATGTCTTCATTATGCAATCTTGTATTTTAGGACACTTAGCTCAAAACAACAGTGTTCAAACAAATTACAGAGACACTGTGGTTGTCTTGGAATAGACTGTTTGCCCTGCAGCCATTGTAATGCATTGTATGAAAAGAATGCACTTCCTTTCATCTGGAGTGTGACAACCTGCTCAGGAAAGGTGGGACCCCACTGTCAGTCAGGTAAGGTTTACATGACACACATGCACACACAAGTATGCATGCATGTACACACACACACACACACACACACACACACTTGGGGCTTGGAGTGACTGGTAACCATGATATTCAGGCTAATGGACGTGAGAAAAAAAAGTTGAAAATTTGAAAGCAAAGCTTGAGGATTAGATCAAAAGGGAAAAGTTATTTGATAATTAAATGAATAACAGAACTTGCTATGTAGCCTGGAGCACACACCCATGTTCTCTGTATCTATGTTTCCCTGTAATATTATATAGAATATTAATAATTTAGATACTACATAATAGGAATTTTGTTACCTATAAAAATGCAAAATGACAGATTGCCACACTAATTTTAATTGTAAATATCTATAATATGTAAGTGATTACTAATAAGTATTATTTCAAAAGCTTTTTTTTTAAACCAATGTTAAAGTAAGTTAGTAATACAATAAAATTATGTGGTAGTATTCTTCCCTAAGAAAATACAATTCTTCCTTAGAAGAGCTAGTGTAAACAAATACTGTGTAAAAGATCCCTTATGTATTTAACCATACATACATATTCTAATTAACTGATCAGAAGATATATTTGAAGGATTTTAGAACTATAATATTTCCTAAGGCAGAACCTCCTATATGAGAACAAAGCAGCATAAACTGATCTTGAAAGCACCCTTGTGCAACAAAGAAAGATTTAGATTTCTGTTCGATATTCCTCCTAAAATGTTCATTTGTTATAAAACTCTGACATATAGAAAATGACCTAATAATAAAGAACATAATATGCAAATTTAGCAAAGGTTGACTGTAGCAGCCTTTTGCTTTTGGGCCATTAACCAGCTCCAAAATCATGACACAGAGATTTTTTATTAGTTTTGCATGCTTGGCCATAGCTTAGCTATTTTCTGACTAGCTCTTTTAATTTAAATTAACCTGTTTCTCTTTAACTTTGCCCCAGGGCATTTTACCTCTCTTTCATTCTGTATATCTTATTTTCCTGATGTCTATCTATCTGTCTGTCTGTCTGTCTGTCATCTGTCTGGCTTCTTTCCCCAGAAGTGTTCCTCATTCTCTTCTCCTCTTCTCATTCTCCTTTTTCTACATCCTCAAGCCTAGATTTACTTTCTCTTCCTGCCAGCCCTGCGTATCCTTTCTCTGCCTAGCTATTGACTGTTCAGCTCTTTGTTAGACCAATCAGGTACTTTAGGCAGGCAAGGTGAAATGTAACACATCTTTACATAATTAAACAAATGCATCATAAGCAAAACACCCCTTTGTATAGTTAATGTAATATTCTGCAACATAAACAAATGTAACACATCTTTACCTACTTAAAATCATATTCTATAACAGTTGAAACATAGATGTGCTTTTTTTCAAATATATTTTTAGAATAAACTATTGCAATTGCACTTGAAGTTCCCTGTGCAAATCTTAGTCAGTGTGGGCTGCTATAATGAACTACCATAGTCTATGTATTCAATAAAACAACAAACACTCAAGATTCATGTTTTTAGAGGCTGTTCAGAAACTTGTCATTGTGGTACTAACATCATTAAGTTCTGGTGAGGGCTCATTCTCACTGCAGACTACCAACTTCTCTTCATAATCCCACTTGTAGAAAAAGTGCTGAGCAGTCCTCTGGTGTTCTCTTGGAAAGATACTAATTCTCTCCCTAAAGGTTTCAGACTTGTAATCTTGCTACCTCCCAAAGGCCTCACCTTTTAGGTGGATTTAGGGAAAAAACATCAAGTCATAGAGGTGAGCTTTCTAAGCCTCAATTTGTGACTCGTGTGTGTGTATGTGTGTGTGTGTGTGTGTGTTTATACATGCATATGGTAGTATTCTAACTCAAAGATAACACAATCTTTACCTTAATAAATTACATATATTATAACACAATGCATACACACACACATCTACACACACACACACACACACACACACACACACACCTCAAGTCATACCTTACTATAGAGTTTGTGTTGCTTAGGGTATAAAATAAACTAATACAGTCCTCCAAGCACAGTGGCCTGCAGAGGCTGGAGATGGTGTGTCTCTCAGCGGGTTCCTATGGAGTGGGAGGCTCAGGGTAGGTGGAGAGGCAGTTAGTTACCTTTGTCCTGTGAGCTTTCTCCGATTTTCCCAAGGAAACATTTTTCTGAATGCAATGTCAGGGCTCCTGGGATTCTTGGGAATTTTCTTGGTGTCTTCAACATTCTTCCTTTTCTTGCACTAAAAACACACAAGGGCAACATTTCTTATTTTTTCAATAAAAACAACATTGCTATAGATTAATTGCAGAGATTCGAGACTACACACATCTAAAATAAAATTAGAAATTAAAATTATTTGCCCAAATTTAAGACAGCATTTCTTTTCCTCCAATTTTGTTTATAGATTTTTTAACTAAAAGAATACTTTAATATAAATATTAATTTATTTTTAAAGTAAAAAAATACACGTATGAAATATGACCATTTTAAAGTAGACCACAAGTAATCTTTAATCTCTAGAAAAACTGCTATTTCAATGTAAACTGTGTGTTTATAAATACTGTACAGTACACACATGTATTTCTGTGAAATAGTTTATCTCTGGGCCCATCCTTCCACATGTTGAATTTTTATTCACAGTGATGTCCTCAAGATTAACCCATATTAACATACAAACACACACATGCACACACACACACACACACACACACACCTAGTTTATCTTGTTATTTAACACTCTAATTTACAAGCCTATATCACAATATATTGAAATGTGTATTTAATCAATAGACTTTCAAGTTTATAGCTAATCATCCCTTGAGAGAGAGAGAAACTCATCTATTTCATATCTCCTTAAGTAGCATGGAATTTTTCCTAGAAAACTGAAAATTAATTTTACATCAGGTATGACTCAATCATTACTAAGTATTATTAAGTGGGATGTTGATTTTCCAACTCATGTGGAATGAGAATCTCCTCATCCTCTTTGCCTCCTTCTGTGTCTCTAAAACTTGTTAGTGTCATTCATGGGATGGCAGAGAAGCTGGAAGTGTTCATTGTTTAACTGCAGCTCTTTATTTTCAGAAATTAAAACAGCTGGAAATAAATATGCTGCCACTAAAAAATACTTAATAATCAATGTTATGTAATTTCATAGTTCTTTTTTTTCTCACAATGAAGTATAGGATTGCTTTTGCAAATCTTAATCAATAAAATTGGACTTAGCCATCCTTCTCTTTTATTATCCTAACATGTTGCATGTTTTTTCTCGTGTTTATTACCAAATGGTTCTCAAAGTGATTGTCACTAACTAGGCTCACTCACAAGTTCAGTGTGAAGTGTTATCTTTCCCCTGAGCCCTCTCCTCAAGTCAGGGACAAAGGAGACTAAAGACAGAGCCTGTCACTAATGCATCCCCTTTAAAATTTTAGCCCTTCAGACATCCCCTTTCCCATATGTGACTTGTAGGAGTAGCTTGTAGGCTTCATAGAAAACATTTCAATTGTTTGTAATTTTATGTCTTTAAACTGGAGTTTGTTTACTGCTTTATCAGTCCTATAGAAACCAAAAACCAAACAATTGCATCTTACCACTTAGATTCATCCCAATACTCACTGCTCATTAATTTCAATGTTCAATCCATCACATTTAATGCAATTATTGATTAGGTTGATGAATCCTATTACCTTCATCAGTCACTTGTCCTCTTAATCTTTTCTTTGTTTTTGTTTTTGGAGACAGGGTTTCTCTGTATTGCTTTGGAGTCTAAACTAGAACTAGTTCTGTGGACCAGGCTGACCTTGAACTCACAGAGACTCTGTCTCCCAAGTGCTGGGATTAAAGGCGTGCACCACCAACACCCAGTCTCTTAATCTTTTCAAACATTCTATTAAGTGAATATCACATCTGAAATAAGTCCCACAGTACATTACTGTCATGGCATTTTAACAAATGATAATAAGGTGTTGGGGGAAAAAAAGGAAATTTATCAGAGGGAAGTCTAAATTTCTAGAAGAAATGAAAGCATCACAAAAGTATATTTAGGGGAAATGTTAAGAATATGTTTTGTTATGTATTGTTTATATTTAAATGTGTTTGAATGACCCCAGACAAATAACAATGAATCCTGGCTTTACAATGTATGCTGAGACTAACCTTGGAAATGACAAACAATAGCCACCTCCACTCTGACAACATCTGCCATGCCTTCCTCTCTGCCAGGCACAAAAATAAGGGTGAGTCTTTCATCCTATAAACTAAGGCTATGACTCTGTAGCTCGTGCTACCTATAAGGCCACTTTTAAAATTTTTCATATTCTAACCAAAAGCCAAAGTCTATCATTCACTTATATAATCAAATTATTAACATTTGATCCATAACATATTTAAGACTTTGTGGCTTCCTCATAAAGTGGAGCTCATTCTAATGTTATGGATTCCCACCTGCACATGCTACTGCACTGGAGTTTTCCACATGTTACTCTGTGACTGGTGTTACTGGGAGCTGGCATAGAGTCTAGGACTGTTCCCTCGCTATTGCTTTTTTCACAGGGATAGAATTTTCTGGAAAATAAAGCAACATGAGCTGAGAAATAAAAAGAGCAAAGGCAAGTTGTATTATCTAGTAAGTTCAGTTTCTCCTAATATTTCACTCTGAATTTCCAGGGGTGTGAGTTAAGTATCTCTCGTTTATCTCAAGTCAGTTTGGGTTAGATTATTCTGTTGCTGTTGATGTGAACAGGAACTGTCCATGGCTGCCCTGGAGTGAGACTGGGTTTCCTTTATGGTGGAATACAATGCAGTCCAACAAGCAAAGGTAAATTCAGGACAGCAGGTGATGGATCTGGAGAGTTTAGGGCCATAACAACCCAGGCCTTGTGAGTCAGGACAAAGTTCTAAGTTTGCATGCACTAAAATAAGATATTTTATCCTCTAAAATCACAAGCTTCCAGTTTGCTATTCAGAGAGCTGAAATATGTATTATCTTGCTTGTGTTTACCACACAGGACCTTTTATTCCAAGCAAAATCATGCCCGAACTGTCTCTCTTGGCTGCCATACCCCTTCTGAAGAGCAATGTTACATTGCTTTTCATTACTATCATCATAGACAAGAGATATTACTCTGAGTTTGGTAAGTGTTCTCATTGTCAATATTTAGCAAACAGTATTTGCTTGTCTTGGTTACCAGGGGAACAGTGCACATCCATTTTGGGTTGCAGACTTAATACCTGAGGAGATATGCCAAGTAATGCCTTGGCGCTTGCAACCTGCAGCATTTCCTGAGTAGCCACTGCATGTAATACTGGGTTTTTATTATTCTGTCAATTTCTTCTAGAGGAAGCCACACAAAGGCTCCCTGGAATGCTTCCGGGGCAAGCATGTGAGCATGGCACTTCCTGTGCACTGAGTATTCACCACCCCATTTCCTTCCCACTGACTTGGATACTGCACTTTCCTCGGGATTTCATATTCTCCTACGGCTTGTCGTTAATCTTTGCATTGTTCACAGTTCACAAAACAAATATCCAAACCAAAAAGGCCTTTCAACAATTCTCTGACATAAAATATATTCCTTGCATTTTGACAGAGAATGCACTAAGTGCAAGAGATATTCGGTTATTATCCCTAGTAACACCTGCAGGGCTATGCCTTGCCACATTGTGTGTCACCACTGCACAGTATTTTGACTTTTGACAGCTACTGTTTGAATTCAGAAGAATTACTAAGCCAAAATACTGCTGTTTTGTGACTTGTGTTAGATTCACATGAACAAATGTCTATTCACCTCAGACAGGGTGTTAACAATAGACTAAAGAATGATTGTCGGTGAACCAATGAGTGCATTGTGATTATTTACAGCAGCATGAGTGAGGTGATCCTTATAGCATCATGGCTTGATTCAAACATGGCCACATCACTGACTGCTGTACCATAACATGGGCCATGACTCACAAAAGCTGTCCTACTTGTAGGCAGTTTGAAGAGTCTCCCCTGTCCTAACAATTGTCCATTGTTTGCATAGCCTTGTGGGGAGAGTGGAATTATGAGTCTTGCAACTTATTGACCTTCCTGGGTCTTGTATGCTTCATGGGCTTCCCAAGCCTCTAAATTTAGTTAAGATCTTGAGCCTTATGAGTTTTTCTTGGGTCTTTATCTTTTTTGTTTTTAATTTTTCATATATTTTTTTTAAACAGTCTTATTTTACATACCAATCCTGGTCCCCTCTCCCTCCAGGCCTCCTACTCTCCCCACTACCTCCCCACTCACACTCTATCCACTCCTTAGAGAGGGTGAGGCCTTCCATAAGGAATCACCAAAGTTTGTCACATCATTTGGGGCAGGACCAAGGCCCTCTTCCCTGTGTCTGGGCTGAACAAGGAATCCCTCCATAGAGAATGGGCTCCAAAAGGCTAGTTAATGTACTGGTCTAATTGCCAGCAGCCCCATAAACGACCCAAGCCCCCCAACAGTCACCCTCATTCAGGGGATCTAGTTTGGTCTAATGCAGGTTCTCCAGCTGTCAGGCTGGAGCCAGTGAGCTCCTACTTGCTTGGGTCAGCTCTTTCCCCAACATAGACTTGACCCCTTTGCTCATATTATTGCTCCTCCCTCTCTACAACTGGACTCCTGGAGTTCAGCCCAGTGCTTAGCTGTGGATCTCTGCACTAGTGGATGAAAGTTCTATGATAGCAATTAAGGTAATCACCAATCTGATTACAGAGGAAGGACATTTCAGATACTCTCTTCACTATTGTTTAAATTCTTCATTGAGGTCATCCTTGTGGTTTTCTGGGAATTTCCCCAGTGCTAGGTTTCTTGTTAACCTCATAACGGCTTCCTCTATCAAGGTGCCTCTTTTCTTGCTCTCACTCTGTCCTTCCCCTAACTCGATCTTCCTGATCCTTCATGTTCTCCAGATGCCCCTCAACAGAAGACTGGATAAAGAAAATGTGATACATATATACAATGGAGTCCTACTCAGAGGTTAAGAACAATGATATCTTGAAATTCCAAGTTAAATGGACAGAACCAGAAGAGACAATCCTAAGTGAGGTAACCCAGTCACAGAAAGACAAATATGGCATGTACTCACTCATAAGTGGATATTAGACATAGAGAAAAGGATCACCAGCCTACAATCCACAACCCCATAGAAACTGAAAAACAGGGAGGACCCTAAGAGAGACATACATGAACGCTCACCACCCAAGAAAGGGAAAAAGACAAGATCTTCTCAGTAAATTGTGAGCATGTGGGAGGGTAGTAGGAGAGTGGGGAGGGAGGAAAGGCTGGGGTAGGGTCTTTGTCTTCTTTGTGTCTGTAAGTTATATCCCAGAAGCTCCCATACCCTAACCTTATACATTTTAAGCAATCTCACTATATATATTCCAAAGATTTTTTTCCTTTCCTGTCTTTTCATCTAATCCATTCACCAAGCCTTATGTTACAGGCTTCATGGGATTTTCCTATATAGTTTGGCATGTGTGTTGGTGTCATGCTTTATTCAACTCACATTTGGATGGATGTATTTGTTCTCATTTGTTTTGGGTTGTCTATAGCATAGACCAGGATAGCTAGCCTACAAGCTTCCCAGATTGCTTCTATCTCCTCCTCTTATATCCTCATGAGATCCTAAGTGGCGGGGAGGGGTGGGGCAGACAAATGTGCAATACATCCACTCAGGCTTTCATGCTTATACACACTGATCGATTCTCCTAGCCCAACTTAAATACAGTTTGAAAATTCAAATTTTTCCTCAAGAGTCTTTTCTAAAAATTGTCTCACCTTAAAACTCTATTTTATAGAATTCATGCAGTTCTGAAGAAGTAATTAATATATTTGCCCTTTTCCCATAAATAATTATGAACTTGACAAAATATACAGAATAACTCTGCTCTAGCCTTGGATTTTATAGGGCATGGAAATGTATGATTCTAAGAAACAAGAAATAAATATGGGACACCCTGCAGCATGGCTCAGGTTGCAGCCTAGGGATAGCCTTGGAATCACAGTGCAATGAGGAGAGACCCAGTCAGAAAATAGCCACAGCTGTGGTGGTTGAGGAGGCAGGCCTAGTGTTTGGGGGATTCAAGATATATTTGTGACACAGATTATGTGAGATGACTGCTGTGTAAAAATATGTACTCCAGATGTTCATGAGTGTTGTCTCGAGTCAATTCCTCTGTGATATAGGAAAACTCCTGTGAGGACTGAGGAAGAGGAATTACAAAATTCCCAGAGGCCAGTGTCTATTCACTTCCCAAGCAGTCAAGTGAGAGGCCTTAGTGAACCCTTAGTGTTTTATCAGTGAGAGTGCCAGGCCCTAGTCACTCCTAGTCTCAGTGCTGAGATAGTGCTGGACAAAAGCAGCTCTGGTTAGTGTTTTCCTAACAATATTCAAAAATGTTCAGTGGGAGAGTAGAGCTGATTGACATACCAAAAACAAACCTCAGCAGTTTTAAAAAGAAAAACTTCAAAATTTAAATGCTTAATTGACTATCAGGAAATTGGCATCTGAGCAGAAATGACAAGGCCTCAAACTAAGCCAAATGCCATCAATTTCTAGAGGAATAATCAACAAGGAGGCCCAGTCACAGAGATAATGGGAATATTAGAAACATTTGAAAATAACTAGATAAATAACTAGCTAGCTACTGTCAAAGAGTGACAACAGAGTAAAGATTTTGCCAAGTAGGAGCTAAGGTAGAATATGAAATACATTGCAAATATTCTGTTATGTTAGTAAAAAGTTTAAGATGGGCTAATACAAACTGAATATGCAAACCAGTGCATGGATCTTGAGATCCAGGCATGTGTTGGGTGGGATGGCAGCAACTGTGTTAGGTGTGTGTGTGTGTGTGTGTGTGTGTGTGTGTGTGCGAGCGTGTGTGTATACACCTTATCTTAAACATCATGGCTTTAGAAATTCATATTTGAGTGTAGAAACCTGAAACCAAGGTGTCAGGACTTCTAGTCATTTTTGAAATCTATGGGAAGAATCCATTCTTGTCTCCTCCGTCTTAAGTGGTCTTTGATCTTCAGTATCACTTAACTCCTGTGTATGTATCTAGATGTGTCTGTGTGGCATGCATTCAGGTTTCTCTCCTTTTATAATGGCCCCAGTTACAGTGGTATAAGCATGATCTTAAGATCTTTCTTAACTTATTCAAGTTAGGAAGCCTGTTTCCAAATGAGGCTATATACTTACAAGTACTGAGGGTTAAGACCTTAATCTGTCTTTTCAGGAGACATCATTCAGTTCATAACAGTAATTATTAAGAATGCACTCAGACTTAAAAAATCCCAAGTACTCGGGAGAAAATGTGTCTCTGTAGTCTTATTCCAGCTCATTTAGAACATTCCTCTCATCCTAGCCCCTTCTACTCTTTGCACCTTATCTAATAGAAAGTCAAAACAGAACAAAGCACAATAAAAATGGTATTCAAATGACAGTAGAGTACAAAAAAATGAATTAATTAGATTCATAATGCCTGGAAAGGTAATATGGAAGCAAGTGAGAAATAAGCCAAAGTGAAGAGTGCTTTTTTCTGTGTGAAAGTCACAGGTCTGAGGCAGGAGCTCACCAGGGGATGGAGAGAGCTGCCTCTGTGCTGGCCTCCAACCACCTACCTCTGGGGCTCCAGTGGAATAGTAGTGGATCACAGCTGAAAGCCCTGCAAGACACAGACTTTCTTTGAAGAGAAATTCTTAAGGAAGCCCAAAGTCTAAGGAGACAGAAACAGGAGCAGTTAAGTTTGAGAATCCTTCGACGCTTACAGAGGAATGAACATTAAACACAGCCCAACTCCTCTTTGGATTAACACAAATCCTCACATTAAGGGCCTATTTATCTTAGTGTCTGTTATTCAATATAATATACCCTCCTCTCAGAGCATGGCTGAAGACAACACAGTCTGAAGCAACAAGCGATCTTCAAATCCATCCTCTGTTGTGACAAAGACATTGACATTATTACCCAGGGGACTTAAAATGTTCCTGATACTCCAGGGGCTGTACGCATGGCAGTGGGTGATCTTAGAAGAGAAATGTAATAATCAAAATGAAACTTCCAGAAAGGAAAAGCACTGTAACAGAATTGGAGGTTTATTATGTATCAGCCATCCTCAAGAAAGGCAAATAGAAATTTTCCAAACTGAAAACCAAAGAAGAAAATGAGAAGAGAGAAAGGGAGAGCTGACAGACATAAATATTCAGATGCATTTACACACCACAAGAAGTTCACATAACACAAACCATGAAAAAAATAAACAAGCATGCAAAACACAGCACACTAAACCTATCATCATCAAACTTCACAAAACCAGAGCAGTTTTTGATTGCTTGCTAGGTCTTCCTTCCTTCCTTCCTTCCTTCCTTCCTTCCTTCCTTCCTTCCTTCCTTCCTTCCTTTTTCCCTTCCTTGCTCTTTTGAGATGGCCCTCACTATATATGTAGCCCAGAACTCAATGTATATACTTGAACACAAAGAGATCTGCCTGCCTGTTTCCTGAATGCTGGGGTGGAAGGCATAGCCCAACAAGGAGAATTTCTGCCTACACTCAACCACTGAGAGACTCCGGACAAGTTACCTTGACAGCCTATGCATCTTCCACCTGAAATGTGTTAAAAAAAATACCTGCCATCACACAGTGCTCCGAAGGTAATTTCAAAATTCTATGAGTATGCCCTGATGCATCAGATAGCATTTCTAATGAAATCCAGAAGCCCCACCCCCACTATGTTCTTCTGCCTCTATAATTCTGTGTTCAGGAGATACGTGAGCATTAAGTACGACACATGGTGACAGCCATGCCAAAGAGCCCTCTCCACTTTCCAGGCATCTGCCTGAGGAGTGGGTGCTTTTTGACTCATGGGTGGAACTCATGTGCCATGGTAGGCAGGCAGAGGCTATCTATGGCGTTACTGGCATGGACACAGGGTACATTTGAGTAATGCTCCCAGAAGGAAGGCAGGTAAAGTAGCCAGCGAAGCACAAGTTCATTGGCACTGTGGAAGGCAGAGAGCACAAATGATCAAAGACCACCATCTTGGGTATGTGGTACAAAGCCTTGGGAATGTGCTCAAACACAGGCCACTGCTGTCCCAAGGTTCCCTATTCCTCTGAGCCCTGGCAGCTGTTATCATGACTGACAAGTAGCATTGAGACCTTTGCTGACACTGTCCTTCCTCCTGTTTTTCACCCACTGCTGATCCTATTTCCCACATACACATGAGCTCTGCAGTTCCCTAAAAGCTAGCCCAGTACTGATGGCCAGACAGGGTAGCTACCTGCAAGATGAACCTTTGTGGCTACTGAGATTAGCAATTGTATCTTATTTGATATGAATTTGTGCCAGGGAGACTAGCAGCAAATAAGTTCCCTTCTGTTCGCACTTTTTTTTTTTTTGGTGAAACTGAAGAATGGGAGGCTGCACATTAAATAAACAAACTTAGAGTGAACATGATGTATTAAAAGAATACTATGCTATCTTTACTTTGCTCTGTGGCATGGAAACCTTATGAGACAGGCAAGAAACTAACTATCTTACTGCAGGTGTCTTCTCTTGCAAGGAACCTTCCTGCATTTCATTTATTCAGATTATTGGCAAAGCCAGCCCTATAGGTCATCTAGGATGGCACAGTTCTTTCCCCTTGGTATATGTCCCTATCATGGGTGTGACTTCTTTGTCGGTGCTCCAAGCATCAGGCATGAGGTTCCTGACATGATAATGGGAAAGACAATGGAAAAGTCAGCATGGAAAAATAAAACACAGCATGTTAGACAATTCCTCCTGGAGCCCCTCTTTCCAACCATATCAGCAGAGCCATGTGGCTGCCTAAGTCCCTCCAGAGCACACGCTTTCTTCTACTTGGCTAAGTTGGCACTTCAGATCTTTACCTCAGCCCTGCTCTGGGGAATCCAAAGGAAACTCAACAAAGGAAGTAAAAGGTTTAAAGAGATATGTACCTTCCATCCCCCCACCCCACAACTCGTTAAACAGAGACTAAAGGTAGTATATTTATGATTTCTTTTCTTCACCAGAAGTAGCTACTTAAAGGTAAAAGAGTCAGCCATTAAGTTTATGATCAGGGCATCTCACAGAGTGGATCTTCCCAGAGGAGAGATCAGTATTCTTCATTTGTTTTTTACTTCCTTACTGAAGTACAGGAAGATTTTTTCCTAACCACAGAATCCTCAATGTTTGTTAATCAAACATGCAGATGTTCAGCCATAGAGTATTTCCGGATAAAACTTAGGGTCAAGTACACAGAACCAAAGGTCAATTCATTCGGGACCCTGTCTATTATTAGTAGCAACTATCATAAGTTGAGTGATATATGTCTCATAGGTGTTGTCCCCAAATTCAATGAGTTGGCATCTATTCTGCATGTGGCTTAGGACTTGTCAGATTTGTTACCTAAATGTTGACTTCTACTTTCCAGGGTTTTCATATAAAAACACACCCACCAGAGAACCATCGGTCAAATGGAAAGTGCTGATATCAACCCATTGGAAAGCCCAGAGCTCCAACTCCCATGGAATAGGCTTGAAGGGTACATTTTCAGCCTAAGGCTTCAGGGAGTGTGGGAGACAGAAGATTTTGTAGGTAGGGAAGACTTTGCATTTACTTGGCTAGCCTTCAGCTTAACCAGAGCACCAGAGCTCAGCTTTCTAGTTGGATGGCATGAAGGGACACCTAGATGGAAACATGACTTAGAGATAGTACCACTATTCGCAGACAATCTAGGCTACTACCAATTAGATTAATATTCTTGCTCCCTGGGAAGGAGCTGGCATGGTCATCTAGATGGAACAGTATGATTAAAGGAAGTATTGTCCCTTGCTATGGATCAAAGAACACAAGAATCCACAGACACGGGTGTGACCTTTTGTTATTTACAGAGGAAGAAACTGGAGTTCTGTAAGGTCAAACACCATGATCATAATCACTGGCCTAGCAAATGGGCTTCAGAAGCAGGAGTGCTGACTTGGCATTCTTAGCTCTTAATCTAGACTGGTGAGAGTCCCTGTCTTAAAGGCAAAGACAAACAGTCAAAAACAAAACAAATAAACAAAACCTCAGATAGAAACAAAAAACAGATAGCTCCTGAAGCTTCATGCCTAAGAATAAGCATTGGTTTTCACGAGCACATACATACATACCTAGGCACACACAAACTCAAACTGTACATGAGCACCTATGTGAACACACACACAACATAAAGATATCCAAGCATCTAGACTTAGAAAAATGAAGGTTTATTGAATTATTCCATCTAGTGCTCCTGCTAAGCACCTACTGTGTGCCAGCTCTTGAGCACATAGTAGGATAGCATGAAGACAGAGCTGGAAAAGACAGTACTTCACAAAGCAGTAGACAACATATTTACTGAATTCTGGGCAGTCGTTTATTGGGCTAATTCATTCAACTCCAATGGAAGCCCAGTGTGATTTGGAGGTCATAAGAAGAAGCAAGCAAATTACTAACTATAGCTGAGGCAACAAGATGCCTTGGGATATTTTTATACATTTTTTATACTTGACAAATAGCAATTTGTACCATGGCAGTTCCATAGGGGAAAGAGGCAGAACTCAAGTTCTCACAAGCAACAAGTTGAATTTGGACCATTTTATGATACTTCTATAGAGGAAAAAGTAAGAGATGAACTCAGACATCTACTCCGGGATGGAAGTGGAGAGCTGGGTGGCTCAAGTCAAAGATTTCAAACTCCACTTCAGAAGCACAGAAGGACTTTTGAAGAGCATTGATTCAGTGCTGTCTATGACCACACTGTGATTCTCAGAACCCCACAGTGGTGTGGAGAAGAAAGCAGCAAAGAGGCAAGAAAGGCAAACTCTTTAATCGTCTGCAGTGTGGACATAAGCAACTTTCGATGAGTAATGATTATAAAGGGTTAGTTCTTATAAAACCCTAACTTGAAGTTACAGATGTAGAATACAGCAGTCATTATTTTTATCTATTTATCATCTATCTTTTTTTTTTAAATCACAGAATGTGTTTAAGGAGTTTTGTGGAATCAGATTATGATTCCCATTTAATAGTATTTTATGTTTATTATCATATCAAAAGCATCTCCCATACATGCTAAGTGAATGCAAGTTTTTACTAAATGACTATGCAAATGATCATGTTTTTACAGTTGAAAAATACAAAAGAACACTGCCCAAATTTAGCTAAAATATGGGTGCATTTTCTACAAATGTATTGTAAGCATTAAATTACATTTATAAAATCAGGAATGGAGATATGGTTAACTGGGTAAAGTGCTTGCTGAGTTAAGATCTCCAGTGCCCAGATAAAAGCCAGGCATAATAAGCAGTGTGGTTGACAGGAACAGGCAGATCTTGGGGACTCCACAACAGGCAAATCCAGCTGAATTGCTGAGTTTCAGGTTGAGAATTTGTCTCAAAAAAAAAAAAAAAAAAAAAAAAAAAAAGTGAAGCAAAAAAGTGATAGAAGAGAGCAATTGACAATGATCTCTGACCTCCACATTCATACCCCGTTTAAATCAGGTCTTTGCTTGCTTGGCTCTGTGTTTTGAGGTCTTTATCATCTGGAAAGTAAGCCTCTGTCATGGATAGCTGGCAAAGATTCCTTCCCATTCTGTGGGCTTCCCCTTGGCTTGATTGCTTCTTGAAGCTTTTTACTTATGAGGTCTCACTTGTCAGTAACTAGCCTTAATTCTTTGACAAATGGAGTCCTGTTTAGAAGTAGCTTTCCTGCACGCGTATCACACAGGGAACTGCCTGTTTTCTCCTAGCAGTTCGACTGTTTTCAAGTTTAGATCTTTGATCCAGTCGGAGTTAGTTTTTAAGCAAGATGATGTGTACGGGTCTAAATTAATTTTTCTAAATGTGGAAATCTTGGGTTTTGTTTTGTTTGTTTCCTGTCAGTTTTTGGCATATTTGTCAGTATTATTTTGGTTACTAGGGCCTTTTGTGGTTCAACATGAACTTTGGGATAGTTTATTTATTTATTTATTTCAGAGAAGAATGAGATGGGGATTTTGATTGGGATTTCATTGAATCTGTAAATGGCTTCTGGGTGAAGGGCCATTTTCACACTATTAATCCTACTAGCCCATGATGTTTTTACCATTTTCTAGAGTCTTTCTCAAAGACATTTAAAGTTCTCAGAAGTTTTTCACCTCCTTAGGTTTATTGTTAGGTTTATTTTTTTTTTTTTAAGGCTATTGTAGGTAGAGGTGCATGAGCTCTTTCTCTGCATTTTGTTGGTATGTTGGTATGTTAAAAAATACTGATTTTTGCAAGTTGATTATGTATCCTGCCATATTGATGAAATTGTTTATAATTTCTATAAGCTTTCATTGGTAAAATTTTTACTTTCTTATTTATAATACCATGCCCTTTGCAAATAGAGAGAGTTTGCTTCTTCTTTTACTATTTGGATCCCTTTAGTTTCCTTCTCTTGCTTTATTGCTCCAGGTTCATACTTCAAGCACATTATTAAGGAGTGGAGATAATGGACAACCCTGTCATGTCTCTGATTTCAGTGGGATAGTTATAAGACTTTTTTTTTTTTCCAATTTGGAATGTCAGCTGTGGTTTTCTCACACTTAGTTTTTTATTTTGTTGAAGTATCCCCCCCCCCCCCGCCAGTACTACTCTCTCTATGACTTTTATCATGCAAATATGATGTATTTCATCAAAGGCCTTCTCTGCAACGGTTGAGAAGGTTGTGCTATTTTTGTCTTTAAGTTCATATATGTGATTTACTATATTTACTGGCTTATGTTTACTGATAAGAACTGTGTTTCTGGGATAAAACCAACTTGGTCATGGTGGATAATCTTTCTGATGTTGTCAATACTTGGTTTACAAGTATTTTATTGAAGATTTTTGATACTGACCTGTAATTTATTTGTTGTGTCTTTATATGATTACAGTGTTATTATGATATTGGCTTCATAAAAGGAGTTTGGGTATACTCTTTCTGCTTCCAGTGTTTTGAATAATTTTTAAAGGATTGATTGTGAATTTTTTTAGAAAGTCTGGTAGAAATCTGCTTGGAATTCAGCTTGACATGATTTTTTTTTAATAATTTTTTTTGGTACATTTCAAAATTTTAACACCTTTATTTAGTATGGATATACTTAGGTTATTTGTTTTGTTTTGTTTTTTGCTTTAATCTTGGTGGTTTAACTGAATTTAAAAATTCTTCCATTTCTTTTAGGATTTCCAGCTTAATGGAGTATAGGTTTTTAAAGTATCCCCTTACACTATTTTGAATTTCTTTGATTTCTATTGTAATGTTTTCCTATTTGTTGCTGATTCTTTTCTTTTTTGGGGGTTCTCCTTTCTTTTGGTCATTTTGGTCAAGGGCCTGAGGGCATTATTTATCTTCTCAAAGAACAAGATCATAGTAGCATTGTTTTTTGTTTGTTTGTTTTTTCTTTGTTTTTTTTAAGAAGGGAGAATTTAGAAATAAGAAATCAAAACTTGACATTTTCTTGAAATCAGGAGATGTAGGTAAGAAGTCTGGATCAAACTAGAGATGATGGTCTTTGGGTTTTCAGTGAACAGTGTAAGGACCACTGGAACTGATTATTCTGAAATAGAAAAACAGCTGTAGATAGGCTTGCAGGAAACACAATTAAGCCATGAGGTCAAGTCTGTGTGAAATGAGCCAGTAAGAATACAGGGCAAAGTGAAAGCTTGTTATTCATATCAATAAAGGAAAACATCATTTTTTTTGTATCATTTTCTTTGTCTCTGTTTAGTTGATTTAGCTCTGATTTTTATTTTTTCTGGACACCTAGGACATTTGAGTTTGGTTTGTTCTTGTTTACCCAAAGTTTTGAATTGCATCATTAAGTCATTTTTGTGCTATTTCTAACATTAATGATGAAAGACTCAGAGCTGTAAATTTCCCTTGTAGGACTGTTTTTATGTGTCCCAAAAGTTTTTTTTATATTTCCATTTTTGTTTATTTCCAAGAATTAAAAAAAAAAATTCTTTCTTCTTGAAAAAAAAATGATTTCTTCTTGACCAATTCATCATTCAATAATGAGATTTTGGTTCTCCATGAGTTTGTGTAGTTACTAGAAATTTGTTTGCTGTAGACGTTAAGGTTTTATTGATTTGTTTGCTTTTTGGTTTTGTTTTGTATTAAGATCAGATAGGATACATGAAATTTTTTCAGTCTTTTTGAATTCGTAAAGATTTGTTTTGTATCCCAGTATGAGGTCTATTTTAAATAAGTTTCTTTGAATGTTTTATAGATATCTGTTAAGTCCATTTGATGTATAAATCATTTAATTTTGATGTGTCTCACTTGTTTTTGTCCAGATGATACATGTATTGGAGAATGTAGGGTGTTGATGTCATCTACTAATGTTAATCCTTATCTGTATTTCAAGAAATATACTTTTTTAAAAACTTAAATTGTGTGTGCCAGAGTTCTGGGCACAAATATCTGGGACAGTAATGTTTACTTTTTACAAAAATCATTTTTAATATTTTTAGTTTGAAGTCTATTGTATTAGATATTCAGATGGCAAGGCTTGTTTGATTTCTGGTTCTGCTTGACTAGAGTACTTTGTCTATCCTTTCACTTGAAGGTAGTACCTACCTTTAATGTAATTCTTGTAGATAACAGGTAGATAGATTCTGTTTCTTTAGCTATTCAACTAGCCTATATTTTTTTATTAGATAATTGAGGCTAGTGGTATTTCAAGTTATTATTGAAAGATCTGTGCTTATTACACTCATTGTGTTGCTGATTTTGTTGTTGCTCTTTTTGTCTTAAGTGGTACTTTGTGTTTCAGTAATTTCACCTTTTTTCCCCCTGCTGTCTCTTGGGCATGCCCACTTCTCTCTTTAGCCTTAATTAGCACTTCCTATATTTTCTTTAGCATTGATCTGTTGGATATAATTTTTTGAGGCTGTTTTTATCATGAAAAGTTTTTCTTTTCCTTCAGATATGGCAGATAGTTTTGCTGGGTACATTAGTGTAGATTCTATGTGTAAGGCTTTCCCTTGGATTTTTTTTTTAACCTTTTAGTAATGTGAAAGTTGATTTTACCAATCTGCATATAATTTTAAGTGCCTCTGAGTTTAGAAACACTTGAAATAGGGCCGTTAGACAAGTGATCCTCAACTTGTGGGCTGTGACCCCCTCAGTAAACCTCCGTCTCCAAAAATACTTACATTACTATTTATTTTTTGTTTGTTTGTTTGAAATTTTTATCCATTGAACTTTTTAGTTAGGTAATTGTGATTTTCAATTTCATCTTTATTTCAGCTTGAATTACCTTAAAAAAATGCTTCTTTTTACTGAATTGCACTTTCAAATTCTGAATTGTCTGTCATATTCATCAGTATTGTGTTTATGTTCTTGCATCCCTTAATGAACTTTATAATTGTTCTTTTGAATTATGTGTCCTATGATACATCTAGACAAGTCTCATTGGGAACTGGGGTATAGGACTAGTGGATTTGGAGTTAGGGGAGATAATGTCTTGATTGTTCATATTGTTTGTATTTTTGCAAGAAGGTATGTGTGGATTTCTTTTGTTAGCTCTGTGTCTAGTATGTACAGAACAAGTTTGAACAAGGGTAGGTTTGGGCCTAAACATTGGATTTGCATTAGGTGAAATGAAGTCAGGTGGACCCAGTTGAGGGAGGAGTAGCATGAAGGATGTGTATCTTGTCCCAAGCGTGGAAGTATAAGGGTGTACATGGGACTGGGAAAGGCATATTGACCTGGCAGACTCACTCTGCTAGATCTTCTAAATTGCTTCTTCATTTGGTGTTTTACTTTTTTTTTCAGTTAGGGTTTCTCTGTATAACAGCCCTGGCTGGCTGTCCTGAAACTGACTCTGTACATCAGGCTGGCCACAAAGTCACAGAGGTCTGACTACCTCTGCCTCCCAGTGCCGGAATAAAAAACATGTGCCACCACCACCTCGCTGCTTCTTCATTTGAATGATGGTGTCCTTTGCTGTACAAAAGCTTTCTAGTTTTTCAGCTTTCCATTTGTCAATTATTTGTCTTAATGTCTGAGGTAACAGGATAAGGGTTTTGCTGTGAGTATAAGTTCAATAAATTCCCTGTTTTCTCTTCTTTCATATTCAGGGTAACAGGGCTTATATTGAGATCCTTCCTTGATTTATTTGAGTTTTGTACAATATGAGAGATTAGGGTCTAGTGTCATTGTTTTACAGGTAGCTATCAAGTTTGACCAGCACCATTTGATGGAGATGCTGTCTTCTCTCTAGCATGCACCTTTGACCTCACTGTCAAAAATCAGGTGACAATACATGTGTGAATTTATATTTACATGTCTGTGATTCTATTTCAATCATCACCAATGTGCCTTTTTTTTTGCCAGTACCCTGTTGTTTTTATTATAGTTATGCTCTATAAGTTAAAACAAGGAATGCCAGGAATGGTAATACTTTAGCAGTTCTTCTATTGTTCAAAATTGTTTTAGCTACCCTGGGATTTTTTGTGTTTCAATATGAAATTCAAGATTTTTTTTTTCAGTTTCTGTGAAGAATTGCATTGGAATTTTGAAAGGGATTGAATTAAATCTGTAAATTGCTTTTGGCAGAATGGCTATTTTCACAATATGATTCATACCAATCCATGACCATGGGTGGTCTTTCCATCTTCTGTAATCTTCAGTTTCTTTGACGTCTTAAAGGTTTTCTTACATAAGTGTTTTACTTCCTTGGTTAGAATTATTCCAAGATATTTCATTAATCTATTAACTTTTTAAGACTAAATGGAAAAAATAGTGTTTCCACCAAAATCAGGCACATGTCAAGATGTCCATTCTGTCTTCACTCCCTCTCAAAACACCTGAATAGGATTGTTTCCCTAATTTCTTTCTTGGTATGCTTACCATTTGTATTTTGGAAGGGTACTTATTTTTATGTGTTCATTTTGTATATTGCTATACTTCAGAATTTATCAGTTGTAGAATTTTCTGATTTTTGTTTGGAGTACATTTTATGCAAAATCATATTATTTGCTATGCTGGTTTGAAACAAATTTTGCAGTACCCCCCCCCCAAAGTGAGTGGAATTATTAGGAGGCATGTCCTTGTTCAAGAAGGTGTGGTCTTGTTGGAGGAAGTGTGTCACTGTAGAGGCAGTCTCTGAGGTCTCATATGTGCACAAGATATTGTTCAGTGTATCAGACTTCCTGTTGCCTTACTCTCAGATACTTCTCCAACACTATGTTTGTCCTCCTATGATGATAATGAACAAAACCTCTGAAAATGTAAGTGAACCACCCCAATTAAGTTTTCCTTCAGAAGGGTTGCTGTGGCCATGGTGTTTCGTCACAGCAATAGAAACCCTAAGACATTTGAATATATTCTTTGACTTCTTGTCCTATTTGTATCTCTTTATCAACTTAATTTGTTTTGTTGCTTTAGCTAAGACTTCTAGCACTATATTGAACATGAATTGGGAGAATGAACATCTTTATCTTACTCCTGATTTTAGTAGAAACACCAATTTATCTTTTGATATCAGGTACTTCAAGGAAAAAGCCCTCTTGCTCCTCAACCACTCATTCAGTGTACATACTACTTGCTTGATCAGCAAATATGTTAGCATAGAGAAGATATTCATCACAATTGGACAGGGGTACTTTTTTGGGAGGTGGGGGATAATAATGGAGCCACATTTTGAAGACTGGAGGATTGTGGGAGTTTCATAGGATAGGATAATGCATTCATGCTTGAAGCAAAAACTGTTGCAGATTCTTTTCCATTATTCTGGGAAGTGAAGATACTTCAGATTCACTGGAAAATGTGTATCTCACACAGTGTGCACTGGGAATATTATCCTTGCCCTAAAGTGAGAAGTGGGAAGTTTATGGTATGTAGGTAGAAATATGAAGGCCTAGACAGGAGGTACTTCCAGAGCCAAGTGAGAGATCAGTGTCTTTCACAACTCTACTAAAAACATTAGTGCTATTTCACAGATGCAAAGCAATTTGCCTCCAAGATTCTGCCTTTATTTACTTTATGAGATCCCATGGGAATGGTAGATGCTGAGACACTTGCTTTCTTCTAAAGGGAAATCATCATGTTTGACTAGCCTGGGAGAGTTACTATATAACTGATAATACACATCCCTCAAAAGCCATAAGTTAGCTGTAATCTTTTTCTAGTGCCTTTATGGTAGTTATCCCTGGCTAGTAAATTAAATGTGATGCCACTCAGCCATCTGTTTAGCCAGGAATCACTCAGGGAAAAAGACCTGTCCTAGAACCACAGAAAAATGGACACATTTTATTTCAAGATTGGTAGCGGACTGCTGCTAGAGAAGCACAGAAAAAAAAATTGTCTATTTTTAACCACAATCTCATTTGGGGAAAAAAATGTAGTCATTTACAAGAAAATGTTTGCTGTTAATTTTAGAAGTAATTCATTTTGCTATGGGTAGTAAAATGTTTCTGAGCACAAATTAGTTACTTGTGAAGTTTGAGCTTTGCTCTTTTGTGAGTTTCTTTCTGTGCCAGATTCCAGGACTGTGGAACATTTAGTGATTGTATTTGATACTTTTCTGTGAGATCTAAATTCTAAAATGAGCATAATAAAGATAAAATAGAAGCATACGAATTAACATATGTATTGATTCTAAGAGACGTTTAGCAAGCACCTAGGACATCTG
This sequence comes from Phodopus roborovskii, assembly GCF_943737965.1. Lineage (NCBI taxonomy): Eukaryota > Metazoa > Chordata > Mammalia > Rodentia > Cricetidae > Phodopus > Phodopus roborovskii. The sequence continues at coordinate 11,468,782 of NW_026126469.1, forward strand.
AGGCACTTCAGTAAGTGCCTGGTGTGTATTTATAGTTCTAGAGGCATCTCTGGCACATTAAGAACTATTTCTACTATAACTGATAAGACAATATTAATTTCACTAACAGAAGTGTTGGGGCTGGGAACCTGGCTTGATGGATATGGGCATTAATTTTTTTGTGAACTTGACACAAACTAGAGTCATGTGGTAAAAGGAGCCTCAACTGAGAAGTTGCCTCCATCAGTTCCCTACATGGACAAGTCTATGAGGCATTTTCTAGATTGATGATTGATGTGAGTTAGGACCACCCACTGTGAGTAGTACCATCCCTTTGCAGGTGGTCCTGGATGGTATAAAATTAGCAATGACAAACAAGAATCCTGACTTGAACAAGGGTAAAAGTGATGGCCAACATGAACTTGCCTTCTGACCTCCATATGTACACGCTTATATTCACACATGAGCACAAAGCATAAAAAGATGCTTTTTTAATTTGCAGAAAAATTAGCACTTTGAGGGAAAAACAAGCAGAAAGACAGAGAGAATGATTTTCAAATGGTAGGGTGAAAAGAACATTCTAGAGCAACGGGCCAGTATGGGTAAGGAACTGAAAGTGCAGTTTCTCTGAAGACATCATGGGTGACTAGAAACAGCATGAAGGCATAGGTCTGTCTGTGTTGAGTTCTGCTCTGCTCCATTCTTGAGTACCTGAAGAACCTTAGGGTGGCTAACCAACTTTTCTTGAAAAGTAGCATTGCCTCCCTGAAGTGTTACTTTCCGGTTAAACAAATGATATGTGTGAGAACTCCTAGCACCACAGAATACTCACTGAACGGTCTAATATTCTAGAGCAGCACATTTATGTGGGCTAGAGTATGAGTGGTGTTCAGGCATGGAGCAAGACTAGAACACAGGGATTGACTGGGCCAAACCATGTGAAGGTGACGTTGAGTCCTTTGTAATTTTTTCGGAAAGCAATTAGAAGATGTTGGCTTCTAAAGTATGTTTTGACTCGGTCTCACCGTTTTGTAGAGAATTCCACCTAGACAAAGGAGAGGAATGGACTGAAAGCAAACAAAGCTAGTCATGGATTGGAAGACTGCCGTAACCAGCCATCACAGAAAGATTGATAAGAGGGTCATTGGCTATGAAGAGGAGGAAATGGTCCATAAGAAATAACAATCCCATGGAAGGAAGGAATTAGGAGTGTCCAGGGTCCACAAGAATGTGCAAGTGAAAACCCCCAAATTAACTCTCAGTGAAACACTGCTTCCTAAATTACACACAACTCCGTGACAGTAACACAGATGCATCTGCCTATATGTCCAGCTGCTTGGCATTGGAGAAGGCTGGGTCTACAGAAAGGAACACAGCTGTTTTTCTGCAGCTAAGTCATTCCTCAGCATATGTGGGTGCAGAGAAACATATGTGCGCCACTTCCTAAACCCTTTGGTGTTTGTTAAGAGATCTTCAGCCTCTTACTAGAAACGTAAATATCTAGTATTTAGTAGATTCCATCCTATTTTCAGATCAGTGAACTGAACCCAGAAATCTGATCTATCCAATCCGTAGGTACACAGAGCCACCAGGCTTTCAGGATCTTAGCAAATAGATTCTTCTATCTCCCTCTGTATAATAATGTAAGCAGACAGGACTAGTAGCTAAGAAACAGACAGCAATTTTATCTACCCTCCTCTACAGAGATAAAGTACATTGTTTTGCACTTTCTTTACTACATAACTGCCTGTGAAAGAAAGTTCAACTAAATGTAGGTAAACCAACTTTATGTGTGATTGTGAATCCATAGAAACACAGCTCATTTATGGAAGAGTACATTGCTAAGGCAAGGCCAGAGGAAACGGTGTTCAGCTTGGTTAACTTTGATTGTACATCAATGAGGACTTACTTATTTACAAAACACTGAGCCACTTGATACTCACCAGGCATAGTCCAGGAATCATTCTACTACTGAAGAGAAAATATTAATTCCTCCTAATTAGATGTATAATCAGCAGCAGAAGTATTATTTATAAAACCCTGTAAGTTTATAATCCCCTGTCATTTCCAGGCACTTGGGCTTTATCCTCTTGTGTTGGAAGAAGATTCTCCCGCTTCAGCCGCCTGGGATTACAAGTCTGAATCACCACATAGGGCTACTTCTAAAGTATTGGTGTTTATCTTTACTGGCTATTAAAACAACATTGTTTATCCTAATTGCCACATGGATTTCCTTAGAACTTTTCCTTTTTCTTTCTTCTTTCCGCCCTTCTTCCCTCCCCCTTCCTTTTCTTCTTTCCTTTCTTCCTTTCTGTCATTATTTTAAAAGAATTTAGAGATCGATCTTTACTTAAAATACTGATCTACAAAATTAGCATTTTCCATCGTTTCTGGGAGCAGAGACATTCAGAGGTTTTGTAACTTTTTGTTTAGGTGCTGCCTTTGTGGGGGCCTTGGCAGCAGCTGTTGCTATCTTTTTTGATGCCTGCTTAGGATTTTTTGCTTCCTTGGCAGGGCAGCCCTGATAGCCTGCAGCCATGGAGCTTTCCTAACATCTGATTTCTGAATAGTCTTGGCCAATATATCAGGAGGAGATGCACCAGAGAGGGCCTCCTCGGAATCTGACTGCACAGCACAGTCTGTAGAGGACAGTCCACTTTATCTGCCAAGGACTCCTCTTGGAAAGGAATGCAGACTGGGATTTTGCATTAACAAACTGGAAAACCTTCCTGTTGGTCCTGGTGTGTGCCACCTATGTCCTGGTAGATCTTGTACCTGCTCAAACTGTACAGCTTAACCTCCATGGTGGCGGGTAGAATTTTCAACAATATATTTTGCATCTATTCCAGCATCTCTAGATGGAGACCAGTTTTGTGAAGAAAGATTCATAGAGCTTTAGATGCTGTCATGTTTTTAGACATATTCTACTCTTTGTCACTCTCTGTGTAATGAAATATACAAATTGAAAGACCATTCAATGATACTTGAGCTACTAATTAAAAAGCCAAACTAAGTATCATTTGAAAATATTTTTATTTATTTTTTTATTTGTTATTTGACAATTCTACACATACACAGTCTATTTTGATCATATCCACACCAGCATCTCTCCCAGCTCCTTCCGGACACACCCTTTCCAAGCTACCTCTCAACATTAGGCTTTCTTTTATTTATTTATTTATTTATTTATTTATTTATTTATTTATTTTAACTCACTGAGTTCAAGCAGTACTAGCCTTATGCACGTGGATTTAGGGCCATCCCGGAAGTGTTGGCAGTCTACAAGGAAAGTATACCACTAAAGAAAAGTGACTGTCCCACCTCCACATGCCATCAACTGTCAATAGCCACAGAGCTAGGGGTAGGGTGTTGTGAGTGCCCTTCCAACCACTCTGGAATGTTAACTGGCTTGATTTTGTGCCAGCAACCACAGCTGCTGTGTGTTCGTGAAGAAAACAGCCCTATCATAACTAGAAGAGACTGTTTTGCATCAGACCTCCAGACCTCTTGTTCTTACAATATGTCCACACCTATTCCTGAGTGTTGAGGAGAGAGAGTGGGATATAGGTGTCTGATTTACAGCTCAACACAAATGTGCATCTCTGTATTAACCAATGGCCACTGAAAGTAAAAAATCTTTTCTAATGAAGGCCAACAGGTGTTTTAAATACAGGTATTTAAAACCTGTATAAATAGGTATAAAGGTAAGTATTTAGAAGGAAGTTTGATATTATATCCACTTAGGAAAATACTACTAGTAGTAGTTTCTCACCTAAGCCCTATAACTGCCTCAGTTTTCATTTCTTGGCCAGAGTTATAGCATCAGGCAGGTATTCTGCCATGTGCAGTAGGATTTAAATCCAATCAGAAATCTGTTAGTTATTCCTACAACATCCATGCCACTCGTGGACCCATGGGCACAACACGTGAGGCTGGTGATTATTGTAGCTCACAGGTTCCACAGCTTCATCAGACTGCTGATGACGTGACTTTTCTTTCCCAGAAGCCTAAATAGCACCTTATGGCACTGTGAAAGCAATCATTATTGAGGAAGCGTCCAGGTCATCAGTAGCTTTATTTTTCTATGTCTTGTGACCAAACTACATGGCAACTGCAGCAGCAATTTCTTACTTTGAAGTTTCAGTGGGCAACAAAAAGCAATGACAACAGTCTGCAATGTTTAGGGGTTTACTGGGACCTTCCCAAACCAACAACTGATATCCTATACGAAGCCCTAGGCTTTTTCTTTGACAACCTACAGCTTCTGGGAGGAGTGTTATTCCCTGTGTAGAATAACTTTGCTTGCTTTTTAATGATGCAAAGATGTGTTGCATTCCTTTCTGTTGCATTTGTTTAACTCTGTGAAGCTGTGTGTGTTACTTTGCCTGTCTAAAACACCTGCTTATTCTAATAAAGAGCTGAATGGACAATAGCTAGGCAGGAGAGGGACAGGTGAGGCTGGCAAATGGAGAGAACAAATGGGAGATATCTGGGAGGTGAGATGGAGGCGCAAGAACAAGGAGAGAATGATGCTAGGAACCAGCCACACAGCCAGCCACTGAGTAAGAGTGAAAGTAAGATATACAGAAGTAAGAGAAAGGTAAAAGCCTAGAGGCAAAGAGTAGATAGGATAAGTTAAGAAACACTGGCTAGAAATAAGCTAAGCTATGGCTGCTGGGCTTTTATAAGAAAGAATAAGGCACCGTGTGTATTTATTTGGGAACTGTGTGACAAGGGCTCCCAGAAGAGTAAAAACAAGCAACAGCTAAAAATGTCTGTCCTTGACCTTCTGATCCTCTTACTCCACCTCTGAGTGCTGAGGCCCTAAAGGTGTGTGGCCATTACGGACAGATCATAGTGTTTCTGTTTCTGGTCAAGTCTCACAGTCTGCTGCTTTTTTGTTTAATTATGGCTTCAGTTGCTTCATTTAAAACCAGGTGACGACTTTCAACATCTCTATCAGGTTCTGCTTCTGATGCTGTGGTTCTTACATTGAAAGATAGTATGTTGTTATTGTCCACACCATTCAGGAAAGTCTACACAGTGAGCAGCCTCAGAAATTTAAAATCCCAGCTTCTCTGTCATTTTGATTATTTCAAAGAATTTTAACCCAGACATTTAACAAATGTCAAGTCCCTGTGCACATATGCAAAGTGCGTTAAGTGCATTCACGCATTAAATCTTTCAACTCCGTGAAGGAGCTACTCTGTGGTTTTAGCAGCTCCTTCACATCATAGGATATTTTTGTCATGTGTCTAATAGGAAATTCAAGCAGCCTTGCTAGTATTACTGTAAGCAGGATGTGAATCCAAGGCAGCCAGCTGAGCATCCCTTTGCGGGAGAGAAAGCTCATTGGCTCCACATGTGCCTGCAGTGACCAATGGTGCAACCTCCTGCTCAGATTTACCAGTTATCACTAGGCTGGCAATGGGTCTTAGGAAGTTTACATCATCTCTATATTTTTGATGTTGCTAAATGTGAAAAATACCATGACCTCAGTGTTCCCGTGCTGAGCCAGGTTCACAGCATCACCACCACCTGCTCACCCGAAGGTTTCCACTGAATGCAGATTTAAAAATAAGGACTCTGCCCTCCCTCTTGCTTGCTTTGGCTAAAAGGTGTAAGTCTGCCTGGAGGGTTTAAGAAATTCTCTGGGTGATACAGTGGAAAGAGGGATTGTGACTTCTTCTGACCTTGAGCAAACCAACCTTACTAGCCCTTCGATTCTTCATCTTGAAGACAGAGTCTCAGTGAGACAAGTAGAAAAAGGAGAGAGGAGATGGAGTAGATCATGCATATGTTCATTGTTCCTTAAATTCCATTCATGGTAGAAAGCTTCAGGAGAATGAACGGAGCCTCAGATTCCATTGTCAGTACTAATTATCAAACACAAACAAACAACAAGTATCCTAAAACTGTCTAAAAGAAACCCTAGATTAACAACATGTGCTGTTCTTCAGACACATTTCCCAATTAATGAACTGCTTAAAATAAATACTTAAAACTTCATTTCTTCTTCTTTTTCTGTCCCTCTTTCTTCTTTATACCCATGTATCTTCTGGTTACTGGGAGTACAACTGTGAGTAAAATATTAATGTATTTTTCTTTTAAGAATACATACTAGTAAGTGGAGAGACAGTAACTGAGTACTGATGGAGTCCATGAAAATAATATAATTAGGTGTTATGTATCAAGGCTCATGGCAGGTTCTAAGCCTCAGTCTTGTGGGCGCATGGAAGGTGGTAAGGGGGATTTTTCTACAGGAGATGTTTTGCTGAGGTCTGGATAATGACAGGAGTTCAGCATTTTTCATAGGTGAGAGGATAGAAGACTGCAAAGATGCCGAGGAGGCTCACCCATGGCTTGTCCTCAGGGACGGAGGAAGAGCTAGGAGTCTGGAGTATGTGGACAAGGAGCAGAGAGGGACTGCCAGGGGTTCAGCTGCTATTCCAAGCACGTTCTAAAGTCATTGAAATATTTTAGTGGTAGTATTATGAATTTCTTTTGCTTCGTGGTGTTAGGAATTGACTAGGATCTTCCATGTGTTCAGAACACAAGTGTCTTTATATTGTTACTATGACTGAAGGGGACTTCAAGAGGCAAGGACAGAAGCAGAAAAATTTGCTAGAAAAAGAAACTTAGGGCCTAAAGTCAAGAACAGCAATACAGGCAAATCCAGAAGGCCCATGAGAAGGGATAGAGTTTAAACACAAATCAGTGAGGCTGTATTACTGTATTACTCCTCTGCTATCTTTTACAGCAACTCTATTTTTAGATCTCTCTCTCAAGCTTCCATCTTTTCCTATAGACAAGGGCTGTTTTAGTAAACATTGTTTCCACTCTTTATGCTTTGTAGTGTTTAGTTCTATCTAGGTCTGGTATTTCTCCCATTTCATGGCATGGGACCACACAAGATAATCCAAAGACTCCAAGTTAAACTCACTGAGTGCAGAGATTTTTTTTTTCCAATTGTTTTTCATCAGTTGTTTTCTGCTTCTTGGTGGCTGAACACTGTGTCTCCTCCCCCACAGACTAATTACTAGGTACAGAATTCACATGACCTAAATTGCATTATTTTCCTTTGCTATCTACATATTCAAAGTAAAAGTGAGGTCTGTGTTGGGTGACTTAGGTGGGGGGGGGGTTAATTTTTTTTTTTTTTTTTTTTTTTTTTTACTAGTCCTGCTTGCTGTCTGTAGTAGTAATTTACTGATCAAGATAAACAGGAGTCTTGGTCTTAAGTAGCTTCAGTTCTTTGGAATGTGAAAGGAGCTTAGTTTCAGCTATAGGAAGAAAATATGGAAAGCAAAACTCCAAAGAGGAAACTAAACAAGTTGTCTAGTCCTACATGTTTCCATCTTCAGAAGGGTGTGCAATGGCTTAGGCCAATGGCTCTCTGGATATGATAAATTAATGGAATTTTTTATATGCATGCTACTAATACAGATGCTCCTGTTTACTCTTTGTTTGCTTCCAATTCAATTTTAGTGTTGGTAGCATAATTTTGAACAATTTTCTTATCTCAGAATCACCCAAATAATCAAGAGATAACAACGAATAACATTTGACTTCAACCATTAGAGGGAAACTCTTTTATCTCTAAACTTTGGCATTAGCAAGATAAACATCACTCAGAGTCCCCAGAGATCTACTCAAGAGGACAGAATCTGGTAAGAAATTCTTGCTTATCTTTTTTAGATAAAAGTTCTGTTTTCACTATTTTGCTTGATATTTTTTCTCCTTCATCCTAGCATCACTCTTTGGCAAATCTTTAATTACTAGAAATGCAACGCATTCACTCCAAGGAGGCCTTCCAACCTTTGGAGGTTAGAGCAATGTAATGCACTGTGATGCCTGTGATAGCCGATAAAGTGGAAAACACCTAACCAGATCCATCCTTACTTGAACATGAGCCCAGTACTTCACCTGTGAATAGAGCAGGGTTCCCCACTAAAGAAGCCACAGGTAGAGCTAGAATGAAGTCAATTTTCTTAAGTCCTAGGTCACAATTGTTTCCATTGTAAAGATTGTAAAGAGCCACCCCCCTAAAGCTGATGTGTAGCACTAGCCCCCCTTAAGCACAGAGGTCTATGGGAGATAATAACTCTAGCAGAAACTTCATATTTACAAGTTGATTGGGTGAGCAGAGATTGACCATTCATGAAGGAAATTTACAAACAAATGGTAACTTGGAAATTGAATGATAATGACAATGGCAAAATGAATAAATAACTTCATGATAATACACATTCTGACTTGATATAGTCACGAAAAGCATTTGTTCTATTGGTGTATACTGTTATAAAGACATGTATGCTGTGAAACTACACATGTGAATAGAAAACTGTATGTCTATACTTCCAAGTAGGCCTATTGGATGTAGTAATGAATGTATGAGAACTAAGTAATGGAAAGGAATGTACTAACATTTTTATATATTTATGACTGATCAGTAGTTTAACAGAAGCTTCTCCTCCTTTCCTTTATATCTTATTCAACAGTGTTTTAATGAATTGATTTTTTGAACTTCCTTGTCAATAGATGTCAGTTCCAGTATGCACATGCATATTTTATACTCTAACATTAGGACTCAGCTGCTGGTTAAGGTTAGACAACCCTGCCTCTCTGCATTGCTATATCTTTCCCCCCCATCCAGGGGTATTAGTCATAAATACAAATATAGATTCCCTCATGGTATTAAGAACCATTATTGGTATGACTATCAACTATATAGTTTCTTCTTTCATACCTGTATTTCATTGATATTAAATATTACAAGAGAGGAAATTATAATTTTATTTTTCATGAAAGGAATCCCAAGTTTCTGTGTACTTTTTACATACTTATTTTCCATTTCTTTGACAGTGATTGACAACTGTTTTAGAGATTGACGAATATTTTCTTCTTGTCTCTCTCTCTGACCAGTCTTTTTCTTTCTTCAACATTGCTCAGCTAAAGTTAAGAGGAATATTTGTCTTTCCTCAAATAATACTATGTAAAAAGTGTGTTCAATATGAAACAAGAATTAGGAGAATGAGAGGAGAAGGGATAAGAGAGACAATAGTAGATATGAAAAATAGATTTACTGAATAATTTAAAAATATTTATTGCATGAAAAGCACATTAAACAGCAGTATGAATACTTTTCCATGAAATTTAGCATGCAATAGACTTTATAAAATATTATTAGACATTGGACATCAAACTCAGATCAAAGCAAGACAGAAAACATTATGTTAGACTGGAGCTGTAGGTCAGGCATTCAGATGAGAAATATACATCCCACTAAAATTACAAATATTGTTTGCATTTCGGTGGTATGAAGATTTCAAAAGGAAAGTCTTCCCCAGAGAAGCCAAAATAAGAACTTGTTTTGCATAGATGGGAACATTAATAATATCTTTATACTTAGATTATCTGTCCTTACAGCATAATTTTAAGAAACAACCACCTTGATGAGTCTAAATTAAACTCTCAAGGAACTGTCACTCACTTCATTATGACCCTTGGAACAGATTCATTTTGGAGAAGATGGACAGGGTCTAGCTACTCCGAGAACAACTTCTGTTCAACCACACATCTCCTAACTAAAACCTCAAACAACCCAAAATTCCAAGTTAAACAAACAGAAAAACAAAAACCCTTGGGAATCTGGCCAGGGCAATGGGTGGACTAACTTCAGATCTTCACTTTTCCCTCCTCTCCTCCAAATTCAACCCACCAGTCTCATCCTCAGAGCCACAATAGATCACGTCTGAGCCCCCCTCTGCCTCTATCCCCATCTGCAGCAGAACACAGACCTTCCTCTCCCAACTTCTGTCCCCTCACTCATGAGTTTATTCCAGACCCCAACTCCAGCAGGCACTCCCAGGGAACCAACAAGCAACTGCAACTAGAGAAGTGGGTAGGGTAACTCCAGAACCTTACCTCTCCCTCTGTTCCTCCAGATCTGATCCCCCAGTCTCATCCACAGATCTGCAGCAGACCATTTGCTGCCTGCTCTCCTCATTCTCAGCCCCCATTCCCAGGGCACTAAGAAGATCCTGATGTAACACTATGCTTTTCTCCCTCCTGTATACCTTCCCTGCAAAGCCACCTCCTGACCCATCCCCACTCCTAGGTGTCAGCTCCCAATACCTAGAAACACTGTTTATCTGAAGCCCTCAGTGATCACACCTATCAGGATCCCAGAAGAATTTCCTATCAGGCAACACGAAGCCACCATACTCTCCTAAGAATCAGAGAGGGCAACAGAAATCAAGGGACAAATCATCCACCCAACAAAGACAAGAGCAGGTATTAGCACCTAGAATTGCAATTTCTCCAAGTCCAGATGCCTAGATGTCAGTGTGAGAACACAATAACAACCAGCCTATGAGATTAACCACACCCCAAAACAAGGACCAGCAAATCAAAATAGGGGAAAGACACACACACACACACACACACACACACACACAGGCATACACACCACCACCACCACAACAACAAAATACCAGGAATCAACAAACACTGCCCATTGATAGCCCTCAACATCCAAGGCCCCAATCCCCCCAATAAGAAGACACAATGTAACAGAATGAGTATGAAAACAGGATCTATCTTTCTGCTGCATCTAAGAAACACACAGTAACATAAAGGCCACTGTTACCCTGGTAACTAAACCACATGAAGACCCAACAAAAAAAAATTACAGATCAATTTCCTTTATGAACATAGATACAAAAATTCTTAATAAAATACTTGCAAACCAAGTCCTAGAATACATTAAGAAGAACATCCACCATGATCAAGTTGGATTCATCCCAGAGATACAAGGATAGTTAAACATGCATAAATTGATAAATATAATCTACCATATAAGTAAAATGAAAGACAAAAGAGAAATGTAAGCACTAATTCAGCCACAAACTCTTTGATCTGCAATAGTATCCTGCTTACAAGATACACAAAGCCTGTGGGAGTAACTGAACAATGTCTGATTTTATTTAAGTCCTACCCTAGGAGATAAAACTCATTCCTGACACTGCTTGGGTGACCAAGAACCTAAGACCAGATAGCTGAGGGAAGTACTACTAGTCTGAGAAATACTACTATTCTAAGGGGGAAAAAGCAATAGAATGACTCCTGATGACATTCTTCTATCCTAATAGAGCAGTTCCTTGCTCGGCCATCATCAGGGAACTTCCTCCTACAGTAGATGGGAACCAATACAGAGACCCACAGCCAGACATTTTGCAGAGTAACATAGATCTTGGAACGCTCATGCCTAAGTGGATGTCTCCATTAAATCTCCCTGCCCAGGCCTCAGGGAACCCTGAAGAGGTGAAGGCATAAAGAATGCAAGAGCCAAAGATGATGGAGAACATCAAAACACAAGGCCTCTAAATTAACATGAGCAAAGCTCAGATGCACTCAATGCAGACCGAGTCCACAAGCACAGGGCCTGCTCAGTCTCTTCCAGGTCCTTTGTGTGTATACCATGGCTTCCAGTTCCGTGCTTTTATGGGATTCCTGAGTGTACAAATGAGTGGATGTCTGATTCTTCTGCCTTTTCTTAGGCTCTTTTTCTCCTGATCTTTTGTATTATTCAATTCCAGTGTGTTCCTTTTTTGTTTTATCACACACACACACACACACACACACACACACACACAAACACACACACATTAAACGTGTAAATGTGTCTTCAAAGCAGATTTTTGGATGGTCCATGGAGGGACTGTTGCAGCCTATCACATACTCATCTTTTCAGAGCCTCGCCTCACTTTCTGTCCTGCATCCCTTTTGTGATGCAGACCACTAAGTCAGGAGCCTCCTCTCGAACAAGGATTTTTCCACAGGGGATATCTCCATGACAAACTGGCAAATAAAACTAAGCATCTTCTGTAGGAAAGGAGAAAGATAGAGAAATGAGAGTAAGTAATAGTTCCCCTACGATGCCCCAGATAGCACTCACAGGGCTCAGACACTGCTCTGAACCTACACATCTGGGAGGCAGCAGGGCTGAGACCCAAACCTCTCATCACATTAGTCTATCCAAACAACTTATTTATTTCTGCTGTATGAGTGATAGCCCAGAGTATCAAGTTAGTGCCAAAGACATGCATGAGGAATGAGAATGTGAGGCTGGGAACTTAATAACAAAAACATATTGTGCTGTGTGTGTGTGTGTGTGTGTGTGTGTGTGTGTGTGTGTGTGGTGCTGTATGTGGTATATATGTGCAGGTGTGTAGTGTTTATGTGTCTGAGGTGTTGTTTGTGTGTTTTGTGTAATGTATATCTGTGTTTGTTATGGTATGTGTGTGGTATGAGTGCATATGTGTGGTGTGTGTGTGGTGTATATATGTGGTATGTATATGTGTGGTGTGTGATGTGTTTGGTATATGTATGCGTTGGGTGTTGTGTGTGAGAGTGTGTGTATGGTTGTTTGTGGTGTATGTATGCTAATTTGTGACTTTCCAAAGAATGATGATGACAGAGGAAAGGCATTATATATAACTTGCCAAAGAGCTGCAGCCTGTCCTGCTGAGGGCCTGTCTGAGTCTGTCTGTGGACAGAGCAGGGCTGTGGAAGAACAGCTGTTGCTGCTGTGTTGAAGAAAAGAGGTAAGTCCTTCCTGTGAGTGGAGGAGGATCCAGTTCCTCTGAAGCAGTGGTGTCCTCCCTATGTGCAGTATGCATGCACCTGGTATCCTTGGAGATCCAAAGAAGGTGTTGGATCTTCCGGAAATGAAATTAGAGATGGTGTGTGAACTGCCAGTTTGGATGCTGGGAATTCAACCGGGGTCCATTCTCTCTACACTATTGACTTTAAATTTTGTTTACACTCTTGAGTTCACCAACACAGGGGGCAAGTGCTTTCATTTGCTTCATCTTGCAAATAAGACAACAAGCATAGGTGGGCTGATATAGTGCCCAAGTTCAAGAAGCTATAAGATGACTGAAGTCAGGTCTGAGCTGCCCCACCCCTCTGCCTAACACTACTGGTGCTCTGTAGTGAAATATTTATCACCCCACCACCACCCTTGTAGCGCTGACCATGCCTGTTTGGGCATGGTCACAGGTGCTGATGTGACAGGTTAAAAGGATTGAATTGGGGCTGGGAAGCCTCTTCTTTGGGTTGTCGAGAGCTGGCAGGGTCTGTATGCTTGGAGTGGGGAACCTGCGATCGTCATTTGTTTCCTGTGTTAAGTTATTTTCTCCTAATAAAGTCTGCTTCATCTTACTAGTCAAGCATCCTGATTTCTATGTTCAATAATGATCAATGATCATATACTCACTTGAGTTTAGAAGTCTTAATAGCATGCCTAGAGATCAATTCCATTTCAACCACAATCATGCCAACTTGATGTCATGGCAAAGCAGGCTCCAAGCTATGCTTTTTGCCATGTCTACAGCAACTGTCCCTCATAAGAATCATAAAAAAAAAAAAAAAAACCCTTTAGTTAATTAACCTTGTTGGGGGTGGTAGCACATGTCCTTAGTCCCAGCACTCAGTAGTAGAAACAAGCAGATATATGTGAGTTCAAGGCCAGCATGATCTACAGTGAGTTGCAGGACAGCCAGGGCTACAAACAGTGAAATCCTGCCTCGAAAAACCAAAACATAAATAAATAAGTAAATCTTAAACCACTAGGTATTGAAAATTCAGTGCAGAGAGTTAAGGGTTATTTTCCACTTAAATAGTAACAGTCTCAGGAGGTGGTAGTTATCGGTCTTCATTAGTCCTCACTTTACTTTAATAGCCATTAGTGACAACAGAGATAATTTTTATAGGTGCTAATTGACCCTGCAGGAAGCCTTTGAGGCTTTCCTAATAGCCTGGGACTCCTTTGAAGTTCTGTTTTAGCTAGAGTGCTCAAGCAATGATCTGGGGAAAATGTGCATTAGAGAAATAAATGCAGGTTCTAAGCCTGCACTCTATGAGGAATTGTAGAAAACCGCAGTTTAGTGACAGGAACTAAAATGAAGTTGGACCATACTTGACCATGAAAGTTGTCTGAATTCTGCTAAAACTGTTCTGAGGGAGTACATAGGAATAGTTTGAAAATGCTGCCACTCTACTCCTATAACGTTAGCAACAAATGAGAGAGCACCCTGCGTGTCTATGGTCCAGCCTTTCCCATTTTATTTGATTCCCTCCAAATATCATAAAACATGTGAAACTAAGAAAAGAAAAATGATTTACTGAAGGTCTGAGTGGCCTAATGTTTGTTTAGCATGCATGAGGTCCTACATTTGCCCTGAAATGATAACAAAATAATAAATTATGCACATTTAATCCATGAAGGAACAGATGAATTGAAACTCAGTCAGGGGACTTGAAACTTCATTGCAACATAGCTATTTTATACACTTGCTCTATTGCTGAGTCAGAGAGGTTTGAGGAAAAGACAAGTAGCATTAAAGCCCCTATAGGACCAGCCATGATCATACAAGGAAAAAGTAGAGGGTTCAAAGGGAGAAAAGTACATTAATCACAAGAGTTGATACTCTTATTAAGTTTGAGCTGATTATTAGCCAATCAAAAACCATATATTATAAAACCGAAGTACAAGCACACACAAGAATTTACAACTCAATATGAGTCATTCTTAGTTCTCTCTCAGTTCATTTTCTCCATCCCAGGCACTCTCTGGAGTCCATGTAATTTAGAAGGTATGAACTTGAAAGACAATAAATGGGGGCTATCTAAGGAAGGCTAAGCAATGTGCAAACAAGATAAACCAAACACTAGAATTCTTTCGCACTGGCCGAAGAGGTGACTGGGTGTCAAAGATGAAAAGTGGAGTTGTGAACATAGGGCCACAATTGCAAGGTTGGACTGGTGATGGGTATCGTCTGCGGTGTTACCCTGGAGCATCCAGCCAGCTCCAAGAATCATCTGAGGTGTTACCCTCCAGCATTGAGATAGCTTCATATTATCTTCATGCCCTAGAGCTCTGAGCAAGACTGCCTCTCTGTATGCGGCATCTAGAATTGTCTGCAACCGTAACTGGCGAGAGGAGGGGCAAGCAGGTGAGAGTAACACTTTCAGACAGCCTTCATGTTGCAGGAAACTCACCCTCCTCCAAACATTCTTATCATTTACACAAAGAACAATTTTTTATTAGGTGGAAACTTACGACGTTTCTAAAACTTTAAGTGTTTCAAATTTGATCTTACACTTTAACTTTGCACTATTAAAATGAAAAGGACTGTTTGGGGGAAAGAAGTGGGAAGAACTGGTAGCTACCATATCTTTCTAGCTGTGAGCAATGACCAGCTGTCCCACATTTCCATAGAGGACAGAGCAAGGTTGTATGGGCTGAAAAACAACTTTCAGAAATATAATGTAAGTATAGAAATATTTCTAAATATCAAGGCTATTGAAATTTTGACAGCTTTCTAAACCTCACAGGATTTTATTCTCTATACATATACAATGAACTCACCCTTTAGTGGAGGAAGGGATATTTTTGATAAAAGATGGATCTGGCTGGATAAAGAGGACGGGGAGAAAAGTGGCCAGGTTAATACAGTGAACACATTGAGGTTTCCAGATTCAACCACCGTAAAAGTGCAGATTTAAATCCTGTCTTGTTAATGATAACCATGGTGAGAGCATGGAGTACACTGGATGGAAGATGGCACAGGATCTAGTATGGAATTAATGTTGCCAAGAGGAATGGAAATTGTGGCTTTATCACAATCAAACCTGGAGTTAGAAGCATGGGATAGATGACCCGTGCCAATACTTCCACTCGCCTATTTCACATGTAAGATCCCCCTCTTTGATCCTGCTAGATATTGGAAAGCTTTCAAAAGGCGAGTCATCTTAGCACATTGGGTGTCTTTCGGGAACAGTGGATGAAAGGCTCACATAAATTTCTGTCATTATTGCTTCTGTGCAGTCATTTCAGTTGGATTTCCCTGACATACCTTCTCCTTTGTAATAGTGTGTGTGTGTGTGTGTGTGTGTGGTGTCTAAGTGGCTTTGACCCTCAGGCTGTCTTTGATTTATAGGCAACTCTATAAGTTGTGCTGGGGTGGTTTTTTTCAGAGCTTGTTTGTTCTGGCGTCCCAATAAAGCTTGCTTCCCATGGCAACTCCAGCCTACGAAACAAAGCCTGAGGGAAAGCACAGTTTTTGTTGCCAGAATGAGGCAATAGCACTTTTGGGGTGCTATTCTGCTGGGTGGTGTGTTTTTTTCTAAAGCAGCCCCACTCATAGAAGATGGTAAGATCTTTGGTGCCCACATATTACCACAAGAAGCAAAATCCTCAGGCTTTCTCAAATCAACTGTATGTGATGTCATGAGATTTAGTTCAGGATCCTTTCAGTTTGCCATCTACTTAAGGGTTAAATTTGGGGACTGGACCAGTGAATAAGAACAGCATGAACAGGCCCCCTTAATACTTTCTTCCTTCCAGTGATCAAAATTCAAAGGTCAGCTCCCTATTCCCAGTAACACCTTGCTTCTGGAAAGACCCTGTGTGTCTCAGTCATAAATGCATATCATAGTCACCTGGTGCTTTAAAAACTACCAGTGCCCACATTCTACCAGCAAAGACTATGGTGTGAGGCCAAGTTAGATTATAGTGTGTGGCCATGTTAGACTATGGTGTGAGGCCATGTTAGACTAGAGTGTGTGCCCATGCTAGACTTGGGTATGGGGCCATGTTAGATTATGGTATGAGGCAAAGTTAGACTATAATGTGTGGCCATGTTAGATTATGTTGTGAGGCCATGTTTAAGCACCAGTAGTTGTTAAAGTCCTCCAAGTTATTTTAATGTGCATCAGCATCAAATGTTATTAATCTACTTCAGTACTCTGACACACTAAGAGAGGAACTATTTCTAAATGTAGCAAGCACATAGCTTCTTTCAAACACATATCTTGAGGTTTATTCAAGCATTTAATTGTGCCTTATATTACTGGTACATCTTGATGATTTTTCTATCTTAGATACACACATTTAAGGCCTGGATTCTTGTTGCCTCCATCAATGATGTTTCTTCTCCTCTGAGACACCTCCCCTGCAAAGCACTGAATCCATGGAAACTGTATTTCTTGTGGCTATTGACTCTAAGATTTTAGCCCTGGTCTTTCCTTCTTTATAGATCTCTATACAAACATTAATATTTATGTATTTATTCCAGATTCCTGTTTTATTTAATGATACAACTAGGGGGACCCTTTGAACAAAAAAAAAAAATGTAATATAAAATCTTTTTCTTTCCCTACCATACTATCTCCTCCCACTTTGCAGATAAAATCATCAAGACCCAGGGAAATGGAATGGCTTGCTATGTTCATATGGTGAAGTGAAATAAGAAGGCTAGCTGATAAAGAGTGAAAATTCTAAGTTCTGGATTTTAATTCATTTTTATCTACCAATTAAAAATTGTAAAATAAAATTAATTCAGTGTTGAGACATGAAAGTTCCAGTAAGCTTTTAGGGACTGGTTTTTATTTCTGATATGGGAAGATAAATCCTATATTCATAAGAATACTTTTGAAACTCTTGACCATCAAATGAAGAAAGGGAATCATGTTGTGAGTCATCATCCATTGACAGTAGCACAAAGAACATTTGAGTTTCAATGCAGTTCAATAGCAATACTTCATCATTCTCTCAACAGGAGAACACAGGTCTCCAAGAGTCAAGTGAATCACTCAGATGGTGAGCAGGGTTCAGTGCTCTGAGAAATTAATGGTATTTCAGCATATTTTCAAAATTCCATGATAAACCTGGCTAACATCATAAATATTAAATATGACACAGAGACATAAAAAAGATCTTTAAAGATCTTTAAAAGTAGTTGAAAAAGATTCCTAGTGACTTCAGATGCACGCCTTCCTTTTTCAGTTCTCAAATAGTATACAAAAAGTAGAAAACCATCACATCTCTGTCTTTTCTGAAAGACATGTATTCACATGAAGGCAGC
Organism: Phodopus roborovskii; assembly: GCF_943737965.1. NCBI lineage: Eukaryota > Metazoa > Chordata > Mammalia > Rodentia > Cricetidae > Phodopus > Phodopus roborovskii. Next base: position 11,486,694 of record NW_026126469.1, read on the forward strand.
AGATAAGGGGTGGAGCAGCAGACTGTTAGTATTAAATGGTGGGAGAAAAAAAAAAAAAAAACTCCTTATTTAAGCCCTACTTCCCCCGATGAGAAATGTTCCAAAAGTACTGTCACAGTAGTATTGAATGAGTATTAAGAGAAAGTCTGCCTCCTAGCTGAGATGATGAAAACCCACTCCTGGGTGGACAGATGGCATTGTCTGCTCTCTTAACTATTAATTCAGGTGGGCATTTCAATTACCTGATCTGGGACCATCTCTTGGAAAGGCAGGTTCACCTTAAGCCACGATAAAGAGAAAAAATAACTAGCCCTTTAATGAGCTAATGTACTTCTCCTTCCTAGAATTCCCAGCTGATAGCACAGACTCTGGAAGCTACCATGAGGTTTCATTAGGCCTGCCTACATTTCTGAGTGCTGACTGAGAGGGGCATAATATTTCCTTTTTGTTTTGCGATCATCTGTCTTAGACACTGGCATCCACTTTTTTTCTGGCACTCTGACCTTTACTCTCTCTCTCTCTCTGAAGCCCCTTTTCTCACCATGTGACTGCTTATTGCCATGTAGTTGACTGTGCTGGTGTCCCTCCAGTGTCTTGTCTTGTCTTTCTCTCTCTTAAGCTCTTACTTATGAGTTTGTAATAAATTTCTCTCTAAAACTCATATTCTGTTGTCTGTGAATTTCATTCTTTGAATGTGCAAGACAAGAACCAAAAAAAAAAAAAAACCCTGGCTCTGGATGGCTCTAGTAATCCAGAGCTTTGTGGGTTATGAGCTCATCAAGCTGAGAACAGCTCTAGATTTAAGGACAACTCAATGTTCCTATACCACCATGCAACTATAAAATTCTCCTCACCCTTGTTTCTCTAGAGGATGGTGACATTGAGAGTGAAGAAGAAAACCATTCCCAAAACAAAGAAGGAAGAACCCCCAATCCAAAGCCAAATTAAGGCCATTGAAATCCAGCCCCCAAAAGAAGATACAAATATTACCCACCCACCCCTAAGACCCTGTCACTCCAGAAGCACCCCAAATTCCCCCACAAATTTGTCCCCTAGAGAAACAAGCTTGGTCATTATGCCATCATCAAGTTCTCACTGGCTGCTAGGTCAGCCAAGAAGAGGATAGAAGACAACACACTTGTGTTTAGTGTGGATGCCATGGTCAACAAACACCAGATCAGACAGGGTAGGAGGAAACTCTATGACAATGATGTGGTCAAAGACCACAATGATGTGCTCAAGCCTAGTGGAGGGAGCAGGCTGAATTTTAGCTGACTCCCAGTTACAACCCTTTGTATGCTAACAACAAATCAGGACTCATTTAAATTGAGTCCAGCTGCCCATTTCTAAATACACATGTCTTCAGAATGAAAACAAAAGCAATCCAACAAAAAAGTACAGGACCAGGAAGTATTAAAAATGTGAAGTCACCGTGATTTAAAAACTGTTCATGACATGTACATAGTTAATTTATGATGAGGGCTTCTATCCCAAGAGAGGCTTCTGCGTAAACAACCCTTTTGAAAGAAGGAGCCACATGCTCTGTTCCTGATTACAAATGACCCGGAGACTGTTTCCTCAAACTCTGTTAATCTAGAGCAACAAGGAAAGAAAAGTTTCCTGTCTTCATCCCCAGGGTGACTTGGACTCTGTGTTCCTGAGAAAGGAAAGTAGATGTCTCATAGTCTGTGTAACTGTCCTTGTGTTTAACAAGGCTCCAGGGAATGGAGGGCAGAAGTGAGCTGCCCCACCCAGAGTGGAGCACCCAGCTCTGTGAGAGCTCATGCTTTATGAGGAGTATTTCTGAAGGAAATCCCTCGGGCAATCTAGAGAACAGATCTGGGGTCTAAATATTCCTACCAAGCTCCTTGTTATTCTTTTGCTCACAGTTGAATATGTACTATGACAACACAAAGAAGATTCTGGTGTCAGCCCTTGTCATTAAAGCCAACCAGCCCATTTATTCAAGGAATTATATATATATATTTTGATATACTGAGCACCCAGCTTTTGAAATGTTAAGTGTTTTGAGCCCTTGTGAGACAGAAAGGTTTTCAAGTGAAGAAGGTAAAATCATCTTCCTATTGTACCCAAGAGCGTGTGTGTAGGTGTTTGCCTCACATCAGGATGACAGGCTGTGCATACCTTTCTAAGGCGAGGTCTGGGTGTAATGGGGTGTGTCTCAGAGGAAGTCAGTGTTCAGAGATTTATTTTTTTGTGTGTGAGCTATTCACTTTAATTATACCCATGCTGTTCACTTGCTTTTGATTAGTACTCTTATTCACTTTAATATCCCCTTCCCTTGGCTAAACATAGAGAAGAGATTCATTTATTATTTGGAGAGCCTCAAATTTATGATGCCCTATTAGTTTGCAAGGAGGCTGGAGACTCCACTGTGAAAGTGCTGTGATGACTCTCACAGAACATGGGCTCTAATCCTACCTCCAATTCCAGGCAAGGCACCAGAGCAACATTCAGGCTTTAAAGACATGGCAGCAATTTGATTGGGCGATAAAACAGAACAGAAGAGAGGGGCTCGGGGCAGGAGCAAGATCGGATGAATGAGACCAGCAGTACATATGTATCTATTCAGTTTGAAATTGTTGAGCAGAATGACAGAACACGCCTTGACATCCCGAGAACAGCAGCTGTCAAAACTGTCAGTCAGCATGAGATTGATTCCTTTCAAATACTTGGTGAACCAGGAAGTTAAAGAGATGAGGAAGCTCAATGAGGTCGTCTAACTCCAAGTCTTCCCACATGGGCAAATTTCTTTGTTAAAAAATCAATATGTAAGGGCAAAGTAAATGCTTATTGTTAATATTTTGTGCTGTGATAAAAGATGTGGGAGAACAGTATTCATCTGTTCATCCCACTATTTCACTCATGTATCATCAGTCTTCCAGCCTACCCCACACTCATTCTGTGCTCTATGTCTTTAAGATACAAAGATGCAGTAAGTACTAAATGTCATGGATGTAGTCACTGGAAAGCAGAGTGCCAGGGCCTGACCTGAAGCAACTGAAAGACATCCCCACCTGACTCTCACAGGGTTCAAAGAAGACACTACTCAACAAAAGTTAAAGCTGTTGCATTGGCAGAAAAGCAAGGAGAAACTTTCAGTTCCTTTCTCAGATAGTCATAGCCTTCCCATCACCTTCAAATCAGAAGGACAGAATGACTAGCATTGCTCTCACAATCTCAGAGAGAGAACAGCCTTGAAGAGGTAATTTAGCTTTGTCATAGACACACAAGAAATCTGAATAATTGCACATTTCCAACTTTCACACTCTCATTAAATCTAGAGAGATTTGTATGATCTGTCATTGTCTTTAGTTAATGAAGTGATTCTGTCATATGGCCATTGTTGGGAATTACTATCACATACTTAGTCTCTGAATGAGGTTATCACTGGAAACTGCATCAGAAAGATATGTTTAGCATCCTCATTTCACATCTACTGAATCTGAAGTAACTTGCACTTAAGCAAGCCTTATGATTAGATTGCAAGTTAGAGTTTGGACACCACTTTTATGAGACAAGCAAACAGTTAGTAGGCAGGTCCATGTCATAGCTGAAAAGAGACTTTAGAATGGCCTGACTACTGTATGGGTGTGGAGCGTGTCAGGAGAATCAGCCTAGAATAAAGACCTTTTTAGCCTGGAATAAAGTGTTGCTAAGGTTGGGTCTTTATTCCAGGCTATCCCTATCTCCTGCATTTATGAGGAAAAGGTGGTGGCAACTCCTGTTATGTGACTCTCTTTCACACCCCAGTTCTTCCAAAAGTTCTTCAATCATTCCTTTCTGATGTCAGCTGGGTTAGGTGTTGAACAGATGAGATAGGGCTTGTTTAGGGTGGTGTGGCCATAGCAGACTAGGAGATGAACAAATAAGCAATGGGTGCTCTTCCCCACTCTCCTAATTTTTACCTGTTTTCCACTTCTTAAATCCAACCATAAGCATAAGCACAAAAAAGCCTAGGTGGTGAAATAAGAAAGATCGACTTCCAGGGCACAGGACAAGGTAAGGCCATTTGAAGAAGTTTCTGGAGAGAAAGGTAGACAGCAAAGAGTAAAAAGGAGATTAACAGTTTCCTGCATCTCCCTCTCTTCCACCAACCATCAGATTTTCCTTTGAACATGTTGTCCCCTCTATCATTTCTATTTCTGGTATCTGGTCAACCTGCCTTAGACCTTGTGCTAGGAAATTGTTTCTGAAAGGGCCTTCCTTGCAAGTTCCCAAAGTCATCTGTGCCCACTGCTGCACAGGTAGGTGTGTGTGTGTGTGTGTGTGTGTGTGTGTGTGTGTGTGTGTGTTGGGTGTACATGTGCTTCCAAAACATTACCTGAAGAAAAAAAAGGAGGTATCTGGAGAAAGGAAACATCCTAATACAGCACCTCCTTCCTCAATTTCTATTGTTTCTGTCAGCCTTTCCCTCAATTTCTTTGGCAGTAAAATAGGAAAGATTGCTAACAAATTTCTTCATAAATCATTAAAATCAACTAACATCATTCCCCAAAGCCCAGCATAGCTTTAGACTTAACTGAAAAGACAGAATTCATCATTATAGTAACATGATAGTCTCAGAAGCTTAGCGGGGGGCTACCTACTAGCACTTTTTGACCAAAGACTGTCAGATTTTCGTTTCATCAATCCCTTCCCCATCTCACCCCCTAAAGGTATTTGATTACTCAGATTGGCAATTTGCATTTCTAACAAGTTGCTGCTTTTGCTGACTATGGCCCAAGGAGCGAACTTACAGAGGTGTTACTATATGATTGAAACTGAGTAAAAAGAAAAGTTGCCTAATAAAGCAGGGGCTATCACAGGGCTTACTCACAGGTGCCACCTCTGACTTTATCCCCTCCCCCCCCAGCATCCCGCCCTGGGGAGTGCCCCCTCATTTCACAACTGCTTTGCTTTTCTGAATGACACCTTTGCTCAGCTCATCGATGCCAGTTTTGTCTATTACAGTCCTGTCCAGCCTACCCTCCACATAAACATATACTCCCAAACCTGTGGGTTTGCTAAACAATGGCTTTAACACTTTCTCTGTCCTTCTAACCAGATCCAGCCAGATCCCTCAGAAAGCAATATTGAAAACCAATGCAATTTCCCCCTTTCAACTTCCGAAGAGAATAGTGAGTTCCCTCCTGCCCGTGGCAGATGTCTGAAAACTGACTGGAAACTTTGAGAAGTTCATTTACTCTCCGTGTTTCTATTCTCTCCATCTGTAAAACGGGGTCAGCTGTATTGTGCCTCATGTGCGAATCTGTGTGCGGTGAGGTTTAGCGGGTAACTGACTGCAAAACATGTTGCAGATGGATGTGTTATGGAGGGATGCTTAATATCAAAGCGAGATGTCATTTTCTTTCAGGCTGCATCTGTAGTTTGTAAAACAAATGCTTCTAAATTCACAGTATTTTTCTCGCATGAACTATTTTTTTCCAGGGTGATATTTTCCCAAAGACTCATGCTGACTTCAGCTTCTGGAACCTTGTGGGTGGATCTGCTAAATTAAAGACTTGTATTTAAATTTTCTGCATAACACTGATGGGCTGAATGCCTCAAAGTGACTGCATGAAGTAGAGACAGTTTCTAGTACAGGGTGGTTTGGGTTGAGCTCTTGGTTCAGGGGCCACAAATTGAACAAACCAGTGGAGCATTTCTTTACCAAAATGATTACATAGAGGCATCATAGGCATTTTCAAAATGACCTTAAAGCAAAGAGAATATGGAGCTAATTAACTAGAGATAGATGGATTTGAGGAGATAGATGCAGATAAAGGGACAATTGAAAATGGTGCATGTGTGCGTGCGTGTCTGTCTGTCTGTGTGTGATTACAGTTTCGTTCTGGAAAGAATTACAATTTTCAAAGAGCATGCTGCTTTTAGATGACAGTCACTTAGACTTTGCTTCTAGTTCTGGTACCTTGTATATAATACATTTCTATTGCTTATCAATAAGCCCTTTAATAATGGCATAAAATAATGAAACAGGATAGCTGCTTTAATGTACTAGTTATACATAAGATATTTCAGTTATCACAGTATACATTCTTTAACCATCTTCCAATTTTTGCATAGAAGACTTGATAATTTTTGTATTTCAAATATTCTATGACAATATGCTTAAACTACTTTTAAACTAATAAAGATGACTGCCACTAATACATGAACTAAATGTATGTGTAATAGGGATCTATAATGTTTGTATATGGTTATAGTTTACAAGTCTCCAGGGGGTGGAGAGATGGCTCAGGGGTTAAGAGCACTGGCTGCTCTCTTGCAGAACACCCAGGTTCAAGTCTCAGGACCCATATGACAGTCCACAACTGTCTGTGACTCCAGTTCCCAGGGATGCAATGCCTTCTTCTTGGCCTCTACAGGCCCTGCATACATGGTGAACATACATACAAGCAAGCAAACCAAATATACACTTAAAAATTTTAAAAACAGAGAATGATAAGTCTTCTCCAGTAATGCCTATAAATTCTATTTGGAAAACAAGGAAAGGAAAAAAATGCTATGCCTGGATGTAAAATTAACCTGGCCAGTTCATTTAAACACTTGCCCTCTCCCTTCAGCACAGGCCTGAGTTACTTTGTCCTTCAGACCCATCTCATGCTTCCTGTAATTCAAAATTAGAAGCTTATACAGATTCATTTTAAGGAGCAAGGCATCTCTGAATGGCCTGAAGTGTATTATTGATTAACCAGTAGGCTCTAAGCAATACCTTGGTTATTTGAGTAACCCCAGATTTGATTTTGCTTTAGTTATTATGAAAATTCATATACCTAGACCAAGACTTTTGTCATCCAAAAATACACACATTTCCCAAAATATACCTCTCTATATAGTACATTAAAACAGTTGAAATACTAGGTGGTTAGAAACTGCCAGTGACTTTGTATGCGCTTATATTTCTTTATAACTGATTTAGTACTGAGAGCGAATGTGGGGTGTGAGCGATTAAAATGCAATGCTTCATGGGAAGGTATCTGGTGAATACCCTTTTTTTTCAGTGAGTTCAGTCAGAAGTATCCATCTCGACCTGGGACATCCTTCTCCCCCAAGGTTGTGAGACACAGGGGAGGTCAGGTAGAAACTGTTTGCTTCATCACGTGGAGATAGATGGAACTGCTTAACTGGTGAACTACAAAAGGAATGACGAACCTGCCAGGAAAACAACAACAGCAACAACAGTGCTGGCCGCTTTCTTTTCTTCTCTTGGTTTTCTTCTTTGGAAGGTTAGTGCCAAGAAAAGAGAGTCTTTTCCTGTGACCCTGGTTTTCAAAAAGTCAAACCTTTGCTCCTGAGGTTTTTGACTTTCTTAGGGGGGCCAGACTGTGTTGGAAACGTCTCTAGGTACCTTGGCTGGGCAATAAACACATACACTGTGCAACTTCTCTGTCCAGGATTCTAAATTCATCAGTGTGTCACTACACCATTCCTAAGAGGGCTCTGAGACTTTTATAGCACAATTCACAATTTACAAATCAAAATTGCTTATAAAGACAGAAACTAAACTATACTATATTGTGTGTGTGTGTGTGTGTGTGTGTGTGTGTGTGAGTTGTCCCTGGTTATAACTGTATACTGCAGGTGAAAACTATGTACCACACTCCTAATTTTTACGTATTACTTGTTATGGCTCAGTTATGACAATAGTAAAAGCAGTTGATCTAGGCAACACTGTCCTCAGTCTGCTGAGAATGCCAGTAACGCTCGATGGTACTATCACTGGTCTCAACAGCCTGTCTTTGGACTCATTCTAACAGACAGGGACATGGAGCAAAGCCCCTGTCCTAAAGTCCCTCTTGTGTCTGTTTTACACACTGGCTGGGGTTTAATGTTGATACGCCAAGGCCTATGTAGTGAGAGGTTGCCTCTTCTACCTTTTAGCATATAGTGACCATGCTAAAAGATAGAAGGATGCTTTTTAAGACACAGACTTCATAAGAGGCTCTTAAGACAGCTGCCCTTGAAATGGATGAAGTGCTTCTTATGACATTCTTGATCCATTCTCAAGAAGTCTGATAGAAAAGAACAAGCTGAGGTACTTCTTGCCTTTTTTTGTTTCCTCTCTTATGATGTCCCTTCCTCCTGCATGCACTCCTGCCAATGAGAAAAGTGCATTGGGGGTTGAGACCAGATTCTTCAGAGCAAACCTACACTGGCCTCAGAATGTTCTCTAGTCAGACAAATGCAAAGGCTGATTGGTGTAGCTGAATGTTTTGTATGCAAGCAAAGTTTGGTAGCCCAGTGCCTTGCTACTAACCATACTTTTCTTCTTTTTTTTTTTTTTTTTTTTTTTTTTTTTTTGTCTACCCATCCTCCACTTTGGTTTCCTTATGTACGTATGCAGAAATGCTTATTTATCTAAGTTGTGTTTCTCTGGAATAAAAATGTTAAGATAGAAACAAATCTCAGGAATATCTATTTTGGTGCTTGTTTAGGAAGCAGTTTAACAATTTCTCATTAAAATGAATAGCAAAATCATATATGTTTTGCTATAGTGTTTTACATGCACACACACACATACACACACACACACACACTCATGCATGTGTGTGTTATCGAAGGTTCACAAATACAAGAACAAACTTTTTTCTGTCCTGGTGAGTTTTTACTGTCAACTTGACACAACTTAAAGTCAGCTGAGAATGGGGAGTCTCAGATGAGGAATTCCCGAGATCAAACTGGCATGAGGTGCTGCCTCTGGGGGTTGTCTTGAATGTTGAATGCTGTGGTAAGGCCCAGACCTGTGTCACCCCTGGGCAGGTGGGCTTGAGAGGTGTAAGAAGGCAAGATGAACAAGAGCAGGGATGTAATCTACAAGCAGCATTGCTCAACGCTTTTGCTTCAGTTTCTGCCTTGTGTGTGCTCCTGCCCAGACTTCAACTATGGATCATGACTTGGAAGCCTAAGCTGAAATAGACCCTTTTCTCCCCCAGTGTCTGTTTGTCAGAGAGTTTTATCAGTAAGATTAACCAGAATACTTTCCATTTTCTTAATTTCAGAATTACTGGTACTGGCATGCGGCATACACAGTTATTAATGATACATTAACTAAGTTTAATTAAATATGATGCTTCATTAGAGTCTTGTGGCTTGATGCCTTAAGAAACAACATCTCTATTTCCAGCAATAGCATGGTGTGATAAACATGATAAACTCTTAATTTTTTTGGGGGGGATGGGTGGTAACATAGGTACCTGTGGAGGTCAGAGGTCATTCTCTGGAATAGTTATCCAGATGTGATCCATCTTGTTTTATGATTCAGGCTCTCTCATTGGTTTAGAGCTTGCTGAGTAGGCAAGGTTGATTGGTCAGCAAAGTAAAGCCTCTTCCTTCTCAGTGCTGGGACTGTGAGCACAAGCAATCATACTCAACTTTTTCACATAGATTCTAAGTATATCATTTAATATACTTTATTATAATATAAAATTTTCTGGGATTATTCTATGGTAGGGACATTCCATAAGTTCAATTCTTAGCACAAGGGAAATAAAAGAATTTGTCTATGAATCCATGTCTCAGATAAAAAGCTCATAGTTAAGATAATTCTCATGGTTTTTTGACTTTTGGTCCAAATCTTAGGCAATTTATTTTAGAGCTGTTGTGTGTGTGTGTGTGTGTATGTGTTGTTTGTTTGTTTGTTATTTATTGGATTTTTTTTTTGACAGCAAGGCATCAAGGTATCTTTCCACACTTTGAAAAAGAAGCTTCAGCTTGGGAACTAAGAGTTAATGTGTTTGACCTTTCTGCTACTCATAGCTGTTCACTGAATAATTTTAGTCACATGGTGTAATTGTATTTCCTTGAACACTTTGCAATGGGACAAGCCTTTGTGACTAGCTCTAAAATGGTAGACTATGGTGATGTGACATTGACCTGTGATTAGTGTAAGGTTCAATTTCTAAGCAAAAGCCTTTTTAAAAAAATGATGTGTGACTCATCCTTTGCATTCTGCTTGCCACAGGGATTGTGGTGCTCCAGGGATTAAGAGGTGCTGTCCTCTCACTCACCGAATCAGACTATCTATGAGAGAAGTATCCCACATGGACTGCTCTATGGATAGTTTAAGTCACTGAGGTTTGGAATTGTTTATACCATAGCGCACCTTACCTTACTCTGAACAGGTAGGTGGTCATCAGTTGTTCACTCTATGATAAAAGCTGAGTTATCCATTTATTACCAAATGTGATTTGCTCCCCAGAGACCATGTCCAGTCATGACTAGGGCTGGAGAATAAAATGGAACAAGAAAAATCCTGTGCCCCTTAAGATCATTGGGAAAGGTAGGGAATGTACTAAAAAACATGAAACAAGAACATTGGGAGCAAAATTCTCAAAACACTGACCATATACAGAGGCAAGGGCTTTCATGCAAGCAATAATTACTACCTTTTGGAAAGTGATAGAAACTTCTAAGACCATGAGACTATGAGATGTGCTTAAAGGGCCTTAGAGTGTGTCTGCTGGTAGGGTAGGGATGGGAAGTCACCAGGGTTGATAAAGAGTGGACATGCCCAAAGCTGTTGGACATACTTCAGAAAGGTGAATGTGGAGACTTCATCCAGGGATAGCTTTGCAGATACTGACCTTGGTGCTAGAATCTCAGCAGCCAATAACACTGTTGGGACTTGGTCTTTGAAATAGATGGAGCTCTGCTTCTTGTTGACAGAGTTATTCATACCTATGGGCTTATCTCCCCTCTTGTAGGACACTAGTAATTTTTCAGTAGGACATAGAAACAAGAGAATTTATTTCACATCAAGTAGCTGTTTATTCTTGAAAGAGCTTTCCCAAGGTTCATTTGGTTTTCCTTTAATTAGTTCAGGGTTTTAACATAGTATTACTTTTATTTGTTAGTATAAATTCCCTGACATTTCCCTTTTCCAAAGGCAAAACTAGGTACTTTCAAAATATTTTAGGTGGAGGTCAGTGTGACTGTACCCTAAGGTTTTGGGACCATTTGAGCATTCTAGAAGTCAGCATATATACCAAGACTTGGGTCCTATCCCTTGTCTTGCTGTCATGTAGATAAGGCCAGATCATATCAGCCTACCCTAACACACAAAACAACATCAGTGGTTTCCATGGTGAAACACTATTATATGTATGACTCTGGGAATCTCTGGAAGAACCCTTGAAGACTGACAAGCAAATGCAGAGGACAGATTGGAACGGGCAATGGTCTACTTTGTTGTTTTATGTATTGCTGTTTTGGTTGGTATGTATATTTTCATTCTGTCTTTTTAAAATATGCAATTGTGTTTTTGTTTGTGTCTGTGTCATTTTTTCTGTAATGTTTTAGTGATTTAGTTTCTCTGGTTTTTTTTTTTTTATTTTAACTACCTTTAATTTGGAACATTAATTGTTTACCACCATGTTTGAAACCTGATATCACCAGAAAAAGATCTTCTTGACTGTCCTTCATTTTTCTGTACCCATAAAAATCTTCTATTTTACATTTCTATGTCTACAACTCAGTTATAATATTCCTTGTTTTCTCATTCCTTGTTCCTTATTCATTTCACTGCTTAAATACTGATACACTTTGTTCTAAATAAAAAAAAAATCACTGTGAACCAACTGTTCCTCTAAACATTCCCCACAACACTGCTGTCACTGAACCATAGCTATAACGCAAACAAGCATCATGCATGTAAGTCTCCTGCAATGTACAAAACCAGGACTGACAATAAGAAAATGGGAGAAAATAGTATGTTTCCTCTCCTAATAGGAATAATTCCTAATAAAGACATCCCTTGAGGGGGACTCACAGAAAACAAAAACAAACAAAGAGTTGGGAAAGTAAAGTTGAAAGTCAAAGTAAAATACATTCCAACAGGTACAAAAACACAAGCAGAAATAATCTGCTCCCAACCCATGCCCAAACTGTAACTTCATTATAATGGACCCAGAATTACTGAGACACTGAGATGCCAAAATATCTCAGAGAGAATTCAGTAACCTACAACTTTTTAAGTGAATTAAAGTAATTGGATACATTAAGGAAGAAAGTCTGCCCAGTTCTTCACAGTATGTACTCACTCATATATGGATTTTAGACCTAGATCAAAGGATCACCAGCCTATAATTCACACCACCAGAGGAACTAGGATACAAGGTGTATTCTAAGAGATTCATATAAAGTCCCTCACAGAACTGGTAATGGACAGGTCCCCCAGAGCTCAGGGGAAGTGGGGGGGGCAGAGAATGGAGAGAGAAATAGGAGAAAACGAGGGGAAGGAAAGGAAAACATGTGCGACCAGGAAGATTTAGCCTGGTTAAGAATAGAGGACAGGAGAGAGAATGAGAGAGAGAGAGAGAGAGAGAGAGAGAACATAAAATAGGGAGCCAATATTGGTTTGAAGATAAAATTGAACACAAAGAAAGGTCTAGAGAACTATAAGACTGCTGCCAAATAACAATTTGAGCTTCCTTGGAAAGGCTATTATAAATGCCCTTCCCGGAGAATGCGATCAACAACTAACTTATCCATGGAGCCCTCAACTAATGCCTGTTGGAAACAGAAGCAAACACCCATACATAAACACTGAGTCAAAGTAGAACTCAGATGCAGAGGGAGAGGACAAGACCAGGTGGCAGAAACACATAGAGACAGCTTACCTGAACAAGGAGGAGCTAACGGGCTACCAGACTGATAGCTGGGAAGCCAGCATGGGACTGACCCCTGAATATGGGTCTCAGCCAGAAGGCCTGAGCAGTCTAAGGGACCTCAGACAGTGGAGCCAGGATGTATCCCTGGAGCACAAAAGGACTTTGGGAACACATCCCCCATGGAGGGATAACTGCCTTAACCTAGAGACAGGAGAGAAACCCTAGTCCCTACTTCACAGGACCTGTCAGATCTACATGACCCCTACTGGATGACATTCCTCTACATAAGGAATTGTGGTGGGGGGATGGGAGGGTGGTTAGAGTGCATGTGACAGGGCAGAGAGGGTAAAAGGGAGGGAAGAAGGGAGGGAGGAAGGGAGGAGTGAGGGAGGGAGGGAAGGAGGGAGAGGGAACTGGAATCGACATGTAAAATTATAAATTACATTTTAAAAAAAAGCTTTACTCCAAAATTTAACTTGAAGGACAAGTTACTGGGGAAAAGGATTTCTAGTTTTGTTTCCACAGAAAATGAAAAGATGTGGATTCCTTCCAGACTAATGTGGTTTGATCACGCCAGACCGCCTGAAACAGAGTACAAGCTGATCCTACATTCAAAACAGCTGGACAAAGCAGCCTTACAGTCTACAGCCAGGATTTCTGAATCTTCTTCAAATCCCCCATGACAGCGCCCCTTACCAGCAGGAAGTGGTTTGGAAAGAACGACGCCCAAATTCCCAAATATTGTGTATAAATGTTTGTTTTCATTTAAATGGACTTGTTTATATAAAATAAAAAAATTATATAAAAAATTGCACATGGAAAAAAAAGAAATCTGTATCCATATGCTTCTCTCTCTCCCTCTCTCTCCCTCTCCCTCTCTCTCTCCCTCCTCATCTGTTCTTCCCCTGACTCAATCTTCCTGGTCCCACTTGCTTCTCCTCCCCTTCTCTTTCTCCTGTTTCCCTCTCCACTCACTGTCACCACCTCCAATCCCAATATACTCAGGAGATCTTGTCCCTTTCCCCTTCTGTGAGGGACCATGTATACAGGTCTTTTTGCACTTCTAAGAGGACCTTAATCCAGTCTCGCTTAAAAACCAAAATGCCTATCATGAATATTGAATTTAGGAATCACTTTCGACTTAGAGCTCTTATGAACATTTACTCTTTAACGTGAAGTTTTTCTTTTGTAAACAGCAACACAAAAAAATTACTGAAGATAAAGAAATTGAAAGATTCATTTTTATATTTAGATGCCAAAAATGTAAAATTAACAAAGGTAGTCCATGAGTAAAATATGTCTTAATGTACCTTGCCAATCCCATTTCTCAGAATGGTCAAGATTTGAGTAAAATATAGTGAGTAAATGAAGTACTATACTTAAACTATGTTATTTTGTTATTTCACATTTTATAGCCCATTGTGAATATTAGTATACAAATATCAATAGACAATCCATTGTTGTCTTCTTACCAGACAAAACATTAAGATGTGAGCTTCCAGGTCTTTTTTTTTTTTTTTTTTTTTTTTTCATTTCTTATTGTTTGATTTCATTTTACATTTCAACCATAGTTCTCCCACTCCTCCTTCCACTCCCTCACCTCCTCCCAACTTCACAACTCCACCATCACACCCCTAGTCCACTCCTCCTCAAGGGTAAGGGTCCCCCCCCCAAAAAAAAGAAAGTCTGCCCAGTTCTTGACAAGAAGGTCTTCTCCAAACTGAATAAAAAGTTATTAATTACAGGGGGAAAATCCAAACTATCAATAAAAAAATTCAGCAAGAAAATTGCAAAACTTGCAAACAAATAAACAACAAGAAACAAAAATTCTGGAAAACACAAACACACACCACCAGCACCACACTAAATCAACACACTAAATCAAATAAAAACCACATCAGAAATAGAAATAAGCAATTGAAAAGGCCATGTGGAAGAATGAATTGCAGTAAGGAGAAAAAAGTTGAAATAATGTACTCAGACATATAAGGGGGAAAATGACCATAACTAACATTTCCAAAAAGTATGGAGCATCAAGAAACCAAACCTGAAAATTCATGAAGTAGAAGAAGGAACTGACTTAAAATGAAAAGGAACAGGCAGATTACTTAACAACAGTGCAGCAGAAAATTTCCCAGAGCAGTAGATATCCACGCACACAAGAGACATTTAAGCTCCAAATAGGCAAGATCAGAGAAGAACCTCTTTTGGGGGTGGATCAAGCATTGAGAGAGTGAAGTCCTGAGTGAATATGTATTTTGACATGGTTAAGGCCTTTGAAACCATGGGACAATTTGGAAAAAGCCATTAACCATATAGGCCAGGCCCAAGAGAAGTAGTAAAGCTCTACTACCTAGTCCAAGCATGAGTGTTTATTAATAATTTACCTTTGTGTGGAAAGACTAGCAACTACAGCAAGCTCCTTCCAGATGTTCACAGCTTGAGTCTGAGACTATTGCAGAAATCTTCAGAGAGTACTTGCCCTATTCTATGCTGTACCCAGTAAGCAGGCTGAGGATGTGGGTTAGCAGGAGCAGCAATCCTCCTGATCTCAAGATGGGGGATATCCTTCTGTATGCTGTGAATATATGTTTCTCTTATTGGTTGATGAATAAAGCTGTTTTGGCCAATGGGGTTCCAGAAAGAGGAACACGGAGTGTGAGTCGACAGGGAGACACCATGTAGCTACTAAGAAAGCAAGAGGCTTGGGTATCACCAGTAAGCCAAGTCCTTATGGAGACACACAGATGAATATAAATGTGTTAATAATTAAGAGAGAGAAATCCAATAAGAAGTCTGAGCCACAGGCCAAACAGTTTATAATTAATGTAAACCTCTGTGTGTTCATTTGGGACTGAAAGGCTGTGGGACTGGGTGGGACAGAAACTTCCATCTACATCTCAGCATCACTGTTCATTTGTCTGTGTGTCTGTTCTTCATTCCTTTGCCATGCCTAGTAAGAGCTCCAGGACCCATATGTAGACACCATAAACTTTCCCACAGTACATATCTATCATTAAGATATCTGAAAAACAACATAAAGAAATAACTAAAACAACATAAAGAAATAACTAAAAATTGCAAAGGGAAAATTCCAATTCATACAAATATCCCCTACACTCCCCACACACACAGGCAGGGTATCAGAATAATCTTGGATCATTCATCAGCAACACTACAAGCCAGGAAAATCGTTGGATAAATGGTTTCAAGGAAACAGCTGCCAACCAAGAATAACATACACAGCAAAGTTAGTGGAGAAATAAGGATATTTCTTCACACAATTCAAGGAAATGGGTGACAGCCAAGCCGGGACTTTAGAAACTCCTTCACGAATACTACACACACCAAAATAACAAGAATGAAAGAAAAAGAGAAAGAGATATTGTTGAAATTAATAAAACTAGAGACAGAAGAACAGAATTGTACAGACTTCCATGAAAGACAAGACATTTATGGAATGTTTGAAACACTTATAGTCTCCAAAGCAGGAGAACAAAGGAGAAATAAGTAAGTTTCCAATATATATGACCTACTAAAATTAAAGCCAGGAATTACAAATAAGCAAACCCATTAAAAGTGACAAAGTTGAAGCAGTGATTCAAAGTCTCCTAACAAAATAATGTGTAGAACCAAATGGAGTCACTGCTGAATTCTCTCCAAATGTTAACCAAGATCTAATGTCAATAAAACTGTTACACCAAAAGGAATGGCAAAGAACATTATCAAATTTCTTCTAGACAATCATGTTACCAAAACTAGATAAAAACACAGACCAAATGAAAACTACAGGCCAAACTCCCCAAAGAACATGCAAAAGTTCATGCATACTAACGTAAGAGTTCTTAACAAAATATTTGCAAATGGAACCCCAAATCACATCAAGAAGATCACACATCAATAATAACCAAATCAAATTCATCCCAAAGGTGCAAAGTCAGTTTACCATGGGCAAACTGAAAAAAGTAACATACCACGTCAGTTTTCTTAGGGATAGAAATATATGGACATCTTGATAAATGTAAAAACTGCATTTGATGAAAATGATCAGACATTCTTTATAAAAATCTGGAGAAATTCAGGAATTCAGAAAACAGATCTCAAAATTAAACAGGAGACATGACAAATTTATAGCCATCACTTATTAAACAAGACCATTTCTTTTGAAATCTAGATTGAGACACATCCTCATCTCTTCTTCAGTCTTGTACTTGAACTCTTAGTTTGAGTAAATAAGACAATAGAAATATATGAAAAAGATAAAAATTGGCAAGGAAGAAGTCAGGTTATTTGCAGATGGCCTGATTCATCAAAACTAATATACATATTCATTATAATCCCCATAAAAATTCTTATGACATTCTTCACATAATAGAAAACAGTTCTAAAATCTGCATGGGCATGCAAAAGATCATATGACTAGCAAAGCAATCCTTACCACAAAGAACACTGTCAGAATACCTGACTTCAAATTACACTATGGAACAGCAGAGACAAAGGCAGTGTAATACCGGTACAAAACAGACACACAGGCTAATGAAACATAATAGAGGACCCAGAAGTTCTATGGTCAACTAATTCTTAGCAAATGTGTCACACACCGCACACACACTCACACACCGCACACACACACACACCGCACACACACACACACACACACACACACGAAAAATGCTATTTAAAAATGGTGCATGCAGAAGTGGACAAGATAGCTATTTTGTTTATACATGGACTTTGCATACACACATATTAATGAAATGAAAATAGAGTTAGATCTCTCACTCACAATCAGTTCAAGCTTGGAATGCTGCAAATGGTAGAAGAAAACAAATGAGATATACTTCAGAATACAGAATGCAAGAACATCCTGAACAGGACTCCTGTGTCTTAGGAAATAGCCCTAAGAATTAACAAATTGGCCTACATGAAATTAAAACATTTATGCATGTAAAAGAAATTATAAAGAGAGCAAAGAGAAAGTCTAAAGGTGGGAGAACCTCAGCGTGAGGCCAGACAGAAGCTTAATATTTATAAATTAATCACGAGGAAACCAGATCTGCCAGACTAACAAATAGACAATGAAATGAACAGACAACTCTCAAAAGAAGAAATATAAATGGCCAATCATGTCTTTAGAAAGTATTTCAACACTCTCAGTCATCAGGGAGCTGAAAATTAAAACTACTTTGATATTCCATATTACTCCAAGTGGGCATGGTAGTCATCAAGAAGGGGACAAATGCTGGTGGAAATTGGTAAGAGAAACACCCTTCCTTACTCAGTGCTCATGAGAATGTCAGCTAGTACAGCATTTCTGGATCAGTGTGGAAGTCCCTAAAACAACTGACAAAACTCAACCCTTGTGACCCAGTTATAGTATGTCAGGTAATGTAAGCAGAGTACTCATATCCAGTCACAAGAGATACCTGGCATCCTTGTTTCTTTCTGCTTTATTCACAAGCACAAGGAGATGGAACCACCTGGAGATCCACCAAGACATTATGAAAGGCAGTGTGGTTCAAATGTTCAGTGGAATTGTTTTTTATCTGTAAGGAAACATGACATTCATAGGAATGTGTAGGGAGCTAGGAAGTATTATATTAAGAAGGAGTAAATCAAGACTCAGGAAGGCAATTGTCACAGTTTTATTTCACATACAGAGTCTAGTTTATAATGTTGTATGGATGCATGTAAGTGGGATGGGTGTGTATAAGTTATAAAGCTAGAAAGAAGACAAAGAGAGGCAGAAATGTTAAAGAAGGAATGGGCATGAGGACACAAATGATATGAAGCCATGGAAGAGGTTATGGAGAGTGAGAGGGTACAAGGAGGAAGGAGAATCAGCAAACTAGTTTTTTGAAAGTGCCAGTATTAGATAAAAGATACTGCATATTACAATAACTTGAAAATAAGAAAAGAAAAAATAAATGCATGGGTTACACATGGACCTTAGCTAATGTGTATAGGTACACTGTGATTACTTGATACATATGCACAAATTGCAATGATGAAACCCAGGTAAGTATTATTTTGGATCCTTCTACTTATCCTGTCTTTACATTGAGAAGCTGAATTATTTCTAGTTCCTGATCAGTACATTGTTGGAAACAAACTACCCTGTAGTCCTATAGGACTTTCAGTATTTACTCCTCCCATGTGGTTGTAGTGTTACCTCCTTTCCCTCCAACCTCTTCTGCCTTATTCTCCCCACCCACAACTGACCACTCTTCTCCATGAAATTAAGCTTTAGCTCCCTCACCCGAGTGAGGACATCTGCTCTCCATCTGGAGACAAACCACTTTCATTTGTCCTGTTTCCTCTTCTTTTTCTCTCTTCCTTCTTTTTTCTGGCGCTCATGCGCGCGCACGTGTGTGCGTGCGTGCGTGCGTGCGTGCGTGCGTGCGTGTGTGTGTGTGTGTGTGTGTGTGTGTGTGTGTGTATGAGGGCATGCACACATGCTGTGAGTGCCAGTAGAGGTCATAGGACCTGCAGAGTCAGTTATCTCCTTCCTTGGGTTCTGGAGACTGAACTCCAGTCTTTGGGCTTATGTGGCAATCATTTTTATCCACTAAGCCATCTGGCCAGTACCCTCACTTTCCTTTGATGTCAATGCATTGATAATCCACTAACACATCAGCCATTTTTCTTTTCTTTTTTTCATAGAATATAGACTTTATTTCATGTTGTATATAAAAATTTCCATTCTGTGTTCCAGTTAGTCTGGAGGGAAACACCCATTTCTTATTTGCCATCTTCTATTATTGTCACATTTCTTACCCTTTCTTAACCTGAAAATTCCCAGAATATACCAGATATTTTAGTGAATGAACTTTCCCCACCTCTCCCCCCACTCCTGCCCCTTCTCAGTGGGAAGGCAGATGTGGCTGTATTTGACTCTGCCAGGCACCCATCCATCATGGTCTCCTTCCTTGTGCTAACAAGGGGACCCAAATCCTGTTTCAGTTATGTAAACTAAAGCTGAATCCCATGGCTGCCCGGATATTGGTGGTTAAATCACTGGACCACCTCAGGATTGTGTTAACTCTTTGGGGTTTAAGGGAGTGTGTGTGGGTTGACAATTGATTGAACTTAACAGTGATTTTTCTTTTTCAGTTGTAACAGGATCACACGCTGCTTATTCACTTTGGCAAAATAAAGCCACCAGCTATGAGGGTTGGTTGCTTGCTTTCCACCGAGATTTAATGTAAAACTGTTGTGATCCCAACGGCACATTTGAGGAGGCAGAAATTTCCTGATTGATTGTAATGTGATGTCATGTTCAGAACAGATGTGAAGATTATTTTTTGCTGGAGACAACTGTGGATCTGAGTCTAATGGCACACTAGGCATCTCTTTGGGCCCAGTTGCAGTCAGTGTATTCTGAGTTTTTAATAGAACCTTCAGTTTAATGAATATAAGCATTCTTGTTATAAAACTGAACTCTCTCATTACCTTCAGCATTGTCTTCTTTAAGCTGAGAAATGGTCAAAGACTCCCTAGATACACACACACACACACACACACACACACACACACACACACACACACAGAGTCACAGAGAGACAGTAAAGTTAGGACAAATTCCTGACATTTCAAAGATATTGTTTTGTAAGTCATCATGTTCAGCCCCTTTGCAAATTAAGACAAAAATCATTGAAGACATTGAAGAACCGTACCCCCCTCATAGCTGCATAGCTATTCAATGACAAGGTAGTGAGATACGTTTGAAAAGAGTCATGGTTAGAAGAGAGAAAGAGAGGCCGAGGAACCGCTTTTGAATGAGAGAAGAGAAAGTCAATGAAGGCAACATTAACTTCTTTCTATTATTTTCAAATTATGGACACTGAACTATAAACACACTCAAAATAGCAGTTTGTGGTAAAGAATGAACACTTCTTTCTTTATTTTGATAACTGTGTTATTATCTGAATTAAGTGAGTCTTTGCCACAGTTTGTGTATTGCTGGCAGAGTTTCTGTCCTGCCAAGTCCTGCCACCTTCAGCCCCAAATAAACACACAGAGACTTGTATTTAGTATAAACTGTTTGGTCAATGGCTCAAGCTGATTACTGGCTATCTCTCTCTTAATTATAAACCCATAGTTACTAATCTATGTATTTTTCTACATGATATTATCTTACCAGAGAACATCCAGCATCCTATCTTCCCAACAAGTACATGGCATCTTTTCTGTGTCCCCTCTCTCCATTCTCTCTCCAGATTTCTGCTCATTTCATAGCCCTACCTATACTTTCTGCTTGACTACTGGCCAAGCAGTGTTTTATTTATCAACCAATAAGAGAAACATATATACAGAAGGACATCTCCCATCAATGTGTATGAGCATACATGTGTGTGTATGTGTATACATACATGCTGAAATATGAAGATAGGTTATGTATAAGGATAAACATATCATTTTAGATAGGAAGGTAGGTAGGTAGGTAGATAGATAGATATGATAGAATATTATAAGTATTTTAACAGAATTTCCTGATAATTTATCCAAAGATGGTGTGAATTTACAGAAACAACTCCTGTAACTACTCAGGAAAAATATTCCTTATACCATTATTGAAACATGTTAAAGCTCAGAATTATATTTTTTAGACAATGATCAAAGGAGAAAAAAGACAATGCTATTTTAAGATGAACTTTACAGAAAGGACTCCTTGAATATTAAAATTGTGGCAAAATCTCCCTTGGAATTACTGGGATTCTCCAAGCAACCGTCCCTTCCCAGCATGTAGAAAATGAGAAAACTTCCCTACTATAGTCACCTTGGGTTGAAACTATTCCCTCTTTGTCCCCTGGGATTCATTCAACCATGTGGAAATACAGCACATTGAAGAACACTTGGGGGTAGTAATGTTTCTTTCTCTCATCTCCATTTGCTCTATTTGTCACTTCCTTCAGTCAGTCAGGGTCAGGGCTCCTGTAGAATGTCCTTCAAGTTAAGCTTATTTGTGGGTTCCACGTGGCATCACTTAACATTTTCCTCCACCTATCGTGCTGTTTACGAAGGCAGGGAGGGGTGATCTGATACCTCTGCTAGGGTGCAAATCTTATTCAGTAACTCCAGCTTTGTGAACTTGTGTGAAGCATTTTCTAACTATGCCTCAATTCAAGCACAGGACAATTTGCCTCCTACAATCTAGTTTTGTAAAAAGGATAGGATTGATTATTCAGAATTCCTTAAATTCCTTAAAGCACTTAAGATTAATGGTAGCATCACTTTCCAGTGATGTGAACCTCTCTGTGTGAAAATCAGAGCAGCTGGAGGATAACAGCAAAACAGAAGGCAGAGAAGCCCAGGAACAACCTACATAATTGAGTTAGGTGACAAAGAGACTCTACTAGGGCAAAGACACTACTCTTTCTATGGTGTCAACCTGCAGGAGAATACAGAAGGAGACTATTGGCCTAAAAAGAGGACAATACCAAAGTCAACAAAGGGGATTCCCTGTAAAATATATTAAATCAGCTTTGCAAACAGCTGCAACTAGAGGGTCTGCCCAGACTAATGTCATATGACATGATGTAGCCTCCAGTAAGTAAGATCAAAATGGGCTCATGCAAAAATGTGCCTGTCACATAAGAAGACCACCATTTTTTAAACATTACAAGAACACAGCAGCTTATCTGACCAGCATCAAACTATTTTGATACTAATGCTTTGTGCCAAAATGTGGGACAGCATGCCTGTATTTCTCAAAAAAGTACAAGCTGAGAATTTCTTATGTAGCAAAAGTTACTTTCTTTAGAAAGACAAGCACAAAGTTAGAAGTATGTGGGAGCTTAAGGAGTCTTCTACTATTGAGTCATTGTGCTGGAGAACACATTTTAGAAATGCATCATTATTAGAGAAACATTGTCATCTTATCTGTGTTGAATACAAAACAGTAAGAGATCCTACCTAGCTGGTGATGATTTTGAGAGATACTTGGATTATGAGGGCACTTTTCCCAACAACATGAGTATATGAATGAATTCATAGATGGATGGGCTATTAGGAACTGAGGGCTGGCTAGAAGAAGTAGGTAGCTAGGAGGTTTGAATTTGAAAAGTTGTATGTCTTGGTCCTAATGTCCTTCTCCACCCCTTTCTGGATACTGTAAAGTGATCACATTGGAAGCTTCTTTTTCAACATGATACACAGAGCCAGCAGCCGTGGACTGCAATCTCTGCAAACACAAGCAAAACTAAATCTTTCCTCACTTCAAAATCAGGTATTTTGTACTAATGATGAAAAGTGACTAACACAAGAATAAAGTCAAAAGGGAGAGCATCCTAAGTGATGGACATATGTTCAGGAGATGGGGACAGCAGAATCATTAAAAATGGGGGAAGAATGGAAAGACCCAAATAAGCCTGGCTTCCCTGTTCTGGGGACAGCAAGCTCAAGACTGCCAAGTGTGTAATATGTCATAAAGGAAATGAGCAAGTGAGTGGGTACAACACTTCAGACAGGTCAATGCTGTGAAGGACAAATAGATACAACACAGGAGAAGGTGAGTGAAAATCTGTATCATATGCAATACTATTGAATCCATTGGTATAATATTGCAAGGTAAGTAGGTTTAAGTAGATGGAAGTTTGTATAATTGCCCTTGAAGCATTGCTGGTACCTAGGTTGTGGTGCTAAAAGTGTGCTTGACACAGAAAGACCAAGACATTTATAAAAATAGATAGATGACTTCACAGTTATAGAACAAAATATTGAAGATAGCCCAAAAATAATTTGTTATAATGAAAACAGAGCAGCATAACAGAATTATACCTAGAATTTCAGATACAATTTTAGCATTACATCAATTCACTTACCACCTTCCATGTACCTTGTATAGCTGTGTTTTACTGAGATCACATACTCACTCTTCCATCATAGGATTTTTGGATTACATGCAAACCTGTGTAGCAACTCTTTCTGAGCCTACCCCATCTGGTTCATAGTTCCGGGGAATTTTATGACAAGAGCATCTGTTCCTTGGGATCTAAGCCTTAATCCATTGTGAGCTCTCTTCACATTGGCAGCAGCAACTTCTACCCTTTATCTACTTGGGATGAATTCAAACAGGTGTCTCAGAAGCAAAAGTCCCCTCATCGTATTACAGAGTGCCTTGGCAAGAGAGAAGGTGTCCATTAATGAGATCCTTCTTGAATTGATGTGGGGTAGATTCCAAGAGATCTCTTTCAATAGAGGCCTTGAAAGAGCTCTGTCGTGTGCTCTCTTGCGTTGAGTCTCAATTGATTGCTTTATGAAATGTGATTTAGCGCCTCCATAAGGCAGACACTCTTTGAAAAGAGAGAACAAATTAAGTCATAGTTGACTCTCTGTCCATCTCTGAGTGTGACAAGGAACTGTATTAAGCAGGTTGAAGTTACTCAATATAGAGTGAGACATGCTATAAGTCCTAAGGAAACAAGGCTTTAACATTAGAATGGAAAAGCAGCCGTGTTCTCCTTTGAGACATAGAGGGATATTCATTACAATGTTATAATTCCTCACATGCCTCCCTGAAAAAGCACATATATAACAAGAAAGTGGGCCACTAACTCTGTGGTCACCATGTTAGTCCACTCACTGTCTTTAGCAAATTACAGGAGAAATATATTCAGGATAAAAATATATCTCTAAAATTCATATAAATGGAGACACTTTAGAAGGCCTTCAATAACTGTCCTGTTCACTCTTCACTGTTTCTATCCCTCTTATGTGTTTGTTCAGCCATGGTTTCTCCATTGCTGTAATAAAGATTATGACTAACAGCAACTTGGGAAGAAAGGGTTTATTTCATCTTACACATTAATGTTACTGTGCATCATGAGAAATCTAGAGGCAGGAACCAAAGTAGACTCCATGATGAAATACTTTATACTTGCTCACATTCCAAGGCTTGCTCAGTTTCCTTCATATACAATACAGGAAGACCAGTCTAGTGGTGGCACAAACAGGGAAGCTATAAAGTTTTATTATATGTGGCACTGAGCCAAAAAAAAAAAATGAGCAAGAAATTTTTCTGGGGTGATATTCAACGCATTAATGAAGAACGTTGAAAATGATTTCCTTTTCATCTTTCTCTAAAACAAAGTACAAATATTTACTTATATGTGCATTGTCATTTCATGTTCGGTTAAAATAAGGGATACTCGGGTTTTTTGTTTTGTTATTTAAGGCATATAGTAGGGTCATTGTTGCCCCATTTCAGGGTGTGTGTGTGTGTGTGTGTGTGTGTGTGTGTGTGTGTGTGTGTGTGTGTAACCTTCTACAGTGGCAGATTTCCATATGATTTTTTTCAAAATGTCTTTAGTACTATTCATCCTTCCCCACATGTATTTCATCCTAGACTGCCCTCCCATGCCCATTCCATTTTAACTCTTACTGTTTCATTAGTCCCCTCAACCCTTTATACCACTGCTTCCTATCTCTCCTCTCTAAAATTCTTCCCATGGCAGCTTGATAATTTTATGACTTTGAAATGAAATAAATATCCAAAGACTCAAAGCTAAGACCACAATTGAGAGAAAGCATCCAATATTTGTTTTGCTTGGTCTGGGTTACCTCACTAAGGATGACAACTTGGATCTCCATCCATTTATCTGTGAATTTTATAATTTAGGTTTTATTAACAGGATAATAATATTCCATTGTATAAATGTACCACATTTTCCCATCTACTCATCTGTTGGTAGGCTTCTATGCTGTTGTTCCTGTTTGGCTCTTATAATCATAACAGCAATGAACAGGACTGAGTAGGTATCTCTATGCAGGATGCTTTGAGTGCATGCTCATCCAGAGTGTCATAGCTGAATCATGTGCCATATCCATTTCTACCTTTTTCAGGACACCCACACCATTTGCATTTCCTTCAGTAGAAATGAACAATCCACTGTTCCCATATCCATGTCAGCATTTGTCATTTGGTTTTATGATCTTGGCCATTCTGATTGGACTAGATGAAATAACTGGTAAGATCAAATTTCAGCATATATTTAATTTGTAATTCCTTTTACTCATTCCTTTGTATTTCATCTTTTGAGAATTATTTTTAGTTCCATGCCCCATTTTTTAATTGAGTTGTTTATTTTCTTTTGCTTTTTCCTTTTTTAAAAATAACATAATTCCTTGGGAATTTTAGATCATTTATCAAATTAGTAGCAACTTTTAATTCTTCAAATGCAGTATGACTTTCCAGAAAGTGCCCTATTACCTAACTCTGCATATGGAGCAAAGTTTAAAGATATTGACAAAGGTGAACATTCTTATTTGCTACACCCCAAAATGAGCCTAATAACATGGGTAAAGGATCAAACCTCCAAAATCCAGCTTTCATTTGAGAGAGGATATAACCCCTGATCAATCACACTTATTGAAAGACCACTTACTGGGTTAGCAGAGGTTTTCATAGCCCATTGTTTTCTAAACTGATCTTGCTATCAATAAAATAACATCAGTATTCATCTACTTTAGCATTCCACTTTGAAATCACATGGTTGTACTTTGTTTATGTTTTAAGGTAAAGATATTTCCCAAAATGTTTTAAACTCTTTTATAAAACTCTAAGTAAATTTAACATGCAGAAAAGAACTGATAGTCATATTTAACAACAAAAGTAATTCCTAAAGTGCTTTCAGGTCTTAAAAATAAGAAGGGGGCATAGTATAAAGATAAAAACGATATGCTATGTTTTCAAAACCTTGCTGCTGGTCCAAGCCCTTTGTAGGTGTCACAGTTTCATGCATCTTGAGAACTTGAGAATTTGAGAAATACCAGCATTTTTTTCTATTAGACATTTGGTTTTTTATCAATTTGAATATTTCATTTTCTCCTATAAATATGACTGTGCTGAAATATAACAGGCTAAAACAGAAATAAAGTTGAGATGGTTCTTAGGATCAGTCATAATATTGGGTGGTTACTTGTGAAACTTGATGGGTTGATTGAACTTTATTGTGTAACTTCTCTGCCTTTTCAGATTTATGACCCAAGGCAAGGCTGTTCTGAAATACTTAAGATGTTCCATGGAAAAACAAAATGTAGATGATAGCTGCTATTGCCTCCTGTTTGTGTAAAGAAATCAACAGAAACTTATAGCCCAAGACACGTTACTCTCACCTTCTAGAGAGTCCTAGAAATGAGGACACCATGTTATTTTCAATTATTGAGACACTCTCTTCCACAACTGCATGAGTAGTGGAAGGGTCATGTCAGCATGCTATTTTCTCCCAAGTTCCTAATCCCTTTATAAATTTACCTCTTGAGTTGAGAGATAGAAAGGGTGTGAGAAGATACCTATTAAACGCCATATTGACCTACCCTAGTACAGGTTAAACTACAATCCAAGAAGAAAAAAGCCACTTCCACATAACTTAACAGAAAAAAAACCAAAATATGTGTTTTAGGATTATAAAACTGTATAGTTTTCTATTTGTTAATATTTTTAATTAAAAAAATAAGAGGAAAGCAGAATCAAAAACCCATCATAAGAAGAAAAATCAGTCAAAATTGAGCAGGGATAACTCAGGCAATAGAATCATCATGCAAAAATATTTCCATAAATATTATGATTGCTTTCAATGTGTGTGGGAACTATAGTCAATATAGAACTCTTCAACAGAGACATGGATAATAGAAAGATAGAAACATCTAGAAATGGAAGCTACAATGCTTGAAATGGAAACTATAGTAGGCGAAATTAGTAGAAAATACACAGTTGATTTTAAACAAATCCATGAATTTGAATAACTCTTGGTTATTTTGAAAAACACAAGAGGCAAAAACAGCAGCATGAAAGTAAAGAGCAGATGCTTCCCTGAACCCGAATCTCAAAGAATTCAAAGAGCAATTAATCACTCTCTCTCTCTCTCTCTCTCTCTCTCTCTCTCTCTCTCTCTCTCTCGAAATAAATTAGACAATGATACAATCAAGTTACTTAAAATTAGTGTCAAATAAGAAAATACTAATAGAGAACATCCAGACTAAAAATACTTTATGTAGGTGAAAAAATGATGGTTGATACAAAATAAAATCAGTGTTTATAGCCAAATATTGTAGATTACACAGAAATGTGAGGAGACATTATTTAAAACTATTACTTGATACCATAGCCCGTCACTTCATTCATTACAAACCAAAGTTCTACAAGATATTTTTATGGTTTCTTATTAATATGTAAAAAGTACAAGGCAAGATTCACAGTGAGGTTATATTTATCGTTTGGTCATAAGTATGGGTTGGTACTGTGTGCTGCCTAAGTACTATGGTTAGATGTCACTGTTATCTTTGGTACATGTAAAAGTACATCCAATTTTGCTGCTGCTGAAGCAGCAACAGCAGCCAAACCCTGGTGCAGCTTTCTCAGCCCCTAAACCTCTTCTATTTAGGAGCCTTCATGCTGTCTTGGACCACTTCTATAATGCACTTGCAAATACCCTGCCCTTCTATAGAATTTACCAACCAAAATATCATGGACAAAGTGCTAAAGACAAACCAGGGAAACAATGGAATGGTATGAGCAGCTCACAGAACCTGTAGTTTTAGTTTGTAAAGAGTTTTTGCACATGTATAGGAAATAGATACCATAACAAAAGCAAAAAAAAAAAAAAAAAAAAAAAAAAAAACAGAAAATTCATGAAGAACAGTTTCTCAAGGAAACCTAAATGGTCAGTGAAATCAAGTAAAAATCCTAACAGAAACCAAAGCAATTCCAATTAAAGCAAGACATCAAATTCACTTTCAAGTATAATATTTTAAAGTGTCAATCCTGGACAAGGTATTAGGAAGTAAAGGAAATGTTTTGAGTATTTCCAGTGGGAGCAAAATGGCACACATTATCTGGAGTGGTCTCCAGAGGTACCCCAATTGTCTCTTAGTCCCACAATTCTACTCCAAACAATTCAATTTAAGATAGTACTTAAGGGTGTGTGAAAAGACATAGCTAAGTAGATGCTTTCTTTATAATAATGAGACATTCAAAAAAGTTACATACCTAACAGGATTGAAATGGGTAGAATACTCATACATATATGCAGAATACTAAGCAAGCACAAAAATGATTAGATATCCAAAACCATCATGAAATTACTTTAATCATATGTGAAAAGTGCTAGAATAGAAACTATATTATCTCACCTGGCAGATGTATATATATATATATATATATATATGTGTGTGTGTGTGTGTGTGTGTGTGTGTGTGTGTGTGTGTGTGTGCGCGCGTGCGCATATATATATATATATGCATGCATGCATAGATATCTTTACATAGATGTACATGTATAATCGTTATTATCTTGAAGGATATAATGCTAACAGAGCTATTGTTCCCCGTATTTATTTTCTTAATGTTTTTACTCATTTGTATCTCATTGTTCTGCATCGGTGGGTGCTCATTAACTTGTGGGATAGAATTTGTCAACACTGCACACTCTGGAGGCAGAGGCAGACAGATCTCTGTGGGTTCGAGACCAGCTTGTTCTACAAGAGCTAGTTCCAGGACAGCCTCCAAAGCCACGGAGAAATTCTGTCTTGAAATACCAGAGACAGAGAGAGAGAGAGAGAGAGAGAGAGAGAGAGAGAGAGAGAGAGAGAGAGAGAGAGAGAGAGAGAGAGAGAGAGAGAGAGAGAGAGAAGGAGGGAGGGAGGAAGGGAAGGAGAGAGGAAGAGGGAGGAAGGAAGGGAGGGGAAAGGAAGGAAGGAAGAAAGGAAGGAAGGAAGAAATAAAGAAAGGAAATTTGGAAGCAATTCAGCTGAATAAAAGTTAAGGAGTAGGCTCTCCTGATGGGAGATGTATTTCTTCTGTTTGCAGTTTTCCTGCCAGTTCAGATGCAGTGCTGACTCAGTCAACCTTTGGGTGGCTGGTCTCTTCTGCCTTGCTGGGAAAAGATGGAGAGACTTCCTGCCTCATTTGACTGATGCTGAGACTGGCGCTGTGACTGAGGCTGCAGTTTGGTTACCCACTGTTTTCTCCTGTGACTGGGCACTTCTCTGCAAGTTTTATTTTAGCATAGAAACATAGGCTTTTACAGCCTAAAAGGTTGTGGAAGTCCAAAGGTCCGAGACGAGATCACGGGCTTCCATTTTGCCCTCACAGTTTAGAAGGCTTGGGGCACCCTGCCTTTATGATTTATATTCTGTTTCGTCATCTCTGAGAGAAAGGGTCCTAAGCCTCTTAATTCAACGGTGGAATTTTGTCTCTAACAACTTCTCACATTCTGTACTTCTGCCATTGAGGGCTTTCCTAAGAAAACATCCAGCCTTCTGCCTTTAAAGCCACTGCTACCACGGAGGCTACTTCTGGGATCCAGGGACTGAATTTTGCTGCTTGGCACAATGCAGCAGCTTCTTTGATTTTCAGGTTTGGGGTAAAGTTGGCCGAATTGTGCTCTCTACTATGAACAAGACCCTCATTTTTTCCTCAGGTGGCCCTACTGACAAAGGCACCATTCGAAGGAACTCACCTAAATCTCAGTTTGCTAACCTATACATACATCAAAAACAAGCCAAGGATTGTGTTGAGAACACAAAAATGGAATGAGACTGCCAGTAACAGTAGCAAATGATGTATGTGGATAAAAAAGTCTGGAATTATGGGTATATATGCATAATAATACACATATAATGTCATGGATGACTCCAGTTTAGTGCAGCTAAACTGCAATACCAATCAAGTCTCCAAATTGTACATATGTCCTATTTAGTATAGAACTCTAAGCACTAAAGTGATTCTCCAGAGCCAGACCTCATGTACCCTGAGCAAATAATGATGCCCAGTGGACAGGTGAAGGAAAGAGGTAGACTTCATGTGTTGGAAGGCTTATAAAGGGGAATCAACCCTGGCAAAGGGAACAGACTCCAATTTTGTTGGAAGCTAGAAGTCATAAGAAGTTTATAAGAAGTCAAGGAGAAGAGTATTGTTTATCGAGGTCTGAAAGCTGGGATACTTTAACAAGAAAGACCATTATCCAGCAAGATTTTTCTTCTGGCACCATCTGATAGTCACATCAGAGCACAGCCAATGTTCACATAGACACCTTGGCAGTTGTTGGTTGCTAGCTTACACTTAGAAATAAAAGTGCAAGTCAGCTTCTTACACCTGACTCTATGCCCTTATCCTTAAAGCATAAATTTAAAAACATATTTGACTTGGCTATTTGATGGGAGATGGAGATATTGAAACACATAAACACATAAAATTCCCTTCATAAGAGAATAAGTGTCATTTTTGACAATTACCTTTCTTTATTCTGGGCAGTCTCTAAGCCAAGAGCCAAGCAAAAGCTGGGCACTGTGTTTCAGAAGCTGATCTATACAGCATTAGACAGCAAGTATCCCATTGGCTGGTACTGTCCATCAAATACTCAAATGAAAATAAATAAATATGGCTTCTTGACTTTGGCTCCTACACCCCTTAAAACTCCATTCCCACATGTCCAAGAGCCACATGTTGATGGGAAATGCCAGTAAATTCTCTGAATGACTTTTTAAAAAGCATGTTTTAAGAGACTTCTGTTGCTTCTCACAGTTCATTTTTTTTTCTTTTATACACATACACAACCTATGACTTTATGGCAGACATAACACATTTCCTCTTCCATACCATCTATCAGTCGTCTCTCTGCCCTGAGTCTGGCTTGACAGACTATATCCACATGTTCTCTTCTCTCAAGATCTGTCAGTCCATGAGTGGCTCCCAGGAAGTCAGAATACAGTGAGAGAGAAGTGAGGTTCTTATGTCTCTGGCTCTTAGCTCTTTCCAGTTCCCTTCCTTAAAAGTCACCTGCTCTTCCTTAAGGCCACTGCCATGAAAGACTCAGCTTTTCCAGGTTCATCCCATGGATGTTGTTTTTCTCACCTAATCCATATGCCTCTGTATATGATTATACACACACACACACACACACACACAGAGAGAGAGAGACCTGTAATGTAAGTACCTTATTATGTATTTATATTCTCTCTCTTCATATGTGTGTGTGTGTGTGTACACACAGAGAGAGAGAGAGAGAGAGAGAGAGAGAGAGAGAGGAAGAGAGAGAGAGAGCTATAGATAAATTAAAATGAATTATCTTGATTTTACCTGCATACCATTGGAACCTCACTTAAATAGTGGCATTAGATAAACAGCAACAAAACCTGGATTTGTGGGGTTAAAACAGCCATGCTTCTGCCTGTAATATACCATAACACTATAGGTGAAATAAAGTGGAAAATTTTAACTGGGGTCCCTTCTACAGCCATCATGTGAAGGACACAATAACAAAAGTTATCAGGAATTGCTGTAGAAATTCGAGGTTTGCCATGATGATCATCCACTACAATTTGCATACCTGTGCTTGTCACTGTCATTTTATCAACTGGGACGTTGGCATCTGTGCAGGTGAGAAAATCTCTGATGTTTGAATTTACTTTGTGATTCCTGGTGGGCGGTGGTTTTGATCACTGCTCATTTATTTGGAAATGGCATTCACATTAAATTTAGAAATGCCTGATTGTTGGCCTATGTTGTCCAAATTTGCATGGTTTCAAAAAGGAAACACAGCTTTCTGTTCTTTTAGACAACATCCATCATCGTCCATCAATCAATCAGGCGACTGCCTTGAAACACTTACTGTCACTCATACTGATGGCAGCTTCTCAGTTACCATTGTTTTGACTCTTGGAAGGCAAAGAAAAGCACTGTGTGAGAAGGCAATGACAGGGAACGCTTGTCCGTGGCAGCACTGATTAGGAGGCAGTAGTGACACTGTTGGCTTCCTTCAAAGCAGAGCTGTTAGTTTGTCATGTTGAGATCCTGAGTAAACCTCCCTTGCAGAAACCTAAATGAGAAAATGTGTTTTTAATCTTTGGAGTAAAAGGTATCTATTGAGCTTCAGGTAACCCGTTGAGACATACTGAACACCAAAAATTCACTTTCATTCCTTCTAATCAAGCCCAGTGTTATGCTGTTTGTTACTTTCTTTTCTGTTAAAGTATCTCTATTGCTTGCCAAAGAAAATGTTAAATAATCTATTAAGGTTACTATTGGGTTTGCAGCACACAGCACCTTGCACATCCTTTCATTTCTTTTCATCTCCTTTCACCCTAACCAACACTTCACTGTGTATTGTTGTGACATTTGGTAAATGTTGGCATTCCTATGCAATCATGTTTTCTAGTGTATGAGAGCTTATTATGCTATTCTGTAGAAGTTTGTCTGTACCCTAGAGAGTGGTCCGTACACGGAGTGTGGGCTGGCTCTCTTCCCTGAATTGAAGGACAAGTAGAGGACACAAAGATGCCTGAGTGAGATGCAAGACTGAAATAAAATAATACAGATTCCTCAATCCTCTCTCAAGACACACCTCTCCTGATTCAACAGCAAAAAGCAAAGTGGAGTTGAATTCAAATTCCAACTTGGTCATTTCTACACATGGGATCCTCTGGCACTTGTCAGTGAGAAGTCCTGGGTATAGATCCTCACAGTGCTGCTGGCATCCAATTTCTTGTTCCACATGTAGGCCCTTTAGTCTCTTGCTGACTCTGCACCAGCATCCAACTCCACATACATGGTAGGTCAGCCTTCCTGATATCATGGAAGAACCATGACAAAGATGTGCTTGAGTGACCTGTGCTGAAGAAGTTGGTCATGGGATACAGTGAAGACAATGTAGAAAAAGTACAGAAATAATTAAAGAATACTGTCCTTTTGTGTATGTCTGTTATCTTCTTGGAGTCAGAGAAGATCTTCATTAAAAATACACCTCTCAATTCATACTTTTTCTTCAAATTCGCTGTCTATACTGTGCCATTATCCTCTCTCACTATAGCAGAAGGGGGTACCTACCCCCCATTGCCTATTACGCAAGGCCCTAGCCTGACAAATTATTCAAGAATCATAAGGACTGATTTAAAATGCTGATAAAAATACATTTCATTCAATTAAAATGTTTCTAAAAGAACTATTTTGCACTTTAATTTATAAGTCACATTTTGACACTGTGGTCTATTGGTTTGAGGATGTTGAGAATAAGCTCATATTTATTTATGTGTGTTATTGTTATATGTAGGAATGTATGGTCATATAAAATAGCTCTCATAAATAAAAATACATTGTGAGAAGGTTAAAATAATGAATACATAATTGGAAAAGGAAAATAGAAAGTATTTCCAAATATTGAAGTCCTAGCTCATTCGTTTTAAAAAACAAATTTAGTGTCATGTTACAATTGCTTTAACACTCTATTAGAATCATTTAAATGGTTTGACATTTAATGTTTTACTTTAACATCAAGTATATTAGTCAGGTTCACTAAAGAAACAGAACTGATACAATCGATGCATCTATGCATTATCAAAATATGCTTTATTAAAGTGATTTACAGTTAGTGGCCTAACTAGTTCAGCATTGGTTGTCTGTCAATGGAAATTCTAAACATCTAACAGTTGTTTGATCTGTGAGACTAGATGTCTTAACTGGTCTTCAGTATTCACTGGGATTCTAAAGAAATAGGTTCTAATGCCAGTGAAGAAATGAACTTGCCAGGGAGAGTTAGGGCAATCAGGCAAAGAGCACGAGCTTCCTTCTATGACCTTTATGTTGGCTGCCATCAGAAGGTTTGGCATAGATTTAAGGGTGGTTTTCTTAATCAAGAAAAATCCCTCATATGTATACTAAATAGCTTGTGTTTCAGCTAATACCACAAATAGTCAAGGTGATAACCAAGAATAGATATCAGAGTTAGTATTTACGTTATTATGAAATTATTACATTTGCAAGCATTTCATGTTATTATGATTTTATTACTAATATTATTGATATGTCATTGTTGTTATTACAATTTTTGAGACAGGGTGTCTCTACATAGTCCTGGCTGACCTGGAACTCACTACATAGACCAGCGGGCATTGCACTCAACTCACAGAGATCCATTTGCCTCTGACTCTCAAGTGCTGGGATTCAAGGTGAGCACTACCACACCCAGCCTAAGTTACTGTGAATTTTTCTTTTTCTTTTTTTTATTATTTATATTTTTATTTTTATTTTACATATTGATCCCAGTTCTCTTCCTCCCTCCCTCTTTTCCTTTCTCCCACCCTCACATGCACCCCGGCCACCCTCCCCTTCCACCCCACCCCCCACACTCCACATGTAGAGTGATGCCATCCAGGAGGGGTCATCTAAATCTGTCAAGTCATTTAAAGTAGGGACTAGGACTTCTCTCCTGTCTCTAGGTTAAGGGAGTATCCCTCCATGGGGGATGTGTCCACAAGGTCTTTTTGTGCACCAGGACTACATCCTGGTTCCACTATCTGAGGTCCCTTAGACTGCTCAATCCTTCTAGCTGAGACCCATGTTCAGGGGGTCTGAGTCAGTCCCATGCTGGATTCCCAGCTATAAGTCTGGGGGCCTGTTAGCTCCTCCTTGTTCAGGTCAACTGTCTATATATGTTTCTGCAACCTGGTCTTGTCCTCTCTCTCTGCATCTGGATTCTAGTTTGACTAAGTGTTTAGTTGTGGGTGTTTGCTTCTGTTTCCAACAGGTACTAGATGAGGGCTCCATGATGGTGGATAAGTTAGTTGTTTATCTCATTATCAGGGAAGGGCATTTATGGTAGCCTTTCCACTGTTGCTCAGATTGTTAGTTGGAGTCAGTGTTGTAGGTCTCTAGACATTTCTTTAGGTTCACTTTTCTCTTCAAACCTATAACGGCTCCCTCTTTTATGTTCTCTCTCGCTCTCTCTCTCTCTCTCTCTCTCTCTCTCTCTCTCTCTCTCTCTCTCTCTCCTGTCTTCTATTCCTCCCTTTACTCAATCTTCCTAGTCCCACGTGATTTCCTCTCCTCCTCTTCTCTTTCTCCTAGTTCCCTCTCCCCTCGCTGCCCCCTCTTCCCATGTGCTCTGGAGAACTTGTCCCTTCCCCCTAATGTTAGGGACCTTATATGAATCTCTTAAAATCCACCTTGTATCTTAGTTCCTCTGGCGGTGTGAATTATAGGCTGGTGATCCTTTGCTCTAGGTCTAAAATCAATATACGAGCGAGCACATAGCATGTTCCTCTTTTTGTGACTGGGTTACCTCATGTGGCTTCAAAGAAAGAAATTAAAGAAGATACCAGAAAATGGAAAGATCTCCCCTGCTATTGGATAGGTGGGATAAACATAGTAAAAATGGCAATCTTGCCAAAAGCAATCTACAGATTCATTGCAACCCCCCATTAAAATTCCAGCACAATTCTTCACAAACCTTGAAAGGATAATAATCAACTTTATATGGAAAAACAAAAGACCCAGGATAGCCAAAACAACTAAAAGTATACAATGGGGGGAGGAAAGTATCTTCAACAAATGGTGCTGGCACAATTGGACGATGGTGTGTAGAAGACTCCAGATAGACCCATGTCTATTGCCATGCACAAAACTCAAGTTCAAATGGATCAAAGACCTCAACATAAATCCAGCCTCCTGAACCTCTTAGAAGAGAAAGTAGGAGGTACCCTTGAATAAATTGGTATAGGAGACTGCTTCCTGAACATAACTCCAGTAGCACAGACGCTGAAATACACAATTAATAAATGGGACCTCCTCAAACTTGGAAGCTTCTGTAAGGCAAAGGACACAGTTGACAAGACCACAGACTGGGAAAAGATTTTTCACCAATCCTATATCTGACAAAGGGCTAATCTCCCAAATGTACAAAGAACTCAAGAAAGTAGTCAACAAAACACCAAATAACCCTATTAAAAAAATAGGGTACAGAACTGAAGAAAGAATTCTCAATAGAGGAAATCAAAAAGGCTGAAAGACAATTAAGAAAGTGCTCAACATCCTTAGCCATCACTGAAATGCAAATCAAAACAACTTTGACAAACCATCTTACTTCTGCCAGAATGGCTAAAATTACAAACACCAATGACAAGTTATGCTGGAGAGGATGTGGAGAAAGGGGAACACTCCTCCACTACTGATGGGAGTGTAAACTTGTACAGCCATTTTGAAGATCAGTATGGTGGTTCCTCAGGAAAATGGGAATCAGTTTACCACAGGACCCGGAAATGATCCACATCCATGCAACAAAGACATGTGCATGATTATGTTCATAGCAGCATTATTTGTAATAGCAAGAACCTGGAAGCAACCTAGATGCCCCTCAACTGAAGAATGGATAAAGAAGATGTGGCACATCTACACAATGGAATACTACTCTGCCGAAAAACACAATGGAATCTTGAAATTCGCAGGCAAGTAGATGGAACTTGAAGATAGTCCAAATTTTTCTAAATACTTATTTTAAAATTATACTAAATTGCTGGGCCTGGAGGCACACACCTTTTCCCTCCCAGGATTTGGGAGGCAGAGGCAGGCAGATCACTGAGTTTGAAAGCAACATGGTCTATAAAGTTAGTTGCAGGTACAGCCAAGGCTACAGAGAGAAACCCAGTCTTTAAAACCAAAAATTGAAAAAAAAAATTATACTAACATGTATGCTTATAAGTTGTCTGATGACTAGTGCTTCAGAACACTGGTTTTCAAAAATGTGTTCCCTGGGGTAACATCAACATAATCTAGGAACCTGCACAATATCCAGCCCAAGCCAGATTTTCTAATTCAGAAAGTAATGGGTACCATGCATGAGGACTGGTTATACTTGGAGGCTCATGCCATATATGACTCTCAACTTTAGTCTAAAGAGCAAGTGATTTCAGAAGTCCTTTATTCCTACTGTGGAGTACAAATAGGTTTGAAGGACCAAATGCTTACATATTTGGTTTCATGGTTGACTGTCTCACACTTTCTTAAATGCTGCTAAATTTCCTAAATTCTTCATTTGAATAACACTATATACAACCAGTGGTCCAAGTGTTTGATAAGAGAGTTAAAATTTGACTTCTAGGTACCTGCTAGTGTGCAATCAGCTGAGAGGCTGAGATAGCAGATGGCAAGTAGCATAGAAAGATGGAAACCCACTGGGGGATTGAAGTCCATGCTTTACCTTTCATTTCTGGGCAATTCCTTGGTGCTTGCCCTCCATGACAATATCTATTTACTGTCTTGATTTTCACTTAGATCCCACTCAAGTTTCACCTCCCAGGTCATCTTTCCTCCTTCCTGGGAAATTCTGCAAAATCGTCACACCCCATTCATTGTAACATTTAACCAAACACATCCTGTCTCAGTGTCTATAGGTTACACTCCTCATTAGGAGTTTTTCAAGGAAAGAATGTATGATTCAGTTAGGTGTTGAGAGTAAAATGCCATAAGTCTTTTTGTAAGAAAGTTCATTAAGCCTGCTATGATGAAGTAACTTACAGACATTCTGGATATGATATTTCTCTGATAAACACCATTATTATCACTAT
Organism: Phodopus roborovskii; assembly: GCF_943737965.1. Classification (NCBI taxonomy): domain Eukaryota; kingdom Metazoa; phylum Chordata; class Mammalia; order Rodentia; family Cricetidae; genus Phodopus; species Phodopus roborovskii. The sequence continues at coordinate 11,524,660 of NW_026126469.1, forward strand.
ATAATGCACTATAATTCTGCCAAATAGCCCAGCCCTAATGGAAGAAGGAAATATTTACACGTGTGAGAGCACTGAAGGGTTGGTTAGTTTTTATCAAAAGTGCATACTTTCTAGCAATCTGGATCTACAATCTTTCTGCTATATTCCCAGAGCCTTGGATACAAGAGCTCTATTGAACCAATTTGTAATCAGTTAAACTTATTCATGAAATCTTTTCAAAGAAAGGAACAAGTTGCTTCATCTTGAGCCCTACATTAAAAAAAAAAAAAGTAAGACACTTGGGCTTCTTTAGACTGGAAATGCACTTAACAATAATACATATTAAGTGACATAGAACACAGAAATTTCTGGATAGGGCCTGGAGCAGAGTAGAGTAGGGCAGCCAATCCAGCCCCAATCCATTCTGCCCTGCCTTTTAGGCCAAATGATACATTAGAAATTCACAGTTGATACATATTGAGGACTCTAGGCATACTGTCTTAGAAAGTAATACAATTGGAATAAAAATCTCTTGGCAATCTACTAGACTTCACTAAAGAAAAATGAGACTGCTTCCTGAACATAACACCAGTAGTACAGACAGTGAGATTGACAATTAATAAATGGGACCTCCTGAAACTGAGAAGCTTCTGTAAGGCAAAGGACACAGTCGACAAGACAAAATGGCAGCCCACAGACTGGGCAAATATCTTCACCAACCCCACATCTGACAGAGAGCTGACCTCCAAAATACACAAAGAACTCAAGAAACTAGTCATCAAAACACCAAACAATCCTTTTACAAGTGGGGTACACCAGCATGGGACTGACTCAGACCCCCTGAACATGGGTCTCAGCTAGAAGGCCTGAGCAGTCTAAGGGACCTCACACAGTGGAACCAGGATGTATTCCTGGTGCACAAAAGGACTTTGCAGGCACATCCCCCATGGAGGGATACTCCCTTAACCTAGAGACAGGAGAGAAGTCCTAGTCCCTACTTCAAATGACTTGACAGATTTAGATGAGCTCTCCTGGATGGCATCAACCTTCATGTGGAGTGGGGGGGGAAGGGAAGGGAGGGTGGTCAGGGTGCATGTAAGGGTGGGAGAGAGGGAAAGAGGAAGGGAGGGAGAGAGGAAGAGAGAGGAAACTGGGATCAATATGTAAAATAAAAATAAAAAATTAATTAATATAAAAAATAAAAGTGGGGTACAGAACTGAAGAGAGAATTCTCAATAGAGAAATCCAAAATGGGTGAAGGACACTTAAGAAAATGTTCAACATACTTATCCATCAGAGAAATGCAAATCAAAACAACTCTGGGATATCATCTTACTCCTGGCTAAAATCAGAAACACCAATGACAACTTATGCTGGAGAGGATGTGGAGAAAGGGGAACACTCCTCCACTGCTGGTGGGAGTGCAAACTTGCACAGCCATTTTGGAGATCAGTATGGCGGTTCCTCCAGAAAATGGGAATCAGTCTACCACAGGACCTGGAAATCCCCCTCTTATGCATATACCCAAATGATCCACATTCATGCAACAAGGACAACTGTTCAACTATGATCATAACAGCATTATTTGTAATAGCAAGAACCTGGAAACAACCTAGATGCCCCTCAACTGAAGAGTGAATAAAGAAGATGTGGTACATTTACACAATGGAATACTACTCAGTGGGAAAAAACAATGAAATCATGAAATTTGCAGGCAAATGGGTGGAACTTTAAGAAAGCATCCTGAGTGAGGTAACCCACTCACAAAAAGAGGAACATGGTATGTACTCACTCATATATGGATTTTAAACATAAAGCAAAGGATTACCAGCCTACAAGTCACACCGCCAGAGAAGCTAGGCTACAAAGAGGAACCTAAGAGATTCACACAAGATTCCTCACAGAAGGGGAAAGGGACAAGATCTCCTGAGCATGTTGGGAAAGGGGGGAGGGCAGTGAGTTGAAAGGGAGTTAGGAGAAAGAGAAGGGGAGGAGAGAAGAACATGTGTCACCAAGAAGATTGAGTCGGGTGATGAATAGACAAGAACAAAAAAGAAGAGATACCATAACGGAGGGAGCCAATATAGGTTTAAAGAGAAAACTGACTCTAGAGAAATGTCCAGAGACCTACAAGAATGACCCCAACTAACAATCTGAACAACAGCGGAGAGACTACCTTAAATGCCCTTCCCTGATAATGAGATTGATAATTAACTTATATGCCTTCCTAGACTCTTCATATAGTAGCTGTTGGAAACAGAAGCAGATACCCAGAGCTAAACACTGAGCCGAACTTTTGGAATCTAGTTGCAAAGAGGGGGAGTGATAATAAAAGGGATCAAGACCAGGCTGTAGAAACCCACAGAGACAGCTGACCTGAACAAGGGGGAGCTCATGGACTCCCAGACTGATAGCTGGGAAACCAGCATTGGACTGACTCAGACCCCCTGAACACGGGTCTCAGTTAGAAGGCCTGGGCAGTCTAAGGGACCTCTGACAGTGGAACCAGGATGTATCCCTGGTACATGAATGAACTTTGAGAGCACATTCCCCATGGAGGAATTTTACCTTATCCTACTCCAAATGACTTGACAGATTTTGTTGATTCCTCCTGGAAGGCATCACTCTCCCTGTGGTGTGGGGGTGGGTGGGATGGGAGGGAGGTTGGGGGTCATGGGAGGGAGGGAAGGAGAGAGGGAGAGGGAACTGGGATTGATATGTAAAATAAGAAAAATAATACAATAAAAAAAAAAAAGAAAGAAAAATGCTTCACCAAGGGACACAAGCTCTAGCTTTGGAACTCCTCAATTAGTTTTTGTATTCTGAGATACCCAGAATTCTGAGAAATAATGTCAGAATGACCCAGTAGGTTTAGTAGTTGCTCCTTATGAGATGTATGTAATTCTTGAGGCTGAGAAGACTCCGAAGGCATGGTGGCCTGTGTAAGCTGGAATTGAGTCCGTGTGGCAGCCATGGCTTACTGTATGAATGTATAATCTTAACCCTCCAGCCATCCACCTCACCTCTATTAGTGATCTCCCCCTGCTGCATCTTTGACAATAGGAGTATTTTGAAAGATGCTGAAAACCTCAAGTGTGGATGGTGAGTAGATTGACCTGATTTTTAAGCACAAGCCACAGATGTATGGTTTTTCCATCATTGATAATATAGAAAGCAAATCACAGGAGGAATATTATCAGTGTATGGACCCCAGTAAAACTTATTATGGTATGTCTTATGAGGGAGGAAATGTGAGACAAGGAGAGAAATATGGAAAACTAAATAGAGTCCTGGTTAACAGCCTTGATGTCTGCTCAAGAAAACCAGAGGCAGACAATATGTGGGTACACATATGGGAATGAGTACAAATACAAATGCCATGTGTCACAGACTGGCATCTGCCAAAAATCACCTGTAACTAGACAAAGCCCTGGCCAGGCAGCTCTACAAAGTGGCACAGTTGGGTTTAGTTGAGGACAAAAGGTACATAATTCAAGTGGCCCCTTTTCCCAAGCTGAAGGCTTTGCATGGGTTCAACATCAGGAACGAGGCTAGAGTTAAGTAAAGGAAGGCTCAGATCTATGACGCTGGCCAGAACAGGCTTCTTAACTTTCAGATAGGATGAATAACCTTTAGAAACTTTTTCACAAGGAAAAATTGCTTTTCCACTGGTGCATAATAGTATACAAATTGCATTTATGAATGGCATACCACATGATGATTCAATTCATGTGTATGCTATACAGTGTTGAATTTAGGCAGTTGTCCTCCTCAAACAACTGTCACTTTGTTACATTGAAAATTACCTTTGGTCAGACTGGTACAACAAGATGCTGCAGATTGAGTAGCTTATGCACAACAAAAGTTTATTTCTAGCAAGTTTGGAAAATAGGAAGACTACTGTGAAATTACTGACAGATTTGGTGTGTGGTAAAGACCAATTTCTAGCTATAGAGATGGCATCTTTTAAGGTACCCACTTGGTGCAAAAACACACAGAAAGCTCTCTTAGTACCAATTCATAAGGCCACTAATTCAACTCATGTGGTATCTGCTCTCATACCTCATGACTTCTAGAATCCTGTAGTTCACAGAGTCATGATTTTAACTTTTGCACATGTAGAAGGCATAAAGGTTTAGCACATGGCCAGTCTCTAAAGCAAAGAAGTCTAAAGAAGTAGCTCAATCCTGCTGCTGTTGGTTGGTTGGATGGTTGGTAATGTGCTTGCTGTGCAAGCATGAAGAATTGAGTTCAATTCCCAGAGCCCACACACAAAAACTGAGTGGTCGTGTACACTTGTAATCCCAATGTAGATATAGGTGGATCACAAGAGCTTTCTGGTTGGACAGCTTATCCTAATTGGTAACTATCATGCTTATGGGAGACTCTGTATCATGACACCAAGTGGAAAGCTCTTGAAGAATGACACCTAAGGGTATACCATACATGCATTTACACATGATGCATAACCCCCTCTATATCCAAGCAAACAATGGACTATGTTAAATGGACTTATTAAGTCAAGACAATAAGACTTCATAGAATCAGACATTAAGCAGTTACACGTGAAACTAAAATGTAATATGGCCATGATCACTGACACAGAAACTTAAGACAAAAATAAAGTTCAAAGTCAAAGCAATGACTGGATCTATCACAGCAGCAGGGACATTTATATTTAACATTTCAATGCTCCGTCTGATGCAGTCAGGAATACAATGGGTGATATCATACTAAAGTTGAGAAGTCAAGAACCGTCTTTTGCTTGGGACTAACTGGAATTTTGGGAGCATGGAATACAGTGGCTGCTGGAAGTGCATCTGAACCCTCAGGACTGTTATTAAAATTCTGTCTGTGCTTTTAATGTTAATAACAAGACAGGCAGAATCATCTGATAAAGGTATGCAGGATTTCTTCAGTGAGAGCTGCATCCAGGGCTTCTAGAAATTTCTTCCTATGTTTCTAAGCCCCTTGTGCCTATCAGGATATTAGTCCAGCACCTCAGTCACCCACCCAGCTCCACACAGCAAATGGGACTCTTTCTTGTGCCAACTACACTTTGCTACAGCAGATTGACTCAGATGTAGTATTTTAATTGGTATTAAATAGAATTACTACTTAATTAAAGCAAAGGCTAATTAATTCTCTGAGTCATTGTTTATGCAAAAGATGCTAAATTCCAGTCAAAACCAATTTAGCTGAATAATATCCAATATTCAATTTGGTGCCTGTAGAAGGTCTTGTTTATTTTCTTATCTAAAGGATTAGCTTTACTAAAAATCACCTAACATAGAATGTTTATATTCATTAAATGCTACCCTGGAAAGAGATTTTGGAGAACTCATTCAAGCTTGTTCATTTGGTACATGGGAAACTGAAACCTAGACGACCAAAAGCAGTTTCCCAGGATCAGACATCCCATTCCTGTGCTCATTTTTCTTTCTTAGAAGCATGAGTTCTCTGTGGGTCCTATAGCAAGACTAACAGAAGCAACAGAGAACCAATAAAACCAAATATTGCCAGAATCACAGATCTGGGCCAGGAGAAAAAACCCATTTTTCATCCCAGTGATCTCTTTACCACAACACATCACACACACATTAAGTCCCAGGGAGTGTGCAAGTCTTGTGATGAAAAATCACTGAGTATCATCTTCTCTTTTATGTCTAGTCTATACCTCCCCTGTAGTGACATATTTACTTTGTCTCCTTCTGTGGCACTGACCACGCCCATTGGGGGGTGGAGCCATGGGCAGAAGTGACCTGTGGAAGGAGGTCTGAGGAAGAGCCTGGGAAAGCTCTCTTGCTGGCGGGACTTGGACAGGAGAGCATCCGGTGGAACTTGCTGTCTAGGTTTTAAGTTATTTCTCCCTGAATAAACATCTGTTCTGCCTATTTGTTTATCCTGATCCTTATTTAACCGCAATACTCCCCTTCAACATACTTTCCATATGTACCTCTCTGTAGTCAGTTTAAACTTTCCAAGAAAAGTAACTCGACTAGTTAGTTTCCATGGGGTCTACTCATATATTCAGTGTTCCAGTATGGATGACCACCAATAACTTCCAAAGGTCCTGGGAATTTGACAGATTCACAAAGATTGGAGATCTAGACTTTAACTGATGCTTTTCAAGTAATGAAGAGTCACAGATTCTCTGCACTTATAGGGAATGTGATAACACATTCTAGTTTTAAAATTGCCTTGGAATACAAAGACGAAAATTCAACCTCCTGTTTTACTAAAGCGCAATGATCTGGTCACTTCTGATGATTCTTTTAAGTTCTTCTCTCTGTTACTGAAGATGTTGACAGGGAGAAAGAGCCAAGCTTGATGACTCTGTTTTACATGGTCCTTTTCAGAAATGTTTTCATTACTATATGTTTACAGAGTTTGTTTTGTTTTGTTTTTGGCTTGTTCTATTAGGATAGAGTGGTTGTAACTAAATCTAAAAATTGGTCTGAATTCTAATCTAGATTGTCACTTTTTTTTCATTTCTAAACTAAGGCTATAGAGAAACTAATGATGAGCTGCTGTTGAAAGCTTTCTGGATATATCTTTATTAATCTACATAGGAAGGAAGGCCAGTGTGTTCCTGTTGAGGCTAGCATAGAGCCAGTATCCTGTTCTCTTGTCGTGAACTTAGCCAAGGTGAAGAAACCAGCCCTTTCCTGAAATGGCTGTCTCAGTGTAATGCATCATGATAAATGAATTATAGGTTGTGCATAAACACTGCCATGCCCTGGGGAATGAAAGGCTAGTGCCAAATTACCCCTTCAGTATATATGTGAGTCCAAAATGAAATGCATCCAGAATGAGTTTTGGGCAACTGGGTGTGTGGAAAAGCAAGGTGGGTGAAGTGTGTTGATAATGGTTGCATCAAGACCTTTATGGGTTTTCCTATACCAGGCCTCCCATCTTGATGATTTGCTGGGACTTACTTCAATGCTGTCCTTGAATGCAGTAATCTTAGCCAAAAGCTCAGCGGACTCTGTATCTGCTCTGCCAGGAGAAACAGACTATTATGAACTCCAGGGACAGCCCCAGGAGGAAGTATGACTCCTCAAAAGACTCCAGGGTGATTGATTGCAAAATCTAGGGATGGGACTCAGAGTGTGAGCCCTGGGTCTGTCTTCAGACAAGCAGGGACAAGGCTTAGAAGGAAAGAACAGTCCTAGGGAGGAGCTTAGCCAGAAGGAAAGAACAGTCCTAGAGAGGAGCTTAGCCTCAGACAGACACAGGTTTTGAGAGCAAGTGAGGAACAAACTCCTCTGTGGAATGAGGCTATGAAGCTGGTGTTTCCAAACAACTATACCAGGAAAGGTTCCCTATGAATGATCAGGCCAGGCCATGTCACACTCACTGCTTCTTGTAGGGACAGGGACACCTTAATTCTCTTTGACTTCTCTGAAGTGGAGTGAGCTATGTTCTTTCCTCTTTCTCAGTCCCCATGCACAAACGAAGCATTGAGATTTTCTCATTGGGAGAGATCAGCTGAGTCCATTTAAGCTGTGATACTAAGTAGGGAGGTCTCTCAGGTTTTCCAATGGGAAGAAGAACGTACTTCGGATCTCAGTCCCCTCCTGTTAAAGAAGTATGGCAGTTTGAGTCACTCAACCTGAAGCCTTACTTCTCTCACTTATAAATAAAAGACACTGGTACCATCTGCAGGGTGCTGGTCAGATATGTAAACACACTAAAAGGCAGTGTGGTTCTCAACCCACAGGTTGAGACCATTTTAGGGATCACCTATCGAATATTTTATGTATTGTATATTTACATTATGATTAATAACAGTAGCAAAATTACAGTTATGAAGTAATGAAATAATTTAATGGTTGGGACTCATTACAATGTGAGGAACTGTATTAAAGGGCCAGAGCATTAGGAGGCCTGAGAACCACTGATGTACAGGCTGTTCATGAAAGAACTCTTCCAGTTCCTTCATTATCTGATCTATTATATCATTTCAATATTTTCTGATAGTGAATGGTGACTGGAGTCAAAGGAAAGGAGGCAAAAATAGCACCCCCCATATAAATGCTTAAATTTCCTCTCCTCTGGGCTGAAGCAAATGTTGATGGACTTAATGGACAATGATTCCCCTCCTTAGCACCCTGTGTTTTGCATGAATTATCCCATTTAGTCTCCCAGACCCCTGTTGAATGGCACAATTGCTTGCATCCTACGAGTGAAGAAACTCGACTGCAGATCCTACTTTCCAGGCAGACAGCATTAATAGGTGAGAAAAGTTATCCTTCTTAACATCAAACACTCTCAATGTGTTGAGGGAAGCAGTTCAGAGATTCTCAGCACATAATGCCCAGGAGGTTGCAAAGAGTGGAAAGCACTGAAGTCTGAGGTAGGATGTTTTGCTGGGGGAAATTTGAACTTGATTTTGAAATACACATTGGGTTTATGTGAGATTTAGGAAGAAATTCCATACTTAAGAAACAGATTGGGAAAGTTTCACCACTATGTCCAACACATTCATGGAACTGTGTCTTATAATATATCTCATATTATAGGGGCAGGTGTGGTATAATGTTGTGTGTATGTGTCTAGTGTATTTCCTAGTTAGTATGTATGCACATTTGTGTTCAAGTGTACATGGAGTTGTGTGAGAGCATCTGTGCAAATGTATGTGGAAGTCAAAGATCTATGGCAGCATCTTTTCTAGATTGCTCTCCACAGAGCAATCACAGAGAGAATCTGCCTCTGAATCTGTAGGCTATCAAGTAAGCTATCCTAGATGGTCACTGAGCTTTGAGGACCTGCCCGCTTCCACCAAATTCCCTCCCAGTGGAATTTTCTATATAAGAGACTATTTTAGAGGAAATGCAACACATACAATTTTATTCACCCCAGAAAGGAAGCCTGCAACAAACCAATGGAACAGTTTTACCAAAGTCCAGCTTAATGAACCGAAGAGTTTTATTGGGTTTATTGACAGGAGTGTAGGTGTGAGATTATTTACAGGAGGAGAAAAAACACAAATCAACTGCATCACTGAAAAGCCCACCCCAACAGCACAAGGGGTGACTTATGGAAGCTGCAGCCCTTGATCTCTCTTCATAACTTATACGCAGCTCTACAGGTATGACAAGTTCCTTCTGGCAACTAGGCTCATCAGTGCCTTCCCCCAGTAGTTTCTGCTTTTATAACCTGGGGAAGCAGATCTGGAGAGATTTCAGCTCTCCAGGAGGTGTGCAATTTGTTTACTTTCTGAGTCCCCCAAGCCTCCCTCTTCTTAAAGAAACTGCTACAATTTGGAGGAAACTGTTATACAGCAAGGTGATACAGCATCCATTGTGATGTGTAGGTTCTGGGTATTTGATCTCAGGTCTTCATGTTTGCTCAGCAGGTACTTCACAAACTGAGCCATTTCCCAGACCTCAGGCTTAATAACTTACTAATAAAGTGACTTTCCTATTTATCTTCAAAGCCTAGTGGGTTTTCCCTCAATTTTATGTGATAGGAAATGCTGGATGATACATATATTAAACCCTACACTCCCACATAACACTGGTAATGTTCTACATAGCTCATGCAACTTAGAATCATGTAAGGGATAGGAAGGGGCCTGTTAGTGGCTGCCATGGAGTGTCTTGAGGGACAGTCTCGTCTGCTCTTCATTTTTCTCCCACAGCTTCCTTCTTGCTGATCCTCCTCCCCCACCCTGTAGCCTTTTTGCCTTCATGCCACATGTATTTCATTACCTTCTCTTGTGTCCATTCCTTCCCTTCCTTCAAAAGTTGTTCTCCTTTCTCATAGTCCCCTTTCTCGTAGGATTATATTTATATATTTAAATCTACATTCCATATAAAAAGGAAACATAATATATTTTTACATGCATTTATTTTAGTGTGTGTGTATTTGTGTGATAGCATGCATGTGGCAAATTGCACGAGTTCATTCTCTACTTCTGCCATTAGATTTGGTGATAAGTTCTTTTACCTGATGAACCATATTTCTGATTTTTGAAGTGTGTGTGTGCGTATATGTGTGTTTGAATATACTCATACATGATTTCCCTTTCTCATCTTTCTCTTTTCACTAAAATACATTTTTTTTTTTATTTTCTAGTTTTCCTGCCTTCTTTTTCTGTGTGTGGCCTGAGCCTAAGTGAGAGGTTATTCTATGGATTGAGAGTAGTTTCGTGGTGGATACATCAATGAATAAAATAAAATGACACCTCCTCATCTAATGAGTTTAGTTGCCAACTGTCATCTATGATAAATGTTGCTGGCCCCAATCTTGTGAGAGTCTCTGTAGACAACCACAACTGAAGTTAGTTCATGAGAGCATCAGTTCTGCCATGCCCAGAAGATAGCGTTTTGTCACATACCTGCCTCACCTTGGCCCTAATGTTTTTCTCCACTCTCTTCCTAGAGCCTTGGAGGAGATAGCAGACCTGTCCCAAAGAGGGATGGTTACTCCTTAATTAACATAGTGAATTAATTTTGTTTAATTTTGTGTCTAAGTAAGATTTCATGTTTGAAAATCTCTGGTCTAAGGATAGACCCCTGACTTTATTAAGAGGAAAAAAAAGACAAAGAAGAAAATAGTTTGTTTAAAGTTATAAAACTGTTTTGTGTAAAATCTCTCATATCGCTGGGGTTTCCAGTACAGAGTCTTTCTCCCACCTCAATATTTGGCTTGAAATTCAGAGCAATTCCACGTTGCTCTGTGTTTTCTTTTGTTTCTTTTCCCCTTTTTTATTCACCCCTTCTTTTCCTCTTCCCCTCCCCTTTCTTCACTTCTCTCCTTTGCCTCCTCTGTCTTAGGGGCCCAAGGAGTTGCTGCATCCAGCAGCTTCCTGAGTTGCCTTTCAGAGCCAGGTAGTGCACTCAGCCTTATGTCTCCTGAGATACTCAGTGCCCTTACGTCATTCCCACTTCATACAGTGAACCTGGCTCCTGCTAAAACATCCTCCACCCGGCATCAGCAAGACTTCCCCATTGCTGCATGAGCCACTCGTTCCTTTTTTCCCCAGAATTCTTTCTAATCCGAGTTCAGCATTTTCAGCATCTTCAGTCCTCATTCTAAAATCATCCTTACCCATCTACCCATACTTTCTCAAAACCTTCCAGACTGGTCACACTCCTGAAAGCTGTAGTAGCCAATTCAGTGAATGGAGCTTGGTCTGAACAGCATGGTAATCTGTTTGCAATAATCCTTCTATGACTGTGGAACTGTAGCTTTTATTTGTACTTTTCTTATTATAGTTTCTTGTTCTGTTTTGTTCTTGAGACAGAGTTTCTCTATGTAACAGCTGGAACTGGCTTTGTAGACCAGGCTGGCCTCTAACCCACAGAGCTCTGCCTGCCTCTGCCTGCTGAGTGCTGGCATTAAAGGTGTGTGCCACCACCATCTGGCATTCATCATTATTACTATTATGTTTTATACAGCCACACCACTTGGTTTTGCAAACCAAACCTTATGTTCCTGATCTGTGTTTGTTTAGTATCCTCTCAGTTTGCCATTCTGTATTTCTGAGTGATGAAAGGCAGATGAGTGTCATTGCCCCTCCCCACAATGGAATTGTTCAGTGTGGGGGGTTCCCAACTGAGCTCGGAGTAGATCATCCTCTGTGCATCTCTGTGATTGTCCTTAGTAACTAGTTCATCTCCCAAGTCTCTTTCATCAGCTAGTGTGTAGCAGAACTTTTAATTAGCAACAAAAGGAGCCAGAGGAGAAATAAAAATGGGCTCCATGCAACTGAGCTTTCATGCTTCAAAACAGTTGTCACCAACTGCATTTTGTTCATGCTATTATTTAGAAATCAGGCTGACTCAGTGGCCCACTGGAGCTACAGGACTTGAAGGTTTTACTGCTTTTCTGCCACCTAATTTTCACTCCATCAGCACTAGCAACACTAATAAGAGTCATATGACCACCTGGAAATCATGTTACATACCAACAATTATCACCCCCCTAAACTAATTTTCTGCCTCATGTTCCTCCTCTGGGAAAAGAATTAGGGAAAGTTTGAAGAAAGATCTGTTTCGGCTCTCTTCAAATGTTTCAAGGGCTCTCAAGGACAGGAAGAATTAATGTGTAGCCTTCAGAGTTAGAGGGGTCAAATTGAGTTAAGAGAAATCTCAGAGGAGTGCAATTACTAATGAAACAGTGAGAATTCAGTCACTAGCTATCTTGTGAGGAGGTGTGTTCCCACACAGTGGCAAAGGTCAGACAGAAGTTGGATATCACTTAAGGCGAGTATGCGGGCAGCTGAGCCAGGTTCTTGGCTAACACGTCCTCTAATGTTCTCATCAACTGGAGATTACAGAATAACAGCAAAGAAAACATCTTTACAAATTCTTGGCAACCGTGAACATAAAATTAAGCCCCTCAAGACCATGGTAGCAAAATCCAAAGTTTGGAAAGGGTTCCTGGTAAATTCTCTCCAAAGAGTTACAGGCTAAATGCCCAGGGTTGCTCTACCAGTAGGGCAGAATCCAGCACTACCAAATTCTGTGGGCTGAATTTTTTTTCTTCCACCCCCAAATGCCTGGAGCAGGTGATTCCAAATGGCAGGAAGTTGGGCCGACAATGTGTGATGCTGAAGATTCCTTTTGTTCTTTTCAGTTGCTTAATGTTGCATTTCCCCCTCTCAGCACATACCCAAAATGAGGCAATCAATCGACAGCTACAGTCATCACAGAAACTCCAGCACAAAGGTCGATGGAGTTACTTTTGGATGTGCATGTCTGTGAATGCAGAGGACAAGTGCACAGGGAATTATGCCTTGAGACCTGAAACTTTTGTCAAGAATAGGGGAATTAGAGAAGTCTTGTTCATTAAGGGGTTACTAACGACCCCACTTGATGTTATCAAGTTAATTTGTCTTCTTTTCTAAATCAAACTGCGAAGTAGATCAGCCAGAATTTATATCTGCCATTCTTCTAAATCAGGAAGAGGGAGAGAGTGGGGAACGAGGGAGGGAGGGAGAGAGGAAGGGAGAGAAAGAGGAAGGGAGAGAGGGAGGGAAGGGGGAAGAAGGTGGGAGGGAGATGGAGGGAGGGATGGAGGGAGGAAGAGAGGGAAAGAGGGAGGGAGAGAAGGAAGAACACACAGAGAGAATTCTTTTTGTCTGTCTTCAGTTTTCAATTTTGTGTTCAATTCAGGCAAATTTGGTCAGGAAAGGTCCTTAGAGGACATCCTGCTTAGGATAAAGGATTCTCGAGATTTATGGTGATTCAGCAATGCATCAGTTATAATTCAAATCATGCAAAAGTCCTTTCCAGTGCCCTGCTAGAATGCTTGTTTTCTAGCCCCAGTATGACTAGCAGCTGCAGTTTTACAATGTGTACCACCAAGTATATAAGTGTATGCTTCAGAATGAATTTGGTCAGCCAGGCAAGCCACAAATATGAATAGCAACACCTTTAAACATTTTTCATAGTGTCAGAAATGTAGCTGAAGTACCATCAGAAACTCCAGTGGATAAACTCCAGAGATAAAAAAAAAATAGTCACGAGGAGAGAAGAAACTCGCCTCCTCCATGGCTATTCTGAAACTGTTCCCCTTGGCTGTACATGCCAACGGTAGTTATGCAAACAGCATGCCCTGGTGTTTGCTTAATTGGAAACTTGTCACTGATCAGAATGACACATTTGTGGCATGCTTTTTATGTTTATGAGCTATTGTCAGTGTGGCCAACTGGATTATAAAGGTGCTTTGTTTCAAAGACTGTGTTAATTGAGGTATCACTGCAAAGTTGCAGATGGCTTATAAAAATACTGATGAAATTGGAAGGTAGAGTGTTGAGATATTGGTTCATCACCCACCGAAACCTTCATTTTTTTTTTTAAATCTGCCTGGGAGGGATGTACAATACTAATGTCTGTAGCTAAAATTGGTTGGTATTTTCATGTATTCATGTGTTCCTTAGTGAAACAAATGCAGGGCTCCTTGTGTTAGAAGGATTGCTGCATCTTCTGATAAGACAGTCTTATAGTAGTACAGCGAGTTTGACTAGACCACTTCTACATATAGATGCCACTTAGTTTGCATCTTTATTTCTAGATTTATCATACTGATTGGTATACACATACACACATATGTGTGTGTTTGTGTGTGTGTGTGTAATTTATTTAGGTACTCAAATATGTGCATGAATAAGATTTATACAATGCCCCAAAATACCATTAAATATTGTTTTTAAAAGTAAATGCATGGGCTGGAGAGATGGCTCAGCTAATAACAACATGAGATTCTCTTATAGAGGTCCTAGGTTCAATTCTCAGCACCATATGTCAGCTCACAATCATCTGTAACTCCAGTTCCTTAGGCCTCTGCATCCAGCAGACATGTACACATTCACACACATATTTGCAGGTAAAATACCTATAACCATAAGAATAATAAAAAACAAAAAGAAAGCGATTAAATGCATAGTGAAATACACACTACAAGTTAGTATTTTTATTATTTTTTATTTTGTTGATATTTCTAAAGGCATACAAGGCAAATATGAATAACATAGCCATAGCAGAGATAGGGGTGGCATCATCAACAGGATGTTAGAGTAAGTTTCAATATACATTTGTCACAGAAACATTACTGTGAAAGACTTTATCTATGAAAACTTCAATGAGTGAGAGAATCCAGGTGAGATAATATAGAAGTGAGAGTAGTCTAAGGTCTGTGTTCTGTAACCTGTATCCCCCAACCTTCAAGTTTCTTTTTTTGTATAGTCCAAGAAAAGATGCTTTCATGTCACAATTTCATCCTAGGATATCCTCAAACATCCATAAGAGCTTAATTCCAGTGTTGTGTTATTGCAAGTAGGACTTACAAGAAGCAAGACCTAAGGGAAGGTCCTAGGTCAATGAGAGTGTTCTTTTGAAGGAGATACTGAGCCATTAATATCTTTCTCTATTTCTTGTATGTTTTGAATGACATGATGTGAGAAGCTGACTCTACCATGTCAGAGCCACTAATGACAGTAAGGCCTTATTTCCGAAGGAAACACCTACATAACTAGCTCATTAAACATGAAGAAGTCAAGCTAATGCCTACCTGGAGCCTTCAAACCTTCTGACTAATGTTCATGATACTAGAAGGTACTCTGCATGCTACCAAAGGAGAAAGGTAAACACCAACCCAGTTATAAACCCTTCAATCTATAATGGTGACCTTCCTTCAAAATGCCCTAGGACAATAGTGGCACATATTAGATATTGATATCTAATATGAGTTAAGGTCCACTGTATGAGATGGAACCCATCCCTGACATTGCTTAGGCTCCCAAGACCTTGTGAATAGGTAGACCAGGGACCTATGGTAAATACAAATACTATTGGTCAGTATCCAACTGTGTACATGACTTGTGTTATAATTCTGGTTACAGACTGGTTTCTAGAAACTTAAAGGCTGAGCCAGATATTGTACACCCAGTTTCTAGACCTACTTAAAAGCTAAGATAGTACCCACGAAACAAGGTACCAATCAGCTCTATGAGCCCAAGAAGTAGGCTTGCCTGCCACTAGGTACCATATCTGGCCACCTGAGGACACAATCAGTAAATCTATGCACAGTCCCCAAGGTCACACTTCCAAGACCTTTGAATCACTTAATTTGGCAAGAGTTTTTTTTTTTTTTTTTTTTTTTTTAATGTCACTCTGGAAAGACAACAAGGTACTTAACTTTTCAAATGCACAGATATAAATATAAGATAGACAAAATAGGAAGAGAAAGGAATAAAAACATATACATATGAAAAATAAGTTGCCAAAGAACCAAAGAAGAAAGACACATTAATGTGTGGTAGAAGAGAAAAAGAAACTCTTTTCAGAAATAACCAGCAAAGCAGGAATAGTAACTCCTTTCTGTCAATAACTATTTTAAATGAAAATGGATTACATTTTATCATCAAAGACACAGAGTGGCTAAATCGAAAGAAAAAATAAATGTAAAACTCATGGCTTTCAAAAGACTAACTTTAAAGGTGGATTGGAAACAAATGTGACACAAAAAGTTAATCAAAAATGAATAAATATGGCTATACTTCTATCATACATCATAGAGTTCAAGCTAAAACTGCCATAATGAAAAAAGAAGGTAATTATATAGTCAGTAATTAATCAAATAGCTTTAAAAATTAAAAATATGTATGTAACCAACATGATGAAACCTAAATATATAAAAGAATATTTACATAAATGCAGACAGGAAAAAGCAACAAAAATATAATCAGTAACAGTAAAGGAGTTCAATAACTTTCATATTTTAAATATTAATATTTTTATTTTACATATATAATGATTTTGCCTGCACAAGTGTACACCATGTGCATGTCTGGTAATGTGGAGGCCAGAAGAGAGTGTTGGTTCTTCTGTAACTGGAGTTACTAGAGCTACAGATGATTGTGAGCTGCCATGTTAGAGCTGCGAATTGAAACCAGGTCCTCTTCAAAGAGACAAGTGCTCTTAACCACTGACCCATCTCTATGGGCCTAAATAGCTAACTTTCAGCAATTAATAAGTTACCCATAGAAGGAAAAAAATCAATGACAAGAGATTGGAATAGTATATACTATGGATTTATACAATACTAAGTACAGTGCTATACACACACACACATATGTGTGTGTGTATGTATGTATGTATGTATGTATGGATGGATGGATGGATGTATATTCCAACCAACAGCAGCAGCCTTCTTTTCTACTACATGGCATCTTCCAGAATGCTGTATGTACTCTAGAAAATGAGTTTTCACAAACTTAGGAGTAAAATAGCATCACTAGCTTTTCTGCAACTCTATTATGAAGCAATAAATAATAAGAAAAAAAATATTATAGACTTTGCAAACAGATGAAACAAACAACAACCTCTTCTTGAACTTTCAGTTGATGAAAGAGGAAAAATAAAATGAAATTAAATGTCAAAATGATGTGAAGATACAAATGAAAAATTAAAATATAGGAATGTCTAATTGCCAACAACATCTTTTCTAAATGGTGAGATTATAGTGAAAAATATCTCCTTGGAGGAAAAATCTTGAAGAATGAACCCAACATTAAAACCCAAGAAAAAATAGACAGGCTAATTTCCAAGCTAGCACAAGTAAATCATTTCCTAATTTCAAGTAAACATTCCAGCCAGCAATCTAATTCATGTGAATACAGAAATATATAAAGAAATTATTAGTAAATGAAACACACAGCCTATTAAATGGTGCATGCACCACAAAAAAGTAGAATTTGTCACAGATGCAAGGATTGAAATAAATACATATGAAATTAATAAGTGTAACATAGTATTGTTATAATGATAAGATAATATACCTAGTTGGATCTCAGTCTTCTCCATTATTTGGTGATTTAGATTGACATTAGATTGCTTTGAGACATGAATTTATTTTAGGATTAGGTATTATGAGATTTCCAAATGACCCCTTAAATTTTGGTATCACTCCCTTTTCTTCCCTCCCCGTTTCATCCTCCCATTCCAGTTCCCATCCTGTTCATTCATAACTACTTATTATATTTCCCCTTCATAAGGAGATCCATCTTCCTTCCTAGTACCTTACTATGTACCTAACCTCAGTTCTTGTACAGATTGTAGCTTCCTTATCAAAGATGTAACAGCTAATATCCACATATAAGCAAATCCACATCATATTTTTCTTTCTGGGTCTGAGTTACCTCACTAAGGAAAATTCTTTTTTGGTCTAGCTCCATAAATTTATCCCAACATTCATGAATTTACTTTTTATTGATTACTGAGAAATATTCCATTGTATAAAATACATTTTCTTTACCCATTTAACCATTAGTGGATATTTAGGTTGCTTCCAATATCTGGCTATTATAAACAGAGCAGCAATGAACATGGTTGAGCAAGTCACTCTATAGTAAGATGAAGCATTCTTTGGGTATTTGCCCAGGAGTGGTAGAGCTGGATCTTTTTTTTTTAAATGATAACATGTTTTATTTAAATTTGAAACAAACTTGTTTTATATGCCAATCCCAGTTCCCTCACCCTCCCCTCCTCCCATGCTCCCCATCCCATCCTTTTTCTGCTCCCTAGGGAGGATGAGGCCTTCCATGAGGGATCAACAGAATCTATCAAGTCATATGGAGCAGGGTCCAGGTACTCCCCCATGTGTCTAGGCTGAGAGAGTATCTCTCTATGAGGAATGGGCTCCCAAAGACTATTCATATACTAGGAATAAATAGTGATCCACTACCAGAAGCCCCATAGACTTCGCAGTCCTCCTAACTAACACCCATATTAGGGGGTCTGGGTGGGTTTATACTGGTTTACCAGCTATCAGAGTGGGGTCCATGAGTTCCCTCTTGTTCAGATCAGCTATTACTGTGGGTTTCTCCAGCCTGGTCTTGACCCCTTTGCTTGTCACTCCTCCCTCTCTGTTACTGGATTCCAGGAGTTTGGCTCAATGTTAGCTGTGGGTGTCTGCTTCTGCTTCCATCAGCTACTGGATGAAAAAGATTCTAGGATGACATATAAGGTAGTCATCAATTTCATTATCAGGGATGGGCATTTAAGGTAGCCTCACTACTATTGCTTAGATTGTTAGTTGGGGTCATCCTTGTAGATCTCTGAACATTTCCCTAGTGCCAGATTTCTCTTTAAACCTATAATGGCTCCTTCTATGATAGTATCTCTTTCGTGCTCCCTTCTATCCTTCCCCTGACTCAATCTTCCTGCTCCTTTATGTCCTCCTCTCCCCTACTCTTCTCCTCTTCTCTTCTTCCTAACTCCTCTCCCCTGCCCCCACGCTCCCAATCTGCTCAGGAGATCTTGTCCCTTTCCCCTTCTCCAAGGGACCATGTATGTCTCTCTTAGGGTCCTCCTTGTTTCCTAGCTTTCCTGGTGGTGTGGATTGTAGGGTGGTGATCCTTTGTTCTATGGGTAAAATCTGTAAGTCCAACAAATCCCTATATAGCTGGATCTTGAGGACAATCTATTCTCAACTTCTGAGAAGCTGCAACACTGATTTTCAAAGTGGCTGTACAAGTTTTTACTCCCACCAACAATGGAGAAGTGTTCCCCTTGCTCCATATCCTCACCAGGATGAGTTGTCATTTGTGTTATAGATCTTAGCCATTCTGACTGCATACAATGAAATCTTAAAATGCTTTTGATTTGCATTTCCATGATGGCTAAGTAGGCAGAACATTTCTTTAAGTGCTTCTAGCCATTTGGATTTCCACATTTGAGAATATTCTGTTTAGATTTGTACCCTGTTTTCAATCACACTGTTTTCTTGAGGTCATGTTTTTTGAGTTATTTATGTTTTAGATATTAGCCCTCTACTGGATGTATAGTTGATATTTTTTTTTAATTCTGTAGGCTGTCTCTTTGTACAATTGATGGTTCCCTCTGCCATACAGAAGACTTTCAGTTTTGTGAGATTCCATTTATTAATTGTTGTTCTTAGTGCCAGTTCTACCTGAGTTCTATTCAGAATCTTTTTTTCCTGTGACAGTGAATTCAAGACTATTCCCAACTTTCTCCACTATCAGATTCATTGTTTCTAGTCTTGTGTTGGAGTTGAGTTGTGTGCAGGGTCGTAAGTGTGGATCTATTTGCGTTCTGCTTTGGTGCAGCCATCCATTTTCACTAGCTCCATTTCTTAAAGATGTCATCATTTTTTACTTTCTTTATCAAGAACGAGGTGCCAATACATGTATGGATTTATGTCTGGGTCTTCAATTTTACTCCATTGATGGATGTGTCTGCTTTTGTGCCAATATCTTGCTGTTTTTATTACTACTGCTTTAGGGGGGATAGTGATACCTCCTTCAGTTATTTTATCATTCAAGACTGGTTTTGCCCTTTTGAGTTCATTGTTTTCTTGCTTGAATATGAACCTGAAAATTTACCTTTCAAAGTCTATGAAGAATTGCTTTGGAATTTTGATGAGGATTGCATTGCATTGCATTTTGGTGGGATGGCCAATCTTGCTATATTAATCCTACAGATTCAAGAGCATGTCATTTTCTGATATCTCCTTTAAGTTATTTCTTCTATTTTTTTTTTTAGATTTTTAGGGGATAGTCCAAATCCAAACTAGAGCAAAAAGTTAGATATAAGACCTGAAACTGTAAAACTGCAAAAAAAAAAAAAAAAAAAAAATAAGGTTTATTTGTGGCTTATGTAATAAGTTGGTGGATATGACTTCAAAAACTCATTCAACAAAAGTAAAAATAAACATATGGAGTAGAAGATTTCACTCAGTACAGGAAGCAAAAGAGAGAAGATCATTTGTATGACATTGAATTTGAAGACGAACATTTTTGTTCTGCCTGGTCCCGCTGCCCTTCAGTGCCAAATAAACACACAGAGATGTATTAATTATTAAACTGTTGGCCAATGGCTAGGGCATATTACTGGCTAGTTCTCTCTTAATTACTAACCCATAATTCCTAATATATGCATTCTACATGGCCTTATCTGACCAGAGAACACCTGGCCTATCTTTCCAGTCTCTACATGGTGCCTCCTCACAGACTCACTTTCTTCTTCTCCCCAGAATTCTCCTCATGTGCTAGGCCCACCTATCTTCCTGCCTCTACTGTCTATTGGTAAATCAGTGTTTTATTCATCAACCAATAACAGAAAGATATATGCAAAAGGACATCCCCATCACAAATTTCAACACAGTTCCAAGCCACATATTTAGTGAGATAATTATCCACAATGCATAAAGAATACAAACAACTTTATAGCAGGATAAGAAATACTCTGAATATAGTAGAGGAAGAGGCTCTGAATATGTATTGTAAAGCAGAAGTCATACATTGATTAAATAGTATAACTACATCTCCAGTCACAAGGAAAATGTATCATGAAATCTAGTAAGATACTGCTTTAAAGCTAGTGGACAGAAGAGTTATCAGTAACTGGGTGGTGGTGGTGTACGCCTTTAATCTCCCCAGCATTCGGGAGGCAGAGGCAGGCAGATCTCTGTGAGTTCGAGTCCAGCCTGGTCTACAGAGTAAGTTCCAGGACAAGCTCCAAAGATACACAGAGAAACCTGTCTCAAAAAAAAAAAAAAAATCAAAACAAAAAAAGTACAAATGATAGTAAGTGTTGGCTGTACTGTGGAGAAGACAGAAATTTTGTTTATTCAAAGGGAAATGTAATTGTTACAGCAATTGTGGAGTGTCCTAAAAATTCAAAGTAAAAGTACTATGTGATCCAGAGAATCAATCCAGTAGGATGCACAGCAATAGAAAATAAAATTAATGATTTGAGGCACTATCTGCATATTCATATTTACTGTGGCATATGGTGTGAACTCAACCTGTGTCCTTTAATGGATGAATATACACAGAAAATTTAATATATTTAGATAGAATGGTATGTTATCCATGCTTCAGGAATAAGGGAAGCTTGTTATTTGTGATAAGGAAGATGAACCCAGAAGAAATTATGCCAGGCCCAGAAGGACAAATACTGCACAATCCCATGTGTATGAATCACCTAAATTTTCAAAGATGAATTCTTAGAGGCAGAGATGATTATGATGGTTTCCAGAGCCTAGAGGTGATGAAAATTTGAAAGCATTAGAGACAGGATGCAAATGTTCAGTCATCCAAAATGAAAATATTCCGGAAATCTATTGTACAGCATATGGTGACTTCAGTTCATAACATATCTTCTATGCTTAGAATTTCCCAAGTGAGTAGATTTTATGTGTTCTCAACACAGAATCAGGATAAGGGCTACAAAAATGCCATTCTCTGGATGTCACATAGCCATTGCCATCATGAACCCATTGTAGCTGAGATTATTTACACCGAGCCTCTATATGACTAACCCTGTCAACAACCAATAATGTGTGGTGGTGGGGGGGGAGGGTCTCATGGGATCCTACCCTTTCATGCTGAACTATTGCCTATATATAGAGTCAGAGAGGGGTGTGTTAGTGTCTTCAGTTTTGTACCCACTGCTGAGTCCACCAGACTTCAATGGAAGGTCCAAAGCTATGTTTTCATAGACAACACTGGTTAAACTCAGTAAGTCACAAAACAAAATGAAAGACTGGTAAGAAATGTTGCTGGGGTAGACAGGGATAGAAGGAAGGTAAAAGGGTAAGAAAGAGATAAGAGAATAATTACTATGAACTATATGCATACATAAAATTATCACATAATTTTAACTAAGAATAAAATCTTTTTATTTTAAAATTTGTTTTACAGAATTGTGTCTATCTCTCCTCTAACTGGTATATAATTTTGTTTCTCTTCTGATTGTAAAATGTATCCATTTAACACTATGTCACTTTTTACCTAGGGTGCTTAGAAACTCAGATCCAAATGTGAAGTTCATACACAGAATCCTATGAATTGCTTTAAGAGTTATGTTCAATTATTTAACTGTTGTTTGATAATTTTTATAATTTCTATTTAATAAACAAATTATCCAAGTAACCCTTTCTCTAAGCTGTTTCAATGTCTGAATAATTAACATACCCCCAGAAATTCTACCAGGGAACTCCTATAGTTGATCAACACATTTAGTCAAATGTCTGGAAACAAGATTAACTTTAAAAAAAAATCAGTAATCCACTTATATGCAAATGATAAACAGGCTGTGAAAGAAATCAGAGAAGCAACACCCTTTACAATAGCCTCAAATAATATAAAATATCTTAGTGTAACTCTAACCAAGCAAGTGAAAGACTTATATGAAAAGAACTTCAAGTCTTTGAGGAAAGAAATTGAAGAAGATATCAGAAAATCTCCCATGCCCATGGATTGGTAGACTTAACATAGTAAAAATGGCCATCTTACCAAAGGCAATCTACAGATTCAATGAAATTCACAATTGAAATCCCAATACAATTATTTATAGACCTGGAAAGAGCAATACTCAACTTCATGTGGAAAAACAAAAAAATCCAGGATAGCTAAAACAATCCTGTACAATAAAAGAACTTACAGAGGTATCACTATCCCTGATTTCAAGCTCTAATACAAAGCTATTGTAATAAAACACCACATGGTATAAAACTACACAGGTAGATATATCAATGAAATCAAATTGAAGACCCAGATATAAATCCATACACTGATGGACACATGATTTTCTACAAGGCACCCAAAATTATACAATTGAAAAAAGAAAGCATCTTCATCAAATGGTGCTGGCATAACTGGATGTTAGCATGTAGAAGCATACAAATCGGTTCCTATTTATCATCCTGCACAAAACTCAAGTCCAATTGGATCAAAGACCTCAATATAAATCCAGATACACTGAACCTAATAGAAGAGAAATTGGAACAACTTCTTGAAAATAATTCCCATAGGACAGGCATTAATATTGACAATTAATAAATGGAACCTCATGAAATTGAAAACTTTCTGTAAGGCAAAGGACACCATCAATAGAACAAAACATCAACCTAGAGAACAGGAAAAGATCTTCACCAACCCAACATCCAAAAGAGAGCTGATTTCCAAACCATATAAAGAACTCAAGGCAGATCAAAAGACCAAATAATCCATTTAAAAAATATGGTACAGATCTAAACAGAATTCTCAACAGAAGAATCTCAAATGGCTGAGAAACACTTAAGGAGAAGTTCAACATCATTAGCCACCAGGAAAATGCAAACCAAAACAACTCTGAGATTACATCTTATATCTGTCAGAATGGCTGTGACCAAAACACAAGTGACAGCTCATGCTAGAGAGGATATGAAGCAAGGGGGACACTCCACCATTGCTGGTACGACTGCAAACTTGTACAGACACTTTGGAAGTTGGTGTGGTAGTTCCTCGGAAAACTGAGAATCAATCCACCACAAGACATAGTTATACTGTGCTTGGGCATATACCCAAAGGATGCTCTGTCATATCACAAGGACACTTGTTCAACTATGTTCATAGCATTTTTATTAGTAATAACCAGAACCTGTTATAAAGATAAAGAAAATGTGGTACATTTACACAATAGAGTGTTACTTGGCTGTTAAAAACTAGAACATTGGTAAATTTGAAGGCAAATGGATGGAACTAGAAAAAAACCATCCTGAGTGATGTAACCAGGACTGAAAAAGATAAACATGGCATGTACTCACTCATAAGTTGATATTAACTGTAAAACAAAGGATAACTATGCTATAATCTACAAATCCAGATAGAACAGAAAATAAGAAGGGTTCAGAGGACAACCAGGTCTCCCGAGGGGGACATTGAAGAGATTTTGAGTGGACTGTTGGAGGCTCAGGATGGAACATGAGTGATCATGTTGCAGGGGGCACAAAGAGGAGGGATTGCTGAAGGGGAGTGCTGGCAGGGGCATTTCTGGGTTGCATGGAGGGAAATCTCCCAGGAATCTATGGGAAACACTCAGCAATAGTATCCTGAACTGGTCATCTGTGACAAGATTGGAGCCTGGCCCATTGTCATCAGAGAGGCACCATCCAGCAACTGATAGAGGCAGATGCAGAAAACCACAGCCAAACACTGGGCAGGGTTCAAAAATTCTGCAGAGGAAGGGGCAGAAAAAGGAGGGTAGTAGACAGGAGGGTTAAGGACACCATGGGAAGGTTTAAACAATCAACTAACCTGGACTCATAGGAGCTCAAAGAGACTGAATGAACAACCACAACCAGGAAGCCTGCACGGGACTAACCTAGCCACTCTACATATATTTTACAGTGTAGCATGTTTGCCTTGTCTAGCCTTAATACATGAGGAGGTACTTAGTTTTAGTGCAACTTGATATGCTATGTTTTATTGATACTCTTCAGAGACCTTCATTCTCCTAGATGGATAGGAAGAGGAGGAGACTGGTGGGGGTGGGGTGGGGGTAGGGAGCTACTGACTGGAAAAGGAGATTGGGGAAGGATGTGGCTATGAATTTAGGGTATCTTGTTTCTATCACCTTGTGAATGGATATTTTCTACTAGATATTTTAAATAAAAAGTTCATGTTTCATTTTCTGCCTAGAAAGTTGTTGTTTATTATTTTATTACAGTTGATGTCAAATGACTTCCTGTGGTCCAAATTGAGTATCTTCTTTTAAAGACTTGATCTTTTCTATTGTCATTACACATTTTTTTCCTATTCAAAAATGAATACTTGGCTCTTCAAAAAACATTAGTGAGCAGGTTGGAGAACTACAGTCTGTTTCTGCTTAGTCGAAAGGTCCTGTTTGAAAGTCAAACCTATCACTTTATTGGGGAGGGGGTATAAAAACGGTTGCCTGAGGTCTGACAGCAAGTACACAGCATGGGATCAGAGCAGGCAATGCACTGCCAAATCCACTTAGTCAGTGCAATGCATGCCTCTTTATACTGCTTTAGATGGTCTGGCTAATGTTAAATCCAAGAATAGTAAAACTCCCAGATACATGGTAATGGACTCTTGAATGAATTAGTTTTTAGGGACTTGCTAAAGGTACACTCAATAAGAGGCAAAAGATGTAGAATCTGTAGAATCTGGTAATTGCATATTAATACTTATTGACTTTGATATTTTTGAGACCACCACAAATAAAACATTGAGATTAGCGCTCATACAAATTTGAATGTACAATAATAATCAAATATACCATGTGATGCAGCTGTCTTTGCTACACAGGGAATCTATTTGGATCTCCAA
The DNA here is from genome assembly GCF_943737965.1 of Phodopus roborovskii. Lineage (NCBI taxonomy): Eukaryota > Metazoa > Chordata > Mammalia > Rodentia > Cricetidae > Phodopus > Phodopus roborovskii. Next base: position 11,550,233 of record NW_026126469.1, read on the forward strand.
TCAATATAACATGTGCTGGAATTTAGGGTGACTTGTTTTTGTCACCTTGTGAATGGATATTTTTCACTAGATATTTTTAATAAAAATCTTATGCTTCATTTTCTTCTTAGAAAGCCACTGTTTATCTATTTTTATTACAGTTGATGTCATATTATTTCCTGTGGCCCAAATTGAGTATCTTCTTTTAAAGACTTGGTTGTAATTAAACAGTAATCTTAGGAATAGCTAGACTTGGGGGCTAAAGAGATGTCTCAGAGGTTAAGAGCACTAGCTGCTCTTCCAGAGGTCCTGAATTCAATTCCCTGCAACTACATGGTAGCTGACAATCATCTATAATGACCAGCTAGATTTTGCATTTAATAGAAAGTTCAAGAATTTGGAAGAAAAAGGAATTTGGAATTTATAATCTTTCCCTTTCATCCCATGAGAAAAATCCACATATTCTCACCTATTATTCATAATGTCCAGATGTAGATCCAGAAAGGCATTCAACTCACATGCTAGGATTATATGTGTCAATCTGCTTGTCTTTCTCCAGTGTCCTGCTTTGGGGCCACAGTAAACCACCCCCAGTTTCCCTAAAACCACACATTTGGAATTTACAGACTCCTTTAGAAACCATGGGGAAATATCAAAGCTAGAAGACTCCTTAGGGGGTCTGGAATTTACCAGTTAGAGAAGGTTATCATTTATGGTTATCTTCAGAGTGTTACTAGAACAACTTATTTATTTGAATGATTCTGTTTTTCCTATTGTGAACTGTGTTCAAATTCTTATTGTGCAAGTTCAGAAGTGAAGGGATCATCCTGCCCAAACCAGTGACTTAATCCCTCCTTCAGTGGCATTGTGTAAATGATGAGCAGGTATACTGAAGGGCGGGCAGTGAGGAGAAGTTGCATTCATTCTGTGTGTCTCCTTCATAGTCCCGTCATGATTCCATCTGCCATGAAAGTCACTGAACATGGGGTGATAAAGAGGTAGTCGTGCGGAACAGTGTGAAGTGGCCCCAGTTATAACTAGCTCTAGTACCTAAGAGGGGATTTCAGATGACGTGTGGAAGCAATGACTATGCAAAAGTGAGACTCAGTATCTGCAGATGTAGTTTTCTCTCCGTGCACCTGTACTGAAGTTCTGGGAGATGCAACACACTTGTGCCCCCATGCCAGTCATGTTTTTCACTCATAGAACTGATGCATTGAACTAGTGTGCTAGGAAACTGAACTAAAACTGAGTTCCGAAGAAAACTGCTATGGGCTTTCCACTCTACACCCATCAGAGGAATGGCTTAGAGGCAAAGAATTCTGCCAGACCAGGGGTAGGCAAGGATCTTACATCCCACACTTTCTTTCCTCTTTCAACAATGGGGGGGGGTGTTTAACAACTCCCATTTTCCCAGCCTCGGACTTGAACAAAAAAAAATGTTTCTATAAAAAGAGCAGACCCAAATCCCCTTTGTCCCAGAGAAGGACTAGTTTTCTAGCTAAATGTTCATGTGCTCTAGCCTTTATGTTCTTGCTTTCCATAAATTATAAGACAGCCATAAGAAAAGTGTGGAAATTAGACTATTCCCCTGGTTTGCCCTAACCACAAACAAACACATTTTCCTTTGCCAATTTTTGCTACCTAAATTCTATTTAGATACAGGGAAACTAAGGTGGTGGGATTATGAACGTAAGCCTACAGAGATACCTTCAAGGCTACCAACTGTTTCATCTAAGTAAGAGTAAACTAGGAAACTCAGGATCTCCTCTCTCCACTAAAAATGCAGGAAGCAAAACTCTCCAGAGTTAGAGAGATGCTTAAAGTCATCGTACATTAAATAACAGGACTAGCTTTCAAATGGTGGGAACAACATATGCAGAAAGGCAACTGTGCACAGGAAGTTGCGTTTGACCTATGCAAGGGAAAGGCTAGCTGACATGTACATGATAAAGGCACAAGAAAATGTCTAATAGATGGAAATAGTTCAGACACTCAGGTCTGAGGCTGTGATCACTATATCCCAAGTATTTCCTGGGTCTGTTTAGATGTACCGTTGAAAGGAGCATCCACAGGCCAAAAGAGGCAGGAGGTGCTCAGAGCAAGCCTGCCATGAAATCCCTCAGATCTTTTTTATGGGTGGGAGTTGTGAAATGCTTTTTGCATCTATAATTAGGGAATAGAGTGGAGCAGATGGCTATGGTGCAGTTATAATTAAAGTATAATGCACAGTAAAATCACCTTGTGCAGCCAGTGATGCATACAAGCCAGAAATATTAACTCTCTTTGAAAGTGCTTTTAAGCTGTTTCTTTGGGCTGTGGGGAGAGCTATTGCATCATGACACCAATTTCACATACTTTTTTTTTTTGAACCGAAGTTGTCTCTGCAAAATCAGGATTGCTCTCTACTAAACTGAATGGCTCACTGAGTCTCCTTAGTAAGGAACACTGCTGTTAAAATAGAGGCACATGCTTTACTTTAATAGCACAGAGCTTGTATGCTGCAACAGATACCTACCTGGGTTACCAATTCATTTACAACTTGTCAGCTGCACTAACAAACAATTCAAATGCAAAGAATTCAGGGTTTGCTTCTTAAGTGGGAAACCAGTATGTAGTGATCTGGACACATATGCTGGCTTCTAAAATGGCAATGGTCCATTTTTAATTCCTGCTAATTAAGAAGGAATAAAGCAATGGAACCAGCCTCATGCTCTGAGAGAATGGCTGTGTCTTATGGCAAGCACTGGAGGGCCTGTCTTTCTTAACATTTAAAGGAAGAAAGTGGGATTGATCTGTGCCCTGTCACTCTTGCTCTTGGCTTCTTTCTCCTCCGTCTCTCTGTTCTCCCTCAACTCCTACATCTGCTCTCCCTTCTTCTTTGAGGTTTGCATTCAACTGGTTTCCACAACTGTGATTATTAAGATGCTCATGGGAACACAGATGGGGAGCACAGGGTTTCTTCCCTTGAGTATCCACTCCACTTGGCTTGTCAAGGGAGGTGAGAAAATGTGGTTCCTGTGAGTTGTTAGTTCTGCTTTCCTTCCACGGAAGCCACTCGACTCTACATTCATGCAAATTTCTTGGAATTTATTGTTGTTGATGCTGTGGGGGATACAAAGAATCACAGTTCTAGAGTCACAGATCTTATTTTTCTGACATCACATTTCACATTATCTTTTCTTTATACATTAGACTCACTTTGTCTCTGAAAGAAAATTATCCACACCAGCACTCCAAGTCTCAGCACACATCTGGAAAAGAAGTGATTGCTTTCATATTGTCTGTCAGAAAAAATAAATGGTAACACAAATAAAAGTTATTTAGCTCCCAAAGATCAGCCACCGTTGTTAGCTCCCATCCTAGCGTTCACTGGTAACTCACCTCAAAAGACTGACATGGGGATGAATAGGATTAAGGTTACACTGGAAAGAAACAAGCCCCCTTTTCTCCAATGAAGGATTGCAAGTGGAAGCAGACAGTTTTACTATTTTGGAGAAGTTCTGGGTGGGGTCGGTACAGGGGCTGAAATTTAAATCTTTGCCTCCATGAGCTGTCCCTGGGTAAGTCGGTTTCCCTCTGAGCATCTACTTCCTTATCTGTGAAATAATGATGCCTAGATGGGAAGGTGGGTAGAATTAGAACTGATAGGCATATGTTTAGAATAGAGGTCTTTCCTAAGTTAAGTCACCTTTTTAGCTCCCGACTATCACCTACTCATTCTAAGATCCCCTCATGTTTCTTCTCTACCATCTCCATCTAGGTCCCTGCATGTCCAATTTACCTGAAAGTCTTTTTAGCCCAAATTATAAAATAGAGGTTCTAATGGATAAGGGAGAAACTCTTCCAATACCATTTAGATACTTAGCTGAAGATGATCTATCTGTAGGGACCAGGCAAACAAGGTCTTGCCATTTACATCTCAGGTGGCAAGTGCTGAGGGGCAGAACTTGGATCTAAAATTCTAACTGTAGGCCAGGAGGTGTTGGTACACACCTTTAATGCCAACATTTGGGAGGCAAAGGCAGGTGTATCTCAGTGGGTTCAACGCCAGCCTGGTATACAAAGTGATTTCCAGGACTGTTAAACAGAGAAAAGTTGTCTCAAAAAACAAAGTTAAATTAAAAAAAAAAAAAAAAAAAAACTAACAGTAGTTTGAAACTGTTTGAGCTTAAGGAGAGGTGGGTGGTGAGATTAGGTTTGGGAAATAAGTAATTTAACTCAACAATATGTAATCATGTTGCCTATTTATGGAAAAAAAAAAGAGAAAATGCCCTATAATCTTTACCATGCTTAAAACTACAAAGTGTCCAGATCAAGCATCTCACAGATTCTCCAATCTTCCCTGGAGATAAGTAAGTCCTTGCTTTATACAACACAGTTACCAAGAACCAAAGAGAAGTACACTCTGAACCACTGGAGAAGGAAATGGATATCCTTGATGTCCTGGATATTCTTGCTTCCCTTCGGCTCCGTCATGAGATGACCAGACTGAGGGGGAGGTCTTTTCCCAGAGACTCTCACTAGTGATCTTCAGCTCCTGAGTTGGAGTAGATTTTGAACTGTGAGCTAAACCCTTTCTGTTGCTTTTATCAAAGTAACACAGAAATGGAAAAAGTAACTCATATCCCATTAAAAATAGTTACCAGGTTGACATTGCTGTTCTCCTGAACCTTTGATACGTTGCAAACAGTTTTCTTCAATTTTGGATATTCTTCTTGAATATCTAAATATTTGAGATCCTGAAATATAAGAGAGTCTGAGATGCTAATTCTGGCCACAACCAATGAAAGGACTGGGAACTGAAGTGACATCTTGCCTTACCCAAAGCAGGAAGAAGTACATTACTGTACGATCTGTGTAAAGTCTGCAGTACAGTTCATGGTCATATACAATTTTGTGTCGAATGTGCAAATCCTGTGATGCAGGTTGGTGTTCTCTGCTCTCAGAAGACTGAGGCAGGAGGATTATAAGCTCAAGTCCAATAAGACCCTGGGTCACGAATCTGACAGTAAAGGCAAATTACTCACTGACTAACAAAAAATACAAATGACAAAAATCAAACAAAACAACTTCTCAGATCTACTATGGTGGATGGGTAAAGAGCATTTAGCAATGTCCAGGCTATCTTGGGAGTGTTTTTGTAAGTAAAAACTATTTCAAAGTTTTTTGAAAGCTTGTTCTTAAGAGGTAGACTGAATACAAAAAAATATATTTATTAGATGTAACTATTGTAATCATATCTGTTACTACAAATAATAAGTGTTCCAATCATTAAAATTAAAAATGTAGTTTACCACAGTGAGATGGCTAAGAAGGCCATTCAAGAAGTAGGCATGAAATAATTAAAAGTTACAATTTGATGCTAGAATATAAGATATTTTCTAACCCAAAGTTCAAAAAATAGATGACATATTTATGAATATAACACACATATATATTCACTGACTATAATTCACATGCCTTTCCATAAAATTCAGAAGGAAATACCATTGGATAGCTAATCATTACTTCAGCCACATACTTTCCACAGATACTCTCACAAAACACATGAAATATTTGGTGGTACAACTTAATCGGAGGCTAGCAAATAGAACTCGGAACTTCATCTGACTTCAAAGAAGAGGCAATATATTTGAAGCAGTTGGTGCTTAGATAAAAACAAGATCTCAATTCATTCACTACATAAAATTCTTAGGTTACGACGTTAAGTGCAATCACTTGGCTTGTTAAATGAGACCACGTATGGAGGCGATCATATCTTAGTTATTGATTACAGCGGAACTTTAAATGTTCTGTTTATGTTTAGGGTGTGTCAGTGTGTGCTCTACAGGTGGATCATCTGGGGTTTCTTGAGAGGCCCTACGAATCTTGAGGCTGGAATCAGTAGAAGGACAGGAGACAGTGAAGAGGTTTCTAAGGTCTAGTGCACTGGATAGTTTTCAGTTCACTGCCTTCATCCTTTAAGGCTACCTCCTACTGGAAATACAGAAAGGTGTTTTCTGTGTGGAGAAACACACAGGTGTATGTGATAAACTGGGGTTTCTGAGCCCAGGCTATCTGTTTCAGTCAGAAACAGAGCAGAGCCAGGCCATGACTAGATTAGATTACAATGAATCCAAAACTCACCAAGCACATGACATAAATCAAATTTTCATGTATTTATAGCATGGGTTGTTTGGTGAATTTGATTTACTTTATTTTATTCCTCATTTCCAAACAAAAAATTAACACACCAGTAACTTAAATATATGATCAGTTATTGGTATAAATTATTGACCCTGAAGTTGTTCTAGTCTATTTTTTCAGACTTTAACTTATGGTCTAACCAAAGTTGATCTAATTTATTAACCAAACCCCAAGCCTTCATTAACCTTTCAAAAATTTCCCCTAAGCATATTAGAATATCTTTCATAGAAACACAGTTGCAGCAACTCTATAGTAAAATCAGAAGGGGCAACTCCTGCTGGAGGAATCCTTATCTATAACTTTCGTCTGAGCACCTCTTTCTCCTAACCTTTATGCTTAAGCCTATATTAAAATATCTTTAATAAAACCCCCAACTTGAATCAAAATGTGCATTTTAAAGATGTCACTATTTTTCTTCTTCTTGGTCTGTAGAATAGTCTCCCTTCTGAGTCTTGACACATCAGTATAAACTTATTCATGTGCTTCTGTGTATTTGCTGATAGGTGAGCACTTTGTGGCTGAACTACACTCAGCCCAGGAAGTATAGAACCGATGCATATGTACAAGAAACTATAGTTCAGAGAATAAGCATAATGGTTTCATATAACTACTTCTTTTTCTTTTGCCCTTTTTTTATTATCTAGTTAAGATACTACTGAGAAGTTTATAGCACTACATCATTATATTTTCTGATTTCATAACTACTGAGAGAAAAATCTTTGGCAAAAATAAAAGCTATCTATAAATGAGAAGTCACATTGTTCTACATTTCCATTATTGATTTAAAACCCCTTTTAGATGTCTTTCTATATCTAAATGGCAAGTAACTTTGTAGCATGGAGAAAATTGTGACTCAAGGATACGTAATTAAATGCCTTTGCTTTTCTCTTTTGGAAACAGTAATATTTAATAATCTTGGCAGCTTCATAAAATACAAGTAAAAAATCATGTTACAAATTCACCAATGGGGTGACCATATTTTATGTAGCTATTTCTTCCAACCTGAAAAATCCCTTCTTCCCCATTTCAGGGAGAAACGAGGTGCCCCAGAAAATATATAAAACTTACAGGAGTTATGAAGCTCCTGAAATGTAGCAGATTCATAGGGCCTCTCCCCATGGTCACATAAACAGTAACAATTGCCAGTGGGAAGAGACATTGATTTGCCAAGCTGCCTATAAGCTGCCTACATACCATGAAGGGTCCTCCACATACACATAGTTTCCATGGGCTGTCATCCAAGCTGAGTGACTTTTTCTGTATCTCAGCAGCTATTGAGATGCTCATACTTCTTGAAGTGGCCCCAGTAAAACTCATAAATTCATTAAGCCAGACTTGGATGCCATCCTTTCTTTGGTCTATCATAGGTACCTTATTTGAGATGAATAGATTTGTTCATGTCTTCCAAAGGGAAGTCATGAAATCATGTGTTATTACTACCCATTGGTGATTTTCAAGGTAGTAATGTGATGAATTATGATGGTCACCAATGTTCTTGAGACTCTGTATTCTCTTGGCATATATTGCCTCATGTTAATGGAACATGGGCAATTCTACCAGCCAAGTTTGAGCACTTACTCTTCCTTTCTCCTTGACTTCATTCAGTGTAAGAGACCCTATGCATAGGTGACATGTGAATGTACAAATTGAATTTCCATTGGTTGCTTTGATCTCTCACTTTGCATCAGTGTCATATTAGGAACAAAAAAAGAAGCTAATAGAACTTGGCTTTTAAAAGATGTGATATGGGGGCAGATACTTGGAGCGTTGGCATAGGCAGTCCAGTAATGTTACCTTAGTTCTGCTCTTACTGAACTAGAAGCATTCTAGGCCATATGTTTTGGAACATGAGAAGGTCACACAGTGTCAGACAATGAAATGCCAGCTGTGAGACAAAGGATGTGTCATCCACCTCCTTAACTACTACCTACACAGGGAAAGACAATGTAACCCATTCACCCCGCAGGTGTGGTCCTGTATGATTTGGATTGTTACCTACATGCTATCAGGGGAGCTTCCTAACTGATCTTCCTACCCCTCTCCTAACTTATAGGTAAGCCAGAATCTTTATGAAAAAAAAAATATGTTAATTGTATCATGTTACATTTGGTTAAAACATTTCAAAAAATTTCCATTAATCTGTGATGAAGATCCCGGTGTATCCCAATGCCTAAAGAAATGTCTTCTCTGGTGCCACCTCCCTTCAGTCACCTTGGCCCACAAGAACATTCTGCTTTCAACCCATTGACCCAGCTTTGCCCTGACTGACTCCCTTCCTCTGTCATGCTTTTTCTCCTACTCTTCAGATGAACATGTTCTCGTTCCCAACATCACTTTTCCAGAAAGGCTTTCCCCCCTGGGCTGGACAAGTGGCTCAGTGGTTAAAAGCACTGGCTGCTCAACTAGACTACTTGTGGCAGTTCCAAGCACCTACAAGGTAATTCAAAATCACCTGTAGCTGTAGTTCCAGGGGAGCTGATACTCTTTTCTGACCTCTCTAGGTATTGGGCATGCATGTGGTATACAAATAAAACATTAATATCTCTAAAAATTAAAATAACGAAAATTAACTTATAAAAGACGATTTAAACCTGGCTATTTAATCTGAGCTTCTCACACGATTTCCTTCCCCTCTTTAATTTCACATCATTTCTGTCTTTCTCCAGGTGCTGAGAATGTCATGTTGACATAATTATGCATATTAACTTTGTCAGTGTTTCTTCCTGGGTTCTGACAAGAATGAACACATGACACTAAGATCTTCACATTTGGTTTCTGTGTTCATATATCTAGTTTCTGGACTGCATTTCCCCCAATCCTTCCCTCCCTTTCTGTCTTGGCCGCTGACAATGTATCTGGGCCATTGGTAACTGTCAAGACTGTTACTTTCAGGGATTTTTCTTTCTAAAAAAGTGGGTGTCTGGGTTCAGTATTCACTGCTTCTAGAAGACTAGAAGGCTTTTTTTTTCTCTTGTATCTTCCAAATCCATCCAAAAAATGGTATGAAAAGCTGCTGCTGGATATTTACACCTTCATGCACATTCTAAGGGCAGCCCATGCATAGCCACAGCTGAACTTCAAAGTGACAACAAGCAACTTATGATGGCTGCAATGGTATGTACCTGTAGCTGATCTCAGTGTTATAAGAACCACCCTGGGACCCAAAGACTGGCCTTCCTATCATCCTAGGAAACTTAAACACAACATGACAATCAGCATCAGCCAAGACCCCTTTAGTCCTGAGATGGCTCAAGATGAAATAAGGTCAATTGATAACTAGTAGTCAAAAAAATGCATGCTACATCAATCTCCCATCTTAGCTAAGGCGATTTCTGATGCTTTTACCCCAGAATAATATATTTTGGCTTGTTTGAGTTTTGGATCAGAGTCTTGTGTATCCCAGTCTAGTCTCAAACTCACTGCATATCTGAGGATGACCTTGAGCTTCTGGTCCTCCTGCTTCTACCTCCAACACACAGGGATGATAGATGTACACCCTCACACCTTGTTTATGGGGTATAGGAGATCAAACTCAGGGCTTCATCTATGTTAAGTAAGCACTTTGCAAACTGAGCTACACCCTCAGCCCATAACTTGAATTTTGCTTCCTGTTCTGCCTTATAATTTAGATTATAATGCCCAGTCATAGGGCAGCCTCACTTTGTACAGAACAAAGAGTGCAGGAAGCCTTTGAATCCTTTCCAAAATGAGTCAATACAAATATTAATATTAAATATTAAGATAACTGTCTTCAAATTCCTTCCTATTGAGCTACTCCTTACAGTTACATACTTACTATAACAGATAAACAATCTCATCTCTTAGGGATTATAAATCAGTGATAGTGTATTTGCCTAGCACAGACAAGGTTATGATTTCAATCCCCAGTCTGGATAAATAGATAAACATTCAAAGAGAGGATAGAATCCACAAAGAACCAAACTCGGCTGCATATGTGGATGGTCATCTTAGGTGGAAAGGTATAGACAAGCTTTCTCCATCTTCTTCTGAACTCAAGTGAATACTGGAAGAGCATCCCTGATTAACTTAAATGGATAATGGACATATTTGTGACCACCCATGTAGTTGACCTAGATCTTGTCCTGCTAGGCTCCATCTGGGTGTTTCAATTTTGGTTGACTGACACTGAAGCATCATTATTCTTTGGAACAACTGAAATAACTGCAGTTCCTCAATAGGTTCCCTGACTGCTTCGTGTCCAATCTTCCAGTGTTACCACAACCTGTTTAAGCAAAAGACTATTTTTTTTGTTGTTATATATGGCTTGAGCTTACTCTTGCATGTTTACACCATGATTATGCCGAGTTCCCCTTTAGCTCCAAGCTGCATCTTTTGTCACAATGCACCCAAATTCTATTGTCAGCCATCATTTGATCAAGAAGTCTATAAATAGCCACAGGATATCTTGTCTCCAGAGCTCAGAACTAATGCTAAACTCTCTGTTTCCCTAATGAGGATAAGTAATTCAGGATACAATATTCTTAATTTTCCTTCATTCTTCAGAAGTCACAATCTATCAAAGTCCTAGCTCAGGGAGTTCTAAAGTTTCATTTAAGTTCTAGGTTCTGAATCTTCCTGGGGCTTATCCCATATTCCAGCAGTTCTCAAACTGTGGGTAATGGCCCCTTTGAAGATTGAATGACCCTTTCACAAGGGCTACCTAAGACCCTGTAAAAATGCAGTTATTTGCATTAAAATTCACAACAATAGCAAAATTACAGTTATGAAGTAGAAATGAAAACAGCCTTGTGAGTAGGGGTCACCACACATGACAAACTGTATTAAAGTGTCACAGCATTAAGAAGGTTGAGAACCACTGCTCTATTCTTTGATGAATGTGCACTTACAGCTGTCTTATCAAGAATCCCTGAAAAAAAGCCATGTATTATTTGTTCTATCAGAATGCTATTGTAGTAAGGTAACTTCAGTACACGCAGTGTGATGTGCTGTGGATTGAACAAGCAACCAAGATATTTTCAGTGTACAATATAACAAAACCAGAAGAGTTTATATTACCTTGAGGTAAAACTATAATTAAATTTTGTTACACATCCCACATGAATGTTAATTATTTCTGATCCTCCTCTATCATCAGATTAAACAAGAATGCATTCCTCAAGTCACTGGCTGCATGAACCTGAAACCTTGTCAGTCTTCTCTAGGAAAGGAAAAGTGAACAAACAAACAATGAAACGGACAAAAAAAAAAAAAAAAAAAAAAAACTCATAGAAGTTCTACTCATGTTATTAGTGAATTAAGGAAATGAGATTATAAAGCCATGTATTTGGTCTCTGAGATTCATCGAGTCCTTTAGAGGCCATATTGACACATCTAACAGAAACATAATAAGGGTACTGCATATATACCTAACCTACCTCTTTCAGCCATCATCATGGAGAAACTAATATCTACCATCTTTAGAATATATTTCTTTCCAATTTCAATTCTGGATGAATGAAGATAGGGCAAATAAAAAATTTTTTGTGTGGTCATTTCTAGGCTGAAAGCTCTTACTTTGCAAGCCAGGATTCCAGTGTAGGCATCACACTTTGCTAATTTTACTGTTCCAATAGAGTACTTGGAAACTGGAAAAATGACCATGCGGTAGATCTCCAGATGCAGGGAACAGTTAAGTTAGACTTTAACCAACATTCTGTTTGTTGTATAAACATGTGAATTTCAACCCCCAATAAAAGTCCATTCTCATCTCAGACCCTCTGTATTCAATGTTGTCACTCAAGTAAATGCTATAAGCAGTTTGTACTGGACAGTTTGCATGGCCCTGTACAAATGAAAATGTAAATTGCTGTGTTTTAAGCATTTCAATCCATCGACTATGGGGACATAAATATATAAAAAGCTCTTTTAAGAGTAGAGCCTAGTGCATTTTTTTTGAACATCCTCACCACTAGATTTATTTAGAGAAGCTAGACCAGCCTAGATGACATTTGCAGAGCCTAAAGTCATGCCCAACCAGAGGCCTGCAGACTTCAAGCTATATGCTTACTGAATGCATTATGAGGAAGTTTGGGGCAAGTAATTTTTATTAAATTAATTTTTAAAATTTCATTTTACATTCCAACCAAAGACCTCCTCTCTACTCCTCCTCCAGCCCCTTCCCCTTGCATCCCTCCCAGCGCACTCCCCACCCACTCCTCCCATTAGATAAGGGATCCCACTGGGTAATTGACAAAGTCTGGCACATTAAGTTGGACCAGGACCAAGCCACTCCCCACTGCATTAAGGCTGAGCACAGCATACCCTCACAGGAATGGACTCCAACAAGCTAGCTCATGCACCAGGGACTGATCCTGGTCCCACTGCCAGGGGCCCCTCAGACAGTTCAAGCTTCACAACTGTCTGTCACATGCAGAGGTCCTAGTTCAGTCCAATGGAGGCTCCCCAGTTGTTGAGTTCATGAGTTTCCATGAGCTTGGTCTATGTGTCTCTGTAGATTTCTCTATCACGATCATGACTCCCCTTGCTCATGTATTTCCTCCTCCCTCTCTTCGGTTCTTGGATTCCCAGAGCTCGACCAGGTGCTTGGTTCTGGATTTCTGAATCTGGTTCCATCAATTACTGGATGAAGGCTCTATGATGGTAGTTAGGGTGGGTATTCGCCAGTCTAAATAAAGGGGAAGGCCAGTTCAGGCACCCTCTCTACTATTGCTGGGAGTCTTAGCTGGGGTCATTCTTATGGGTTCCTGGGAGTTTCCCTAGCACCAAGTTTCTTCTTCACCTTGTTGTGGATCAAGTGCATCAAGACATCTCTTTCCTTTCTCTCCCTTTCTGTCCCTCCCCTCCACCATTCCATTTCCCCATGTTGTCATTCCCCATCCTTTCCCCTTTACCTACCCCTTCACCCCCAGCTTACCCAGGAGATCTCATCTAATTCCCCTTCCCAGGGTGATACATGGGACTCTCTTAGAGTTCTCCTTGTTTCCTAGCTTCTCTGCAGCTGTGGGTTGTAGTCTGGTTTTCTTTGCTTTACATCTAATATCCACTTATGAGTGAATACATACAGTGCTTTCCTTTCTGAGTCTGGGTTACCTCACTCAGAATGTTTTTTTTTTTTTCTTTCCATTTCTATTCATTTGGGCAAATATTTTTTGTAACTTGAGTTTACTGTTCTCAAATGTGAACATTGTGGATGAGAACATTGTGTTGCAATGTCCGGTTAAACATTTCTGCTATGGTATGTCTTTATTTTTTTTTTTCTAAAGACCAACATACCACTTTAACTAATGGATTTTGGGTCTAAACATTGGCCCAGGTGAAGGATTGAATCAAGGAATTGTATGTTGATAGTTATGCAATATCTTTCAGCTCACACAGTCCACTCTCTTTTGCCTGGCTTTAGCATTAAGATTTACTCTTTATTGACAGCCACTTGTCATATCCTTAGAAATGTCATGTCTTGATTGGACATCTCTACAGCTCCTTGCAGGTCAAGCCTATTGGCCATGCCTCTAAGCTGTCTTGCTTGTCACTATTATAATTACAGCTTTCTGCTGTCTGGCAGGTCAAGACCGCCATTTGATTCTTACTGCTTGAGAGTAGAAGGATGCCATCCCCATGAATAGATAGGAAGAAGCTCAACTCTAATCACATCTCCTATCATTAGGTCTGAGCTACAGAGAAGAGATAACATTGAAAGTCTTAGTGATGTTGCAACCCCACCTTCCACATTCCTAATAACTTTGTGGACCCACCCATCTGCATCCCTGCTACTCCCTGGGAACTCTTGCCTTCACAGTTCTAATTTAGTGTGTTCAGTTCCCCTAGTTTCTTTAGTCTGCTTTTTCTTTCTTCTAGGAAAACTCATACAACACATCTTTATTCAGCATTGGCCATCATCTCATTTAGACTTCTGAGAGCAAGCTACCTCAACAGTAGTAGGCTTACCCTGCCCACAACAGTCCTTAGCATGGTGTTGAAGCCCATGAGAAAATGCACCCAAGTCCCCTAACTCTTGTATGCCTTTTTTCAGCCCCTACAGTGAAGTACCCTCAATATGAAAACTTGAGGGTTTCCTTATCTTCAGCTGGTACATGATGCTAAATTCTGGCAACTTCTTTGGTTGCTGGGATCCCATTTAATACAAGTAGAATATTTTTTCTTGCTCCATTGGAATTTAACCTTAGGTAGGAGGCTGGGACCCTAAAGAGAAAAGAAAGGCACTCATGCTGTGGGTGCTAGCTGTAGAGATAATTTTCCAGCATTTCATCAAGAAGTCTTAGCTCCTACAAGAGAAAAGTAGTCCACCTGAACCAGTTTCTTAGAGCTTAGGAGGTTCTGAACAACTATGAGTGGCGTTTATCCAAGTCCCTGCCTTTATTTCAGGATAACAGGTGTTTCCAGCCAGTCTGCCCTGAGCTTGAATGTTTCCTTAACCACTAGGTTCTCAGCCTGCAGCTTTGCTTTTGTTTGTTTTTGTGAAGAGGCGCTTGACTCTCTGTAAGTGATGAAGAGACCATTTGTCTCTTATACTCAACCTTTAATTGCATGTTAGGAACCCTCGGGTTCTCAATCTCTCTCTCTCTCTCTCTCTCTCTCTCTCTCTCTCTCTCTCTCTCTCTGGAGTGTCATATAGCTTAGTAATAACCACACAACCCTACTGTTTTATCTGTATCTAGCAAAAGCCTGAACTTAGCACTTACAGTAGTTGACCTCTCCAATGGAGGTCTTTCCAGATCAGTGTCAGTGAAATATATAGCAGTGTCGCTCCCTCTCTTCAACCAAACTGTAAATATTCTACATAGCATAATAAACACACTTTTTCTTTTTTCTTTGGAGACTGGATCTTACTATAGCCCTGGCTGGCCTGGTACTCATTGGGTAGATAGATCCCCACGCAGGTAGCTCAATTAGTGGGGACCATGTTTGAACTAAAGCTCATGGCTTTGTACAATCTTGTTAGCTTCAACTGTAAAGATGAAATAGCATTTAGAAACTATGGCTTGAGAACCTGAAAATTGGATGCTACAGGACTGAAAATAGAGGTAAAGGGAAACACCCAGAGCAGAAACTGACCCAAGTTCTTCTAAAAGTATCTCAGAGATAGATGCTAACTCTCCTTTAAAGATTCAGGGTCACCAAGAAGGAATTAACTGTCTTCTTGTTTTATGTGTTAGAGCTGAATATGGAGACAGTGTTGAAAAATAAAAGGAATTAGTACCTGCTGACAGAAAAAAAAATTACTGAATACGCAGATAAAAGTGCAGAGCCATTGATCAACGTGGATTCAATAATCTGGCCACAGGTGAGGTGGTTCTGGCTAACTTCCTTCAGATTCAGTGTCATTGCTTAAGGCAATTTGCATTTTGGTTCAGGAGGGTCTAATGCAGGATACAGTAGCTAAAGCAAATGGATCAGAAGAGGGCTTACCTTTGGCTTTTTAAGATAAACACTCTTGCTTTTGACACAGGAAATTCGGTTCTTAATGAAGCTGCTCAGATTCTGCAGTTCCTGCCTATAGAAGTACTCAGAGAGCTACAGGCAAAACTTAATGAAGCCAGAGTAGTCAGAGTCATCAGGCAATTGTTGCTGATCCAAAGACAGACTGGGGAAAGCTGGAAGATAAGCTCCCCAGTATCTCAATTTCTCACCTGCTTAGTATGATGGAAGAGTGCACAGGCATGCCTTTGGAAGTCAACTGTCACATTTTTAAGGGAGAAATCTCAGGAAATTGACATGTTCTAGAGATTTGCTACCACTGCTTTTTTTTTTTTTTTTTTCCTCCTTTAGTTTGGGAAGAAAGGGAAAAAACTTGGCAGAGGGTTATTGCTATAAACAAGACCCCATTTGGGGGGGGGGGTGTCATTGCATGGGATATCCCTGTAAGGATGCCCTGAGAATTATTTTCAGTCCACAGAAGCATTTTATCTGTCGGTCCACCTCCACATATTTAAACAGTGTGCACACAACCCAATTTCAAAACAAGAGGAGTTAACATTCTTGACTCTCAGCCCAAATGTGGGTGCTCACGGTGAGCTCATGCCTTCATTTGAAGGCTGATATTTGTGGGGCTTAGGGTATTGTAGGCTCTCCAGATCAGAAAAGGAGGCCAGGGACCTGCTCTAGTAACATTTATTAAGACTCCATGATGTGAAATGTGTTCAAGCATTCTGAATCTTACCAGGGGTGTGAAAGTGTGTTGGTGATGTTAGGAAAACAGCTGTACCTGAGTTCAGGTGCTGGCTTCTTTATTACCTGGAGTGCACACTGCCCAGCTTTTGTTTCCCACTTCCAGTGGAGAAAATATCAGCATTTTTATATGAGTGGGCAATGAAAATAAACCTTTTGTTAAAAGGCATTGTGTTTTATTTACATTCATTTTTGCCAAAGCCCTGTATGCTACCAAGAACACCATGACCATTTCATTAATGTTGTTTGCCTAAGTGGATGGTGGTCTCCAGTCTGGGTCTATTATAGGCCAGGATTACTGGTGGTTATCAGAGGATATGGTTTTGATATTGATTTCTTTACCAATTCCTGGTTATTCTTGTGTAAAAGGGAGTTGATGACCCTACTCGTCTAAGCCTCAACTTCACTGAAAAGTTAGAAGGCAGAGATGAGATAATATTCCAAGGGTATCCTACAAAATCTAAACTACCATAGAAAATTTTGTTATTTTAAAATTATCTTGCTTACTGGATTTTTTTCTCTTTCACTTAATGACCTCTGAATCCTCTTCAACGTTAAGAATAGCTACTTTTCAAAACTAGGAATTCATAAATGTTCCTTGCCCTTCTTCTGATAGTCGTGCTCTATAGGTAGTTTTTCAGGACTACACATACCTAAGAGGCATAATGTTGCCATAAGTTTTTGAATCCGCAGATCTTAGATTGTCTTTAACTTTCTCCTGAACAAAAATTAATGGTCTTTTGGGACTTCCTATGAACAATGCTGAAGCAACAAGGTAGAAATGCATGTCTGTTTGGAGACAGGAACTGCCACAGAGGTCTATTGGTCTCAGAAAGACAATTCCCTATGGAGGGTTACTCTCTCATCCTAGATACATGGGGGAGGGCCTAGGTCATCAGACTTTGATGATCACCCCATGGGAGGCCTCACCCTCCTTGAGGAGTGGATAGGAGGTAGAATGGGATGTTGGTGAGGGGTATGGAAGAACGGGAGGGAGAGGGAACTGGAATTGGTATGCAAAATAATATTGTTTTTAATTTCAATAAAAATTAATTTAAAAAAAAAGAGCATGATGGACAAAACCACAGAGACAGTTGACCCCAGCAAGTGGGAGCTCAACTAGATCCTCTGAATGTGGGTGACAGTTATATGGCTTGATCTGTTGAGGAGATCCCTGGCAGGACCTAAGCCAGGTTGGTATGTAAAATTAAAAATATTTTTAAATAAAACAGAAAACATGTTTCAAAAAAAGAAAAAGAAAAAAAAAAAAAAAAAAAAAAAAAAAAAAGCAGGGCGCCACATTCTCTTCCTGCCAAAACCTGAGCTACCTGGATGCTAGCAAACATCTTGCCTCATCAGTACCAATCAGGTACCACTTGCCCAGATCAAAATTTCAAATTGGCCATCAGTAAGTAACTCAGGGGCTTGTGCACCATATCCAATTCTTTTAATTCACATATTTTAATGATTTATTTATATTTATTTGATGTGTATTTCTGTTTTGCCTGTATGTATGTCTTATGGGGGGGGGCTGGGATCCCCTAGAACTGGAGTTATAGATAGTTGTCAGCTGCCATATGGGTGCTTGGAACTGAGCCCAAGTCCTCTGGAAGAGCAGGTGAGTGCTCTGAATCCCTGAGACATCTCTCCAATCTCTCCAGTCCTTTTCATTTATGTTTTTTTTTTCTTTTTTACTCTTTCAGAAACATTTATTGTGAACACATTTTTGGGAGGGAGATATAGAACAAATTCAGTGGCAAGAAAAAGGAACAATACAAAATTTGGATAGTTTACCTGCATTTAAATGGGTCATGGCAGACATAGAGCTATTATGGTATTACATTGTATTCTTTTGTATACAAAGCTTAAGATCTGAAAGATGAAAGCCAGGGGGAGGAGAGGAAAACTTGTGCAACTAGGAAGATTGAGTCCAGTAGGAATAGGAGACAGGAGAGAGAGAGAAAGAGAGAGAGTGAGAGAGAGAGAGAACATAAAAGAGGGAGCCAATATTGGTTTGAAGAGAAAATTGAACCCAAAGAAAGGTCTAGAGAAATACGAGACTGCCGCCAACTAACAATTTGAGCTTCTGTGGAAAGACTACCATAAATCCCCATCCCAGATAGCGAGATCAACAACTAACTTCTCCATGGAGCCCTCATCTAATACCTGTTGGAAACAGGAGCAAACACCCATACATAAACACTGAGTTGAACTAGAACCCAGATGAGAGGACAAGACCAGGCTGCAGAAACACATAGAGACAGCTTCCTGAACAAGGAGGAGCTAACGGGCCCCTAGACTGATAGCTGGGAAGCCAGCATGGGACTGACTCAGGCCCCCCTGAAGATGGGTCTCAGCCAGAAGGACTGAGCAGTCTAAGGGACCTCAGACAGTGGAACCAGGATGCACCCCTGGTGCACAAAAAGACCTTGCCAACACATCCCCCATGGAGGGATAACTGCCTTAACCTAGAGACAGGAGAGAAGCCCTAGTCCCTACTTCAAATGACCTGTCAGATCTACATGACCCCAACTGCATGGCATTGCCCTACATATGGAATTGGGGTGGGGGGGATGGGAGGGGAGGGTAGATAGGGTATATGTGAGAGGGAAGAGAGGATAAAAGTGAGGGAGGGAGGGAAGAAGGGGCGAAGGGAGAGAGGGAGGGAGGGAGAGGGAACTGGGATCAACATGTAAAATAATAAATTAAATTAAAAAAATCTGAAAGGTGAAAGAAAATCATTCTCAAGTGTTCTGAGAGTCACCTAGACACAGGGATTGGATCTTGTTGATTAAGCTGCTACCAGCAGCTTCCAGCACACTGGAACCTGCATAAATGAGACCTTCCAGAAATATTTATGCTGATTGTATGAATCAGTAGTTGAATTAATGAATACTCTATCTAGGAGAATCACATCAGAACCTTGCTAACATTCAGGTCATGTCATGACATTAACTATGGTCATTGACCTACAGTGAGCAAAACAACAAACAAATGTGCTAGACTCAGAAAGTAGAAGTTTAAGCTCCTTACACAGTATGAATGGCCACTTCAAAGGTCATGTCAACAGATTTTTTTTATGTGTGTACTTGTGCATGTATGTGTGTGCACACATGTGTAGAGAACAGATGACAGTCTCACTGTCACTCCTTAGGGGATGTCTACTCCCCTCTTTTTTTTAGATTGGAACTCTGGCCTGAAGCTCACCAAGTAGACTAGGATTCTTGTCTCCATCTTCCTATATGGAGGGGTTATGGATGTCCATCTGCATACTCAGCTTTTTACCTGGCTTCTGAGAATCAAATCTAGGTCTGCATAATTGCACAATGAACACTTTACTGCCTGACTGAGACAGGCCTCTAGCTGTCAGTCAGATTTTATATGCCTAGAATATGGTATGCATAACACAAGCCCAATCTATTATTTTGATAAA